>NC_142713.1:21932114-23182114 GCF_055471065.1 Atractosteus spatula | reverse complement strand
CTGCTTCGATATTGCCCTTCTCAGCAGTCGGGACAGTGGAGCGTCTTGCTCCAAAGTGTCTGGCAATGCTAGCACATGACATGCCTGCCTGCAGCATGCCAATGGCCCTCTCCCTTGCATCTGGTGACATTCGAGGTATTATGGAATACACAGAAATCTGACTATGTGGTCTTTTTTATTGCAGTGACATAAGCTTTGAATTAAGGCCTTAAGGAATAAAGGTGACCTGATCAGGCATTGTTCCACCTGGATCTCTTTGGGTAAAAGTGCACCTAACAAGCCTTCATGTGATTGGAACTTTTCAGATGAATAGTGACCTAGTGGGTAGGAGTGACGAGAATTGAGATTGTACAGCTTAGAATAATGTATAATCTTAGACTTCTTTCTGTTGCATTATTAACAATGCACTACTAGTGGATAGGGTATTCACCATGTCAATGCTCCTTCATAAGCCTTGATGCTCAGTGCCAAAGTGGAAATGATATGCTTGAAGCTGTTTTGTCCAGCAATAGCAACACAGCGGTTACATTAAACCCTTCACAGTATAAACATGAATACTATCCAAACTTGAATGTTGTTTGGACTAGGGCTGCTATTGATGCCATAATCTTTATATAAATATGGAGGTCTTGGCTGTCTGGCCTCTGTCTGGGTGTAGTACCCTTGAACAATGAATGCGAGCACCTTGCTCACTGACAAAAGACAGAATCTGCCTCTTGCTAATATGAGTAGACAAGGATTGCTGATGGAGCCATTTTAAGCAATTGAACTTGGTTGCAGTTCTTAGATCTGAGCAAATAGAGCATTACTCTTTCACGTAAATATCAGCTAGATGGAAAGGCCTTTGTTGTATTATGAAAGCTGTGCAGTAACATAGAATGGCCTTGGTTTACACAGTGTGTACTGTTTTTTCAGATTTTCGAAAAGTTATTAAATGCATTTTCCTGAAGAAGGTACTTGTATTGTAGGTAAGTGTATTGTCACATCATATATTAATATAAAAAACTCCTTTTCTTTTCCAAAGACTGGGATTTATTGACTTAGCAATTTGTGGAGAAAATGTATATTTTCTCTTTAGAGAAAATAATTTCCAAAATATAATTTAATTATGAATTATGTTGCATTTTATTTATTCTCTTAGTATTAACAGTAGCAATACTCAGTGCAAAAATAATAAAGTGGTTTAAAAATAATAATAGCAACAGAAATTCTAATATTGCGGTAGGACTGCAATTTAAAAAACAGTATGAAGTATGGGTATTCGTATTTTCATAACACAATAACACAGTTCATTAAGTCAATTACAATTAACTGAAAGCACCATTTTAAATGCAGTTCAACCCGTGGTAAGCCCACAGGTCCGTGCTACACAATTCTGTTACCTCAGAACCAATCGCAATGAACTTGGCTGCTGAAATTAGTCCACAGCACTGTACTAAATCTGTTCTCAGTTGCAACAAACCTAAAGTAACAGCTGCTGCCCTCCAGAGGTTACTAAAGTAGGAAACATACTTAAACAACCTCTTCATATAGTTTAAGCAAGTTAGTAGGATACTAAGCAGATCACTGGCTCACATTAGAATGTTCCTGGATATAGTGGAAATAATATTTCCACTACATTATGAATGTTTTGCATCTGTTGCTTGGAAATTTTTTATAACATTTAACTAAAATTGCTTTCCAGTTTCCTCATTTATTAATAATGAAGTTTATTAATATGTGTTTATTAATGAAAGTGTGATTTATTAATAATGAAGTTTAATATCTATATTTATTAGTAGCTTTACTACAGCTAATGGATGTAGAGCCTTTAGTATGTGATAATGGATTTTCAAATATCCTGGGGAATGATGAGAACATAAATTAAGGAAATACATAGTTAAATGGGGTGTAAGTCTTAAATGTGTCACATCTGGGTGTCAATTGAATAGATTTGATGTATTTTTATTGTAATGGAACTCTACACATGTGGTTATCAGGGGAAATCAGGCATATTGGGAAATTGGGGGTACAGAGAAGAAGGTAGCCTAAATGCTTCTTTGCCAATGATAGGGACGATCTGGAGAGCAGAATGTAATTTAGGCAAGTGAATAAAGTGGGCCTGCCTTGAAAATTGGATGACTACCATCAAAATGACCAAAAATCCTTGAGAAAGGGGCAACGCACTAACAAAATCAGCTGAAATGAAGCTTCGTGGGTGCTGAGGAACAGGCAGGGGCTGAAGAGCTCCAGCTGGTAGTGTCCTAGAATCTTTAGCATGGCTAGAAACAGGGCACACAGCCATATAATCTTGAATAACCTTAGGTATATTGAGCCAACAGAAGTCTCTGTACAGCAACTCCATGGTCTGTGACATGCCTGGATGTCCATCTAGGCGGGAGATGTAACTCCATTGCAGCACGTCATCAGGCCTGGCAGAGAGGGGAATGGACAAATTTACCAGGAGGCAAGTTCACAGGAGCAGGATCAGAGGCCAATGCCACCCTCACAGCCTCACAGTCTCTCCCACCACCAACAGAGTAATTCCAACAATGCGAGTGGATAAAAAATTAATGGGTTCCGTTTCAGCTGGGGACTCATCCAGAGCCTAGTCTGGACAGAGCATCTTAAAGCCTGGCCTGTATGAATTAGAGATGTTAAAACAGGAACAAAACAGCGCCCACCCCACCTGTTTGAGGTTAAGCCATTTGCTCCCTCAATATATGCAAGATTCCTGTGGTCCATATAAACCAGAAAAGAATGTGCCACACCTGCCAGAAGGACTTCCAGAACTGTTTAGCTCTTCCATGAAGTTGTCTCCTTTTGAATGTGTCTATGGTTTTCAACCTCCTCTGATAGCCATTCCTCCTGAGCGAGCTTCATAGACAACTCTCTGTTGCCCACATCATAAATCCATTCTGCCGTCCCAAATCATAACTCCATTCCACTGGCATCCACCTCAAGAACAAACGACTGGGAAGGATCAGGGTGCTGCAACAGTGAGGCTGAAGTTTAAGCAGCTCTTCAGATTATCAATCATGCTTCTGAGATCCACTACCCTATTTCAGACTTTTTATCTTAAGGTTCAGTAAAGGGCACCACAATGGTACTGAAATACCAAATAAAATGTTGATAATAAGTGACGCGTAAAACATGTTGCACCTGCTTTAACATGGAGGGAAAGGGCAGGTCTTTGACTGCCACAACATTCTGGGGTCAGCAGACGGTCCTTTGGTGGATGGTGGAGATGGCAGTTAGCAAGTTCTCCATATAAGAGCTGTGGAGGGTGAATCTGAGGCAGTGCCAGTAAAGAGGTGGAAACATGGTTGGGACAGAGATAGGAGCAGTGTCAGTAGTAGCACCACGTGTACCAAATGCATGATGTACCTGTGTTATGGCTTAAGACATGTTTTTAAGCACCAGTATAATTTAATCAAGACTTGCTTGCTGGGATTTGGCAGCTCCATGATTAGGCAGAGCCTGATGCACAGGTTTCCTCCAATGTCACCTCTTATTGGGGTTCTCAGTTTGTTTTCTAGTTTGTAAGTCCTTCTACAAAAGCTAGGAATTGGGACCAATTTGTCAACATCCTGAGAGCGAGGGCCAGACTGAAGGCACCAACAAGGATTTTCAACCTATCTAGGTTACCATGTTTCTGAATTTCAGAATAATTGAGTGTAGCTTCTGCCTTGGGCTGAACTTTCTAGGAACATAACGTTTACCTCTTCCATGATGTTGTCTTCTTTTGAATGTGTCTATGGTTTTTATCCTCCTCTGATAGCCATGAATCCTACTAGCACTTGTGTCCCTGTGCAGGATCTACAGGGGATTGGCATTAGATTTGTCAGTATCTCTCAAAATTGATTCAGAAGAAGTTTGCTGATCACCATAGACACAATCTTCCTTCTTTTTTGGGCAAAGGGTAAAGGGTATGGTTATCCCCCAAGAGTTCTGTCCAGTAAACTGGCCCCTCACATCATAGGCCCTTTAGGATTTTGAAGAGCATAAATCCTATTTACCGGCCAGCCTTGCCTTGTATTCTTGGTTACAGACTTTCTTTAGCCTTCTGTGTTCTTCTCCTGAAACCTGCCAAAACTAGCCCATTCGTGCTGTCGAACATCCTGCTCCTCCTGTTGAGGGCTTCGTTGACCTGGTTCCTCAACAGAGTATTTACTCTTGTCTGGTTCAGGACAGTGTTTAATACCTGATTAATTCGCTGGGTCGTGGTTTGGAGGAACGAGGCTATGTTTCCGCAAAGGACGTCAGTGCCTTACATCTGAATCATTTATTTATGCCAATTTCCCAAACAAGTGTGGTCCACAGCCAAAGGTCGCCCATTAGGGAGGAGGTACTGTCATATCTGCACTTGTCGGACTGACTACTAACAGCCCTAATCCTGTTATTGAATCAGTAACAACAACAATGTGCTACAACAGGCAACGAGGTCCGCCCACCAGACTCTGTAGTATATAAGGCCCAACTTCATGTGCTTAGTCTTAGTTTGCATACTTGTTGTAGCGTTTTCGTGTCACTTACCTTCTCGTGTACCAACAGTGCTTGCCTGCTCATTATGCTCTTGCATTGCACCTGTACTGGAATTGATTGCTCTGGCTTTGACAATGGACCGCTATTCTATGCCACTTCTTACTTTTACCTCTGGTGCCTTATTCTGAGCCTGGTTGGACTTTTGACTTATGTCTGTACCTGGATATGTTTTGAATAATCTTCTGGTTTGAGCGTTTGTTCCCTGAACTTGGACCATCCCTGTGAGTAAAGAGTTTATATGTTCTCCTCATGTTCTTGTGGGTTTCCTCCCGGTCTTCCAAAATAGGTCCAAAAAACATACTTGTAGGTCAGTTGGCTTCTGGGAAAACTGGACCTGGTGTGAGTGTGTTTGTTTTAGTGTCTATGTGTACCTTTTGATGGACCAGCATCCAAACCAGGGTGTATCCCACCTTGTGCCCCGTTGTTTGCTGAGATTGGCTCTGGGTCTCGCACAACCCTGAAATGAATGAAGGGATTAGGAAATGTTTATACATTTGCATTTTTTTTAAATATCCAATTGATCATTTAAATATAGAATATTTAAGTACTTTGAGGTAAAAAATGGTTTTAAGGCTGTAATGTCACACAGCTTTTGCAGTGATTTTTGAACACTGAAACATATTGTTTTGTTTTAGTCATTTACTCCTTGTAAATCATACAGAGTCAGATGTTTACCAAAAAGACCAACACTAGAGGCCCACCTATAAGTTAAAGCAGGAGAAAATCAATCTGAAAAATGTATGTGAACCTCAAGTAAGCAGATACTTGAATATAATTTTTGCTTTGTATAAATAAACCTCCCACTTATAAGCAGAACAACTAGATTCTTAAGTGTTTATACAAAGATAAAATACATAAGGATTATAAAGAGGTATGCACTGAAAAGTAAATAATAAAAGTTGTCTCTTTTGTGTTGGCAGTCAAAGACCACCAACAGTAAAAAAAAGTACTAACTCTCATAGAGAACAGATCATCTGTTGTTTCTTGGAGCATTTTTACAATATAGACAAACAGATGAAACATGTAACAAGTTCACAGATAGCTTGAGAAATTGTACAGCACAGTTTTTTTCCTGTCATTGTTTAAAGCATAGAAAAAAAATCAAACATTAAGGTGCCCAGGAGAGCTACCTGCATAGACCGTCTTTATTCACTAACGTTATCTTACTAGGTTTGGCAGAAAATTAAGATAATATGTAACAGACTTTTTAACTTGTTTAAATGTTATCTACATCTTAAATAACACAAATACAGAATTTAAATTCTTCTACATATATACAAAACAACCATCCATCCATAAATTCAAGGATAGATACAAGGGATAGATACAACATAGATCTCACTGTACTGTTCCAGCCTTCCTTCTTTGGGTCAAAATAAGTATTTTAATTTTGGCTCTGTTCCAATCTTCTGATAGTCTGGACAAACATGTCTGTTCACTGGTCTCTGAGAGCTAGATGGGGCACATCATCCTTGTTCATCCTACTGATTTTTCTGGGGCTCAGGTCTGACAAGGAGGGCATCCACTGCATAACTCAAATTTTCAGCAGCATGAGGATGTTGGAATGTTGTCAGATCAGGATGAGTCTGCAGGATGGGCTGCAAGTAGAGTCCCAGGACTTGATCAATGTAGGACTGTACCATGCAGTTAGGTAGTTATCACTCTTGTGTCAATCTGAAGGATCATGACTCAGGATCTTTTAGATTGTGACCTGTCATTGATAGCAGTTGTCCTTGGCTATAATGTTTTGCCTTGCTAGAGACTTTTGACTGTAAACCTTTGGTGAAAGTGAAAGTGGCACAGCCTCCAACAAACCAATGATACAAAGGTGGTGTTTTCTTGATAAGTGGGATTGGGATTTTAATTTATACCAGGTTTGACATTCAATAGATTATATCAGCTGATCACCAGAACTCAATCAGTCACTCAAGTGTGTCATGGCCAGTCATGAATTAGCAAATAATAACAAAATGACACCAGAATATTTAATCAACATCCAGCATCTGTATAATTTATTTAAAAAAACATATCTGCTTAAATAGAGGGGTGAGTTTTTTGTGTTCAGTATTATTTACTCAGGTCAATATTTTTTTTTAGAAGGCATCAGTTTTCCTGCAGTTCCATGCACATTCTTTAGAGGAGCATTAAGCCTTCCATCTGTAAACAGCACTCAAGAGGTCAATGCACAGTTGCCTGTCTGAGAAGCATGTCTATGTGTTTAAATTTGATTTGATATAGATTTTCAATAATTTGTACTGCATGTTCAGGGAATCTTCAATACAACATTAATTACAAGAGATCTGTTGAAATGTCTTACTCATCTTAATATTAATTTAAAACTTAATGTATTATTTTTAAAATTCTTTTTGGAGTGGGACTCCAAAAAGGGTTACCATTCTACCAGAATAAAGTTCAAACTAACAATAAATTTTAAAATAATTAAAACTCAATTTGGTTTTTAATGGTTTCAGTGCTTGCATTCACTTTGACAGAACTATCAAAGGCAGTGTAATGCATTTCAAATAATAAATATGTTGCATTTTATTTTTTTTTTACTAACTGTTTTAATCTGTTCTCTGACTGCTTTATTGTCTAATGGTCATCCACCTAACATACAAAGCTACAATGATACAGTTTTTAGTGTTCAAAATTCTGGATAAGTAGAGTATCAAGCAAGGTTATCATTGGAATACATACAGTACTGTGATCTCTGCCTTCAGCCTCCTGAGATTTGTTTTGTAGGTGGGCTGTTCTTTCATTGCACATTGAAATCAATTATTGGTTTGATTCATTCAAGCACTGTTATTCAAAGAACCTCATTAAGACCACTAAACATGGTGTGAGTCACACTCAAAGTGATAAAGAACTGATCTATATATTACTATAAAATAGGCACAGGAATGGGCTAGTAGAAAGGAACAGAAGAAGTTTAATTAGTAGCTCAAAGAGGAGCTTAGAACATTGTTTGTGGTTTTGTGTAACTCCCTCAAACTGTAAATAATGAGTACTAGTATTGTACTGTACCTTATGGTTATATTTGTGTCTGTATTCCTGAGACCAGCTTCTTAAAAGATTACTTACTATGTCCCCCAAATCTAAGGATGTATCACATATTCCACTGTATGTTCCCGTACTGCAAGACTTCTACAGAAACATCTTATTTTCATTGTGCCCATAAACACTGATATTTTACTCTTTCCTAGAACTAAGATATATTTATATATCTTATAATACAACACAATTACAATACAATATTTATCCACGCATCCATTTTCTAATACATTAGTACATATTCGCTGGAAGAGTCGGAGTCTAACCCAGTAAGCAATGGGCACAAGGTAAGATATGCTCAGTACAGGATGCAGGGATACAAACACACACACACCTACACCGGGGTCAGTTTACAGAAGTATTGATTTAAAAAAGTTTAAAATTAGTATAACAATAACCACTCAAAATATATAAATATTTTGTATAAAACAAAGTTTTGAAAACTTAACTTGTAAGCATTTTCAGTGTTTGAACCCACCATCTGACAAATTCATTACAAGCCAACAACTACAATATATTATATTTCACATTGTTCAATATTATAGAGTTGCACATATATTTACTAAAGAGAATACATTTTTTCTAGAGTTATTGTTAGTAAAGTAACACCACACTACAGCTACAGTATGACAGTACAAGAAAATAATACATACAAATGAGAGAGCCGTTTCATGAAACAAACTCAGCTGTTATTTTTTATCAAAGGATTTATTTTAAAATAAATTCATACTGTCTATTGTTAACTCATTCTTTAACAATTACTACATTTCTTGCAAAGGAATGATTTTCTTTTACCTGAATCTGTATTCGTTATACAGTATATGTTGTTAGGTTGGTGGTTCTGAAGCTTGTGTTAAGTTATGTCACATAACATACAGTATAGCTTAGGTTAATAATCATGTTCAATATTTCCTTAGATTTAGAAAAACTTCATTCAATTTGTGTTTTTGTTGTTCTCAGTTTTATTTCTAGTTCAAGCATATTATCTTACTGTTTTTTTCACTCCCTTTACATAAAAAAAACAGATCCAGCAGCTTTCATAGTGTTCCTTTGATTGTAGTGTTACATACAGTAGTGTTTCACAATTAAAAAAAATAGTTATTGTATAATTATTTACATTTGTTCAAATTTTATTTTGGGACTTAGTGAAATGTACAATGTAATTAAAAATGCTACCATGAATGACAAATAACTCATGTATTCTTCAATATTCTTAGTTTTTTTTCCAAAGAAATAAGATTTTACACAAAATAGCAGTAATGTTTTATTTTCTTTATACCTTACAGGTCCGTTACTATGATGCTTTCATTTTTAGTTTTCTGTGACAATGCCTGGTTTGTCTTAAGCAGTCTGATGATGCAGTCTTGCTTGCAGATCAATCCTCTGATAAAAAATATTAACATGCAATATAGCCTGCTATATTCTTCTTCCAATGTTTCTAAACAAATGAACGCCAATAAAGAACTGGAAGATCTAGAGAAAAAAGACATTTTAAAAAACTTTAATTGTAATACCATATTGGCTTATTCCACGATTTATACATTACTCACAGTATACATCTGTTGGTCTCTTAAATATTTGAATATTACTTTAATAAGGAAAAGAGTAGATCTGTAATGCCATCAAAAGTACATATTGTATGAAATAATTGTTTTTTTCTGTTTTTTTACTGATGGCAATCTTCACTTTTATCTATTGCTTATACTTTTTTGGTGTCTGTCTTCTAAGAATAAAGAATTCCATTGTTTGTTTAAAGAAAACTTAATGTATACAGTTAAAAGTCTACATTACAGCACACACGATGGAGAAATATCGCACAGCCCACTAAGAAAAAAGCTTAAATAAGAACTAAACAGTGAAACAAAGTACCATCCCTTTCTTCCCTAGTAAGTGTATGAACATTCTTATGTTTTCATTTTCATAAAGTACCTGAATTATGGTGAGTCCTAAGCCAATGCTCAAAATTCCAAAGATATTCTCTGACAGCCAGTCATCTATTTCTTTTCCACAGCCCTTTCCAAAAAAGAAACAACATAAGAAAAAGAGACCCATCAGTATTCCTCTATAACATAATCTATTAATGTCAGTAGATTATGCCCATTCTTTAGATTCTACCTAAGGAAAATAATAAAAAATAAAATTCTTTAAAAAATCCCTGTATGTTTCAGTAAAGTTGTAACAGAGATGTGATAACTACAACACTTCATAGGCAATTGGAAAGACTGAGAAGGAAGTAGGTTTCTGGGAAGGACTGAACAATGAGGTAAACACTAAGCACATACTGTATAGTATTTCTCAGGAAATATTTAATTAGTTTATGATAGCTAACATTACATACATATTATAAAATAATAACACATGTTTTTTACACCATAGGAAAGACAGAACTGAGAGTAGGGGGTTATGCAGTACTTTGTAAACTTTAGTAGTTCAGGTGGGTAGCTGCATCAGCATGCGTAGGCTGCAAAGGAACAAGTAATTGGTTTATTCCATGCTGAAAAAAAGAAGAAAGAAAACAGAACGTTTCGGCCATAGAGCCTTCTTCAGGTGTGAGAAAGACAAGGCAGTAAGCAAAGGTAATGTAGCAGGAGAACAAAAGCTGGGAGAAAGGAGGAGCAAGAGGCGGGAGCAGGGGACAGAAAGAGATGCCAATCAGGAGGTGTGAAGTCAGAATAGGTGTAGAGAGGTGTAAAATGAAACCTCCAATGAATAGAAAAAATTAAGAAGAAAAGTAGTCTGTCGTTAAGAGAAGGGGGAAGGTGTGATCCTAGCTGCAGGATCTTTTTACTTTGTAAATTTGTTTAGACCCTTACTATGGTGTCCCATTTTGTAAAAAATACAAAATGATACACACCTACTTTAAAAAAAAATCTGAATGCTCAAATTGAAGACTTCTAAGTGTAAGATACTGTATATACTGTATGTTACAGTAAATGAAAGCAAGAATAAAATATGGAATATATTGAAAAAAACGTATATATGTGATTGCATAAAGATTCAGAACAGTAAATTCAATAATTGGTGAAAATATTTTGGGTAGCAATTAGAGCAGCACATGTTTGCCCATTCTGCATGGCACATTTCCTCAGGCTCTCTCAAATTGCTTGGGAATCACTTACGGACAACGGTTTCAGATCTTTCCATGAGTCTCAATAGGATTAAGGCCAGAAATTCGACTTGATTAATTACTTTTTCTTATTCTTAAGTCACTCAAATGTAGTTTTGGCCTTGTTGTATGAAACATTGTTCTGCCTGCAGAAAGGTGAACAATAGTCTCAGTTTTAGATTTGAAGTAAGCTTTCCTCTACGATTTGCCAGTACTTTGATCCATCAATGCTCCAATCTATCTCCACACGATTCCCAGTCTTTACTGATGGGAAGCAAAATTATACCATAATGCTACCACCACCATGCTTGGCAGGTGGTGTTGACTGGGTTGATTGAGTGTTGCATTATGTGGAGTGTGCGTCAGAAGGCTTTGCATTTAGATGAGAAAGTTCAAATTATGTGGTGCCTGATCACTTAGGTTTATTGTTGTAAACTCATGCATATTTTGAGTTTTTTGTTCAGTTTGATATAAGCTCCCTTTGTTGAGTGACTGGGATATTGTTGAACTATCAACATTTTCTCCCATCTCAACAAATGAACCTTTTCAAAGTCAGCACTGGCTTAAAGTGGCATCCCTAAACATCTACTGATTAGTATCTACTCAAAGGGGTCACTCAACTATGTGACTTATTAAGATAACTTTTTACAGCTAAACGTATTTAAGTTGAACTTTATCTACTCTAGTCATCTAGCATAAAGTAGATTTTGAGGGATTTTAAAGTAACATAAACTTTTAATAATTTGGCTAATATTCATGTCAATCATATTCGTTTGTTAGCTTTCATTCTCACCCCTCACGGTAGACAGCACTGACTCTGTTCCATTAGTACTAATATTAAAGCAAAAAAGTTAGATATTAAAACCTGTACTCTAAAACAGACATCTTAAAATTGCATACCTTTTTGTAATGGTGTAGATTCTGCTCAGTTTCAGAACAAAATATCCTTGAAGTTGTAATATTAAAGCAGGAGCAAGGATAAACACTGGAATCATTAAGTGATGCAATGTAGCCATTTATCCACCAGTCTGTGAAGTTGTATATTCCACAGCATTCCAGCTAGGAGAGAAGGAAAAAATAGGAAATGGATAATGGTTATTTCAATTTCTCAGCTATAGAATATTTCTGTAAGTAGTATTTTACAGCTACAGGAAAGCCTACAGTGATATCATGTATTTTCTAGTTAATAAATCCCATCTATTATCTGTTATTCTTTTATACTATAATGATTCTAATTGATTATTTTATGTTATAAAGATTGGTTCTATACTGACAATAATAACTTAACACAAAGCTTGTTTCTATTACATGATTCTTTTTAAACTTAACTATGAATTTAATTTGCAAAATTTGATCAATCAAAAGTAAACAAAAGTTACTTTCAATTTAATTCTACAATATAATCTTGGATATATAAAATCTTAGTTCAAAAGATGGCATAAAAGTGATAGTATTGTGATAGTACTGTACATTGCCTTTAAAACACCATTTAAAGACTTCCGTCGAAATATATATACATACATTGTGCTGCACTGCATCCAGAATTTTCCATTCATTTTTGCTGTTGTCAGGTTCTGTGGTGCCATTTCCCCCATAAGTTGTAATCATATGGTGAATTTCCTTCTCTAGGACATCATTAATCTAAAATAATTCCAATTTATTTATCTCATTAATTTAATTTATTTTTTTTAGAGATCACAAATACTAACATTTTCTCTTTTTTACAACACTGATTGACAAATATAATACATAACATAACTGTCATGGATGTTTGAAGGGATGAACCGTGGAATGGCAGGAGAACGATAAAGACCCATATGCGTAGCGGTGAAACGGGGAATTAGCCCGGGCTCAGCAGTTCAGGAGTTGTATAGAAACCAATGCCCTCAGGCAGCGGACGTGGGGCGACCTGGTGCTAGGCAGGTCTCAGGACATCCGAACGTCAATGCTGAGCGAAGGTAAATGAATGAACCGGAAATATATATCCCCAGAGAGAGAGATACCGGAAGGACAGCAAAGCGCAGGAAACTAGGGACAGGACAGAGTAGGAGCACTTACTGGCTGCAGAGGGCGTGACAATAACATGCAATATCTTTAATCGTAATCATAATATCGTAAAGGCAAATGATTTTATATCTATTTACAAGTGCATGCTGCACTGGACTGAAAACAGTCAAGCTGATTAGAGACGTGAATATACGTCATATACGTATGGGTCCACAGAGGAGAGAGTTATGCCAGGAGTTCTTTGAACAGTATAAAATCAATTTACCATAATCCATTAGAGTTGAAAAATACATATTACAGTTGTACTGTTACTTTGTTTGCCAACCGCAAGTAGTCAGCCAATTCTAAAGTAGTTGTGTTTTAACCTGGTGAAGCATAATGGAATAATATTTGTTATTCGATACTGATTCGTCATTTAATTTATGAATTGTTTGTCAGCGAGGGTGATGTAGATGTGAGTTATATTAGTAAGACGAGACAATATTAACTTTCAAGGGTGTCCCACTTGGCGTATCTATTAAAAACATTTAAAAAAAAGTTGATTTGTAATTGGCTATTACCAATTGGGAACTGTAAAAGGGGCAAATGATTTGCAATTCTCACTTAATTAAAACATTAATCTACTTGCCTCTATAACAAAATGAAAGCGCTTGCATTTTATAATAAAATATTTCTTTGATCAATAAATGAATACATATTTGGAATATTTCATTTTATTCTAATATAGAAGTGGACGAGCAACGTTGTCATGTTTAAATTCTTTTTTCCCCCATTTAATATGGTATATGGTTAAAGAATGTCAATGAACTTGGTGTAATGTCAATGAACTTGGTGTCACTCTCAGTCCTTTGCTGCCCTACTCTCTTTACATATTTTTTGTTTCACGAGCTTGCACTTTATTTCTGAACAATAATTGCAGAAGTCATCATTTTCTCACTAGCTTGAATCTAATTAGTTTAATTCAAATCCCCAGCTTTGCTTAGGTCATGCTGCAACAATTTCTTCTGATTAGCCTTCATGCTTCTGCCATTTGTTTGGTTTCTGAAAACTTTGCTTTTCTCTCTGTACCCTTTCTAACTCACTTATCTTGTGTTAAAATGACAAACATTTCACACTCTCCATCAGTTTCTTATCCCCTACTCAAGTCCTTTGTTTTTGCTTACAGTCTTTATCCTCTTATCTCCCCTTATTCCCTCTCTCAACCACACCCCTCCTCTCTTACTGGTAAATGGAAATACCTTCTTCACACTCTCTATCATCACAATCCCCTCCATCTGTTACTGTGCTCCAATGTGGTGAAACCAGCTACAGAATCACAACCAGGTCTTCCTCACATCTAAGAATGCACTTTGCCTCTGCCTTCTCATTGCTCTTCTGCTCTGTTATTGGTACTGTCCAATTTCACCGTACATGTATGATGCACCGTGACATATTTTTTTACACTTCATAAAATTCTGCGGTTTGCATACTTTTATTACTGTATGTTGTACTGTGCTGCAGTTTTATTATAATAATAATAATTAATAGTAATTGCTTACACTTATATAGTGCTTTTCTGGACACTCCACTCAAAGCGCTTTACAGGTAATGGGGACTCCCCCCCACCACCACCAATGTGCAGCATCCACCTGGACAATGCGACGGCAGCCATAGTGCGCCAGAACGCTCACCACACATCAGCTATCAGTGGGGAGGAGAGCAGAGTAATGAAGCCAATTTAAGATGGAGATTATTAGGAGGCCATGATTGGTAAGGGCCAATGGAAAATTTGGCCAGGACACTGGGGTTACACCCCTACTCTTTTCGAGAAACACCCTGGGATTTTTAATGACCACAGAGAGTCAGGACCTCGGTTTTACGTCTCAACCGAAGGACGGCGCCTGTTTACAGTATAGTGTCTCTGTCACTATACTGGGGCATTAGGACCCACATGGACCGCAGAGTGAGCGCCCTGCTGGCCCCACTAACACCTTTTCCAGCAACAACCTTAGTTTTTCCCAGGAGGTCTCCCATCCAGGTACTGACCAGGCTCACACTTGCTTAGCTTCAGTGGATTGCCAGTTGTGAGTTGCAGAGTGATATGGCTGCTGGCAGCCATATTACTATGTAATTTACTGTATTAAGATGACTGATGAGATTTCCCTCTTTTTAATTTTGATTGTATCTTTCAAAAGCTAACTTAGACAAAGTCTTCAGCAAGACAAATAAGGAAATAAATAATTTCATCCTTATGAATGCAATAGAGAGATGAGATATTATTGAGTACTTGGTGTGACTCACCTAGCTGGGTGAATAGCAGATTATTGTGAGGAGTAAGCTAGGGACTTTGCTGCAAGGGTGAAGATGGGAAGGTGGGGAGGATATGAGAGATGTGAAGGGAAGACCTGGGTGTGAGACTTACTGTATAGTATATACTGTACAGTATGTACTGTAGGTAAGTGGAAGTGTGCAAGATTGCAAGAATTTTGCAAGAATCTAACCTTCCTCCTGAACTTCTGTTTTAAACATCATTGATTACCAGTGTAATGGGAATATTGCTATTGAATTAGAATTGAAAGTGCAGCATATGTCAATACAGTGTGACAGCAAGTGTGAGCACAAGATAGTTGAGATTTGTCAGCTAAATAAAGCTTATCCTACTTGCATTTAATATAAACTCTTCTGGACCCCACAACTATTTAAAAACACAAGGATCACAATTATGGGAAAGAATTAAGATTAATTTCTAAGACACAAAAACATATCTGGTAGTTATGTAATAAATATGTGTTACAAGTATTTTAAATCATCCAATCTGTTTTTTTGGGGGGTTAAAATAGTTTGTTATAATTGATAACATTCCAAGAAATACACTAACCTAATCTGCAAACACAATTACTCACTTACCTTATTTTTATTAATTAATAGTACCAAAGTGATAAGAACCTGGCCAGAAACTATTATGATCAAACAGCTCATATACTGAAAAAAAGAAAAGAACACAAGGAAACAGGTTAAAAATAAATAATATGCACAAGGGAAGTCAGTATGTTGCTGACTTTAAGGCGAAACAATATTTTATATGAATTGTTTTTGACTGTGCAGAGTAGTCTGGACAATGAAAATGTTTTATCGGGGAAGTTATGTATGGTCAAAGCCATTACAAAATCCTATATTATGATATATTCCTTCAATCTTATTAACATAAGTGTATACACACAAGGCAGCAAAAAAGTCATATATTGCATCAGAAGAATAAACATACTTCTTTGAATTGTGTGACCTTTCGGCCTGACAACAATGACGCTTGTTCTGCATCAAACTTTCTGAGGTCATCTATCATGATCAACACCCTGGGTATCTTACTGTCACAATAATATGTTCAGTTTCATCATGGATTTCCTTTTTATGTACTGTATATTATTTTTAAAGCTCCTTCATAAAAATTAATATAGCAAAGTTCTTTGTATTGGTTAAGTTAAACATTAATCTTGTTGGGTGCTGAGTAAAGTATCTATGTAATGACTAATTTAAATTAACTTTCAAAGTAAGTATCTCTGTTTCTTTCAGGACTAAAATGTCGTTCAAATCCCAACTGTATCATAATGATACTGTGTTACAATAGTATAAAAGTGAAATAATAATTGCATGTAAGATTTTCTGAATACATTAAATAACACATTAGTTATACAGGACACTTTAAGCATTATGTTATTAGCTTTCAGTGGGTGGAAAATAAAATGATAAATTATTTGTTTAGATACTCACATCTGTTGGAGAATTAACAGATTTCTTTTTAGTTTTGTTGAATATTTAACAAGTACTGTATGCTTTTTAATTACATTTCTGCACTCTGGATATTTCTATCATAAATAAATTGCCTATTTTGTCATTAAATCCAGAACTCACCATTAGTAGAAGGCATCTTATTTCTTTGTAAGCACCCAAACAACCTATGAAGCAGACAACTGCAACTACAAAGCCAATTATAAGAAGACAGGTTGCAACAAATTCTACAGGTTCAATAGGTTGATCCTCAGCTCCTATGAAAGTAAAATTACAGATTTCAAATAAAGAATCTAGGTAGGTTTGTCAGCACAATTACTGTACTCTTCTACTATTGCATTCACTAATAAATAGATATCATATTTTAATCTAGACAATTTAAACAGCTCTTAATTGTCAGATTCTTTAAGTTAAGAGTTTAGAATGCAGTGCCCAAGATAGCAAGAGACAAAATCAGACGAAGATGGTTTGAAAGAAACAACTTGAAGGTTTTTTTTTAGAATTGTTGTATTTTTTTTTTTAGGATATGATATGACTGAGAAGAGAAATGAGAAAAGCTAATTATTCACTATTGTATTTCCACAGCTGCTTATCCTGATAATATCCTGATATTGTTGACATGATATACTGTATAAGATATAAACAGATTTCTGTTGATCAAGAGTTATATTTGCAATGCCATTGCTGAAAAAATATTTAATATTTAAATCCTAGAAATAGTTTTATACCCCTGGACTGGAAATGCAGACTCCACTGACCCTTTATTAGAAAACATTTCCTGACAGCAGCAAACTCTAATCTCTCTAAACATGATATATGACTTACGTTGCCTTTTGAGTACCGGATACAAACAGTGCATTATATATATATGGTTTACTTACGTATTAATGTGATAAAACTATTTCTGTCAAACAAAATCCAAAGTCCACTTCCTAGAAGCAAGAAACCCAGAACCTAAAAAGGAATATTTACAGTGCATTGTTCTATAGTCCCATATCATCTTTCTGTATATTTACAATTTAATTATTTTGTTGATTTGTCCTGTAATCAACATCCTTGTTTCTTTTTTCTGGCAGTTTAAACACTAATAAACATCCAGGGTCACAAGTGTAATAGTCCATTATACCATAAAAATAAAAACATATGGAACTTTGGCACTCTTTTTTTCATTTTCTAAAATGTTCACATGGATTAACTTAGTAAATAACTTGATACACATGTAAAGTTCTGATATAAAAAAAGATTAAAGTTTTGTTTTACTTGTTTTCCCATTTGATAAACTTGGCATATTATCCTTTAGTGCTAAAAGTCAAAGAAAGTCAAGAATATGTCCTGTAAATAAGGATTAGAAAATACAGATTTGCCACAAATTCCTATTGAGTGCATTTTTAAAACATCATTGTGAAATGTGTTATAAAAACCATTTGCAACAATTAATATTTAACGATTCTTAAAAAAAACGTTAAACTAAGGAAGTGCAAATGAGTACCATGAGAAACCTACGTGACAGAAGCTGAAGAAAACCACATGACCTGACTCCATGAGTAAATGATGCTCGAGTCAGAGCTCTAAATGCGTGTACAGTTACCCGTTACAGTCCCTTACCAGGAAAACTCCATTGAAAACCATCAAAAAGAATCGGAGAATTTGTATTTTGTCTTCAACTTTCATAATGGTTACTTCAAGTTTTACCCTGTAATAAAAAAATGAAATAAAATCCAGAACACTAGTTTAGATCAAATGTGTGTAAAAACTGCGGCCAATGGCGACAGCTATTCAATTGTTATACTATAATGACTGTATGTCCCAAACTGTCATCAGTCATAATTGAATTGTCGCCTACTTTCGTTTTAATTCATATTTTGTTTAATTATTAACACATACAAATAGAGATTCCAACATTTCCAACTCCGCACTTTACGGTGTGCAAAAAAAAATAAAACAAAAGGAGATTTAAATTCATAATTAAACAAATGCAAAGAACAATTCATTCTAATCCATCTGTCCGCTCTCGTTGAATAAAGGATAAACGTCTCGTTTAATTAAAAAAAGGCTCGTAAATTCTGCTTTTTAAAAACAAATAGTTGATATGTTAGTAAGTTACTGCACATTTATGATCGATTTCTACCGATTTAAGTGAGTTTTTATTTGGTTTCTCTTGTTTCCAAGGTGATGACAGCCTGACTGGCAAACAGGATCTGTGGACTAACGAAGGATTGCCCATGCCTGTTTTCTACAGTACAGTCCAGTACTGTATGTCGTTCTGTCTTTCTTGTTCTCGAAACATTAGTTGACGGATTTATTGAGCGCCATCATGTTGTGAGTCACCACCCACTCCTATTACGGTTTAGTAATAAGCTGTGAAGTCAAGCTTCCTTTACTCGATCTGAACACACAGTGACTTCGGTTTTCTTCTTCTAAGAAACCGGGATGCTTTAAAAATGTGTTGAACTTCAAAGTGCTGTCAAATCTACAACTGATAAAGTGAGGGAGGTGATGAACATGTCCTACGGTGTGAATGTATTGTACCACGCAGTTTGGGACCCCAAAAGAAATTATTTCTGTAAACTGACAGCTTTTTTTTTTAATGGAGAAAATATTCTAGGTTTTAAGACTCCCATCCCTCTCTAGCATTGATACCAGATTGCTCACCCAATTGAAGTGTACTGGGGTTTCAACCCCAGACCAAAATTGAGAATTCCTGATCTATACTAGACGGTGTAGATGAAGAATATGTGCACCTTTCTTTCTGAAAAGTTACCACATCTTCTACAGCATGAATTAATTCTTGTTTCTCTCATTTAAATTCTTTCTAAAGACACAATATGCTGTGTAATAGTATGTGTGGCAAGATGAACAAAACTGAACACAATATTATAAGTGGGATCTTACTAATGATTTTAAAGTTTAGCCATAACTTCCTTTGATTTAAATTTTACAGTTTTGCTTTATATCCTAAATTTATGCTTCTGTTTATGTTTATTGTTGCTTCCCCAGATCCAAATCACCAATGTAATATGTATAGTGTAAGCCCTTCTTACTAGTGTGAATTAATGTTAAATTAAATTTGCCACGTGTCTTCCCACCCCATGATTTTGATTTGATGATGAACCTTTCATGAGTGATCTTATCAAAAGCATAATGAACATCATCATAAAAGAACTATGCCTTTGTATCCTTCTATCCATTTGCAGTATAATGTGTATGAAAGTTTCATGTACAGTATATTTAAAATTGATAACTTAATTTTTCAATAATTGAGAGAATTCATTCATGAAAGGACTTCAATATCTTTTCTAAACAATTATTATAAGATAATACTGTACTTTAGAAACTTAGCATTTTTAATCAGCAAAAGATATAAAATTAAATTTCTTTTTCTTTTGTATCTTTTCTACTTACAGTATAGCAAAATATATACAATAATAGTCAAAGTTACTCACATTCAACATGTTCTTTGAATAATACTCCAAGAAATGTCCATGTGGTGAAGTGAATACATTTGGTCTTAAACTCTTATGTCAGCTTTTACTGGAAGAATTTCCTGGTTCAAAAGTACAGCTTTCCTTCCTTGTTCTTTAGTACTTAATTGCCCTGACTGTGGCTGCATAACGTATCATTAACTTAAAATGTCCTACTTATAACACTGTTTTCCAATTTTCATTTAATTTAAACTTAGGTCTTGTGGTAGGCAGTTCATTAATGCATTGTTCACAGTCAGCCTGCTTTTGATTTACTTTAGGAAAGTTCTGGTAAGAAATAGTAGCAGGTGTTGATAGAAAAGAGGTACTGAAATAATAATAATAATAATAATAATAATAATAATAATAATAATAATAATTGCTTACACTTATATAGCGCTTTTCTGGAAACTCCACTCAAAGCACTTTACAGGTAATGGGGACTCCCCTCCACCACCACCAATGTGCAGCACCCACCTGGATGAATACTCATCAGCATATCAACTGTAGCACTTAAGATGTTCTTATCCACTTTATTAGATGCTAGTAGTGGGTTTTGAAATTAAATGACTGCCAGTTGACACTTTTATTGAAACTACTGTAGTCAAGAGTGGTTTACAAAATATTAATATTTCCATAATACTCTTAGATTAATGATTAACACATTATCTGGAGTGAAAGAAAATCATTTTTAAATAGTTATCTTAGTGTTTATGGCTATGACTCTGCTCTAAATTTACAGTTGTGTCATTTGTTTTACAGATAAAAAATGAGTTTTTAGTAATAATGCATTAGAAAAACATTAGAATATTCACGTTTTATATTTTTCTTGGATGCCATTGAACGAATGTAAATATTGTTTTTTTACAACTTCTTATTTACTGATATATACTGTAAGAGTTTCAGCATATATGGGTGTTTGGAACAAGCTACCCAGCCTTGGTATCAAATTTGATATCCTGTCTTCTTTCAAGAAACTGGAAAGCTTCCTCTTGTGACTTGGATACTAGTAATCAAATGAGGAAGATGGGCAAAAGGGTCTGTATCTCTCTTATGTTCTTATTAACAATATGTGTGAATAGATGAAAGCTCCCTGAAAGGGCATAGCATTTTGTTATGGAACCATGGTAAAATTTGACCTAAGCATTTGTCACTACTTATTTAATGCTGAAAGTCAAAGTCAGTGAAAAAACTTTAAAGATAGATAAAAGCCATCAAAGCAAACAGTAACATGACACTAATGTTGATTCTGAGGAATTAAGACATTATTTGACCATAAATTAAGACACATAGTGTGTGCTCTGTATTACACTAAAAGAATGATAAGGCACAAGTAATTCAACAGTGTAGCATGCACTCCCTGCACCTACTGTATCTCACCTATCACAATGTGATTGGGGGGTATGGGGCTGTGGGTTGTATATTCTAACCTACTGGGATTTTGACTTCAGGACAATAAGGATGATTTAGTAATGATTAATTTATTATACGATTTATAGAAAAATTCACATCACATCACTGCCAATAACTGCTTAGCCAATTCAGGGTCACACTGGACACCAGCTGTCCCAGGGCACGCACACACACTGACACCAGGGCCAGTTTTCCCAGAAGCCAATTAACCTGCCAGTATGTCTCTGGACTGTGGGAGGAAACTGGATCACCCTGAGGAAACCCATGTGACCCTATTGTGACAGGCTATTTAAATATCATGCTTTGTTCAAAATCTAGATATTTTTTCATACACGTTATTAATAGGCTTTAGACAAATAAAATTATCCTGATCTTTTTCATTTATATTATTAGTTAAATTAAATCTATTTGGATGATTATCATGTTTTGAATTCTACTTAGGTCAACGAGTAGTAGCGTCATTCGAAATAGAGTCGATGTTCTCCTTGTTACTAAGTTTGACCCTAATTGCAATCCATAGACTATTGGTGGTGTTGTTTCTATGGCAACTGCAGAGCTGAGGACGCGGTGCTACAGTATGTTACTTGCGTAGGAATACTTCTCTGTAAGGTAATCTGCGGCGTTAAATTCAAGCTTTTATTAAAGCACCAGCTGGAAGTTTAGTGATCTCACTGTATGATATTTGAATGATAAAAACAAACCGCTCTTTATTTGGAGTTGGTGTAGTTCTTTTGCGGTTTTCGTTCTTATTGGGAGTATGAAATATGCATATTGTTTTTAGTAAGATATACGTCTCTTTAAGAAACATAACGTACAGATTGTCTTTGTAAGTTTATCATCAGAACACACACACACATTACGGAGCGAAATTAAATATTTTGTTTAAGATCTGTTCTTATATAATTGTTAACCTGTCCGTCGTAGTTTGGGCCAAGATTTGGAAATCATGCTCCTTTTCTAATAAAGACGACAATAACAGGAGCAACACACATTTTCTAGACTGATCAGTCAACTTTCACGATGTGGCGATTGCAGTTTTATAAACAACGATTTATTCATTCCGTTGTTGCGTTATCATGAATGATTTAGGACTTATACAATATGGAAATAATGCCGTAGTACCGAAACAATTATTTTGTGAAATACAACATACAATTTAACGTGTCTGATGAATACAATATACAGTACATTTCTCTGTATTAATGGACTATATGCATATAGTAGGTAGGCCTATAATATATAAATTTTGCATGTGTTGTTTGTTAGCACACTTCTTAATTTAAAGACGCTATTTTATTGTATTTTATTGATGCTTGCTTTTTCAGAATTTTCTTATTTTGTTTCGAAGATAATGAACAACAGGCTAATAGAGGAAGCTATTGAACAAGAACTGAGCAAAATCTGCATTAACCCTTCAGATACTGAAGTATTAGAAACTTTTTCAGAAGATGAAACAATTTTTGATGAAGAACCAGTAAGTTTTTTTGTACAATATACTGAATTAATATAATATATAGTAATGTAATATAACAGTTAAAACTGTAGGTTTATAACTCTATCCTCTGCAATCCTGAATTTTAAAGTTTACAGTTGTTGTTTTTTTACCATAATGGGGCTTTTGAAGTATTTATTTTACAAAATAGTTTTGTAGTATAGAGACCATAGGAAGTTCAAAATAATGTACAGTAAGTTGATGTGCTAAAAGAAACATTTTACTATATGTATGTGTTGATGTGGTCTTTTGCAATAATTTGTATTAACAAAAAGGGTAAAATATTAACAGATATTATAATACATGCTGTGGATTGTCTATTTTGCATGCTTGAAGGTGTTAATGTTTTAAAAATTACTTTCTTCATTGAGTATAAGTTTTTGTAATCATTTTGGAATTGCTTCTTACTTAGGTCCCTGATGAAATACCTGAGTCAGTTCTTTCTTGTTTGGAACTGGTTAAAAATAGAATACATAATGCAGAACAACTCATTCTACAGGACCTAGAGGAAACAGATTGTGGTAAGATAAAGTGGTTACATTGAGATTAATGCTAGAAGCAGTCCCCGAACTGAATATATGGATAATGTTTGTGTGCACTAAATTAGTTTCTAAGATCAAGTCTCCAAAGGCACTACCCACAAAAAATAGTGAAAAGATGTTTTCCATGTGTGGTCATCTTTTGTGTAATATTTCACTACAAATGCTGACTATAGTTCTATGCACATTCCTTTTTCAGATTTAATAAAAAAAGACATGTGTGGCACCATTTCAAATCACAGTGAAGATTTTTGGATGAAGCTGGCGTCTGATTATCATGAAGATCCCATCAAGTTAAAAGAAAGGGTCTGTCTTGGGGAAACCTGTTAATATTACACACAATGACACATGGTGGCAGCATTAAGCTGCTTCTCAGAAAGATGCATTTAGAAATCTTTTAGTAAAACAAAAAGTAAAAGCAGAGAATAACAATAAGTGGTGAAGATGACTAAATACTGATGGAAGAAGGGTAGTCAGTATGGACAGCTGTAATTTGGAAACATTTTTGGTAGTGGTAGTTATTTTAAAAGATGCCAACAAAATAAATAGAAGTAAGGCACTTAGAAGAAAAGCAAAGTAAGTCAATAAAAGTAGAAGATACAATAAACAAAAGTTAAATAAATGAACAAGATGATTTGGGAGTCTCTGATCGGATTGTTTTGGATTGTAAGGTCTTTCTTTTTCTTGGTGAGATTTCTGTAAATCTCGGTGAGATTTCTGAAAATTCTGCTTTTGTGCAAAGACATAAAAAGCCATGAAGTAATATTTATGGCACAATATTACAGTTTCACTTTACAATTTAAAGCAAAAACATTATGATAAATAAAAGGTCTAACCTTGGAGAATACCTCCAAATACAAACTAACATTATACTTTTACCTAGATAATTCATGAAATTGAAGAAGATGAATCACCGATAAACCAGCATAGGCCAGAGTTTCAGGTTGGATCCCAAGAAAATGTAACTGAGCAAATCCCAGATGAGGACAAAGGTACTGTATGTACAGTACTGTACTGTATTTTCAGGTTGTACTATATCTTTCCTATCTTAGCTAGTTTAAAATTTTCTTTTGATTATAGAGGAAGAACAAAGTGTACCCCTGACCCTTTTCTGTCAAGCAAGAGGCTTAATATTTGCTATTATTCTTTTTTCCTCCCACATTCCAGTACTCTTGAGGGAAGGAAGGTATTTACTCCACAGTCTTCAGTAATTGCTCTGCCCAAAGCGTGTCCCTGTAGGGAGTTCCCTTATATAACAATGTGAATTTTTCTCTGTTGACTTTGACTTTACCACAGGACAGGTTTATTTGGTAATAGGCCTTTGTCTTTGCACTAATCTTTTTTTTATTTTTCCTCTCCAAGTCAAGAGTGCTTTATTTTCTGTCAACATTATCTGAGTAAGGTTTTTAGACCCAGAACCAGGACTGTGATAAACTTCAATAACTGACTGTGGAATGTAATAATGTCATATTAAATGAAATTTTAGAGAACCTAAATTCTACTGCTATCATTTATAATTGGATTGAGGGCAAATATAATTGTTACTTTACTTTTCTGTTGGATAAAGGTATTTGCTAGAACTTTGACCACCCCATTAGCTACATATTGTAAGCGTACTGTAAGTAATTTACAATTAGCTGGTGAGTTAACGTTTTTAATTCAGGCCATAATTGATTAACTATTATTTAACAAAGATGTCTGTAAATGAGGTAAAACACAATTTTAAAGTTAGAACTGTCCTCGCATATCAACTAAACTGTTGAACTTGGGTATCTGATAATGTTTACCTGAAAGGTTAATTGTGGCTGATTTGATATACAGTACATTAACTCTAAAAGATATATTTTCTAATATTATATATATCTAATATTTTCTTGTGAAATGATGTATTTTATAACATCCCAATCTTTATATAAAATAGTGGCTTTTGAAACAATGTAACTGCCCTTTAACTACAGTATTTATGATATAACCGCATATATTTATCTTTTCTTTTTAGAGAATATTGAGGCTACTTTGGCTAATATGTACTTAGAAACTGAGAAACAGTGCCAGCTTGAACTGGAGATCTTGGAGAAGAAATTTAAAGAAATGGAAGAAAAAAGAGCTGCAGAGCTTAAGGCAAAAAAAGATCAACAGTTGAAAGAAGAAAGAGAGGAGGAAGAGAGAAGGAGACGCAGACAGAAGGAGTTTCAAGAGGAGTTAAAAAACATAGAGTCTGAAAATATGGTAAAGGATGCATTACACAGCATAAACACAAAGGGCAGTGGAGTATTACAGAATATTACACTTAAAGGTTTAAAAAAATCACACACTTTATCATTGTTTAATTATTACCACTAGCGTTAGTAAATGAACAGAGGATATCAAGCATTCAACAAACAATTTGGTTTATAAAAATGTATAACAAAACATTTATCCTTTTTTTGAGAAAGGCAAAATAGGCTCTTAACCTCAGACTTCGTGAAATTACATTCAAACAGCTGATAAAAGAACGTTGTAACAGATAACATGGAATTTTAGACTGATAATGTATTCCAAAGTATTATTTGCAGGAGGATCAGAATGAAGTGGACGAGACTGAAAGAAAGGAATTTGAAAAATTACAAGAGGATTTACGTGCTCAAGAGGTAGCCTGTTTTTGCTTAGATATAAATACTTTGATGTATTTCTATGCAAATGTAATAGACATTAAGAATTTTAAACAGTAATGATCAGCCAGTCTTTCCCTTCATTCATCCATTAGCATGAGCAGCTTATCTTGCCGCAGACCAGGGGTGCAAGGTGGTACAGTATTGCTCTCCCTGTGGTTAGAATGCCATGTCATTGAAGCACAACAATGACATACTGTACAGTACAGTAGATGTCCTCATTAGGATCTCATCTGGAAAAAGGTAATGAGAAAAGGACTATTTAGAGTAGCCTCAGCCATGTTTTTAAGATATATAGTTTAGGATAGTTAATTGAGCTAATGAGGATGAAAATTTGAGATTGAGGCTGGTGAGTTTTGGTAAAGCACAAACTGGATAAAAAAGAAGACTTAGACCTGTATATAGTATATGTATATGTCCCAAATCATGCACATTTCTTTTTTTATAGGAAGTGTAAAAAGATAATTACTTTTATCTTTAAATGCACATTACTATATTATGATTGACTTTTTTTTAAATGCAATGACTTTTTACTTCACAGGAGCTCATAAAACATTTGGAAAAAACTATGGAAGAGGAGAGGACAGCCTTTGAAGAGCAGCAAGCTATGGAAAGGAAAAGAGTAGAAGACCTTCGGCGCAGAGCGGCAACAGACATTCAGGCTGCAGTTCGAGGATTCCTGATACGCAGGGCGAGTGCTTTCTTACTAAGCCAGAGGAGAGAGGAGAGGAAGAAGAAGAAAGAGCTGCAGCTGCAGCTGGAGCAAGAGCGGAGGGAAAGGGAAGAGAAGTGCAGAAGAAAGCTAGAGGAGCAAAAATGCAGAGAAGAAGAAGAAAGGAAAAAGAAAGATGAGACAGAGAGGCAGGCAAGAGTGGAGCAGGAGAAAAGACGCGCTGCTTACGAAAAGGCCAAGGAAGAAGACCGTTTGCGATTGGAGGAGGAGCGGAAGCTGAAGTTAGAAGCTGCAAGGCAGAGAAAGAAAGAAGAGCTTAGAAAAAGGGAGGAATTGGAGAGAAAAATTAAACTGGATGAAGAAGACAAGCGGAAAAAAGAAGTAGAAGAGAAGAGGTTAGAGGAGCACAGAAATCAAGAAGAGATGGAGAAGAAAAGATTCCGCGAGTTCAAGAAGAGGAAGGAAGAGGTGCAAAATGCAGAACGAATCCAGGAACAAAATGTAGAACAAATCCTAGCAGAGAAACAAAAGGGATCACAATGTGGCGAATCTGATGAATTTGAAAATAAAGGAGATGGCACTAAACTTAACGATAAACTTAATGAAACATTACAAAATAATAGCACAGACTGCAAAAAAGTCAAGCATGATTCAGGTTTTTCGGATTATGATGTTGACAATAAAGATGCTTCAGTTCAGGAAGTATCTCTCCAAAGCAACAAGAAATCACTTAATTGTGCTAGTGAGGAGATGCCATGTCTAGAGGATAATGAAGATAAAACAAACATGGAAAATGCAAAGAAAAATGAAGGTCTTTCCCAGCAAGAGGGTGAGAAAAGCCACAACATGGAGAAAGATCTAATTATGTCCTTTAGGCCAACGGGCTGTATCCCAGAACCTAAAGGTAATTATCATGGTGCTACTGCTGTAGACACGTATTCTTTAACAAACCAGATGTGCCTTCCTGAGT
This sequence comes from Atractosteus spatula, assembly GCF_055471065.1. Lineage (NCBI taxonomy): Eukaryota > Metazoa > Chordata > Actinopteri > Semionotiformes > Lepisosteidae > Atractosteus > Atractosteus spatula. Next base: position 23,154,462 of record NC_142713.1, on the reverse strand, counting down.
GTACTGAGCAGAAAAGGCTAGCTTGGATGAAGGCTTGTACTCCTTGGTCTAAAATTTCAATGCAAAATAAGAGAAAAGAGGTGGTGAAAAGGAAGGTGATAAGAAGAGGTTCAGCAGTTCAGCTGCCTGCCCTGAGTACAAAGACTATCCTTCAGTCTGGTGACTGGATTTCCCTACAGCAGGTACTTGAAAAACTAATTTCTCCTGTCATTTATAAATCTTAAAGTAAAATAATCCCTCACTGATACATTGTTTTTTTTTACTTAGTGTTGTTTGTCCTCAATGAGTTTTTTTTTCATGTCAGCCTTTTAAACATTTGGAGGAATAAATTAATGAACTTGGTTGAAATTATTGCTGAACAGTTGCTTGTTACAAGACATAAGTGCAAAAAAGTAAGTAGCAGTAGTAAAATCATGAGTATTTTCTTCTTCTTTTTTCACTGTGAGTTGTAGGATTTGCATTATTGTCTCACTTTTTAATGACAGAGTCTTGACCTGAGACTTCATAAAGGAAAGCTGTAGTTTATTTGAACAAAGTAGCTGACAAAAAGAGTTCCATATTCAGAGTAATGGTAATGTTAGAGAAAATACTTTTTTGTTGAGTATTAAATTTGTTATTTCTGTATAGTTTTGATTGACATGCACATTTTCTATTGTAGGTTACAGCAGTTACCCTTCAAGACTTACCTGGCTGTAGCCTTTCTACTCTGTCTGAGTGTACTAAATTACAAATGCTGACAATGAAAAGATGTGGATTAAAAGCTTTAGATGGTATCAGTGGGTGCAAAGATCTTAAGTATATTAATGTGCAGGTAACATTTAATTTTATTCCTTAATTGTAAAGTTTTAATCCTTTAAGTGACCTGAATATATTATTATGAATATTTTTTAACAAAATCAGTTTGATCAAAAAAAATCTTGATTCACAATTTTTGATGCTTTCAGCCTGTATGACAACACAATTATTTCTTTATTTTGTTTTTCAAGGAAAATGCAATCCAGTACATTAACTGTCAGGGTATGGATAACCTTGATGTTCTTCTCCTGAATCATAATCAGCTTGCATCTATTCATGGTTTGGATGGAGCTGTTAATCTACATGCACTTGAACTGTCACATAATCACATCACACGTATTTGTAAGAAGACATTTTTGTTATATTTTTAATTTTTAATTATTATGTATTTTAAAATGTACTTAATAATGTATATTTAAAGTATATTTCCACTTCCTAGTAAAACCCTCCGAGAAGAAAGCAAGTATTTAAAAATCGTAGGTAATTTAGTGATATTATTGATGTGATGTGCAGTATAATCCTTTTAAGAAATACTGTATGATATCTATACTATTTTATTAAAATCATATTATTATTATTTTATTATAAAGTTTTATTACATTTATTAAAACCCCAATCTACCTGAATACTCCAAACTGATTAGACCTGTGTTTAGAGCCTTTTTATAGGGAGATGATTAAACACAGTCACAAATCCCTGTATTTCTTTCTCTCTCTAATTGGTCTCTAAGTAGTAGTGCAGACCAACACAGATGACTCTGAGAAATCTGTTACAGTGCCCATTTGTCTGTGTTTCCTTATTAATTTGTGTCTATTGCTACTTTTTTAAGGTGACATTCTGTCAGAAAATCTCTCCATCAGGACACATGCAAATAAAGAATATTGAGTGTCACGAAGGTCAAAAGCACAAAATTAACATAATTTTCTTATTATATTATTAAACTATTGTAAATTTAAATCCTTTTAAAAGCAACATAGAATTAGTATTGACTGTAGATGTAATTTGGCAGGAAAGTAAATACGGTAGGAGTACAGAACATAGAATTAACTAGTAGTTGCAGCCACTAGATGGCAGTATGGTATTGTGCAAACTAACAAAACTTTGAAAGTATTGTGAACAAATAATAATGATCACATTTACTTAAGAAAATAATTATTTCATTGTAACAGAGAATCACATGTGGCTTTTGTACTCTTTCTTATTACATTTAAGTAACAAGGTATTTATCATCATCTATTAGTAATTATGAATGAAGCAACAAACATTATGAGTAGTGATTTGCTTAGAAGAAAACATAAACTGAAAATGGACTGAATGAAAATGAATGTTCTGACAGAACATACCTACTGGTAAACTGTATTATTCTATAGGATAACAAATACATAATAATGATATTATGCTCAATAAATCTTCATTTGACATTGATTAATTAGAATATTTTTATTAAAAATGTTGGTTCCCTAGAACCTTTTTTTAATAAAATAGTATTTTGTTTTATTCAAATTTAGGAAACGAATTGAATCAAATCATTTTTGCAGTGTGTGATGTGGTGCTGTTGTTCTATAATGCAATAATTAACAATAATCAACACTTAATTAAGTAATTAACAAACTAGAGTACTGGTAAATATTTATGAATGCATATGTAGTAAACTGTGAACTGTTTTGAAATTCATGTCAAAATGACATGAATTTGACAAAATGTCAAAAATTACCAGTCCAGAATTCAACTGCAGTGATTTATTCCTATTTATTTACACTAATTCCCTCAGCTGATTCTATGCTGACATATTGTTTTTTGTTTCATATTCTAGGTGGCTTGGAATCTTTAAAGAAACTCCAAAGGCTAGTGTTAAGTCATAATCAGTTAATCAGCACCAAAGGCCTGAAAGATGTAGCCACTCTCTTGCACCTTGACTGTTCCTACAATCATCTTACAGAAATTGAAGGGATAGAAAATTGTGCTCTGCTCTGTACATTGAAGCTACAGGGAAATAATCTTACAGAGGTAATATTAACATGACATGATAGCTCCTTTATTATGGAACAGTATTACAGATGTATAGAAAATCATAGTTATTAAAGTACAAGCCAAAAAAGTACATATTGATCCTTGGGTGATTTATGTTTTCATTTATTCCAGGTTTATTCTTAGTGTGCATAATTGATGTGAAAGGATAAGATAAAAAGACATACACTTTGAGCTGATCACTTTGACTAATAACCTTAAATTGAGAAATAATCTACCTTGCATTTCTTCATTTGAGTTAATATTCAATATGCTTTGATTTGTAACATGGTTGTTTGGTATTTAGATGTTACTGTATGTCTCAGAAGATTACTACATTTATCTGAATATACTATATATTCAGTGTAAATACTGTATATACATTTTCTGAATATATGCAGTGTAAAGTATGAAAGACAGATATGTAATGTATGGCTGCTTTTCTAAACATGTTCTAAAAACAGCTACTGTATTTGAATGCTTTCATTTTTTATAGCCACCCAGTTTGGTAAACCACGTCTTGATGAAGGAGTTGTATATAGATGACAACAGCATCACATCACTGGAAAGCTTATCAGCTTGCTGGCTTCCCCTTTTACAGGTCCTTTCATTATCACAAAACAGGTGAACCGCAAATATTTTTTCCTGTTTTTTTAGACATGATGAATTCTATTTGCTGTAAGTAGCAAAAGAGATATTGCTTCCACCCTCATTTTCAATTTCACATTTGCTCACTTTCTTTTTTACTCATCTATTTAAACTAACTGCGTGTTTTTAAAGACAAGCCTTATCTTATGTATGCTATTTTTAATGATGCTCATTTATTATTTAGAAATCACAAAACCTTCAGAGATCTTTACATTCTTGTTAACACGTTAATGTAATTGGGTGATGCAAATGTGTTTCTTCAGATGCTGTGGTGTGATATGGCATTTAAGAAACTTTAACACTGTTATTATTCTGTCATACCACTATACAGCATCTGATGTGTATAACTTAGGCAGTTCTCAGAATTTGATGCCCTATTCTACTTGCCGTTACATTAAATTAAAACTTTTTATTAAAGAGCCATTGCACATGTAATCTGCAGTACACGTTTTCTCCGTATCTTTTCTTAATAGAATATTTTGTCTTGAAAGAATAAGACAATTCTTCTGGTTATCTCTGGAGATGAGGGGTTATTGTGTTTCAGCTGACTATTACTTCTTTAAAAGGGCTTCATTTTCTGGATTTGATTTCTATGTAATTCCATTATTGAGAGAAAATAATATTGTAAATGCACAGGTACTCAGATGCAAATTTTTATCTACCATGTAAGATCTAATATTGCTATTATTACCAACATGTTATAATTCTGTTGCTGATTTCATTACTTTTGAATGAAGCAAACGTGTTCCAATTTCTACCAATTTAGAGAGAAATCTTGATAGTATTAACAATGTTTACAGTTTGAAATGTATTCACAGTATGAATGTATAATTATACTGTATATTGTATGTGAAGTTTAATTCTATAATTTCTCAAATGTATGTATGTTCTTACATTACTTATAGCTTGACCCATATACCTCCACTGCTTGACTTCTTGTCTTTAAAGGAGCTTGATGTGAGTTGTAACTGCATATCAGGTATGTTTATTTTTGTTGATGTAAAAAAACACACCTTTCTAGATATCTCTAAAATGATTTTAAATAGGTGTACAATACATTTACCTCATGTATTTATAATCAAAGTTAAATTTCAGTTTGAGTAAATATTTTAGTAAATAAAATCAATACAATCAGTAACACAATTGGTGCACAAGCAAACATTTAGTACAGAATTTAAGAATATAAACAGATCAATTACAAATTGTCCCAGATGTATTGTAGACTCTTGTTGATACCATACCTCTCTATTTTCAGAGCTGAGAGATGTTCATTTGTCCCTTGAAGGCTCCACAAATCTCAGGGAGATTAATTTGACTGGAAATCCTATTCAGCAAGAAACTAATTGGAGGTAAAGCTTTTTTTTTCTTAAAACTGAATTAGCGTTCCTTAAAGCATTTTCAAGGCACACATCGATCTCCAATTAATCAGCAGTGCTCTATTTCACTGTTCACAAAAAGCAATACTAAAGAAATAAAACTATAGTAGTAATTGTTATTTACCAGTTAAAATATACATAAATATAACAAATATATTGTTAATATATGAGTAAAGTGGCATAAACACCTACTATTGTTTATATTATTGTCTGTTTTCTACAGTTTTCTGTATTGCAGCAGTTTGTAAAGTTAGATGACAAGATTTTTAATTAGCATAAATTAAAGTTACATATTGCCACAGTCTCAATGTAAAAAATATATAATATGGAATAATACTGTATTCTTCGTTGTCCCATTTAAAAAACTTCCATAGTGTATCTCACTAAACTCTTTTTTATACTAATTTTATATTTTTTAAACATTTACTTAGGTTACAATGTTCCAATTACCCAGAAGCAGCAAAAAGTATAACTATGCTGCCACCTAACGTTTTACAGTGAATCCTCCTTGTAAATAACCTATACTGTATGCAACATGCCTCATATAAGACAAAGCACAATGAGATTCAGAAACAGCTGAAGATATTTCTTCCTAACAACGCAATTATACTATGTGCCTTGTACATAGTATAATTGTACCATAAAATACATCTTGTGTATAATATTCATAAACACACCTAAAGAATCTAAAATGTGTCAGTTAAAATAAAAATCTGATTCAGGTGCTACAGTATCTAGCTTCTAATGTTTCCCAAAGTGTGACTGAACCCTGGAGTACCTGCAGAGAGTCAGTGGTAGTAAACAACAGCACGTTAACCTATGGATTTCATATCCTCTTAAAGACTTATTACGTATTCTTTCCTGATATCATATATAATTTTTTCATACGTCAAACAGGCATAGATTTGTTTTTTAACCAGAATGTGCTGACAAACATTCTTTAGTAGATTTTTTTTCCATTTGTCATACAGTAAACAGTGCTTGGTTTAAGCTTTTATAGGCTACACACAACAAGATAAGTGAAATAATTTCTAATACTGTAGGTGTAACTAGCTATCCAGTATATCAGTTATTAAATATAGATCAATAAATAAATCTGCAAAATATTGCACTCTCTGTTCATTGCTTGTTGACCCAACAAATACCATATGATGTGTACTTGAACAGTAATAAAAAGTGTAAGTGTAGATAAAAAGTGTTGCAGAAAATCACAGCAGGTGTTTATTTCTCAAAATTTAAAAACCACTTTGTAGTTCACAAGAGTTAAATAGATGGATTAGGCTTGGAAGACACACAAAGCATTCCAGGTTAATATAGAGTTTCTTTTACATTTTACACATCTGTGGTTTATATGATATACTGTAAGTATACCTGTAGTATATACATATGATTGTATATCTAATTTTGTCATTCTCTTAAAACATTAAGTTCTAAATTCCATGTGGAATTCAGCTTTGCTTAAGTACCAACATATATCCTTATATCTCACAAAGTTTGAAAGTCTTTTTGAAAACCAAGTTACCATATTCTGTGAAATAAAAATATATATTTTATAATAAGCATTCTAAGAGGTAAAAGATATGAAATAGAAATGGCAACAGTATCAGCACACTTGTCAGAATAGCACACTTGTGCCACAAGGGGGTGTATGAATCACATTCTTAATTGTTGTTTCACATTCGTTTCTATCATTTGTATCCAAAAGCCTTCTCCAGCACAAAATAAACATTTTATTTAGTTTTCAAAGAGTGAATATTACCAAAGAGAAGCTCAAGCACTTCAGATACATGTCATTTTCCTATAACAAATCTTTCCATACTTAAACAATAAAGGGGTGTGTACTATTTTGTTCTGGGTTTATACCTTATTCACAAAAAAACTATATATACTATAACTATTTTCTAAAAAATTTAAATGGCCTTTTATAAACGTTGAAAATAGTGAGATGATGTTGAAAAATATGTTTTCTGACTACAGTTTATTGGAATATAATTTAGTCATTAAAACCTTTAAGTTTAACACACATATTAGGGTAACAATTAAACACAATTATTTTGTAATTAATCTCATCATATGTTCCTCTGTCATATGTTTTTTTTTGCAAATGTTTTTCGGCACAGGCAGTTGTTAAGACAGATGCCCATACATTTGAAAAGAACCATACTGATAAAATGTATACTTAAAATCTTAGTATAAATATTTTTTTTTAAATTAGCTTGTGTATATGATTGTATTCTAATGTAAAGATTTTGACAATTATATCTTCTTTGCATTAATGGTCAGCAACTCCACCTTCTCAACAAGTTTTTCCAGATTCAGTTGAGCAATGTATGATATTCATACAGTAATATCACTTTATTTAGGCCAAATATTTTTAGCATTGGTATTTTAAGTTCTTATTGTCACATTCATATGAAGTGATAAAAAATACTTAGCTGATATATAACATCTCAGTACCACCAAATATGTAAAAAAATATTATTTTTTCTTATGGAATGATATTAATCGATTTTGATATTTTGAATATTTAGCCTTACAGAAAGTAAAAAAAGAAAGCATTACAGTCTTAAAATTAACTGATTAACTTTGTGCCTTTTTTAGGACATTTCCTTTTTGGGAATTTTATATAATGTTAGTCACTGTTATAATAATTTTCATTAAGCTGTGCTAGAAAAACTGTTTCATGTTTCTGTAACTTCCATGAAGTCTCTTATTTAGTTGCGTGTATCGGCACTGTCAGATAAGGAAGTTAGATACTGCTGTTGTTTTTATCTGCATTACATTACTTATAACCCTTTCAAGGCAACTTGGCTAATGCTAAGTCCTGCAAACAAACTGAAATATTTGTTGGTTTTACACAGGGATTTTTTTTAGGTTCCACCATTGACTGAAACTTAGGCCAAATGTTACATTGAACTTTGCGTAACCCTTAATGCCAACAATGGAATTAGCTATAGTCTTTCCCAAGTCGCCCAACACTTTCATCTCTGGCCAGTGATAACACCAGCTAAATTAAAGCACTAAAGAATATTGCGAAGAATTATATTTTAAAAGCAGTCTGAGCTCATGAAAAGGAGTGCATTTCACTTTTGTGATGATTAATTGATCCTTTTTAAGCAACAGTGTTTTCAAGGAAGTTTTTACTAAATGAAATACAGTTTCATTCCTTCTCAAAGAAGGCAACAGCTGGAAATGCTACAACCAAGATCATTCTACTTCAAGATACTTTCAAGTTGAATTAATGAATGCTCCCAAACAATTTGTTTTTCTTACTGTACTCTGCATGTCCAACTATTAATGATATGTACTGTATGCTCACACTGTAATATTTTTCTTATCTTTTTACTTACATTTCAATTGAAGCTAAAGGATACAAACAGTAATTTGTGGAGTTTAATAATAATCTGCAAATGAATTTACTGTCCAAAAAATTATTTTTGTAATGAGCGAAAAAAGGAACTTTTAATTTGTCTCAGCATTGGCATACGTGATCACTGTGCCTGCTAAATAATGTACATGTCAGCTACACAAACAGTTATTGTATGATACAAATTACAAGAACAACAAAATGACAAAGGATTATATTATCTTATTATATGCAAATTTTATTCACATAAATATGTTTATAAGATTGGGCATATACATCATATTTATATATGTATATAAATATGATATCTTTATAGATATATTATTTAATCCATATGTATTCCATGCTGTAACATTTAAAGTTGATTTGGATGTATCAAGCATATTTTTTGGATGTATTAAGCTATTAAGCATAAATCACCAAAATACAAAAAGAAAAGGCAATTTTTTTATTTCACTTGTCTTCTCACAAAATAATTTACAGTGTTTGACAATATATTAATTTGTTTTTATTCTGTACATTTTAACAACACAATATAAATTAATACAATTTATAAGAAATGTCTTACTATTTCATTTTAATATATGAAATAAATACTGGGCAATACCATCTTGGCTTGATTGTGTTTCTTATAGAGATTTTTTAGATTCCATCTAAAAGCATGTCCTTAGCCCAGGGCATGGGGTACATGTCATAATATCCTACAGCTGAACTTTCGGTTTACATCAAGGCAACCAATAGCTGCTCAGATTTAATCACTTAAGTTTTAAGTCGTAACATTTTGAAACAAATAATGCTTGACTGGCAACCTAGAGTCCAGGCATGAATTGAAGCCCAAATACCCCTTTAGCCTTTAATCTACACTCCATGTCATCACATACTTCCTTCATGAGAGCATCAAGCAAAAATGAAATCTTTTGTTCTGTATTGACAGCAATCTTGTTGACTTTCTGGGGTCCTTAATGTCAAACTTGGTACATATTTTATCCACATTTTTAAGTGGTTTCATCTGTTCAAAGTAAACATTTTCAAAACTAAAAAAAAAGAAAAAAGTAAGTGAGTGGTTGTAGGGATCACTTGTCTTGCTGCGACACATTGTGAACCTGAACATTTCAGACACTTTAAAACCATATGTGTGATGCATTTGGACAACGACTCCTAGATATTCAGAATGGTATGAATAACATGCATTAGAATAGCAAGAGTTGTAGGATAAATTAATTTGAATGTTTTTTAAAAGCTAGGTATATCACTAATTGATGTCTTAAAAGAATAAACCATGCAGTGATCAGGTAGAGTATGTTTTAATCAATATTATTAAGAGGCTTAAATCATGGACATGAAATATGGAACCATGCAAATATATCATATTCAAAGGAAAAAAGGAAAGTAATTATCAGCTGTTTTTGAAACCCATTAGTCTATGTTGACAAGATGCATTGCAAGTGCGCGGATGCTGTTAGAATATATTTTTATACTGTACATTAGACCTGAAATATGCAATCCAAGCCTCCCATCCCAGATTAATAAACATTTAATTTTTTTAATGTTAAGTTAATACATTTTGGCTGTCATATCATTTAATCATTTGTAAAAAAATTACGTGGGACATGCATTACATTGCATATGGTCTTGTGGTATTAAAATCCATCACCTCTGTAAGTTATTTACACATAATGTGTCCACTATCAGCTCAAACAAATGCAACAAACGACATGGTACGTATTGGTAAAGCCCTACTTTCCAATAGTGGTCAGCACATTGGTAGATCTGATTCATCTGATTCTGAATCTGGAATCAAGACTTAAATTAGCTTTATAGATCTTCAATGGTCCCCAGTTGTGGTACCAGCCATAGTTGTTTCTGTACAGGAACAATCCTTCAGGGAGTCTCTTGTGACTCATTACAAGTGGTTGAATAGGTCTATGTTGATTACAAGTGTTTCTTGTCAGTTAGTAGCACTACTGGAGTAGAGTAATGGTGGATTCACAGCCCACAAGTTCTCGGGTATTGCTGCTTTGTAACTTACCTGCCAGCAACAGCAACATTCTTACAGAGGGTGACCTTTCTCTTGCTATGAGCTATGACATTATGTTACCATAAGTTAACCTGGGTGCCTTATATGTGGAGAAAAGAGAATGTGAGGTCTCAGATTTTCTACCAGCATACTATATCCATTAGTAATATCATACTCAAGCCAGTTTAAGTGGTTAAAAATGTGTAGTAATAATGTTCTGTGGATACTACACAGCCAGTGTTTACTTGTTCCCTCTACTCTGGGATAGAGTTTAAATTTGGAAAAAAAAATGTTTACAAAAGGTATGCGTAAATGTTCTCACCTATAAGTGTACCATTTTTAATGCTTCAGTGCACATGCCATGAATGTTTGGAGGCCCAGTTTTAAAGTGGAACCACAAAGATCAGTCTAATATGATTTGACAAATTAAATGCAAATTGTAATGTAGGTTAACCCTAAATGTATGACTGATAACTATAATACAGTTATCAACTGTAATATGTAGTAACTGTAATATGATAACTACAGTGTAATAACAATTTATGCCGCAAATGCATTCTTCATTTTTTTCCTGACTTAAAGATCTATAAATATACAAACCCAATATACTGAAACCCTTACCAGTACAAAAAAGTGGATCAGGACTGAAAGTGAATAGGTAGATGGATCAGAATATAACAGTACATTTATAAATATCCTATTTTAGAATGTATTAGAATTGAAATTGAAAGATTAATTCCCTGTTCTTCAGTTTTTATTAATAAGCGACTACACATATATGTTTATTAAAAATGTAAAAAATTTAAAATGCAGTTCCTCAGTTCTGTTCTTAGATGGTTACCGTCTATAAAAAGTTCTAAATGCCTTTAATTCATTGTCTACTTTACACCTGAAAAGAGAGTTAAATTAATTTAATTAAGCAAATAATTAGTCAATTGGCTAAATTAAGAGCTTATGTGGGATGAAAACCAGAGCACTGAATGGCCCTTGGAACCTAGAGCTCGCTAACATTGACACTGATCCAGAGTTCACATAAGGGTAAGACGTTTGTGTTCAAAAAGTGTATGCAAAGGGTGTGATCACAATGAAGTAAAAAACTAGACACTGGGAAGAAAATGTAATGCATGATCTAATCTTACTGTAACCTTGCTGGATACATAGTATTTAATTTTTAGTAAACAATTGTAATATATAACAGTGTTCTCTGTTAGAATTCCCTGTTTCTTTGTCAAAAAATAAGTATGATGGTTTATAAGTTTTTTATAGCAAATGAAAACCAAGAATCTTCAACTTTCACTCTTCTGCTTTTCAGGTCTTCTTTGCAAAAGATATTACCTGGCTTAAAGAAGATTAATGGGGAGCCTATCAGTTCTACACAAGTATATCTCACAGACAGAAGCACTAGACCACCGCCAGGGAGCTTCTTGGCACTTTGTCAAGCACAGCTTAAGCAGCTAGAGCTCCTGCTCAAGAGACATGATAGGGAACTTCAGTAAGTATTATTCTTTAGATTCTACCTGCCTTGCTGTCTACAAAGTTTAATCAGGCTGGACCTCAGCAAATGAGCTAGTACTGTACCTCACAAGATGTGTGCTTGCTCCAGGCTTTACTCCATCTTGACTAGAAACCAACAGGAAATGCTGCCTTTGGCTGTCTTTACAGAAAAGTCATCCAGTGAGACCTGGCAGAGGTTGTGAGAGCTAAGCTATGGGTTTTGTTGTTTGGCGCATACACTGGTTATTTTTACCAAGTGACCTGGCTTTTTAAAAAGGTTTAAATCTTTCTTAAATTGTATTTTTTCATTACTCTATATGTGGATTTCTGTGGTAACATGAAGTGGTGAGAGAAACAGGACAATAATTGTGATGGAAAGGATAAAATCACAGATTACATTAAGTGAGAGAAAGAACCAAAGTTGAAATATGGTAAATTTTGAATCTGTTAGAGCATGTGTTGCAATGTTAAGATACTTTTCCAAAATAAATAACACTTCATATGATAAACATATAATTGTGGCATGGTGGTGCTTTGGTTAGTGTTGCTGCCTCACAGCATGGGGGTCCTGATTCAATTTCAGTATCTGGGGTGCTACAGTATATGTGTGGAGTTTGTATGTTCTCCCTGTGTTTGCATGTATTTTTTGTTTCCTTCCGCAGTCCAAAGGTAGAATAGTTGGCTCCTGGGAAGTTTGGCTTGGTGTGAGTGTGTGTCCTGTGATGAACAGGTATCTTGTCCAGGGTATATCCCAGAATAGACTGGGATATGGAATCCTCCGCAGAATGGCTCCTCCGCAACCCTGTTTTGGATAAAGTGGTTAGAAAATAATGGATGGATAATTGAACAGTATAAATAATGTTAATGTTTGCTGTAGTTTCAGATTCTTTTTAACTTAAGAAATGGTTACTTGAGGCTTCCCAAGTGGCTCAGTCGGTAAACGTGTTCACCCAAGTGCACGTTGGGCTCTATGCTCATGGGCCTGAGCTGGCATCAAGTCACTAGCTGATTGGGATGTATGGTTGAACAGTGGACTGAGTGCCTCTGAGGGTGAAGTAGCATTAGTCAGCGAGGTTTCTCAGCAATACTGAGGCCTCTTGAGCACTTGCAGGCATGCAGTGCTGTCAGTGAGGGATGTGTCTTTTCCCCAGTCATTGTTGAACCTCTGGTACAAGACTGTGTTACTTGTGATGTGTTAAAAGAAAAATGGTTGGACATGTCTGCATGCACTTACTCATTCTCCCCCTGTGTCCAATCATGAGGTTCTTAGCTGCAAACTGAGATGTAAAGAACAAAATTGGTTATTCTAGAAATCAGGTGGATATAACAAAAATAATAGACAATTCTAACAAAATATTAAATAATTTTTGTGGTGCCTTACAGATACAGTATAGGCTATAAAGCAATACAATTATTATTATCCTTAACCAAGGCAGTCAAACCCTTTGAATCTTCATAGACCACCTACAAGTAAACTAAAGGTTCTTATGCAGTGTTATGACATTTTGCCTTAATCCCTCTGACCTTTGTAAATTATGCTTTGGAAAAGATGAAAAGCAGTTGAGCCTCCACAGCAGTTCAATTTGGGGTCTCTCATGACAAGAGCACTACAATTGTTTCAGTTTAGGCTGCTTTGTGCAATTTTTTTTTTCATTGGTGTGGGCAACGTTGCTTTTGGGTTTAGGTTCAGGCCACCATAACCAATTTACGACCTGACCCGATGTCAGACTATGGTTTACAAAGGTGAAAAGTCTGTCTCAAGAGCACTGTGCTACAATGATCTAAAGTAGACCGCATAGCTGTAGTACTACCAGATATTTAAACTGAAGCAGTGTCAACAACCAATGCTTAATATTATAAGGCTGTTTTATGATTTGATCATTTTCTCTGTATTCTTATTTCTTCTCATCCTATGTCAGTAACTTCAGTTCCCTTTTTAGTTAGTTTTATCTTGCAAACAGAATTATTCTTTAAATAATTAAAGAATAAAAACTTCCACTTTCATTTAATTTGTTACATTTTACTGTTTTATTTTTTTCCTTTAAAATATATTTTTAATGGTGTATTTCTGGAATAGCTGTCAGTCTGGACTCCTATAAAAGTATTTTTCTATGGCATAATTTTCTGGTGTTTGTAAATTTTGCTCATTTCCATCCATTTTATTCAGACAGCAGTAATATTGTATCATTTAAAAATGACAAATCTTTAAATATGAATTACAACTATTTTTGCTATGTATGGGATAATACACTTGATTAATTTTAATAGTTACGGGGATGAAACCCAAGCCAAATCTCCATTTAATTGTGCTACTCTGCTATTTAAGCAATCTACTACTGTGCTACTATGGTATTTAGCATGTTTTAAAAACATGCTACAAGATGATGATAAACATAGTAAATGATTTTGACCTCCTGTTGAACAAGCAGGTATATGGGTGATGATTACTGTGGGATGGTGCCTGAGATACTCTTTCAGAGGATTTGAATAGGAGCAGCATTATTAAGAACTTAAAGATTTTTGACCCATGCTACCTAGGTCAGCTCAGTTGACCTAAATTGTGGTAGAGATTACTACAAAGGTCGGTTGGCAGGGTTAAGAATCCCACCATTGCTAATAGAATAATTTGTCATTTAGTAGTCTTTGTACTGTTTTGTACTGGGCTTAAAAGGAAACATTGTGACAAATACTAATGTGTTTTAGGGATACACAGTGTGCCCAAAATAAACTCTATTGATCACACTCTTTTTATAATATATTAATATATATACAGCTTGTAATCGTCAATAGTTGTGTTTTGCTGTTTGTTTCAGACCTCCATTTTAACTGATTTAAAATGATGTGATAGAGTAGTAGGTATAAGACTTTTTAAGCCAATTACTTGGTCTACTCAACAATTGTTCATTACTTTTTGATAGCCAAACTGCTTATGTTTCTACTGAATTAAGATGGAATAAATGCACAAAGTTAACATTAATTTTGTTGTGGTAGTTACAGTATCATTGAAAATGCTGTCATCTTTTCATAAAAAGTCACTTAATCCATTAATAATTAAATTAGTAAAATGATAATTTAATGAAAGTAATTCAGTTTTATAATGTCTTATTTAGAAGTATTCTCAGCCCTCTGGATGTCCCAATGATTAGAAGTCAGCAAAGCGATGAACTGATTACACTAGCTGAGGAACACAGATATGCTCATGAATATGGAGATCTGAGCGTCAACGATGGAGATGAACCAGAAACTCAAAGCAACCTTTTGATGCAAGAAGGCAGTGACAGGCATCAGCACAATATCCCTTTTATCAGCAAAGCCAAGGAAAATAACCAGGTCTCAAAAGATCCTTCTACAAGATGGATCACTGCAAGCCAAGTTCAGCCTACAGTCAACTGCTGCACAGTCAGCCAAGAAGAGGGAAATCAGGAAGGCCAAATATCAGGAGTGAATGCAGAAATTTCTTCACTTAGAATTGGAGAAAGTAAGGAAAGAGTTGTCAAAGACAAAAGGGAGAGAAGTGACACTGCTGTGTCCTGCCAACACATTGAAATAGCTCATGGCCCTTCAAGACTGCTCAGAAAAAACATTCATCACTGTCAATACAAAGACATTAAAAAGTAATGTTGGAATTTTTTTTAGTTTGATTTTTAAACTTAATGTCATATTACATGGTTTTGGTTTGTTTGTGTTACACAGGGCAGATTCGATTTATTCATCCCTTGACTAACAGACCTAGCCTTTTCAAGAGTTAAGAATGCATATAGTAGTGGTTCTGGTGGGTAGCTGCGTCAGCATGCATAGTCATAGCCTTCTCTTCACAGCCGAAATGTTGTATATAGTAATATTCTTATTGATTTGATTTATATCAGAATCTATTGTATTCAACAAATTAACCTAAATAGGTGCATTGCATATTTGGTCCTAGACTAGTTATCTATGCATCTGTTGTTAAAATAAGTTAAAATATGTTTTTGTGAAGAATTTGCATGTGTGAAATAATGCACAGTATAAGGGCCCTGATATTACAGTTCTGTTCTCTACAGCATTGCAGCAGTTGTTATCCAGAGTCATTGGCGGGGACACTTATGCCGCAGAAATATTAGATTGCTCCTTGCTCAACAAGCTGCTGCCTTGGTGATACAGTCAGCTTGGAGGAAATACTCTATTTGCAAGAACAACTGGAACAAAGACAGCTCTTCACATACCTGTACTTCACAGGACATATGCTTGGATATTATGGAAAGGGCAGCTATTGTCATTCAGGTAGACAAATCTTAATCAGCCTGTATTGTTTCTGTTTAATTCATAACAAGTTTATGACATAGTATATTACTTATATAAGACAGCACAAAATGTACATTATATATACTATACAGTTCATTTCAGTTCCAATGAATCTATGAACATAAATGCTTTTAATCTAGTGTTTAAAGTGCAGTTTTTTCTGTTTCTTTTAATTTCAATTTGTCCATGTTTTGCTTAATGCAAATCCTGTATGTTCAGTATCTTTGGCTCACTTGGCTAACAGTTTATTTAATTTGAAACAATCACACCATATTATCATTTACTTTAACATGCGTTAATCACTGTTCTGTGTTGATGCTGTAATAAAGCAGTACAATGTAGCCAAATCTGCACTATCATACCACATACATTTAACCACATTAATGGTGGTACTCATTAACACAAGACTTGTGTTCTTGTGTCCTTCATGCCTATTGGAAAACATGTAACTTGATTTTTAACTTTTGCTCACATTTCTTTCTTCTTTTACTTAATAGGCCCTTAAGGATTTGAAAAATAATTAATTAGATGGACCGGTTTTGGAGTAGTGGGAGCTATAAGATTCCATTCTACTTACTTGTGAAACCATTCCATGGGGAATTTGAAGATTTAGAAGCATTCTGGCATTCCATTTGTCTTGTAACTTTAAATGTCACACAAAGTTCAGAAAACAGATCACTCAGCAATTATACTGAGGTTAACATGTTTTATCTTCCTAATGGGATAACATATAATATTTACATATGAATCTGATCTATAACTTTTTATTTTACCTTTAGGCCACTTGGAAGGGTTATGTTTTGAGGAAGAAGTTGGCTTCTGCCCTTGCTGCTGTTAAAACCAATGAAGTGGATGATGATTTTGAAGAAGTTAATATGGAAGATTTTGCATTTGATGAGGTATGTGTCTTTTTTACTGGATCTGTTCCCTGTGAAAGGTGAATTACAGTATATGGATAATCTGTTTCTTTTGCAGTCCATCTATTCATGGTTCGCACAAACCTACATTTTAAAGGGAATAGGTACATGCTTTTTGTTAGTAATTTTTCAATTCTAATTTCCCAAACACATGAAAACAGGATAAAAATAAAAGCAACCTGTCTCGAACCCACAAGAATCCCTCTTAACTATTCCGTTCTGGGGTATTCCTCTCTACGTTTCTACCTAAGGGCCTTTAAAATACAAACAGCTACAGTATAAGCTGCTGGAACCCCAAAGCAATAAAGCTTGAACTGCATTAGCAGCAGCATTCCAAGCCTCCACTGTCCTCCCACTGGTACCACACACCCTAGGAGCTGAAAGTTTCATATAAATAATATCAAAACAGGACCAGGATCTACTGGCACCCAGGTGGATGCATAGGCTCCCAACACAGTCAGCTACAATCAGACCAACTAGCCAGATCTGTTTCTGCTGAGAGAGGCCCAGATTACAGTGATTATCAAGCAAGTACTAAATGCAAACAGGGGATATCCCAATTTGGAATAGGGAAAGGCATGTTTCCAGAAATGAGTAACTTCTGGTCTCTCACAAAATGCGTTAATTGTGCCCAAACTGCATAACGTACGCAGGAGACTAGATTTAGGTGACTAAATGTGTATACAGTATACTGATACCCAATGAAACAGTCCTATTTTCCATCAGTTGTGTATGTGCACATGTATAATGGTATTTATATTTTAAAGAGTGAGCGGATAATTTTGTTGAATATTTGATTAGTATTGTTCCTTGGGATAACAAATTTCTGAGCCAAAATTATTGGACTAAGAATCTGTATAAATAGCTATTCAAACGCACATTTATTTAAAGCAAAAATATAGAAAGTAATGCAAATCATATGACTGAAGGAAATCTATGTGTGATAAAAGTTGCCAGGATAATAACATGTTCTGCTTAAACAGTAGGGCAGTCCAAAGAAACTAGGAACCTATTTTTTTCAAGTACAAAATGATCATGCAAAGTATTTGAAGGCAAAGGATCAACACACTGGACAGGACCATCACTTAGGTCTGATCTATCTGCATAATTGTGGTCACACTGTAGTAGCTACTGCATCAGACATTGCTAGATAAAATAAGTCGGGCTTCAATGCTCAAAGTTCATTCAGAGGTAATATTAACAGCTAAGAGATGCCCTCAGTTCACCAGAGTTTTATTCACTGATAAATGCCATTTTATATTTGACAAATGTGGAGATCCTGTGATGAGCATTATACTAGCAAAGGCACTGTTTATTGTATTGGAAGCAATCCCTTTAACATAATACCTTTGGTACATATTGAGGGTCAACTTGCTGCTGAGCAATGTTTTGAAAAGTTTTTTGAGCTGCCAGTTCATGCAAGTCAACCAAGCCATTTTCTAGAAGGATAATTCAAGATCACACAATGCTACATTTACAGTAGAATGACCTTAGGAAGGTAGTAGTCAGTTCTCTCTTATGGACTCCAGTATAAAATCAATGGAATCACCAATGCCACCATCAGTAGACAACTAAAACAGACCAACTTTTGCCAGCTAGTTGCAACTACATAGGAAGAGAACATCTCACAGAAAATGTCTGTCAATGGGCTGATCAGGAAGTTGTATCAATGTTGCCAGGGTTGGTTTATAATTTTTTCATTTTGACACTTTGTCAAGTTTCATAATCAACATATCATGATTCTTTGATCTGTATTGTTTTTTTAAATCCAATATATCCAATTTTATCAAATGAACCATTTGTTAACTCAAATTGTAATGAACTAATGTAACACTTTATTTTCTGAATGAGGTTGAGCCACCAAACCTGAAATAGAGATATAATAAGTGAATCTTACTGATTACACATATATATATATATCCAGTCTCCTAAGTCATTTCTTAGAGGAAACACGTTTTGTAGCAATTAGTCTTTATAGACAGGTCTCTACCAGCTTTGTACTGAGGGATGATTTGGACTGTGGGACCCCTGGAAAAAGTCCCTTAGTTTCTTCTGGATCATTGATGAGTCACAACTTTAAAGTCTCAATATAAATCTTCTATTAGTTTGAACTCAGAACTTCGACCGCGTCACTCAACGACATAACCCTCTTGCATTTCTTCCATACAGGATGGGTATGTGTTGGAAACAGAATATTGTACAGTGTATGAATGACACCCATTTCATAGAACATTTTACTCCAACTCTTTCAAGTCAGTCACAGTGGCATCCCTAACCATTTTCCTGGTTGCCCCTATGCTCAGTTCAGAAGGGCAGCCTGATCTACAATAGGTTGCATCTGGGTACCATGATACACATTCCTCTTTTTAATGATTGATGATATTGTAATTAAATGGAGAAGTTAACTTCTTCAGATTTATTTCACTTTATACATACAGTAGCGTGTTTTGAAAGCTTCTTTATACTGTATTTTTACTGTGTCTGTGGTGACTTGAAATTTGGTATTATCGCACTTACTGAATGCAAGTAGAGATGTAATTTCAATTATGACATTTTTAGCTTTGACTAGATTGTGAATATTCTAAATATAGAGTATCTTTTAAATATGGTGTCCTATTTAAAAGTGTAATAAATGTAATTTGAAACAACAAAATGTGAAAAGTTTTAGGGGGTTGAATAATTTTGCAAGACATCATACATGTATATACAGTATGTGTAAAACTTTTCAGAAAATCCATTTCACCTGAGTGTTGCATATCCCTTTATGAATTTTGCAAAAACATTTACACACGTTATGAGTCAATATTTATTTTCAAACAGTTTCAGTGTTTCCCAACACAAATACATTCACTCCTGTTTTTAACAGGATGAACATCATGGACATTGCATTTTGTTATGTTGCATTATGGCAGTTTTGTTGCTAATAAAGAACTATAGAAATGTACTGTAGGTAGAGTAGCAAGTAGAGCATGGGTACTGTATATTCTTCTAAGCAGTTGTAATTTTTAATTGAAAGAATTCCTTTCACTTAGCATCCCTATTTTATTTATATTTTTTCAAATACATGTTTCATGTACCTAAAAAGATGCAAAATGAAAACTTTTTTGAAAATTGTATCTCGATAAAATAAAGCTTAAATGATAATGATGATAATGATAAAGGAGTTATTATATGTAGTATTACTGTCATATTTTTTTCTATTTTTTTAGCCGTTTGCACATTTCATGGTTTTGCACCCTTCCTTTCACCCTATCATGATTCTTGCAGCTGCTTCTTGTCCCTAGTGGGGGGGATTTAGAGCCTTGTCCTAACAGACAGGCTGTCATTCCCTCAACCATGTGGGTTAAGCCAATAAATTAGTTACTTCTCTACTTTTAATTTTATTGGGAGTTGCCAGAACAACTGAATTTAGTGACTACATTTATTTTGATTAATGGCACTCTTTTCACTTCTCCTTCCCTCAGAGTATGACTTCTTTAAACAGGTACAGTGTACCCCACACCATCAATCAATGTGTTTATTCCACAGGGGTCTGATATTGTAGCTCTGTGTACTCCTATAAAGCAAAATTAAGTGAACTTTCATAAGTTTTACAGTAAATCTTGTGGTTATACTAAATATCATGTCAGTTTCAGATCACTGAGATTTTAAAGTTGCTAAAAAAATCAAAGGGTTTCAAAGGGTAGCCATCTATCAATTGGATATTGCTAAGTAAGGAATATGACACTTTATCTCTGACCCTATTCTGAGGGGATATAGGACTGGCAAGTTTCCTGCTCTTTCTCTTTTGTTTACATATAGTTGGTACTGTAAGTGACTGAGCTTATATTTATTTCTTATGTTTACCTCTGTTATCATTACTATAACATCATAAGTATCATGAGCACACAATTTATGTAAATATGTTGCACAAAAATATAAAACTAAAGTATATGGATTTTGGATATTGATTAAATGCTTTTGACATATTTTTGATTAATCATTCATGACTCACCGTGATACACTCAAGTGTCTATTGCAAAAGCGCGATATCACTTAGTGATTTAACCTGTTGAATGTCAAGCCTGGTTAAAATCAAGAAAGAAAAACATAGAAACCAATATAACCCACTTAAAAAGGAGAACAACACATTCATGCATTTGGTATGTTGGAGGCTGGGTTCACATTGGGTGGACTTGCCAGCAGGGGAGCCAAGTCCCCTTGGAATGAATAAATCAATGTTTTTTTTTTAGACCACCCTGATGGAAATCAGATAATATAGAGCAGACATGCAGAATGATACGTTAATTGCTGTGCCAGACCAATGGGTGGGGAGGTTGACGTGTGATTGCCTGAGCAGGAGTGTCTAGTCACTAAAGAACTCCACTTATAGTGACTGATAGCAACCTGACTATATGGCAGTCCACATTGGTCATTTCCCTTGACCTCACTTGCTGTCCTTTCCACATGTCTATCTTGACATAACAACGATGCAGCAGGACAATGCATTTTATGCTGCTTGTGTAACAGCAGCTTTCATGTGAGAAAAGCTCCATTCTCACAATAGGCCCTATTCACCACCTGAACCCCATTGATGAGCTAAAGAGACATGTGGTACAGTATATGTAGTGCAGAGAATAGTGAACAGTCACTTTCAGTATTTGTGTTAACTAGACGAGTGAGGTAAAATCCCAAGGGACTACATCTTGCCTCCAGCTGTAGCTACATGCTATTGGTCTAAGTATTTCACAGTAGGGATTGTTAATTGTTAATCAGTTTAATAAATGTACTTTTTTCATGTTCAATAAAATGTCACTGCACTTGCTATTCAGAATTGATTTACCCCTGCTTATATATTACAGATATCTTTTGTTTTATGTCATGCTCTTTTGATGTGTGTTGGTTTTCCTTTCTCTTGCCCTTTTTAATTACATCAAGGATCATAAGATTCCTGTCCACTTGTTTGCTTTGGCATTTAAAAACAATGAGATTTTTTTCTCTAAAGTTAAGAACTGAGCACATCTTATTCCCGTTTCTATTGCATTCCTTTACTTTATGAATTGGGTTGTTTTATCATCATTATATTTGATGATACGATGAGTCATTTTATCTAGTGATTTTAAACACTTAATATCTGATGGAAGGTGTACACCCAAATCTTAGCTCAACTATTCTTGTTTCTTAATAACCTGTGTTAGAACTATGCAAGAGATTTTAAACCATAAGTGAATACACATCATAATACCTATAGAATGTACAGCTGTAGTATATACTGTAGTGTATAGTGCATTAATAAAGCCCCCTTATCTGTTAGAGACATCCTATTATTGATGCTCAGGCATGCATGTTCTGGCGCAAATATGCCTACATTTCACATGGTCTACTATGTGACAGCATTGGTATTCTTTCCTACTGGCTGGTGGCATCACTTCAAAATGAAAGGGAACATTGGGCTGCAGCTATATTATACATTATACAGTGTCTTTCAACAAAAGAGGAAGAGCAGGAGGCACTTATCTCATCTTACAGCCTCATATCCCATGAAGATAAAAAAAATGCACCTCATATAATTATGGAGTCCCCCCCCAGGTGTGGCAATATCCCACTGGCAATTACTGTTCACATTCAGGGTACCAAGGTTAACAGAGTAAGCTAATACTCCTTTTCACATTTTAGGATTTCCAGCATTCCATCTTCAATGTATTAAAACACCATTGACTACTGTCATTATCGTAGATTGCAATCAGTTTCTCTAAGTTACTCATAATATATTTATGTACAGTATATTTCCAGACTCTCATCCATAAATACATAGTTAAATTAATTTTCAGACTCCTAGCTGGAAATCTGTATAGTTATATTTTAATTTTTAACCCCAGATAGGCAAACCCTTTTTTAAACTACAAATATAACATTACCTACATCAGTTACATAGCTAAATTGTTATTTGTTTGATTTCTTCCATATTTTGTTTGAAATTAGCATGACATATGACTCTGTGAACATTTGTATTTTTTTCCATAAATGTTTTTAACAAGCACAATTAGATGATTAACTGTATGGCTCTTGTATTCTCTTTTAGCATAGCAGATAAGTCTTTTTAAAAGAAGTTTTAGTTTTTTGAATGTGTATCTGGTAGAACATTAACATGTCATCTCCAATGCGAGGTTTGCTTTCCATGAGGAAGCAGATATGAAACAGCCTTTTATGTTGAATGTCAGAGTAGTATGACACTGAAAAAGCATGTCTATCGGATTACCTTTGTTCTAAAATTATTTTTCCGTGCTTTGAAGTATGAATGGTTAAGTATAGCAGTGTCTCTGATATATGAAGTGCAAACATCAGGAAGGTATTTAAAAGTTTTATAGTATTTAATTTTTTTTTACTTGAATTATAAAGATTTTAATCTTTGACTGGTTGTAAACAGGCTGCCTTGGAGAAAGAATGGATAACTCTGGATTCGAAATGCTTCCCTTCCAAAATGCTGCCACTCTCAGACCAGCTGTACTGGCCAAAGGTAACAGCATGGAAATCTCTTAGCCTTCAGTCTTTCTTTATTCCTTGAGGATATATAGTACTGCTGTGATTAATACTTAAATTTATTACCTTGAAAAACACAATTACTTTAAGAAGCCTCTAACTTCCTCCACATCACCAGATGTCATTTTTCAACCAGCCTTTTCTTCATTTTTTCTTCTTCTTTATTTTGGATTGCTTTCAGCACTTTACATCACGGTAGCAAAACATTGATCGTTTGCAGCTGTGAGCGTAGATTTTGCTTCAAATTATTGTGACAAACAACTTAAAAGGTCCACATATATACAGTTCTGTTAATTAATATTGTGTTGTATGATATTATTTTATATCATATAATTTTGCAAAAATGTTTATAGATTTTATTAAAATGTAATATTAACTTGTGAGATGGATACGATTTAAATGAAGCATAGCGGACAATTTTTTGCTTTTGATTACAGCCTCCAAGTCACCAAGCCATAAAGGATAAAAATATGCCTGTAGTATTATGCAACCCAAAACAAGCTTGGTTGAGTGAAGACAGTGAAAAGATGACAAAAGAGCAACAGAATTCCTCATCACTAAATCCTGAGAGTAGCAGCAGGTACTGTATCATTATAAAGCCCACACCAGAGACATGGGATTGTCTGTAAATGATTGTTGTGTTACAGTTTGAGTTTAATGTAGCTCCAATCTATGACTGATCTGACTGAAGCAGTGATTACAGAGTAACTCTGTTAATTATTTATACAACAGATGCACAAATGCTTAATGCAGACTGTATACAGAGGACGTAAAAATAAGATATAAATCTTATTTCATGGAGCTGGTAATGATTGTGTGTAATTAAATTTTGTCCAACAGTTTAGCAAAAGTATTCCTGAAAATGAGTACTGTACAGTTCCCTCCAAAAGTATTGGGATATTGATATTGAAAACAAAAGTGTTACTGTTTGGTTTACAATCAAGCAAGTATTATTTATTTATATGAATGTTATTAATATGTTAATATGAATGCTAAGAACAGTATGATACATGTATAACTTTTGATTATATTAAAACAAAAACATACTTTTTGTTCAAACCAGTCAATTGGGGTGTTCTGCAATTGGATTTAGATCTGGAGACATGGACAGACTAAGATTTTCCCCATTTTTCTCTTGATTAATTCCTGGATTGCATTTCAGTACTGTATGTGTTGGGTCAGTGCATGGTAAAGTGCTGCCCAATAAGTATGAAACTATTTTCCTATATATAAGCAATCAAAATCTTTCTGTAAATTTAAGAATTTATTCGGTCTTATGGTATTATGGTATTATGGTATTATGAATGTCCAGGTCATGCTTAGAATTTCCTTGGAAGTGCATTTGCAACGAATTGGAAATGGTCCAAAAAATACCACTTGATCTGTGAAGCACCGTAAAGGGAAAAGTTATGCAAGGCCACCTCTGGAGCTGGCCCAGTCTTATTAATTGATAATGTCACTAATGATAGCGGCAGAAAGAATTCCTATTTGTAAATAAATACTGTATTTTTTCTGCTTTTGTAGCGATAAATACATATTAGGCAGAGCTGACCTAAAATAGGAACAAGTAATAGGTTTATTCCATGCTGAAAAGAGAAGAAAAGAAACACAACATTTCGGCTACGGAGCCTTCTTCGGGTGTGAAATATATGCCAGGGCAACAAAGTCCATCAGGAGAAAATGTTTTAGACTAGCCAGGTCAGTCGCCAGATTTAAATCCGATTGAGCATGCATTTTACATGCTGCAGAGAAATTGAAGTCAGTGCACTCCACAAATATGCAAAAACTTGAAGTGGCTGCAGCAAAAACTTGGCAAAGCATCTTAAGAAATTATACAAAAAATGTGGTGATCTCACAGACTTCATGCAGTTATTGCATCAAATATTTATGCATCCATTGGCTTTAACATTCAAATAATACTTGACTTTGCTAGCATAATACTTTTGGAGGGTATACAGTATGTGGTTTTATTTTTTTCTGATTCAAATAATCTCTTTTTTAATGGATTGATAATACCATATTATTTTGGCTGCACAACAATGGTTTTTATACAGTATTTTTTTAAGAGACACTGCATGTCAAACTGCTTGTTTTACTGCCCATTCTGTTTTATGTAAAATGATTGTTAAACTGTACCTAGAAACAAAGGTTTCTTTTAGTCTTTGGGGAAGATGCTGAGGAAAGAGATTCATTATTAACATTAATCATTTACGTTTTTAAGTAGTAGTACTCATTGACTGACCCTGAAAAGATACTGTACTCGTCTCCAAAGGCAAAAAGACACATTTGTACTTATTTCAGAAGGATTCCTTCCAAAGTGATGGATAAAAATTAAATGCTGTATCTTAGACTAATGATTTCTCATAGGTTTCAAACTTGGGTCTCCATGGATTGCTCAGAGCATGTTTCTTTACCCCAGTCTGTAAGGAGCTTTTAAATTTAGTTGGCTTTTCCTGTACCATGAACACTGTCAACCCTGTAGCACTAATGATATTAGCTTCAAATAAAAATGAGACCATAGGGGACAAACTCCAGTGGACAACTACCAACCACTGGGTACTGGCATCACCATTGTTGACCACAAGGCACACAGCACATTCTTAAAGTATCTAATCTGGATGACAGTGCTCCTTTTTGGTATGCGTATATATATTTCATGGTCCCGTTGGTAATCTGCAATTTTATTTTCACACTAGACGTGATATTGAATATTCCGTGAATATTCCAGGTAACCTTCCAGGTATCCTTATAAGCAACCTGTACTTTTTTTTTCTCAGAATTTATGACTGTATATAACTTGAGCAAAAAATATTTCCTCAGGACTCTTATTTTCCATTAATGTTAATTTTTGTTAAATTTTCTTTATTTAATAGAAGACATTCATCTGCTTCAAGAGCCGAGTCTGCTCTCACATCAGAAAAGGAAAAACTGTTAGAAGAATGGTATGTCGAAAGGATTCTTTTCTAATGAAATAGTTGTCAGGTTTTCTAAGTAAAAAGAGTGATAATCTGGTATTTAAAGGGTATATTGGGAGGGAATAAAAGTAAAATGAATAGCAAGTATCAGCTCTTCTTGGTACTGTTTTGAGAATATCTATATATATTGTGTTTAAACACAAAACAGGCATTTTTATTTATTTTCATTCATATTTCATTTATTTTAAATAACTATACTGTAGTTATTTAAGTATAAAATGGTTTAAAATCTGTAACAACGTGGTCGGCATAGTGGCACAGATGCTAGCATTGCTGCCTTGCAGCGCTGGGATTGTGGGCTCAATTCCAGACATGGAATAGCAAATGGCATGCTGTTTGTATGGAGCATGTTCTTGCCATCTTCGCATGGGTTTTCTCCAGGTGTTCTAGTTTCCTCTAACAGTCCAAAGACATATGGTAGGTTAATTGCCTTCTGGGAAAAGTGGCCCTAGTGTCAGTGTGTGTGTGTGTGCCCTGCTCACAAAAAAAAACCCACCAAAGTGAATTGTTTCTGTATTGGTCTTTGGAATTGATAGTATTGTCTTAAAGTCTGAGTTATTTACAATGCAAATTATTTACAATAATTTAAAGTGATTACATTAAAATACATTATTATGACATATTTAAAGAACAGTATGCCTATAGCATGCACACAATGAACAGTTTAATATGATCCTTTATATTTTATTTGTTGCCTGTACTTAGGGTTTGAAGGTACTGTACATAATCAAAACATAGATTACATTTTATGTGTTTATTAAGTAATCTTAAATCACCACCTTCTGGTATTAATTTCTTCTTTAATTCAAACTGTATAAACTTTATGTTTATAGGGGAATAAAAGACAGCTATACTGCTCATTTGATATTGAGAAGAGCACATAAAATGAAATCTAAGAAACAGCAGCAAAAGAAATTACTTGGTAAGTAACTGAAACAATGGTCTGCAGTTCTGTCTTTAGTAAATCATCTTTAATACTTGATTACCTCTCAGTTAGTCCATTAAAATATTTTAAACAGATTTTAAAGAAACTTATTTCAAAATTCATGTACAATGTTTGTTTAAGCAGCATCTGAAAGATCCTCTTAAGTTTACTTAAATAACAATTAGTCTGCATTTTTAGTAACATTTATTGACAGTTTTAATTAAAAAAATAGCATACTGATTTTCACTCCTGCTGCTTATCACTGCATATCAACCTATACAAAATTAACTTCTTACATTTAATTGCAGAGTAAATTGAAATGATTCTTTGTGCAATTATTTTTTATCATGGATATTTTAAAAATGGTTGGTAAAATTATGTAAAGAGACCTTTCCTTTCAATAATCTATAAACATTCGTAACAGAATTACATAAAATTGATATTTAATATAATGTCTTGTTGTCTTTAAGCATATATTTTCTGAAGTGGAGTTGTCTATTTTTAGTCTGTTTCCCACTTCAAAAAACTTTCAGATGCATCAGAGAACTTTGTTCATTTTAAAATAAAAGTATGCACTAATTAAGCAGACATTACATCACAACATTACTTTAAAAAACAGATCTAAAGGTTGTGATAATAAAATGTAAATTTAATATTTTAAATAAAATGACAGTGATTTCATCATTTGATTCACCTTTAATTGCCTCACTATTTAATATCAGAAATCCTACTGCCATACTGTATATCTAATAAAGTTAGTTTTTTTGCAATGGGAAATGGATCATATTATTATGCTAATTACATCTGTTTGGTCATTGCTTGTACTTAGCTAGTCAAATTTCAAATATTCCTCTACCCTGTTATGTCAAGTCATTATCCCTGTATACCTGGTTTTATGTTCATTCTGATTGAACATTTTCTACTATTTGGCCAGACCCAGCTGTGCGTCTGGCATTATTCAAGAGCAATGAAAATAAACATACCCCTGTGAAGCTACCAAAGAAAATTTATCCTCCAAAACTAAGCTATTTTAAAGGTAGGTCTATACAAAATTGATTAAACACTTAGCAGCTGCAGAATATATGTTTGAAACATTGTAAGCCTACTTAACAGGACATGCCATCATTCCATCCAAGGAAAATTAATGTCAGCTTCAATACTAAAGATGTTTACTTTTTTTAGAAAAATGTGTTTGTAGATATATCCAGTAGTTTTGCACAGAGGCATGTTATTTTGTAGGCAGTTCTTTTTGGTTAAAGAACTGGAAAGTTTTTCTTTCTAAATTATGGGAGGGTACTGTAAATATGTTTAAAACAGTTATTTCTTGGTTTACACAATGGAAATGGAATAAAGAATCATGCACCCAGTAGCGGGGTGGACTAGAATAATTTCATTTGATTTCTTATACTGCTGTTTAAGTAGTCTTCCATCTTGCAGAAATGCAATGTATGACCTGACTTCTTCCAAATAATAATGTAAATATCACCAATTACATTAGTATTATCATATTAAACCTCTGTCTTTTAAACCAGTATCAAAAGTGTAAGTTGATGTTGTCATTTAGTACAAGACATAAATTATGCTTACCACATCCTCTGAGATTAGAGAGTGTTTTACATATTTATGTTCCAAAAAGATTTAACTAAATCAGATGTCATTTGCTTTTTTGGTTTAAAAGTATTTTAAACAGTTATTAATAGACTCATATAGATTCAATAGACATCTTCAGATCTTAGACAAAATTATTTGTTCCTTGTTACTCATCCATAAAGCTAAAATGTTACATTTTTGTAGTACAAAATACAGATCTGTAGTACAAAATGTCAGGATTAGCTAAACTTAAAAGAAAATAGATAACATTTCAGTGGAAGATCATCATAATGTAGAATTGTGCATGAAGATTGAAAAATATTTAGTGAAGAATTACTCAGTGTAAATATTCTTTTAATAGAATGATGCCAATACCTAAGATGTTTCCACAGCAGTTCAGGAAGAATTCAACTTACTGATATTGATATATTTGCGTATCATAAGGTTTTGCACTAGGTATGAGTGTGAAATCCAATTTACCAAAGAGAAGTAGACTTTTGAAACATTTAAGGTTAAATTTAAACCTGACTGATTTGGGGAATCGGCAGTTATTGCTTTTCCTTTTTATTTGCCAGTAGAGACCCTACTTAACAATAGAGATCAACAGGAGGAAATATTTTCTCATATTGAGAACTTTCATGGCTTCTTACCAGTGCCTGCACATGTAAACTGATAGCCATTTCAAGTAGGTTACTCATGTCCAGTACATCCACAAAAGAGCCAGGATAAAATAAACACACCGAGTTAGATATCTTGGAAAAAATCTGTCATGGGTTTGGGTTAATCATCTCCAGAAGACGTTCAACTTGATGCCTGAAATGTAAGACTTGCTGGGGAAAGCGGTAAGGCCTGAGGCAGTGTTGATCTGAAAGAGTGCCTTCCATGGGTCAGAGCTGCTCTGCTGGCAGAGTGCAAAGCTGGTTCACAACATCAGCTCTCAAAGAAAGCTGTAAAAGGCTGCAGGAGCCATTCTTGTGCACGCATTCAGGTTTCAGTTACACTTTTAAAGCCCTATCTCTGATCATAAACTGAATCTGAAGAAAATGCAAAATCTGTATCTAATTTTCCGACCTCCTGTCTATCAGCTGTTATATTTAGTCTCCTTCACGCTTTGTAGAGCAAGGTATTTCTTTATATATACCTTTATGTATATCATGAAAATCTATATATTGCAATGTAATTTATATGCAATATACAATTTGCATATACAGTACTTATATGTGGTACCTAAAAGTGTTTTTTTTTTAATTCAGTAGGATTTCTGCTGTGCAACGAAATACAGAAAGATAGTGTACAAGGTAATTGCCTTGTACAACGTTTTTTTTTTAAACAGATCTGTTGTGCGGCATAATGAAATGTGTTTTAGAAGTTTGGAATCCTTATTTGGACAGTTCAATATCAATAAAACTGTAAGACAAAACAGATATGCTGGCAGATAAAAATAATATTTTAAGAAATAAGTTATTGTATTTTTTGATTTTGTGCCAATGTAAGCTAGTGCTATTTTTTTCTTGGTTTTCAAGTACAATGTGAAAAACCAATTAACTGTAGTACAATAATAAATACCAGTAATTTAATTGTAATTGATATGATTATATACAGTTTATAATCATATATATATTATATGGTATATATAGCTTATGTTTGTATCTACATTTCCAGTTGATATTCATGAGACTGCCATTTGGTGACTTTTGGATTCTCACAGGATACCAAAAGTATTCTCTAAAACAATTATAACTAAAGTACTTCTTTTCTGGATATGAAACCACATTATATCTCTTTCATGGTTCATTTGGACTGAAAATAACTTGTACAGAAGTTTTGACCAGTATTGTTTATGACAGATCTGAGAATTTTTCCTTAATGTCTCCTGAGATCGCAGCCATGCTGTTCTGGGGATCTAAAAATTCATCTTGTTAAAACACTTCAGTTTGTATGCTAATACCACAAATAATAGCATCCATCTGTTTGACATTGGTAGAGCTCTATTATTTTAGCAACTGCCAATGTTCTTTGTTAAAATTTTTAATATAAAACCTAAACTAATTTCACAGACGATGCAGGTAGACAGACATCTCATATTTAATTAATTCATTGTCAGGTGTTCAAAATCACTTCTCAAGCATGGTTTCAGAGAGGTTACTTGTTTTTCTCAGCCCAGGTCATGTGAAGCCCTGACATAAAGGCATGAAAATGTGTGTTCATTGATTTATAATACTGTACGTTGATTTTAACTGTGTTTAAATCAAAAACTCCTTTTTATCTTTAAAACCTTAAAATTTATTTTGGTTAAATGATTGAAAAAGAATGGATAAACTAGTCCTTTAGAATACTGCCTTTAGTTGACTCAGTTGATAATTTCAGAATCCTATTAATGAAAAAGTCAGATATCTTGTGCAACCATATCTTAAGAATCTTTTATTGGAGAGTAAAATGAACAAATTCATTGAAGTCTCTTATTTTTTATTGAGTACCAAGAAAATGTTAGAAATGTTTTTAATGTTACAACCTTGAAAGTTGTACATGAATCTGTTTATCCATTTTCAGCACTTTAATTTCATAATATTAAATTCAATTTAAGTTAACTTGAATTATTAAAAAATAAACATCCTGTAGATGTTGTGTTATGAAACACAATAACAGAGTAAAGGTGAAACAAAATAAAAGTAACTGGAAACTGGTTTACTGATAAAGCTCATGTCATTGATGGCACCCCTTCTAATTTTTGTCTGACTTTATCACCCCAATTAAATCCACATTTGCTTTAATGCTTAATGGCATATGTCCAAGTTTTTTTTTTTGGGGCGGGTTGTTAATATGGTCATTATATCCCTTTTATTGAAGTATGAAGTCCTAAATATTCTGCAGATTACATTTCACTGATGGAATTTACTGAGACACCAAATTGTATTTGGTAAGGTGCTTTCTCTCCAATTGGAGATGTCCAGCTTAGTTCACTGCTATCAGATGAACACATTAGACTGTACAGTACATGTAACTAAAGACATGGTCTCTTAGTGTGCCGTTCTGTAATTAGATGCTGACAAGGCTTCCTACCTTTGGCAAGAATATTTATGATTGGTTCTGAATAATTGTGCTTGGGCTAAGGTTTCAGCAAAGGTGCTTCAGCAATGATGTTGACCGGCAATAAATGTTCTTTCTTGTTTGCCATTTGTCATGAGCACTTGCCCACAATGCCAGTTCTCAACTTTGTTCCTCACTCTTTCTTTGGATTGTGTAGTTCAGGCTGTTTGCCAGTCTACCAATTTTAATTCTGTTATTGTTTATAATTTTTAATATTCTGTACTTTTCAATGCAGATTATATACTGTTATTATATCGATATGTGAGCTATCGTTTCAATGCCTGCTTCACCCGCTAACCATTGAGGAAAAGTAATTGTTAAAATGTTGCAGAGGAACAAGCTGGCCTACCTCCAACCGAACTACTGGTCAAACACTTCAGACACCTTGATATTGAGATCAGTGCTTCTTTACAAACCTCCATGGTAAACAACATTAAAAATATGCTTGAACTTTAACTCATTTGCCTCCTTCTTTTAAAACTCATATTTCCATACTAAAAATGAATATGCTCCCACACTTATTTTTCTTTTTCGTTCTGTGATTTCACTTTTCCCTCCTTTAGGCTATTGGGATAGACTACATTCTAGAATTTCAAAATTCATACAGAAAGGGAAGTGACCATGTATTAAATTCTCTATTCTATAGCATGAAAAGTCTGCAGGAGGCCTGGCTTTGCCAACATTTTAAATTTTATTTCTACACCTTTTGTTTTGTTTCTATTGTCTGGTGTAATTCTGATACTCCTGTATTTTGGCGTCTACTTGAAGAATGTCTGACCTTGATATTTAGACTGCAAGACCTGATTTATGATGGGGTACTTTTAGATAGTGTACATTACTGTTAAGTCCAACATTACACAAATACTTAAGATATGAAGTTCAGCACAAAATTGCAGAAAACATGGTATGTCCATTCTACCAATTAAAGGCAATTCTCTTTTCTGTTATTCACACTTGAAAAAAATATCTGAACTTAGTGGTAAAAAAGGGATTGGTCTGCCTTATGCTTAATATTAATCTTTTTTTTTAATTGCAGGCTTCATATAATTCTCAATCAGTGGTTACTCATCAATGGTTAATAAAGTAAGGACTTGATGAAGATGAAGCTGTTTCCTAAGGCAGTATTTGGGATGATACAGTATAAACTTTGTCTACAAAAATCCTATTGGATCCTTGACAAAAAACAATGAAGCTAGTTTTTAATCCATGGTATACACTCTGTCTCTTTGAGGCACATTTATACATGTTTTGGTTGGAAATGTCTAGAGGTGTTTAAATTCTGGAAACAGGTTTCACCTTTTAAACAGAGCAATCCCCTGTTCTCACTTGGTATTGTTGATGATGACTCCAATCTGGACCTCTTGCAGTGACAAAAATAAGACCCAGTTGGCTGATCTGACTGCAGCTAAAACAAAATCCTGGGACTGTGCTGGGAGCCTCCACATTCCTTCTCCTGGCACTGGATCGTGTGATCCTGACCTGACTTAATATCATTTATATGGAATTCCCAAGTGCTTGGACCTAAGGTACCAGTGAGTGGACAGCAGGGGCTAGGAGTGCTGCTGCTGACACTGTCAAAGTCTTCTTGCATGGAGTTTGTGCTGAAGCATTCTAACTTTTCTTAGGCATCTATAAGGGAAGACTTGTAATCAGGTACCACTGAGGTACAGGGAAGATGGGGGATGTGACTTTATTATTTTTTTTGTGTTGTTTTGTTAGGGCAGCAGGCTGGTGTAGCATTTAGCATTGCTCTTTGGTTGCACTTGGGTTCTGACTTCAGTCCATGTTTAGGGCAGCTTGTGTGCGGAACTTGTTGTTTTGCCAGAGCCTCCACTTCCCTCCCACTTTCAAGAGACATGCTGTCTAAGCTAAATGTAATCTCTAAATAGTTTCCCATATGAGTGAATGTGCATCGGCTGAGCTCAGGTCTAGTCTGCCCTGACCTTGCATTAGACTATATAATTACTAAAAGTGGATGGAATGAAAAGGTGTTTGAAAATAACAAAACAACTCTATAAACCTGTGTTTCAAGAAAAAAGTACATTTGGTTCTGAGATGCTACACCTGAAATTGTATAATGTGTCTTGAAAGGAAGAAGATCATATGAGGGATTTTGGTGTATTGTGGATAATAGTTTAGGAAGAGCTCAAAAGAATATCAGAGGATATTGTTCTCTGAAGTATTAATGCAGTCAGACAGCATTGGGAGCTTGAACATTGAACTTTATTAATCTAATGTTTTATGCACTATGAAAAATAATTAGAGCTATATTATTGCTGCAAGTTTAAATATTAAAACCTATTAAAAATGTAAGAACTACTAGTAAAGCTAATGCAGAAATGTAATCTAATTCTTTCCTTAGACATTAAATTTTGTTATTATGGAAGAGTGTGGACATTTCACTTTAAGAAATCTTTGTTTTTTTTTTGTTGAGGTCTATGGAACCTTAATCATTATTAACAAGTTTTAGACAAGTTGTTAATCAAGTTGTCGTTTTACAGAGCTGTAGAAAGATCCAAAGGTTTTGTTTTAAGCAGTTGACTGTGGTAGCATACCTGCGATTTGTTATATGCTTTACCCATGTTTTGTGTTGATAATGAAGGAATTAAGGTAAATATATACATATTTTCACTTTCAGTCATTAACAATTAACTTTAAATGTTAAAGTCTGCCATTTCCTTCTATGACCTCTGAATGACCAGATAGCCGTTTCCTTTGCAGAAGTAAGGTCATGACCTGGGCCATACAGAGCAGGAGACAGTCCATTTTTGGACTAGCTGGCTTTTTAAACCTACTAATTAACATTACAATCGTAAAAAAAAAACATTATACAGGTGCTAAAAAATCAATTGCATTATGTCTGCGTTTTAAAGATCAGTTTTAAAGTACTGTTTTGTTTGTAGGCTATTTATCCTTAACAATTGCAATGGCTGTTTCTTTTAGGTTAAAAGACTACTATGTTGATTAGAAGTATGATCAGTTTTAAATAAAATATAAAATCTTATATAAAAGTATAAATCTTATACAAAATAAGAAATATAAAATTTTACATTTATTACTTTTTGAAAAAAGCATTTAGAATTAGAAGTAGTGAGTCAGAGGAGAATTATTTGGAATTTAGACTGGAATTTAAACTTTTTTTTTCTTTTGTCATACATTCATAAAATAAAGGCCTATATTAAATGAAAATGTCATTATATTCTCAAATCAGTCATGACAAAGCTGATAATTGATGACAATTTTATGGGGTTTTCTTACATTTCTTGCTTTTACCATGAAACTCCATTTCACATGCTGGGATTGTAATTTTTGACTGGCAAGTGGGTTCACATTTGGATTCAGACTGCTTTTGTATAGAAGGCTGAATGTGTCTGAATAAACCTATTGTTACTCTACAGCCTACGCATGCTGACGCAGCTACCCACCTGAACTAAGTATTAAAAGTACTATACTTCTATTTAAAAGGCTATTTGTTGCAGGTGTGTTTTCTTATTCATTCAAACATAATCTGTAATCTGAAATATAATCATAATCATAATCTGTAAGAAAAGTAAGCAATAAAATATGAACTGCGTTAGGAGAAACTGAATTCATATTTTAATAATATGTGTTAGTCTGGAATATTGAATCTTTCAGGTATCCCCTACAGATAGATAAATGTCTCAATAATGTTCTCTGCCATGGATTTCAGGAACTATGTTTAAAAAACCTCTAGTGTCAAAAGTCTGCATGATGTGCTTCAGACTCTGAAAATTCACCTAAGTGCATACACTAAGGCTAATAAACTGCTGGCTTTATTTTTGTACAGCTGTAGCTTACACACTGATACAGAATCTTTACATTTTATATAGAAACTGATTTGAATTAAGATTTCTTGTTTATACGAACATTCTTTATAAATGAATTTTTTTACATTAAAAATATGTAAAATACATTTTAAATTATACTCCAGTAGTTGCTGTTTTTTT
This sequence comes from Atractosteus spatula, assembly GCF_055471065.1. NCBI lineage: Eukaryota > Metazoa > Chordata > Actinopteri > Semionotiformes > Lepisosteidae > Atractosteus > Atractosteus spatula. Next base: position 23,118,496 of record NC_142713.1, on the reverse strand, counting down.
TTTTTGCTTTAGTTTGCTTTTCTGCAGTTAAAATACTGCACTGAAAGTTCATTCTATGTTGAAAGAAATACCTAGTATCAGGTGATATTTCATTGTTTATTTGTGTCCTAGTTTTGACTAGGAGAATAAAGAATTAGAATTATATGTTTTTTTATTAATAAAGAGTGCAATAATAGTTACCATTACAAAATGATGTTGGCTGTATGCTATCTGTCTCACATTTTGAATTATACTTATTCTTGTGTATTGATGATTATGTAGACATTTACATGCATCTCTGTCATTCTTTTTCTTGATTCCTTTAATTTGGATTCAAGTATTAATACTTTAACAAGATATTGAAAATCATTGCATTCTTTTGCTTATGTTCAGATTAAACTGCAGATGACCTTGATTTGTTTGCTCAGAAGAAGGTTTCTAAAGTGCCTGCAATGAGTCCCTTTTTAGGACTTAATTGCTGCAAGCCTTGACCTTCTTGACTGTCCGTGACTGGCCCAGAACAGTTCTATTCTCTGATATCGTGACATGGCTCCTGTTACCTCGATGGTGATCTTAAGGTTGAATGATACCCCTGAGAGCTCTACTTAACAAGCATGACTCCTGATCTCCTAAAGGGTTTGGTGAGGAATAATAGGGAACCTTGTGCATACAATTAATCTTTGTCATTAATATGTTAAGAATGTGTTACGTGTACAAAGTGTATTAGTTTAGATTTTATGAACAGAGAAAGAACTTTCCCATTTGTGCGGTCTGTTTTTCTCACCCACATCCACTGCTGTCACACTTATTCTTCTGATGGAGAGCATAATTCTCAAAAAATATAAAATCTGCAATAAATGTCAACCATTGAATATATTGTGTGAATGTGTGTTACATACTGTATTAAAGTTAATTAAGTAGTAAGTATTTACATTTTGACAGCATTAAGTGCAATTTGAAGTAGCTTTTAATTTGGCCTCAGGGGATATGTCAATCAATCTGACTGCAGATTTTAGTTAGTTATTAACCAAGAACAAATGCTGTAAATCTTTACAGACTTTTACTCCAGCCTTGAAAACCATGAAGATTTTTTTTATTAAATGAGACATTCGTTTCCTCATAAAACTGTCACAAGCAATTACTAATGGATGAATTACTTTGTCTGGAAATGTATTGTTGTGGGTTGTCACAGTATTTAAACTTAAAAAAATGTCTTGACTTGGATATCCTGTTTGCTGGTTGTTTTAGACTGGCGGTCTCAATTTTGTGGTATTAAATCTTATTTACTTATTGCATTGCCTTGGGCAAATCTATTACACTTTAAACCTGAGTAATGTTCTACAAGCCACTGTGCAAAACAATATACTGTACTTAATTTCATATTATTAAAAAAAAGGCTTTTATCTAGTGATGATACACAACTGGGTGAATGACATGGTGATTTGTAATATCTTTAGCTACATCCATAAAAAATAAGCTATTTCTCCATTCAGTAATGTGGAGTAGGACATAAAGAGTGGATTACCAGTATCATTTAGTAAAGAATGGAAGAAGCCAGATTTGCATAGTTTAGCTTTTTGGATCTTAAAACAGAATAGACTCATATCGGTGAAAAAGGAAAACAAAAATTTTGTAGTGGCCTTTTACAGTATATCCAAATTTTTTGTTTTAAATGTCAAACTTTAAAAAAGGAAGGAAAACAAAAATAGGCAACATCACATTAGTTAAGATGTTAAGAAGATGTATTTTCAGCTTTCAGATTGTTGAAGCCAGTCATTCATATTATACATAAATATTACCCTCGAGATAAAAATCTGGTAATTCCAGAAGAAAGCACACATAAGCATTGTTCTGTTCGTTCCACTACTAAGTTAAATTTTAAAGGTTTGTTTTTCTAAAAAAACGTAATTTATGTGTCTCATTTAAACTCTTCAGAATTCTGATGTGGCTGCTTCTTTATGTGGTTCAAAGATGTTTAATTTAAATAATTTCTTAAAACCTGTCAGTACAGGTATGTATAGTAAATCTGTTTATTTTTTAAGTCGGTAAAATAAAATACAATAAAAGGATGTAGAATTTCATGATTAAAACCATGTTGATAAAGCAGTCAGCACTGTTAGTAAATGTTCCGACTTATCATTTCAACAATCTAATGTTTTCAGAGTGAATACATGTAAACCTTGATAGTGGGCATCATGTTTTCTTGGATATTTAACATTTAAATGTATTTTTAATCCTCTTGAGAAACACCACAAATATTGCTATATTTTCTAATTAATAACTGTACTTAGTGTGCATGAAATTACAGTTTATACTGTATAAAATGTAAACATTAACCACAAGTTTTATTTCCTTATTCTTATTTATGTATTCATTTCCTTAAATCTGTCTCATGAAGAACTTGCACATTCGGACACAATAAAAGGAGATCAAACTGAGTGCAGTAAAGAAAGGACATATCAGTGGCTTCACGCACAACCTGTAATTTCTGACACCAGTTTTATGAAAAGGTGAGGTTTTTTTTTTTCTTTAAAGTACATTTTCTGCCCATCTGGAATTTCTGTTCTGTCTTGGAATTGCTTGTATGTACTTGCCGTATCAATGCTGTGTTAATTACTGTTAAGCAATTATTGGACAAAATAGTAAACAAGACCAAACATATTTAATTATGGCAACCTCACTTATTATTAAAGGTTCATTTACATTTATATATAATAAAGATTTTCTTGACTCAAAAAAACTTTCATAGTTAGCATGTAGTCAGAATTTTACAACTGACCTAAATCAACAGGACAGCACGTGGTGCCGTGATTAAACTTGGTGCCTTGCAGCACTGGAGCCCAAGGTTTAATTCCTGGGATACTATCTGTGTGGGGTTTGTATATTCTTCCAGTGTTTGCATGGGTTTCCTCCAGGTGCTCCAGTTTTCTCCAAAGACATACTGGTAGGATAACTGGCTACAGGGAAGATTGGCCCTGCTATGACTGTGTGTGTTTGTATACTATCTGTGTGGCCCTACGATGGTCTTGTCCAGTGTGTATCCTGCTTTGTGCCCATTGCTAGCTGGGATAGGTTCCTGCTGCCCTGCATCCCTGTATTGGATGTGGTTAAAAATGGACCTAAAACTTTACATGTATTAAATATTCTTCAATAAACTGTTTTGTGTTTTTCTAAAAGAGATTAAGGCAAAGGCTGTGCAACATTTGGTGGCATTGTTTACTCTGTCTTGCCATATACAGAAGAAAAACCTGATTATCCACATGAAAAATGCATTTTTCAGATGAACAAGTTAAATAATATGGACATTTATGGACATTTTTGCAGTGACCGTTTCCTTCCAGAGATTGATCCTGACGTTCTGAATGGTGGACGGGTTCAGCTTGTGGTAAATATTGATCTTTGGATCTGCTTTTTGTTTTTCCTTTTGCTGAAATATTGTGTTCCTAAATGTAACGTTGGTAATCATTTGTTATACATCAGCTTAAATGGCCTGTGAATTTGTACAAGTGATTCTGAAAGGCTGATGACTGCCAATAGTGTGTGAGCATTGCGATGTTTCATTAAAATGTATACAAATTGAATTTAGTTATAGATTAATAACTTGATTAGAATATAACCTGTTTCCTTAATAAGAGAAGAATTGCAACAAAAAGACAGGAAATATTAAGAATGTAGTTTATATGTTTACTTCGCAGTAAGGTGGAGGTTTTGTAGTTGTGGTATAAGCTTCCCTGAGTGATTATTTTATATGCATAAATTACATGATATTATGTGTTACAGTGAAATAATTATTTATATGACCATTCAATGTTGTGCTAAAAAATCTGTTCCCAAATCATCCTTTTAATTATTTCACTTTATTATTTTTATTTTTATATAATATGAAGATGTCAGACAAGAAAACATATTTACAGTACATACATTTCTTATATCTTAAGAGGAAATTATATGTTGTGTTATGGAGTTGGAACAGTCTAAACCTCAGATACGAATGTCATAGCTTTGCAGTCACAGACAGCTGTTAGATGCTTTTTATGATGTTTTTACATCAATGTTAATAATGCAATTAAAATAAATCCAAAACTACAAATTCTATACATTAAATAAAAATAAAGAGACCTCATAGGGACCTACTAATTATATATACTATATATTCAGTTCCATTACTGTTGTCGTGGTGGTTCTGTTCTCACTAAATCAATTTTATATTTATCTACTTCCTTTCCTTCAGTGTGTAACAATTCTCATTTGTATTCTTCCATTGGCGGCCAACCAAAAGCGCACTTGTGGGAGCAAAGCATCCTCAAAGATAGCAGCAGCCCCCAACAGCAGAAACAGAAAACTGGCAGCATCCTTCCTTTCTTTAAATCTGTCTATATAATCTTTCTTTAAATTGGTTTGACAAACTGTATTAGTGGAAGTTTATTTTTTATATGTATGAACTACGCACTGGGCCACAGGTTACCTTCCACTGCTCTAGAAACTCTTTGATTTTGGAGTGTTATCTTGGTTTTATTGAATTAATGGGCTTTCTTGCATATTGTGCTTAAAATAGCTAATACAAAAAGAATAAAAATACAAGTACAGTACTCTCCATCAGCATAAAAGTATAGTAAATAATATACAAAGTTCATGAAACTTCAGGCGGGGATGGTGAGAAGGCTCTGGCCTGCCGTCTGCTTCGTTTAAGTAGGCAAATAGAAATCTAATTTAGCATACACATACTGTATGTCTGGGTAATACCTTTAATATTGTGCTTACTAAAACAGTGCTTTATATTGTATAACTGAGTTCGTAACATATGAAAGTTTTTTTTTTAATTCTTTTTGAGAAAAAGAGGATGTTACATTTCTGGGTGGCAGGGGAACTGCTGTTGATATACTGCGCAAGAAATTATGATGATTAAAATTGCTTCTTAACTACTTTCACAGTGTAAAGCAATTGTAAGATGGCCACAAGAACTGTGTTACCTAAAATGACTTGGTATATTATGGTGCTTACAGAATGGTAGAGATGGAGATGATTAATATATCAAGGTAGCTTTTTTCTGCTACATAAAATAGTATGTTACCTTTTCAATCAAGAGTTGTGAGATATGCCCGACAGAGGGCCCATTGGTAACTGTTCAGACGTAATCGTGACCATATGTGCACCACGTTGGTGTGTGCTATATCAGCATCATCATCGTCAGCCTTTATCGATCCTCAGCTGGATTATGCCCCCCCTGACATTCTTCAGCAAACTCCTTTCTTTGGTTATCCTCAAAGGAAAATATTTAGAACATTTGTAAAAGCTAGTGAGCACTTCTGTGGTGAAATTTAGTGTTACTTATTTACAGTTTAATACCAAATTGGCATTTAGATGACCAAAAATATTTTTGTCCTGTGGAATAAACTCCACATTCTTGTTTAACAAATGACAATGTTCAATAATCTGTTATTATTGTAGCCAATAGTAGTGGTTACAATATAGTCAGTAACTTTACTGGCTTATTATTAATTCTGTATTTTAATGTAACAGTTTCTCTTTTCAAATTTAATTTTAGAAATCTAAGAATAACTGACCATTCACTCTGATTTTCACCTCTAGTGATGAACATTTCATACATTGTTATTATATTAAACAGACTTAATTCATTTTATTGTTATTTCTGATAATCATCATCTTTCATAGAAATAAAATTCTTTGCAATGTGGTACTTGCAGCTTGGTGTAAAAATAGAAGTGGGAGCACCCATTAGTGCTTTCAAAGAACTCATATTTCATGAATGTGCTGTTTATTTATTTAGAACTGTAGCGTGAGCTGCATGAAGAAATGACAGATTTTATTTCATGTTTGTGTCTGTTCACCCCTGCTGCTCCCAGGCAAGCCCTGTAAGCAGAGAAGGTCTGGATCAAGAGACTCTGTCCATGGCCAGCGGTAGTGCTTTGACTCAGCCTTGCAGAGAATATAATCAAACACACAGACACTCAGTAGGACGTACAAGTGAGTACTGAGATAACAGATTTGTAATTTTACATCCAATTTCAACGCTTAAGGTAAATGTGTTTGATCTATGAAATAGCCTTTCTTAACAAATGAACACTCAAATATTTTTTTGAGAAATGTAGTTATTTTTGGCTATTTGTAGATCATTGCTGTTTGAAATGGTTTTGAAAAATTAGCTTTACTAGCACTAAAGTCCTTCAAGTCTTCATACAGTACAGGTTTATTAAATATAATATACAGTATATATAGTTTTGTGTTTGATTTTTGATGTTCGCTTTATATTACAGCTGATCGATCTTAGATTTTAAAACATAAAATATCTTGTATATAATTGTAATATGTAAAACACATACAATACTACAATATGAATTTTATGATTGTAGTAAAGATTATACTATACAGTAGGTAGTATAGTGTGTTAAAAATAACACATTGAATACTCCATACTATTTTTTTGCAAACATCTTACACTTATTCACATTTATCTTTGAAATATTTGTCAGTTATTCTATCAGTTGTGAATTTTCGTATGGTTTTATATTCTAAGTATTTTTCATTTTGATCTAGATTATGCACAAAGACATGCTGTTATTATCACTATAACCTGTGAATTCTTATAAAGTATGAATGTTAAAAATGGCATAGAATTGAACCTGATACCTTTTAAGCATTTGTATTTCAAAACTTTCTCAAAATTAAACTGTGATGAAAATAAATATTGGCATTAATTGTTACTGCTAAGGTTCACAACTTTTAGCTTTGCCGTTCTGGAGAATGTTCTAATACTATGTAACAAAATACAAAAAAGACTACAGTAATCTAATAATACCACATTTACTATTTAATAATGCATACGATATCAGTTCTTTTGCTCGTTGGAGGTAAAAAAGGTCATACAGAGGACATCACAATGAGGATTTGCTTCAGCAGGAAATGGCAAAAGGCCCTTTTAAAAGAAAGACTATCCTTCTGTCAAAGGTTTTCCTTGGGGTCTTGTGTGACAAAGATGCTACACATGGAGAGGGCCAAGAAGGGCAATGAAGTGACTAGATTAAACAAGTTCTTAAAAAGCGTATCACAATAGAAGAAAACACTGTTCACATTAACAAGGACAAATTAGATTTTGATGATGATTGAAATGAAATCCACGAGGAAAGCAACTAACTTAGTGAGAAACAAGCAATTTATCTTTGCAATGAAAGAATACTTTTTTTCTAAAAAGTAATCTTCTTAAGATCGAAGTTAATTACACAGCAGGCTGAGTAAATACCTTGTCTAAGAATTTGTGGTTTCTGTATATATAATAAGAAGATAAAATGGCAAAAAAAAAAAATCTAGTTCTAATAGCTCCCTTAGCTCTTTTTTCTCATGATAGTATCCAGGTTGCCATAACATATTCTATATACTGTATGTATATTCATATACATATTCTTTTAGCCATATTGTGTACGTACTATGTAAAACATTTGTCAGTTCTTCTAGATCTATTCATTTACAGTAAAACTATTTAGAAGAAGTTTTAAAAATTGTGAGAGCTCTCTGTTGGTCATTTTAAATGCACGTATTTACCAAGCTTAGGAACAGTAATGCTAAAATTAAATCAGTGGGTTTGGGACCTTACAAAGTTTGTATTTGAGTTATAAAAATCTCCAGGATTAAGATATTCTGTTAATTGTACTTAAAGGCACAAGAGATGTTATTCATATACTGTTAACTACTGTACCTCTTCCAATAGTCACTCAGGACAATGGTAATGCCAGCTTACTGGAAAATTACTAATGGCTGTCTAGAAAAAGCCAAGTCAATTACAGACCAATAAATCATACTTCTTTTATATGTATTATAAATTAGAAGCTTTAGAATAGGTAGATCTTTCTTACCTGTGTTACTGTGAGTTCTTTGAAATAGCAACACAGGCAATCATTAAAAACTGAATAGATAGTTGGATTATTTAGATTTTAAAAGGTTTCCTTGTAAAAGATGATCAAACTTAAAATTGTAAGCATCCAAGTAAATATTGTGTATTTTGACAACTCGAAAACTGTTCATATATGTGTGAGCGCTCATGTTGGGGTGAAGTAAGTTAGTGGAGAAGTACTGGGGTCTGTATTAGAGCCACTGCTGTTCCTAATTTATAGCAAGTCTCTAGATTTTGGTGACACAAAAGACGTTCCAAAGAAAATTAAAAAAATTATTTAGATAAAACTCAAACCTAGGCAAAAATCCTGCAGACGATGTTTATTGCAGTGCATAAGTGCATAACAGCGATATTGCCTCACAGATTTTGAGACCTGTTTTTAATTCCTTCAGTATGGAACTTGAACTGTATGTTCTTTACATACAGTACAAGTATGTTCTTTACTGTATGTTTTTTACTTGTGCTCATATGTATGAGCTGTATGTTTCCTCCAGGGCTCCTAAGTGGGGTGGGTTTTCCTCCCACAGTCGAGAGGCATGCTGTCCAGGATAATTGGTGTTTGTAAATTGCCCCTGGTACATCTGTGTGAGTGAATGTGCAATGTACTGTGATCCCATCTAGGGACAGTCCTACCTTACACCCTGTAACAGCTCTAGTTCACTGAGGCCCTTTTATGACAAAGTAATGACTGAAAATGGATAAGTACATTTAATATGGGAAACATCATACATGAAAAAACTACTTATGAAAAAAACCTCGGTATTTATATTAACACAGTTTTAACATCATCCAAACAGTGGGGGAAAGTAATACAAAAGATAAGCATAATGTTAAAATAAATAGTATAAAGTGGAACATTTAAATCAAGGGATGTTACAGTAAAATCATACAATGCACTCTTAAGAATGCTTTTAGAATATTGGTACAATTCTGTTCACCATGTTACTAAAAGGGTATTGCTGCTCTGGAATCTGTGCCAGGCTTAAAGGAATGCTCTGACTGACAGGGTAACAGAACTGAATGTTTTTAGGCTTGAACAAAAAAGAATGAATAGGGTATATTTCTTGAATTCAAAATCATCAAGAGCATTGACAAAGCCAACCCAATGGACTTGTCAATGTTAAGAATCAGCAGTGAAGTATGAACCAGATGAAATAAGTCTGGTTATTTCCAGACTATTATAAGTCTGGAAACTATGGGAAGGAGCATTTAACATTGATAATATTAAGTGTTGGAGGCACTTTTTTATACTATATACTAACAAGTTACTGTATGTTTTCCATGTTGATTGTACACTAAAAAGGCTGCATTAGATCCTCAAATGAATTAGCTGTTAGCAGCCAAATGTAACTTTTTTATGATAAGGCTATAAAACTATGTAAACACTCTAGAAGTTATCAAAGATTTCGCATTATGATACTTGCTGCTCACCGGGGCGTTTCTGTAAAATGCATTCAACCCCACATTTATATTTATTACTTACATGTACATGACAGTAACCATTTTGGCCAAGTTTACGGAGTTCCAGTGTTCTAAAGCTCCAAACATAATCTGAGTAAAATAACTGAAACAATTTGTTTGGTCATTGTGGTTAAGAGAATGTACAATGACTTTTAAATTATCAGGACCGCAAAAATAATACAAAAATAGTACAATAGTTGTCTGCAAAATTAATGTTTTTAACCACAGCTGTAATTGTGTTCCTGGCATACAACACTATACATTAAATGAAAAATGAAATAGTATCCTTCCCAGTCAGTTTTTTATGAAATTTTTAAGTAATAGAGAAGTGTTTACAGTACTTAATGAGACATAACTTTGAGATCATGTAGGTAGTTCCCCAGTTTCTGGGCAATTATATTACCTGTAACATGTGCCGCCTCCAACACACAATCAGATCACTTTATTAGCCTCATACAATTTCTTGCATTAGGAATTTCTCTTTTTGCATACCCCAGCTTGCTCTCTATGAGACACACAGGCACACCGACGGGGAGAGAGAAGCTTGGGTCAGTGCGCAGGGTCAGCAATTTATACGGTGCCCCTGGAGCAGTTGGGGTTAAGGGCCTTGCTCAGGGGCCCAACAGAGTAGGATTCCTCTGCTGGCTGTAGGATTTGAACTGGCAACCTTCTAGCCACAGGCGCAGATCCTTAGCCACAGAGCCACCGCTCAGCCCAATCACATACCACTTTTACCCACAATAAGTTAAAACCCATTTGTAAGCTAAAATGTATGCATGTGTATGTTAAGCTGTGTGAATAACACTTTCTTAATCACATTCACAGAAAGAGTAAGTATTGTCAGTGTTAAAAAGAATCTGAATCTTCCAAAACTAGAAAGTCTTCCATTAAACTCAATATTAATGAAGAGTACCTATTATTGTTTGCTTTTTCAATTCCTATCAATATATATTGTTTTGTCAAACTATTGTGCATGTAACTTAATTAATGCTTCATATTATTTTTATACCTTCCATATTAAGTATTTTTTTCATTAATGAATAGAACAGATTCTGCGACTTGGCAGAATGCAGTTATTTATTATTAGTAGTACACTGTTAGTATATTTCTAAATATATAAACTGTACTTTTTCACCCCTTGATAAAAAACAATAATGATTGTCATTGATGTTACCTCACCTTATTCTGAAAATGAAAATCATGTTTGCATTTTTTTTTAAATTTAACAGCGAATAAAGTACCAGTTCCTGTAAAGGTTGAATCTGCTCCATCAAAAAAAGAACGTATTTCATTTCGGGACAATCCTGTTCAGCTGAGTACTGGATGGGGAGGAGGAAAGAAGAGGACCAGAATGTGTAAATAATATTTATAGCACATGCTAATGTAACAAACTAATCATTATATTTCTTTCACCTTCTCTGTATTTTGTTTAGTCTAAATACTGTATATTGAAAATGATAACATTTTATTAAAATAAATATACATATAGGTTTTTTTTGCTGCTATTAATTATATTAATTTTATTTCAATGCTGTAAAGAGCATGTTTGTATCTCATTGAAGTGTTCATTGAATATATTCTTTATTGTACTCACTGGTTCTATTTTTGTGTTTAGTGTTTTCATACTATGCATATTTTCCTATAAAGCTAGTTTGGGGAGGGGAATTAAGAATTGAAACACAGGAACCTTTATAAAATGAATGTAGAGAAAATACTACAATTTAAGATAATAAATCTTAACATTATTAAGATAACATAACTCTAATATATTCATTTAAGTACCATTGACTTTAACATGCATTGGTCCTTGAAATGTGACAAACTTTAAAAAAATGTATATAATGATCTTATTGCTACTATGAACAATATGTTTATTTTTAAAATTCATTTTAATAGATTCACTTATCAGAATATCACTTTTTAGATTTTAGATTTTAATCCGACTCTAAATTAATTGGTAGAACAGACAAACAGTGCCATTGCAATTTTGTTTTTGTTTTTTTACAAGAAAAGACTTATATGCCTCATTGTTTTAAAACCAGTTAAAATTATGTTATTAGATGAATAGACAAATTCTGTTTTTTTTACCATGACAAATATTGTAGGTTTATTTGTTTATATATAATCTGAATTTGGATATTAAAAACTTGATACACGAGAAAAGTTTGTCTACCTTCATGTCCTGTTCAAAAAAAGACATAAAAATCATATTATACAGAATAATACATATTGTAACTTTCATTTACATTTGACATCTTTATAAAAGAGAGTCAACATGCACAAAGATTATACGTTTTAGATAATATTAATTTTGATTGGATATTTAGAATGCACTTTCATTATTCATATTCCTGCTTTTGTACTTTTCTTCCTTAAGATTTAATATAAATTAATTGAATCAATGTAATTTTGGGATATACCCACACACAACATCACAGTTAATTTTTGTCATCTATATATGTATTGAAATATACCAAATAACAGATTTTATCTGTTATAGAGAAGGAGAAAATGAATTACTTTTCTCAACCTTCAGATTTATTAAAGCATCCTATCAATATTTTGTATTTTGTCATTCATACAATATGCTTATGTTATGTATTTTGAACATGTAAGAATAATATTTCTAAAAAAACACTCTTTTCTGCAAAACTGAAAAATTAATGTTTCCCTTCTCCATCCATAATTTGATACTCTCTGTATGTTTAAGTTTCTAAATTTAAGACATAAAAATGCATAGAAATATGTTATTAGATTTTATGATGGCAAATTTGTATTTGTTTGGGCTTGAAAAGCTATTACATGTGAAAAATATTTGTATGCTAAACAATGCCTCTGTGTCGTAAATTGCATTTATTCTATCCCCCCAACTTTACTTGTCAAGTTGTGTGTTGACAGTATGAAAATACCAAGAGTTTTAAGTAGTTTTTCCATGATGCGATAATTTTCGCAGTTAAAATCTTTATTATTTGAAAACGTAGACTCCACTATCTTTTAATAGTGAGATCAAATATTTGTGTCCTGTGAATAAGTCTGTTAATACACACTATACATTTTATAATTCATATCTACTTTTATATCTACTCACAAAGTGAAATGAAATTTAACATTTTTCCTACTCTCTTTATTAGTACACACAAGTGGTTTTCTTATGTTATTATTTAAAGGTGTTTAAGTGTAAGGTTCTAAAATAACAGATGTTTTCACATGGAAAATGTCATAGTTTAAATTATGAGATACTTGCCTTTCCAAAAGGGTGCTCCTTTGAATAATAACTTTGCTTTTCCTATGGGGACAAATCTCTTCAGGATTCTCTTTACACAGTTAAGGTTATAAATGAAACTAAACTATATTCACATCCCCTTGCTTTTGAATCCAGAGGATGTGAAATCACTCATCTACAGTATGAACATTAAATACAATTTCAAGAAAAATGCCAGTCAGCACTAGATTTGGAAAACCAAAATCTTTGGCACAGGAGATATGCATTTGTGTTACTTTTTGTTACATTTTCCTTGAATGAATTGCTTTGTCAAAAGTCTCCCAGAAGCTTTCCATGTTTCTAGATACTGATCCTCAAATCTTGCAGAAAAGTTAACTTTGACATGGAGTCAAAATTAATTCTCGTTCTTTGCTACTATTTCCTGGCTGCTGGCATTCAATGTAAAATATACTAATGAGTGATCACCCATCAAAAGATGAGAGACATATTTAATTTGCCATGTTTTAAACCAGAATTTTTATCCAGGTATACACTATATGAAAGCCAACAGTGATTGTAAGGATTTTGTTTTCTTTCAACTTTTGAAACTGTTTGAGCTTGAAGACCTGGCAGTGTAACAACTCATACTCAGCAGTTATACCAAAGGGGATTAATAACCTATTAAATACAGTATGTGAGAAAAACTGGGGTCATACAGATGCAGCCATCTAGAATGCGCTAGATGTTAGTGACTTTTTTTTTGATAATCTGATTTTGGACTGTACTGCACTGTAAAACTGCCAGGTGGCACAGTGAATCCAGTACTGCAGCTGTTGTCAGACAAATCAGTACATTATAAAATGTTTATTAACCTATTAGTGCACTCCTGCACTCCTGCACTAATCATTCTGTAGCATACTAGCAACATTTTTGTTAAATACAATGATTACATTGTTGAGACAGGACATTTTATAAAAAAAGCTCCAGCTTTCCAGAGGTCATTTCCACCTGGAAGGAATGAGCCCTAAAACATCATGCAGTGAACTGGAGTCAGGTGATGTTCATCTGGAAGACGACATTTTATTGAAAATGTGAGATAGAAAATAGTATACAGTAAAACTTGAAAGATTTTTACTGAGAGACATTGCCACAGACAATCACTGTTTTTCAGCTCGATGATGAACTTTAAGGTGCAAGTAGGCTATTTTATTTTATAATGATGATGCTAGTGTGTGATATCAGGGAATAGGGGAGGGTGATCGACAAAAATATTATATACTGTACTGCACAAAAGTCACTTTCTTTCACAATAGTTGTCCTGCTATCTTCGTATATGCAGGACCAACAGTGTATCAGGAGTAAACTGTCTCCTCACCACACTGATACTATGTTTAGTTGTTAATTGACCAAATGGTTTTTAAATAGCAGAAGTTAATGTTATGGGCCTCATATCATCAATGAAGAAAAACCAATGATGGGCAGCTATTTCTATTTCTTGAAAATATAGCATATTTTAAATGTGGTTCAGGTGGGTAGCTGTGTCAGCATGCATAGGCTGGAAAGAAACAAGTAATAGATTTATTCCATACGGAAAAGAGAGGAAAGAAAACAACGTTTCGGCAGTGGAGCCTTCTTTGGGTTTAAGCAACATATTTTATATATAAATATAAAAAATACATAGCCTAGCTATCATATTAAAATGTGGCTGTAGTTTTTTTTCTAAAAAGGGGATTACAGTACAAGCCACGAATGGAGCCTGGATTGGACCTCTGTTTTTTAATGTGCCTCGTTTCAGGGAAATTCACAGAAAACAATGATTTATATATTATATAGTTATATATAAGTTATATAGTTATATATTATAAGTTATATACAGTGAAGCTAATAAAAAAACCACAGATATCCACACTGTACATCAACTATAGTATTAGCAACATTTTTACAGAATGTACTAGTAGATGCCATTACTCACACCACTGTTGCAAGCAATCATTAAAATTATATTAAAATGTTTGACAGAACCCCAACAGCAAATTGCAATATTAACATTTTAAATATATTGATTTAAATCTTGTTCAGATTTCTATCAGATACTGTACAATGCAACACAACAAAGTTACCCAAATTACTGCTCAAAACCTATATTTTAATATGGCCACTTTTTGTTTTTTACGTGTTTATTTGCTTTTACAACTGATATTTTAAAGCCACTAAGTATAAATTATTTTTTATAATCCAAATCTAAAATATATATTTTTTATTCTATAGTTACTATTCATACACAATTACTAATAGTTTTGTATACTCCATGCAATTAAAAAATCTCAATTGGAGTTGTAGCAACATGGTGATGTTAGCTACATTCTCAGTCTCTTTGGTTAGTTGCAGCATGGAAAAACATCTCTATTTTAGTCCTGAAACTTAGTAACTTTTAAGTATTGTTGTGATGACTCATAGTTTAAAAATTATTTTAAAATTGAATCTTAAAATTCAATAATCAATGGATTTGCAAAAGCCTCAATGACTCATTGTTGAAATAAGCCAATTAATTATATATTAATTCATAAATTTTATCCATATACCCAATCCCAGAAAAATCAGAAAAATCTGAAATAATCAAAAACAAATGAGAGAATAATATACACTGTAAGACAGACTTGCAAAGTAAGTGGTATAAATACAGGTTAATCATAAGTATATTATTTACTATAGTAAAAAAAAAAACATATAAAGCTAAACTCACTATTAGTCATACCAATAGTTAAATGTTGGCCCATACTTACTGTAAGTCTAAGGGGAACCTACTTACGACTACATGAACCGTAACACATACAGCTCTGGCAATTTTGTCTTGCAACTGAACTGCCTCACAAATGAATCAAAACTTGGTAAATTTCACAAACAAACCTCATTTCAATATAAACCTCACAAGTTGCTGTGATAATTCTTCTACCTATACCATATCATTAACTTCTTGGAAAAATGCAGTCTCTTACGCAAAGTGCTCTTGTGCAAGGGTTATTTCACCACTTAACTTCAAACATCATGTGTTCACTGAAGAGCAATGCAATTAAAATACAGTGAAATAGAGTTTGTGCGTAAACCAGGAAGGCGGCTTGACCACCATTTTGTTCTTTTGTCAATACTCATCTAGTACCATGATCTGCTCCTGAGCAAAAACTGTTAGGTTGTTTTTATTCTAAACGTGGTAGGTATGATTTTAGTGACATTACAATTAATATATGGCTAAATCAGGTTCCTGCACTCACTTTGACTATCATTGTGTTTGCAGACTTCAGAATACCATCTGTTTTGTCTTGGTAACCATTGCACTGGTCAACCTGACATTTGGCAGGTTTCATTACATTGAGACCTGATAATGAGTTTCACCTCATAACACTTTATACACCCACATCCAGTCATCACCTGCTTGGAGAAATGCAACCAACCTGTAATTCTAACTGTTGCTCTTCAACATTCTTGTGGTCACAGAATTACAAAATTTGTAGGTATCATTCTGGTTTTCCTTTTCATCAGTCTCTTACTGTGACTCACACTATTCATGTACAGTAAGTGGGTTGGGATGTGCTTTAAGTGGCTTGGAGTTTTCTAGTTTCTATGTGCAACTTACTGTATGCTGTGCCTTTTCACATATTATTGGGCCTTGAATTCAACCATTTATTCTAAATGGAGGTTTTGAAAAAATACTACTCTTAATGCTCTGCAAAAATAAAACACTGCCTGTATTTGTAGCTCTCTTATCACTGAGTACCATATGGACATTTTTATTCAAGTTTTCTATTGCTTTTTAAGAATTAGCTTAGAGAAATTTCAAACGATTTCAGTTTCCAAACTAATGTCAACTGCACTTTGGGTTGATGGAATTTTTCATGCCAGAATACATTACAACTCTTGAAGGAATTGAAGTATGACAGAGGTTTATTATTGTTTTAATTACTTCAGTAACTGTGAGGCATATGCACATAAACATTTACTGACATATTTGATGAAGCCCTGACTTTTAACAAACTCGATCATATGGCTCTTACTTCTTAGAAAAGAAATAATAAAGCATGAATCAGCTGTTCAATTGTTTATATATAGTCAGATTTAAAAGAAAAACAGCTCCTTTGATAGCAAGTGTTTTGAGGGATTTAAATTTGATGACTATTGTAGTAAAAACGATAAGACTTAGCTATAGTAATATTCATTTATACACATAAATTAAATACATAAATTACATAATGCTTATTGTGGTAATCCCCATAATTATTATATCTTAAAATTCACAAAATGTAACACTATAGCCTTTTCGTTATTAAAAATATGTGGAGAATATAACAACAATCTTGGCTACCCATTCATTTTCAGACTTGTTAATTACCTAAAATTAATTTGAAGAACACCTGCTGTATCAAAACTACAAATTAAGTACAAAATGTAAATCCAATTCTTAAAATAGATAGCAGTATTTACTGGTTATTTTCAAATTTGATATAAATGGAGAATTTGACATAATGTAAATGGAGAACCTTGACATTTGTATATGATATGTACAGTATAGAGTACAATATATCCATGTCACATAATAAGAACTATAATAAGTCAGATTATAAGAAAAGGTGAAAAATCAGAGAAAGTCTCCGCTGATGGTTGTGACACTAACAAAAGAATCTATGGACCTTGGAAGAGGAGCATTGTAAGGGATATTGATAGACGCTCATGGGTAATCTCCAAGGCATTTTATCTTATGATGTCAGCTATAAACATTTTTGCAGTTCAAGAGACACAAAATGATCATCAAATTCCTTAAACTTTCAAAGCTAATAAACAGAATGGAGACTTGCTCTAAAGGGGCATTGGGAGACCAACAATCAGGTCCAACATAAAAGCATATACCATAATAATGACACTGAGAACCATAGTAAATATCTATTTTTTTTCCAGAGTCTCTGTCTCCACACAGATTTGTAAGATTGAGTTCTTGACAAGTGGGCTACATGAGCAGAATGGCCTATTCTCATTTGTAACCTTTCTTATGTTCTTATGCAAACAGATATCATCCTGCCTGAAGATTAATAGCAATTTTCAGAATTGTCATTGAGATGTACAGTAGCGGTTGAGGTAGAAGTTTGAGTAGAGGTTTCAGTGATAACGCCAGTCATATCTGAAAACATAGTCTTCTACATCCAAAAGTGCTCAGTTAAAGAACACTCCCAAAACATGTAGGCAAGTAGTGACTACTTATGTTTTTGACAGAGTGGGTCATGAACAATCTTCATCTGGTGTTGTGTCCAGTATGTTATAAGATCATGTTTAAAATGGATTATATGGTATGCTAAGTGCAAGGTTATGCTAAATTATACTAGGGTAAGAGAAGGTTTCCTGACAGTCTCTGTCTTAAGACTACTATCCAACTTTGAAGCAGATTGATTTTATATAAGAAAAGAGTTATCTAGGATGGCACAGCGATGCAGTGGTTAGCACTACTGCCTCGCAGCACTGGATGTTCATTTCCAGACCTAGTGTGCTATCTGTGTAGTTTGTACAGTATGTTCTCCCCATGTTCGCATGGGTTTTCTCTGACTGTAATTTCCTCCCATGATCCAAAGGCATACTGGTAGATTGGTTAGCTTTTGGGAAAATTGTCCCTGGTATCAGCGTGTGCGTATCTGTCTCTGTGTGTGCTATACGACGGACTGGAGTCTCGTCCAAGGTGAATCTGCCTTGCTCCCATTGTTTGGAGAGATAGGGTCTGGCTCCCCCATGATGCTGTATTAAATGAAGCAGTAAGAAAACAGACGAATGGAAGAGTTATCTATGGCAGAAAAACAAAAGAATTGCTAACCTTGTTCACACGAAATGTAAATACTTTATTATTTTGAATACAGCATAAGGTGACACCAGAAGGCATTCTATTTGCTGTACCCATATTTCTTCAGTGCTGTGTATGGTCCAGCATGAACAGGGATTTCAAAAATGATTCAGTCTTGACATCTATTTACTTTGCTTGGTTTCTTGATCTCTCTTGGTTCTGTCAAATGGCCAATAATCTAAACACTGAAACCCAGAGTAAATGTACTGTTCATCAGCATTGGCTGCAATACTAATCATCCAAGGATGATGATGTTGTTGTTGTTGATGATGATGATGATAATAATAATAATAATACAGTATGATTTCATGATGTCTGTACTTGTCTAAGCCTGCACACTAAATATAATGTTAGACATTTTTTATGTACATCAAAAAGTAAAATAAACCACTATAACCAATTTAATAATTAGATCCTTGACAAATCTGAATCAATGTCTCTTTCAGTCTCAATATATTATTTAACAAAAGAGGAAACATAGTATAGACTCTAATCACATGTTGCTTCAGTATTGAAGTTATATTCTGAGATGGTTTATTAAAGAGGATTTTGTTCAAATACAGTGTTTGCATTATTATAATTACATAAAATTATTTTAAGAAAGCATAAAGGTATAACATTACAATCCATATTCAGCTTTTGTGGTCATATATATGCATATATATATGCATATATAAATATTTACAAACCTTATACTTCAATGACAGAATGTGAATATATCAGTGTTGGGAAGTTTACATCACATCTTTGAAAATAAAGTTGTTGAAAGTATTTGATTACATATATTTGACAATCACAAAAATTAAATTTGACTACAACCCTTATTAATCCTGATCCTGTTACTATATACAACAAAAATACGATGAAAAAGATCTTGAAAAGAAAGTGTCCAAGCCTAAAACTAGCAGATTTTAGATAACCAATTTAAATGTGGTTGTATTTCTACAAAGTAATGCTTGTTGGTTTTTTTTTCCCAGACCTTAATGTATAATATTACTGAAAACTTGCTGATAATTTTAGTTATCCTTCCACTGATGTGCTGTAGGTTTTTCTCTAATTTGTACATGCCCAAAACCACTGTGAGTATTTGCTGGTCTTGTGTCCTTGGTAGAGCAAGCAGTGGTTCGTGATTATAGTATGAACACTTCAACGTGGTTATTCTAGAAAGGCCATGGTTTCAAACTATATCTTCAGTTATGCTGTTCTAAAATCCCATGGATACTGGATATCTACTGGTGTCTGTACCCAGAGGAAATCACAAGGCAGGTGAGGTTTACTTAAAAATTAAATTGTATCTAACGATTTCTGTTTTCTTGTCTTTATTTCTTTGTAAGTTGAATGGGTGGTGTATTCTGTTATTATTGCCATTATACAGTATGTGGATTGATTGACGAGTTAACTGAGTTATTGATTCAGTAAATTTAATCTCGGGTATGGTATGCTTTCAAGTGCTGCGCGTATTTGTTTAAGATGTTTTGGTCATTGAATGCATTTTACCTCTATTGTTCAAATATTATGAATATTAAAGCAAATAAATTCAACAACATAAAACATAACTATTAAATGTATATATTACTTCTGTGTTTTAAACGATTGATGTAAAACATTATTTCGAGGCTACTTTTGTTTAATGGAAATACGAGTGATCCTCTGGTTCCGTGTTATTTAAAGTTTGTGGCAAACTTTTAAAGTTCCACGGATTCTTGGTGAAATTTAATTAACATTGTTGACTATTGGAACACGAAACAAGCTCAACTGATGTCAATAACAATTTTAGCTTTAACCTCAATGGTTCGTTTTGAAACTTTTTTTTGCTTTTTGCTTTTACTTAGACGACATAATCTTTTTTAAAAAGAAAATCTACCATCCGGTCTGTGCTTGCAAGTCAGTGTTTTAAATGAACCATTTATGTAAAATGACTGTATATGTTAAGAAAAGACATAAAACGCGTTCCAGAAAATCGTTCCGTTTAACTTCAACTTTAAAGTTTTTGTGCTTAACCGTATAAATGAAGCGCTGAATAAAACTGACAAAAGTGCCGACATGCAGTATCATGGAGGTTTTATTTTTTTTTTGTTATTTTAGGTGATTTGTGTTCTTCACAGGTTGTCCTTATTTTCAAGGAATCTTTTTTAAAGATACGCAACAGGTTCCGTACATTATGCCATTATTATTATTATTATTGTTGTTGTTGTTGTTGTTGTTGTTTTTGTTGTTGTCGTTAAAAAAGACATTTGTTTTAAAGTTTACAGTCACTTCAGATCAACAGAACTAACAAATTAAAGTAGAAGAACGTTTTGTTTATAAAATTTTATTTCATAGAACTGGAAATCTATTTTAAGAATATAATGACATTTGCTAAATTATAAAATAAAATGTTGCGGTATTCCTGAATACAAAGGTTTCACCATTTTTCCCTGTTTTTTACACAAATTAAATTAGCGGAGAGTTCTTGTTTTTCGGAATTTTTGGAATAAAAACCGGCCGTGCACTCAAACCACTGTTGTAAAACGAGGAATATCTGTGATGATTATAAAATTATTATTATTTGCTAAGGGTTCACCCAAACAACCGTGGTGGTACAATACAGTAACATAAACGAAATCATTAATAAAATAAATGGGGCGATTACAAAGTAGTCGAGCCAAGACGTTTCTGTCAAACACATGTAATAGTTATGATTCTAGGTATACAGAATAGAGTATACGGTAATGTCAATTCTTTGGATCTGTATACATTGTTTACAGTAAGCATCTTACTGTATGTGCAATTAGCAAATTACATTATCTTGAGAATATAAAACATAACTGTATTCGACATCTCTCAAAAGTCTTATTTAAAGTAATAGTTAATGTCTGCAAAATACTTGAAAGGTCTACATTAATAAAATATGTATGTTTAAATCATGAAACAAGCTGGTCTTTTTTACATTCAGAACGTGTGTGGTTATATTTAAATTAATACCGTTCCCTGTGACTTGTGGTATGGTTTAGATTATTTGGATAATGTAAATGTTGTGTTTCAATTAGCTTTCGACTTTTCAAAATCTCCAATCAATTAGCAAGGCTATTCATTACGAGGAGTTCATAAATCATCACACGTTTTTTTACATGGAATGTCACAACATATGTTGCAAATGAAAGTCAATTTAATAGTTCCTTTTATTTCAAATCGTTTTACTATCACTTAAGTCCTGTTTAGCTTGGATTTGGTGTCTGGGAGGAGTCTTAACTTTTCCATATTCATTAGAAGTTGGGAGGCTACTTTAGGGAATGCGTTGGGCTTCGTGATATAAAAAGAAGCCTCAGTTTACAGCGAGACAAGACAAATTAACAACCTTTGCAAACAAAAGATCTGGGAAACATATTGCCGTTATAAAAACTTAAACAGAACATTTATCTCATGCGCCAAGTTATCGAGCATCGAGAAAGCAGTAGGCCAATAGATGATTATGGAATATATGAATGAGAAGTTTTCTATGAAGAGCCAAGCGGTTAAAGGCAATGATTTCTACATTGGATCGGGAGGCACGCTGGATCAAGTTATGGAAAGCTTAGAGAGTGTACAGTTCTATAACAAGACCTCACTCAAATGCGGGCAGGCCTTTAATCTTCAGAACAATGATCACCAAGGACGACTCGAAAGATCATCACCTTGTAAGGACCAAAACGGTGAGACACTCGCTTTCATTACCAGTGTATCCAATCGGACGTAAGATTGGTGGTAAACTGTTTGAAGAAGTATTTTTTTCTAACTTCTTATTCTTTTTGTATGATAATTATTAGTAAGAAATTTTTTCAACTTAATTTTTCTATGACTCTTAATTTATGTTTATTTTGTACAGCAGGTCACTTGCTGTAGTCGTTTCTATTCAGCTTTTTAACTGTTATGCATGTTAACATCAAAGCACAATCATATAATAGTTTCTTTTTTCATTGTGTTCTACTCCCCTTAACTGTTTTGGAGGCAATATTCCAGGGATAAAATGTTTTTTTTTTCTTGCATGCTATTTATAAAGAACAATACACTATTCATATTTCCAAACCAGTACAATTTGTTATGGTCATCAAGTGAATATGTGATGCAGTTACCATACTAGAAATATTTTTACTTGTGTACAGTATATTCAGTATAGTTGTTTATTTATGTAACACTTGATGCGCATTGATAGGCCTTGTTTTAGGCCTTCAAATACAGTATGTGTTTTACCATGTTTTATTAAATGATGTACTATAATGTAAGTGTTACTGAATATAAAGATTGCAGTGAAATTAATTAAACCTTACTCTAATTAAATATGTAGTAATAGCACAATATTTGACACACTTACACTTTGTATAAATATTTGTATAATTTAAATCATAAATATGAAGTGATACCTGGTATTTAATATCTGGTTTGCATTACAACTGGTGACACTTCGCCAAATATGTACTGTATACCTAGGACGATATTTTCAGAATTTTCCTGCATTTCAAAGCAAAACTGCGGGACAGGGATCAATCAATTAATGTCATTAATGATTAATTAAATAAGCAGCCCTTTCATTCAGGAAGTGAATTTAACTGTCGTTTACTTCTCAAACTTAATTTAGATACAACATAAGAAGGGATCTTAACTGCAGTAACACGCAACAAGAAAACCTCTCTGAAACAGGTTACACAAGATTTCAAAAGGCTCTGACGTTCTGTTTATGGAAAGAGTTTAAATACTTTAGCTACTCTTTGAAATAGCAAGGCTTTCTCAAGGCACGAATGCACAAAGTAAAAAAGGACGAAAGATTGTTTTTTCTTTTTGATGGATTTTAGGAGTGTTTCGTTTTGTCATTGTGTTTTACCAATTTCGGAAAAATCTCAGCTGTAATTTTCCTTTGTAATTCAATGTAAAACATCTTACAGACTTTGACTTCCTGTAACATGTAAAATGTAAGTGGATTTATACAAGTATGCTTACAAGTACATGAACAATGTTTATTGCTTCCTCTCAGACCCAGGTTCTCACGGCATCTGTCAGGATGTAATGAAATATGCATCTACCAGGTTACTGTATACGCGATCAAATATTCTTATATTGCCGATTCCCCCCTGAAGATTTTTGTGGTTTTCCTGTCACTTTAGTCATTCTGTGGATATTGTACTTTGTTGTATCAGTTGTACTTTGATTAAACATGTTCATTAGCATTCATAATTTAGCATTATTTTCTTAATAAAAAGTAAAGAGAAAAATGCGAATACTTAATGGAACATTTCGAAATGTGTATTACTTTCTTAGCGAACTACGGAGTTCCTAAATCTGAGGAGGAAAGTCTCCACACAGATCTAGGAAGGTCAATGGAGAATTGCTGCAACCTGAGAGTATCACCGGCAACTCAGGGCCAGGAGAAACCTGACTTGGACGACATCAACGAGAAGTGCGACAGCAACGTGTCCAGCAGCAAGAAGAGGCGGCATAGAACAACATTTACTAGCATACAGCTGGAAGAACTCGAAAAGGTTTTCCAGAAAACTCACTATCCAGATGTTTACGTGAGGGAACAGCTGGCGATGAGAACGGAACTCACAGAAGCTAGAGTACAGGTGACCTGAGTTAATGTCTTTTAAAGATAACGAAGATAATAATTGTCGATGTAACTAATAATTTCAACATTTAGACTATAGAGTAAGAAAGGATGGCGTTTTTGAAGACGTTTCTTCTGGTTTCTCTTGCTAAATTTAATTTTTCTTCTGTTCTGCGGTTTACAAATCAAGAAATTACATAGGCCTAATGCAAAAAAAAAAAAAAAGACCCAACAACTAATAAAATAGCCAAAACATTTTGGGAACATTTTGTAAATGTAAACTATAATTATATATGTAATGACGTTATACTGTCAGGAATAATTTAAACGATTAGGAATGGGTGATTTAAACACTTGAAGTGACATGCAGACTTGAAAGCTGTGACAGCTGTGTATACGGTTCTATCGATGTTTTCATGCATTATATCGGTAAGATACATTGATTTATTTTTAATTTTTTACTATTTTGTAGGTGTGGTTTCAGAACAGAAGAGCTAAATGGAGAAAAAGAGAGCGCTATGGCCAGATTCAACAAGCAAAAAGCCACTTCGCAGCTACCTACGACATATCGGTCTTGCCAAGGGCGGACGGTTACTCACAGGTACTGTAGTTTTTTTTCCTATTATTGGTTTTGTGTCAGTGCCCTGGATATACTGTGTCTTGCTGTAACAAGCAGGGTTTGTTTTAAGCGATAACAAACGTCAGTATTTGGTTTGTAGTGTACGTGCGTGCTCTACTTGCTACTGTATGCTTTGAGATTTTTAATTTAAGATTAATACCCTTTCAAATAAAAACACCATTGACAGGCTTTTGTTTGATATTTTAAGTGCCACACAAACGCGAAATAAGCTGTTTAAATTATTTCACGAAAGAATCTGTCAATGTAGCCTTAAATGAGTTTCTTTTCGTTGACTTATTAGGAGTTTATAATTAGTAAGATATTGAAAGTGCGATTTTTTGCTTCACCTAAATAATCGTTAACGTTTTCAGTATGCTCAGTTAAATGTTTATTTCGGTTTGCACCAGTAATTAATGGGAACAAATCATACCACAAGTGGAATATAAGCAGTTAAGGTATCATTTGTGTTACCGTATGTTTTATTTCTATTAGCAACTCCCCTTATAAGCAAAATCAGAATTAAATCTCTGCAAACACAATGTACTAGAAAGTTAATTTTAAGAACATTTGTTGAATATCTTAGGAAAAAAAGGCATAGTTCCTACAACAAAAGTATTTCTGTAAAAATATACAGTAAGTAACCTTTATGGTCCTTCAGGTTGTAGTTTGAAGCAGTTTATTTTCATTTTAGACAGCCGACGGCAGTTCTCAGTTTTGTCGAGAAAACAATTTATGAGTTTTCTTGCTTTCTATGGAAGCACAGTATTATTTCTTATTTTCTATGTCACTATTTTATCGTATATCATTAATTTATGACAAGAAGGGAGTGAACAGTTGTGGTAAAAGTGCCTCTGAAGGTACTGTAATTTAGTCATTTTGCCTCACCTTTTTTGAATTCTTAAATTAAAAAAAACAAAAAGTAAGAAAGAGGATCTATTACAAATCTGTTATAAATGGAACTCATCAAAACATCATGAAAGATTAATTTCATTCTAATAATACAAATAAATATTCTGATTTTTTTTTTATCAGACCACAGAAATGTTGTTCAAGACAAGATTTACCTCACATATATAGAATTTTTTAAACTTAAGAATGTCTTTGAATCAAATAAGTTATTTAGTGTTAGTATTAATGGATTGTATCCCATCCTTGGTTCAGAATCCTTATTTGCTATTTTTGGCCTTGATTGGTCTTCAACAACCAGGACAGTGAGCTAAATTTAAATTCATAGTCAAAAATTACTTTTAATTAATAAACGTAATTATAGGTCTACATAAATGCCAGCATTAACCCAAAGACCTGTGTTATTATTACTAACATTATTAAAACAATACTTTCACAGTAGACATCCTGTAAAATTCATTACTTTGCCTTTAAATGAAGTCAAATAATTAACATTGAAAAAGTTCATAATATTAATCAGAAAATAGTTACCAGCTACAAAATATAGGTTCCTTTCAAATTGAAATGTCCTGTTGCAGAACCTAGACGCTCTACTGCATGTGTTACATACAAATAAAAACTTGCATATATTTCTGCATACATACAGTAGATGATTTTCATTGCAAAAACATACATTGCTTTTTTGGTATCTGAGCATGGTTCATTGGTACTAACTGGAGGCACCATATATCCACTTCAATATAATATATTGAACTTTAAAGATAAAGAAGAAACACATGCCAACAATATAATAACACAAATTTCAAAATAAAATCTCCAATGTTTCTAGATGAAAATGTTAATAGATGCTTTGTTTATTCATCTCAGATTCAAAACAACTTGTGGACAGGACCAGCCCCGAGTGGTTCTGTGGTTTCTTCATGCATGATACCACGTGACTCTTCTCCCTGCATGTCATCATACCCACATTCACCCCGGAGTGACCATGGATATGTGGGATTTCCTAACCAGCAAAACCAATTTAGCCATGTTTCTCTCAACAACTTTTTTACTGACTCTTTACTCTCTACGACTCCTAATGGACATGCATTTGAAACAAAACCTGAGTTTGAGAGGAGATCCTCTAGTATAGCAGTTCTTCGAATGAAAGCAAAGGAGCACACAGCTAACATTTCATGGGCTATGTAAGAAATCAAGCCAAATGCTTTTCATTTATTATAATAATAATAAATAATAATAATAATAATAATGCTTCATTTTTTTTAAACAGACATCAAACACACCAGACAGAAACTGCTGTTCTTGAGAAATTACTGTAGTAAAATGCTATTAATGCCAATTCAAATATTTTTTTAAAACCACATAATGACATGATGTTTCTGAAACATTGGTGCTCTTTTAAAGCACCACTATTCCTGCTTTTAAGTTAAATAAAAATTTGGAGTTTTCCCCTTGTATCTTGAAAGTGACTATGTAGACACAACAATTCTAAACTCCCTCAACTCATTCGATATTTTGTGCCAGTGAAATTCAAAGTCAATGCTGACGATTCAATTACACACAATTTTCAATGGCTGGGGTCACCAAATTTTTAAAACTGGCATATTTAATTACATATTTTGTTTGTTTTACAGCAGAGCTCTTTATTCTTATTTGTCTTTTCTAAAGCACAAAAAGAGTTTTGTTTTTTTATGTGTAATATCAAATTAAAATTAACAAACTCTATTCATTTGTCTCGTCTTTTTCAGTACACATTCTATGCTGTAAAATGTGCATTGTAGAACAAAGTGTAGATGCTGTTTTTGTGTGATACAAGTATACAGTGCCTTGCAAACATATTCACACCCTTCCTACGGAGCCCCTTTTTGTAAAATTATAAGTTTTAAAGCTTAATATTTTACTCAAAAGCTGAGTGCTCAAACTGAAGACTTCTAAGGGTAAGATAAGTTACAGTAAATGGCAGCAAAAGCTAAATAGAAAAAGTGAAATATGTTGATTGTGGAAGTATTCAGAATAGTGAACTCAATATCTGACAGAATCGGCAATTATAGCTGCATGCTTTATGGGGTAAGTCTGTAACAACTTTGCACGTAATTTTTTTGTTCAAGCTTTCTCAGGTGATTTGGGGATCATTTGTGCACGGCAGTTTTCAAGCCTTTTCACCAATTCTCAATACGATTCAAGTGAGAAGATTGAATGGGAAACTCAACCCATACAGTATATACTTTCTTCTTCAGCCATTTCAGTGCAGCTTTGGCCTTGTTTAATCACTGTCTTACTGCAGGTGAATTTCCTCTTTGGTTTTAAGTCTTTAGCAGTTTTCCACTGGTAATTGCCTGTACCTTGCTCTGCCCATTTTTCCTGTATTCGTAAGAAGAATTCTAAACCCTAGTGAGGAGAAACATCCTCACACAATGATGTTGGCACCAGCATGCTTAACTAAGGAATGGTGTTGACTGGATGTTTTACTACATTGTTTTCACTGAATGTAACATTTTTGCCTTTAACTCAAACTGTTCTAGTTTTGCATTTTCTGACCACAAAACATTTAGTCACATTTGCACTATTAAATGCTTTGTTGAAAATTGTTTTCTTTGTTCAGTACAGGCCAGCTTTGACTCAAGAACATTTTTTTCATTTTTCATCATATTTCATGAAATATGAAAAAGATGCTCTTGGCTTCACAGTGGTATTGTTAAACATTCTCCTTGACAAGTAATTTGGAGGGACAGCTTGATCTAGGCGGTGTTGTAGGCGGGTGGTACAATACATCTTCCCATTTTAGTGATTGACTTCACCATGGTTAAAAAGATATTGAGGGTTTTACGCCATTCTTGTGGTCTGTGCCTATCTACAACTTTATGCTTAAGTTGTTTTCAAAGAACCTTGGTCTTCATGGTTGAATCTTTGAAGTTCATGAACTTTGCAGAATCATATGTATTAATTATGAGATCCTGTGAATGAATGTTATTATTGTGTGCAAAGGCAACTCAACTTATTACCTCATCTGACTCATTAAGGTAATTTTGTGCACATAAATTAACTTTTCCACAGCAAAGGGATTAAATATTCATGCAATTATGGATTCCAGTTTTCTTTCACATTATTTATTTACTTCTTTTTGTTTAAATTTTTGCTTTCCATATGTAGGTGCTACTGTAGATATATAAATCTTAACTGCTACTACAGAGTGTCATGACTGCAAGTTTAAAGCAACAAAATGTGCAAACTGTGGAATATCTTAAATTTTTCCAAGGCATTGTATTCATACAGTATATATAGTACTGTGTACATATACTGAATATAAACTGTAGTATTATTGGAGAAAACCATTATCCGTAAAGGGTGATAATATTGGACCATTTTCCCCTTTTTGTCATCTTTTAGAAACATCTTACATTTCTTAGAGTCCTCAAGCTTTAGGATGACTTAAAACACAGCCGTACGCACATTTTTTCCTGAAGCAGCACTGAAGTATTAATACTTTAAAGCAGTCTGCCATTTTAGGCTTACTCCACACTGTTTGTTGAATATTCATATCTTTCTTCCTGTGTTTTAAAATGTATCTAAAATTATATTTTTGAATAATTTATTTTAAACCCGTTAGTTGTGCTGTTTTTTAAAAAGAAAACATCATTTGCTGATTTCTAGTCATAACTCACAAGAAAGAGCACTGTTACAGAATAATAAGAATTGTAAGATACAGTATGACGTTGAAGGAACTCGGAATTGATCTTTGTGTCCCCTTTGACAAAATAAAGAGAAAGAGCTATCATAAAGCATAAAACATCTGAGAGTACTGTATATGCATTTATAAATACATACACTTATATGCAAGAATAACAATTGTCATAACTGTAATTACCCTAATTGTAGTACACCAAAATTTGACTTTATTACTAGTGTTTAAACTGAATGAAATAATTAAGAAAAAAACAAGTTTCTTTTGTATTCATTTATGTAGCTGTTCACATCTATATACAGTTGATCTATGAGATCACTTCCCTAGTAAAAGATAGTTATCTGCTGGCTTCTTCCAGAAAACTGGTCTGTATGAATCATCCTAATCTAATTAAAATTTAAATCAATGTCAGATGTGTATCTAGATACGTATACTTTTGCTGGAGATGTTTACATAGCTGTATACCTGCATAAGCCCTAAGCTTCAGTATGTTGTGGAAACATCAGTCAAACAGTTATCTTCTACTCTTTCTTGGGAACTGAAGTGGTTGGCCTCCTTTCTTCCAATGTAATTTGCATAGATTAACTGAAATGAAGTTTTGATGTTCCTTTAAGCCTTTTTTTGTGAGATTATATAACACTCTGTATATACAATATGCATACTAAAATATTATGTAATATAGTATAAATGTACAGGGGCAGCACTGTGGTGCAGTGTTTAGCTTTGCTGCCTCACAGTGCTGGGATTCTGGGTTCAACTCTGGTCCTGGAGTGCTATTTAGGTAGAGTTTGAATGTTCTCGCCGTGTTCGTGTTAGTTTCCTCTGGGTGCTCCAGTATCCTCCCACAGTCAAATAACATATTGTACATACTCTAGGTTTATTGGCTTCTGGGAAAATTGGCCCTGGAATGTGCCTGTTTAGGTTTGTGTCTCTATCTGCCCTGTGATGGACTGGCATCCCATCCATCACAAGGCACAGGAATTGGAAGAGATTAGAAATTACTTGGATAGATACAAATACAGTGTACTGCAATATGGCAGTCACCCCAATTTGTCACATTTTGTTGAGTTACAAGGACATTCGTTTTCTTCTTATACTGTAAGCTGCTCTGATAAACTGTAGTTAGTTTCAGTCTTGTGCTTTGGTCATGGTCCTGCTGAAAGGTGATTTTTTTATTCCAGTCTTAGGTCTCAAGCAAACTGAAGGAGGTCTTTCTTTAAGATTTGCCTATTCTTTGGTACAGAGATTGACATCTTGAGAGGCTTCCAAGTTCCTGCTGATGAGGAGCAACCCCATAACATAACTCTTTCACCAACATACTTGACAGTAGGGATAGGGTTGAATATTGACGTGCTGTTTTAGGTTTGTGCCAAAGATGTAACAATTTGCATTCAGACCAAAAGGTTTCAGTTCTGTCTTGTCTAACCACAAAACCTTATGATGCATGTTTGTAGTATCACTTAAATGCTTTGTTGCAAACTCCACTTAGGGATTGAGATGCATACAGTATATTAGTCATTTTTCTTGCCACTCTGCAATACAGGCCAGTTTGGTGAGGTGACTAGAATATTGTTGTGATTTTCCACCATCACAAATATTGAACTCTGTAGCTTTTTCAAAGTTGCTGTTGGCCTCGTGGTTGCATCCCTTACAAGATTACCCTTTTTCCTTTCTGCTCCTGGAGGAATTCGTGTCTGGATAGTACATCATCTGATATACAGTACATTCCACTTAATGACACACCATGTTCAAAGGGATACTCATTGTCTTCATTTTTTATACTAGTTTGTGTCTTTCTACAACATTATCCCTGAATTGTTTTGTTATTGCATACAGAATGGGGCCATTCAACTAATTGTGTGACTTGTCAAAATATTTTGCACACCTCAACTGCTTTAGGTTTTCCATAGCAAAAGGGGTGTAAATTTATGCAATCAGCATATTTTAAAGTTTGATTTGTATTTACAGATTTGCTGACATTCACGCATATAAATGTTCATTTTGAGCACTCACGATTAGACCAAAACATTGAGTATGTGTACATCATTCATAATTCAAAAATATGGGACATCGTTGGTCATATTTTTTTGCAAAACAACTGTATATACTGTACTCTATATACACAGCTCTATAGTAGGAATTTACAAAATGAATGTATCAGTCCCAAAACTGATATTATATAATAATAGTTCCATGCATTAAAGTTCTAATAGTGCAACTACTGCACTAATTGAATTAAGTGGAAAATGTATATAGGCTTAAATTATGTAGGCCACATTAATCAAGTCTAAAATTAAATGGCAAGGACACTGATGTTCACTCTATTCTTACAATGTTAAGTTTTGAAGTGCCATGAAATCATTATTGATCGAATAATCAGAACTTAATTTTAACATCTTATCTGAATGATGGCAGCTCTTGCAACAAAGTGCACTGTGTCACCATATAGAGGCATATATACATCTGATAAAGAAGGAAGAGTTTGATAACAAAGGGGTAAATACTAATGCAATTACTGTATTTTAATGTTTGATTTTACTAGTCCAGCAATACCACTCACAACAGCAGCCTGATTTCCTTATTGCTCTCTTAGTTTTAACCATTTAGCCATTCTGAATTTTTGTAATCTCATGAAATCAAGCTTCAAGACAGCAATGCTGCTATTAACACTATTAAATTGTTTATGTTCTCCAGTGATGCAGTATGAAGACCAATATCTTTTTTTTTACCGTTGGGTATGTTCATCAGCATTGTGCTGTACTGGCAATAGTGTAGAATGTCTGAAATATAGACAGATATGAACAGTAGAGTAAGGAACGTGGACAGAAGTGAGCAGCACCGTAGTGCTGCCACTACTGCAAGCTCTCAGCACTGTTTGATCAGTTTAACTGTCTTGCAATCTCATCATTTAGCTAATCAAATTCAACCTGTTTCTTAATTTACCCTTTAAAATACAGATTGCCTTTCTGACTTGGCTTATGGTATGATATCACAAATAATTGTAAAGAATTAATTTTGTTACAAAAAATAGCTTACGTAATTGGTTTTATTGTGTTATTACTAGAACTTACATTGTGCTAATACATCAGACAACTATTGAGACTGATGTATTGTCGCTAGTACATCTATTATGACAATAACTTTGAGTTTCATTGTTTGCAATGTTTTCCTTAGCTGTAGTATGCAAATATAACTTTGATTTGAAAAACTCGTTCAAAATGAGTTCACATGCTTTCTTTTTACTACAGCATATGCAGAAATGGGGGACAGTGATGCCAGTCACAAGCTTAAAAACAACATGTTTACAGTTTATTCGGCAAATATGATCACGAAGATTTTTATTTTAAAAATTATATTTTGTAACTACAGTGGCAGTTGTTTGTTTTATTTTCAACTTTGTAAATAAAGCGAGCTGAAATATGTACAATGCATATAAATCTATGTAGCTGAAGTTTAAAAAATATCAATAAAATATATATATATTTATAACATATATATATATATGTTATGTGCATAACATATAACATAACCTAAAATGAGATTATCTGGATTTTATATGATTATTAGTATGAAGTATTAGTATGAAGTCTGAAGTTTATTCAAACTTTTTCATTTTCAAGAGTCTTTCAAAATGATCTAATAGTTGAACTATGTGCCTTTCAGCAATGAGAAAAAAATTATATCAGTTTTGGACAAGGGAGTTTAACTAACTGCCAAGAGAAGTGACATATTATACAGCAAACCATAACTTCTTCTTCCTTTCAAAGACTGACCATGAAATTCATTAATATAATACAGGTTTTGCCACCAGCGTGCTAAATGTAATATAAAGACTGAGAAAAAAGCATTACAAAGATCTATGCAGGGTAAAATTGTGCTAAATTATATTGTTAGAATTGTCAAATGGATCAATTGATACATTTGCCATTGTTATCTTTCTAATCAAGAATAAGGAATATACATTATGTTAATATCCATCTTTATAAACAACAATTAATCAAAATCCCAACAGTATTGTCTGGAATTTACTTGCAGTTTTTGTAGCCCGGATCAAAAAAGTTAGAATTAAGTGGAAGGTTATAAATCTCTTCCTGTTTATGGGGGTATTAGATGATTACTAGTTCAACAAGACTTTACAAAGTAAATTTTTAAAGGATCATTGTGAATGGTTCTCTCAAGTGGAGCAGAGACCAGTAAAGGTTTTCGGGCTGAGTGCACACTGAATTCTATGCTCATGATATTTCAGGTTGATCCTGTATTCATGACAGTAGCCCACTTTCACCATTATACCTTTAAATGCAGCATTGTGCAGTACTGGGTGTTTGGCTGGGCTTAGCCATCCAGAATTCTCATGGCTCCCTGTGAAACAGCAACCTCTGTGAATTCCCAGGAGCCTACTTGATGACCATGTCAATGAAGGAAGTACCATTACTTCAGTTATCACGTATAGTAAATAATAAAAAAGCTTACAACAAAACAACAAATCAAATTTAATTAAATATTCATCTTATGTCAAAAAGTTGAGTGTCTCAAGAGATGGGTGAGACAGTGGAGCCTGTGTGAACTTCCTCATTCTCATGTTGGGGGGACCATGTTTGTCATTGGGAGACAAAATGTAAAGATCTGTTTGGAATTCAGTTTCAGCTTGGAGTAAGTATATCTATCCATCAATCCATTTTCTAACTGCTTCTTTCAAGTCATGTGGGAGCCAGAGCTTGTCCTGGTAAGCAGCAGGTGCAGGGCAGGGTACACCCTGGATGGGACGCCAGTCCATTGCACGGCACACACAGACACAAACACAGACATGCATGTATGCGTTCACACCAGGGCCAATTTTCCCAGAAGCTAATTAGCCTACCAATATCTCTTTGGACTGTGGGAAGAAAACCAGAAAAATCACTGTGTGGCCGCTGTGCCACCCTGGTAAGTATAAAATGAAAACAAATCCTTGTATATTATCTGTTATTTGTTTCTGCTATATGAAATGCATTCATAGCATTGCTGAAATAAAGAGAATATTTGTATTA
Source organism: Atractosteus spatula (assembly GCF_055471065.1). NCBI lineage: Eukaryota > Metazoa > Chordata > Actinopteri > Semionotiformes > Lepisosteidae > Atractosteus > Atractosteus spatula. The sequence continues at coordinate 23,084,282 of NC_142713.1, read as the reverse complement.
TTATATTTAATGATGTCACATTTGAATAAACCTGCACATTGATGTAGTTGGATGGATTGAAAAGAGAAGAACAAGCAAGCCGAAAGGTGATGCTGTTTTCTTCAGATGATTATGCTACACGTGTAAGCTCTCACAGGGGAAATGCAATATATCCATCTGGCCATCAGTTGCCCTTTTGGAACTCCCTCCTCCTCCAGAGAAAGGTTGAGCTTTTCTCTACATCACACAGAGATGAATGATCCTTCAGAACTTGCACAAGTGAAAGAAAACATTTCTCTATGGTCACTGCATTTGACATAAATCATTTGGAGAATGGAATTGACCTTGAAAGGTTGACCAAAGCAATTAATAAGTGAACCTCTATGGGGAGTCTGCTGGTGTAGGAAGAGTTAGATGGAGTAGTGTGGGGCCTTATGTGTGGGTACCTTGGGGTGTTTTAATGCAGTCTCGCTGTAAAAATATATGATAACTTATATAGCATAGGATATAGCAATGTAATATAATAAATATTGCAAATATAGTAATATAACAATATATTTGAACACCAAATGCTTCAAATAATTCTCCAGCCAATGCCTTTCAGTATGTAGGGTTTGGGCAGTATTGTGTTTAGTAATGATAGCATTCTTAAGAAATGCTAATATGAATAAATTACATTAAATACACTAATTTAGATTAAATTGCTTGTTTATATTAAGATTAGCACAAACCTTTTTGTTTATGAAAAAAATGTTGTCGTCTGTGGGGTCTCTTCTGAAACTTTGTATGGATCCAACTGATTATATTAATAACCCTAAGTAGATGTCTCTGAGACATTTGGAAAGTAGAGCACTAAAATTAATGTATTTAAAATGTATTGATGTTCCTATGTACCTGGTTTCTACTTTAAATCTAACATCTCAGACAACTGAAACTCCATTTGTAATCTACAGTAAAGCAGAATATAAGTGACGTTGTCATCAGTTGGGACCTATCATTCAAGTATAATCCCCAAGAGACAGAATTGATTAGTTCAAAAGCCAGCCCTCATTGACTTCACATAGACCATTATAGAGTTTGAAAAGGAACTGTGGTGCTAGTTTTACATCAACCCTGTTGATTTATTGCAGAAGTTTCTTTAAAACATTTGAGCACTTTTCTCCCCAAAAAGGAATCTGAAATAAATTATAACTTCTGGAAAGATTTTTACTGGTTTCATTAGGTCATGGCAGCACAAAGCATTTAAGGACTCAGCAATGCAATAAATGTCAAATTGAAAGAATCAGTTTTAAAAAGGAATGTGATGCAAATTAAAACATAGTAATGGACAGTTAACTATTCAAAACTTAACTGTAAATGCATTCATTTAATTTAAAGGTTACAGATGTTAAATACTGTTTTAAAATGCAGGTACACTATATTCTTAGTTGGCAAAGTTTAAGTTATGCACATTGGAAGAAGTTATAGGACATATTCAATGCAAACAGTTAAGGGAGTGCAGCATGCAAGGCTTCTCAAATATTTCACACTTTGAACTAATTTTTAATCAGTCTATTTTCGATCATCTGAAAAGCTATTGCTGTTTACTTATGGTAAACGTGACTAGTAACAGAACAAAGTAACTGTGAATTGCAATCCACCATTTCTCTCTATGCATATTCTAGGTAATAAGAATTTCAAAAGTTTCTAATGTCATACTGTTAGAAAATAGCTAGATAGACTAGCTATTTAAAAAAAAACGTGTTCTAGCAAATCTACAGTATGTAAATGACAAAAAAACATGGCATTTAGACTGTATTTTTAGGGTTGTCTGCAAGTGCTTTCCCACACTAATGTTTGGTACTGAACATTGATCAATTTTCTAACCGCTTTATAGAATATGGGGTCGTGGGGGAGCTAGAACCTATCTTATCAAACAACGGGTTCGAGGAGGGATTCTTCCTAGAGAGGGCACCAGTGCATCAGAGGACACACACACTCACACCAGTTGTCTTTTATCTTTTTCACTATCAAAGCTGTCAAGAAGAGCGTGAGCATAGGTTATGTTCATCAGAGTAACAATTTTTTTATGTACTCTAATTAGTAATAATAGTAATAATAATTTGTACCATTGTTCTCATCAATAACTTTTAAAGAGAATTGTGAGTTGTTTATGTAAAACAGGCATTAATGGTTTTTACTTCACAACTGTTTTTTTTTATAATGTAGATATCTGCATGTTGAGAACTCTCTTGCAAAGGAAATTGTTAAACATTTTAAACATTTTTACCTCAGAAATAGAGGCTACTCCTATACAGCAGTATATTAGTAGAAACTAAACTATACAGTATGTACTTTCCTCTGTTAGAGAGACGTGGTTTTGTTGGGAACAATAATGTTCATTTATGCATAGGTTGCAAAGAAGAAACAATCTCATTTGGTTATGATCAGTCTTATTTGATTAGTATTAGCAGTATTTGTCTAATAGAGCATCAGCATTAACATTACTACATACATACAGTACAAACACCAAAACATTTTTCAAAAAAGAAGGGCTCCACCTTTCAGTTCTAAATACACTTCCTCTTGATATCCACTTGTTCCTGTTTTCCATTTTTCTCTGTTGGTTGGTCTATTGGTTACTTGCTCTGTTGTAAACTTCCATCTAGTTCCCTCATTACCTCCTCTGTTCAGTGTCATGTGGAATTAGGTTTTTGAACCTTTACCTTTGTACAAGATTGCTTTGAGATCAGGAAATTCTTTGCTCACTCTTCCCTGAACTCTTTATTGGGTATCAATTTTACTTTCTTAACATTGTGAATAAACCTGTTCAAAACATTTATACTCACCATAATCTAACAATTTGATTTACCATTTTATTGAATTTCACATTTGTTTAAAAAAAAACATACCTTTCATCTGTTGATTTCTCCTTATCAATGCTACCTATCTCATATTTGCTGTGTACATTTTTGCTACCTCATGCAATATTTTGCACTTGTTCATACTAAATGTCAGGTGTCTTCCCAGTTCCAAAAACCTTTGCTTTTGCTTCACTGTTTTAACAGTTTTTAAAACAAACACTAACCCCTGCTCCTCACATATAAGGTACACCCAATTAACTATTATCAGCACAACAAGTTTCATTTTTAACAAGTTTCATTATCTATGTCAGAGTCAAGATAATTCATAAAAGTTAGGAATAAGAACAGTCTTATTACAGTTCTATGATACTAAATTGTCTCTCAGCTTTCTCCCTTTTTCCATTATCTGTGCTTTTTTTTATAATAATCGGTTCTCAGTTCCCATTCACACATTGCTTTGAGTTCCAAAATTTTTTTAGAATCTTTATTTTTTATGTGGAAAGTTGTCAAAGACCTTTGGACATTTACATATATTATGCACCAGTATTGAATTTGTGCAGGTACTTTTAAGAAATCTAGCAAGCTGCTTAAACAAGGTCCGCTTCCCCTCTTTACTGATTATTCTCTATACTCCAGCTGTAATATAGCTAACATTAAGTTTATCTTGATCAGTGAGCACGTTGAATGAAGCTAATACTTTTTTACAATTCAAAACAGTTAAGAAAAAAAGTAACTTTTAAATTTGGATTTTTAGATAACTTAGAAACGTACTAATATTGCAGTTTGCTGTCGGCTGGCATGTCAACTCTTACTTTACCCATAACATCATTTCTTATAAGTAAACAATGGAAGTTGCCTTAAAGAAAAGCAAAAGATGATGAAGTGTCTAAGACAAAAAGAATAATTTTAGAAAAAAAATTATAAGTGTATTCAATTTATATTTTCATTAAGGGTTTTCTAGGGAAGGAACTAAGGATTTGTCACAAAATAAAGAATGGCTTTCTTCTGTAAAGCTGAAGTGTTACAGCTGCTTAAGGGTAATAAATCAAGAGAACATGGTGGTATTTTGCCCTTTATACTGCAGGAATTTTTTCAGTGACCATTAACAAGATCTTTCAACAGAAAACTAAGACAAGGATAATACCTATGGTTACACATCCACAAAATGAAAAATCAAACTGGAACAATCCAAAAACCTTTACTTCTTTAAAGTACTTATGTTACACCCACATAAAATTGTAATGTCATTCAAATTACTAGAACTAAAATGTTATTTAAAATCTAATATGATGCAAATATGTTTTAAATTAAAAAAAAAATCTTTAGAGAGTAAAAAATAATTGAAATACATTACAGTAAATGTTTAAAAAGTATTTTAAAGCATTTTTAAAAACAAAACAATACTTTCAACTCATGATTAGTAGTCACGTCATGATCAGTTCCTGTTTTCTCAGTAAGGACTGTGGTTGGACTAAATAATTTGTAGTATCATTAGTCAATTTAAACACATTAGTAGATAAAAAAATCAACCTTATGAATATTCAAATCTGCAAGTATCCAGCTGTGATAATGATGTTTGTGACTGCAGAGAATGAACCAAAAATAAACACGCAATTAAACCTACAAAAACAAACAATTACTGCTCTTATTAGCCAACTGACGTCTTTCAATAATCAATCAAATTAAGGAGCCAAGATGTTCATGAAGCAAAATGAAAAACAATACAAATTATGTCACGATGTACCTTAACTTATTATTTTTTGCTTATATTTTAAATATGAATATGATCTAAATACAGATTTAAAATGGCACACCCTGTTTAATAAAACATCAGTCAACTAGAATACTTATCCTAAGCTTTATATACTAAACAATGCAAATCTGAACTACAAAGAATTAGTAAAAATTAATTGGCTGATATTGAAGAATTTAAACCACACTTCTGGAAACATTCAAGTTGTAAAGATTTCTGTGTTTTCATTTTTATACAGATCTACAGTACATAACAATGTGATTGTGGGGTATTTGCCTTTTTAGGTTTTTTAAGTTTCTTATCTAGACCATTACACAGATCTCTCTCTTCAACATCTTGCATCCAAAACAGTCTTACAATTGTCTAAAATTCAACTTCTACAAAGTTCCTTTACATAATGTTAATCCATTGTTATTGTTATATCATTATTCCATCCGTCCATGTTCTAACCACTTTATCCAATGCAGGTCTTGGGAGAACCAAAGATTACTCTGGCAAGTAACGGGCACAAGGTGAGATATACTCTGGATGGCATGCCAGTACAATGCAGGGCACACAGACAGACACAAACAACAACTCACACCAGGGCAGATTTTCCTAGAACCCAATTAAACCTACCAGAATGTCTTGAACTGTGGGAGGAAACCAGTGCTCCTGGAGGAAAGCCATGTGAAAATGGGAAGGACAAAAAAATTCCATGCAGTTAGCACCCCAGGAACTGAACCCAGCCATCCCAGCATTCTGAGGAAGCAATACTAAACACTGTGCATCTTTGCTGCCCATATCTCTGTTCCATTTCAATTTTATTTTCTTTACGCTAACAATAACACAACACACTGATGTCTGCTGTCTCATGCGTTTATTTTTTTTTTCTGCCATGGTGTTGTTAATAGTGTTCAATTCCATGCTTCTTTGTACTTATCTTTGTTTCTGTAGTAACAGTCATGTCCATGCTTTAGAAATATATGTGAATATACTTTTTGTGCATGAACACGTATTTGTTGAAGATTTATGAAATAAGAAAGGGTTTTTCCTTCCAGCTTTGTATTTAATTGGTTATCTTTTTTATTTCACTCTTATTGTTTGCATTTGACATCACTATTTGTCTTAAATACGTGTATTTACAGTACTATATCTGCTACAAATGACTGGTTACTTCTTCAAGCTTAGTTTTCTGGTCTTCAATCTACATTGATCAATCACAATTCTTTTAAATTTGCTTCATTCAGTTCATACAATAATTACAATAGTTTGAATTTCAGGGTTTAGTGCATATTTTATGGGCTCATTAGCCAATTACATCTCTCACGTAGGTTCCATCAATCTTTGTCTAATGTTTTCAACTCAAGTATTCCACCAATCCATCTTCTAACCGCTTTATCCAATACAATATGTGGGAGTAGATCCTGGCAAGCAAAGGGAGCAAGGCAGGATACACCTTGCAAGGCACCCACAAACACAAACATGCACACACTTACACCAGGGCCAATTTTCCCAGAAGCCAATTAACCTACCAGTGTGTTTTTGGTACATACTGTAATTTTTTGGGTTTGTGCTCATCCAGCACAGCATAGATTGGGAGCGAGGGAGCTGGAGGAGAGGATACTGGCAAACCTCAGAGGGAGGATGAAGTGCAAAGTTGCCAAATGGTGCTTCTCTGTGGCGATTGAGCACTGGAAAGGAATTTGGGCCCTGTACAGGGACTAAGGAGAAAAAAACTGTTCCTTGAGCTCCTGTGGAGGACTGGACCACTGCAGTTTCAGAGCTGGGACAGGGAAAGGACATGGACAACAGCAAGTGGTAAGGCTTGGAGGGACTCTTTAAGTGTGCAAATCTAGCCCCAGCATCCACTTGCTCTAATTGATAAAGTACAATCATCCGATTGAGAATGTTTTTCATTAATCTTTTTTTGTTTTTTTTATTTCATTAGAGTTTAATGGTCTGTTAGAGTGTGTACTCAAGATGACTTATTGTGAAATAAAGTTTATTTTGATAGAGAAACAGTGTGTTTTTTGGACTGTGGGAGGAAACTGGAGCACTACTGGAAACTGGAAGAAACTGCCTTGAACACAAGTGTCTTATATTTTTAGTAAATCGTTCTTGATGTAGTGTTTCCAATCAAAGGCAGCCACTGAATGCATGACAGAATGTGTCAGTCACTGCTGTTAGGGTACTGTGATAGAAAGTGCAAACAAAAATTTATCAGGTAGGAGACCCTGAAGGCTGTGTAGCATCATAGATCCAAGTATAAAATGAAGGCTTGCAGAATCTAAAACATGTGGATAGTGCCTCTCTGTGAATGTATGCATTTTCGCACAAGCAGCTTCAGAAATCAGTGCACAAAAACTGAGATTTCAAGGAAATATTCAAGTACTCTTGTTGATTTGACCATGATTTGATGCAGTGACATAGAAGAGAAGATCCTTATGGAGAAAGAGGTGTCACTAACAACCCAATAGCAACAGAGGACCGCCAAATTTTAATAGTTTAGTCAAGCAGTCACCTGGGATGGCTGAGACAGTAATATTTCTAAGTCCTACTGTATGTAGCCGAAAGCATCTCCCCTATTAGATGGTTGATTTATTGTCCAGGCAATGAGGATGAGGCATTCAGCTGCACTTCCATACAAGTCAGTCAGACAACAGGTCTAGAGATACTGATTCTTTAATTAACTACCTGCCATGACTGTTATGCACTGTTAAAAAAGACATTGCCAAAGTTTCTCATGGAAAGATTGTTACCAATAAAGCACCATCAGGAACATAACTTACTAAAAACTAAAAAAAATAGAAATAAAGAATTTTCAGAGTGTCACAAAAAATGGACAAAATAGTTGAACAGTTAAGTAGAGTAGATTGGGATATACTGTACTTGAGTCCATTTAGGGATGTGTCTAACAAATTTTGGAAGCACGGAAGTGATGATAGATGAGAAATATCCCTATGACTGCACAAAGGAGACTGGTATGGAACTGAACAAAAAACATGTCTCAAATCCTGCATGGAGTTTTGCAACAAAGCCCCTTAAGTCATATTGCTAACAAACGGCAAAAGATGTTGTGGTCAGACAGGACAAAATTGAAACTTATTCTAAAGCATTACAGTACATCTGACTTAAAACCTCAACAGAGTGCATCATAGTATGTATGTTGGATTTGTGTCAGTACAACACCATCCCTACTAGCCAAGTATGTGGTGGTGGCACCATTATGTTATAGTTTGGCTTCTCCATGGCAGGGACTGGGAAGTTTGTCAAGACTGATGGGAACATAGATGGAATAAAGCACTGGCAGATTTTAGAGGAAAACTTGCTTCAGACCTAAACCTGGGACTATAGTTTTCCTTTCAACAGGACAATGATCCAAGTGGCTCAGTAAAATCCCTGACTTGAATCCTTTTGAAAATCTTTGGAAAGACCTCATGACTTCACGATTTTAGACTTCAAAGCTATTGTGCATAAGCGATCTCTGAGCTTGAACAAATCTGCCAAGAAGAATGGGCAAAATTTGTTCCATGCCAGTGTGCAACGTCGGCAGAGACTTGCTGAAATAAGCCTGCAGCTGTAATTGCTGCCAAAAGTGCTTCCAACAAAAAGTTCACAGGTCTGAATACTTATGCAATCAACATATTGCCGACATTTTCTGTAACATATCTTAACATTAGATGTCTTCAGTTTGAGCTTTCAAGTGTAGAATAAAATCTTACGTTTTATTTATATGTACAGTATGAAATTTATTGTAATTTCACAAAATGGAACACCATAACAAGGGTTTGAATATTTTTGGAAGGCACTGTACTGTATATGGCACTTAGGCATGTACAACACATACAATATATTTATAAACCGGTGCCATTTTATTTTAAATTTATTATCAAGAATGATAAAGCAAAAAGTAACATTGTCTTAACTGTTGATGTTGCCTTAACTCAGGCATTAAGATAATCCCATCTTTCTCTACTCACATTTGCTAAATGCTTAGGTTTTGCTTTGGTAGATACTTCTGTATCAGCTAAAATTATTACACTCACTGGAAACTAGTAACTGCTGTTCATTAAAAGTTAAAAAGTTTATTAATTGAAAGAAATATAATGCCAGTAAGCATAATTGATTTCAAAAGATATCTCAGTATAATTATATTTTAGATGTATAGAACACTTGTTCATTGTGCCAAGGGTAGGAATACATTTTAATTCTCAAAACGTCTGCAATTTCAAAACAAGCTAAAAAAAATAATTTTAATAATAATTTTAATTGTTTTAAATGCCTTTTATTTGGAATGAGTATCCTGATAAAATACAAGAAATTGACATTTAATTTCAACTACGTTAACAAGTACATAATAATACTGTCAGCGTTCCTCAAGCTGTGTTGTATCTTACTGTGAGAGACACAGCGAATATGCATATAAACAATAGCCCAAGTGCTGGAACCCCTTGAGGATCATATAGCTGACATAATGCATGCCATAATGCAGCTGATCTTAATTAAAAGCTGCAGATCTTACAAAAGTTTAAGGTGGTTACAGATTTCTTCATTTCAACTTATTTTGTGGACCACATAGCCATAGCAGGGCTAAAGCTTCCTTCTCGGAGTTGCAGATACAGTGTCCTGCTTTAATTAAAGTGTTTATACTATAATCTCCCTTTCATGTGGGCCCAGACCAAGTCCCTGAAGCCATACCCTGCAGTGAACTGTTAAGATGGGTTCCAGACCCCCTTGGTGAGCTCCCTCTACCTTGATCTGAAGCCAATTAAAAGAACCAGATTGTACTTTCCTGCCTATGGTATGCCTCACACTAACCAGTCTGTAGAATTGCTCTTACCTACTGAGTTACCAAGCAAGCTGTTAGTGCATGCTGAGTCAAGTCTCCAGCCCTAACAAATATTTTGCCACCTCCTTCTTAATCAAGCTCACTGCTGATCCCCCAGCAGGTCATCTTATTTTTTTTGGAGAGGTGCTAATGCTTCCAATGCACTTTTACCCTTGTTAGTATGCATCTCTGTGACGTGGTGTCCCTTGGGAAAACAAAGGTATCAACAGCAGTGTCGCCTGCAGTACTACAGTAGCAACCACACATCTGGAAAGAAAAGAGTTAGGGATTTAGTTTATAGTTTTTACACATCCAGAGAAGAGATTTTTTTGCAGATGTCATTTTTCCCATTGACAAAATACCTTTAGAAATCTTTTTTTTCTTTATTTTTTAATTATTTAAATAAATAATTATTTAAAAATATATTTAAATTATTCTTTACTTATTTTATTTACCTGTGGTAATTGTAAAACAATTGTAATTGTAAATGTGTAAATGTGAAAACCCTTTTGAATCCGTAAAATCTGAAGGCATATTTTTATAGTTAAATTGGCTAAATGGCCTCCTCCAGTTAATAACCTTGATTTTACATTTTATTACTGGCACTTGTCTTCTTTATAATATATAATGCCTTGTACAGTATATTATAAGAAGATGAAAAGTCCTGTAGGTCTAATGGTAAGTATAAAGATAGCTGTATAATGGTCAAAAGAATGAAGGTATAAGTGGTCATATGCAACATACTATACCATACAAAAAAACTGGGCCTTCTTTTAGTTCTAGAATGTCCCCATAGTGTAAGTTCTAACATACAAATAATTAATACTTATACTATTATTATTATTGTTGTTGTTATTGGTAAGTGTTGTTGTACCCTTCAGCAAGGTACTTCACCCAGTTTGCACCACTAAATGCCCTGTTGTATTAATGAGTACAAATGTAATCTGCTTTAAATAAAAATTGTATGCACGTTATTCATAATTATATATATACTTATTTTATTGCATTTGATTTCTCAAAGGTCCTGTCCATATCTGTCCTAACATAGACCATTCATCCATTAAGGATGAATCTGATGTTCAACGTGTAAACCAACAATTCTTTCTTCTTTCTAATGGTATTATTTTGCTCTTTGGCTCTCTAGGGTTTGCTCACTCTACCTCATCTGTCACAGGTAGTGATCACATTTTCAATCTAATCTTTTGTAGGTGTGAACTGAAATCACCACATCTGACCATTTTTTTTTATCACTACAGATAATAACCTATGTGTTTGTTCTCCTGTTGCCCCTGGAATTGTTGCTGCCATCCAAAAAGAAAACTAATACAGTTCTAGCTTGCCTTGTTGCTTATTGCAGTGCGGGTCATAGCTGGCATTGAGAGCACAGACTATCTCTGGTCTTCCTGTGTTGCCCAGTTTCGATGGCAAGGCTGTAATTTGTCAGGGTCTGTTTCCCCTTGTTGTGTCACACCCTGGTCAGTACTCAGTACAGTGCATATTGTCATTTTAAGGCCTGATAGTATTCTAGTTTCTGTGGTATTTGTGTGTCCCAGTGGGTAAATTTGTGTTGTTTGACTTGTGCTGTAGTTTGTTTGAATTTGATTTGTGCTGTTTTAGCAGCACTGTCCTTAGGATTGTTTATGTTAGTGTGGCTCAGGGCAATGAGCTTCAAGAGGAGTTTGCTGAGGGGGCTCTTCTCTCTGGGCACAGCTCTTGGCTCAGCAGGGCCTTGTGGTGGGAAGAGTTCTGGTTATTGTTTTTTAGGTGTAGCCATTATTTCATCTCTTTGTTCTGTATATTGATTAGCAGTGGGTAATGACCCAATTCAGTCCTGCACACATTTTTTGTATTTTTCTCTACACATGGAGAATGTTTTTACAGAACATTCTGTAATTCTGGTGTGTGATTGGACTCCACACTTCATTGCCATATAGGGCAATGGGTTGGATTACACTTTCAAATATTTGAAGCTAGATTTCTGAGGGGGTGGGGGTTGGGGGTTGATATTGCAGAGACTCCTTCTTATGGTGCACAAAAGCCCTGCATGCCTTCTATTTCAAGTATCCTCACTGCCAGGTCAAAACCCTCTGATGATCTGATGTTTGATTAATGAATATCTCTGTCTTTTTCATTATTTTTGTGAACTACTTTCAATAATTAGATCTGAGCAGTATCTGAGCAGAGATCTGCATGTAAATAATGTCTCAAGAGGACACGATCAAATGATACCAAGGTAGGGAATGCAAAGGATCTGAACACAATGTCAAGATATTTTTAGTAGTGGTGAGACCAGCCAGATTTGTTTCTGCTGCTGCAAGAAGCCAAGATTGGTGCTGTCACCTAGAGTACTAGGTGAGAATATGTAATATTCTTGTTTAAAATGGTGGACAAAGAAGAAAATGTTTAGAAAATGTAAAGAATTCTGAATTCTACCAAACATGCAAATATGTCCTTATAACATTTAGTTCATAGACATGCTTATGGATTAGGGGTAAACATGATACAGTATGATAGCTTCTATGTAGGGTCAAGGGGTTTTGGATGTTGAGGTTATGTTGCTCAAATATTGTCCCAGATATTTCTTTACCTGTAACATTCAAATCTTTATTCCAAAGAGTACATCTGATGAAAGTTTATATGAATTATCTATATGAGATTTATGATCATGGAAGATCTGTGAAAGACACAGACACGCACACGCTCACTCCTAGGACCAATTTTCCCAGAAACCAATTAACTTTCCAGTATGTTCTTGGACTGTTGGAGAAAACCAGAGCAGCAGGAAACCCTTGCAAACAAGGGGAGAACATACAAACTCCACACAGATAGTACCCCAGGTCTGGAATTGAATCCAGGGCCCCAGTGCTGCAAGGCAGCAATGCTAACCACTGTCCCACCATGCTGAAAGTATTCATTTTATTCTTAGCTTTTTTATCTTTTGTACTTCCTTTCAATATTACAATGCCATGCATGCTAGTCTAGCTTGAATATTTCAAGTTTTTCCATTTGGTTATACATCCACAGTAATTTACATAAAATCATATATTCCTTGGTCATACAAATGCTAGTAGTTAGGTCAATATACAGAATAATATCGTAACTTAAAATTTTAATTTCTAAGGATCTTACAGAGGAATGCTCAGAAACCTTACAGTTTAGTTTTCCCAGCCATCAAAGCTGCAGGCTTTACTACTTACCAAATTCACAAGAAAGATTACGTGGGAGGCAACATTCTGGGTTGTGGTTTCCTTCAGCTTCTGCACATGGCAATAAAACCTGATCCTTAGCAAAAGAATGTCACTTTCAAGTTCTCCAGTAAGAGTGCACTCTACATATCTCTGTCTGGGCCAGTCTCAGCCAATACTTCTTCCTGAAAATGTGATGACATGAAGAGAGACAGGCCTTAGGAAAACTAATCAAAAGAAATCTTAGTCACTCTATTATTACAGTTTTATCCTCTTACCACATGACGAAAAATATGTACATGCCACGTGCAGTTCAAAGTAGCTCTCTGACATAATGTGTCTGTAACACTAAAACAAAACACTATGCAGACTAGCAATAGGAAATCAGAAGTTCAATTATAAATGTCTTACAAGAAATCCACTATTTAACTTTTTTTTCTGAAGTTTTTTTAAACAAAATTTAAAAAACAAAAAGTGGAAAGAGGCAGTCTGGAAAATCAGTAGCGATTATTGTGCCCTTGTCAGAATAAGCTGAAACTGTCTGAAAGCATGTATGCAATACTTTTAAGCACAGTCTCATGTGCAACTATTTGCAAGGAGTCAACATGGGAATACACAATAAGTCTAATTGAGAGCCACTAGCCAAAGATAGTTCAGGTGGGTAGCTGCGTCAGCATGCGCAGGTGGCAAAGGAACAAGTAATAGGTTTATTCCAAGCTAAAAAGAGAAGAAAGAAAACAACGTTTCAGCTGTGGAGCCTACTGTGGAGCCCACACCCGAAGAAGACTCCACAGCCGAAACGTTGCGAACTAGCCCAACATGTTGCCTTCAGTGAAGAAATAAGTACAAAGTCACATATTGGAGATCTGAATATTGCTTAAGGTAAATACATCCATGGATAAGGACTTCAGATAAACTTCAGATCTCAAGTTTTCTAGTCCACATTAATTTAGACTTCATTTTTAAGTGTGTTTGTATACATATCAATCCATTTGTTAAATTAAGTAATTTAGGTATATAAGTCTAATTTAAAATGTGGTGTTTTAAATTGTGATGACTTAAATTAAACAGATCACTAGATTAATCCTACAGTACTTAAACTGTTTTTTTTAAGTCTCACAGCTTTCTGAGATGATCCCAAGTTTTATTTGGTACTGATTGACAGCGGCTGCTCACAGCATGCAAGATAAACCTTTGGAACTCTTTATTAGCTTACTAGAGAGACCCTGGGGGATCCTTCTGATGGCCTGGTGCTGTAGCAATAAGTAAACAGCATCAGTGATGCGCCTTAGTGTTTATTCTCTTTCTCCCACAGCACCCCATCACATAATGAGTGAAGCTTTATACCTACTCTGCTTCTAATTAATGAGCCTGGGAAATTGGTCTAGTTCTTCTCCTCCCTTATACTTACAACCTGGAGGTAAATACAAGAAAGTCTGCATGATGGCATGCAGATGACATCGGAGTGTGTATTTGTGTCTATGTTTCATTATATTTCAGGTGTTTAAGAGGAAGCTACCAATTTTACCCCCCCTCTCTCATTTCTTTGTTGCTCTCTGTGGGTGTATTCACTTTGAATTCAAATATATATATATTTATTGAAGACAGTACTGTGAGTAGTAGCTTTTTTATGTGAAAAAATACTGGGTTAGTCAAAAAGTATAAATGCCAACTATTTTATTAAAGTTTCATTTTCTCCTCCACAGATGGCGAAGTATTGTAAGGTAACTGTTAGAAACGTTAATATTTATGCTTTCGTTTGAAACCTTTTTTGTCACAGTAACCCATGCAATTAATTTGTAATAAACTGTCGAAGTTGTCGACAGCATTTTGACTAACCCTGTATAGGCATACCTATCTGCATACATGACAGGAATGATAATGAGGTACAGACTTACAAGACAAACGCCACTAATAAAACAAAGAAAAAGTAAACTTCAACACAAGACAGTATTGAGCTGTCCAGTTAAGTCAATGGGACTTGTTTAAACATAAGATTTTAAAGGGAACTCTCACATATTGTGTTTCAATTAATAAACTGCACTCCTGCACTCCTGCACAAAACAACCACCAATCTCAGGTCTAATGGATTAAATAAAGTATTTTAAACATAAATCTAAAACCTAATCATAGAAAAGGTGAATAAGAATAAAGATCAAAGCACCATGGCAAGGTTTCAGTATGAAACTTGACACTGTCAGAATTAAAACATTACAAAATTTCCAGGTTGACTTGCAGAAACAGAAAAACTTCTCACTCAAAGACAGAGTTTTTCTCACATCATCACAACTGTAACACACAACTAGTTCGATTGAACTATGCAACAGCCACTAAAGCACTCACTATTGTCTTCTGTCAAATCTGTTAAAACAGCATTTGTCAGTGAATTAAACATACTGTATTTCCACTCTCTGCTGCCATCACACTATACTTGGGCCCACAGAAAATGTTGATTTCATCTAATAACTATTTATATATTACTGTTTAACAGAAACCATGCATTCAGATAATTTTCAAGCAAAAGGTGAGATACAGTCATTCTGCTGATGCAAGGGTTATTATTTTCTGGGTTTCTAGTACTGTAGTAATTAAGCAGACATATTGATCCTGGGCTCGTGTGCTAACCTTCTGCCAGTGGCTTGTCCTTCACATAGGCAGCTTCATGGTTTCTCTGGATTAGTCTACTGATTGTTGAAGGAGAATATTCAATTCTCTGGGCAACGTATTTTGCAACTAACCTGTCTTTGATCATTTGTAGAAAAGCAGAAAGGCACTCTTTGCTTCTCATGTGGTACATGGTCATGTTTTTCATTAATGTTGTGCTAGTTAAAATCACGTCTTTCTTATTGGCTATTTATATAGTCTTATCAACTCATTTGGGCAATTATGACTGAAATTTAATACCAAACAGCAAGCACCGACTCATGAAAGCACATGACATGAGCTCAGGAATTTTATTTCAAGGGACAGTATGACTCAAACAATCAATAAACTTGTTTGCTCATTATTTTAAAATATAAATAACATTATGTTTGTGCCCAGTGAACTACTGAGGTAAACGTTTGCATTCATTTTGTACCATAAGAACATAGGAAAAGTCTGCAAATGAGATGGGATCATTGGGTATTAGAATATTAACCAAATTCAGCTGAAGTGCAAAGTGTACAAATGTACGTACAACACTTTTCAGTAATGGCTTAAACCTGGCAGGCACATTGTGACCCTGGACAGGAGACCAGTGCATTGCAGGACGCACACAAACACAAATTCATGTTTCACTCACACATACTGTATGAAGAGCAAATTAGAGTGTACAGTTAACCTGTGTTGGTATAAACACAAAGTGTGTGTTAAGACTGTGGGTGAAAACATGAGTACCTGGAGAAACACGAACATGTGAAGACAGGAAGAACATACAAACTCCGCACAGACAGGATCAGATCTGAACTCAGGACCCTGGAGCTGTTTGTACTTAGTAAGCATATATAATTATATACAGTATAATATTGGTGTACTTCAATGCATGAAATTTTGCATGAGAGACCAAAATATCCACTTTCCAGCAAAAGCAGAATATTTACAAGGGGTACAAAGAACCTTTTGTGTGTCTTGGATGGGACAGGACCTGTAGGAAAAGTACATTTAAATAATAAACAGTTTATTATTGGAATCTGCTTCTGACATTTGATGGAAATTGATTCATGCTGTTGATTTTATTCAACACTCCAGAAACATAATCTAGCCACATTAAATTGGACTGTTGGCATAATACTACTTAGGTCTGATTGTGTAACAGCCAGGAACAGAAGGATATTGTGAAGCTGTGTCTTCTGCATAATAATTCAGTTTTTCTACTTTTTGCACTTTTAAAATTTTTACCTGTTTTGGTAGGGGAAGAAAAAGGAGCAAGACTAGTCACAGCACGGTAATATAAAACAAGACATAAAATGTTTTATTACACATTAAAAATCCTCTGTTCTTTTCCAGACTTAAACTATCTCATTGAGCTAACTCATTGAAATGTGACAGGCTCTTCACTGACTGTGGTCTGCATCTTTTTAGATTCTCATTTCTTTAACCCACTTGAAAACTAAAATGCTGTATTTTTACATTTGGTTTTCGTTACTGTGATATTCTTGTTAACAGAATAATGCAATGCACAGTTTCTAGGCTTTAATATTAATACATCTCACTGCACCCCACAGTCTGTCTATCTATCATAAGTGAGACTTGTGGTTCGGATATAGCAACTCGTGCCATATTAAATTAGCTAATGAGAACAAAGTCCAGACCTGGGGGGACATTAATTGCATATTCAAATTATTAATTTGGAGGTGGGAGAAAACCACCAAGACAAGGAGGACACACAAAAGTCACCTCAGCCCAGAATCAAACCCACAGCCCAGTAAGGTAATAGTGTAAATTACTGTTCTACTCTACTCCCACAGTGACATCCTTTGAACCAAATCACACAATAACCACCTAATACAAATTACATACACTCATAATGCACATGCATGTATAATGCATATACAGTACATATTTGAGAGTTTTAAAAAGATTATATTGAAACTGATTATATGTTTTTGGTGTTAATTCCATAGCCAGAGTGATTAGGGACTATATAACAAAATTCTTTTTTTAGGCACCTCTAAGGAAATCTTGGAGACCATCATTTACCTTTCTTAGGGACAACTAAGAAATACAAATATTATATGTTCCCTGTTGTCTTAATGAATTCACAATACTGTACTGATACCTTAAATAACCTGCAACAATGGGCAATAAATTAATTTTAAAAAGTGTTTTCTATAACCTTCCAAAATAATAAAAAACAGATGATTTGCAGTTTTGTTATATGCTTATATATTCTTAAATACAGTATGTTATGGATTGTTAGATATGTCTTACAGTTCAAATTTCATAAAGTAACTCAATTATACATTTTTAGAATAAAGAATTCTAATGATGTTTATAGCATTATTTCAAAGATGATCATTTTCCAGATTTTCTTTCCATCCTGCTTTACATCCCAAAGCAAATTAAATTTGGCTTGACATCTAACTTACCCTACTAGCTTTGGAGTGATCAAAACATCACATTTAAACATCACATTGAACATTTAAGTAAATGATTAGATTAGCAATCAAGCAATGAGGATTGAAATAAAACCATACGGTAAAAAGAAGATAAGCCCCATTAGGACTGGGCTGATCTCTCCTTTAAAAACTGCAGTTAGAGAGCCAAACTAACTTGTCGATGTTATATGCAGTCCTTGCTAAAGTATTCAGCACTTTTGCTGAATGTGATATTTCCATGATATCCCATTTTGTTCAATTACAAATTATATATACATATTTTGTTAAGTGAATATTTTTAATTAAAGTGTAAATGCTCAAACTTTACCTTATCTAGGCACTGTGTACACATATTGCATGTTCTGTGGATGATGATTTTCATTTAAATAACAGAATGACATAAATGTAAAGAAACCATCCGTCCCTCCATTAAAAAAAAACTGCTAATACCTGATAAGGGTTTTGGCAACCCAGTCTATCCTAGAGGCTTAGACGGCAAGGCAGGATTACAAATGGATGAGATGCTACCACACACACATACTTTGTACACATTTTAAAAGACACCAGTTTACCTAGCTTCCATGTCTTTCAATCAAACAAGGATCTAAACATTTCACTTACTACTACACCACTGCAGCAGCCACTTAAGAAAATAATCATTTACATTTTTCCCTTAGAAATATTATTAAAAAAATATTTGAAACCTAGTACATCTTTCGGTTTTCTATAATGGTATGGAAGTGAAACTATTACTCTTTTAAAATATTTTGTTTGCCTACTTACACGCAATTAATTAACAAAAGATTGCTTTTGCATTCTAGTTATTTAGGGGAAATGGAAGCGTTGTGGTTAGCACTACAGGGTCATGGGTTGTGAGCCTATGAAATGTGGTACCGATTCAAATGCCTACGAAGTTTGCTTCTTACTTAACCATAAATAGAGAGACTTTGGTGGCTCACTCTCCTCTATGTCCTTACTATACAGGAAGATTGTTTTCTCTTAAAAAAATGTTTGTATTACTATTTTTTATTTTACTGGGGTGTTACTGTTCAAAAACAGTGTATTATAAATAAACACATTCACATACCTACTGTATACTGATATGAGAATAGGTAGACCAAGTAGCACAACATCATGTTTATTTTAAACTTTAATTGATAATATGGTAAATATTATCAATTCCATTTTAGAATACAAATGTAGTTATATGATGAATATATGGAATATACAGTATAAGGAATATATGCCGTATGTAGCATCCAGATCTGGGAATACACTCTTCAAGTATACAAATTCACTGAAGCTGTGCCTTGTGCCACACACATATTTTATATCACAGTGACATCTGCTGGTTAAAGGTCAGCATGTTTTCAAACCTGTTATGCCTTTACCTCAATTAGAAACTAAATCCTTTAGGCTCATCATGTTGGATACAGCCACTATGCTAAACATTTTTTTAATCAAAGTTGCTGGCCTTTAATTGTTATGACTGAACGGGTAATACTGATGTGTGTCTTTGTATTTAGGTTTGTTGAAAACACATGCATTTCAAACATTCACACAAGCTGCTGACCTGCCTATTGGCATCTCATATCTCCATCAATAAAATCAATCATTTATTTGTCTACAGATGAGTCAATGACACCGTCTCCTATGTTTGTGGGACACCCTTTTGTACTACCAAGTGATTTTCTAAAGAGATTACAAAATTAAGATTCAGGAAAACAATACTAACATGCGCACTTCACTTCATATATAAATATACATATTACATACATTTGTGTATATATACAGTATATAGCTCAGGGACCAAATAATAGAATTGCTTATTTCAACAATATTGAAAGGTCCTCCATAACATTGAAGCACAAATGTGTTGACCTGCAAGGTGACTTTTCTGAAAAACAAAACAGCAATTCCAGCGTGTGAAGCTAATTTTATGATTCATTAGTTCACTTAAATTATGGAATTTGTCTTATGTGGGTATGTGTATTTTAATAAGTAAAGTTATGAAGTTATAAAATAATATGTCTTAACATTATTTTGATTTAATTTTATTTTGGACTGTGTTTTTTTTTCTGCATAAATAATTCTGTATGCTTTTACATGTGCCATATAAAATAAATGGCATTTAATTTTTATCAGTGGAGGGGACAATTATATACACTGCTAATGTCATCAAGTCCACAACTACAATTACTTTATCACAAGACCCAGTCTGTCTGTGTCCCATTAATTTCCCTAGATCCCCCCCCAGAACCTTACCCTGGCAAATAATCACAATGCCATGTAACAAGTATTTCCTTTTCTTTTAGCTTTTCCAAGGTCGGTTATTACTATAATAATAAGACCTTGGTGCAGTACGACAACACATAACACAGTCCTGCCCTCTACTGCTACCTTTCTGTAACATAAAACAGGTACAGTATTCAGAAGTTCTGGTTCTGATTGTAATGTCTCATGTTTCTAAAATACAATAACACATTCATTCTTTTTTATTTTGTCTTATCAATGCCAGATAAAAGGTTAATCTCTCACAATACAAAACCTCTTTTCTTGTCATAAATTCTATAATTTACTTTGATTCTGTGTTTTTTTTCTGTTTCAGATTGCTTTTTTTCAGTATTGTGTATGTAAGAGGACTGCAAACCTAAATTTCCATTATTACTGCAGGGTGAATGCATTATACAAAGAGTCAGCCATGTTTTTAACTAATTTCTCATATGATAAAAATTGGTTCTTCAACTTACAGTACATGTATATTAGTCACTTATATGGGCTTATGTCAAATAGAGTCTTACACAGAATGAAAGTAATATACAACCATACTGGGTATATAATACTACTAACCAAATAGTGCAGATAAAAGGGGGTTATTCCTTTCCTAAGAAAGACCAAGACTGTCCTTGAACTAACATTCCCTGTTACCTGGTAGAGAAGCAATTTTAATGCCCAGTTTTATTTTCCTTTTCCTCAAAGTATCTAAATGCCTAACAATTGCAGCCATCAAATAGAAAGAGAAACTCACGCTGTTTGCTTCTACTCTTCTTGCCCTTGGCAATACTTTATGTTAATATTTTATTCAATCCATAATGGGTTTTACTAATTTATCATAGAACATAAAGTTCATATTTTGTTATAGATACAACTCTAGTTCCAGGTGTCATATTAAAAGTTTATGTTGAAAATGACATTTTTAGAGAATACATTTGCTGAAGGGTAATCTGAAGCAGTCACTGTCTTTTTAAATGTTATATGTTTGTCTACTAAGAACTCAGAAAATCCAAGTCAATGACCTTTAAATATGCAGAGGTTATGACATTTGACTGCAAGCACCACTTGAAATTCCATTAATCCATTTATACAAACAATGTCCTCCAATTGCAGCCCAGGCTGATTTGCAAATTAATTTAGAAACCCCAACAGGATGTTCACCTTATTCACCAGTCAACTACCTGATTTGTTTTATAACTGGCAACATTAACCCTGGTCTTCTTCAGCCACATTCTAGGAGATGAGTTTAATTCCCTTTGAAAAGCTGTTAAAACGAACATATTTGTCACCAGCCAACCCGATTTATACAACTGATATAGAGAATGATCCTTGTTTACTCTCATCTGAAGAGGTCAAAGGTCCTTAGCCGCCTACTCTTAGCTCTAGTGTTTTACATTACCACTTACCCTTACACTCCAGAAATTATACCATAAACATCAGCTAAAATTTCTAGGTATCTTATTGTAAAACAATGCAATTAAATATTTTCAAAATCTACATTCTACAAATCTACATTCTATAGAACATGGATTATTGATTGTAGTTATAATATTACTTTTGTGATACAGTATACATTAAAAAGTTGTATAATATAACTGTCTATAACTGTCTATAATTATGATTTCCTTGTGATTGTAATTGGAAATTATAAATGATTAGCATATCCTGACACTCCAGAACAGAACAAGTTTTGTCTTGCTGAGATGGGTGATTTTAGATATCAGATATTTTGTAAGTGATGAGAACAGCTGGAGTGAATTAAAGTGATGACAGTAGATACTGTTGAACTGCTTGTTCTCATTCTCTTGCTGCTTGTAATTAATTTTCAACACTTATGTAACAAAACACTGCTTTTATACAGTTAAAGTATTTTATTAAAATGTCTTGTGATGAAGCGATAGTGTATGAAATTCCATTATGTACAGATGCATTTTTTCCATAGACTAGTAGCTGAGATATTTATCAAAATATACTATATCTGACTTTGCAGTGTGGCACATCACTTTTAAACCTGAAAAGTAAAATTAAGAGAAAATGTCTGTTGGTTTAAAATATTTTCAACTCAATGGAGGTGAAATGTACAGGTGTGTGGGCTAACAGAAAACATTTATCAAATTTGTTCTTTTCGTCTTTGACACATTAAAACAGTGCTGTCCTTTGACAAGAAGAATTACAGTGAATTGTGAATAATGATTGGGGTAAAATGTTTTATCCCAAGCTTTATATATCAATTACTTGAAAAGTAATTAAGAAAGTATTAAATTAAGAAGCAATTATGGTCATGAGAACTTTAAATTTCAATTTTTACTCTTTTCTTTCATTTGGGGAATGTTTGGTCCCAGAACATCATCAGTGTAGTGTAGTTTAGTCAGGTTGCCATCAATCACTATAAATGCTGAAGTGTAGTAACTAGACAATTCTGCTCAGACTATCACATTTGAATCTCTGCAACATCCTGTCTGTTGTACAAATCAGTGTTTCACTTTGCATGTCTGAGCCACAATTGCTGACATCCATTTGGTCTTTACAAAAACCTTGACTCATTGCTAAAGAAGACTTGGTTTCCCTACTGGTGAGGCCACCTGAGGTAACTTAGTTCAGCCCCCAATATACCAATAGCATGATGGCCTTGTATTTTTGGTATGTGGCGTACAGTATATCAGCTCCTTTTGTGTTTTGCTTTCTTGCCTTTCACCAGCCAAACTAAATCTCCACATTATCTACAATACTTTATTTTTCTAAAACCATTATCTACATACATTATTTTTCTATCATACACACATACAGTACATAGAATGATAGTTTTACTTTGGTTTTCAGTATATATTACCTAATACATGATTAGACTGTATAAGTAAAAATATGTGTCAAAACATTAGAGCATTGGTATAGGGCTCTGTAAGAAGTACAATATATGTCTTTGAACAAACAAAAAATGTGAGTATTTGTGACACCATCTCAACAACAATAAGAATAACTGATCAGTAAATGTGTCCACATACTATAGAATATAAGCAAGCTAAGCAAAAATAGCAAGACTTTGAAAGATTAAACAGAGCTCACATTAAAACATAGCCAAAGCATAGTGTACAGTATGCTTCTGATGTTTTGCAAAGTACATAATTCTATGGTTTATTAGTATCTTTGACATTTTTTCCATATATAATTGAATTTCTGTCCAGTATCTGAAAAAAACAATTTACTACAATTATTCATGTTTGACTTTGGTATTCTAGAAAACATACCTTAAAGTGTTATATTAAGAGAAACGCTTCTCTTTATATTTTTTGATAAGGTTCTAAACTATCTGGACTAATTTAAACAACCTTGTTTCTGCAAGGTATATTGGTATTACTGTAGAATGGATTTACGTATGTGTTCTGATACTAATGAGTCAGTAAAAGGGAATGTTTGGGGTTTTGAATTCTTTACCGTAAACAGCCAAAACCCTCATTAAAAACCCTACCTTTTGTTGTTCTGCAATTGTCAACTCCACTGTTGGAGTAGCCCCTTTCAACAAACAGGTGGCAATAAAAAAGAGAATATTCAAACTACCATCTGTTCCTTTCTTTATTCCACTCTTATTCCAGGCTTCTGCTATAACTGAAGAAACTTTCGCTTACTCAGTGTTAATCTTAACTGTCACTGGTTCATCATTGTTTTACAATATTATATTCACTTCTGGCTTAGAGCAACAAGTAAGAAAAAAACTTATATCTATAATATTCAGAAATTAAGAAGTAACTCTGGGTGTCTGATTGAAGTATCCATAAAGATGAAGTACAGAGAAGGAATGGTATTTAAGCTTTTCTTTTGATGAATCAACTAACTTTCAAGCACAGAAAGATCTCTAATACATAGAGATATGCAATAATAATAATAATAATAATAATAATAATAATAATTAATATTACTACCACAGTATATCATACTGTGCTGTATGAATAATAATAATTATTATCATACAATATAGTGCCTTTAAAAGTTAGCTTCTAAGAGCATTAAAATATGGTTTAATACAGGTCCTTGAACAATTTGAATGTTACTGCCTCAGAAGCCAGCAGCTGTTCAACTGAAACACTGGCGTGCTTTGTCATGCCCAAAAGGAAGCTTTTAAAAAACGTGTTGCAAGAGAATTGTGACTGACATTACATCAAACAGTTTAAAGTCCTATTGTCCCTAGTGGCTGAGAACCGTCTTAACACTTCATGTTTTCTAAGAATATGAAGTGCTAAAAGACATTTTGCAGTTACTTGAGACTTCATTACACTGAAATGTTGACTGTATGTGATTCTAGTCACCAAGGAATTGGTTTATAGATTTATGCTCTATAAAGTAGTCATACTGAATGTAGATATATGCACTGTTCAAAGTATTGAATTAATTATTAATTGCTCAATTTATCTTCTCTTGCTTTCCTCTCCTCCACATATCACTTCATCTAGGAGACAAGTGATTGGGAAGGTCAGCTGAGACTCCTTAGAATAGACCTCCATTTGTGTGGGATGATTAGAGGCTTTATTGCTTTGTGAGTACAACTTGATCCTTAAATAAATTAGTCAGAAATGAAATTTTCCTAGACAATCTGGAATGTTTTTTTCTACATACAATGTTATTTTTCAACCTTGAAAACTAGATTTTTTTTATGTTATATTCTGATGCATTGAGAAAACCTTTGTGCCTAAAACAGACAGTACATGGAACATCAAATGTTGCCTCAAATGGAAAATCTGATTGCCTCTTTACAACAGTATGACTGTAAATCAAAAAAGTTGCTTTGATGGATTCTTTTTTGATGTACATGGTTTGTTGTTTGGTCTTCCTTGTTGTCGAGCTGAGATATCTATCACCAGCATAATGCTTTTCTGTACATCACCTATGGATGCCCAATACTATCTTAAATGACAGAGGTACAATACAAGCCTTTCATCAATGGCTTGGTTTCTGTGAGCATTTTTGGACATGAGAAGTGGTTTGCAGATGCACATTTGAGAGAAAAGCTTGTGCAAGTGTCTAAAAAGCTATGTGTTCAAATTGCATACTGAATAAACTTGAAAAACAAGGAAAATAATATATACCGCACTTGATACTCACATGGTCATGGAAAAAACAAATCATATGAATATGTGAAGAAGCTTATATATCTGAAGGCATAAAAGTCACACTTGAATACAGGAGTTACACAGTTGGTAATTTGTTTTTGGAATTTTCTTTGCAGGTTTAACTTATATACTCAATATACTATGAAACACGTTTAAAATATGTATTATGCAAATTGATTAAAATAAAAAATAAACCCATCTGACAAACTGCATTGTGGAATATTTCACCACGTACCTGCTTTCCAAATACTTTTCAACAGTTCTTTATTAAAGTATTATGAAGGAGTAATGTAAGGAAGTAGGTGCGGAAATATGCATACTTTAACTGTATTCACTTGACATTTATCCTTGTTTTGACTGAGGAAAAGAGCTGACTCTGTCCAAATAAAGTCCATTGGACCAATAAGAAGACCTGAGTCATAAAAGAGGTTGTAGAGGAACAGGATGTGATAAATAAGGTAGATAATCTAATCCAGAGGAACAGAAGTGTATACTGTACAAGTCCTGCAAGCCAACATTCAGAGGGATGTGTGGAACAATCATTTCTTGTTACTAAATACTAAATAACCACAGACATTTTTGCATTTTTACTACCTATGAAGTAAAAGCTTTCGTTTTCAACAATATTTTTAGTTTTATATAGCAAATTAGGGTAGGTGGCTCCTTAGAAAAATGTATCCACTGGTTTGAGTTGTATTTTGGTATTTGTTATTTTGCTCGTGATGAGTGCAAGCCTCACCCTGGTAGAAAAACTTTAAGATTTTGCCAAATCCTGTAACTTCACCACATAACCGCCTACCAATAGTAAAAAATGCTGTGAATGCTGTGAATAGTGTTCAGAGAAACTGGGATTCTATTTGCAGAATAGACTTCCTTGGATAAAGAGGTGCACATTTCCAGTAAGTTATACATTTACAATGTCACTTAAAAACCCAGGTAAGATTTGTAATAAGAGTATACCATTGATTAATGATCTTTGTGAGAACATATACACTGGTGGTAGAATTTCTGCTGCACCCTTTAAATTGTGTTTTCCTTCTATTATTTCAATCCTAAATTCTAAAGATAGATCAAAACCTTTTGTGGAGATACAGATGCAGCCATTCAAAGTGCGTGTTACAGACATGTACTGCAGGTGGCGTCGCGCATTGTGACGCAAGATGACGCGAGGCACCGTAGTACGTGATTGGTTGACCGACAGGGGCACTCGTGGTCCGTTGGTCTGTCGTAGTAAACGTCTTTGCTGTGCCCGTTGTAGATATTGAATTTTACCACTGAAAGGAAATCTTAGTAGCTGAGCATAAAAAGAATAGGAGCATACTGTAACGCGTGTGAAGGCCATAAACGATATTAATTTTGGAACATAAACATACAGTATATGGCTGGTCTTGGTACTTTAAAGAAAAAATACACACCAGTATTCCATTTCTCCCTAAACATTTTAAGCGTCGAAGTCTTTAACTAAAGAGATACGGGAGTCAACAGGCATACTTTTAGAATTTGATTAAAAGGGAATATAATATTGAATCACGTATATATTTTATGAAAGCAAGATTGCTCAGCTGGACAAAAGTACACAACCTACCTTTATCAGAAATATTTATGCATCAAAGCCTTTACCGAAGATATTACTACTAGTATTAATGATGAATGACTTTGGACAAGCTGTATACTCAAAGTATAATTTCTTTAGCACATTTGTACAAGCACTTGGAATCTGTCCAAGCCATACTTTGTCAGGCATTTTGTTTTACTTCAACGGGCATAAAAACTCCCTTGCTTTTAACAGGGCGTTTCATAATTTCTAACTACGAAAATGATTTAAAATGCGACACTTATCATTCAACTAGAGCTCAAAATATCACAAGGATCCTCAAGAGCACAGCAAAGACTGTATTAAAAGATACTTGTATGAGATACATGAGAATCCAGGCTTTTTTATCAATGCTTTCTTTTCTGTATACCAGATTTTATGGAACCACTTCAGAAGGGTGTCAGCCAGTCAGATTCCAGGAATCGGTACTTTAAAGGAAAAATACACACCGGTATTCCATTTCTCCCTAAACATTTCAAGCATCGAAGTATTTAACTAGCATGTGAAATAGCGTGTGAAAAAGTGGTAGTTTTAAGCTTTTCTGCTAATATAATATGGAATCACGTATCTAAAGAATTTAATAACGATATGATTATATTCGTGTACTGCTACAGGGCTGTTTCGCCTCCCTGTCATGCGAGTTGTCTTGTAGCCTACTGGTCTACGTGCCTGATTAACAACTTGCAGGTTGTGTGTTCAAATCCAGCTGGTGCTGGACTTTTCTTTTAACAAACATTTCTTCGAAAAAATAGAATAGCGATATTATGGACAATCAATTGACTTTTATATTTCAAAATATCGCAACATGATCGATTCTAAGTCATTTTTGATAACAATGAATAGTCACCTTCTTCCCTTCTGACAACGGTCCCTGCTTCTGCTTCCTGCTTCTATTGTGTGTGTGTGCAATAGAGTAAATTTTTATAGAGAAATGGAGGCTGGACAGTATGCGATACAATATAAACATTTATATTGATTTAAATCGTGTTTTGATTTAAATCGCAAACACGTGTTTAATTATATGTGTTTTTTTAATCATAATCAGGCTAATGCAACATAAATTGATACAGTATCTCTGTCTTATTTTTAGTAAATAAAGTGCATTTTTGCACACTATATGTGCAAACGTTTTATGATATGTCGCTGTTGTGAATGTCTGTGGACATGTGCTGGCTGGACAGGAGGCTCCACTGTACACAGAGAGCTTAGAAGACAAAGATATCAATTTATTTTAGTCAAAAATTTATATATCACCTTTAAAAGTGGAATCTCAAAGCAAAGTAAATACCCAACACTGATTGAACCCATCTGGCATGCTAATAAAACACCTTGAATTGAATTGAATTGAGGGAAAGAGGGGGGGAGGGCGCGTGGCAAATAAGATACACTCCACAGGCATCCACAACAGCAACATATGAAACGTTTGCACATAAAGTTAAATTATTACTTGGTTTTCAAAGTCGGGAGACATTAGAGGCTTGCCACACCCAGACTGTTAAACCAACGCATTAGCACGTCAAAGCCCATTGAGGACCCGGGCGCAATAATTGTTTTGTCCCTTGATTTACTGATCTGCATTAATTATGGAAATCGAGTTCCTGCTCTGTGCAGACGACCTGGTCCCGCTGTCGCCCACAGAACAGAGGCTGCGCCAGAACCTGGCACTGCTGGAGCAGCACTGTCAGACCTGGGCGCCGACAGTCAATCTGGACAAGACCAGTTATGGTTTTCCAGAAAAAAAGCCAGACCCCAGGGAAACAGCTACAAATTCACATTTAACAACACATTAACACCTAACAACGGGAGCAGGGACGAATTAGGCCAGTACCCACTATTGTTAAACATACAGAAAAGAATATTAAAGTATTGGCTTTAGTATTAGCCATACAGAACATTAAAGTGCCCCTTTTCCATTCAGCGGGTGCCTGAGCCGCTGTGTCCTATCTTCTGACAGTCGCCGTTGTGAACAAACATTTCTTTGAAAAAATGAGACGTTTCCCTTGGTCAGAGATATAAATATATAATATATAAATAAATTAAATTTAACTAACGTGAAATAGCGTGTGAAAAAGTGGTAGTTTAAGCTTTTCTGCTAATATAATATGGAATCGCGTATCTAAAGAATTTAATAACGATATGATTATATTCGTGTACTGCGACAGGGCTGTGTAGGGCTGTTTCGCCTCTCTCTTCATGCGACTGTACCAGGAAGAGGATTTCTTTCTATTCGAAACGTGTATTTTAAAAGTTTAAGAAGTAAAAACCTTACAGCGTACACAGATTTCTAAACTGATCAGGATCGTTATCTTTGTCTTATGCATAATAATGTTCACCGCTCTGTTCAGCAAATTAATAATAAACTTTATTTTATATAGCGTTTTAAACGAATAAGTAATTAGATTGCTCATAAACCTAATCACTTGCTTTTTCTTTTTATTTAGGCTCAGATTTCAACTATAGATCGTATTATTAATAACCATAATAACAACCAACCAACAAAAACAACCATATAAACATAATACCAACCAAAAACATAGATAACGACCACAATACAAAATCAAATATATCAAACCATTATACTCTCACAAATTCCTCCAATTATCATAATCCCGCCCCTTATGTAAAACCAAACCCTCCTCCCATCCCAGTTTATCCTCTTTATCATAAACAAAATCCACCTCAATTTTCAACATAAAGCATTACTGTTTACTGGGTTTTTGAGGGGGGGGGGAGGTGTCTTTCGCTGGAAATCTTGCCTGCTTCTACTTTACGAGTACAACCCCCTCTCTGCAGGAGTGCTGGCTGTGACGAATTAAACCGGTTTCACAGGTATTTTCAAAGTAGGAAGTACAGTGTTAACTGGTAGCTGGGCTCCTCAATTAAATCGCTTTAACATGCTAATGCGTTGGTGTAACAGTCCGGGAGTGGCAAGCTTCTAATGTCAACTCGACTCGATTGGAAGACAATGAACGTATTTTAGCCCTAAATGAATTAATAGCAAACATGGTTTACATAAAATACATTTTTCCAAGAAAGTTTATAATAATGCGATCTATAGTTGAAATCTGAGCCTAAATATAAAGGAAAAGCATTTTCAGAGAGCAATCACGCTGTGTTTATGTAGAAAAAGCGATTAGGTTTATGAGCAATCTAATTACCTATTCGCCTAAAACGCTATATAAAATAAAGTTTATTTAGAGATGAATGATCAGTGTCGCAGTTTAAATAATTTTCGGAGGAGGGCTTGGACAGATTCCAAGTGCATTTTTGCAATTTACGTTGTAATACAGTTTAGAATACAGTTAGTCTAAGCTTTATCAGTTTATTTATGGGTTGCAATTTAGAAAAAGTCAAAAACCGCACTCAAAATGCAATTTAGAGCTTTCTGGCAAGGGGAGACACCCAAATTATAATGTAACATGCCACTGTTTGTGCATGAACAAAGTTATACTGCAATTTTCCTTAGATACGCGATTAAAAAAAATAAATTTTTTGAATCCCCGGCGGAACACACTCCATAAGAATCAGCGCTTTTATACAGTATATCGCCTTTAAACACATATATTTAAACACGCGTTTACGATTTAAATCAAAACGCGATTCAAATCAATATAAATGTTTATTTTGTAACGCATAGGTGACTATTCATTGTTATTAAAAAGACTTAAATTCGATCATGTTGTGATATTTAGAGATATAAATTTGTTTGGTGCGAGTGAGGTTTTATTTAATCTCTGACCAAGGGAAACGTTTCATTTTTTCAAAGAAATGTTTGTTAAAATATAAAGTCATACAGTAGTTCTATGGGATTCAATCACAGACCATGTGACATGGGAGTCAGGAAACTAACACACAGCGCCACCAGATTTGATAATGCTATAAAATTGCTATAAAATAATGTGACTAGGCACAGAACAAGTTTACAGCACAGTACAATAATAAATGCTGACCATGACTTTAGAAGCATAAATTACCTTACACTCAATTTAAACACAAGCTGTCTTTAGCCCTCTAAGCTGGTTCATACAGAAATGTAGAGAACCAGGCTCAGAACACACAGCTTCATTAGCGAATACATATGCAGGACAACTAGAGAAGACGTTTTACAGAGGATGGATTTTTAGAAACATCCCATCAGTGACATCACTGAAGTCAACTCCTACTGTAGGTAACTGTCGTGTGGATAGTTTCACAAGAATCAGACAAAGGTTTAAGCATCGCTTGTTCTAGATAAAACTGCAAAAAAAAACAACAACCCATAATGTACTTCTTTGCGGCTCTGTTTGCCCAAATCATATATTCACAACGTGAAATTAGAAAATAATATTACGTAACCAAAATCCGCAATATGGAACAGAACCTGTGTAATTGTTGACAGATGATGTTCTCGTAACATTTTTACAAGACAAACTACAACATTTAAAAAATGACTTGTATGTACTTGATATCTCTAATCAATCCACGGCGATATAGTTAAAGCAGTCCCCGCACAAAACGAAACTAAAACGCCCTGGGCATACCGTTTCGCGCTTCTTATCAGTTGCTCAAAAGTAATTTGACCGTATGAAATGCATAATATAAACCTAGAAACATATACAGTACGTGAGCAGTATTTACGTAGTATCGGTGTCAAGACATACCTCTCAAATACTGTAAATCAAGTTAAAAATATCTCAAGACCGATTCTGGTCATAATGAAACCATGTTTCGTGTATGTTTTCTTTAAAGTACCGAGACCAGCCATATACTGTATGTTTATGTTCCAAAATTAATATCGTTTATGGCCTTCACACGCGTTGCAGTATGCTCCTATTCTTTTTATGCTCAGGCACTAAGATTTCCCTTCAGTGGTAAAATTCCATATAAATATTCAATACTTAAACGGGCACAGTTAAGACATTAAATATACATATACATACTGTATACAGTACAGTTTGCATACAGTAATATGTTTATGTTCCTAAATCAATCTCTTTTATGAGCATGTGTAAGGCATGGTGAATCGATTCTCAAAAATTACTGTACTTTGCATGATTGGAAAAAAATGCGTGATTGCGAAATGCTGTGGTGTTACTTTTACAAAGACGGTCAATGAAAAAAAGAATGTGGACCAGGGCAATACTTTGAGTTTACAGCTTGTCCAAGGTCATTTATTATTAATACTATTAGTAATATCTTCGTTAAAGACTTTGATGGCTACAGCTCAAACATGAGAGGTTGAGCTTTATTAGCTCCACCTTGCGGAAATTCCGGATACTATTATTTTGCTAGCGGTATTTACTGGTAACTTGCGGTATTTACCGGTAACTTGCGGTAGACTGCGTACAGCGTACCGGAAAATAATGCGGTATCGCCCGCGCATTTTGAATGGCTGCATCTGTAGGCAAGTCATAGCTTTAGGAAGCACCATCTATTCTGAAACTGTATATTGTATATTCTACATCATTTTATATTTGTGTCTTTGTGTGGCATGTGTCATGAAACCTGTAATTGTTAAAATGTAAATGTTTTAGTTTTTTTTCTCTTTTTGATTTAGAGTGGTTAGAATAAATGGCAAGGGGAAGGGGTGATCTTCAGGAATTCTCGTGTTTACCCTCTGCCTAAATGCTGGTAAAAGTAGTTGTTCATTATTGTTTCCTTTTTATTACTAATTATTACTAATTAATAAATGACTAATTTAAAATTTATTTATTTTATTACCCCATTGGCCCTTACCAATCATGGCCTCCTAATAATCCCCATCTATGAATTGGCTTCATCACTCTGTTCTCCTCCCCACTGATAGCTGATGTGTAGTGAGCGTTCTGGCGCACTATGGCTGCCATCACATCATCCAGGTGGATGCTGCACATTGGTGGTGGTGGTGGAGGGGAGTCCCCATTACCTGTTACTCTGTATAAATGCATTTAGGCAATCGTTCCTACTGTGTTTTATTTCTTTCATTTTTCTTCAATGTTTTGGTCTTCGTTATAGTCCACAATACCTACAGTACCTACTCACTCTGTCATACTGGCAGAATCAACCACTCCCATTTTTCCCTGCAAACAGTCACGGCGCCTACTGGGAAGTTTGTGCTAAACACTTTTTTTTTTGTTAGTGTGAGATCCCCAGAGAAGGCTCACTCAGGTTCAGGGAAGTCTCAAAAACTGGCATGTTCTGGATCTGTTTTTGTTATCGGCTCCATAACTTGGTGAATGTGGCGAATAAAGTGAGGATCCAGGTGGAGGAAGCTGCTAAACAGGAGCACAGATGAAGCACAACAGCTGTATGCTACAGTGGGAAGTGATGTGAAGTCACCCAATGTGTCCAAGTACAGGAGGTAAACCAAGCCCAGATCTCTTTGCTTGGTGAAAACTATTAAAATCTGATTAGTCCAATGATACTGGACAAAAGATGACTAACTTCGAAAGAACTTATTATACAGCTTGTGCATGGCACATGAGGCAGTGGGCCATTAGGCTGATTCCTTTGGTGATTAGAAGATACTACAGTATAATGCATTTGATGTGATGGGTGTGGATATAACCATAGACAAGTGCTGTCCAACATGCGGCCTGCAAGTAGATTTTAAGTGGTCTGCCAAGGTTCGCATAATTTAATAGGTAAATTAATAAAACTGACACATTTTGTTTAATAATTCATATATATTTTAATCATAGTTTTTAAGTTTTAAACAAAATATTACCCCCATTTTAATGAACTTACTAAAATAAATAAATGATATGCAGATATAAAGTCATAAGAAAGCTGTTAAAAAGCCCCAAGCATTTTTTTCCATTTAATATAATATTTCATAAATAGTAATACATTTTAATTATTAGTTTCTTACTGTGTCTCAAAAATGGCAAGTGAAGCAAATACAGCAGGCAATTCTGCCGACCCAGCTTGTAAACATCCCAAATATTTGAACAAAGAATGCAAAATTATGCATGTTTAATTCATTGTAGGAAGTTGAATTTTTGTTCACAATCCCTGGTGATAAGCCTGTTGGGAGATAAGCCTGTTGATGCTACACATCCATGCATAACAATTTTCCAGTTGGTACCAAGGTAAGAGAAAACAAGGTAGATTCTCTATAAAGGAACTCACATGGTCAACAGCATGTATTTCAGCCAATGATGAGTGAAAGCAACCGTGTCATCGAAGCATCCCTAAAGATTAGCTGCGTTTTAGCCAAAAAACAGAAAACAGAAACCACATTAAGATTGCATTAAGATTAAAAAGAATGTGCTGATTCTTTGTTTGAGAATGAGTTTCAGAACGAAAATGAGATCAAGAAACAGATCTCAAATCTTCAGCTTTCTCACCAGACCACAGCAATACGAGTTGAAATGCTGTACAATGACATATTCAATCAGCGAGTCTATGATTTGAATAATACATCTGTTTTTAGACTAGCATTGGGTGAATTGTGTGACATTAGCGAAACAGAATAATTAATTGTCTGGTTTGATGTGGGATTTGAATTCAAAGTAGAACTGTTGGCATTGTTGCCCCTCTGAAATACAACTCAGGCCAAAGACATATACAGGGTACTCAAGGACTGTTTGCTAAAGAATAACATTGACATTAATAAGCTTATTTCAGTTACCACAGATGTTGTACCAGCAATAGTGGGAAGGAAAGCAGGACTCAATGGTTTCTTGATAGCTGATAACGATTTCCCAGATTTCCAAACCTATCATCGCATTATTCACCAGCAAGCCCTTTGCTTAAAATTGAAAGGTGATGAACTAATTCCCCAAACCACAGGCAGTTTTGCGATCTGATTCAAGAAGGTAAGCCTTTCCTTGAGGAGAAATGCACGGAGAAGTTGCTCAGTTACCTTGAGGATCCAGTTTCTATCTCTAGACTGGTATTTTTTGACAGATACTACGCACCATCTAACACCATTCATGTTAAATTCGAAATTACAAGGGCGGCACTAAATTTAATCCACATTAAAGAACTAAATTAGTATGTCTGAAGCAAAGCTGGACCTGTTTATCAGCTAATTACAGCAATCAAACTTTACACACTTTCTATCACTTTTTTTGTAATCAGAAGAAAAAAGTTTCACACATTGTTAGAGAAGTTGAGGAAGCTCATTTGAAAGACAAGTTTTAAGTCCTCTGCTCCTTTTTTGTGGACAATCCATTTACCTGTGACATTTCTGTCATAGCTGCAAAGACATAGCTGTTGGGAGGAGATGAAAGTGCAGTGCCTTTGGAAATAATTGATATGTAACATAATATGATTATTATTCAAACATGTATGAAAGCAATGCAGATGCATACTGACACCGGTTCTAAGCCTTAACTACACAACCAGTAGAGAGTCCACAGAAGTTATAAGTTATAAGTAAGAATGAAAGAGCTGTATCAAAAGCAGTTGTTAGCCCCCCAAAAATATAACTACTGAGGAAGATGGTTAGAGAAGCTCTACTTTTGTTGCTGTTCCTATGTATAAATGGTGCAGCGCTATTCCATTGATAACTATACCATGGTCAGTACATGAGTGGATAAACAAAATGTTGTGTTTCCATGAGTGGAAGGAAAAAATATTTGCAAAGCACATGGAATTGGACACAAAGATGCTGTTGCTGTATTACATCAAACTTTTACTTTTAAATACCTAAAACTTTAAAGGTTAACATATTGGTTTTAGATTCTAAATTCGATTCTAAATTAGTGTGATTTTATACTTTGATTATTGTATTTAATTTATCTTTTGATTATGTATTATTTGCACAGTCGAGTGGTGCCAGAACACAAAATTCTCTTTTACAAAAAAAGAAAAACATACGGATTCATTTAGTAAATAAAACGTGTATAAAGAAGCTCAACAAACTTTGTTAATCTTGCAATATTCCATCAGCCTTTTAAAAATGTAATCATTAAAAGCTGGATTACTAGTTTTAACCATCATACTGTATTTCCTTTTATGGCTTTTCATATTAGGGTAAATAAAGACAACTTTTTGTATCACCTTTTTAGGCTCTGAGCATTAAGTAGAGAGGAGTCCCAGGAGCCTCATTTACATTGGTGTTTAGATTTCAAAATTAGCTCATATTCATTCACTTGCATTCCTGTTTTCTTGACCATTAACTGTTGATTCCATGCACAAAATCACAGTTCTACCATTTTAACAAAGACTTTACAATGCAGCAGCACAATAAGACTTTCCTAATGCATAAATGGAAATGATTTTCATAATCATCTCATAATACAAATTATAATGTAAGGTATAATATAATAAGATACTGTATAATGTAGTTTAGGTCATTGCTGAATCACAAATAAATGATGGCTTTCATTTTAAACAGCAAAGAGAGCTATTTGTAAATATTATGTAATTATCCACAAATTAGGGATACTGCTGACATCACAGATACAAGAAATTATGTTCATTAACAGAGGCAGTTCTGAAGTGAACTGTTAGTTATTCAATGTAAACATTTATAATTATTTTTAATAATATTATTTAGAAAGTGTTTCTGTGTCTTAGCTATGAATTACATGCTGAAATACTTTAAAAAAAGTTGAATTAATGAGTTTGATGATTACAAATTCAAAGATAGTGTATATTACTGGACAGAGATTTATAATTAAGAAAGATGTTAATCTTTGTTAGACTAATCATGCTATGAGTTCATTTCTTCCTTAAACTTTACTCATAAACAGGTACTCAGAACTTGAAGATGATAGGAAACAAATTAGGAAACCTTTAACAATGAAAGGAAGATGGATTAGGTAAGTTTTGAATGTAAATAAAACATTTAAAACTCAGTTGTTTCCCAAGGGAGAAACTGACACCTAGCCCCAGAGTGCGTGTTTCTGTATATTTGTATATAGTATATTAAATAGAAATAGGCAAAGTTCTAAATTAAATATTATTAGCATAGATGAGGAAACACTATTGCCCTTAAGAAGGAAAAATCTGAAGGACCTACTGGAAGTCTACAAATTGTATACAAGGTAACAAGTAATGTTATACATACTGTAGGTAGTAAACAGAATATTTTTGTATCTTGTTACAGTATATACATATAATTTATATTAAAGAATGCAAATGCAAAAATGTACAAAGTTTTGTAAGAATATTTATAATTTTGGTGAAAAATATTACAAAAATATTGCTACTCTAGAATCAGCCCAAAGACTGACCAGATACATTACAGGAATTGAAGGAATTTCCTACACTGAAAGGCTGAAAAAGTTAATATTTTTCCTATTGAACAGTGAAGGCCAGAGAAGTTTATTCAATATTCAACATTTTCAAAGTCATAGAGAAATTCAACTCATCTGACTTATTTAGAATTGAAAGTTCAAAGTATGAACAACAGTACACAGTTGGTTCTCAGCTTTAGGAAATTTAGAAATGTGAAAAAGAGACACTTTTTATACAAAGGATTGTTTGAGTCTGAAACAAGCTATCCAAACATGTTATTAAAACTGACATCTTGCCGTATTTAAAAAAAAAGAACTAGATGAGATCCATGTGATTTAGTTTGAAGAAAATCAACAAATAAACACCCTTCATTTGTGATTTTTCATATGTGCTCAGGAGAATGTATGTTGGACTTTATTTAAAAATAAAGAATGAACAGAGTCTAACAATCACCATACATATATGCCTCAATTCTAGGGTGCCCACTGGAGGGCACTGTGCATTAAAGATTTAAAAAAAGAAATTAAAGTTATCCCTGTTTTATTTATGTTCATCTGTCTGTAGTTTTTGACACCACTATGTAATTTTCTTTTTAAGACATCTTGATGTCTTTCTGTCTGTTGTAAATTGCAGTGCTTCAGTAGGTAAGCAAGTATACTCTTTTTGGACTTTTCAACAATGCTTGAAATGTTTTAGTAATTATCGTCATTTTTCTTTCGATAGATTCCCAAACATAATGATCATCTAATATTTATAATGTTTACATTTACCTCACATTTAACAGTGAGATCACAATTGTAAATTTCATACGAATAATTTTAAATCTTTATCTAACCAGGGAATTAGTTGATTTTCTGAAATACTTAGGGAATTCATGAAATCTGTGTTTAAAGCACAATCATACTTTATTGTAATGTACAGTACTGTATGTTGTATTGCAAATGTAGATAATGTAGCTTTACTGTACATATACTGTATAGTAAGCATTTCCACATTTTTTATTTTGTTCTTAATATCTTTATTTTAATTCTGCCTTCTATGTATCTTTGTTTATGTTTATTCAGCTAAACTTAACTTCACTTGAGCACTGTACCTACTCACTTTTTCATGGTTTTAGTCCACTGACTGGAGTGTCGATAAGTTTTTGTTCCGTACAAGGCTCCTCAGAGGAGATAACGCCTGAATTCATTTCAAAGGGGCAAAGGGGATAGAGGTCTTTCTAACAATGTCCCGGTAATTTAAAACTGATGTTTACTATACATTCTCAGTTACATTTTCTTTTATTTTATGTGCAATTTTAGCATAATCTTTAGATGACTCAAGAAGCATTTTCAAACATATTTTGAGCCACAAAATTGAACCATATGATAAGTCTAATGAATTTTGCTGGGGAAAAGTGGGAGTGTTATTTACTTTGCATTGAAATAATATTTAATTATACTCTTTCACTGTAAAATATGTATAGGATTTGTAGACAGTCTTATTATCATTTAAGAATGATCTATTTACTTAATGACTTGCAGTCTAAAATCATGTATTTCATTTTCAACAGCCTCACTACCAGAGTCATACTCAGTGTTCTCTGTAGTACTATTGGAGTCAGAGTTTATTTCCTCCATGTGGTTTCTTGATTTTTATCAATGTCCTGCTGCTATTTTTATCCCTCTTATATACTACCAGATACTTCACAGTCCCATTCTTGGTCTTCACTGAGTGTAACCCTGAGTGCCTTTTGTACTTGCACTGCAATTGTCTAGGCCTTTCTGATGCACTCAGTATTGCAGCTGGGTCTGGGACAAAGTCACAAATGGTCACACCTGAAATCTGATTCAATGCCATTTTATTTTATGTAGCATTGCATACTGGAACAAAGAACCAACTTGGATCCTACAAATGCTATTCAATACAATGTTATCCTATACAATGTTATTCCTTGGACTAAATCCAGAATTACCACCTTTCTATACCCATTTCCAATTAGATTATTTTTAATTAATACAACTAAAACTTTCCAATATCATTCTCATTAAAATTTGATGTTTCAATAATGATCACATTCACACAAGAGTTTGCCTTTTCCTCCACATCATCTTATAGTTATCTGCAGTAATTACTAGCCCTTTTCTAGATAAACCAGTTACTCTCATTCGTTCTGACAGTCATTTTCACACACAGTCCTAGAACCACTTGACTTCATTTGTTTTGTCTGTAAGGACATTTTATCTTTATTTTACCTTTTTTACTGTTGTGCATGTTAGAATGAATCATAGCAAAGAAAGCCTTTCTTCTTTCCCAGTTGGGATGTTTCTCCTGTTCTGTTGAACTGATGCTGTGTTGATATAAATCTATTTTTATTTGAATGAACCTTGTAAAAGGGAAAAGTTATTAATACATATTAATTAATTAATTATTAATCTCATATGGTTGTGCACATTGGAAACTAATAACTAATAGGAAACACTTTTCTGCGTAGTTCTATGCAATGTGTGCAGGTTTGTGAAGACTGCAACAATAAGTCTGACAGGACAAATATGTTTCACAAAATGATTGCCACACATAAGCTGGAGCACCTTGGATTAACATTTATAGAATTATTTTTCATTAATTTAATTTATATTCTTGTTTACAGTAGTTTTGTTTGATAACATATATATATTATATTATAACAAACATATGTGCACATATTCATAAATAAAGCTGCATTTTACCACAAGCATTAAAATTATGAATTAAACCAAACATAAAACAAAACATTCCATTTCATGGATTGGCTCCTTACATCAAGTAAATCCTCTGAAAAAAAACCTTGACAGTCAATGAAAACCACAATGTATGAAAAAAAAATCACTAAAAAAAATGACATTCTGAGCCCAGAAACCATGTCAATAACTGCAATAATAGTTGCAAAACCAACACGAAATATTAAATTCATGGCAAAAAGAGTATGCGCTATTGGAAGAATAGAAGCCATAAACTTGCACCTTTAGTAATGAATCTCAGGGCTGGTCCTGAAACACATACATTAGTGTTGCATAGGCTGAAACTGGAGGTGCTATTCTGTGTTTGTTGAACACAATTTAAAATGTTTGTTTTAATGGTTTTGCTCCTGGAACTTGTTCCTGGTTACCACATACCCACATCCCAGTGTCTACAAAGCCACTCTACAAAGGTCCCTAAAAATCCAAATCAAATAGCAAAAGATGTATCTCTTGACATGAAGTATGCTACAGTGTCCCAGGCCCATACAATCTTCTCCTTGATGACCTAAGACACAAGAAGTAGAAAATTCCATTGTCAATATCTAGAAAGGCAAGGTCCATTGACGCCAGGGAATGGATTTTGTAATGGTGTCAATGCAGAACTTTTATTCTTTCGGCAGGCACAAAGCTAGCAAGTCACATTTACCACTGTTTCACAGACAAAATGAGATGAATCACCACTCAACAACAGCACAAGTAGAGAGCAAAGAATACTCGTATCATGAACTACAGATGAAGATGACCTAACCTGCTTGCGAAACAGAGGTGACATCTGAATATACCCATAACATATGAAAAAAAGGTTCCTGTTGTTCCCTGGGGGCAAAATCCACACAATAGAATGTCAGAGACATGTGGAAAGCTCTCCCTTGTTTGTAACCTTTCTTATGTCCTTGTGAGAAACAGTTATTTATGGAATATTCTAGACAACAGGACCTTCCAACACTCTGCTCTGTAAACATAGAAATAGACACCCAAATTTAAACTAAGGAATTGGAGAGCTGAGATCTCAGGATAACCTTGAGAACATTATGAACAGACCAAAAATTAACACATCCAATCAAAAAATATGACAATTTAAAAATCATGGATTAAAAAGGAAATTAGAAATTCATACAGTAGGTCTTAACAATAGTTTTGTGCTTCAGACTACCTACTGCAGACATGGCCACAAGCAGCTTATTATAATGAGACTTAATACAAACTTAATTAAACATTAATAAGAAAAATGATATGTACTGTAGTAACAGTGGTGTTTGAGTAATAGAAGATTTTGTATTTTTATACATAAATTGGGATATAGTGATAGGCAATACAGAAGCTGCAACTGACATGATTAAACCTTTCTTAATTCAGTTTGTAAAAGCACATTACTAGGAAGATGTTCTTATTCCCAGTCTTTTTAAAAAAATCTGGATATTCATGATATTAACGAAAAGAAGGATTATATAATTACAAGAACGGTTATGATAAGCCCATGAGATAATGTAATCACACTGTCTCATCTTGGTAATATCATATTATCTTAATATAACATTAAATCTATGCATTTTATAAATTAAATCTCTAATGATTTAATCTAAAATTTAGGCTTCTAAAACGTAAGCAGAATGAATTATTATGAATGAATGATAGGGTTTTCAAGCAGCAGACTCAAGATAAATAGATTTGGTGCCAAAATAAAAATGATGATTATATTTCAAGGAGGTATTTTTTCAGTTGTAGTTTTAGATAATAGGGAATAAATAATGAAAGAAACAAATGAAAAATAATTAATTCATTAATTAATGAAAATGAAGTAGTAAAATGTCTAAATGACATATTTCATATAAGATTGCCCATTAAGTAGTTTTAGTATAACACTGTTTATATAGCGACATGATCATCTTAAAACTCATTAATCACTGGAACCTGATACTATTTTTCCTGTTGTAGTTAAATAAATGAGGAATGTTCTGCACAGAACTCTATATAAAGATATCTGAACTCTGTGAATTTGTGCTGTACCTGCACATTGGGGAACTAAAAATATAACAAATCATAAAATTGGAATAAACCTAAAAGAGGAAACTATAGGCTAATTAGTCTAAAAGAATGTTTGTAAACAGCATATTTCATTTTAAGAGCCAAACAACATGGACTTAGAAGAGAAACATCTTGCTTTTTAAACTTGCTACTATACTCTTTGAACAAGCAACTAGCAGTAGAAATATCTATATAAAAACATATGTCATGATACATTTTCAGATAAGGCTCCATATCAAAGAATAAGTCTTAAATTCATAGTTAAGCACTTGTAATCTTTTCTTTCTGAAAGTTTGTTGAAAGTTGCAATAGACCTGATGCATAGACACATCAAAGATGATGTAAAAGAAATGGTAAAAAACTGCATCAACCCTGTTTTCAGAGGGTTTGTCTGACATTACAAACAATAAAGAAGTCTTTGAAGTCAGCTCTGGGCCAAGCCAAATTTCAAAGAAAAATATGTCTACAGCAAAAATAGATGCAAAACTTTTCGTAATGTTACAGTGACAAAACTAATTGAAAATGCCCTCACTGCCTTTCTCTACTGAAAATATGGAATGGCTGGGCTCAAGGCAGTTAATTTAGGACACTGATGAATTTGAAGACTGCTGAAAAATCACGACAGGCGTTAAGAACTGTTTAGGCAATTCACAGAAAGAAAATGTAATCAAAGACTTCAGGGATTTTGTAATCATTTTTTGAACCAATGACAATTACCTCCAGTTTGATCAATCCCTCCGAAGGCTAGACTATTTTCTCCAGGTCAGGCAAGTAATAAGAGATGGAACCTCTGGGAGGTAGTGAACAAATCTCTGTAGACAATGGCCCTTCCATTAACAAAACAGGTATTTGAATACATAAAGAAGAAAACTGTTTTTTTTTTCTTAGTGCTTGTTTTGAAGAACATGTGAACCTCTGGGAATATTGTGATCTGTGAATTCAAGAACATTAAATTCACCAAAAAGCCTTTGCTGTCTGACTCAGCAAGACAGAAGCAGTATGTGCTTAACTGAAGAAAAGCACAAACAAAAGGATACTGAAAGAACATAAATCAAAAACTGAACAACATCAATTCTCTGATGTTGCCTGTGGATGATTCTTCTGAAATGTGTAATCAATGAAATGTCAATGAAAGAGAAGCAGCTGGACCTGAAAGCTATTAAGAAAGCTGAACAGGAAGATGTTTCAGTTGAAAAAAAGTATACTTTTAATGTGTAAATATAAAACGGTTACTTTATAGATAGTGTAAACAAATGTTTCAGTCAATAAGCAGTTAATTTAATAAGTGTTTTGGTTGTTCATGTGTTTCTTACCTGTTGTGGGTCCACACTCGTTTCCTTGTCTGTTTATTCCACCATTTTGTGTCAGTTTACAGATCCTGATTTATCTTTCCACTCTTGTTTTGGCTTACCCACATTTTTATTATTTCTGTGACCCTGTACTTACTCACAGGTGATTTAGTCACAATCACACAATTGCTTCCCAATTACAAATCCAGACCACCTC
The DNA here is from genome assembly GCF_055471065.1 of Atractosteus spatula. Taxonomy (NCBI): domain Eukaryota; kingdom Metazoa; phylum Chordata; class Actinopteri; order Semionotiformes; family Lepisosteidae; genus Atractosteus; species Atractosteus spatula. The sequence continues at coordinate 23,041,225 of NC_142713.1, read as the reverse complement.
AGGTGAGATTATACGTCCCTACCCATGCTATGATGATGCATGCTCCTTTATGTAGAGACTTTACCGGATACACCACTCATATACCCTTCAAAAGAGATTTAATCAAACTATTTGTCTATTTTTTATTTTTTGTTATTATACATACACATCAGTGCAGAAAGGAGGTACCCCAAGAGGACTGCGGTGTTTGGAAACCTCGGGTATAATCCATATTCTGCAGTGGCTGAAATAATTATTGATGTGGATCCCAATGAGTTTCAAGCATGCAAAATACAGATCTTTAGTCCTAGAGAAGGGAAAGATGGTGGATGAGTGCTGGATTCACATTGCAAAAATCTTGTCTTCTCAGTTCCTGAGAAATCAGACAAAAGCCTACATTAGGGAGATTTGACAGTGTGCTACATAACCTCTATCCAGGCCAGTCTCCATGTGGAGGGTTGTGAAAGAAGAGTCAGTAGCTATTTATGTAGATGATTGTTTTTTCCCTGAAGACTAAGAAACTTTGCACTGTATGGTAATAATAGCAAACATAAGTTTCCTTTCATTTCCTTGAATGAGTAACTCAAGGTATCCTGTAAAAGGGAGATGCTGCAGTCAAGTGATACAAAAATGTCTCAGGCTTGAATAGAAATGAGGACAGGAAGGAAGTTGAGGTCTGTGGAAACAGCGTAGGAGGCTGAGTCTTGACTCTGCCATAGAGAGTTGGTAAGAAGATTGACTTTGGGAAGGGCCGGACTCGGATTTAAAGTGATTCCACATTATGTTACTTCCAAAAGTAAAGAGGGGTTCAAACTGGTTCAAGATGAAGTAGTAGGCAGTGATGGAAGAGAAGAGAGCCAGCAAAACAGCAAGTATGAGACTACAGGGAGTCTGGTCAAGATGGGAACGAATGATTGACAGGACGATTTCATGGTCTGACCTATGCCGATCAGAGATTCACTATATCAAGTCCTGAACAAGGCCATCTGTGATGTTCTACATAGTCCATCCAACCTGTTATTGTTGGGATAAAGTTAAGTCATCATTTGAACATTGGAGCATTTCCTTAGCACTGTCTAAAAGCACAAGTAGAGGACCAGGTCCTTAAAACCATTGTGAAGACAATCTGAAAAGGAATCGCAGACAACAAGCATTTATGTCCTGCATCATCTTCATTAGAGCTGGAATCCAGTTGAGGCAAATCATCTACAGGTAATCTTGCAACAGCACTTGACTGGCACATGAAGGGAAGGGTCTGCAATTGAAGTGATTTAGTAACATAAACTGTGAGGCCAGATATTGTACTTGGAGATATCAAAGCAATCATTGTGCTGGATCTGACAGTTCCCTGGGAAGATCCATTGGAGGAAGCCAATGAGGGGAAGAGGAAGATGTACTCTACAAGGGAGTGATCAGTTTTTGGCACAGACCAGGGTGGAAGACTGGAAGACTGATAGTGTACAGTACTGTACCTATTGAAGTAGGCTGTAGGTGATTTGCAGGGCAATCCCTCAACAAATTCTACAGTATGTTAGGCATCACAGGGGACAATAGGAGAAAAGCCATCAAGAAGGCAACAAAGGCAGCAGTGAAAAACTCTGGATTGCTCTGGATTGAATAGGTGAATCTGTGGGGGGGTGGGCTTAATGACACTTCTATACAAATAGGGTCAGCCTCAGCTAGGTCCACTGGTGCAAAATGTCAAATTTTGAAAGGCCTGAAACACCATTGGCACAGTCTCGTTATTGAATAGTGTTTGGAAGTGCAGATTTATTAAGCAGTAATGATGGTACAGCAACAATTGCATAGAAGTGCAAAGGTGTTTATTGTGAGGAGATGTGCTCTCAAAGTCCACACACTAGTTTAAACTAGTTAATTAAATTGTAAGTCTGTGAAAAACAAATAGAGTTTTAATTTTGAAAACAAGTATGAATACAGTTAACTACCAAACAAGCCAGACTGGCAGAATGAGTTTTCAATTAATTTGTGAGCTAGGAAGCAGAAAATGAAACAGATTGTGGTGAAGTTTATAATAAAACATATTTATTGTGCTAAAGTTTATATTGAAAATGATACATTTTAAAGACTCAACTTTCAATTTATATCCCATTTCCATTTCTGAAGGTACTATCATATCTGATATCTCCCAGAGGCAGGAATTAAGACCAGACTTTACCTTTAAACAGTAGTATTTCCTTGTTTCTAACTATTAGAGCTATGTGTGCTACTAATTAGCAAAAAGTATATTTTTAGTACTGGTTTGCTATATATATTATATCTGAATTATTCAATTTCTGCAGAAACGTGGAACTAATGTCATTAACTGCATGTTCATGTTGAAGAGGATAGGTGATTTTCTCTGTGAATTAAACTTCAAAAGATTTGGACTGAATGCTATTTATTAACCTTTTCCTGTCACTTTCAGTAAAAAATATTTTGATATGTTAATAGTATTTAAATTATGATGTATGGGTTGTTTTAAGGTCTCTCTGTTTTGCAGCTTGGATGTCCTGTAGCACATGCAACAGAAAAGGTGAAAGAGAAGACGGAGACAAAGACAAAACAAAGTTGTAGCAATGAAGCATCTCAATTATTTACACACAGTTTTATAAGCTCAATGTGCAACAAACTTTAAAGGAATGGGTAGCCAAATACTGACTTACACTCTGAAATTTGCTTAATGTGAATGTTTCCCTATAATTATGGCCACTTAATCATAGGATTGAACATAAAGTCATAAAATATGTTTTTGATTTAATCTGATCAAATGCATCAAAGGAATTAACAAAAATACAATTCTTATTATATTATACACATTGATATTCATCTTATGATAAAATACACAAATTGATTGACTGTCATATAAAAATAACTGCTCAGACTTTGTTTTTCCAATACATTTTGAGGAAATATATATTTACTGCGTCAGTAACTGAAGATAAACTGTGCATTTCCCCGAGTTACATGTGTATTTTAAACAAAATATAGTAATTGTTTTAAAAAAACAATTTTACTATTTTACATTCATCAAACAGATGGAAATATATCAGCAAACAGATGGTAATAAATAATATATACTTTTCTCTCCATTGTACAGAGATATTAATAATTTTCTTGTCAATGATGTTGACTGCATTTGAAATTGATATTTTAATATAAAACTATCCATTTATATACTTAGCATTTTGTCAGACACAATTGAGTTTTTTAATACAGAATACTTAAAGAGATGTATACTGAGGCCTGTTTATTTGAGACTGTAGAGCATGTATAGTGCTAATACTGTATGTTCTTCTGTCTCAGTCGTGTCAAATTTTGGGATTTGCATCTACCAGAAACCTACATTTATGACATCAGTTGCTGCCCTCTTCTTAGGAGGTCTATAATGGGGAAGTCATTATTAGGATAACTCTTTGTGCTTGAAGTTCTTTATTTTCTTTTTGAATTATTCATTGTGTACAGAATATACTGCGTTAAGAAGGACTGCTAGTCTTAGCTTGCCTAAAAGCTCCTGAGAACCTTCTGAATCTACTAGTTTCATCATAATACTGTACTTACACGACAACTTGAAATAGAAATTACACAATGTAATGAAAACCTATTTGAGACGCATCTATTTTTGATTCTACCTATATGAGTACCCATAAGTATACTTAAAGACATTTTTTCCCACCTTGTTTGGCAAAAACAACTAAATGCAGGAAGACAACATACAGTATTATACAAAGTACAGTTTCCCAAAGATCGCCTTTCCTGAGTTAGAGACATTATACACAATATTAAAGATTTAGAACATTGATATATCATGCAATTCACTCATATCCTAGTTCGCAGCTTTCTACCACAGTTTACTCATATAATAAGGTGTTTACGCAAACACATTTTGTATTTTGTCTCTGCTTCCGATTTCAAAGGTGACCCACTGAATTTAAATATGGGCAATTCACTCTCCAGGTAGGCCAATGCAGTCTGACATGAAAGATCAAATGCAATGCATTTTTTCCATGCTATGTTGTCTCTCTTTATCAAGGATGAAAGTAAAAAAAAATAACATTAGACGAGGTTAGGAACAAAGATGTCATTGAAATAGCCCTGGGTTATAAGTAAAACCAAAGCAAACATTAGATGCATCTAAAAATCAGTGGACACTGCCTGCATCATGGGTGTTTGGGCACCAGGTGTTGAGTGCTGTACTGGTGTTAAGCCACATTGATGAGCCAGTGGCACCCTAGTGTTGATGCAGTTATGAGACTTATACTTGGACTTCCCTGTCCTTATTAAAGGCCTTCTTAAGAAAAGTGCTGGGCTTACCACATCATTCTGTGATGGACCTATGATTGAGAAGGGGGCCTAAGAACAGGATGCAAAGAAACAATGCATCATTTCACCTGGGCAGCTCTGTATAGCCATATCCTAAATGAGCCCTGGGCAGCTGGCTCTGCCCACACAAAACTTCCCCTCCCCAGGGAAATAGTCAGGATTCTTTGTTAAGAAAGTTTAAAAAGCCCCAGTCGAGACAGAACTAGGAGCCTCTTGTCCAACAAAGGGTTTGTGGGGCTGTGACTGCAGACTCTGTTTCCAGATCACCTGGCACTCGTGAGGTATTCACATGTACACCCCCACACACATATGCAAACATTTCACTATCCAAACAAAGGTGATAACTCTGGTTTCAAGCGTATACAAACTTTACCTAGTCCGGAAGTCCAGTGATAGCTATACTAGCTCAGTGGGTGCACACACACAGAGTAAAGTAAGGTTGTTCACGTATGATCAAAATTAAACATGAACTCAAACCAAACAACTGTTTCTTTTTGTTTTAGAAGTGAAATTAACTAAATTGGTGTTTAACTCACATGTTTCAAATAAATACATTGTTTTGATTTCTCACCAGCAAGATGGCTTCTCCCGCAACCTGTAGGACCCAAACCTTGGCATAGCAACAGGGGCTGGCTTACTAGTGCCTGTTTCAGTGCATGCGTGGATCAATTTATAAGGAGATACCACTAAGAGGGGGTAGTATTTTCTTTAAAATATTTATGTACATAAAAGGAGTATGACATTTTATTTTTGTTAAGAATATGTTCATTGTTTAATTGTGTACTCACTGGAGAAATGTGTTTTTTTGTGTTACAGAATGTGTTATGTGTTACAGAATTGTGTTACAGAATTAAATGTTAAATGTGTTACAGAATTCTGATTATTATTTAGTAAAATTATTTTCGCTTTATAGTAAAATATTCTAGGGGGAAGAGTTTAATCTAGAAAAGGAGCTCTTGAAGATAGGAGAAAGATGGTCATAGTGTAGAATAGGAGGTGCCTATAACAATCTATTTTTCTTACATCAATAATTACTGTACTACAGTGTCTTTTTTTCTTGGTAAGTTTATATTTTTCACTTTGTTTTTTGGGTTGTGGACTTTGGTAACACAGTTCATCTTAATAAACACCATTGCACTTCTTTGCAATTGTGGCTGTGCCATCATTATTGCTGCATTCCATCTACACCTCTAAACTCTATGACAGGGACCAGGGACTATCACTGCATTGGACCCAGAAAAGGATGCTGACACCAGGGACTCTACTGGGAGCAGCTGAGGAAGGCTCAGGTATCATCTACTGTGGCAACCTGTGACAAGGAAAGGAGGGTCGTAGCTGCTTTTTAATTGCTAGGTGGTGCAGTCAACCATTAAGCAAAAGTAATATTTGAATTTAGGGTCACCCTTTCTGTGACACAACTCTATGCTTCAAAGGCACAAGTAAAGGTTTATTCCATGCTGAGAAAAGAAGAAATGAAGCACAGTGTTTAGTCTTTTTCAGGTGAGAGAGAGAGTAAAACTGGCAGTTGATAAAGCAAGGGAGACCAAGAGCTGGGAATGGAGAGGAGGCAGGAGCAGGACCCACTTGTGCCTCTATGCTTGTTCTATGTTATCTTTATTTTTCTCATCCAGCGACCAAATCTGATTTTCAAGACACTGATGCCAGCCAACACATTACTACTGCAGCCTGTTTCCCTTATGTCTTGGAGATTTACTGTACATCCCTAAGACTAAACATGTGAAGATATATGGGTATTGTCTGAGGGTACACACCTACTGTATAGTCACAGACAAATGTTATCACACACTGTATACAATGAAAAACATTTAAAAAAAATTATATATTTTGTCAGTCTCCCTAACATTTTAGTGTTGGTGTTGTGTGCCCAAACTTTACATCCCTTAATGCATGCAGTATTTTTGTTGTATTTTGAAACCAGTCCTAGCATCTTTTCAGAGCTGTTTTATCCATTGTCCAAATTGAACAGTACACTGACATTATACTCTTGGATTCCTTCACATATTGCTTGGCATTTTTGTTTTGATGATGCTAATATTAATTTAATAGATTATAGTCATGGTGTCTGCTGGCACATTTGTGGTTTTAAAGGAATTCTAAATATTTACCCCATTAAAACATTTAAAACTGTAAGATGTATTTTGTCTTCCCTACCCCACCCCTCAAGAGTCATTCATTTGAAAATTATATTTGGATGAAATACACTGCTTAACAATATTAATTCTAATATACAGTATACCATTTGGATATATTGTGGGTGGCATGGTGGTGCAGTAGTTAGCAATGCTGCCTCACAGCCCTATGGCCCTGTGGGTTCAATTCTGGAACTCTGCATGGAGTTTGTATGAACTCCCACACGTCCATGTGTGTTTCCTCTGGGTGATCCAGCTTCCTCCCACAGTCCAAAGACATCCTTCGGTAGGTTAATTGGCTTCTGGGAAAACTGGTGCTGGTGTGAGTGTGTGCATGTTTTTGTTTTTATGTTCCCCGCAGTGGACTGGCATCCCATTCTGGGTGTACCCCGCTTTGTGCCCATTGCTTTCTGGGATAGGCTCAGGTTCCCCCACAACCCTGAATTAGATCGAGCAGTTTGAAAATGGGTGGATATTTTCAGATACTGTAAACCTAAAAAAATGGCATCTGTCACACATTTCCCAGTCCTAATCAATTCAAATAAAAACCCTTCACTGTGACAGAGACACACAACAGGTGGCCTGCTTTTTAAACATGAAGGGAAAATGAATTAATTCTAATTTACTTCTATACCAGCAAAGTGCTTTTAGAATTTGTTCTTTAAATTTCATAGTACATTTTTAATTTTAATTTATATAGCAATTTATACATTAATTATTAGGTTAGAATAAAGACAAATATAAAACAAGAGATCAGCAGAGCAAATTATGAATGCATGACAAACAATGAAAAACAATGAAAAAAGAGTTATTTAGCATAAAACAATGAAGTGGTATTTGATGTCTGAAGGGAATCATTCAATTAAATAGTAAACTATCTCTGCTGAATAGAACTGTAATGGTGCACCCTTGTCACATACAGTATAATGAATAAAAGATTAACTCTAAAATAGCATATTTTTCAGACATGTAATAACTAGTGAATGCAAGACATCTTATATACATGAGATGTTGGCACAAATGTGTCTATTTAGCTAGTCCTTTAAATTCCAGGCATACTTAAAGCAAATTCATCTTATTAGTAGTACCCAGGTCCTTTGCTTTAGCTAATGATTCAAGAATACTTCAGTTTATATGCAGACCAAGTAATAAATTATTTAACAAAAATGGAAATGACATAATTCTACAAGAACACACTAGCATGAGAAAATGACTTCACCGGCTACAAAGGTATTAAACTGAATAAATGGGTAACTTTCTCAAAGCAACCCTACAATTTTACATTACTGGTAGCACTCAAGCTAAAACACATGCTAAAACAAGACAAATGACCATGGATAATTCCAAATTACATGATAGAGTTACATCAGACATTTTACAGGTATATTTCTAATTTTTCCATTCTTTTTCTTAGAATTAAAGGTGAATCAGATAATGACTGTTTGAAAAATGCATGGATTAAATGTTGAAATGTAGGTCTAAACATGATGGTCTAAACAAGAAGTGTTTCTGAAATAAAAGCTAAATGACTTATACTTGCTTGAAAGTAAGCAAGGTAAGGTAAAATACAAAATTTAATTCTACGTGTATGGAAGTGGATCATTTCTGGTGAAATCCTAAACGTGTTATGTCATGGACTATCTCCACACTTAACTCTCTTTGAAAAAATATGAATTATCCTCAGCAATCCCTGTAAACTAGAAAAGGATGCATGCAGACCAGGACTGCTGATCATCCTTACAATATGTAAATCTCATCCTGCCTTGCCTGGGGCAAATGACATCAGCACAAAATATAAAGTTTACTCATATTTTGGCAGCACTATGGTTCCAATAAATAGGTCTTATTTCCTGACTTGGATTTCTAAAAAAAACATTGCTTTTGTCTCTATATTTCTGATGCATCATGTTGGATAGGCAACTTGAAAAATACAGCAACTATAAATAAGATCAATGTTACAGGGTGATGTTTAAATCTTGTAACCATTATAAACATCGATGCCTTGTGCATCAATTGAAACTTTGTCGTATAAAGCATTGAAAACGTTATGAAGTATAAAATTAAGAGCCCGTTCATGAAGCTGAAAATGATGGGATATTCTATTTTTATCTAAAAATGCAATACTGTAGGTGTTATTCAAGATGTCCTGGGATGCCAATCTACCACAGTACGCACACACCAAAGCCATGTGGCTTCCTAACTCTCATGGCTAAAGGCTGGTTTAGCCAACTATGTAACCCATGAGCTGCAGGAAAATGGCTTGCTGAGGACACTTTGGTTTCAAGCCCCATCAGTGTGAAGCAATAATCAACTGCTACTGCTTGGAGAATTCCAGTCACAGTCAGCTAATGACATGACCTAGACCTGAACTGGTGAAGTATGAGCTACAGATCTCAGTGTGCACTCTGGTTTAAACACTTTAATTGGTTGAGACACTCAGGATCCCCCTGAACGTCTGTTTAAGGACAATTTATACAAAGCAAATTGTTGTATCTTACTTAATTCTTTAAAATATCATTTAAGTTTATATTGAATAATGAATAAAACCAAAAAAATACTGTCCCTTTTGTTTATGATTTACCTTGCTGAATACTAATTGCAAAAAATGCAGCACAGTGATTATAAATATCATAATTGGGTGATCAGAATCTTTTCTATGTGGAGCATAAGATTCCCACTGTATTCTTGTGCAAATGTAGCATGTTACAGAAACCTAGAGATATTAGACAGATATTTAAAGAACACTGTTTATGTAAAAATACCCTTTTCTGCATTCTGTGGTTTTACATCTCTTTCCCTAGAATATTAAAAAGAATCATGAACAAAACACATTAATGCTGAATTGGTATTCAAACTATAATCGCTATATATTCTGTATATTCTGTTTTAGTAAGGGAATACTGAATAATTTTATCCTAATACGTGCACCTAGAATCTAACCTCCTCTTTGAATAAGTTTTCGTGCAGTGTAATTTCTTACAGCATATATCTCCATATTATTCACATATTGTACAAAGACAATAATATGTTTCTGTATCAGGTCCCACTTAACCTGTAGCATGGTGTAGGAGAACCTTCTCACAATAACTACCAGAACCAGGGCTGATGTCTGGTCAGAACAGGTCAGAACCAGGGCTGAGACCTGACCACCACTGGTGTAATTAAATCAGCTTCCCAACCTAATATGGTCAATAATCCTACCCCCTTTTCATTAAACCTTAATGGCGGTTCAATCAGCCAGATGTTACACCCCACACTCTCCCTCGCAAATGCCATTACATTCCCAAACTCACTGTTTCACAATCTCATTCCTAACTGATCCCATCACATTCTCACAGGCACCAGATTCCATAGATTCTCACTCCTGGACCAATTATCCAACCATATCCCTCTCCCTTCAGTATTTAAATTTCCCTCAGACACCAACCCATGCACACTATTGAGAAGCCTCTTTTAGAGTTCTCTAATGTGTGTTTTTGGCTCGTTGGATTTCCTGGTTTTTGGAACTAACTTTTCCCCTTTTCGATCTCGTCTCTTGGATTTTGTCTTTTGGATTTTCTTGTCGGTTTGTCTCGGATCTATCTGGTTTTCTGATCTATAGCTTCTCCTATCGACCTTGCATCTGGATTACGATTTTGGATTGTTTACCTCTGCATCCCGCAGAATTCACAGCTACGCACAGGATCCTCGGAAAACTACCTGCCAGTTCCCTGACACCAGATCTAGCAGCTGAAGTTTCTTCATCAACTCAGAAGCTTCCACCTTCTTTCCTAATGAAGCAAAAAGGTTCCGCATACAATGAGCTCACTAATGGTAGCTAAACTTATTAATCTTTTCCCTAACCACTGGGAAATACCATTACATATCCATTTTATAGTTACTACTATAATTTACCCACTATAAATTACTTGTCTCACCACAAGACTAATCCAAGAGACTAAACTGATCTGGTTCTCATCTTGAGACTAGATACCTTTTCACATGACTATTTACAGAGAAACCAACTGCAATAGATTCCCCTTTCGTGTGTACCAACACTTTTTTTTTTTTCTCAAGGACCCCCTAAACCAAGCTCTTTTCTAGGTGGTGGTTTTGGGGCGGAGCGGTGGCTCTGTGGCTAAGGATCTGTGCCTGTGGCTAGAAGGTTGCTGGTTCAAATCCCGCAGCTGGCAGAGGAATCCTAGTCCATTGGGCCCCTGAGCAAGGCCCTAACCTCAACTGCTCCAGGGGTGCTGTACAATGGCAGACCCTGTGCTCTGACCACAAGCTTCTCTCCCTGTCTGTTTGTCTCATGGAGAGCAAGCTGGGGTATGTGAAAAGATAATTCCTAATGCAAGAAATTGTAAAGGGTTAATAAGGTGATGTTATTATTAAATACCTTATTTAATCAAGATATTTTATTTTAGTTATTCTTTGTAGGTTTTTTCTGACATTTACCTGTAAGTTCTTTCACCAATAGAAGTACTTTTAGTAGATCAGTTTGAGCTATCAAGTTGTGATTAAAATATTTAATTAAAATGTTCATTACTTGTAATTTATCAACAAAGAACATCATTGGAAGGTGGTAAGTACTTTTTGAAGGTAATATACCATATGTAGCTGGGCTAGGGTGTGTCATCTAGTCATCACACATGCACTATATGAAAGCGATATCGTAACCTCCACTAAAGACTAAAATGCAGTATTTACACTGCTGTCAGTATGTGAAAAATAGTCATTTTTTATATAATTGGTCTTAAAGGAATATACATTTGAATGATATACAGTACCAAATAAGTGAATAGTACACAGGCCGCATACCCTTTCACAATCAGGTAGTTAGATTTCTATATAAAATATCAAAACTGACACTAAAAAAGTTTGACCTTTAGCAAGAATCATGGTGGAAACCTGCTACAGCTCTCCTGCTAGAACATTAACCTTCTCTCTTAACAACATAATAGACTATTGACTTATTCTCCAGCTGACATTTGGGATTAAGAGGCACTTTGGTGCTCATTGACTGACATTCCCATTTATTCTCTTCAGTGAAAAGTCAAGTTCTGGAGTTGCTGTTCAGTATTCCCAACATTTCAAGTACAAATAAACTTTAAAATAATAAAAAACAATGAATAATAATTGATTCTGTTTTATAATTAAGAAGAATAAGTCCAAATGGTTAATACATACTGATTCCTGGAGTAATCACATGGCCAAGTGGATTAGTTCAAGTTATAAGGATGTGGACACTTACATGAATAAAGACACATGAAAATAATGGTACTGCATTTTTAAAAAAAATGTGCATTCTGAATTATTACATTATAATTATTATTATAGTATGATAGATATAATATTTAAGTAGATGTATTATTATAATTTTTAGTAAAAATAAGTACAAATAATAAGTAAGAAATATAATTGAACAGTACAGCATACTGTAGTTATTCCTCAATCAGATAGAGCAAAGCTTTAAAAAAAAATCATCAGGAAATGATATCAAGAAATCTATCACTTACTGTGTATATGCAACATATTCAAAAATATGTTACGAGACAATATTTTTATAGAAATGCATTCAGGTTGCAATCAGTCACGTGTTAAAAGCTGACATGTCTGATGCAGTGGAACTGGCAGTGAAAAAAAGATAACAATGATAGAGCATGTCTACATGTCAAACCTGGCAAGGTGTGTTGACTTGAGCTCTCCAAAATTTGTCCTGTCATTGATGGAATGTTGTAAGATTTAATGTTGTGATAGATTTGAAAGTGCTGGCTGTGAACACCTTAGACAGTGAGCATCTGTATGCTGGCTTTATTCACAATTCAACATGCCAATGGTTTGAAGGCACCGTTTGCTTCAACATTCAACAAATTAAATCTCCCTTTTGGCTGTCCCCAATCAGCTTTTTAATATAGTGATTTAGTGCTTATACAAGAGTCAATGTCACTTGAGTGTAATATAATAAGTGACAAATAATCAATTAATCAAAACAACCACAACATTTAATTTATTTCCCGAATTATATACATTATATGTCTAAAAATGTACAGGCATAAATAAAGTAATAAAATTTGTTTGAGGCTTGTTATCTAATTGGGTGAGAACAAAGACATTGATGTGAAAAGAAGGACTGATCAGCTTTGAAATTACAGTATGCTGTTGCAGAGCAGGAAGACAAAAGTTAATGATAAAGTGGAATCTTGAAAATCTACTTCAGCATCAAGCGAATGCAAACTGCCTTCTTAAATGACAACTGAAACAAAAGAGAAGCATGCAATTACCCACTCTTCAGAAAATGTTTTCTCTACTTTGAATCGAGTGTGGTGTCCAGACATTTTCAGTCATATCCAGTAATCTACTTACTTCAAGACTTCCCTTTTCTGTGTTTGAAAAGAAATCTCTCAAATGTATTACTGTAAGTATGGGTGTGCGGGATAGACTAGAAAACATAGTGAATTCAAATATTTGCACAGTTATTACTGCTGTAGATGAATGGCCAGATAATGCTTGGAGAAGGACAGAACTTGTCCACCATAGTGCCATTAAGGTAAGATCTCCTCCAAGCTAAGATCTCCTCCTTATATTTGACAATATTACTATTTCTTCTCTACAGGTATAAGGTGAAGTTGGTTTCTAGCTTTTGTTTTTCTATCATCTGGTTTTAACTGTATGTCAAACACAATAATACATAAGCTTATGCATTACTTACATATAAATATTATGTATAAATAGACTTTCAGTTTATCAAAAGTCTAACCCCACTAAGAGAATATAACAAGACTTGAAGAAATTCCTGAGCAGCATTAATTAAAAAAATAATTAAAAAAGCAATTAAAAGTATATTTTCAAGTTACTTATGTAATGGATTAACCTTTAAACTTCCAGTATGGTGGTTAAGTGCTTTTAAGAGGTAATGTATGTAGCAACCATACCCACACTAGAAAACTATACAGTAGGGGATGCATTTTTACAAATGCCCCCAACATTTTTTTAAAGTTAGCCCTTTACTTAAAGAACTTATACACTGTAACTGTCATGGACTACATTTGAAACTGAACTTTCCCTAGAACTGTTCATTAGTGGCATATGGTCATTCCTTAAATTATGGATAGCAAGACAAGTAATACTGAAATGTGAGCTACATATAAATCCTCAATGTGCCAATATACAAGTATTGTAATGAACTACACCACCTAGTGATTTTATAGGACCCTTCTTTCTCACACAGGCTATCAAGACCCACAGATCCACCAGCGTCCACCCACACACTAGCACAAGACAGACATACTACACTTCTATTCTACACGCTACTGCACATGCAATTACAATAAATGTCCATGTCTCTTGACTTAAAAAAGGAACAAAAGAACAAAAACAAATTACTCACACAGGATATAGGAGGAGACATTCTGGTCTAATCAGAGAAAAATATCTCCCACATTCAGTGTTTCTAGACCTTAGCATTGTTACTTCTTCACCTCTCTCACACCTCATCACCCATTACGCTCACCTTTATAGCGTGGCCAGACTCAGCAATCCTGTCCATGTTCACATCCACTAGGCCAGGATGGGAGTCACATGCTTTTTGAACAAGCACCTTTTTAACCTCCTCAACCTCCCCATGGAGAGGACTGGCTCCCTGCACCTGACATGGTATCTGCTCTTTTCTTCTAGTTCTGATGTTGTCATCCTTCCCTGGAACTACACAACAGCAGCAGCTTCTTCCTTTCATGTTTCCACTCACTCCCTTCTTCCCACCCCTCTATTTCCCAATCTCCACTCATTCCCTGTCTCTCTTCTTTTCTCTCAGTATCTGGTGAAGCAACCTACCCCACTGCACTTACTACCCCAGCTTATGTTCTTGTTTTCCTGCAAAGGCTATTGCTTTTTTACTTCAAGACCATTATTTTAATAACATTGTATTATCTGCTTTTTTTCTTCTTTGGGGGATTCTGTGCAGAATCACTCCTCATCTATTGGTTGTAACAGACCAATCCAGAGAGTTTACATTAAGTTCATCAAGCTTGATTCCATTATCAACTTGTGCCTCTTTATTCTTATTACTCTCCCCACTTTCATCAGTCATTCAGCCTGCTCACAAACATCAACAAGTGGTTAGTCCGTGGTTATCCTGGATCTGAATTTTACGTCTGTGTCAGTGCAGATGAACCACAGAATTTAAATCTACTGATCTAGGGTTTATTGGCTGTACTGCCACCTGAATGTTGAATTGCATTAGATTTACCTGCATCATGCAGTACAAGCTCTCAATCACTCCAATCCACAGCACACTGATTCTCTGATTAGTGCTCCTCCAAAACCTTGCATATCTGAACCACCTCGATCAAACAAAGCTTACCCACCAACATCTCAGTTGGATTCCGACTGGATTCCGACTAGACTCTTAAAAAATAAAAACATGAACAAACAGTGAAATAAAACAAGATTAACAATGAATTGTTTTATCTTTGTGGAGGATGTACTGTACACTGGTTGAAGTTATGTTAAACTATAACATTTTTTGGCAGGACATAACACTCCAGTAAGCCATAACGGGATTTTAGGCATTTACAGTACCAAATAGAACAATCTGTTTCTTTAATGACTTAATTCCAATGTATGGATAACGTTTGGTCCTCAGCTTTCTTTCTTTTATTGAAAATACTCTTTTATTGGTATTGGATTACAGTATTGGATTACAAATACCAGTATTCAGTTGTAAATACTGGCAGAACAATAATGATGTTTATGATGTAATCTGTTTTGTCTTAGGGAAAGGGGAAGTTTTAGAAGGGACAAAGCGCTGAGCTTTTTTACAGCGTAACGTCTTATAAAAACCCTGTACTGCTTGTAACAAATTGAGTCTCTGGTTGCACTTTGCAAAGTGGCAACAGGGCTCCCAATATTGCAATATTGAAATAAAGACCTTACTCAGGTGAGAACTCTCTCTTGTGGCTTCCTTGATAGTTAAATTTCCTCGACATATGCGTGAGACAAATCATTGCACAAATAATGTTTCAATTACAGATACAACCACAAAAATAACTAACACTACAGAAAGATTTTAAATGAAGTTTTTTTTTTCAAATGACAGGTACCATACAATTTTAGATTTACCCTTTTGTGTATTTTTGTGACAATAAGATTTCCTCATTCTATCTGTACCTTTTATATGAAAAGAGGGTTACCTTTATGCAGATTACTTCACTGTGCTTTTAAAAACATTTTAGTTCTGTAAAATGAAAGAATGGCATGTATGGCAAAATGTATGGCAAAACATCCTCTCAATAGCATTAAATATAGGCAAGTATTCCTCAATATTTTAATACTTTAGGAATTGCTTCTGATCTAAGCCTGGTGAAAGCCTTAGTAAACACATTACACACTCCTTTGTACACTTATTGTAAATCGATACACAAATACCAAGAAAAAGAAACAATAAATCCATTATATCAGTTATTAAGACCCTTCTTTTTATTTTGGAACAATGAAGCAAATGTTTTGTGTTTAGAAGAACATGTTCCCGAATAAAATAAGGGTTCCTCCAGGAAACTGTTTCAGGTCATGTAAACCAGGAGATCAGGTTTCCTAAACACACTTTAATTAATCTTATTTGTTTTTACATGCTGCCTTCATGTAAGGAATTGCTTATTCTGAATTCCATTTTGCCATGAAGACCTCAATTTTAGAAAAAACAGTAAAATTGTAACAAACATGTTCATAACACAAATACATACTGTATCTTGTTAGTATTAGTTGTACTACTTGTTAGTAAGAATTCAGAGTTCCAGTCTCTGCGGTTTCTTGTTTGAATTTCAAATTATAAACCTAGCATCACAAATATGTATGAGAAAGTTGAAAAGGCCATTAAAAAAGAGAAATGAACTCAGCTTTGTTACCAAGGTGGTATTAATCCAAGAGCTTTTATTTCTGGCCCTTGATAAACTTGGCATTTCAATTGATAAAACACACTTTAATTTGGTCATTTATATTGATGCAGATAAAAATAAGCAATCACAGCATTTTGGTTATGATGCTTTCATAAGTTACAAAGAAGGCTACTTCAGTAGGAATGGCAATGGTAATATATAACACAATTTTATATCTAAGAAAAACACCAAATCTCCTGTTAACCATTTTGTTTGATGTTCATAATTATTCAGACCTTGATTTTGTGGTCATAGGCTGAGGTATTACATTAGAATTTCAAACTTTTCCTACCAATTTCTGTCCCATTTCATTTGTTAGTTGGTATACAAAATATTTACTCTTTTAGAGGTAGGAAAAGACTTCAAGGGAATGATGTTGCTTAAAATCATATAAAAGAGATCTTAATCTTAACCACGTTAGTGCTCTTCATAAACAATCTTAAGAACCATAATGCAGGCATTTTTGTTACTGTGATGCAGTGCCAATGTGTGTTTTCAGACAGATTCATAGATTTTTGTTTTGTTTTGCTTTTTTAGATCAACTTTAAAACAGTTTATTTAAGTGACTGTTGGAGTCTAATACAAGAACTAAATGCTGGTATTGTCTTTGTTCTTTTCTTGGGAACTTTGGCTGACCTCTGCATTACTACAATCTGAGCAGACAGTAGACAAAACCATAAAGAACAATGAAGACAATAATTCTTAAACACTTGTTTAGTTGTATGGTTGTTTCCTGTGTTAATATCCCAATATAGATACAACTCATTAACTATAAATTATTTTATACTGTATATTTTTACATACTTTCAAGACCAAGAGACAAAAAATAGTTGAAACCAGTTTGAAATCTTAAAAATATTATAGGTCATAGGTATTTTATAGACATAAGTACTGTTATAAAGATACATTTAAAATAGCTTTACACTGGATTTATCTAATAGATAATTCACATAGAATAGTAGACTCTATGATCCCATAATACAATTCCTAATATAGGACTAAAAAAAGAGTGAAGAAAGCTCCTAGAAAGATAATAAGTTTAGAAGTTACTGTATATCATGTACAGACTGACTGAAGAGACTTTGGAAAGGTACTGATACTGATACCAAAGGTACTGGTATGATTAAATTCAGAAAGGCACTAACATCTCATATTATTCCTTAATTAACCTCACACACATGTGGATTGAAGGGCATACTGTAAACTGAAATTTTGCACAGCTGATATTAGTACTGAGACCTTCAGGTTCACATGTACTGTGTACTGTAAATGTGGAACTGAAAAAGAGAAGACATTTAAACTGCTTTTTGCATCATTATTATCCCAAGTTTTTATACTTGACTTAAGTTTATATATTTTGTAAATATATATATATTAAATGTATAAAAATGACAGATTTGGCAAAATTCTAATGATAATACCATATACATGATACATTTGGATCTACAGTATAAGGCTGTAATTGTTTTGTTGCAGCTCAGGTGTCACCATCTCTAGATTCTGAAGTTACAGGTCACTTTTCTATCAAGACCTGAATGCAGATAATTTGACTACTTATCCACTCCATTGGTCCAATTAGATATTAAGATATGACAAGGAATGAATGTGACTGGTGTTCAGGGAACAGATTAATCCTCTAAAATTTTCATATTCCCAAAAACAAGAAAAACACACAAATACCTCTGGAGGTATTCAAAACCCTTTTCAATGCAAAGGCATCTTTGAGCTCATTTCACAACAATGTCAGATTAAATCTACACTGACCTTTAAAACATAAATGTCAGAATGTGTTACTGTTTTCAACTCCCTGAGTTTTGGCATATTTAGCTCATATCCCTTTCTGTCTAGACCCTATGGTCTATGGTGTTAACAGGGCACAAGAAATGAAGGAAAAGCCTGGGGGTCACATTTGTTTTGTTACATTTGATCGCAAAGTCAAATGGAGTTTGTACATTCTCCTTGTGTTAACATGGATTTCCTCTTGGTGCTCCATTTTCCTTCCACAGTCCAAAAACATACTGGTAGGTTAATTGGCTTCTGGGAAAATTGGCACTGGTGTGAGTGTGTGTTTGTCTGTGTCTGCCCTGCGATGGACTGGTGTCCTATCCAGGTCATACATCAGAAAGACCACCAAAACTAAAATTATTCTGCAGCTAGGATCACACCTTCTCCCTTCCCTTAACGACAGACTACTGTTCTTTTAAATTTTCTCCATTCATTGGAAGTTTCATTTCACACCTCTCTGCACCCATTCTGACTTCACACCTCTAGATTGGCCTCTCTTTCTGTCCCCTGCTCCCGCCTCTCACTCCTCCTCCCTCCCAACCTTTGTTCTCCCTCTACTTTACCTTTGCCTACTGCCCTGTCTCTCTCACACCTGAAGAAGGCTCCACGGCCGAAACGTTGTGTTCTCTTTCTTCTTTTTTTCAGCATGGAATAAACCTATTACTTGTTCCTTTGTATCCAGGGTATATCCTACCTTGCCCCCATTGTTTGCTGAGCTAGGCTGCAGCTCCTCCAGCACTTTGAATCGGAAGAAGCATTTAGAAGATGGATTGGATGAATAGATGGATGGATCATAACAAACAAAACACTGCTGTTATGCAGGATAAAAGACTTTTCATATTGCTTTGTTCCTCTGTCTTAAGAGTTTCTTTTGTTAATTCAACCAACGTCCTTATTATCAGTGCCATAGAAAATAATATAGTATACCTATTTTATGTAGTACAGTTAATTATGGCTCTCTTTTAGACATTGACAACAAATAGTAAGGCATCAAGGTGCAACAGTGACAGACTTTAGAATTAAGATATTTTTAAAGATATTTGGATCTGAAATCTGAAGGTACAGCTAGGAACACAGTATACTGTATGTATGTGATAAAATGTAATATATAACCTAATTTATATGTAACCTCCTTTACAAGAAATGTTAGGTTACTCCTACTGATAGGCCAGCAACATGGTTCCTGATAACTTCTAAATACACAGAAATGTAATAATAATAATAAACTTTATTTTATATAGCGCCTTTAAAGGTGGCTTCTCAAAGCGCTTTACAGGATGACAATAACAATAAATAAGAAGACTACAACAATAAATAAGAAGATTTCACAAGATAGAACACAATTATAATTACAACAATACAACAATAACAATAGAGGAGACTGTGGAAGGTGGTATTAAGAAGAGCAGAGGGGTGAAGAATGGAACCAGTTAAGTAAAGGCTTTTCTGAAGAAGAAGGTTTTGAGTATGGATTTGAAGGAGTTTAGAGAAGATGACTCTCTAATATCCTTGGGCAAAGAGTTCCAGAGCTTGGGGGCATAGCAGGAGAAGACCCTGTCGCCCATACAATGTAGACGGGCTTGGGGGACAGTAAGGAGGGCAGAATTTGAAGAGCGGAGGTTGCGAGGTGGGGAGTAGGGCGATAAAAGTTCAGACAGGTATTGAGGTGCCAAGCCATGTAAAGCCTTATAGGTGAGCATGAGGATTTTAAAGTCTACGTGGAATTTGACCGGAAGCCAGTGCAAGGACTCCAGGATAGGAATAATGTGAACACTTGCACTAGACCTGGTCAGGATTCTGGCTGCTGAATTTTGGACATACTGCAGCTTGTTCAGAGTAGATTTAGATACCCCAGGGAGTAGAGCATTGCAGTAGTCAATTCGAGAGAATACAAATATGTTGATCAGCTTTTCAGCCACAGTTAATGATAGCATAGGGCGTAGTCTTGCGATATTTCTAAGGTGAAAAAAAGATGTTTTGACAGTATGCTGTACATGTGGGTCGAATGTTAAGCCAGAATCGAATATAACCCCAAGGTTTTTCAATTTTGATTGAAGCTCAAGTACAGAGCCATCTACAGACAGGGTTACAGGACTGGCTTTACGAAGTTGATGGGGGGTACCAATAAGCATGACTTCAGTCTTGTCACAGTTAAGATGAAGGAAGTTTTGAGTCATCCAAATTTTTATGTCAGAGATGCAATTAGATAGAATAGAGACAGCCACATCAGTGTCGGATTTGGTATGGATGTATATTTGAGTATCATCAGCGTAAAAATGAAAGCTGAGGCCATGTGATCTTAAAAGCTGACCAAGTGGGAACATGTAAATGCTGAAGAGCAAGGGGCCCAGTATTGAGCCCTGGGGGACACCAGACTTGACAAGACCAATTTCAGACCTGTACCCATTGAGAGAGACAAAGTGACAGCGATCAGTGAGGTAAGACTTAAACCATTTGAGGGCAGTGTCAGAGACTCCAAACACAGTCTCAAGACGAGAAAGTAAGATGTTATGGTCAACAGTGTCAAAGGCACCACTGAGATCAAGAAGGATGAGTATGGAAAGAGAACCAGAATCAGAAGCTATTAGGAGATCGTTGGTGACTTTGACTAGGGCGGTTTCTGTGCTGTGACGTTGACGGAAGCCAGATTGGAGGGGTTCGAAAAGGTTGTTTGTCATGAGGTGGTTATGTAACTGAAGTGTGACAGCACGTTCTAGAATTTTAGAGAGAAAGGGTAAGTTGGAGATGGGGCGAAAGTTGTTAAGATTGTCGAGAGCCATGTTAGGCTTCTTTGGCACGGGGGTAATAGCAGCAGTTTTGAGGACCGTTGGTACAATGCCGGTGCTCAAGGATTCATGTATTATATTGAGGACAATGGGACAGAGAGAAGAGAAACAGGACTGGAATAAGGTGGTGGGAATGGGATCTAAAATAGATGTGGTAGGTTTCATGCGTGTAACTAGTTTGTTTAGGGATGCTGAGTCAAGAAGAGAGAAGCTGGAGAGACGGGAACCAGAGAAGTTGGATGAGGAGGGAGGAGGTATGGAAATTATATCCGTAGTGGAGAGAATGTGATGCCGGATGTTGTCAATCTTAGAACTAAAGAAATTTAAGAATGTGTTGCAAAGTTGTGATGAGGCAGGTAATGTGGTAGGGCAGTTTGGCTTGAGCAGTCTGTTGATGGTGGAGAAAAGATGTCTGGGATTGTTTTGGTGATTTTCAATGATGTGAGAGAAGTAGGTGGATCTAGCAGACTCTATAGTAACCTTATAATCAGATAAGTAATCTCTCCAGGCCTGATAATGTACATTTAGGCCGGAAAGACGCCACCTACGCTCAAGTTTGCGAGAGGCTGCCTTCATGAAACGCAGATGGTCATTGTACCAGGGAGCAGGGCGTGAGAAGGAGATGGTTCGAGTTTTTAAAGGAGCAAAGGTGTCGAGGGTAGATAAAAGAGCATTGTCAAGTAACTGTATTTTGTCCTCTAGAGGGTCAGAGGAAGAGAAACAGGATAAGGAGGACAGAACAGAATTTGCAAACCTTGGGTAATCAATTGATCGCCAGTTGCGGAAATTTACAGAGCGTGAGGGGGAGGTGTTAGAAACAGGTAATTCCAGATTGAAGAGAATGGCTAAGTGGTCAGAGAGGCCTAGATCAAGGGGAGAGCAGTGGGAGACAAAGGAGTCATTTGCAATAATTAGATCTAAGGTGTGTCCTTTGTTATGTGTAGGGGTACAAACAAACTGAGTAAGGTCAAAGCCTCCCAAAAGAGAAAGGAAGTCTTTAGCCAGACTGGAAGAGGTTGAATCAATGTGTATATTAAAGTCCCCTAGAATAAGGATCCTTTTAAATTTAAGGGATAAGAATGAAAGAAAATCACCAAACTCACCTAAGAAGACTCCACTGGGTTTGGGTGGTCTATAAACTGTGGCAATAATTGTAGATTGGGGGATAGAAACATTTAAAACAAGACACTCAAAAGAAGAGGGAGGAGGTATAGCTATAGGACTTAGACTGTAAAAAAGGTTGTAAATAACAATGATGCCCCCGCCTCTGCCTGATAGACGCGGAAGGTCAAACAAACTATATCCAGGAGGAACTAGTTGGTTGAACAGGAGTCCATCGTTTTGTTTGTGCCATGTTTCGGTTAAACACAGAAGGTCCAGTTGTTTTTCTTTGATAATGTCACATAAAAGAAGAGCCTTGCTGTTAACGGAGCGGGTGTTGAGTAGCGCTGATCTGGCCAGTCTCGGGGATGCAGGGGGAAGCGGAGTGCGCGCCAGGTGCGGTAGTGAGAGGAGATTTCTGAGGTCGGCGCCGGTACGTGATGGACTTACAGACGTGCGCCGAAAGGCAGGGATAGAGACTCCGCAGGCAGACGAACGAAAAAAACGGCGTCCTGTGCTGCGATGGATGTAGCGAGTCGGTCGTAAAATCCCAGTAAAACGGCAGTAATCGAATGTGTCTCTGACCAGGAAGTAACTTTGTTTTAGTTGAAGAAGTTGCAGTGCAGTGTACCTCAGAGACATGATCGATGAATCGAGACGGGGAGGAAATCCAGAGAAGGCGGTAGCAAGTGGTGAAGGTCTTCAGTTGAGTAAGTTCACAATGCAGTGGAAGTCGCATTTGTGAATTTGTAACGTGGAGCGGATAGCGTGAAAATAGATAAATTAGAAATCAGTGTAATCGAGGAGAAAAAGAAAAAAAAACATAAATAAGTAGATAGAAATGAAAAACTGGTGAGAGGAGCGGCAGCCAAATGCGCCAGCGTTCCCTCTTGACCGGAACCGAAATGTAGAGCTCACAAGGATTTGTGATAAATAATTTGAAAAGCTTGGTGGCTGCTCTTTTTCATGAAAACAAGATTATTGAAGAAGTCTGTTGTTTTGGGTCCTTTCGTATATAATTGACCTGGATAAGTTCCCTTAAGTTGGAGGGCCTTATGAGTAAGCATCTCAAGCAGATATATTGAAACTAAGGGGTTACATTGTGAGAAAACAGACAAGTCTTCAGAGAATTAGACAGGTGGTTAGTTCACAGTGAAAAACCAAGCATATTGTCTTAATTTGCATTGATTTAATTTTATGTAATATGCTGTATTTAAACATAGAGGGTAATTTTCCATGTTACTAATTTATCACAGTACAGTATATACCATTACCTGTACTTTTTTGATGATGTTTTCAAAATAAAGACAAAGATCCAAACATAAGTGAAACATAACATTTTTTAATTGCTGTATAATGAGTTGTCTGGCCACATGTCATTGGCATAATTACGTTTTATTCAAACCACATAGCCATAGTGTGCTCCAAACATTAAAAACTGAAATAGCAACATTGTTTGCTATTGTTTGCACCAGGCTTGTCATAAACCTGCTTAAAATAAAGTATGGTAAATTATGCTCTTCTAACTTATATACCAAAGATACTGAAAGAAAAATGTTTTTTTTATTTCCTCTGACACATGTGTTACCTTTCTGATGTTTTGAAAATGTAAAAGATAAAACTTAAGTTTAGTGAATAACACAAACTGACAGTGTCTCCTGGTATTCTTCTCTTTCCTTGTCTATATTGTAGGGGTAATGCAGTAATGTGGTTTATCTGTGTTTTATGGTTACAAACAGGAATTTGGAAGATAACGAAAAATAAATTAAGTTAAACATGTTTTTTTCTATTTTAACATTATTTGTACTTTTTACTCCTCAAAAAAGAACAATTTTATTTATGTACTTTATTAACCTAGCCCATGTACCGCAAATGAGAAAGGAAGCATTTGGAATAGCAATGAAGAAAAATAAGGACTATTCTGACATACCCACTCCATGAATTTTCCAGAAGGAATCCAGCTGACTCCTTATTAAAGAGAAAATGATTAAAAAAAAACCACAAAAATCCACTGGAGATTCCACAGACTTTTAGCCAGTTTTTAGGTTTCCCATAGCAAATGAGAATGAAAGCAATAAATACTACTATGGAGGCTAAAATACATAATAAAATATTTTTTTTTTCTGTACTGCAACAGTAAACAGAGTTAAAGGTGAAATAAAGAGTCTCAAGTGTGATAATTTAAGACATGGAAATGGCAAAAATATTTGTATATAGTTAACAACTTTACAATTAATACCCATCGACTGGGAAATTATGAATCTGCCATTCTTTCACAAAAAGGTAGACAAAACTGAACTAATTATAAAACAGCACTCATCTTACATGTAGAGTAGTCATCAGACTACAAAAATTGGACACCTTTGGTATCACAAGCCAGAACAGACTTTTTAATTTGGAAAATATTAAGATTTTGTGGCACAGCCACATACAGTACAATCGGTTCCTAACACTGCTAATGAAAAGAATTCAACTAAAAGAGGAAAAATATGCTAATCAAAGTGAACTTGCATTATATTCTTTATTCTTAATTTAGATCTTCTATTCAGATGTTTTTGTATCTAACTTTAAACTCTGGAGAACCAAGTACTGACTTGCCAGGATGCCACAAAGTCATTGTGGTCAGAGTTACCAGGGTAGTGGTATTTTGGATGCATATTTTCTGCATGGAATAAAGGGGGTACACTGTATTTGCTTCTGTAGATTTGGAGGGCAATTCAAAAGACAAACTGTTTATCTCTTTTAATGTTCACCATTTATCTAGAATGTTTGTTTTGTTCTTCTCAATTTGTTTCTTCTTTAAACTTAGTTTAAACTTTTTTATTAATTATAATTGTTGGATTATGAAAAACAAATTTTCTAATAAGTTATAAATTTGTAAAAAAAAAATCTAATTTTTGCTGTTCTTTAATCTGGAACTGATTTAGTATTGCAACAGTACTGTATAGATGAAACATTCAGTTCATTCTTACTTTTTATTTTGTTTCTTCTATAAAATTCTCATTTACTTTTGATAATTACAATTGTTATAATGTGAAGCTATAGAGATAATAATACGAAAAAATAAAGATTCATATGTATTGTAATAGGATTACATGGGATACATATATTGCTTAACTAATTTGTTAGTTTTCTTTGAATAAGCAACAGGACTAAGGAATACAAACAGAACATATGACATTAAAATATTCAGCAGGCTTTTGATAAAGGTATTGTTTTGATAACATACTTGTTTGGATTGAGAACTGGTTACTGGTTAGAAAACAGAGTCAACATAAATAATGAAGGCTCAAATTGAAGACACAGCAGAGGTGTCTGTAATGTATATCAATAATCTAGATTCAGGTACAATTAGCAAAATAGTGAAGATTGTCAATCATAGAAAATAAATTAAATTAAATAAAAAAAAAAGAATTTGACAAAATATAAAATCTGGCAAAGACCTGGCTGATAACATGTAATGTTGACAAGTGCAAAGTGTTGCAAACAGACAGTAAAAACTATAAGATATCATACCAATAAGGTGGGTTACTATGATATTTAAGAAGCTATTTATGAAAAAAATGTTTATATTGGCACATTATTTTCCTCCACTTGGCATTATGGATAAGCAATACAGAAGACAAACAGAATAAGGCATTAAATTAAGGCATGTTATGGTAAATCTTTGCAATGAATCAGTAAACGAATTATTGTACCATGTAGTGCATAACGTAGATTGTTATAAAATTGTAAAGTGCACAAATTATGTTACCACAAAAAGTACTGCTCTGGAATCAGTCCAGAAAAGAGCAATCCATAAATTTCCAGGGTTTAAAAGGCTGACTAAAAGAACTGACAGTTGTCCGCCCAGAGAAGATCCTCAAGACAATCCAATGGATTCTTAACAGTGAAATGTAAATCTGACACAAGGTGAAACTAAGGGGTAATTCATTTGACAAAGAACAAGAGGCACTTATTTACACAAAGGGTTGAGGCTGGAATATGTAACCCAGCTTTGTTTTCAACACAGATACTCTGGGTTCTATTAAGAATGGTCTATATGGGATCCTTGAATTAGATACTAGCAATCAAACAAGCTAGATGTAAGTTTGTTACTTTTGTTTTTGTATGATCTAAAACAGTTTATTAAACACATGAATTCCCCGTTTAATTTAATGTCACTGTTCACATGAAAATAATCACACTAAAACCCACCACACACTCTAAATTAGACCCTCTGGCTTCTTAATGTCTTAATATCTATGGGTTTTGCCTTCTAAAGTACCATGTTGTGTAGAATGTTGATTTGAGAGTGATAGATATATCGGTATGTATTTAAGAGAGTAGCAATTACATTTCCAGGTGGACATTAGCAGTAAAATACATTGGATTTCCAGTAAGCAATAAATTTTTTTGCTTTGTTTTGATCTCAGAAAGTAGCTGTTAAACAGCTTTCCAAAAATATGAACAAAAAACATGGGCTGCCTGTCTTGTTGAACAGAAAATATGAACAAAAGTTGTTGATGTAAGGTGCATCAGATATGACAGGCTTTTTTTTTAAAAAGAAAAGAATAAGATACAAGCTTTCTTATATTCTAGCAGCTGCACCAATTAACACCTTTTTAGTCTTCACACACTCAGAAAATTACTGTAATTGTGCTGAGGGTTTAATGCTCAGCCTTTAGTGCCCCTCTAATAATAACTATTTGGATAAGTCGTGCATTCTTCATAACACACAGCTGTTTCATTTAATTAACCTAATTACTCAAACCGTACACAGTATAATTGCTATTAAAATATAACCACAGCTTGCTGCTTAAAACGGGCAGTGTCTTACGAGAAAAAGGCTTTACTTACTTATATAACTAGTTTTTGCTTATTTCTCCATGTAAAGGACTTATTTTTTGCCAAGTGCAGTGGCAGGATAGGGACTTACCTGTATTTTAAACAATTACTTAGGATTAATGAGTGCAGCAGTGTTTATTAAAAATGAACATTAAACATTTTGCCCACTGTAACATAGAGGGAATGAATGCATCACAATTTGATTTGTTTTTCCTCCTTAATGTTTTTAGTGTAGAAATACAGTTGTCAATTTCCCAATTTCCTTGATGTTTTTCAAAAGATGAAGGTGACCAATCTGAGTAGAAACCAGAAAGTTTTCCAAAGAGCAAGGTGTTTCCAAATAAGGTTTGTTATTGTGCTTTAGTGTACCTATATTAATACTTGTGTAGCAAACTGGTTTAACTATACAAATGAATTTCTTAAGATATGAGATATACAGAAGATAGAACTATGTTTAAATAATTAAAATTTCAAGAAACTAAAAATATGTTCTAATGTAAACTCAAATTCAAAAAATTAAAGTCAATTAATTTAAAGCACTTTACCTGTTATTTTTACTGAAGTAAACTACAGTACATACAGTACATACTGTAGTTTAAAATCTAAGAACAGATGAAATTCACATGAGTAGCACTTGATATTTACGTCATAGCACCAGTGGCTATATAGACATGATTAATAAGTAGTCTGTGTACCATAAAAAACATCAGAATCTTTGTTGACGCAAAGAAAATTCTGCAGTGGAACTGACATTGTTATTTTCAGAATGTATTTTATTGTTTTTAAAACACTGTTATTGTATTGTAAAGGGTTATATAAATCGGACTTGTCACAAATTAAGTTACTGAAGTATTACAATACATAGTAGTGTCATTACTCTGGATAAATTTAATTTGTTTAGTTCAGGTTTTTTTTTAAAGGCAGTATATGGATGAGGTTATACTGTATATACTGTATCAGTTATGTGAGGATACTAAGAATAATCTTGCACTTTCACAGACTGAAATGCTTTCTACTGAATTCTTCCCATCACCTGAAAGAAGATCAAAGATAAAAGCTTTGTTTAACTCAGTCAGCTGTACAACAATTATGGCAGAGAAACTTTCTCTTCTGTTTTCTGTCCCTTTTTCTTTCCTTTTACACAGGCAACAGGAGAAAGGCTCACAAGAGGAAAAGGTAATCATTTAACCCAGTGTTCATTTTTTACCGGATTTGCTGCTCAAGACCTCACACTGGGAATCTGCTGAATCTGAATCCTGCATAACCAGTATAGCCAAAATAGGAAACAGAATCTGGACTGACCACTAAGCACTAATAATTTATGGTGCGCTAAATCATTTTTAAACACACCAACTCTGACTCTGCCAATTTAAGATAAATACCAGTGTGATGTGAACGTAAACACAACTTTCTACTACAACAAACTATCACTGCAAGCACTGCGAATACTAAGGCTTAAAAACATCTTTCAAAAGAAAATAAAGTCCTACAAATGAGGGGCTCATTTCTGCTTCTGTCAGGTATTGCACGTCTTTGCTGCACTCGAGATTCAGTGGCTGCCTGATGGAACAGAGAAAGGGCACGGAACAAGCAGAACCTGAAACATGTCTCTGACTGTAGGGGGTGAGGGGTAATAAAAAGCTGTAATAATGCTCCAGTTCAAAACTCCACTGGCCTCTGTTCTGGCACTTTCCATTCCTGTAAGCAAGAAGGCAGGCGGAACACCTGGTTGGTTTCTTTCTTTGTTTCGGCAAGTCACTTAACTTTAACGTAAATTTCCCTTCTTCAGTGATAGCAATCGAAAGGCAAAGGGAAATTCTGAGACCACAGTCCAACTCTCTCTTGATCACAGGAAGCAGAAAAATACACAACCAGAACAAACAACACAACAGAACAAAGCAAAGTCAACATGTCTCTTTCTTCTCCCCCACAAATTCCCCATACAAGCTATCATAACCTGCTCTAGTTAGTATCTCCCCTTAAAGTTTTTAAGACAAATGAGTCTTCAACCAGTAATATCTGAAGTAGATGAGCTAGTGTACATCTGCAAAGCATTAGTAAGATTACAAGCCTACACATCACCTGTGGAAATAAGAAGAGTAAATTACAAGCAATACAATAATTCAATATCTAACCACTCAGTAAAAAAAGTCCTTTCAGAAGGTCATCCTCTGTCCCTGCCTCCCTTTCTGTGAAACCCTTAAGTCGACAGTACACTGCCAACTCTCAATTTTCCTCTTGATTCAACCTCTTCAGTCTTGCTTTTGCTCAGCGGAAACTGCTCTCCTCATTGTTACTGATTGTGTTCACTCAGCTCAGTCTGTCTCCCTCAGCTCTGTCTTTATCATTCTGAATCTGTTTGCTGCCTTTGACACTTTGGATCTCTTTATTCTCCCGTCAACACTCACCGACTTCTTTAATTTTTAGCAGTCTTCCCTCAGTGATAGCACATATCAGGTCTCTTGGACTCACTTTCTGTTCCTTAATCTCATTCCACTGGTGCTTCAAAGATATTGTCCTATTTCCCTTACTGTTCTTTCTTTCTAAGCCTGGTCTCTCTATCTGCCTTTCTCCTCCCATAGCTTTTTATATCACATATGTTGACAATGCTAAAATCTTCCTTTCTTTTCTTTCCTCTGATAATCTGATTTCTTCCCTACCTCTGCCTGTCATGTACTGTATCTACGATATCTCATCCTGGATGTAATCCTACTATCTTAAACTCAGCCTCCTAAAATCAGTTCTCTTTTATCTCCCTTCCTCTGCTTCCATTTTTATGGATCTCCACATCTCTCTTTCTCCTGACTCCATCATCTTCTTTCTCTTCTGTTCTACCAAAAACCTTGACACCACCCTTGACCCTTTCCTACTGCTAAAACACTTAGTCTAAAGTGTTTATGCAGTTTTTATCATTATAACTTTTGCAGAATCCAACTTTGCATTATCAACTATTCTAGCGATGGCACTGTGGCTAAGGATCTGCACCGGTGGCTGGAGGGTTGCAGGTTCAAATCCCATGGCCGGCAGAAGAATCCTACTCCATTGGGCCCCTGAGCAAGGCCCTTAACCCCAACTGCTCCAGGGGTGCTGTATAAACGGCTGACCCCAAGCTTCTCTCTCTCCATCTGTGTGCCTGTGTCTCTCATGGAGAGCAAGCTGGGGTATGGGAAAAGACAAATTCCTAATGCAGGAAATTAAATATGACTAATAAAGTGATCTTATCTTATACACCTTCTAGTTCATGTCCTGGTACTGTTCCTCTTGGACTATTGTAACTCCTGCTCAGCTACCAAAACAATCTGTCCACTCCAACGCATCCAGAATTCTTCTATTTGCCTTGCTATTTCTCTTCCTTGATGTTCTATGGCTACTACTGTACATGTATGTTACTCCAGTCCCTTCACTGCTTCTTTTTTGCTGCATGCCTCCTTTACAAAACCATAGCTAGAGCTTTATTAATCTCTCTGCCTAACCTATCATCAGTATCTTATCTATGTCTACACCTTCTCTCGCATTTTCTACTCCTTTCCCACCAGGCTTTCTGTATCTTATCACCACTCTTCTACTTCCACACTGTGTTAATTCTTCATTCCTGCTCCTCCGTGGCAGAATGACTACCCACAGAAATATGAACTGTTCGTTCCCTGACTACAAATTTCGCAGCATGCTCAAGACTCATCTGTTTTGGCAGCACATGTAATCTCTCAGCTTGCAGTTGAATGGAGATTTATTTGAATCATGCCTCTTCTGCGCCTAAGTTAAGGTTTTCCTAAGTTTCTGAATTATTCTTTCCAGTCGTCTAATGTAAAGATATCTGCTAAGTGAATTAAAACACAATAAAGTAATAAATGTAGATTTGATTTAAATAAAAGCTCCCTTAATAAGTGCAATTAAATTAGGTTTAGAAACTTGAGCAACCAGCAGTAAAATATACTAGGGTCACACACTCATCACATTCAATAACCCTTTGTCAATTCAGGATGACAGTGGGAAACATTAGGTAACATAAGATGGGATACACCCTGGACAGGATGCCAGTCCACTGCAGGGTATATACAGTACTACGGTGACATACTGTATGCATTATTAATAGCATCAATTGTTATAAAAATCTGCCTTATATTAATTTGTTATTGAATGTTTGTTGTTAACCTAATTTACTGTATAATTTAATATTTCTACTTTCTATTCTTGGGGATTTAAATAAAACGTTTTTGCTCTTGAGGCCTTTTTATATTTAATGACTGTTTGTGGTATTGCAAATGAATATATAGTTGGTCCTTTTTTATTTGTGGTCCTGGAGGGACTGTCATTGCTATCAGTTGATCCAACATGCTTTGTGCAGCTGTGTGGAAGACTATTCTCCCTAAGGCCAAAAGAACCAAGTGGTAGGAAGATTATATCATTGTATTGCTAAGTGGCTATGACAGGTTTTTGGTGAAAACTAGTGTCATTCACTTGCAATCTTTATAATCATCAAACATTTCTGAAGGGTAGCATTGAGGTCACCTAAACACAGGGAAATACAAAAGACTCTCTTTTTACCTTCTGCAGTCATAACTGGTATTTGCTTTTGAAAGCAATTAACCTCTGTTGACATTACTCAAGATCATACAATCAGATACATTTTATCATTGTAATACATAGATGTACTTAAACCTGCAGTAGATACATGATGTCTGAAAAGGCGATGTTCATTAGAAATAAAAGGTGCTGATTTTAAATTGCAGAGTATTGTTAAAAGAAAATGAATAAATGATGTTACAGAACACTGCAAAATTGTTGCAGCTGCAGTGTGGTGTGAATTATATTTTCTGCTCACCATCAGGATTTCTAATTTCTATGTATACTGGTATACTTTATGCAGTATATACCCTCTTTACAACCAGACAGTTTTATTACTGACACACATACTGTATATGAAAAATAAACAAATAAAAAAGTTTAATAAAACAAACGTTAAAAATATTTGTACAATCAAAACTTGGATGACTCAAAACATCCTTCACTTAAACTGTGACCAGACTAAAAGCACCTTCAAAGCCAAGGCAGTAACTCCATCTGTGGATGGCACTGTACTTGAATTTCAATCTAAATTGAAGAACTTGTGGGTAATATTTGATCCAGACTTGATGTTTGACCCACATCTGCAAAATATTATAAAAAAATATTAGTTTTCCATCTTAGAAATATAGCCAGACTACATCCTATGTTCTCTCTAACTGTAGTTGAAAAGCTGGTCAACATATTAGTCTTTTCTAGTACTGATTGCTGCAACGCCTCTCTCACTGGAGTATCTAAATCCACAATGAACAAACTTCAGTATATCAAGAATTCAGCAACCAGAATCCTGACCAGGTGATCATATTACTCCTGCCCAGTCCTTGCACTGGCTACCTATCAGGCTTTATATGAACTTCAAAATCCTCATGGCCACCTATAAGGCTCTTCAGGGCTTGGAATCTGATTGTGGTCTCCTATTTGTCTTCCAATTTTGCTTACATTCTGTGGGTGACGGGGCCTTCTCTTGCTATGCCCCAAAGCTCTGAATTACTTTTTCAGAAGTTATTTTATAGATACTATGTAAAAAAAGTTTTTTTCCCCTTAAATAAAATTCAATAAAATCAAATCTACAATAACATTCTGCTTTTTGGGGCAGTCTGGAACTATGTACAGACCGAGGTATAAAATGAAGTACTGTAATACAAGAAAACATTCAGTAGTAGTATACAGTACATCATCATGGTTAAAGTCAGAGAACTACTTAAAGACTGCAGGCAAATGGTGATTGGCCTCCATAAGATGGGAGATGTATATACAGTAAAATAATCTGCAAAATGAAAACACAACAAACACACAGACCAATTCTCTCCTGTAGTGTCCCTTTTTGTGAAATTACTAAATGATACATATACAGTACATTTTTTCAAAATATTTTATTACAAAACCGAATCCTGAAACTGAAAACTTCTAAAAATTTAAGATAAGTTGCAGTAAATATCCGCTAAACCTAAAATGCCAAACAACTGAAATGTTGAGAAGTACTCTGAGCCGGGAGTTCAATATTTTGTGAAAGGACTTTTTGCATTTTGTCGGTACTGTAAATGAACTTTTGCACAACCAACTTTGCTCACAGTCTTGGTACAGTTCTTGCCCATTCGTCTTGGGACATTTGCTCAGGTTCTCTCAAGTTGCTTGAGGCTTGCTTAGGGAAAGCAGTTTTGAAGCCTTTCCATAGATTCTCAAAAGGACTCAAGTCAGGACTTTAACTGGGCTACTCAAGGAAATTCCCCTTTTTTATTATTAAGCCACTCCGGTGTTGTTCTTGCTGATGAGAAGAAGAACTATAAATTAATGCTTCAACCATCATGTATGACAGTATGAAGGGTGCTGATTAAGTATAGCACTGTGTTGGGTTTGCATCAGATCTAAGGCTTTGCATTACAGTAGATCAAAAAGCTCAAATTTCAAAAGAGTAGCGTAGAGGAGTTTATTGCCATATATACATGTACATTGGAATTCTTATTTGCGCTGATCTCTTGGGACATACACAGTACAACAAACCACACAATGTAGGCAGTACTTTATAATATAATAAATAACACAACCAGAACAATAAATATGTGTTGTAGTAGTGAAAGAAAAAAACATGGAAGACCATGCAAAAAGTTTATAGTGCAGAAATGCATTGAGTCTGAGGCATTGCAGTTAGCAGTTAAGGATGCAAAACCTGTTGCCATATGTTTACAGTTGCAGTTAAATACTTTGTTGTAAACTCAGTGTGGGATTTTAGGTGTGTTTTCCATTCTGCAATACAGGCCAGCTTTGTAGAGTGACTGGGATATTTTAGCTTATGCATATTTTCTCCAATCTTTGAAAGCTCAATGGTGTGTTAATCCATTTTCTAGTTGCTTTATCCAATACAGGGGTATGGAGGGAGCCAGAGCCTATCCTAGCAAGCAATGGGAAGCCAATTAACCTACCAGTACGTCTTTGGACTTTGGAAACAAGCACCTGGAAGAAACCCATGTGAACACAAATACTACACAGATACTGTAGTACCCCAGGAATTGAACCCAAGGCCCCAGTGCTGCAAAGCAGTAATCCTAATTCAAAAACTCTCTCTATAGCAACAATAAGATGAAGCACGATTCACAATTTTTGTTTTTGCTAATTACTGTTTGGGTAACAGTATAATTCAAAAGGAGGTCTGGTCCATTTAAAAGTCAGTAGGAGCGCTATCCAGTGAATGGGTAAAATTGTAAATAAACAAAAGTAAAATTAGAAATATGCTGTAAGATATATAATAAACAAATACAGTATAACAATAATTAATACCAGTAGTGATAGTAATAAAAGTTCATGGCTTTACTTCATCCAGTAGAGTTATCGTTTGTGTGTCCATATAATACTTATCAAGTAGATTTAAGAACTTTTTTTTTTACTTGACCTTTATCTCCATTCTATTTGTTTTTTATTTTCTTTTATCAGTGTCTTAGAGCTTTGACTACTTCATAATGTATAGAAAGTTACTTCAATTTACTCTGTTCTTTCATTTTTGAATACACTAGGAGGATGGCTGGAAGCTAAATATTTGCATTTTTTATCATCACTTACAGTACAAATATAGTTTTTGTTGTTTTTAGTTAACTCCTCCAAAACTTTTGTAGACACTAACATAACCCTGTTAGGTCTGGGGGAGGCAATCAAAGTGAACCTAATCTCATTAAGTGATTAACAAATGTCCACAGGCAATTATTGTTTGAAGCTAAATGGGGACCCAAAGAGGTGAGTTTCACAACTGATGTGTTCTATCACCTCCCTGTGTCAAGAAAAGGAGCAGCCACTAATGTCTCAGCTAACATGAGCAGTGTATAACAGCTTAAACCAAAATTGTTTTGGTTGCTGCACGAGTATCCTTGCTTTCTTTTAGGTAACTAGATCTCACCTCTGGTCCATAAAGGCCACCTTTATCTTCTGATTTGCAATCCATCTAAACTCTTAACTAATTAGATTAAACAATATCTTATTAAATATAACCAGTGACTGTTACATCTATTGAGCTGCTGCTAAGCCATTGATGGAACTGATGCCCCACAAAATACTTTTGTAACAGATACAAAAGGGATTTTTCACAAATCTGAAGAAACGTTTTATGATTTGTAATTGCACAGTGTTAACAGAATATTTGCCACACAGATCCTTTAAACAGAAGGCACAACATACAGTAAGTGTGGAAGGAATGCAGAAAACAACAACTGATTTAACTAATTAATCAAAGCATCTAACCCAGCTATTTTTTGAAGAATCTAAGAAAATCACTTGCAAGATTAGGAGCTAGCTAAAGGCACCAATGACTTACTGGATGAAAAATACAAATACTGCAAAAATTTAATAATAAATCAAATTGTGACTCTGAAACATGTAAACCTCTTTTCAAAATAAAAACAAATGCCAATTTCAAAAGAAAAACTTTATGAGAGCAAACCTTACAAACCTGAATTTAACTAAACTACTATAAAATTTGACCGAAATGTTTGGTTCTGAGCAAATATTGAAAGGTTTTTCTAAACAGCCAGCAGATGACTTACAGTAGCAGTGTGGATTTACAGGTTTACCTTTAGCAGTGGAGTTCACACGATAGAATCTGCACATCAAAACGTTCATTTTTATTAAAAAAAACAAGAGTAATTTAGTCATGCCTTCACTTGTCTGTCTTTTTTTTTCTAAAATGAGAACACTAATGCCCTAAAGGAGGCAGTAAAATTATATAACTGGAAATAGAAGCAAACTAGACCTGTTTTAGATGTAAACATGAAAAGATCTGATATTTTGAACCAGGTCAAAGGTTTACCAATCTTTCTTTAAATGTCCGTGTAACTTCATAAAAAATCAAAATGTTATATCAACAAAGATTATGCCATTTTACAGTCTTCCTTTACATTTTCATAAATGCATATAAAAGTCTGTGAGTTGTAATTCTCCGCTTTTTAGTTTTGTTTTCAATGATTGAATGATCTTCATCCATAACACAAAAACATGTGAAGAAAAATTTTCTTTAAACCAATAGCAACAATCATTTTATGAAAGCTCAAAGTGTAGAACTAAAAACCTTTACATTTATTTTAAAATGTGCAAATAATGTTTCTTAAAAAATTGTATTTTCTCCATACTGCAAAATACAAATCCATATTCTAAACATTTTTTATAGTCTGTGATTTTTACATGCTCTACAGAGTGTCATCCAAAAAAAAAATTGTTTCTGAACAAATCACTTGTACCTTATGTTGTGACAAGATGTGGTGGAAAGTTTTATGAGGGTTTCCTAAGTGGCTTAGGAGGTTTAGGCCTTGTACCAACAGAACCAGGATCAATCATTTAATCATTGTCTCCTTAGACCTCATTATCTGCCTATGAAATGGAAATGGCAATTTCTTACCTTGCTGTCCAAGCAGTTCTCAAAGCACATAGAATCATTAGCTGGTGTCAGAACTGATACAGTATCTTAACAATCTTAACATAGCCCTACCAATTATTATGTAAATTCCTTTAAGGTATAGTAGTTGGGTTTTTTTTGGAAGGCTTTTATAACAATCTGAGAAGAAATAGCAAGGGAGACTAATGCAGATCAAACATACAGTAGTAGACCACACATGATGATTAAGTTATAAAAAGAAAATGCTGAAAATATACATTCTGACTTCAGGTCTTGTATTTAAAGTCATTATATGACCATCTGGTATTTGTTATTTGACTTCTCTTTACTATTGTAAAGTAACATCCTCTGTCTGAGAAAAGGTGATGAAAGATAAAAAAATCAGAAATCTGTTTTGTGGTTTTATCTGGCTCTCCGTGCAAACTTCACAAAGGCATTTTTATGACTTGCCATGCTGGTACATGGGAATCCTTGCTCTTTTCTCAAATTGCTAAAGGGGTGGAAGCAATTAGCCTTTGGAAATCCTTTTAGTTCAGATCTGCATATCAACTATATAATTGAATCATATGTTCACTTCAACAGATGTCAACAAATATTCTTGCTTTGTGTGTGAAAACAATTAGAAGGATTAACTGATCATCACTAATGGTTTGCAACTGCACTACACTGTGCCACCCAATGTCTTTTAAAATGTGAGGACACTTGCATGAGAAAACATTTCTTCAGAAAAAAAAGCGACACTACACTGGATTTTCAGTTCTTGAATAGGATGATCTCATGTTTTTTAAAAAAACAATTCAGAAATCACAAATATTTTGTTCTTACACATTCTGCTTATAATAAGAAGCATGGCATGCTTACATTTTGCTGTTGAGAAAACTACAGTTTTTACTATATTCAGATGCCATTTCTTGCCATAAGAACTTGATTAATTGACCCAAGTTTTAATTTTTCTGTATGTAGAGCTCTAATTCTTTATATGTTTTTTGTATTTGATGCATAATTATGAAGATGAAATTTTAAAACATGTTAAAAAAGAAACATCACAACTATTCTGAGATACACATTTGAAAAGAAGCCCTTATACAGTTTTGCCTCCAATATTTTAGATTTATTTTATATCTTGATGTGAAAACACAATCAATTTGTCTTAACGGAGATCACAAATAATAACCTTAAACACATTTGGAAGAGCAAAATGTTTGGCAATTTTGTTTAGAATATAATTAATATGATTAATATATTGTTAAATGCAGAGGCCACAGTTCTGGAGAGCCAGTGTAAAGTATCTACAGGTTTTCAGTCCAACTAGACTCATAACAATCTGAGTCAGCTCATTTTTTACTTAATTGGACATTTAAATAGCTTCTCACAGATTTTCAGATATTTGTGCTGTAAAGATTCCTAAAAATACATACAGACATCTTGCACTTTCAACTGTTTTACTAGTACTTTATTATTACAATTTGAATTTATAGTAATTTAATATTAGGTTACAACTTACAGAGCAACCACTATCATAAAAGTGCAGATTAATGTTGAAAATAAGAACACAATGAGTGATGTGTGTAATTAAATTTAAGGTACTGAAATGTATGTTATTTTTCTAATCAGTTTATAATTATAGTTTTATGGATTGTATGGCCTTCCCTTCAAAATCCATTCCCTTTACCAGATACAACTTAAAACAGAAAGAATTTTGTAAACACCCACAAGAAAATAAATTATCACTTGTTCAAAGAAATTAAATGAGAGACCTACCTCTACTGTAGTGGTAGCTCATAAAATAATCTGTTTGATGTGGATTTAATATTTACAATATATTTCTATACTGTATGTACCTCCTATATTTCCAAGGTAATGGAGAGAAACAGATAAATTAGACTACAGGTTAACTGCATAGACTGTCAGAACAGACCTCTTTTCCACCCTCAGGGAAAGAGGGATTGATATGGATCCCAAAGACACTACAGGTAATGACAGATTGGTAAAACTGCAAATAGACCTTTTCCTAGACATAACAAACCACCTTGCAATTTGTCTTCCATGAGGAAGTTCTTAAGAGGATTGCAATTTATTTAGTCGTCATTTTAATTATGTGGTTCACTGTTTGATAATATCCATAAGCAATATAAGTACAGTACATGGATGAACATGTATAAAGCTTTAGATTTATCTGAACTTGTGGAACTAATGTTACATTGCCAAAGAGATAAGACTAAATTGTGTGAGACTCAATATAAAGGAATTAAAACCTTGACTATGATGGCATACAGTACTATTAAGCTAATAAGCAAAGCAAGAGTTGCTGTAACTGGTGCTGCATTGTACTTCTTTGTCATCTATTAAAATTGTAACTTCCTGTTCCAACATTTGTTACACTTTCTGAACGAGTACAATGTGTCCCCATGTTCCAGTAGTTATAGTATTCAATTTTTTTTGTACAGCCCCTTTGTAGCATATTTATTTAGTTAATTTACTATGATGGTGGACTTCTGCAAACCATTGCTCATGTCCATTTTAAGTAGTGAAAATATCAATGTTGCAGTGTAGAAAGCTTAACACAAAACTACACATTTGTTCTTTTTAAATTATATTATTCAGAGGAATTCTCTTCTTTACAGGAAAACATGAAAATTGTGTTTCTGTATACTTACTAAAAACAAGGGCTTACCTTTGTTCATAATAGCTTTGTAGAATTGCACTGTTCTTTTCACACAGATATGTAATACACAAATGAGCTGCTCTGCTCACCAGCAGCACTCAAAAACTGACTTTACAAATGGGTTGAACTTACAATTCACTCCTGGAAATGAATGGGAATTATTTGAAATGACCTACAGTATATTACCTAATACCAATACTAAATAAGACAGCCTGCATAACAGTTCTAAAAAACATCCTCACAATTGTTTCTAAAACAATTGCATAAGGCAAAACAAAATATTAATTTTAGAAAGATGCTTTATTGGTCACTTGCAACATACAAAGATTACACATTCCTAATTGTGTGCTACTCATTCACTTGTTGCAGTAAAATATAATAAATCAACACCTTAAAATATCTATTAGAGATAAACATAAAATAACCAATTCAGTTGTAGTGATGTGGAAATTTTAATCCGAAAATTAAAATTAAAAACAATCCGAAATTTCTAAATACAATAATTTATAGTCTTATACACAAATTGTAAATAAACAATGTACTATTTCCTGATACAACAAAACATGCATAAGGAGACAATAAAAATGATAAGGGGTTTCAAAGACAACAATTACTAATGTTAAAGTTAAAGTATATTGACTCTAACATTTATAATTATCTAACTTCAAATTGATATCAGTCTCATATACTGTAGTTAACCACATTCATATTCTTAAAGCAAGTAAATATGGATTTACTATTGCAAACTATACTTTATGAAATGTGTTTGGAATTATTGTTTAACTCTCAAAGATCAATTAGCTAAATGTTTCTTGATGAGTTTTTAACATCCCACTGAAGACAGCCAGGCTTGATTCGTTGTGAGCCAAATTGTCAGCTGTTTTCCCCTGGAGATGTCCTGATGTGGGAGAGAGATGGGGGGAACTTTTGATTAGCGTTTTGTTGAGCACAGCTCATCTGTGCACATAGTCTGTGTGGGTCTGACTACAAGTAAGACTGGTAGGGGGAATTTGGTTAATTGGCTATAGCTTTTTATTGAATATGCCCCAATATTCAAAATGTTGACAAAAAGAGCCTAATTGTCTTAATTGCATTGATCAGGTGAAGATAATTGGTTTGAGAAACAAAATTTCTCCTGCTGCAGAGAGACTCTTGGGCAGAATTCTATTCTTTACTGACTCATTCTATAGTCCTGATGTCCAAAAACAAAGCTTGCATTCATGTGGTTGATAAAATCAGATTTCTAGGTTAGATGGAGAGAAAAGAAGAGAGAGCAGGCGAATGAGCAAAGAAATAGGTTTAGTTGGTG
The DNA here is from genome assembly GCF_055471065.1 of Atractosteus spatula. Taxonomy (NCBI): domain Eukaryota; kingdom Metazoa; phylum Chordata; class Actinopteri; order Semionotiformes; family Lepisosteidae; genus Atractosteus; species Atractosteus spatula. The sequence goes on along the minus strand of NC_142713.1, from coordinate 23,000,956 downwards.
ATTGGTTATGGTGTTATAGAAACAATATCCTATCAAAACCTACAGGTTCCTCATTGGTTGGTCATCTTTTGGACAATGTACAGTAGTACAGTGACCTCTGACCCAATGTCAGGGGTAGAAGGGAATAGCAAATTGAAGTCACAGAGAGGTCTAAGATGCCAAATTACAGTCTCCTCAAGGCCACAAAAAAAGATTTTTAGAAATCATTAAAAACACTTATCTTAGTGTAATAATGTGCCTTGTCACGTCACAGTACACAGTACAATACATTGCATTAGTTGCTATGTACTGTATCTAGCATAGACATTTGTTTTGTTTTTTTAAACAAAACACAGCCTTAGCGTGAAATATACAAGATGATTTGCATTTAATGTTCTTTGTTCTATGGTTTAGCAATCATTTTACTTTTTAAAGTAGTAGAGTTGATTTTCCAAAAGAACCTATTCCTTATTTTACTAAAAATCATTTTTTTTAAATGGAAGGCTATTTTTAAAAGTCCCTACACACATTACTGGAGCAAGACAGATTTTGAAACCTTCTATTTGTACAGAAAAATACTATCAGCATTTCTTGATGTATTTATTAATGTTTACATTTCACTAAAAAAGAGGAATTTCAATAAAATTCCTGTAGACACTTGTGCAAGACATAATAAGGTTGCAATCGGAGATTGAATGAGGTGCTTAGCAGGATTAAAGAAACTCAAATGTCAACAATACTCCCTATTTAGGCTTCAAAAAGCTAGTGCTGTGATTATGGTATCCTCAACTTTTTTACTAGTATCAATTATTTGTTCCTAAATCATTACCTGCAAAACTATTTTAAAAAGCTATAATGATTTAATTTGGTGGAGAGTGTGATGAAGCAAGAGACATTGGAGGAGTGAAATGCAGAGCAAAGCACCCTGAATATCGCATCATAAGTCCAGCAAATGAAAGAGCTCTATCCACATTCTCACAAGGAATTAGGAAGATCACTAACACCCGGGGACCACAGATTTCCCAGTGTGCAAAGCCAGACAGCAACATTAGGTGGAAGATCGGTAAAGTTACGGGTACACCAATGTATTAGAAAGACACAAGAGCAGGGGAATTTTTAGAACTAAAAAGCTAGGCTAGAAGTGACGGTTATCATGTCAGATTGTTGATGAAACTCAGTCATATCTTTTAATATCTGCACTCTGGCCAAACATTATCTGCCATAGTACTCAGTAGCCAAAGCCAAGCACATAGTTTAAGATTTAGAGTGTTTGAAAATGAAGAGTGAGGATAAGAGCTCTTTTTATAATCTCTTCAGGTAAAGCTTATACAGTGTAAAGGACCCATTGTAAATAAATCTGAAATTTATTGGTTGAGGCACAGTAGCTGAAGTGCAGTTCATCCTGAAATTGAGTTAATAACATATAAAACACAACATTCAGCTCAACTAGCTCATTAAGTCATCAGTATCTTAATGATCCAAAGAAAGGCAAAGTATTGACTTCAAACATATAACTGGGAAGCTTGTTCCAAACTCCCACAATCTTTTGGGTAAAGAAGTGTCTCAAAGATGGAACAAGAGAGAATTTATGTAACAATAATATGATGGAGTTTCATTTGCTGGAGTTATGACAGTAATTAGCTATTAAATTACATGGATACTACTGTTACCCTACTCTGTGCAAATGTTTGAAAAGTTGTGTCAGTGGCATCTGAATAACAGTTCTCATTTCCTTGAGTACAACTGGTAAGATGTCATTGGACCATGGGAATTGATCATGAGTCATTCTAGTACTTGAAACACTTCTGCTTCTTCTATGCTAATCCTGTTTAATAAAGAACTTGCTTCTGCTGCCTAATACATGCTGTTAGCTTCTTTCTTAATGAACACCAGAGTAAAATACTCATGTAGTCCTTTCATCATCTAGAGGTTCACCTTCATTGTCTCAGATACATTTCACTTCATCCTTCTTTGTGAAGTGTATTTTGCTGTTGTACTGTTGTACTAAAAGAACAGTTTTAATTATTTGTTTTGGCCTTTAATGCAATATTAACTTCTCTCTCGCTCTTGCTCTAATATCCTTTTTAATTTGTGCTTTCAGTCCATTATACTTCTTTTCTTTAACTGAATTTTATTTCTTAATAATTTTAAAAAGTAATTATGTTTTCTTTAGATTTGTCTTAATTGATTTGTTGAAACATCTGGAATACTGTTTAGATTTTGATCTGCTATCTCTTGGAGTAAATTTGTTTTGTGCTTCAAGAAAAGTTTTTTTAAACTATTGCCATCCATTTTCCACTGATACTACTGTATATCTATCCTATCCCATTTTACTTCTCTTAGACAATGTCTTGCCATTCCAATTCTGCTTTCCTGAAACTGTAGATTTCAAATTTGGACTCAGTTTTAAAAGTTTAAAAACATAATAGCACACCATATTGTAATCATAGTTCTCTAATGGTTCTTTTATCTCTGTTTGCCTCAATCGTTCTTGATTGTTTGAAAAGACACCATCAATGCAATGCAAGTTCCTGAACCTGAATACTTTAACATATAGTGCTAAACCTCCTCCACAGCTTTCAGTACCTCCTAATGTTACATTCATCTCCATAATTTTCAGTTAACCATTTTTGTAATCCATAATTACCCGATAATGTGGTACTGTAGCTTCTAGTTCCTGTTCTGTTCCTGTACAGTGATTTGAATGCTCCTAGCATCTAGATATAAACATTTAATTACCTCTTTCTCCTTATATCTTTTCTTCCTGATGCAAATTCCTTTGTACGTTCTTTTGTTTTTTCTCCTCCTTTTTAGTTTCAGTGATTCTGGATTTCTTTGTAGATCCTTGTGCAAAGACAACTGGTCATGTTTTTGTTCAGAAATCTGTCAAATCTACTGTACAAAGATGGCCTGTGTCATGGAAAGATTTCCAGTGGACAAGAAACCAAAGCTATCTTCTAAACACCATGTTGTCATATTAATCTTTGCAGTTGTCCACCTTTTCCTAGAGCGGAAAGGATTTGTAAGAAAAACACTGTTTTATCCTGTTTTTTCGGTTCTTGCAGCGTTGTTTGAATTTGGTTGGGATGTTAAACATGCTGTTTATACCAATGTCTTTTGCTCCTGCACACCATCTACTGGGTCATTGCCTGTCCTGGCTAGGAGCTAGTCAACTCTATGCATGATATTAATCACCTGGGAGACCACAAACTGATGTTGTCCCATAGACCCTCCTGCAAATTTTCTGTCCTCTGTTAATTTTGGATACCTGCTAGACATCCCATCATTGTTATAGATGCCCCTACCAGAAATCAGATAAGTCTCTGTTCTTTCTTGTTTTCCTCTGACTTCTGTCCCGATTCAGACCAAAATTGGTATCCAACCTACTTTCTAAATAATGCCCAAGCTATAGCACCACTACTGGCCACTGATGCAGAAGATTGGCATCCTGACCACTGCAACAGCAAACTTCCAAAATATGGCCCAAGCACCAGGCCTTCAATATTTGTCATCTCCTCATTTCTCATTTAGGCATTCACTCAGGCAGCAAGTAAACATTTAAAATCCCTTAGTGACTGAAACTCTAACACCATTGCAGTTCTGTCTTCTTCTAAATACTTTTATTTGCTCTTCTCCTTTTGGGAGGTATTATATTCTAAGTCGCATTTTACGAGGTTGTTGTCTGCCAACCTCTTAAACTCGCTCCTGCTGCAGTTGTAATATCCAAACTCCGCCTTTTTCAAACTGGTGTCCAATATGTACTATTCCTTTATTCTTAATGTAGATTGAACAGGCTCATACTGCCTTCCTATCTCTAGTTTACATCCAGGCATTACAAGGGTAGGTGCCCAACCTGTGGCACTGGAAGCAAGTGCCCAAACTTTACTTCCTGCTACAGTATATCTCGATTGTCAATATGGACATTGTAAACTTTGTTCTTTTTTCCCTTTTAACCTTTAAATCACAAGGCATTCACACAAATTACAGTTTTACAATCAGTTATCCCAGCTGTATTAATGCTAATTCTGCATCAGGTGAACATATCTCTGTTCCTGCAATAGCAAGAACCAAACCAAAATGTGTCACTGGCAGCAGGGCTCCTACAGTATATTAGGAGACCTGTTAATTCTAGCACTTACTCAACAAATATATGCATGCACAATTCCTTCCTCCTTTCATCGTTTAACTCCTGCCTCTTAGCTTCTACATTTATTATCTTGCATCATTCTCTGTAACTTGTTTACTATTTTGGCATCTTATGATGATCCCGAGGGCTGGGTGTCATTCATAGTGATTGATATTTTTGTAGGTGGGTCCCAAGTAAACAGATAAATACAGCTATAAGGTACAAAACAAGTGCTCTTTATTTACAGTGAACATAAGATAATATCCCCACCAAAACAAAACAAAAGCCTAGCTCCTCTTTGAACTTCTTATTAAACTTCTTCAACCCTCTCTAATATTACATGGGTAGCTAAGCTGCACACAACTTTAAAAATCAAAACATCTATTGTACTGTATGTCACTCAGACTCACAGCTCTCCATTTCTACCTAGGGTTTGTCTATGGTCCTTTACAAGATACAGTACAGCCACCATTATGCACAGGGTTTTCTATTCTTCAAACAGAGACATTAGCAACTCTCTCTTCTGCACTTTCTTCTCTCTCTGACTTGAATCTTCTCCTGTGTGTCAGGGAGCCTCCATTTCCTGGTTTTAAATCACCACCTGACCATCCACCAGATCAGCTGGTTAGGTGACTGAGAATGCCAGCACATTCCTCACAGCTTTCTGGGAAATGTAGCTAAAACCAGGGCTGTAATTTTCATCAATTTCAAATGAAATTTTCATCAATTTCATCAATTTCCCTACGGGATTAATAAAGTATTATCTATCTATTTTGCCTGTTCCTGCCATCCTCACAATGTTAATTTTTTATATTTTGATGTTAGGTTAATTGTATCTTTTCTTAAAGGTTCACATGTGCTTGGGGCTGAAAAGACACTTTACAGATTTTCCTCCATAAACAATTTTTCTCATTTCTCTTTTCAAGAGCAAAAACCTACTTGCAGTTAACAATTCAACATGATTAAATCACAGAAAACTCATTGGATAATTTGTATTCAAAACAGATTAAATTATTCATCATTCACTGCCACTCCCTAGCAATTAGCAACACCTGCTGTTATAATCAATTTACCCTTGAGCCTTTCCCCAGCTCTCTTTAGCAACAGATTTTGTTCCACTATCTACTGTTTCCTACATTTCCTAAAATTTCCTTCTTACTGCTACAGTAACAGGCAAACTCCAGCTTTAACCCCTGTTTCACTTCTTTCATACATCTTTCCCAGTTGCTGTACAATGCACAGGATGAGCAAGCTCATAACTAACTCTTTCGTCTTCTTTTCTGTGTCATCGGCCTCACACTCTTTCTTTATGGCCTTTTCCTTCTGCCTACTGGTTTCCACAGGGCACAATGTTGACTTGCATTTCCTGCTGCTCATTCCATCCGCACTCACACTCAGCCCCTGCACCATTAGGTATTCTTAATTTGGCTGCAGTGAAAGGTGTCCATCCCAACTGGCGTCCAGATTGCCTGAATGCTGTGCGAGCTTGATTTCATTACTGTTTGTGCATTTCTTAGAAATCTACTGAATCAGAAAATCAGTTCTTATTCATTCAGACCAAACACCAAATTGTTTACATGGTTAATGAGGTATGTTTGTATTTTTCTGTTGCAGTGAATATTGTAAGAGGCCATTAAAACATCACAGATGGTTCACTGTACAACTCATCTATACAAAATAATTTTCTTCTTTAGTATATGCAAATCAGATGCACTTTTCTTCCTCAGGGAAAGAGTTATGAAAGGTTAACAAGTACTGTTGAAAAATTCTGTACTGGTGATTAAATTGGTCATTATTAGTCCAAGGCCATTAGATGAATCCACAAGCTCTTATATATACTGTAAATATGTTATTTCTTTTAAAGATTAGTAATAGAAGTATTGCTTATAGTGTTATTTAAACAACACATTCTATACTGTAGATTAGAAAGTACATAATTAATTTATATACATACTGTACAATCCTATCTTGTTTAGTGATATAAACACTACCAGTTCACAATCACAGTAAGATGGAGAGAAAAACAATCTTCACTCTAATTTAAAATTAATAACGTTATTCATACTAATGACCTCCTTGGGAACTGTATAATAATGTTATTGAAGAGCATAGCCTTCCTGAAGGAAGGGAAGCACTGAATGTAAAACCTAATCAAAGTGAAGCTGGTATTTGTTGTTAACATTTTTCAAACCTCTAAGGGTGTTGGTTGCTGGTTCCAAACAATAGAGGGTGTTTCCTGTTAAAATCAAAGCTGCCAGTCTCTCAGCTAATTTATTATACGGTGTGTGGACATAACAGTAGTCATGTGAGGTTTGAAAATTTCCTCCCTATGTTTAGAGATAAGGACTCCACTAATCATGATCTGCAAATGATGGGGTGTGGAACAGATGTACAGTGATGGTTTCTTTATTAAATATGAACTTAAATGAAGAATTTGCTCACTTCCTGCAATTTGATATTTTCCAGAGGCATAAGGTCCTGACTCTGTGATTCCCCCACTGTCTTTTTGCACACATCAGCAGGTGTGCATAATTTTCACTGTGACATCATCTCCTGACATAAAAAAATATCAGTTCCATCATCAGCCAAACTAAACACATTAACTGTGATTGTCTGGAGAAAAAGCTTGTCAGGCTTCACAAAACTTTCACAATCTGACTGCACACACTTGGACTTATGATCTGTATGCATTCAATATCTTCTCTCACCAGTGTAAATGTCTTATACTGTAGCTACTTGTTAGGCTATATCCTGTGTTGCATCTGTGCCAAGAAAAGCAAGACCTCTAATGGGTATGCTAAAACTTAAATAAAAAGAACATTTATGCTGACTACAACACTTTGTATTATAGAGAACTACAATAGAACATCTGAAATTTTCTGTCTGGGAGTTCCTAAAACTAGTATTCTTTAACTGAGCGAGCTACTGTGATGTCAATGACAGAGAAAGGTCAATGCATCCTGTATAATCTCCCACTACTCTATACAGTACTTAGTCCTTGAGTAACCATACTGACAAAAATATAACCTATTAGTTTAAGGATAACATTTGTTCTTTTTATCATTTTCGACATTTAAAAATAGTGTAAGTTTAAAAGATTAAGAAATCAGACATTTTTTCTTGACCCAGGGAACCTAGCTTTCAACATACTGTATGATGCAGCAAGGATTTGTTTTATACGTAATTTGCTGTGGGTTTGATTTGATGAAATTTAAAATGTTCAGTAGTCCAAATGGTCGGAAGCACCATTTTCATGTTTTGTTACTGACATCCATATCCTCTTCACTTGACAAATCATCTGGCTTATCCATCTGCTCATTTTCCACACTCATGCTTCTAGCCAGAACATCATCATTCGTTACCAAATCAGTAGCACAACTAACAGTCTGTTATGTGCTCTCTTAGTTTCTTAATTTCTAGTTTGTCTTCACAGGTCGGGTTTATCAGAAATTGTTCTGGTACTGAACAACGACATCAAGATATTTGACTGTCAATTAGCTTTGTTTGTTTTTTTTTACTTTCATAATCACGACACACAGCTCATGGTCAAAGTGCTCATCAACCATTGGATAAATAAAATACAATTAATCTGTGAAACACTTCACTAAATTTGAATGGTACTGTATGTGCTTAACCAGATTCAGAGCTACTAAATTGGTAATGAATTGTATGTCCACAACAAAGTGAAAAGTTGCCCATTGCAAGAACATAGTGTGGAGGGAAGGGTGATGCAACATCATGAAAAGATGGCCTTGCTTATTAAAATGAAGCTGAACAAATGCAGGAAGCCACCCAGTGCCAGAATAATGATAGGACTACCAAAGATGCCCTGTTGCTACCAGTGGAATGTGTGCTATTGAGACACAAGAGATACAAGGGGCCAGGGGAATGTGGCTGATAAGTCTGGCCCTGTTCCCTCTGTGGTAGTGTTCATTCACTTCAATTAAATTAACTGTTCAAATAAGAACGGATCATTTGAGAACTACAAACCTTTATTTGCTAGCTTGATCTATGGTTACGTGAAACAGTTACTTCTTAAATTGTTGTGTGGCTTATAATGTTTGCGTATGGGACCTTCAAGGTTATGTAGTTTTCATTTTCCCCTTTTCACCATAATTCAAACCCTGTTCCCTGGGGCATCAGGTCCTGAACATTATCTATATGGTCAAATTGGAAATCTTACAAAAGCTTCCTTTAGACCTTCAATCGCTTACTTGTGTCTTTGGTCTGCTAATCATTATCTTGTAAACTATTATCATTGTAAACTATATTTAGTTTTCAATGCTTAAGAATTCTGCATCAGCATTATGGGGTCTCTTGTTTCTAACTGTCCAGTCCTCATAAAATAGATTTGAATTGTACCTTATCTCTGCTACTGTATAATTAAGGTTTGACCGAACAAGTAAAATAATAAATGTTAAGTATCATATCGAATGTCCAATATACATATTGAATATCAGTTCAATAAACCTTCAGACGATTAATAAGCATTGTTATTTAATGAAGCACGTGAAGCATCTGTATTTGTACATTTATTACTCACACCTTTGTAAAGCATACTGAATATGTATTATTGTCTGTCCTGAAGTTTTGACAATATTCATGTTCTCAGTAGTCTGTGAAATAGTATACCATTATGAATCTAGCTTGACATTCTTATCAGATATGATACTGAATTAATCTCTCTCTCCAAACTTCAACAGCAATACGGAGTGCTTCTGACATAAATTGTTGTATGGCCCATAATGTTTTGCATAGGAGACTATACAGCATTGTTTCCAATTAGAAGTGTACTCCAAGTACCAGAGAGAGCAAAAGCTTGTCAGCAGCAAATTGCAATGGAAGCACAAAATGTGTACACAATACAATCAAAAACACAAAACAAAATACTACAGTAACAATTATAATGCTGGCAGTATTAATAACATTAATACTGTGGTAAAAAATTCTCATGAAATCCATTTAGACAGATCAATCTTTTGGGAAGCATGTTGTAAATAATACACAACAAGCTGAATACCACCTTATTATACTGATATTGTTTTTCTCTAGTAACTTGCTTTTTAGAGGTATCAGAGAAATAGCCAAGATTCTGCAGACTTCTTTACTTTCATTTTTTAAGTATGGTACCGTCTGCCTTCTTCAAAACTCTATCCATTCATTAACAGTAAGTGTGCAGGCCAATGCAGGGCCACAGGCAGCAGCAACCTAACCCTGCAGACAATGGGCAATAGGCAGGATACAGCAAGGATGGATTGCTAGTCCATTGCAGGGTACAAACACACATACAGTGGTGTGAAAAAGTGTTTGCCCAAAGATGAGTGGGCCAAAATTCCTCCACAGCGCTGTAAAAGACTCATTGCCAGTTATCGCAAATGCTTGATTGCAGTTGTTGCTGCTAAGGGTGGCCCAACCAGTTATTAGGTTTAGGGGGCAATCACTTTTTCACACAGGGCCATGTAGGTTTGGATTTTTTTTCCCTTAATAATAAAAACCTTCATTTAAAAACTGCATTTTGTGTTTACTTGTGTTATTTTTGTCTAATATTTCAATTTGTTTGATGATCTGAACATTCAGTGTGACAAACATGCAAAAAATAAGAAATCAGGAAGGGGGCAAACACTTTTTCACACCACTGTATATATAGGGAACATTTGCCAATTAACCTGGAATGCATGGATTTGGACTACAGAAACAAACCAGTGCACAGAGAGAAAACTCCTGCAGCCAGAGGAATTGCAGACTGAACACAGAAAACATCACCAGAATGATACTCACGATGCATAATCTCACCAATGTTAACAATCATTCCTCCATGCCAGCCTTCCTTCAAAAGAGGCTCTTTTTCAATCTACATTGGTGGAAACACAAATATAATTTATTCTATGTGGGTCAAATTTATAATTTACTAATTGTAGCCAAAATGTAAAACTGAATATACAGAAAATACAAACAAGTACATGCCCTCGAATCCTTTAAACAGCTAGACAGTCTGTCTCATTACATTTCACAGCTGCAGATCTGTAATAGGAAACTAAAATTCATTATTTTAGAACTACACTTTACTATCTCCAAACAAGAAGAGACTTTGTTCTTCTAAAGAAGATATTCCCGACTCTAATTCTCACTGTATGTCCAGCGGGGTTTCTATGTCTTCTTCAATTAGAAACAGTTCTTAACCTAGGAAAAGTGTTAAATCAATCCAATTAAAATTTAACTGGACAAGTTTATCACTACACTTTTGCTTTAAAGTAAACACAGATATAGGAAACCTGCTGGGTACTGGATTTTGATTTTTGATTACAGACTCCAAACCAGAAGTCAAAACCAGACAGGCTACTACCATGTTCACAGTTTTTATGAGTAGTTAATTACCCAGTAACAGCTGATTAAAATGAGTACATAATTACCCTGAAACATCTGACTAACAAGAGACACCTGTCAGCAAATTGTCCCAATTGACCTAAGGGGATAGAACTGAAATAACTTTATTAAAGAATTAAGAGCATTTTATCAGTCATGTGTTTTTGTTCATGAAAAATTGTCTTTGTTATAAATTGTAGTGAATATCCCATTTTAGACTTCTGTCACAAATATGTCTGAAGCACACTAAATACGTTTTAGGTGGCATAGTATTTTCTGAAGGATTTCCTGACAGTCAATAGCATTGTACTATACAAATTCTGTATTGCCACATAATATTACATATGTATAGTAGCATTACATAATGTACAAGAGATACTAATCTAGCATGTGTAATTTACATTATATACCCACTTTTCCTTTGTTTCCTGAATTATTTCCAGTACTGCACATAACAATGGAAAATTATTTTAAGTGTCAAAAACAGCTGTGAGAATAAATCCAAATGAATACTAACCCAAGAGATAATAATTTAATGGTCTCCATCCATGCATGCTTGTTACTAGTAAAAAAGCTGCAAGCAATTTTGATTTTTCTAATGCAGAGTTGGGGCCCAATTTCAGCCAGACCTTTAGGTCTTATCTGTGATTCTAAGCAGTGATGGAAGTTATTTCAGACTATGATTTCCTCTAACAGATGAAAGATAAGATATATACTCTTATACTAACTAAAAAAAATCTAAATTAATTACAATCTCATTCAAAAAAAAATAGTCTATGGGATTAGGTTAAATTAGTTTTATTTGCTAAATATGACCTGTGACATACATTCATCCTTATCATTATTTTTGACACAAAAAATGTCATAAGGTATTTGTCATTATATAGTTCAGGTGGGTAGCTTCGTCAGCATGCGTAGGCTGCAAAGGAACAAGTAATAGGTTTATTCCATGCTGAAAAAAAGAAAAAAGAGAACACAACGTTTCGGCCATGGAGCCTTCTTCAGGTGTGAGAGAGACAAGGCAGTAGGCAAAGGTAAAGTAGCGGGAGAACAAAGGTTGGGAGGGAGGAGGAGTGAGAGGCGGGAGCAGGGGGACAGAAAGAGAGGCCAATCAAGAGGTGTGAAGTCAGAATGGGTGTAGAGAGGTGTGAAATGAAACTTCCAATCAATGGAGAAAATTTAAAAGAACAGTAGTCTGTCGTTAAGAGAAGGGAGAATGTGTGATCCTAGTTGCAGAATAATTTTGGTTTCTGGTAGTCTTTCTGATGTATGAGTTCGGAAAACCGTCTTTGAGAACACAGACGGAGAGATTAGAGTGGTCATGGCTGTCAGAGGTGAAATGAAAAACAATGGGCTTGGAGAGATCTTTAATCTTCACAGCCCTAACATGTTCTCTGAAGCGGTCTCCGAGTCTCCTTCCTGTTTCTCCAATGTAGATGGCTGGGCATTTACTGCAAGAGATACAGTAAATAAGGTTGCTGGAGGTACAAGATGCTGTCTGGGTGATCCGGAATTGTCCTGAGGGGCCTTGAATGAGTGCGGTGGTGGATGTGTACTTGCAGGTGATACAGTGAGCTCTGTTGCAAGGGAAAGTGCCTGGTGTGGATGGTTGTTGAGGGCGGTCAAGGGAGCTGTGAACAAGGAGGTTACGCAGATTAGGTGGTCGGCGATATGAGATGATAGGGCGATCAGAAAAGAGGGCCCCAGTGGAGGGATCATCCTGTAGGATGGAAAAGTTGTGGTTAATAGTCCTGGGGATAGGAAGTGTGTTAGGGTGGTAAGGAAGCACCAAAGGAATGCGGTTGTTACGGCGGGAGTTCCTGATCAGGTTGATGGTCCGAGGGGTGTTTTTGGCTTGGGCAAGGGCCCTGTCAATCACACTGCTGGGGTATCCTCTGTTGATGAAAAAGGAGTACATTTTGAGGGCTTGGTTCTCAAAGTCGATGTCATCGCTGCACAATCGTCGTAGCCTAAGGAACTGTGAAAAAGGGAGAGAGTTTTTAGTGTGTTTGGGGTGAAATGAGCTATACAGGAGGTAGCTGTGTGAATCCATGGGTTTGTAATAAACCGAAGTGGAGAGTCGGGAGTAGTTGATGGAGAAGTTAATGTCTAGAAACGGAAGAGCAGTGGAAGATATGTTAACCGTATATTTGAGGGACGGGTGGAAGTTGGTGAAATGGTGCAGGAAGCTCTCAAGCTGATCATTAGAGCATGTGGCGGCACCAACGCAGTCATCAATATACCGCTTGTAGAGGTCAGGGACATAGCCAGTGTAGGAAGCGAAGAAGCGTTCTTCTACCCAGCCGACAAAAATATTGGCATAGCTGGGTCCCATTCTGGTGCCCATGGCAACTCCACTCACCTGTTGATAAAAAAGATTATTGAAAGAGAATGCGTTCAGTGTGAGGACCAATTCTGCAAGGCGTACCAGGGTGTGGGTGGGTGGGTGAAGCACTGTGCGTTTGTCCGCACTGTGCGTGTGTTTGAGGGCTGTAAGGCCATCATTATGGGGAATGACGGTGTACAGAGATGTGATGTCCATGGTGAAAATGTAGCATTCGGTGCCCTGAAATTGGAAATCATTAAAAAGCTGGAGCACGTGGTTGGTGTCTTTGATGTATGAGGGAAGACCTTCAACCAGCGGTCTCATGAGGCTGTCGAGAAAGGCTGAGATGTAAGTAGTTGGACAGTTACATGCTGATACGATGGGGCGTCCAGGGGTGTCTGGTTTGTGGATTTTGGGGAGGAGGTAAAATTGAGATACCTGCAAATGTTCCATGATGAGACGGTTCGCCTCCTGGGGGAGCTCATTACTGCTGATAAGAAGGGAAATGGTGGATACCACTTCCTTTTGGTAGTCAGTGGTAGGGTCCTGTTGAAGAGGGAGGTAGGCAGAAGTGTCAGTTAGTTGTCTAGAGGCTTCAAAGATATATAGATCCTTACGCCACACCACAACAGCGCCTCCTTTGTCCGCTGGTTTGATGACGATATCATCCCTGTTGCGGAGAGACTGGAGTGCCTGATTTTCTCCTTGGGTGAGGTTAGACCTGTGTTTACTGGGTATAGAGAGTGCCTTGGGAGCTTGATTAGTGCATTGGTTAATGAAGTAATCAACTGGCTTTGGACTTTTGCCTCCTCTCTGACTTATTTCTGAACCGTTTGCCTCGGCCACACCTTCCCCAAACACCAGTGCACCATGGACATGCCCCCTGTTTTCATTCCTGACTCCAGCATTCTTTTTTCCCCGTGTTTTCCTCACTCATCCACGAATTGTGTCGTCTGCATAGGGTCCGGAAAGAACGCTTTCGTTACACCGTGGTTAGCATTGCTGCTTAGTAGGACTGGGGTCCTGGGTTCCATTCCAGACCTGGGCTGCCATCTATTTGGAGTTTGCATGTTTGTGTGGGTTTCATTCAGATAGCCTTGTTCTCCCAACAGTTCAAAGACATACTGCTAGTTTAATTGGCTTTTGGGAAAACTGGTTGAAGTGTGATTGTGTCTTCACTACCCTGTGATGGACTGGCATCCCATCTAGGGTGTAACCTGCCTTATACCTATTGCTTGCTGGGATAGTCTCCAGCTCCCCTGTGGCCCTGAATTTGATAAAGTTGTTAGCAAATGGATGGGTGGATGGATATGCATAGTCACCTGTGGAACACAGATCTCTTAAATGTAGAAATAAAAAATGTGCTTGATATTCTCTATAATAACAGGTAAACCAATTGTGCATAAATCCATAAATGGTCCTCACAGAATTCTGGCACCATGACCAAAATTATTCCATACCTTTACACAAATCTTAATGAACACCTCATTCTCTATAGACATGCTCTACTATCACTACAATACATAGAAGATTCATCAAAGAACACCACCTTCTGACAGTATCCATAAACATACTTAAATGGACATGTTTTATTGCTTTGTCATCCGTGTTGCAAAGTTGAGTCATAACATTTTTGTTTAGGAGTTCTTGCAGCGGATATGGGTCATTCATAGGCAACTGTTGACTTTATGTGGATTTACATGTCTTCTGTGATATCTGATTGCAAAAGCAGGTAAAAAAGTAATGCCTTAGGTTGTACCCCATGGTGTTTTATGAGAATGTCTAGGTTTTTTAGGACTACTGGAGTCTAGCATTGGTGGAAAGCAAGACCCTAATTACCCTAATAAATTTATGAACATGCCCAGAGCATGTTATATTTTACTGAGCTGGGACAATGTTACTGCATGATTCACAGAATCCATTATTAAAAGTTTATTTTCTGTGTTCTATAACAGCTATGAATTTTGTGACTCATACTGAAGTCTTTGGCTATGAGCAACTGAGAAAAGAATTGATGATATACAGTAGAAGGTAAAATAGATACAATATTAGATGGAAAATAAAATTTCTCATTAACATGTTAGATACAGTACCATATGCAGTACATATTCAGAGGGTAAGAAAGTAAAAGGACAATCAGCTATAGAAATATAATGGTATCATCACATAGTTAAGTTTATTTTATTTATTAAGTGCTGTTTTATATGAAATGTGTTAATTATTTTCTTCTACTATCATGTAAGCATTTTTGTTTTTGTAAAATATGTCTGTCTGATCATCAGTAGACGGCTGATATGCTTGAACCATTTTGGCACTGGTTATATGAAAAAGCATACAGTACGTGTAATATACTGGTACTAAAAGTAATATCTTTCTCTACTCTTAACCATTAGAGTCAGTTTTAGGCTTTTTTGGGAAGACAGGCTGTGTTTTCTCCTTTCTTCCACTTCATGAATCAGTCTTCTATGCCTGCTAACTGCGTGCACCAGCAGACTTGCATTGAGATGCCTACATTCTTAATTGATAGCCTCTGGCTGAACCTTATTATTGCCATCTGATCTCTTACTTGAAAAGTCTGCTTCCCCTTCAGTACATAAAAACTGAAGTTGTGTTGTGCGTTATATCGCTATAGAATTTCAGTGGAATAAAGATAATTGCTATGAATGTCAACTTACCTGTAGACATTACCTGTAGATGTACAAATGTAGAACTGACTATATTTATATGTATGCCTTAAATGCAAAGTTTAAAATACACTGCTGCAAAGTAAACTGAACCTACCATTATGTTTTCTTGAGGCAAGAAAGAAGAAATCTAAACTACAGTGTTCCTTGTGTCATAATACTTTAGTTGTGGAACAGAAAGGTTTATTATGCTTAAAGAATAGTTATTTTCATTTTATAAATTCTGAGGCAATTAGATTAGTTTGTTACTGAATAATCATATTTGTCAACACATAAATGTAAGACAACTTTTTAAAATGTGATTGATCACAAAAAACAGAACTATTCTAACAGTAATATTCTGTTCTTCTTAAAGATACAGTATACTTGATAAATAATATGTTTTTATTTAAATATTAACTTCCATGTCAAAATTGTTCATTTGTCATGCATTGATTGCATATATCATGACTTTAACTTTTTATGGTTCTTTTTTATTAACAGCAGCATTACCACATTCTAGCCTCATCTCATCAAATCTCAGAAGCAAAGCCACAATTCACCTGGGCAGTACTCCTACTGTAAGGGAGAATGATTATAAAGAATGTTGCTATTGCATTATATATAGTCTCTCAGAAAATATTATCCAGACAAAACATCACATTTACATTCACAATGGATATTTGTTATTCAAAGAATCATAATTAAAGACTCATGATTACCGAAAACTTAACATTTAGTTCAACAAAAAATCCTTGCAAAAAACATAAGGTGATTTCATCAGTACTGTATATTTCCAGTAAGTTTTTCACTGAACTAAATAAAGAGGTAATTTAGTATTATACTAAATATAGTTCATATTTGATGTAGTTTCAATGCTTTTGCTAGAAATAGTGTTCTATTTTCTTACATTGTTTTATTGTTTATATTGTATATTTGGGGCAGAGCAGTGGCTCTGTGGGTAAGGATCTGTGCCTGTGGCTGGAAGGTTGCCAGTTCAAATCCTGCAGCTGGCAGAGGAATTCTACTCTGTTGGGCCCCTGAGCAAGGCCCTTAACCCCAACTGCTCCAGGGGCACTGTACAATGGCTGACCCTGCACTCTGACCCCAGGCTCTCTCCTAATCTGTGTGTCTCATGGAGAGCAAGCTGGGGTATGTGAAAAGACAAATTCCTAATGCAAGAAATTGTATAGGGTTAATAAAGTGATGTTATTTAGAGCCTCATTTGACCCTTATATATTCTTGTAGCATTCTCACGGTTTTTATGAAATGCAGCATTTATCCATTGTCATGTACTGACAGTCTAGCATTGTAGTCCTTTTCAGTCCTCTAGTGTCAGGTTTCCATAAGTGGCTGTTTTCTTCCAAAGTGACAATGTCTTTGCATATTTGGAAGAAAAGCTTGTGAGAAAATTCACCGTGTCTGGAGCAAGGAGCCAAAGGGAAGGAAAGGGCAAAACAGGAAACCCAGCTTCACACAAAAGTACTGGCCAGAAATGCATCATATTTAATGTATTATAATGACAGCATACAAATGAAAAAAATGCTTTTAGAAATCACTAAGCACACTACTTTATACCTATATAAAGAATGTGCACCCAGCCTTTATTTGGAATATATGGCTAGTGTAAAATAGTTATAACAGTATAGCTTATTGGTGTGAAAGAAAACATAATATGTTATACCGTATAGTTCTACAATTTTTTGTTCTTCTGTAAATTAATAGATACTTCATACTTCATAACCTAAGCAGAAATATTAGATAAGTGAGAAAACCATTTCACCCTTCTGGTGAATCTTTAGATTTTAATCACTTTGCAGTTAATTTACTCTAAACAGTTTTTCTTCTGTGTTCAGTTGCTTGAAATGATTGAATAATCAGTTTAATGGTTGAGTGCCTGCAGGAAATCCTTCTGCCAAAATGACCATTCATTTTGGAAAGTGGAAATATCAGCTCATTACACAAGAAGGAAGGAGATTCAAGGAAATGTTAAAAATGCATAATTGGTAATTAATGGAGCAGCACAGAGATTTGCCACTATATTGTAACTAGTTAGGAAATGTAGTTTTGTTGGGGGTTAAATTGGGGCTCCTAGGTTGTAACAAAGCACCCTTTGAAGATGCCATTAAAACCTTTAATCATAGAAATCTTAGATTTCTGACATGATTTACTGTACAAGTTTGCCCATAATCACTATTAAACTCAACTTTGCAGTGACTGCCCTGTCTTCCTCACACCTGAAGAAGGCTCCACAGCCGAAATGTTGTGTTTTCTTTCTTCCTTTTTCAGCATGGAATAAACCTATTACTTGTTCCTTTGCAGCCTACGCATGCTGACGCAGCTACCCACCTGCATTTCTAATAAAACTATGTTTTTAAAAATTACCTAATTTTGGAAGTGGAAGAATACATTAAGTTAAGGAAACTAACCTCAATAAAAACAATGTGTCATGGAACTGATCAGTTTGATTTTGAATACAAACAATATGGTGTACACTACTTAGATTTCAGTAGGCTTTTGATAGAGTTCCTCCCTATTCTCATGTGTTGGTCATACACTGAAATTCTTGTTTTGATTGAGAGATACAGTAGTTAATGTACAAAAAAAGAGTACAGATAAATAGGCAAATGTTCAAATTCAGGAGGTAATTAGTGCAGTATAACAGCAATAGGAAACTACAGCTGATCTGGATTTTCTTATAGTTAGTAAAATTGTCAAATTCACAGATTACAGTATGTCAATGTGAAGATTACTCTAACAAACACTACAGAAGCAGCATAATAGATAAACCAAGAATGGCAAAACAGCTTACAGATGATAATATTTAACATCGAAAAAAGTAAAGTATTACAATATGTGCA
The DNA here is from genome assembly GCF_055471065.1 of Atractosteus spatula. Classification (NCBI taxonomy): domain Eukaryota; kingdom Metazoa; phylum Chordata; class Actinopteri; order Semionotiformes; family Lepisosteidae; genus Atractosteus; species Atractosteus spatula. The sequence continues at coordinate 22,982,638 of NC_142713.1, read as the reverse complement.
GATAGCAAAACATAAAAATAGGAAACACTGAGCTTGAAGAGACTACTGTACTTATGAAAAATAGATTTTTATGTTGATCATAATCATGACAGCATTTCCATCTTCAAGAAAAAACAACATAACCAACAATCAGTCTTGAACAAAGAAGTCCTCAACTGGATCTCATCAAATTTTGTATTGTTAAAGTCAGCCCATTGGATACGTCAGAATCAACAATGAAACATGAACCTCTGGCCACGAGTGGAAACTACTTGGAGTGCATTTAAAACAGAAACCATGAGGCACTTTATTCAGAGAGTGGGTGGAGTATGAAATAAGCTGGCCACTAGCTTAGTGTAAGAAATACTAGGATGAAATCCTCAGATCAATTAGCTAATAACTCTCCAAATGGGTTAAATGGACCAAGTGGCTTTGTCTTGTTTGTAAACTTTCCTTCATTTTTCTTTTTTTTTGTGCTAATGTGTAGCTTAATATTCTTGAAGAAACATTAATTCCTGTATTTCCAACAAGGTTACTTTCTGTACATGTATAATTTTCACTGAGGAATTAGACAACAGTTTTGGAGAGTCTGAGTTTTTCTTCTCCAACCTATTTCACTATCAGCGCTACCAGAAACACCTTCAGAAAATTATATAAAGCACAAAGTGAAAGTCAAAATTGGGCTGCAATCTGTCATTCTAATGAACAGGTGTCATTAGCTCAAACTTTTATATCTATACTACAGTTTATTCATGTCAGATTTCCTTCCCAGGAGCCATATTGTTCATTGCAGATTAAAACTCTCAATGGTATCACTCCCTATACTTTTGTAGGCCTAGAGGCACTTTGTGACACTTTATGATGGATTTTCTGGCAACCATTGTAGTACATCAGTATTATATTGTATTAGGAAGGCATTACAAAATATATTAATCTGTAATGCAGATCACTTTTTCAATCAAATTGACAGAATCAAAAGATACTGTCCGGATGACAAAGGAAATAATTAGATATCTAACATAGAAGGTTTCAGAGTACTACTTATGAGAATCAATATGAAATTATATTTCTACCACTTATACTTATAACTGACTCTGCACAGGAAAAAGTGAAATGATTTCGCCATTACTAGGGTTTACAGTATTAGATAAGCACCATCCTTGGTAGGTTCCTTAGATGATCAACTTACACACTTGTAATTACACACTGCAATCTGAAAACATTTCTATAATAAAATGAGCTCCTTATAATTGTGAAGATTTTTTTTATTATTTTTGATCTCCTATCAATAAGTACCTATTTTATTTTAAACAGTATAAGCTGCCAAACTAAATGAGTTCAGTCATTCAATCTTTTCATGGAATGAGTTGTAGAACAACTTGAAAGCACTATGCACAATGTAGCAAATTACTTTTAGATTCTATTCCCTGAATGTCCTGTCAGTTTTATTGTAAAACTTTTTTATTAATTTTTCTGGACCATTTTTCTAAAATCATAAGTCACAGGACTGCAGCCATTTTTATGATCTTGGAATATCTAAAAGCTAACAAAGCATGGTAGCAAATACACTGTCTGTGGTGGTGAAGACACAGGCAAAGATAGTTCAAAGCAGAATAAAGCTTTGTTCAAGAGCAAATTCATCTTTGTAGCTGAAAAGGCAATACAAGGGCACTTTTACATAAATCCAGGATATTGAATCCACCTGGGCTCACAAACTCATAATGTAGATGCATTTATGTACAGTACATGCACGCATGTGAAACCTAACTGTAAACCTAACAGTATTAAAGAGCTTTCTGATAATTGATGGATAGAGTGCACTATTTGAATTACAGAACAGAACCAAAACAATCAATAATAGAATAACAAAGGTCTGTTAAGACAGTCCAGGAACACTGTCTTCCCAAATTGTCTCATTGATCCAGACAGTAGTCAACAGTATTTCTGGTCCAACAATTGTGCAAGCTAACCCATGTAGACAGTCAGACAGAGTCTTATTATGACATGTACTGTAAAAGCACCTCCCCTGTGTTTTATGTAATTAACACAAATTTCAACATAATGTTTTGAGAAAGCAAACATATACAAACACTCTATGCATGGATCTAGCGCTCAGTCCTGTGAAAATTTACATGCTAATTCAGGCTCTACAAAAGGAATGGAACAGAATCAACCTTCAACCTCGTGCAAACGATGTATTGCAGGTGTCCTGCTTGTTTTGTTTCCAGAACACACTGCATGTCTGTGACTCATAGTAAATCCCATGCAGATAACAAATGTGAATCAGCATAATTAATATGTAAGACATTATATCATTTTCATAATAAATTACATTTTTCCATGTCATGATTATTAATGACAAGGCGCCTGCTACAAAAATGATAATAGATTTAGAACCTGTCACAGTAATAACTAGGAAATTTCTTTTGATCTTCTAATAGCTTCTGATTCTGGTTCTGTTTCTATACTCATCCTTCTTGATCTTAGTGCTGCTTTTGACACTGTTGACCATAACATCCTACTTTCTCATCTTGAGACTGTGTTTGGAGTTTCTGACACTGCTCTCAAATGGTGCAAATCTTACCTCACTTATCTCTGTCACTTTGTCTCTCAGGTACAGGTCTGAAATTGGTCTTGTTAAGTCTGGTGTTCCTCAGGGCTCAATACTGGGCCCCTTGCTCTTCAGCATTTACATGTTTCCACTTGGTCAGCTTTTAAGATCACATGACCTCAGCTTTCATTTCTACGCTGACGATACTCAAATATACATCCATACCAAACCTGACACTGATGTGGCTGTCTCTATTCTATCTAATTGCATCTCTGACATAAAAATTTGGATGACTCAAAACTTCCTTCATCTTAACTGCGACAAGACTGAAGTCATGCTTATTGGCACCCCCCATCAACTTCGTAAAGCCAGTCCTGTAACCCTACCTGTAGATGGTTCTATGCTTGAGCTTCAATCTAAAATGAAAAACCTTGGGGTTATATTCGATTCTGGTTTAACATTTGACCCACATGTGCAGCATACTGTCAAAACATATTTTTTTCACCTCAGAAATATCGCTAGACTATGCCCTATGCTATCACTAACTGTGGCTGAAAAGCTGATCAACATATTTGTGTTCTCTCGAATTGACTACTGTAATGCTCTACTTGCTGGGGTATCTAAATCTACTTTGAACAAACTGCAGTATGTCCAAAATTCATCAGCCAGAATCCTGATGAGGTCTAGTGCAAATGATCACATTACTCCTATCCTGGAGTCCTTGCACTAGCTTCCGGTCAAATTCCGTGTAGACTTTAAAATCCTCATGCTTACCTATAAGGCTCTGCATGGCTTGGCACCTCAGTACATGTCTGAACAATTATCGCCCTACTCCCCACCTCGCAACCTTCGCTCTTCAATATTCTGCTCTCCTTACTGTCCCCCAAGCCCGTCTACATTGTATGGGTGACAGGGCCTTCTCCTGTTATGCCCCCAAGCTCTGGAACTCTCTCCCCAAGGATATCAGAGAGTCACCTTCTCTAAACTCCTTCAAATCCAGACTCAAAACCCTCTTCTTTAGAAAAGCCTTTACTTAACTGGTTCCATTCTTCACCCCTCTGCTTTTCTTAGTACCACCATCCACGGTCTCCTTTATATATTGTAACTGTGATTTATCTTGTGTATTTGCTTTATTTATTGTTGTTGTCATTCTGTAAAGCACTTTGAGAAGCCACCTTTAAAGGCGCTATATAAAATAAAGTTTATTATTATTATTATTATTGATGCTAAGTATATAAAATATTTATTTGTCTTCTAATATTGCAGATTTTGAACATGGTATTCATATTATATGAGTACAATATCGTGTTTAAAAACATAAACATATCACATTTTACAGAAGTATTTATACTCCTCAATGAGATTTGTTTGTAGAAAGTCTACACACCCATTACAAGGTAACGCATTTTGTGGCCTAAGAGCCTGAAATTAAGATACATGAAATCAAAATTTATTTACCTTTATTAACACATTATAACACAAAAAGTAAAGATGAAAATTCTCAAATATTTTGAAAAGTAATTACAAATAAAAACATAGAAAAACAGACTCTAAGTATACACACCCATTTTGTGTGTTCTTGGTGGAAGTACTTTTTGCTTGAATTACATAATTCTGTTTTGATAGGTACCAATGTAGCACACCTCGATTTGGCAATGTTTGCACATTGCTCTTTACAGAACTGTACAATTTCAGCAAGACTGCGAGAGGTACTGTTGATGGACTGCAACCTTCAATTAAACCAAATTTCAATTGAATCGAGGTTAGGGCTGTGGCTGGTCCACCTGAGAACTTTTAGTTCTTTAGTAATACCATGTTTCTTTGGCTGTATGCTTAGGGTCTTTCTCATGTTGAAGGGTAAGATCCTTTCCCAATTTCAGTTTTCTTGCAGAAAGCAGCAGACTTTCTTCAGGAATTCCTCTGTATTTTACTTCATCCAATTTTCCTTTAACCCTCACTACTGCCCTAGTCCCTGCTGCAGAGAAATACCTCCATAACAGAATGCTGCCTCCAACTTGCTTTACAGTATGGATAGAGTTCTGTGGGTGATGTACTGCATTGGTTTTGTGCTATAATTTTGCAGGTTTTCATACCTCAAACAAGGTTCAATGTGAGTAATATCAATGTGAGTAAAATATAGTAATATTTTGAGTAATATCTTTCTTCTTGCCATCTTTTCATATAGCCCAGGCTTGTGGCAATCTTGGAATATTGTTGTGACATGTACACATCGACCAGTTGTTGACATAAAGGCCTGCAAGTCTTTCAAAGCTGGTATTAGATTCTTGGTGTCCTCTCTGATCAGTTTACTCCTTGCTCAGTCATCCAGTTTGGAGAAACGACCTGATCTAGGCAAGGTCTTGGTGGTGTCATACACCTTCCACTTCTTAATGATGGTCTTGACTATGTTCCAAGGGATATTTAAGATCTTTGAAATCTTTTTATATCCATCTCCTACTCTGAGCCCTTTCACAGCTTTACCCTGGAGCTCCATGTTAACCCATCATTGATTCTTTAGTCTGAGATGCACTACACTGCAAATGAAGGTTTATTAGCTTGCTGTGTGATTTGGAAGGCAATTGGTTATACCAGAACTAATTTATACAGTAATTGCTAGTACTAAAGGGTGTGTACACTTATCCAACCCATTTTTCCAGGTTTTCTTTTTTTAATTACTTTTCAAAATGTTGGAGCATTTGTTTTTCACTTGGAGGTTATGTTACAATGTGCAAAGATAAAATAAATATGATTGTGATTTCAGGCCATTAGGCCACAAAATAATGTCACTTAGGAAAGGGTGTGTAGACTTTCTATAGACAGTGTAGTTACTTAAATTAGCACATGTTGCAAATTACACTCTACTGTATGTGACACACCCATGGGCCTGCTGTAACGAGATCTTCAAAATAAACCGTGATCACACCAATGCTGGTGTTTTTGGACTCTTATTTGTGCGCCTTAGGTTCCTTTTCTCTCCACTGCTACTGTTCTTCTCTGCACACATCATTTAAATAGCATTGGCAAGCACCTCATCTCAGTAACTTTTTTCTAGCCAGACACACTCTAGCCACCTTCTTATTTACTGGCGAGCCAACACGAAAATGACCAAGACTGCTACTCCCTCCAACACTCTTTGAACAGTCACACAGACATCTTACTCAGACAGACCTGGTTCCTCTTTCTCTGAACAGTCTGACTGCAGCATCTATCAGTCCTTTCCAGGATTGCTGCTGGCACCTGCCCCTTCCAGGGTTTTATCTTTATTTTCTTCCAGTGTCTCCTCATGAGAACCGGCTCCTCATTGCCACATCTATCAGTAATGGGTCTGACTCCCATGTGTGGACCAGGATCACTCGCTCACTAGCTTTTACATGGGGAAATTGGCTGCACACTGATGACACCAATGTCCTCATCCATTATAGTATTTGATAATATTGATAACTGTTCCATTCTTTTAAGCATGTAAGGATTCTAATAAGCATTTAAAAACAGACAGAAGCTTGGTGAACTTAGACTTTCCATTTGTATCTTCAAATCTGTTCTTTAATTCCAAGGACTTCCAAGGTTTTAGCAATACAATTCCCCTGCAGTGCAACACCAATCCAATGTACTGTTCAGTAGGTGTGTGTAAGTGAGAAGAAGCTCATTAGCTCACTGTGTAGCACAGTTTTAAGAGTCTGCCCTTACTTTCTATGCTCAATACATACTCGAACATATGCATCTTAAAAAATAAAAATAATGCTATTTAAAATATATTATTATGAATATGATATAATATATAAAAAAACATTAAACATACAGCTTAGGAGAAAAACAGATCACCAATATAAAGTCAATAATATTAAATATGAAATAATACTAAAGACATTTTATAGAAAGTAACTGGTCAGACTATTGCTAATTCAAGACTAAGAAACCTTTTTTAATTTGTGACCTAAGCGTCATTATGGATAAGAATAAAATAGAAGTTACACCCAACTGCCTAAGACAATCACAAAAAAGTTTTCAAACAGGTCGAAGGTACTCTAGCACTACCTTCCCAAGATAGAATGGCAATAACATACTGTATGCAAGCCACACATTGTATCAAGGGGAAATTGATACACAGCTCCTGTACACTACATGACACAAGGGTATACTCTCAGAAAGCCTCCCAGCTCCACCCATGAACCATCCAGTTCTTTGCCACAGTGGTCTTCCCCAACAATCCCCTTGACCTTCAAATCCCATTTTGTAACATCAGATCCCAATAACATCACATGTAACATCACTTTCCCAATAAGTTGCAATATGTTCAAAACTCTACAGATAGACTTCTAATTCATACCAGACCTTGGCAGCAAATCACTCCTACGCATATGTCTCAATACTTATTGCCTATTAAGTATTAAGTCTGATGATCATAATCATTATTATTATTATTAATAATAATAATAATAATAATGATGATGATGATAATTAATATCATTATTATTATTATTGTTGTTACTATTATTATACATTGGGAATAGTTCAGGCACACATGGTTAAACAAATACTGTACTTGTCAAACTACACACAACATAAACATACATCTATTTCCCTATTATATATACTTATACAGGAGAGGCTGGTTTCTAATTGAGGGATTCTCTACACAGAAAAAAAAAACAGAATACCAAGCTCTCTTAATAAGGATCAGATACTTAAATTCAAATATTTCAATCTGGTCTTCCCCATCTGAACAAGGAGCTCTCGCTTCTTCTTTCACCCTTCACCCCACTTGTCTCCCCCTTTTCTTCTCTCTTCCACCATTAATTGAGACTTAATCATTTACCAGGAACTTAACTAAGGTAAAACAATGTTTTATTGCTTTGATCACTGCATCCAGACCCCCTACATCTGCCTGTCTAACATCACCTTGCTGAAAATGTTGACACTAGCCAGGTGTATCCAGATTCTTAAAGACACATCTGTAGTCAATGATTTTATTATTATTATTATTATTATTATGAACACTGGAAAAACAGTTCAAAATGGTTGAAAGGACTGCTGAAAAAACTGAATAAACAATTTCTCTAAAAATTCTGTGAATCTGATTATTTTGAACAATAAGAAAACCAAAGCAAAGTGCTTCCAAAGCTGGTATCTGTGCAATCTTGATCCCAAAGACATTAAAGGAAAAGCCAAAGGAAAGAGAAATATTTTAATTCAAAGTGCATAGCTGGAAATACTGATTATATCAAGAAAACAAGAATAATGTCTTAAATTAAATAATGATAAATTAATGCATAATTAGAAAATTAATAAATTAAATAATTAAATAAGCAATAGACTCTCTGATCAAAACTCTTCAGGAGAGAGTGATATTCTTTAGCAAAATAGTACCATCTATCCATTTTCTAACCCCTTAATCCTATACAGGGTTGTGGGGTAGTCGGAGCCCACACATCAGAATACCCTTAGAGGAAAGAAAATCTGAAGGTAATATACTATTTAGAAAAGGGAAGTAACCTAAATCTAGCTCATACTTTTTATGTACTGTTACTAACATTAATAATATGAGATTCATAGTTCAAATAATCACACACATTAACATATAAGAAAGAAAGTACCTTTTTGGTACTTTTCTGTTTCTGTTGCTTTTTTTTCAAGCATGATAATCCCGTGTCTCTTTTAAAATATGATATTATAATTTCAAACTGATGGAAACAAATCTACCACTGCTGCACATAAGAGGATCTAGGTACTCTTATGTACTAGGTACTGTACTGTACATTCTATTTCAAATCCAAAGGAAGCATTGGAAGTGCTCAGTGCTTCCTGAGAGCTTTAAGGGCTGAGAAAAGACTTTGTTATATTTCATTTATTTCCACTTCAGTGACTGGCCTTTTGACTGTGAAAAACGACATCCTAGTACTTTAATATTTTGTTATAAGAGCCATACTACACCTCTGCTGTCATTAAATGTTATCAGGAATATCTAACCATTCTCCCCAGGTCTCTTTAAAGTAATAAAATAATATAATTTCAACAAATTCAAAAAAGTGATAATCAGGAAAATTACTTTTTTTTTCTAGTTGGTGCACCTACTTTTAATTTGAACAACTATGACATAGATAAATGTTAAATTCAACATTTCAACATTTATTGTCAATAGCATTGATAAGCAAGGGGTCTATTGTGAAAGTCACAGACATGTCATATATGCCTTTACATGCCAATTATACTTTGCAAAGTGCTTTTACAGCTGTTTGACTAGTGTAAAATATGCACAAGCCTATAAGCCTAAAAGCTGGAAATCAGTACTATTTTTTAACAGTAAGTAGTTTGGACAGTCCCATTAGCCTTGATCATAAACAACTTATTTACTACTACTTGCTCTTGTGTTTAAGTACATGTATGACGATTATGATTATTTATTAGTAAGGAGAGGTTGCACTCCCCAAAGAAAAGTTTACTGTCCTGATTTATTGTAATGGGGTGGACTTATACCTGGTGAGGTGTGATTTACCCTGTCAATACTTATGGAAACTGTAGATGATCTGGAGCTTTCTTATTGAGGGTTGATAAACATGTGTGATGTATTAAATTGTAGTGATCAGTATTAAATTGTTGTGTTCAGTATTTTACACAGACCCTACCGAGAAAACAAAGGTGGTGGCAGCCTCCATGCTATGCTACGTGAGATAATCCAGTTTTAGGTCTGTGTTCTGACCAAGCCCTGATGGGGTTTCTTTACACTAATATATTTTATTGGGGAGAAATGTTGACAACTACAACTGAAAGACATTTCTCCAAAAAATCTACAACAATTTCTTTATCTCTAAATAGAAGCCCATGAGTTTGATTTTGTTCACTAAGACTTATGGGTCCTTTACAGTATGTTATGTGTTGTATTCTATTTCATTGTTTAGGATTGAGGTTTCAGAGTTTCTTCCAGCTACATTTTCTTCATAACTGATTGTGAATAAGATTAGTAGGGCCAACCCATTTGTCTACTCTACATACTCTACTGAAAGATTAAATAAAAGCTATGAGCATACTGTACATGTTGCAAGTCAAAGCTAAAAAATTGATCATACCTTCTAAATGTTATGTTAAAGTGCATTAATGTATTCTATTCTTTCCATATTTATTTTGCCAAATAATTTGTTAAAACATTTTCATCTTGCAGATCAGCAGTGTGCATGCGTGTACAGTTTTAACTTCTCATTTCCATTGGGCTTTGAAAATGATTGGCAAAGCTTCACACATATTTAGTAACCATGGCAACCTGCGGAGTCAATGCAGAAAGAGCTTCTTAGGAAATTACCACCAAATCAGATTAATTTTCCAAACAGATTCAAGCATCAGAGAAAGAGGCTTATTAGGAAGTACATCAAGATCAGTAACTGAGTAAACATGCACTTTCAGACTAAGGAAACTGAAGATTGGTTACATGATTTAAGACAGAACAAAGGATGTAGGGATCATAAATTTGTTTTCTAAGGCACAATTTGAATTTCCAGAACCTGTGAAGTGAAACAAATAATCAGTTTTTAGACATTTCTCATGCATACTGCTCAAGCAAGCAGCATTCCACACATACTGTACCCTGGACTCAGGCGAATAATTATTTAATATACAGTACTTGTATAATTTACAATCTCCCATTAGACCATTGGCTCTCCATACTTCATGACTTCATTTATCATACAATGTATACAGTATGTTGCATTTAAAATGGTGTTAGATTCTGAGAAAAAGTGTTTGCCCACATTTATTTTAGGAAGCTGTTTTAAATTGAGGGTGCTGAACAATACTTGTTCTATGTTACAAAAGTAAAAAAACATTTGAAAGCATCTGCTAAATACTGTAAGTTAGCTAATTGCCATCCTTCATGCAACCTAATTTAGGAGTTCAAAATAAATGTATGATTGTTTTCACCTGAATAGCTTTAGTGTTGTTTATTATAGTACTTTCCTGGAAGTGACAATGGCCTTCATCTTTCTATCTTGACGTGTATACAAGTAAATGCACATTAATGACAAAAACAGTTTAAAATTTGTTTTGCAAAGTAAGCTTTCTCTAAGGAAATGTGGTTTGACATAATTATATATCAATTTCAAAGCAGTATACTGTACATCTGTGTATTCTTTGATGGACTCATAATAACAATTGCAGATGTTTTTAATTCCTATGTAATGAAAACGGAAACATGTACTTATCTATCTTGTTTTGAAACACTTGGTTTAGGTTGAATTGTCATTGATCTCACGTATTTGTAATTGAATATCTGCTTATATTTCTTGAGTTATCAGAATAGATAAGAAACATTTATTCTAACTACATCTTATCACTTTAGAAGATGAAAAAAATCATCTATGTGTAATCTCTAAAATAATTAATTCTGACTCACTGTGGATACAGTGATAAGGACTAGTGTGCAATACAATGGCCATTAGTAATCAGCAGCTTATTCTAGTTACAGACTGCAATTACCTGACAGTCAATGATGGTCAATACTGAAGTACATATGTTTGGAAAGGTCTGTGGTTCCTTCAGATATATATTTATCTTGTATTAATTCCAGGCAATCACTGGAATTATCCGACTAGTGAAAATAATTAAACAAAAACATAGAAAGTTACATAATATTCCACCTCAATGGTTGAAGTAGCATTAATATTTAACCTGACACAAATAAATGATATCCTAAATGGTAATTCTTTCTCATTTTACATACTGTATGTGACAATATAAGAAAGATAGAAGCGTAATTCTTCTCATACATTGCAAGCAGCAGTGTTATGGCACAATAAGGTTATTGATGCTTGTAGTTTGCAATTACATATTCACACATAATGATCTAGAATAAATGAAAAACTAATTGTCCTCACAAGAATTTTTCTAATATATCACAATAATAAATTGCTTATAAACCCTAGAATGAATTAAGCTTCACAGTTCAGATTTGTTTCAGCACACGTTTCATTAGGTTACTGATGTCAATTGGAATTTAAGATATTTTCTACAGTACAGAGCTGTTAGATTATGAAGGATTATAAATGATGAAAGGTTTTGACATTTGGACTCTGCAGTATGCTGAAACAATCACCTTAGAACCATCTAATTTAATTAGGCCGTTTTTCTCGCCATATCCCACCCTGTGGAAGTTTAAGTGACTTATTTTGTCATTAGTTTGCTTTTGGCATCACTACTGAAAAAAAACTACAAAGTCTGTCTTTCTTAAGATAAAAGAAGCTTCATTGTCATCCACCCTATTTGCATACACGTCAAGGTATCTTCATCTCAGAAGTTCTGCCGTCAGTTGCTTCCAGTTTTAATGAGAGACTTGGGAGATTGGTGGGCAGAGGAAAATCAGTGAACACCTGCGGTAAAATAAACTATGAAAAAACCTTTAATGTCTGTCTCTAAATAATTGAACTATTTTAAGTAGAAATTAAAGGCACCAAACACGATGAAAGCTCTTATGTGAAGATTTAATCCAAACTTGATACCCTTCTTTGAGATTTGCTGTAAAGCATTCATGTGGGAGGTGCAGATATAGAAGTTTACTGAATTTAGCTGTGGGATATTTTTTTATCGTAATGATTGGCAATGTATCTCTTAAAAAAAACATTTCTTTAAGCTAATGGTAGTCTAAACCGATATAAATATAAATCTCTTTTTTATTGTGCAGCACAATTAAGATCTTATGGGATATGGAAAGATGGAGAGAAAGACAATTTTATACAGTATGTACTGTATGTACAGATTTATTAATTTGTAAATGAATTAACATTATGCTTAGTAAAGCACCTTTGGTTAAGTGGATTAAGAAGCCAGAACAATCTTCACAATTTATCATTCTCTTAGGATATTTCTAGAAAATTTAAACATTTTAATTATACCTTCTCTGAGAAATGACTGTAATGCCTTCTCTACTCTATTTCTATCTTGTTTAAACTGGACTTTTGATGTCTTATCTTTGCTTTCATTATCATATAATTTATAGCTTTTTGAAGCTGTAAAGATAGCAACTAGCTTCGGTAATGACTGAGGCAATTAAGGTGTAATAAGTAAAATGTTCAGACATGCTTTTCGCAACTTTCCATGTGAATGAAAGCAAGACTTGTTTTACAGCTCCAGCAGGTCAACAAGGGTCCTTACTTTGCAGAAACTAAGCAAAGTGAGTTGTGTGACTTGACTTACAACAGCCAAGGCCCAAATCTGTATATTTTTTATTAGAATTATGAATATGTTAAGCAATGTTGTTTCAGTCTGTGTTAACTCTTCATCACATGTTAACATTCAGAATTCGCTGTGGACAATGATTAGAAATTCAAAATTGTGTATGATATATTAAAATCCACAAAACATGTAATGCAGTATTTTCATGTTTATAGAGCAAGTAAGGAAAATAGAACAAAGTAGTCCTAATAAAGTCCTAACAAACAAAAGGTTTTCAAAGGGTTGCACATCATGTTATGCACAATGTGTTGACATGGGAACAAAAAGAGCAAAATGTCAACAGTATTTTTCTTTTTTTGAATGGATCCATTCTTGGAAGATAAGACCTTGCAGTTCTTAAACGTTTAATGAAATCCATTATTTGCTAAAGGCTTTGGAAGCACATCAAACTGGTTTTGAAGTAAATTATTATATAAATTATGTTGTTAAGTATGCTCTGTGCAAAAATAAGATGCTTTGGCAGCCTTGGAAAGGAGTGGTTTTGGAAAGCCACATTATATATTCTTAATTTTTTTAAATGTTTAATAAAGTTTAAATAAATGCAAGGTCTTTGAGAAAGAATGAATTAATTAACTTGATATGGAATTGCATATGATCTGAACATTTCACATTAAAATTTTTACCAAATAAATTAATGACTGCATTTGATGTTTTTGTGAAAAAAAACATGTTCTTAGTATACTGTATGCACAGTACATATGTCATATGTATATGTATAACAAAGACATGTTACAAAACATTAGCTTTTCATTTCTCTGAAGAGTTCAAATGTTCATGGTTCAAGGATTTTTAAAATAAATTTTGTCTTAAGAATAATGAAAAGAAGAAGATGATAATGAAAAAGAAGAATATCAGTTATTTAATGCATGTCCATTTGTGTTATGATATCCCTTCAAAATTCTATCCTTTCATATCTAAACATTTCCTTTGATTTAATGACTTTTAATTTTAAGCATTATCAATTGGTTTTACTGTCTAGCTCTGCAGAAGTTTGCTTTTTTGAAAGATATCACAACATATCTCTGTGACAAATAGCAGTTAACAACTGGTCAAACTGGTAAAGGTCAAACTTGTCAAGCTGGAAAATATAGCATAACTATATACAGTACTACTGTCTATGAAGGGAGATATAATTATTGTTTACGTTGTGAGAAAAATAAAGCTGCTAGGAAGATTCTCAGCAAGATGAATTGAATGATATCCTCTTATTTGCATGTTTTCTTATTTTCATATGCCCTTAAAAATCTAGTCTTTGTAGAATTACTTTAACTCTGTAGTAAAACTAAATCTCTCACAAGATACTGCGATAAGGAGGCAGGGAGAAATGGAAAAGGAATGGTTACTTTAATACATTAATGTTCATGTTCATAAAATAAAAATATGAATTGAGAGTACTGCATGTCTGGATTAATCTTTCTGGTGACAATGATACATTTGTTTCAGACAGTAAGGTATGTTAAAGAAAACCAAAAAAATGAAATGAATGTATTTTATGGAATACAATGCCAAACATGAAGATGGCCTGCAATATCAAAAAAGTAAAAAAAATAGCATTGTATTTTGCTAAATATGTGTTGATTTAGAACATTAAGTACCCGTGGAGTCTTGTGGTACTCCTTTTTTGGAAGTAATTATTTTTCACAGCACATTCCATACCATATGCCTATTTAACTTTCAGGAAATAAGACATGTATTCATTCATCATCAATTTCACAAAATGTGCTATCTTTGTGTTGATCAATAATTGTGTCACCGAATTCTCAATGCTCAGACAATGTTTTGCTATAAAATCAGCTGCTGATATCTCCACCTTGAGACAACAGCTGTCATATTTAAAATTCTAGCTAATTGAATGTTTAAGATTAGAACTGGCTTTTAGTGCTTCCACTAATTCCAAAAAAGATTGTTGCAACATGTAAGATGAGGAACTAAACTGAGGATTTTACTTTTTTGGGCCTGTAGGGTAAACAACCAAATAGTGCAAGACAGATGTCTTTTTACAGGTGTAGGGGAAAGCATTCATCTAATCTCTGCCTTTACAAAGCAGCTGAATATTTGTACAAATGTGAGCCTATTGCCATAGTTATAAAAGAGCATGAAACAAAAAGAATAATCATGTGTATGATGGAGGAAGATAGGAAGGTCTACCCAACCCAATATTTATTTTAGAAAGCAAATCACAAAGAAAAGCCATTATTGTTGTTCAGTGCATAAATGAACTTGAAATCACTATGGAGATTAATCTAATATTCTTTACTAATCTTTACTAATATTCAATGAGTCAGCCTATAGAAAATCTGTGTGTGGCATACAAATCTACAGTGAACATTTTGGATATAATGCTACAAATACTGTACTGTATATACAGCGGACTACGTAAAAACTATGGACCTTTGGAGGATTGGTTTATACAGTTAGTGACCTTTTTCTGAGTGGTTTAGTTATGCTGAAAGTGAATAAAATCCACATGGACATAGAAGCTGTTCCAAGGTTTGTTAACCAAGGACTGGTTCGCAATGCCAAGAAAATTAAAGAAGGCCAGGAAACCTATTGCTTGCTAAAACTATAGGGTTATTAAAATTGTTCATTTTTCTAAGTGGGCAACTTGTAATAGTATAGTATAATATAGTAGTGACCTATGTGGAGATAGTCAAGCAAAGAGCAATGCCTGTTACCCCATCAATTTTAAAAATTGATCTGTGCAATGTTTTCTTGAAAATGAGGTTATATAAATATTGATCCAAGCCAGATTCCTCAAACACTCAAAGGGTTTGTTTCTTGTAATCCACTTTGGGAATATCACATGTACTGTATCTATGCACCCCTATGTCATGACTAGGAACATTTAAAAACTTAAAGATGTTTTATACATGCTCTCTAAATCAAGCATGTAACTTAAGACAGACAAGTGTGGTTTTTTATGCCTTTAATGATACATGCAGTACCTAGATTACGAAATAGATGCATCCAGCCTGCACCAAATGGGAGAGAAGGGCAGGGCCTGAAAAGAAGCTCCACAACTAAGGAACATTCCTGAACTGAAATCTTTCTTGGAGCTGTTCCAAGAAAGCAGGTAAGTAGGAAACCAGGAAAGAAAATCCTATAGAGGATTTAATGTCAAATCAGGAGCAGGTCCACTGGGTTTTGGGTCAAAGGCTCAAAAATGTATTCATGCAAGCTGCACTGTAATTCTCTAGTTTTCTGATGTGCTGGTACTGTACATAGCAATGGCCACATGTGTTTAAGATGTGTGATTCATCTCCATATGGCTTTGAAAGTGTATTCAAATACAGATACTAGATACAATATGGTATATGGCATACTCCTTTGTATCAGCTAAAAAAAGTAAATACGGATAGAGAAAGTTATTTTTGGAGATCAGATCAGTTTAATTCTTATTTTTAGGCAAACACATGCTAAACTCACACAGACCTTGCCAAAGTCTTCTAAATGAATGGAAACCATTTATACTAATGGCTTTGGCTAGAATTCAACACTGAGTCTAGCATTAGCTGTCTATGACTGCAGCTTCCAGTATAAACTAGGCAAGTGTGAATGCCCTAAGCAGAATGCGTTTACCAGGAGGCCAACTACAGTATATGATCCAACACCAAATGAAGCATTCCTTTCATTGGAATAGCTTTCAGCATCACTAATATATGACAGGCATATTACCATAACAACTGAGAGGAACCCAGGAATTTCCAGGTTGATTACAAATGGGTATTTCAAGATAAAGTATTTTTGTTTTCAAAAAAACATGCCACTGATACATACAGCATACTATTGGGGGTTTGACTAGACTAGACCCCTAAATTGAACTTCTTGCAAGATGGAGAACTCTTGAGAAATAGAGGCAAAAGAAAATATGAGGATGTTGGCTATGATACACTGATGTCTGTGTTAAGTGGTTCTAAAACATATACTGTATGTGTTAAAGGCATCCTGTTTTTGGATGTTTTACAGTTTCCTTCTTAAAGCTGCAATTTTGTATCATTCAGTGTACCCAACATAACTTCAAGTATGCAGTTGAACATGAGTCTAATCTTGGAGAACCCTATTCAGCCAGGCTAGGTATAGATATAAACTGAAGATATATATTGTGTACAGTATTTAAAACAAATATTATTTTGCATATACTATATATATGTATACAGTATATAGTACATGCAGTATATTTCATTTTAAATAATTTTCTTAAATAATTTAATACTATAGTAAATTATCAATTTCTAAACACCTGAAATAAATTAGCAATGACAAGATTTCTTAAGTCCCCCAACCTTCGAACAACTTATCTTTTAACAACACAGTGCCATACCAAAGGTTAGGCACTGATTGAAAGAGTGATGCATCTCTTACTGACAGGTGGGATCACTGTGTTGCTGAGAACTGAAAGAGCCCTAGCTAATTAATCTCACAGTACCCCCATCAGTGCTCAACCAATTGTACAATGCAGCTGGTAAATGCCAGTCATAATCAGCTTCTGATATGACCCACACTTGAACCAATCATCATTGCAGTCATGTCAGCTACTATCGCTATTTGAGTTACTCAGTAAGCCTGTTCTAGATATTTGTGGTATAACAACAAAGACCATGTCAACACGTAATAAGTCAGATTCAGCTGGGTAAATGTTACATGGAAGAAAGAAAACAGGAAACATACAGTATCATCCAGGTAATGAGGAACCATACTATGTAGAGCCTTGAGCATAAGCAGGATTTTAAAATGGATGTGAATTCTGACAACAAGAGCGTGCAAGGATAATTGTTCACTGACAACCTATTAACCACAAGCTTTTAAGTATCTATCATTAACTGCAATGTTCATTATTTTAATATTTTATTTTCAAACAGAAAGGTTTTGTGCGTATCCAACTTTTCACCTGAGCTGTTTCTTTATTTTTGTTTATTTACCATAAGTGTAAAGAGATTATTAAGTCAAACCAGATGCATTAAAATCAGACTTTCAATCAACAATATGCAAACACTAAAAATGTAGTACTATCAACAGTACAGGTTCAAATGTTGGCTTTCTGGATGAGAACACACATGACACCTTTTCCCCCTGCAGCTTGTCAGGTAACGCAGATTAAAGCGCCTCAAGAACATCCATAGACAGGAGAGTTCAGGTATTATTAGAAAAATGAGGAATAATCACAATTTGTATGACACACATTGTTTTTCTGCGTCAATGAAAGCTAAGAAAGCTACTCCACCTTCATTAGCCTTAAGACAGTTTCATAACTAAAAGCATTGCCTGTTTTCAGCAAAGCTGATGGTATAAAATCAGTGCAGAAATTTGGCATTATTTTAGTATTTCAGTACTTCAGGTCAAAATTTAAAGGTTAGTTCCCAAATGGGATAGATAGGCTAAATCTCTTCCTCAAATGTGTTACCTTTCTTACATTTTTAGGTTTGATGTGCAGTTACACAAATAATGATCCATGTCCCATAGTATGCATCTTTGTAAACTTTAATTTGTTACTGTGTAGGAAACCTAGATATAACAGTTCCTGCTCTTTGCTAATGAATATAACCATTCTACTCAAACAGCCCACTTCAGCTACAATACACAGTCCCTATCTGCACACCGAACTTAATCTGCAACAGTCAATCTCATTTCCTTGCTATATTGCACTTACGCTGGAGTATATTACATTTGAAGTCTAGGATGCAATCTACTGAAAGGTTAAAGAAAACAATATTCTGAAGATTATTTTACCTCTCAACTTTGATTTGCCAAAAAGCTAAAGTGGTGGCAATGAGTCATGGGTCCAAGCCAATTATACCCTGTCTTCCTTAAAGTTACAGTATGTTCTGAGCTGTTGCAAATGCAGCTGGCATAAGAACATCTGTTTATAGAGTAAAGGTATGTTAAATATTGAATGAGAAATAATAAAATGGTGTTTAATGTTATGTAAGGCTTTAGATTCAACTTTACTGTATATCCTTAAGAATCAAAGTAGACAATACATTCTGCTCTTTTGAAAAAAAAATCTATTATATCATGATAAAAATTAAGTAAAAAAAAAACTCTCTTTAGGTCCATGTGCAATGAAGTATATGGTGTGGTGCAGTTTTTACTTTTATTTCACTATGCGTTAATCAATGTTATAAAAATCAGTATCTAGTATGTAATGCAATAATTGCCAGTTGCTTTTTGCCTACTTCAGGCTAATTGAAAGAAGATATTACATAATAATAATAAATGTTGTTACACTACATATTAATAGCTTATCCAAAGCTGTTTATTGTACAACCATTTTGGCCACTTCATCTGCCATGCCATTTGGAATTTTATCACATATTCCTGATCAAATGATGCACAGCAGGGAGCATAAATGTTAAAAAGTAGAGATTATATTAAGACAAATTTTGTCATTAGCGTTCAGCAGTATTAAAACAAAACACATTCTTACATAATGATTGTTTTCTCAAAAATGTTCAAAGAAGTTTCAGTAACTACACTGAATAGGGAATGTCTCCATAAAGTTCTACAACATTCAGTCATAGGTTCTTCATAATCAGGTTGCTCAGGATTATAGTAATATTCAGGATAACCTGATGGGCTCTAAAAAACATAATTATATGGATTATTCAAATGCTCTCGTTGATTAAGAGGTCAATGTACCTATCAAGGGAAGAGTAACCAGATCCAGTACATTCCCAGGCTTAAAGGGATGTCCTATACTAACAGGCCAACATTACTCAAACTTAAACAGAAACCACAATGGCATCTGATCAAAGTGTAACAGATTCTCAAAGTCATTGACAATGACACTATACTGTAAAAAGGTACCGTCCTTTGGCTGAAATGTAAAACTGAGGTTATGACACTCTATGGTCATTAAAAATTCCAGAGCGTTTCTCGAAAAGAGTAGGGGTGTAACTCCAGCGTCCTGGCAAATTTCCCATTGACCCTTACCAATCGTGGCCTCCTAATAATCCCCATCTATGAATTGGCTTCATTACTCTGTTCTCCTCTCCACTAATAGATGATGTGTGGTGAGCGTTCTGGCGCACTATGGTTGCCGTTACATCATGCAGGTGGGTGCTGCACAATGGTGGTGGTGGAGGGGAGTCTCCATTACCTGTAAAGTGCTTTGAGTGGAGTGTCCAGAAAAGCGCTATATAAGGGTAAGCCATTATTATTTGGATTGGTTAGCAATTTACAACCAATGAAGCTAGACTGACTGAAAGACCTCCACTTATTTGTAACATTTATGTAGATTTTACAGTAAGATTAGTAGTTCTTCACAATGAACTTTGTTACATAATGTATAGGGTCCTTAAAGCCTTATTTATCCTTTCTTAGAGCACAACTACTGTGTAGAAAAATGTGAATGTTTTATGTCTCACATGAGCAATTATAGCCTTGGTTAACACGTATACATTAAAGTAGCAAATTAACAGCAAAACATAGACATAGCCTGCCGTCAACTTTTCTGTTTTAGAAACATGTATTATACTAAGTGCACTACAAATTAAAATGAAATCAAGAGACTATGAATTCCTTCAATGATTGCCTCTTTGCAACAGCTGAGCACACTGTTTTAAAAACTAAGATTCAGATTGTAAACAGCAAGGACAAAAAAGGTCTTGGTATCATTCAGGAGAAATTTGCACAAAGAGGGCTTTCTAGAAAGCTTTGAAGTGTTATGGTTTTATAATAATTTATTCATGAATTCAAGTCAGAAGAGTAGAAGTGGGTGTTAAAAGCAATGGAAATTGAAAATTAATATACTGTCAGGGTTAAGAAAAAAGTTAAGAAGAAAGGTAACTTTGGCTAAGTCATCCATGTACCCAAACTAAACCTAATTGAATTAGTGATAAAATGCTGCTGTATTTAGAACAATTAAAAATTATGGCTGTAATTCAAGAAAAGCTGCATCTGTGAAGTAGTAGTTATACAGGGGTGTGTACATTTATCCAACCAATGTTTCTAGGTTTTAATTTTTAGTTACTTTTCAGAACGCTTGAACATGTTTTTCACTTGGAGGTTGTGTGTTACAATGTGAAGTAAGATAAAATAAATTGATTTAAATGTGTTTTGCTTTCAGCTGTTAGGCCACAAAATGTGTTACTTTGGAAAGGGTGTGTAGGTGTTCTATGGGCACTGTACTATATATAGTATACCTGTGGTTTGCTTTTGGGGTATATTACATTGATATACACTGTTAAAGTAAGAGATAGTATTGCCAAACATAATGAAATGAATTGAAGAACAAACGTTCATGAATTTAGAGTTTTCAGAAAATACAATTTAGCAAATAACTGTAGGTAACCTCCAATATGTAGGCATATCAGGCATTGCTGATGTAAACAGCATGACAGCTGCTATAGAATCTACTGTAATCACCTAGAGTACTATACAAGAAATGGCAAATCCACATTCACATGGAGTACATATTTGTCTGCTGGATGCATACTTACAGATAGTTATGGTATAGAATAATAAAATATCTCCACATGCAGGAAACTGACATGCATACCAGTACTGGCAGCTTTAAATTAAAAAAAAATGAAGACTATAGGAACAAAGCCTATTATTTCACTTAGAATTAAATGTTGTCAAACATTTCTAATAATCTTTGTGGGTCTTGCCCAGCCTGGTGCTGTCTGTGTGACAGCGAAATGTGGCTAGAGAGGCCACATCATAAAACTGTATCAATGATATACTGTACAGTGCAGATGGGCTATTGCAAATCTCCAGGCTGGTTTATTTCCAAAAACCAGAGGTCAAAGGTCACTATCCACCACCCAAAGGAAAATCCACCAATTATCGATCTACTGTATAGGGTGGGTACCAGAACCAAACCTGATAGCATCTCAGCCAATCACCAACAAGTGATATCACCCCACATAAACTTGAACCCAGTTAACTCACTGACTTGAAATCTCTCTCTGTCTTAAATGGCATACCGACTTTTACAACCATGTGACTGCAAGTAAGCCAGACAGAGAGTGAGTAAATAAAGTACAATATTCTGCCCAGGATGTTCTTCCTGACAGATGAAATCTTGTTTGCAAACCCACTGTTATTTTTGCTTGATCAATGAAATTAGAGTTGGACTCTTTCTTTTTGTAGGCATCTAAAATATCCAATATCCAAGCATATTATGAAAAGCTATAGCCAGGACTAGCTGAGTTCTCTTGTCTACCTTGTGGTTGAACCTCAAGAATACAAACTGTGCAGACTGTTTTAAAAGATCAAAGTTAGCAAGATGCTGCTTTGGCAAAGCTGTGTAAGGCCAACTCAAGCTGCTAGGCAAAGCAAGACAAAAGCGTTTTTTCCCTCTCAACTATCTGCATCAGGACACTCCCTGCCACAGACCAACCCAACCCAGCTCAGTCAGTCAGCACGAAGGTCAAATCATCAAGCAGATTTTTTGAGTAAAATGTCATTATTCACAGCATAATTCTCAAGATATTATTTCAAATACATGTACATGTTTTGACGTTTAGTTCACAATAGTAAATGCATACAGTATAACTAAATTACATAAATGTGATTTAGTTATATGAGACTTCTTAGAACCTACAAAGCTAGACTGTAACACTTCATAATCGATGCATATTTTAACTCTGAAGTTATTAACTATAACTTTGTAATCCCTGAGTGAACAATCAGTTGTCGTATCACAATGGATTGTTTCACAGATACTGTATATTCTATTACGTGTTTTGGTTACATCAGTAAAATGTATTTGATATATTTAGAATCCATGTGTGAGAATGAATTATCATGTTTGTCTGCTTCCTAAAAGTCCTCAACACTCTTGCAATTTACTGTTACAATTTCTGATTTTTACAGCACATTAAAGCCTCCCATTTCCTACAGGACTATATATTCCTGAATTGCAGGTACAGTAAATATAATGTAACCCACTTCAAGCAATTGATAATAGGGTCTAATTTATTTGCTAAAGTTTTAAAAGTTTGTATAACTCAGTATCATATTATTTTATTATTTTAAGCTTCAATATTTTTTAATCCAGTTTTTAGTAGAAAACACAGCCAACAGTACCTTGATTAACCGACACGCCTTTAATGTTAAAAGTTAGTTCTCAGTTCTGATGCCAAAATGCCTTTAGCATGTCAGTAAAATGTATATGCAAACAGTATATAAATACAATAACAAGATAGGTTACAAACAAGAGATATCATATGTCATTGTAATGTGCTTGAGTGTTAGAACCAAACTTACACAAGGCTCTCAACAATATGGTTTGGTCTCTTGTCCCATCCTCCCACAAAAGACCTACCATACTTTTTCAGAGTTAAAAATTAAAAAGGTTCAGTTCTTTTACCCTATAAGTGCAGGAATTTCCTTTATGCCCAGGAATGCATTTGGTTGCTTTTCTCAAAATAATTCCAGAGCAGCAATACCTTTTGTACCCTAACGAAAACTGTACCTAAAACCTAAAGGGGAACATTGCATGCTGAAATGTTGATGGAAACACTTATGAATTGTTTCTTTCTTCTTTTCAGGAAGGAATTAATCTTTACTTGTTCCTTTGCAGCCAACAACCTAACACAGCCCCCCACAAGATACAGTATATTAAATTATGTCTTTCAAATATGTCTGTCAATTTTAACATAACAATCCTTAATTTAAAGTCTGTAATATTAACTATTTTATTCTAACATTTTACCATTTTATTGCGTCTTCACGTCTAACGTAAATTATGTGTACTGTAATCTCCTGAAATATTCATATATACAGTACAGTACAGGTTTTTCCTTTAAGAACCACTTTCCTCAAAAGGGTGTGGGGAATGACCTGCCATTTTCAGTCACCTAACCAAATTTTGGAGGATAATTAGTAAAGTGACGATTCAAAACTTGGATATACAGTAGTTGACTGTCATCTTCTGCTCCCTAGGAAAAGAACAGAGCATCTGTTATATGCTGCACTAGAAGGAGGAGGGAGTGAGGAAGCATTTTGGAAGAATGGAGTCTCTAAACAGCTTAACTGCCAGGTTACTGATAGAGTGAGATTGCCTAATGACAAAGCATAGGAGAAGCTTGGGGAAAGCTAGGGTTTTGTTTTGCTTTTCAGCTAACAGACAATGTAAATAAAGAGCTTTGTTTTCTACCTTACAGATGCGTGTGAGTCTGTTTTCTTGAGACCATCTGTTACTGCTATGGAAGTCCGATCCTGAGAGTGACACATATACTGTCTATAGTTGAACACGTTTCCATTTGTTTCAATTGAGTATTACAATCTAAAATCTAAAAAAATGATTGTAGACTTTAATGTTAGTCACAAAGTCTGAATTACAGTATAATTCAGGAGAGATCACATACTTACAACAGTTTGCATTTGTTCCATATTTTAAAGATTTATTTAAAACTGTTTCAGCAGATTGTATAAGTAGCCAAAAAAAGGAATCTTATCTACAAGATGAACATAAAACATTTCAAAAAGATTTATTTGTCCTTTTTATCTTGTACACATAGTTAATGAGGACTTCTAAACTTAAATACTGTGCATAATAAGGCACCAGATTACCATCAAATAAATAGCATTTGCTTCTATATCCAAAGCCATTTATAACCAATAATTAATTCTACTGTATGCAGTATGTTAGAAAAACATGCAACATGTAGATTTTCTTTTATTCTGCAGATGAGATTTAGATGATTATGTCTAGTGGTATCTGTTGTTTTTTGGGGACTGTGCTCCACAGCGTGAGGGCTAGTTGAAAGTCAGCCCTCAGAAATGGGATAGCACATATGCTTAGGATACCATGTGATTAGTCTTCAATAAAGAATAGAGATGGCTTGTCTATTGGATTCCAGAATTGATTAATCCGAGAATGACTAAGGGTATTCAGCCAGGGAACATCATTATTTCACAACCAATACATATTGTAACACCACTTTTTAATAGAATATATATATAAAAATAAGTCACAAACTAAGTATAATACTTTTCCTATATATAACACAGTGTTCCTGTCACTAACATAGAATTATTATCGGAGGCATAGGTGAACATAAATATTTACAAGTTTGAGTAGTGGGTAAAGTACAGCAATTACTGTAAATACAAAGGAATCACAGTCAAGCACACTGTTTTAAAAGGCTTTGAAAATGTTACTGGATCCTTCAGTAAGCAGCATTAGATTAAATTATTAATCTATTAAATATTAAGTTGATGTGTGATTCACTATATACTGTATGATTTATAAGTGACATTATTTCAAGCATGCAGATAATCAAAACTGTTCTTGTAGCACAAATAAAGGCAAGATGCAATAGAAAAGAGGTACATTTTAACATTTTCAGAATAATTTAAAATGTATATGACAGAAGCTTACACAGTGGTGTCTTGAATTACTATGATGGGACCATGACCTCCCCAGAGGGAGACAATGAGTCCTGGCTATGAGTAGAACTTATCCCTGTGTCTGAATCTGTGTCTGTCATATCTGTTTTGGACAGCTTCTGAGAAAACTTATTCTTCACTGTACTGGTCCTTGTTTGGCTTTTTAAGCCTACAGAACAAATGTATTCCACATTTTCTGCTACATGCAAAGAGCTAAGATGAGCTTCCAAGTGCTCACATTCCTCATTTTTTGAATGCAACAAGAAGTCATTTTGTCTCAGTTCCTTTTGAATTTCAGTCAGTTGCATATTTATTGATAAGCCTTTGCACATACTGCTTTCCAAATCCACCCTCATGCTCTCTAATACAGAAGCAGTTTCTTCATCCTTGAGATCTAAGCCAGTGCTTGTTGTTGTCCTTTCTAGCTCCTCAGTGTCTTGTAACCAAATACTCTTGATCTCCTCCTCGATTTCACTGGATAACTTTTTAATAAGATCTTCTAATTGTCCAATCCCATCGCTAATGTACAGGTTGTCCTGTGACGGATTCTCTGTTGGCTGACTTTCTGTTTTTAAGCTGAAGTTTGATAAAAGAGCATCCTCAGCATACCCTTTCTCTTCAGTGGTTCCCGTGTCCATACTTAACTCCAATTCTGTCTTTTCAATTTCTATATCGAGCTCCCTCATCCTTTGAATCTGATGCCTAATAGTGAGGTCCTGAGATATGATTAATTGAACAAGGGTCTCCATCCTTTCCTGGTCTTTCCTTGTTGTTTCCTTTCTCATCTTTTCTAACTTTCTGAAGGCCTTTCTCACCATCCTTTGCTGCTTGTCTACTGGCAAAGACTTCACATACTGAGCAGGTCCCCGATCCCATCGTTTCTGATTGGCTGGCATTCCTTTGGAATCTGATGTCCTCCATCCTGAATGAGGCATAAAGTCATCAGCTTTAACTAAAATAAACTGGAGATAGGTCTGTTCATCTCCCCAGGCCTTCCAAAGCCTCAAAATCCTAGTTAATGGAGGAAGAGCTCTCTCAAATCCTTTCCATTTTTCCAGGAGGCAATAATCCCTTGAATCTCCAGGAAGAGTTCTCTTGTCTCCAGCCGCACTTTCGTGATCCTCCAGCAAAGCCTGGACAACATCTGCACAGGTTGTGTGTTTTGTAAGTCCTGAAACCACCTTCTCTTCTTGGCAGACCCATACTTGAATTTCATTTTTGCCAGACACTGTTTCTTTACTAGCAGATCTAGGAAAAAAGAACAGTATTAGAAAGAAATCTTGCATAACACACATAACGTTACACCTAACAACCTCCTAAAAATGGTGCCTTGACAAGACATGCATTTCAGTTTCCTTTGCACTTTTCTAACTAGTAAGTGCTACATAAATATGATAAATGATAAAATCCTAGACATTAAAAAACTAAATCAGTGAATAAGCAGTCTTATATTGCTTTCTTACTTGTGGTTAGCTCTTTTAATCAGTGAATATCTTTTTAAGCACCCTTGTTCAAACTTACTCAACAGTAAACTATGTAACCTGGTCAGGGTAGAGTGCTTAAAAGAGTGATTTATGATTAAGGAGTCTGTTGGGAAACTTGGAAGAAAACCAATGCATTGTTTTTTGGGTTTTATTGTTACTCCAAACCAGAAGGCCCATTAAAAGTCTACCACTAAATAGCTATGCCTTTAAAATATAAAAAAAAAACTTGTGTATTTTGTGTTTTCTACATGTTATTGTATAAAAAAAACGTATAAATATATTACATTGGTAAATCTGCAAATTGTGTGCTAACATCTCATAGTATCTTTCTAGTAACTAGGCACAATATTCATAAATATTTAGGAGTTTAACACTTCATGTAAAAATTAATAATATATACAGTATGTTATACAGTATAATAATTATATATAAGAATATTTTTTATATCTTATTGGTTAATTGACTTTCATGACTTAATAAATCTGGATTCTTTTTTCTGCATATTTTATTTTTGAGCAGCTTTAGCATAAACTATACATACTTTCTGAACTTTATACACTAGTAAAAGTAGATAAAATATACAGCATACACTGGTTGAAAAAATATTTTTGCTTAGGTTTTTATTTGTTGGTAAAGGTGTTTTTGTAAATATGCCTGTAACATTTTATTTGAATTTTGCTGAATAATGGCTTCATAATTCCTTCATACTGTAAGTACTACTGTACATGACAATCACATGTATAGTGCTTTATGGGGACATATGCAAATGACATTATGCATGCAGGTCATATTTGTTTTAGCATCATTACAAGTGCTTGGTAAATTCTTCTTGATTATTTTGTATTCGTTATATATATCATTGCTGCATTTCAAGGCATCAAATGCTATAAAGCTGAATCTAATGAAAGAGAAGGTTATTAAGAAAGCAGTGTCCCACAAGCAGTTCTAACCTGGTGTGATTTAAAATCAGTGTCCCTGTCTGTGTCTGTTATAGTACTATAATGCTAGATAGTTTAGAACATGGTAGTCCCTTTCAGTAAAATTCTATTACTCATTGGTCCTCAAGCAAGGTCATTCACTACACTTCAAAGCATACAGCCTAATGAATGAGAGTAAAATATCTCACTTAGGTCTTGCTAGCAGCTTATGATGATATTTATGACAAATGTTGAACCTCTAGCAAATTCAGGTACTGTAGGGTAGATGAAGAGATAACAGCCTGAATGTTATTTTGCTCCAAGAAAACACTGGTACAAAAATATCGACTGAAAACTCAAACCGTACAAGTGTTAGACATTGTCTTTTCTTCTAGATTTATTGTCTGCTAACACAGTGTTTTAATAAAAAAAACAAGAAAGCACATTGTGGGTATACATTTATTTAAAGTGATAAATGACCTCTTAGGAATGTAATAGATATGCACCTTGGCAACAGGCTAGTTAATGTTTGAGTGTTCCAAGAGCCAAATTCAGCAAAGACAAATAAGTGAACTATGCAAAAGACAAACAAAACAATACCCCTCTAGCAAATAAATAGGAATGTTATAAGGACTTAACCAAAGACTTACAATTACTTCCGTTTAGCAACTGCTTCATTTCTGAAGTATACAGTATGTTACGTGTAGGTGACTATAAATGTGTCACATATCCAAGGATCACAAGGAAAAAAATTAACAGATTAATAGTGTATTAAGCAAGACCCAGTTTGAGATGGAAAACATAAAAATTAAAAAGGAACTGCAATCTGATTATCTTTGCTAATTACTTTGTAGCCATGTGGTGCTCAACAATAACAAGTGAAAGTAAATGCAAACCAGAACGTTTTGTTACATGAGTATGAACACTTAAAGGTCAAGTTTAAAATCAGTTTGGCATTTCAAATAATATTTGAACTTTATGTACTGGCAAGAGGAAAGGTCCCCTAGAGTTTCAGTAAATGCAAACAGATGTAAGATATACAGAAGTCTAAGCATCACTGACTAAGAAAAAACATGACTTTTAAGAAGATGATGTGTCAGGTACATAATGATCTAACGTTGCCATTGCACTAACTCTTGTAATCTAATGATTTGGAACATTGGAAACTATTGCAGAGTCTAAGAAATATTACGCTCCAGCTCACCAGCTGTACAGTATATATTGTAGATATTACAAAATACACTAATAAGGTTCAAAATGTCTAATGTAAATACAAAATGCTGTGTCATTGCAAAACAGCACATAAATCCAAATTAGAAGTAAAAGGCTCCATCATGATCTAATTCATCCATCCATTCATTTTCTAATCACTTCATCCAATTTAAGACCATACAATGTGGGATGCCACGCCATTACAGGCAGAAAGATAAAGACAAAGACGCATACACACACCTGGGCCTATTTCCCAGAGGCCTATTAACCTATCAGTATGTGTTTCGACTGTGGGAAGAAACTGGAGCACCAAGGAAAATCCCACGAAAACATGAGGAGAACATATAACTCCACAAAGATAGCACCCCAGGTGCTATTTAACTCAGGGCTCCAGTGCTGTGAGGCAGTAATGCTAACCACTGTATAACTAATACTAGTTATAAAAGTAAGAACTTAATTTATTTTGCTAAGCAGAAAAAATAAACTGAAGATAAAAGAATTATTCAGAATTTGTCCTTATACAGTATTTTACCAGTATCTATTGTGTGTGATTTATAAATGGTTCTCTTATGAATACAGTAATTTACATTTTAATGCACATCCACTATCATAGTTGTAGAAACTTGTCAGCCATAAGAATTGAGAACTTATTCCTCTGTTCCAGAGAACAGAATGGTGAAATGTTTTTTTTTTCTTCTGTAATCCTCTTCTCTTTAATCAGAAAAGCAATCTCACTCAGCTGTACATCAACATATCTGCAGAGGAAGCACCTGTGTTTGCACTGCACAATAATCAACAGGTCACTGGGAACATCCTGTTGCTTTCTCAAATCTTTACTTATAGGTAAAACTTCAAAAGGAAAATCTATTGAGTCTAATATTTGCTGTTTTAATTCAGTGAGAAAAACATAACACGGCTCTTAAAGAATGTGCAAAACTAACATTTACCCTCTGTCACCTGTTCTTTAATGAGACACTTGGTTTCAGAAAATATATATATAAATGTATATATGTTTTTTGTTTTAATATTGCTATGTACATCACTGACACTGACAGGGACTAGTAACATGGATATTTTAAATGTTACTTTACATTTATGAAATTCAACATTATGTACTGTATAATGACAACACTTCTAATGCTTTCTTTTCCCTAAAAAATACAAATATGAAAACAATTACTGTAATTAAGTATCCATCCATCCATTTTCTAACTGCTTCTTCCATTTCAGGGTTGCAAAGGAGCCAGAGCCTATCCCAGCAAGCAAAATTAATTATAATATGTTAAACTTAAATGGAGCGGTGGCTCTGTGGCTAAGGATCTGCGCCTGTGGCTAGAAGGCTGCTGGTTCAAATCCTGTGGTCGGCAGGGGAATCCTACTCTGTTGGGCCTTAACCCCAGCTGCTCCAGGGGTGCTGGACAATGGCAGACCCTGCACTCTGACCCCAGGCTCTCTCCCTATCTGTGTGTCTCATGGAGAGCAAGCTGGGGTATGTGAAAAGACAAATTCCTAATGCAAGAAATTGTATAGGGTTAATAAAGTGATGTGATGAGATGATGAAACTGCAGTCTGAAGTCTCTGCATAATGGAATCCATTATATGGATTGCTTGTCTTTGTGGTTTTGATTTAAAAAAAAAGTATTCCAATACCTGGATACTGTCACTCTAACAGCAGCTTAGTGTTTGAAATAAACATATGGTGCATACTGTACTGATGATTTCCCTTACATTCCATTGTACTGTACTTCCATTTAGCTAATCTTCTGCTCAGCTACAGTACATTCAAATGATATACATATTTTAGTCTATGTTTAAGTGAAAGCTATCTTTCATGCCATTTCAACTGAAAGGCCTCCATTCTCCAAAATGAGTAATTCCTAACCACTACATTCTCATCATTCCCCTTTTATGAACTACAAGGATACCAAATGTACACATTTCTTGTGGCTGACCTAAATGAATCCACTTTATTGCTACTTAGAATCAGTAGTTCTTACTGTTTTGTTTTCCTTAGCACAATCCTTGCACTACACTTCAAGCCTGTAATACTCTTAGTCATTTTTTAATGTATTCTTATCCATGTATCATATGACTTGGATGCACCAAACTTTGAAAACTGTATTTATTTAGTAAATTGCCCTAGATAAACAAATTAACAATACAAATGTAACCTCCTATCTCAAATGAACATACTACAGGAGTTTTTTGGTTGCAATACTAATTACCATACCATCAGCTACTGAATAGATTTTTTTTCTGTCTCACATACATAAAGCTTTCTAAATTTCATCCTAATTTTTTATTGAAATAGCAATTAATGTTAGCTAAGCACTGGATTTAAACAAGACTGTGAAAATCTCTTATCTATAGTGGTACTATTTTACTCTATAACTATCATTACTAACTGTATGTATGTCAATGATAGAGATCTCTACTAAAGCAACAACTGTGACACAGCTCCAGATAAACATATCTTAAAAAATCACCATTGTCAATTGTTACTCCACCAGGATGATCTTTTCAGATTTCCTGAAGTCCTCCATGACATTTATTTGGGGATTATTGTACTTACAAATCTTGACTTCACAGGACTACTATCACAAGAAATTATACAACCTATAAGTTGGCTGAGCAAGCTGTCGCAGCAGAATGGAGAATCTTGAAATGACACCAGTCATTACCATTATTTGAATCTGTTCAATAGGGGTGAATTTTCAACACACAGGTGAAGCAAGCAAGTTGTTATAGAGCACAGGGACATCTTGAAGGTGTTTTAAGTATGGGCACTGCATGTATTTTTAAAACTTGCAAGGTAAAATGATTTTTTGACTATGACAAAACTACCAATGTTCTGGACTATCCTGAATTTCTTGATTGGCGACTAAACCTTAAAAAAGACCTTATTGTCAAAGCCCTATAAAAATTAGAAACAATGTGCTTGCATTCTCTTATTTTTTCTTTCTTGTTTATAGACTGATGTATTCGGTATTTATATAATAGATACATATATTTATAGGAACAAGTATTAGGTTTATTCCATGCTGAAAAAAAGAAGAAAGAAAATGAGGTTCACACCTGAAGAAGGCTCCATGGCCGAAACATTGTGTTTTCTTTCTTCTTTTTTTCAGCATGGAATAAACCTATTACTTGTTCCTTTGCAGCCTACGCATGCTGACACAGCTACTCACCTGAACATATATTTATAGTGCTGTCATACAAAATTTAAAGGTAGGTTTTACACAAAAAGGATGAATATAATGCCAAGATTATGATTAAATTTCCAAGTGATCAAGGCATTGTTATGTTACAAAAAGAAAGATTCACCATTTCAATACACATTATTAGAGCTGTCAGTTACAGTACATCAATCCTAGACTGGAGAAATAAGCAAACCTGAACTCAAAATGAACTTGTAACTGATCTCATGTTTTGTTTTTGCCTTGTGGACAGAGGAGATTAAAGAGCAATATAGCAAGGTGTCATGTTTACATAACACTTGTCTTTTTATCTGTTCCTATAGGTACAGGACACAGATACATAGAGGGGAAATACCTATTCACATAGAATGGGCCCATAAGTGTTAATTAAATTGATATACTGTAAATAACACCAAAATGTAAAACCTTAACATTCCAGTATAGCAGTTTGCCTTCGAATCTAAGGAGAGGAACAATTTAATGGCATGCACATGAGAGATAAGTGACAGAGGCAGGAGATCAGAGGTGGAAGAAGATTTAATGTAAATCTGAGTATTATCTTGCATAACAATGAAAGTGAAGACCACATTTGCATATAATCTGACTGAGTGGAAACATATAAATTATAAAACATAATGGACCAATGATCGAACCCTGTAGCACACCATGCTTGAATGGGGTCATGGGTAATTTATGAGGACCGAGGGAAACAAAGTGCTGCCTGCCAGTCAGATATGAGCAGAACCAGCTAAAGACAATATCATTGATAGACAAGAATGTTTTCAAGCGGTGAATGATTTACTGTATCAAAGGTTGCACTAAGACCAAGGAACACAAGGATACATCTAAAAAGAAATAAACGTCAGATACAGTATACTAAAATATGCATAAAGTTTCAAATATATATTTAAAACTGACAAAAAGTTTGTAGTTTTGGTGGATGTACCCAAGATATCTATCCAAACTTGTTAATTAGGGGATTTAGCTGTATTTACTGGGGTACTTATTTAAACTCAAAGGAAGTGACAGTCACTATCTCGTTCAATTTCAAATGAATTCTAAATATATCTGCTGTGGCTCAGTTTGCAGATCAGAAGTTCAAGACTAAAAGAGAAAGTTGTAAGAGAAAGTTATCTGTTTATGCTGCATATATTACTGTCACAAACAGCTGCTAACAAAAATCAAAAACATGTTTTGATATTAGTATTTGGACATTTCTTTTGCAAACAACAACTTACAGTAAATAACCACTTTATGCAATAGGATTGTCCATCCATCCATTTTCTAACTGCTTCATCCAATTCAGGGTTGCAGGGGAGCCAGAGCCTATCCCAGCAAGCCATGGAAAAAGGTGGGGGTATTCCAAGGAAGGGACTCTAATCCATTGCAGCGCACACACAGACAAAGACTCACTCACTCCATGACCAATTCTCCCAGAAGCCAATTACTGTACCAGTATGTCTTTGGACTTTGAGGGAAACCAGAGCACCCAGAGGAAACTCAGGTAAATACAGAATGAACACACAAACCCCATGCACACAGCACCCCAAGGCCTGAACTGAACCCAGGGCCCCTGCACTGTGAGGCAGCCATGCTAACCACTATGCCCTTGTGCTGTCTACATTAAGACTAATTCATTTACCTCAAAATATAATGCCAGTAGAAAATAGCAAATATTTAAACAGATATAGAAATGAAGATCATTCTATAAGATCAGCTGTAAAGACAAAATAGATTAAGCTCTGGTTCACATCAAATTCCCTGAAGCTAAATAATGACAAAACAGAAATTTTATTGGTGGACAGAAAATGTTAACTGAAAAAGCTGGAGGGTTTCACAGTAATAGTGGATGGTTCCTCAATTCAGGCATCAGCCATCAGCCATCAAGAATCTGGGAGTCACACTTGATCCCCCCCCTTTTTTCACCTTAAGAGTATTGGGAATTAAAATAATTTCTATCAATGTCCGATGCTGAGTACCCAATTCATGTATTCATAACGTCAAGGCTTGATTTCTGCAACTCTTTACTTTATGGGCTTCCTATTCTTATTATTCTATTCTTAATTAAGCTGCAATAAGACTTAACTCTGCAGCTACATTTCTAACCCACACCATACCTGAGTAGCATATCGCTTCTACACCTAAATCCCTATATTTGTTACCTTTAAAGTCATGAAAGTCAGAAGTCATTCAATACAAGATCTTGTTACTGACTTTCAAGATTTTAAATAATCTTGCTCCCTTATACATCTCTGAACTCTGTGTTTACACTCCCTCCTGCAGGCTCTGTTCAGTTGAGACTGGTCTTTTGCTCACTGTACCTGGGACTAAATCTCAGACTTCTGGTGACTGGACTGTGATTTTTTCTTTCGCTGCTCTATTGTTTTGGAATGCCCTTCTTCTGACTTTTTGAAAAACAAATTATTTAAAAACTGTTCTTTTGCCAGTGTCTAAGGCTGATTGGCCTAGATTATATCCTGTATGTTCTTGTTTAATTTTTTGTTCTTTTACTTTACTCTAATTGTAATTTTTTAATCCTTGAGTTGAGAAAGGCACTTTATAAATGAAAGTTTTTACTATTTATTATTATTTTATTGGATGTACTGCTTCTTTTTATTTTGAAAATTTGCCTGGGGTAAGACTTCCTGAGACTGGAAGTAATTCTGTCTTGATACAATTCAACTTAAACCTAAATTCTAATACACATATTATTAGCAAATGTTACAACATACCGACGTACAGTATATTGAGTCCGTACTTGTAAAAAGTGCTGTGATTTAGAGTCCACATAAACACCTAGGAAACAGTACCCACAAACATGACTGTTGGCTGTACAGTATGTCTCAGATCCTTTGGCTCACATGGATCCCAACAACATTATAAACTAAAATATGTCATGTGAAATTCTGTACATGATATCAGGTATGTTATGGACTGTAGATCCACTTTCTGGTTATCCAATTTAGGGTAACAGAGGCACAGGAAGCAACAAGTGGAAGGTAGGATATAACCTGTCTATCGCAATGCACACAGATATGCAAACACACACACACTCACTCCAGTGCCAGTTTTTAGAGAAGCTAATTAACCTAGCAGTATGTCTTTGGACTATGTTAGGAAAACTGGAGCAACCGAAAGAAACCCATGGAAATCCATGTGTACAAGAGTAGAACATGCAAACATTACACACATATCACCTCAGGAACCCAGGGTCCTGATG
Source organism: Atractosteus spatula (assembly GCF_055471065.1). NCBI lineage: Eukaryota > Metazoa > Chordata > Actinopteri > Semionotiformes > Lepisosteidae > Atractosteus > Atractosteus spatula. The sequence continues at coordinate 22,947,524 of NC_142713.1, read as the reverse complement.
CTGTAATACAGCACTGCTAACCTCTGTGCCACTCTGTCACCCACATTTTGTCTTACTATAGATAAACAGTCATCATTTAGCTAGATGCCATTCCTACCAGTGAATGTTTATCATGTCATGTTTTAGTGATGGCAGGAATTCAAGAAGATCTCACTTTGTTTAAATGGTTTCCTTTTACACAATATTTTACTTGACATAATTAATATCCTCTACCTGATGCCAATAAAGAGGTCAAAACCGAGACTGGCAATTCAACTTGGCTAGGCTTCAAACTAGATACATTCAGTACACCTCACAGAACATGTCATCTAAGATCCATTATTGTATTAAAGCTATCTCTAATACTAGAGATATCTTTTTCGGACATTCTTCTAATTATTTTCAGCATATTTCTTCAGCCACAAAATACAATAAACTATAAAGTATTTAAAGAAATGTTGCTCGTAGTCAACAATCATTTAGTACTGCATTTAATTTGATCATGTTATTCTTCTTTCCTATTGATAACGCAGGAAATTACCCACAAATGGAGTTTGTAAGTCACATGATCACATTTTTTCCTCCTAGAACTCCATTTTATCAGAAAGATCATTAAGAATTAATAGCACCCAATACAATGGAAAATTATTAAATCAATTGTTGCACTACATTAAATATGTCTAAATATTTTAGAATGTCTGCTATTCTTCTTTATAGCACTCCTAACCGGACATATGAATTATTGCACTAGCTTTGTCTTTGCAGCAGATAATATTAAATATTTGATAAAAAGTACTTCAGAACTGTATTTTAAAATGTCTTAATAGCACATGATCGGAATAATTAAGAATGATAATAATAAAACTATCATAACAATAGCATTTTTAAGTAGAATTTCATAAACTCAAGTCAATGTATTTTTAGACTGCCAAATGCTGATAAAAAAGAGCTTTAATATGATTTTTGTTAAACCTATTCAATTTAGCTTTATCTTTATGGTTACCTTAATTTAAGCAATTATTTTTTTTAATATTCCATCATTAGTCACGCAATGTTTCATCGTGACAAGATAAATATTCTGTTTATCTAAGTTACTCTATTACCATTTTGTATGCCCATGAGTATAAAATAATTGAAACACAAGATTGGTGAGGGGAATCCCAAAATTCAAAGTCATGACTCGCATTATAGTTCTAGCATAACAACGGTATGACGAATTAGTTTGTCATGAAGTGTAATGAGTTTTCAAACTACAGAATTAAACACGCAACACCACGCATCTGTAATTATGTCGCGCTTAAGGGATAAACATTGTATAAAATGCTGATCTCTGAAAATCTCTTTGATTTTCAAATTCTGTTCAACAGGCGCTTTACAAGCCCTGGGTAATTGGCTACGTCAGCTTCGAAAATTTGGAACAACGACCAAAAACATTTACTTTACTGGATACAACAACAATATTAAATGTATCGTTATGTAACGCGATCAGTTTACTTACTAAGTTAACAAAACATTTCCCTTCATTCTGTATTAAGTAATATCAAATACAAACAGGAATTTTATCAAGGGGTTCGTAGAAATGCGTGCAGTTGAAGTAAAATAAATATTTTAGCTAGAAGTGCAGTATTTCGTTAACTTGAAGGACCATGTGTAACTTAAGTTTCTAAAGTCATTTAAAGTGTTTTGATACACATTCTAATTGTGGAAATAGGGACTCATTCATTTGCTTAAAGCTTGAACATCTTTTCGACGTTAATAGTATAGTAACACATCTGACTGGGATTTCGTGTCGCAGAGATTTTGATGGAAACGCTTAACCCTTACCTACACACGCACAACTAAAACTAAAATGTTACTAATGATCAGGAAAACTAGCAAAGAAGGGGCAAATCATAATTTACCAACCTCCGTCGAAGACACACTTTGGAAGTTCATTGCTAGTATTTGAGTCAAGCACACACAAAGCCTGTCCAGGAATTTACCTTGAACAAGGCACATACATTAACATTTCAGGAAGAACTTCACGGTTCAGGTTTACGGATAGCAGTTTGAGAGCGAGAAAGTAACGGCGAATAAACCAGCTTTCAAGTTCAATAATTAGCTGCGTTAAAGTACAATAGTGAAGCGGTCAATAGTTCAATAAAGGGAAAAATTCGAAGGAATAAATTACCTATTTTTCAGGCGCGCTTTTAAGAAATTCCTTCCAAAAGGAGCCATGGTAACTTGAAAGACTACAAAAATCCCAGGAGATGTTAAACAAGGAGCATGATTTGACTGTAGCCCGTACAGTTCATAGCAGTGAAAGACTAGACTGAAGGTGGGGGAGGACTTGAACTGTTAACTTTGTTCTCTCTTTGGTTTAGTTGTACTTTGGTAGCCCGTCCCATTCCTACACTGAAGGTGGCGTTATGCAAAAAAAAAATATTTCGAATTAGTACACTACAGTCCTCGTACATCCTTGTTTAACCTGTTCTTCAAATGCATAGTCATAAAAAAGTATTGATCCATAAAAATGGACTGTGGAGACAAGGACTATGTAATAAGGTGGATATCTTTATTAAAAGCCTTAAAGATAATCACATAATCTACAAATAATCACTGCCACGTTGCCACGTTCAAAACAAGGTAGAAATACAGTACTATAAGAAACACAAGGGTATGGATGTATGTTACATCAGCCCATTTTGATAAAGACTTCAACAAGGCAAGCGAAATTGATGGGAGTATCAGTAAAAACAAATGCTCTTATTGATTTTTAAGACTTTATCATCAAGCATTTGTTATCATTCGCATCATTCGAAAGTAATATTTTAGTATGAGAAATCAAACTTTTACTAAAACTTTAGAATATTCAAAGTCCAAAGAATTTTGTGAATTTATGTTTTGGACTTTGAATAACAATTTACTTTTTTCTTTGCATGGAACTTGGAGGCAGCTGATCTGCAACACTTGAGGGCAATCATGTTTACATCTTTCATGCATTTTTTTACATAAATGATGAAGTCATAATTTGTTTATCTGCTTAGCAGACACCCTTATTCATTCAGTGATAATTTAATTTTTAAGTTTTTCTGAATGACAGAAAATCATCGTCGTCTTCTACGCTGTTGTTTTGAATTACATGTGTTCTGCATTCGTATTTGAGTGTTCATGCACGCGTTAGCATGGGTTTTGCTCAGGTAATCCGGTTTCCTCCCACATTCCAAACACACTGTCCCAAGTTAATTATATAATAAACTTGATTATTATGATATAATAATTAGTATTTAGTAATTGCCCTCTGTGCTATGCAATAAGCACTTGTCACGTCCGGTCTGTGCTACGACTTTGCGACCTGTGCCTGCAGGGTTGGCTCTCCTTGTTAATATTGACAGACTATAATACGTGTAGGACAAGATGTTGTTAATGTTAGTCAAACGTAACTTATTCTATAAATCTTCTTGAAAATATGTTTTACTATTTGTCTTCATGTGTTATTTTCTGCACCAATACATAATTTTGACATTTATAAGGGTTGGCAAGTTATTTTATCAGAGCCATGAATTATACAGTACTAGCCTAAACAGATTAAATGTGTGATCGTTTATCCAACTATTTACTTTGCATGTAAATACATGAATATTTTCCCTTGGATTTTTTCAATCTTGCATCAGGTGCATACGTAATCGTCTTTTAGTGTTCAACGAGCCGTTTTAGATTTCAACTCACCTCATACAAGTATTTAAAAATCCTCAGAATTGACAAAGTCAGCCAAACAAAAGAGGAAACATGGTGGAAGTGCATCAAAAATGAAGAACAGGAGGTACATCTTTACCCAAAGAGTTGTAGGAGCATGGATGAAGCCATGTTGTTAAAGCCAATACCCTGGTTCCTGAAACAGCCGGATGAGATAATTCGATCAATTAAATACTAATGTACCAAACGGACTAGATGGGCCGTAAGGATACCTTTCGTTGGTAACCTTTCTTATGGTCATAAGAACGAACAGTATTTGCCGTGGCACAGGAAGGCCCAACAGACATCTAGAATGCGTGTTCATTTTATTGTAACTGAAATGTTTGATCAATTGCTGGCATTTTTATACCGTACATACTGTAATTCATTTCTGAATGCCAACATTTAGAAAAACAGTTGCACGGATTTCCAAGCGATGGCACAAAAGAGTCAAATTCTGTACACCCTTTTGAAACGCTGATCAACATTTTCTAAAAAAAAAACGTCTTTGGTAGTAGTAACCACCCTGAACAGCAAAACACTCCTGTTTCATAATTTTCCGATTTAACGTGAACAAGTTCTCTTCACTGCCTCTAACCAGATCAGTACACATTACATATTTTATTGGACAACTGAGAAAAAAATATAATACATCGTGATACGCTCGTATGTATTTGATAAAATCGCATTATTAAACAGAATATAATGTAAAACTTTAAATAAGGACAATTGTCTTTCACTATCTTGTTCCGTTTTTGCAATGATACAATTGGTAGTGTTAATTCATCATGTAAAATTCAAACATACAGGATATAAAGGAACAGATATTGCTCAATAGCTTTATCTCCTTTTCCTTCTCTCTGAAGTTAATCTAGACATTCACCATCCTATTAAATTCGTTGCGTTAACGTCACACTACAGTAGATGAACGTGTAAACGTAACCCTTTGCTCAAGGGAGACGACCAGTGGGTATCTTGTTATCTGCAATAGCTAATGTCAGGTGTCAAATAATTATTTTGAATATGAAACAAATTATTCTTTTATATCATACAAATTAGTTTATTGTTGGTGACAATTAAAGATATATGTTTTTTTCATTGTCAAGTCAGTCCAGATAGTTAGGCTATTCAGAAGTGAATAACCCATAGGGAGTTACTATTATAGCAGTTATGTCTTAATTTACGTAGGTGATTTTAGGTTTTAGCACAATAAAAATATACTAAAAAGAGAAAAATGACACGTTTTATTAATCCCATGTAAATAAAATATGCAGTTGCAGTACTTTTGCAGAATCTATTCTTTCACAGTCTGCTCTTAACACAACATGCCCACTACCAGTATGAGAAAACTGGAAGCCTGATATCCTTGGCACCAGATGAATTTGGGCTGAACCTGAGATGGGTTCTTTTGATATTGCATACAATTAACCACAATCATGAGTTCTAGAAAGTGGAATACTATTGTTTGATCATTGACAGGGCTGTGTGAAATAGAGTCATCTTGCACTTGCTCTTGGTCTTGTTTTTATTTTTTAAATAAAGTTCTGGTCATAAGCACCTTTTTGTAGAGAAATGCTGAAATATTAGCATTAAATATAATGTATAATAGAAGGAATATATATGGCAAATTATTACAATTCACATAAAATATCTTCTGCATTATACATGAAAGATATGACAATGCTTTCCAATGCCTGCTCTCTACATTTTACTGAGATCTTTACTGAACTTGTACAGCATTATACCTCATACAAAGCACTGCACTCTGCCAATACTAACCCGTGACAATAAAATAAGTATACTTCCATTCTCTACTATTACATTTGATGTTCATTCTAATATTAGAGCTTCTTGGTTCCCATATGTTGTGACTCCTATATCAAAATTATTAATAGTATAGAAGTGGCATCTGTTTAAAAACTGTAAATCCTACACTCATCCTTAACATTAAAGAATACATTTAGATACAATATACATTTCAAGTAATAGACTTTGAAAAATACTGTAATTCAGCAACTTACCCAAGACATTCAGTGGAGATTCCACAAAACATAATGCATAGAAATGTAAACTCCATCATAATTTTTGCAACACTGTTGAACGTTTCTTAAAGGCTTATAAGACGGCTGATTAAGACTTGTTGGAATGGAGATTTTAGGGTAGTGAAAAGAGGCTATTCACATATTTCTTACAAGTCCTGTAGCACTACCTGTGCTTATACTGTAAGTAGTTTTTTTTAATAGTTTTTATCAGTATACAATAATTATACTAGATACAGTATCAGATATTGTGCATATACTGTATAACTGTAAACATATAAGATGTCTGAATCATTCTACATTCTGTACATACAGTTAAACACAACCAGGAGCTTGTGGGACATGCAGCCTCTTTATAGAATTCTTTATATTCCCAAATTTGTATTCACCCTTGTGACTGCTTCAGGTATCTCTCTTCTTCTCCGTGATGTTTTAAACCCTTCTTTCACACAGAACTAACAAGGTGTATATTTCAATGATCATGGCAAGATTTGGCATTATCTAGAAGCAAGATGTTGCTTTTCTTGCTTATGTTTCTTAATGACCAGCTAGACAAAATTTGTAATCTATCCTTAGCATTGCATGCAAATTGCTGAAATGCTTCCTTTTTGTCAGTCAATAAGATTCTGCCAAATGATTAATGATCTAAGGCTGACATTGATTGAACTGAGTGAGTAGTGGCTAGCATTGTGTCTTTTCTTTTTCACATTCTTGTGAAAAAATAAAAAAAATGGTGTTACATTTCCACAGAAAGATCACATACAGTATAGTTAGATTAAAAAAAAATTGATTTAAGTTTCATAATGATATTAATTTCAGTTATCAAAGGGCAGATCTGCCTGCTTATCCAAGAGACAATGCGCAATACATTTAATGAATGACGCCTTTCTTGAATTTGGGTAGTAGAGGGGGTGGAGTGTCTTCATGACATCATGCAGCTGCCTATATACTGAGTGAATGGAATCCTGAGCTCCTTATTCTGCACCCAAGCACAAGGAGAGTGTTTTAGTTCTCTCCTGATCCTTTCCATATGGACTTCATCATTATTTAGACAGAAAATAACTTGGAGTTCACACGATGAGATTTCAACTTATTTGTCTGGTGCTCCTCTTTGCGGCTTCTGATGGGATGTGCTCAGGTGGGTGTCGCTAATTTATTTACTGCAGCAGGCAAAGGCTACAGAGGCAAGATTTACAGTAGGTGTCTGGTCTGAGATAATATAAAAACAGTTGAAACAGTGTTTTCTTTTATCAGTGTTAATATTCTGAGATTGTAAGCTTTTAATGTGTTTTTTCATTATGTGTCTTGATGTGTACCATCACTACCACTATTGCTACTGATGCTACTACTTGTGGTTCAAATATTACAAGTAGTTGTGATTGTCATTATCATCTGTGGGAAGCTACATTTCACCATAACTTTCCCTATAGATCCTTGGTTATGTAAAACACTTTGTCTTTGCTATTTTCTTCTACTTTTATCAAATATTTATAGTTAATAATAAAAAAAAACACTAGAAACAGATTAGAAAACAAGACTAGGTTCAGTTGCAATGCAATGCAATGTAATGTAATGTAAAACAAACAACTGAAAGAATATTACATTTACATAAAAAGATTAAGAAAAACATTTATCTGAAATTACTTTAAAGAACTGTTTTTTCATATAAACAATGCAGTACATAAAATTACTTTTCCTTAACAAACAGACTCGTAGACAGATACAGTACCAATATTATTTTTAGCATGTGAGAAGAATATTTAATGTTGTACAAATCTAAATACACATCTCTGCTATTAATCAGGTCTCACATTTGCTATATTTATACTTTATATTGCAGGGTAGGATGTACACAGAAGAGAGTGTATTGTTTTTACACATTAAGTCTCTTCGGATTTTGTATTTACACTGATATAAAAACTTTGTTATGGAAACTGGTCTTTCCAAAGTATTGAAGAAAGTAACATAGAATACACATATGGAAACCTTAGTAATAAAGGATGAATCCACTGAAGACATATTATAATGGTAGAATTATTTCACAAGAAATAATTTGAGAAAAAGAAAAAAAAAGCTGAAAAAATAAGTTAAAATGTTGAGTTTTCTGGAAAACTCTTATTTTTAAATTAAACTTAAATACAAAACTTTCAACTCTTAATAAGAAAAAAATGTGATGTTGTATGTTGTAGAAGTATGAAAATTATTGTTAACAATGTGACATTAAGAAAAAATACATTGAAATGTACAATGCTGCAAAATAAATAATGAGAAAATGTGCTTATAAAGATGTCAATTAATTCTACTGTTAAATAAAAGTAGTTATTTTTTTCAGTTCAAGTTACATTATGTTATGAAGTGAAATTCATCACATAAATGCTTATCAAAATCCTTCAAAATTGTTGCATGATCAGAAGTAATTTCTGATTTCTGAAGACATGTTTCTACCAAAAAAAATCATTAGAATAATGGTTTTTACATACAGATATCAGTACTTTAAGTGCTGATATCTCAAAATTTGATTGGATCCCTTTCCATGCTTTCACCTTTCTTGTGAACCTCATATTTGCTGTTTATTTTCTGCTATTTTCAAAACTGAATCAAACCTTTGACATCAACACAACTACCAATATTATGAATTACAACAGCTATCCATCCATTCATTTTCTAACCACTTTTTTCAATACAGGGTTGTGAAGGAGCTGGAGCCAATCCTGGCAAGAAACGGAAACAAAGCAGGATACACCCTGGGCAGGACACCAGTCTATGACAGGACAAACAAACAAACACACACACACACCAGAGCCAATTTTCCCAGAAGCCAATTAATCTACCAGTATATCTTTGAACTGTGAAAGGAAACTGGAGCACCCAGAGCAAACCCATATAAACACAGAGAACATCCCAGGAATTGAACCCAGGACCCCAGCACTGCTAGGCAGCAATGCTAATCACTCCACTACCATGCCACCCACATTAGATATCCTAGAATCCAATTTTAGAACACATATTGGATTGATTTATGAAAAGTACATAACTTGGAACTATGGAAATAATTTAAAATAATGACTACAAGTCACTTTTATAATGAATGAAATAAGGAAGAAACACTATATAATGAATTAAATATCTCTGTTAGAAATTATATTGATCAAATGATCACTAAATCCCCCAAACTCATAATGAATATTGAGTGAATTGTGTAGTGAACAAAATGTTATATTGTAGTATAAAACTTTCTGTATTACATTTGTAAAGAAAAAGATCTTTAATAGCCAAGTTAAGAGTGCCTTTAATTTGTCTCTCTGAATATTACTTCAAATTCAATCACCAACTGTTAAAAATTCCAAGGGACTAAGGATGTTTTGGGCTATTTTTATGGCCCTTGCTCAAGCACTTTAAACATTTTTGTTGAAAGCAATACTTTTTTATATACTATTTTTTTTTGTCGTGTTGTTTCAACATTACATTAAATGGGATGTAATTATTTTTGAAAATGGTAATATCACATATTAAATACATATATATAATTAAAATATATATATTTTCCCCAATTAGGGCAAAACAATTATGGCATTTTGTTTCCCTTGGATAAGCAGGTAAATTATAATTAAGGGAAAATATTATTTTGCTGGAACATTTCACCATTTTTGATAATAAGATCATAATAAAAATCATAATATTTATTTCTTATCACGGTCTAAATCATGAAGTTTTACTTAGGGTAGGTTTACTAAGTAAAACGCATAAAATTAGTGACTAGTGGCTTGTTTGTTTCAAAGCAAATTTCAGGAACTTGACCATGACTGCTATTAATAAGTTTTAACAAACTACCTACTAGGGTCTTACTCAAGTACTGTATGCATGAAATTAAACACAACAACTTTTAGGTATCTAGATAACTCAATGAAGAATACAATGACAGCTGGGATAAGAGGTTTACACTCTGGTAACGCAGACAAACAAAGCAATGAAAACAATAATCAATAAATTATTCTTCTTTAGCAGGAGAATGGCCAAGTGGCCAAGTCAAGATGGAACACATTCAAATTTTTGCTCACCAGGTGACTTGTTACTCTTCAGATATAAAGTTGTTACTCCTCAGATATAAAGTGCAACACTAATGTAAAACAAAGGCAAAAAACGTAAATGTGGCATATGGTTTGTATGCCTAGGTGTTTCAAAAGACTGAATGCTATACCTTTGACATAGTGTAAGAAATTTATCTTGAAAATGTTTGTTATGTTTGTAGATAATAGTTTATGAGATTAAATCCTAGCTATCTGCATCTACTGAATCTTTACTGCATGCTCTTGAACACAATATAGGGTCTAAATAAAGTTTGTAAAATTATCACATTAGGTTAAAAGCCATTTACTGTATAACACATTTCACAAGGTTTATAGTATGTTAAGCCCTTGTGCTGCAAGCTTTTAAACTAGATGTGAGAAGATTAGAAAATCCTCTTTATCACCAAAGAGCCACACAGGAATAAGAATGATCAATGTTACCAGTATAAAACTAATTAATTAGGTTCTGAGGTTAAGTGGCTCCCCTTTCTATATTATTATTGTACTCTGAATCAGCTTGTTAGACCTGCACTGTGTCAACTGTATGCAGAACTGGATTATTAAAGAACAGGTTTGCCAGGAGGAACATTAGAGGGTAGGAGATCTCCACATGCCTTACAAGCTTGGCATGGATTTGCTTGTATTATAGAGAGGACCTCTCAAGTTTGAAACCAGCTGTCCGTGCTATGTCAGTATCATTTATTATTTTGGCAATCCTTGTAAATGGAAGGTTGTGGGACTAAAACCCAGTTGAGACAATGTTATTGCACCCTTAATCTTACTATTACACCGCTAAAAGGGGATAATTTAATATTTTTCATTTTGTTGCCAATAAAAAGCAAATATTTTTGTTTGTTGTTACTGCAGACTCTGACCAGGAAATGAAAATGATAGAAGAGGAGTTACTGAACAGTCTCTACACGACAAAGGTATGTATCTTTACATTTCCAGATTGAGGCCTCAAACTGCCAAATACAAAGTAGTTTCTGCCACTCCACCCATATTTCAGTTTGGTACGGCTCTTTCATGTAATCTCCAAACACTCTTTCCCTTGTAAATACAGTAAATCATCTGCACCTCTTCATTCATTGTGTGGTGGTTATATAGTCCATAACAGACATTAAAGAGAAAAATCAATCTTGAAAGTGGAAATGCTTTGTGGTCTGTATTGTTGGCCAGTTTGTAAAAGCAAGTGGGCTAAGACAACTTTATTTTAAATTAATTTCCTTCTGGCTGAAAAGGACCTTTTGTAGCAAAACGAAAACCTAACCTTATCATGTCAATCTGTAGAGATGGCAAAATGGAATGAAATTTTAAAAATGCATACCGTTCCTGAGAAAGGTAAAGTGAGAATACAATTTCAAAGGTATTGTAGAACTAATATCACGTTTAATATCTTCAATAAGAGATGTGTCAGAATATTTTCTTTTTCAATATATGTAAATTATGACATATTTTCTGTTTGAGACAAACCAAGTTATCTCTTTATTAAGAGATAGACCTTCAATTTTTTCACAGTAAGTCATAGCAGTTACTTAAACAGACCTGAAGAAATTAAATACTCAGACCACAGGTATTCACAGTGTTCACAATTTAAGGACAGCAAAAGTACTTTTGTTCATTTTTGTCAATAGAATACTGATACATGAACTGTATCAATGTGCATGTAAGAAAATCCTTAACATTTTGCAAATATGATGTTCTGTACAACAAATAAGATAATTATGTAACAGTGCTTCATGTTAGATTGCATAATTATTACTTTTCCATTCAAAATTTTGTGATATTTATGAGTGAACAGATAAGTATAAGCACCATAGGTTTTGTAGGTAAAATATTTAGCCATACCAAATACCTAAGATTTTATATTTTTGAGTGACTTGAAACCATTATGAAAAGGGATAATAGGGGTTAAGCCATTTGCTAAATGTGCATGCAGTATTAGCTTTCATGAGGAGAACAAATTTAATCAGATGAACAATTTCTAAACAAATCCACCTAAAATTTCTGTGGCAGTGCTGTGTTCCTAATTGCTCATGAAGAAATTGACATCTAACGATTTAAAGGAATTATTGGTCTTCACTAGAATGGATATTGTGCCAGAGGGAGAATTTTATGCAGATGTAATTTTATTGTCTTGGTGATTCTGATGTTAATATAAAGGACCTGTAGTACAATATCTTTAGATTAAAATGTGATAAAAAAGTGATTTAATGCTATAGATTTAGTTTTACGAGAAAGAAGGGAAAAAAACATCTTAATAGTACTGTAGTTCCATGAACTTTTAAAAATAAAGGGTCGTATATCAATATTTTCATCTTCTTAATAGAGAGCAGATACTATTGTATATATTATGTATTAGACATGCATGCAACAGAGTTATTATGCTCCACTGTTGTTTTAGATTTTTTTTCTTTTGGAAAAATGAGCACGTGTTAAGTCCTTTGAGCTTTCTATTTCATACAGAATATTAATTGCTCATTTTTACCAAAAAATTTAGATAGAGACCCCTTTTCTCATGATCACCTCCTGATCGTGGCATTTGTGGATAATTATTTGCATGTAGGTTTCACCATATTATGAAATGAGTTAATGTACATATTTGAAGTAAAGCAAGCAAGTCTTCCTTATTCCTCATTGCAGAATGTAAAACGTGAGATAAAAAAAGATTTTGCATACTGAAACGCACTATGTTCCAGCTCTGATCACATTTCCGTGACTTGCTGCGCAAAACTTTGTTCCTCGTGACACAAACACAATCCAATAAGAGTACTGTAATAAGCAAATTTAATAATCCTATGGTGCTTATCATCATAATCATTACTTCACCATATGTCCTCCAGGATGGACCTTCAGTCTTGCGCTTTGTGTAGCCATATTTGAGATGTAACACAGCAGTACTAGTACATTATACACAACTAAAGCCAATAAAACATTAATAGTACTCATGGCTAAATGTAATCAGTACTACATTAATCTACTTCACCTGCTTTGGTGTTGCTTAGAGCCCCCAAGTCTGCTTAAAAATAGTAAACACAATTCTAAACTTATATAATTATCCAGTTCATGTGGAGACATTAATGGTGTATTTTTCTGGGTAAGATACATACTGTAGGACTAGGGAAGAGTACAGCCTAATGATCCACCAACACTGATTCGGAACCATGTACTGTACTGTACATTTTCTTAAAAAGGAGGCTCTGTGAATCTCTTTAAATCAAATCAAATTAAATCAAAATTTCAACTAACCTGTCAATAGCAAATTCTATTTAGGTACACTTTATAAAACAGAAAGTCAATATTAAGTGATGAGTTTGGATTTTACTTTTCTCAGGTGGATGAAATATTTTATTTCACCTGAGCATTAAATTCTTCAACCACAGCGTGACGGATTAGGTTATAAAATACCAATAAAACATACACAATTTTCCTATTACTATATTTTATTACCTAAAAGGACATATTAGTTGATTTATTAGAGGAAGCCTAGATGTGCTACTACAAATTGATTTATTCCCAGTCGCTATTTATAGGGACTGGGATTATATATAGATACAGTACAGTGTGATCAATATAAATAAATGTGGTAGTGGTAGCACTATTGCAGAAAAAAGTAGGAAAATACTTACAATTCTTGCTTTATCGTATATATTATAGAAAATCTTTAGAGGACTTCTTTTGTTTTGCATAATTGATATTACACCAATAAATGACAATTCTTCTGTCCACACTGATTTTTTTTTAATCTGACGTGATTATACTGTATGTAAAATGCTTCTTTCATTCAAAAAACAAGTATTTATTGGGTTTTTTTTATATTAGTTGCACGAGGTGGTTAGATGAGCAATTGTTGTGTTGAAAGGGATTTTCAGGTTAGTCTGGTCAATTCCAATTACCGGACCACAATTACACGTACCTCGATCAAATAAAAGTAAACCACAGATTTACATCTTAATTCTGTCAGACAAATCTTCCAGAATTAATCTACTTACTTAATGGAGTTTATAACAGAATTTTAGGAGAAAGGACATCCCTGGACATCCCATCACGCATCACTCTCACACCCCTCCTGCTACCCCATCTACAACCATGCAGTAACTTCCTGGCTTAATATTTGCAGTAGTGAGGGGTTCTGGCCAGGTTCACCCTCCTGGGGCCTTTAGCACTGTATGCCAAATACACTCTACGTATCTCATCTCTTTGTCACATTCATTAAGATCCACTCAAACTTCTGAAAAACATTATTCTGAGACTGGACTACAAAAAATCTACCTAACAAAATTGCTATTTTAATAATCATATGTACAGTACATGCTTTTGCCATCAGTTTAATTTAGCTGAAAAAGACCTTGAATTTGTTTTGTTGACCGTGAAAACATATTGGAAAATCTAAACATTCTATATTTAAACCCTTATATTTTTTATCATAGTTAAAAATAATAGAAAAGTTATGTTATTATTAGGACGGCTACTGTATGAACTGTATGACTTTGAAGTTGTCATATTGACTGAAAACCATTGCAGTTTGATGAATAAGCTAATAAGAGATTTATGGTTTATGGCTACAGGTGAATAAACAAAGGCTCCCGTCTTGGAAGTTGTCGTTGCTAAACATGTGCAGGCTTATTAATGATCCAAGTAGACAAGGAGATGATGTGTGGACAAGTGATGAAGAGGGGTTCATCTCAAGGGAACAAATTTCAACATTTCCAGATAGCTTCAGCTTAGAGACATTGGCGGACTTTTATCAGCTTCTAAACCTGTGTAGAATACTTCACGGAGGGGAGGTAAGGAAAATGAATGAAGTCCCTGTAGTAAATGGAAACAAATTACATTTGTGACAACTGGTTTCTTTTATTTAAAAATAATGTATTTTATTTTATTTTAATGTACATTCTTTTGCAATGCATATTATTAATTACGTTTGTCATGCATTCATTGTTTTATTATAATATTTCACAGTATTTTCAGGTACAGTTCTGAAGTAGGGCACAAATCATCATGTATTTGGTTAAAATGAACATGAAAACGTTGCTTCCAGCACTTTTTTTTCTAGTATTATCCATCCATTTACTAACCACCTTACCTAAGCCAGAGTAACGGAGGAACTGGAGCCCATCCCTGGCAAGTAACAGGCACAAGAGAGGGTACACGGGGAGAACATTCAAAGTCCAAGCAGATAATACCCCAGTGCTACGAGGCAGAAATGCTAACCATTGTGCCACTGTATAATAACAGTATTATACAGTAATTTTGCAATTAATATTATTTTGTTAAAGAACTATTATGAAAACTGAAGAATTATGAAGAGTAATATTCTGTAAAACCAAACTGCAATTCATTTAGATTTTTGTATATTTAATATTAATATATACAGCAAATACTATTTTTAATTAATATAAATAACCCAAATTCACATGAGTTCATCAGCACGTTTGTACTGAGATGTGTCACTGTAAGTTCTAACTTTACAATCAGTTGATTAAATTACTTCAGAGAACAGAAGGACACATATCAGGGATAAAAAAATTATAAGTGGGTTAAGAAGGTAAATATCCTGAAATGATAAATCTGTAGCAGTGACTAGCGGTACCAGTGCAAGTCTGATTTTTAATGAGGCTTTGAAACAAAAAATTAAAACATATGGCAAATAAATCTGTGATACATTACTTTCCATTGCTGAAAACAGAATCATTAATCATGCTGTTTGTTCATTATTCTTCTAATTTGTCAGGCTACACATGCAAGGTACTGTATGCCATCACAATATGCTGGGCTCCTGTGATCCTCATAGTATGCAGAGACTCATAATCTTTTAAAACCTGATACATCAATGTTTTTGCTTAAAATATAAGTTTTTTAAAAATATGAGATCATATCAATACCAAGACATTCATAGTTGGTTGGCTTTTGTACATCTTCGTAATAAATAAAATGAGACCAATTTCCCATTAGTCTTTAGCCTTTAGGAGAGATCATCTCCTAGTCTCCTGAGTTGATAGCTCTTTTTTGACGTTTTTCCACCTGTGGCCTTAATATGAAAATTAAACAAATTATTAACTCAAATGAATTAACTTAACTCTGAGCCTCAGTCTTAAATTGTCGCTATTTAAATAGACCTATAAAGTGGTCTGAACTGCAGCCCTAGCATTAAGGACCCCTGATATTGAGCAAAAGGTTTATTGGTAGAAAGGTTCATTGACCAGAGTTCCAGTAACTAGTGTCTGGGGATATATAATATATGGGATTGCACCCAGGCCTAGCCTTGTTTGGATTTGCATGAAATATGTGAGGGGGTCCCAGAGCGACCCTGGAAAGCAAAAATAATGTGAAGGGATGACTCTCCAGGTCCAACATAACCTATACCATGGCCCGGTTAGTTTCTCAAGGGTACTGCAGACAGTCAAGGAAACCTTTACCCTGAAATTACCTTTAGTATAGTTTACAGAGTTTTTCCAGAGGGTTAATCAGTGTAATCCGTATAGGGGTGTGCAGACCAGATAATGATCTGCAATTCATACGTTTACTAAAATGTTTTTAAATAGTTTTTTTTTAATGTATTGTTTTCTGAAGCATTTTCTCAAGAAAAGGCAGAGAGAAAGGAGTTGATATATCAAGGGAACAAAACCTTAACTAATGCCTGTTTTCTTTTTTTTTTAGTTCAATCAGAAGACTGAAGATTATCTGGATCAAGACTATAAGAATGAGGGGCCACTAAAGAGGAAATCACCATATATTTTGAAAAGACAGTTGCACATTAACAAACCCAGAAGACCATATATCCTGAAGCGAAGTACACTTTACTGACCTGCTCACTTCTTAGCAGAGACATTATACATTTGTGAATATGTGGCTGTATTAATTGTACACTTATTTATTATTTGTTTGTGTTAAGTGATGCTGCAATGTTAACCTTGTAAACTCTATGTCTGTTTCGTCAAGGTATTCAGCTTTGATTTTATAAATCTCTATACTTAATTGTTTTATTATGGAGAGATTATATTATCTGAGTTTGTCTTGTTTGTTATAGTATGTTATTTTGCAGCAGAATTTGTCAATAAACATTCCCTGTTGACATGGCTGATTTATTATTTAGTATTCAAACATTTTTGTGTATAAAAATAATGCTATGTAAAATACAGTCTCTGAAGGAGTATGTTTTTTTATGAATTTCGATCATTACTCAGAGATTGGCAGGATTGTTACTTTTCAAATGATGCATGCATCTGCAGATTTTTAAAATAGCATAATTGTAAAAATTAGCTGTTTGTGAGAGCATCCTCTGTATATACATGTACACAAATAATGAAGGGACCCTCAGACCTTCTGATTTTAATTGGAATAGAAAAACAGCAACAGCCGTCTTGGTTTGAGGAGATTAAATGGGCCAACATTGAAAACATTGTGTAATGCTCCAAATGAGAGGTGTTATTGAAATTAAGAAAAGGAGAAAATTATAGGTTTTATCAAAATAACACAAACTACCAGACCTTAAAATGCTACGATGTTTTATACAGAGGTCAAGGTAATTTACTGTAAATACTGTTACTTTCGCTGAACATGGAATTTGCACTTGTATACAGATAGAGCAAATTCAACAGATAAAACTAAACAGTTATTGATATACAAGAGATTTTTGCACAAATGTATTTAGAAATTATTTTTTTTTCCGTTATATAGCAAATTTTGAGTGGCATAGTGTTGGGATGAAATTCAAAGTTACAGAACACATCACTGTCCAATTAATAATTTGTTTTTTGGCATTTTAAATGCACACTGGATGTGTGGATTTATAAGAAGCACTTAATATCCAGCTAAAGCTCATTCAGTTGTGTAGACATGGACACAATTGGGTCCTTAATTCACAGAACACAGAAAGACTGCTGAATGAGATGCACAGAGAGATGGACTCCGAGACACTTGCAGTTCAGGCATGGGGGAAGTGAAGGATGTGTTCAAGAGAGCGCACTCTCTCCATATTATTTCCACTTCAGTCCAAGCAAAAATCTAAATAGCCGCTTTATTTAAATTAGCTAAACTACGTTACATTGTACTCCTATACTGTCTAAACAAGGCTACAGTACCATACCATTTTTCTGCACTTCTGTTGATCTCTTGACTTCAATAGCACCAAACTGAAAATGATTCCTTTACATTATTATTATAGCCAGAAAGAATGTTCTAAAGAAAAGAGAGAACTCACTAGTGCTACTGTATGTAAATCAAAGTAAATGAATCCTAATAAAATACACAACATAAGCAATCTTTACTCCGTTATAACTGTCCCTGAAGACTTGTTCAATAAGTGCACCACAATTCTGCTAAATACATCATAAGTATGAAAACACTGATTATTCAGATTTTGACAAAGGTAGCAAACCCTTGTTCTGGAGAGCCAGAATCCTGCAGGTCCTATGGGTAGCCCTTAAACAATCAACTTCTAAACACTTGGAAAATGTTCATTTTGACCACCTAAGCAAGTGACATATGCAATGACGTATTTTAGAGACTATTTAAAATAAAAATACCAACGTTCTGCAGCTCTCAAGGACTACCAAATGATGTGTCATTCTCCAGACCATGCAGCTGAAATGTCCTAGGAGAGCTCATGAGTATTCTTCAGCATGGCTTCATGCTGCTACAGTGTCTTTTCAGTCATCACAGCTCATAAATGTTGATGACTAAGTGCTCTCCATAAAAGTCCATATGGCTAATTATTTTGTAGACTCCTCATCAAAAAGAATGACGATCCACTTTTCCTGGGCCCAAATTATATGAACAGCTCACCACTTCCTCTATTTCTGGAATTTTTAAAGGAAACAAAGATCCATTTATTTTTTGTCACTATGGAACATTCATGAGGCAGCTGCTTGCATGTGATTAAATAGACGTCAAATGAGCTATTTTCACATCTGCTCAAACACTACATGACAGCTATTTATCTGAAAATTTATTTAACCACTGATAACTTTGCCTTCAACATCCTGGATCCTTGTGAATGGCCTGTGTCCATCATATTCATTACTCTCTGCATTTGTCAAGTTAACTCCAAAACTTTCTTAGCAAAAGAAAATGCAAGTCTGCTTTCAGCGTAAGTAAATGAAAAAGAAAACCTGAATATTGGCAAGCCTATTGGAACTGGATGAAACTAAAACAAATATGCCCCCAAAATTGCATTTTTTTCTATTTATATTATGTTCAATCTTTTTTATACACTGCCAAATATGTTGAACATAAAAGCTGTAAATTTAATCCTCTATTTTTCAGACATATGTTAGTTTCACAAAGGCCCACAGTTTACAGAAGCTTCAAAACCTGTAGCTTTGAGGCTTCTTTGATTGTCACTGGGTATTCAAAGTTGTTGAACACAGAAATAAAACACTCAGTACCACATTACCATAGGGTACTGCCCTAAAGTCTAAACTAAAATGTTATGGACCTCAATCACTTCTCTGACAGCTCTAAAAATTCCTAAGATTTCCTAGTTTCATCACCAAGAAAAAATGAGCATGTTTAGTAGTGTTCATCAGCGAGAAGTTCAACTCTAATAGGATAAATGCTACTCCACCAGTAAAAGGATGTACTGTAACACTTTTACAGTAAAAGTGTAATTAGAAAAGTGGCTTGGAAGCATAACTCATGACCAGCATTTGAGAATATTCAAAAACCTCTGGCATCTTAGGATACAATATCCGTAGGACATTCTAGGCTGACCTCATGAATCTGGAGTCTTTAGCAGTGTTCCATGACAATGTAAAAAAGAAAACATATGAGCACAAGTGCAATGGGACCTGTAATTTGATTAAACAAGCTGAGCTCTCTGTGGGCCTTTTCAACAGATTGATTAGTACCAAAAAGGGAGTGCATATTTAAAATTCAAGTCTTCCCGTCTGTGAAGAAGAATAAATGCATCTACAGTAGATATACTTTATACTGTATGCTAATACTTAATATTTTATTCAAAAAGACCCTCAACTTTCCCTCTACTAAGAAGCTCAGGATAGGTGCAAATATCTGTAGGATAAGAACTTGAAGCACATCTCCAGATCTATTGTTTCATGATAAAGGGATTGTAAAATCAATGCATGAGATTACCAGCACAACCTACAGACCTCAGCCCTTTAGAAAAAATGTGGTATGAACTAAATGAAGCCATTCCCTAGTGTAAATTGTATAATCTGAAAGAGATGGGAAAGTCCTGCATGACGAAATCAACACAGGCATAAACATTCAAAGACTGCAGGAAGCACCTCCCTATTTTCTTAAGGCCAAAGAAGAATCAAATGAATACACATTACTGCAGAGTACATAATTTTCAATATTGACATTTTTTTCAACATTTTTTAATTATGTGGTTTTAGTCAGTTTTAGTTGTACTGTATGGTTTTAGTTTTGTGATATCCAATTGTGATAGTTTTACTTTTCTTGTGTTTTATTTATGCAACAACATGCAGTACATTGACACAGCTATAGTTTTCTCTAAAAGCAGCTTTGTTATATTACATCAAGCACACAAATCTATTTATGCCAACAACATATATTGACCAAACAGGTTAAATACTGATGAGTAAAATGTATTCACAGCTTTTTAGAAATTATTTTGCTATCTCTTAAACCTAACACCTTAGAGCTTTATTAAATATATATTTTTAAATAAAGTATTGAAGTATTATTTACTGTAAGTATTAAGATGATAACATCACCATAATTGATATATATATAATATACACATTATACTCTTTAATCACACATTAAAAGGTAGAATAATTGAATAGACAAATAGAACTGCAAATGAACAGGCTGGGAACCCCACAACAAGTTATCTTCAAACATGTAACCATGTCACAGACTCTTAAAAATAGACAAACTGGAATGATGTCTTATCTTTCTCTTGTTGACCACACCACTGTTTTTATTCCTCACAGAGTTATAGAGTATATATTCTCGTGCAGTAGATCATTGATTATTCATTGACCGATACTCCAGCTTCCAACATTTACTGTTGATCACAAGCCAACCCAGCAAAGGAATATTATGCATTATTTCGAAACAATATTTTATTTCTCATTAAATAGGTACTGTACAAAAAAATCTTAAATAATAGTGCACTGTACAGCACTTTTTTTTCCTGCAATACCTTACCTTAAACATACTGAATATGTAGTGTATTTTTGTTTTGTAAGGACTACACACTTTGTTATGCAGTAAACAAATTAAAACAAAAACCCTACATTTAAAACTATAACATTATAAAATAATGTGTAAAATAATTCACTATAATACCCTGTAATTATCCATTATTTTTGAAAATCAGAAGATCCTTTTCTTCTTAGGGCACTGGATAAATGATGATCTACTGTATATTCTTGAATAAGTTACACATTCTTTAGCAGGTTTGTTTTGATTCACAAGTATCCACCAACACCGAGATAAGTGCAGATATTTCCACTGGTACTTCACAGGCAAGAAAACAGTAGCGTGGCAATAGGGTGAAACTCAATAGATGACTTCTTGCACTGGATAATGCTGAAGAAGATCCCAGAACATGGCCCTAGAAGGGCCGGAAGGGAACACAAATTCCCTAAGAACTTTCAATTGTAGTACATACAGTAAATGGGTTGATATATATTTCACACATTCCCAGCTAAAAAAGTCAACTCTCTTTCTTTCACCACTTCCCCTTTTTCTCTTTTGCCAGCAAGTGGACCTCTGCTATTGACCACAACCTCGTAGCAACTGGTGGCAGAAGCGTTTCTTGGTCTAAGTTCCCCTTTCACAGCAGCCATCTATCTCTTTCAACAACTGCTCACTCCTCCAAAGACGTACCTTCACACAGGTAACTCACATTTCAATTTGGTTTGTCAACAATTTGTGAAGATTGAACTTTCCCTCATATTTTTTTGCCAGCAGCCATATCACTCTGCAACTCACTGAAGCTAAGCAGGTGTGAGCCTGGTCAGTACCTGGATGGGAGACCTCCTGGGAAAAACTAAGGTTGCTGCTGGAAGAGGTGTAAGTGGGGCCAGCAGGGGGCGCTCACCTTGCGGTCCATGTGGGTCCTAATGCCCCAGTATAGTGACGGGGACTCTATACTGTAAACAGGCGCCATCCTTTGGATGAGACGTAAAACCGAGGTCCTGACTGTCTGTGGTCATTAAAAATCCCAGGGCGCTTCTCGAAAAGAGTAGGGATGTAACCCTGGCGTCCTGGCCAAATTTCCCATTGGCCCTTACCAATCATGGCCTCCTAATAATCCCCATCTATGAATTGGCTTCATGTGGTGAGCGTTCTGGCGCACTATGGCGGCCGTTATGTCATGCAGGTGGGTGCTGCACATTGGTGGTGGTGGAGGGGAGTCCCCATTACCTGTAAAGCGCTTTGAGTGGAGTATCCAGAAAAGCGCTATATAAGTGTAAGCAATTATTGCAATTATTATTATTATTATTATATTGGTCTTGTGCTTTCTAAAGTTTCAAAATGATTCCCTAAATCACGGCAGAAAATAATTTTTCAAACAGTACAGAAGAGGCACTGGATTTCCATGGCACCAACACAAATAGGAAAATAGGTATCAAGAAAACTAACAAAGCAGAAACAATCAGAATATGGACACAAAGAAAAAAAGCAAAATGCATTTAATGATAATTATAGATATATCTTCAAAATTATAGTATGAGTGGCAAAGAAAAGAAAAACAATATAAATATAACAACAATAATACTGTATATGGTCACTGCTAATTTATATTCCATGTAAAATTAAGAAATTACTTTTCAGACATACTGTACAGTATAGTTAAGTGACATATACTGTAATCGTAACAACTGAATTTAGTTTTTAAATATAAGTGTAGGAAACTATTTTATTTCTCTAACTACTTTATTTCTTTATATTTTGAAATAAAGTCTGCCTTAACTCTATTAGTCATCTAAAGATTTGCAGCATTCACAGCATACATTAATTATAAGAATCGATTATGGTACCCCAAACTTAGATATACCCTTATTCTTAAAGTGACTTCATTTTCCATTGCAAATTAAGAGCTGGATTTTAAGATATTTGTATTCAATTAGATCCATTTTCCTTTCAGAGCAATACCAGGATTTTATGATAGGCCTGATTTAATTCTTTGCAAAATGATTAATGACTAGATGTAAAGCAGTCAATTAGAAGTTCATTTGATAATCGACTCAATATGGCCTGTAAACACGTGATAAAAATGTTGTCAATATACTGATCAATTCAACTTTCTCTATATAACACATCACAAATCTGAATTTAATTCACAAGGCAACTTGTTTAATAGAATACAGTAGCTCTACAAAATAATCTAAATAGAGTAATTTGAACCAGATCAAAACTTTGACATAACAACCATTCAGAAATTCCAAAATGCATTATCAAGGCTGACATCAAAATGATATCTTGTATACACCGAGATAATAGACCTTAGTCTTACTGACCTTCCTGTTCCACAAGGGAGTTCTGTCTGTTGGTGTTACTTTTAATTATGTCTAACAATTCTGTTCTAAAGCGTTTTCTTGTTCTGTATATTATTCATAATTGGTGTAATAAACTGTTTGGGTTACTGTTTTCTAATCATGGATTTGCTTTAATATTGGTGTTAGCTCATTTTGTGCTTCGAGTGGAATATCTGTAAAATGCTGTCATTCTTTCTCACTCACTCATTTCCTCAGAGTCTGCTTTCATGAAACTTTGTTCTGGACTCTACATGTAAAGTTTCAAAACATTTCAAAAGAAACTAAAGAACACAATATCATAGTTATATTATAGTATCAAATCTTTAATTTTTCCATTCATCCAGATCTTGGTTTTTAAAACATCAGGAAATGTACTTGTAGATGCATTATACACTTTTCAAGTCAAAGGTTTAACAAATGATCAAGGAAACAAATGTCACATGGTGAGTATGTGCGCTTATTTCAATGTGTATATACTGTAAATGGAGTCTTAAATACAGTGTGCACCAAAGGTAAATCACAGTAATGTGCTGAAACATTTTTTTAGAGTAAGAGAAAGAATGTTCCAAAAAACATTTCAGAATTTTGGATTGTGTGCCATACATTTGGTTTGATCTCCACCTAGTGGTATGAGTACTTTTGTCTGTAACTTAGAGACATTTTTATATTCAACAGGGATATTTCAATTTTAATTAGGCTTTTGCATTACAACCATTGATCAGAATTCTTATTTTACATTTTCATTTGGCAGGTAAGTAAATTACCTGCATTTGAACAAAGACAGAAAACCTGACCTTAACTAAACCACAAACACACATCCACTCTGTGCTTTCATTTCTTAAGGCTTAATGAGAAAGAGTATTTCTCATTAAGGTGAACTACCCTCTGAGACTCTGCTGTCATTGTGTTAATTAAACATAAAAAAATATTGTTTGGCTTCTTTTTCTACAACTTCAATTGATTCTATTTATTGTAAAAGCGAGTTCTTGAGAATGTCTCAATTGCAGAATGTACAATAGATCACAAGGATTAAATCTAATTATTAAACAAACAGGTTTATGTAGTCAGAGAGACTATGATGAATTTCTGTACTTTTATGGTGCAGTACAATATACACTGATGGAAAAAAGAAAGGCGACACCTCCTCCTCCACACTCTGGCCCTCCTGTCTGCGTGGAACAGGCTGAAGAGTGACTCATGTGTGAAGAGGACCTGATGCCACTGCTGACAAGTCCATCGCAGCCTCTGTCTGGCCCAAGCCAGTTGGGTTTGACGTCTAGGAAGTGTGAGCAGAGGGCCTCTGACAGGCCAGCAGCATGGAGTCTCACTGTCCTGTCACTAATGCGGGCATTTTGCTGCTGGCAGTTTCAGCAGCAGTACGGGTGGAAAATCTGAAACGATCTCTCAGATGGACCAGTGTGATGTATCGGTCCTGCTCTGGTGTGGTCACTCGAGGGCGACCGGATCTTGGACAGTCATCTGTCCTGCCGGCATGCTGAAACCTCCTCTGCAGTCGGGACACAGTGGAGCAGTTTACTTCATAATGTCTGGCAATGCTGGCACATGACATGCCTGATTGCAGCATGCCAATGGCCCTCTACCTTGCTTCTGGTGACATTCGAGGCATTATGGAATGCACAGAAAAGTGTGGCCTTTTTCTTGGAGTGACCTAAACTTTGAATTAAGGCTTTTTTAAAGGTGACCTGATCAGGCATTGTTTCACCTGGACCTCATTGGGTATAAGTGCACCTAACAAGCTTCTGTGTGATTGGCAAGTTGCAATGCCTCACTGCACAAGCTGTATTGCTGGTCAGAGGGCTTAAAACAAATTGACCACTTTTTGTGAAAGTAAGCTATAACTATGGTATTCTCATTCCAGAAAACGTTGTGCTTCTTTTTTCCATCAGTATATTTTGTTCAATATTACAGGCCAGGATAGGCTTTGTCTCCCTGGAGCCCCATATTGGATAAAGTGTTTAGAAATTTGATGAATAGATAGAAAAAACAAGTGACATACTGCACTTCAATTTTTTTCCTAAAAAAATTGATTTTGAAATGTATAATACATCATTTTTTATAATTTATATTTCCTCAGCAACTTCTACAGTATGTAAAGGAAAAAATAAAAATGAATAGAAATTCTGTATATACAGAGGTGCTAGAAAGATTGTGAACCCTTTAGAATCTTCTGAATTTCTGCATAAATTCGACCTAAAATGTGATTAGCTCTTCATTAAAATAGATAAAGAGAAAATAAAACAAATAACACACAATATGACTTAGATAAAGATCTGATCACATTTTACATTAAATTTATGCAGAAATTCCGAAAATTCTAAAGGGTTCACAAACTTTCTAGCACCACTGTAAAGCAAAGCACACATGATAAAATATGCTAAAATAAAAAAAAACAGAAATATCAGAAATAAAATATTCTGTGCATCAATTAAATATTGTTTAATACAATCTTGTGTTGACAATTTGATTTGCTGACTGACTATTAAATTGTGAAAACACATACAGTAGGTAAAGACAGCGATGTTGATTTTATTTGACAATAGCCTGAAAACTGCTACTGTGTAATCAAAATATTCTGTAATGGAACATATAAATAATCAAAGCATATATGTATATTGTATATACTGTATATACAGTATGCTTGTTACAGCCATGTATTTTATTTTGTAAATAGAACCTTACCAAGTGCTTTCTTAACAGACATGACCAAATGTGTGTACACTGTGTTTTGCTTTGTTCTACCTTCAGGGAAAGTTAAACTGTTTTTTGTCAAATCCAAAACAGTGTGCAAATCAGACCAATCACCTGTCATGAGCAGACGTACAGTATCACAGATACAGCATAAAATAGCACACCAAGTTTTAAACCTCTAAAATGTTTGGTTTCTGAGAATAGCAATTTTGTCACTATTAATTTTCCAAACATGCATCGGGACAGCCTTATGGATCACTGGTAAAGATTCTGGACACATAAGTGGAAGATACTACTTTTTGAGAAAAGGGTACTTTATTCAAATTGTTGTAGCACATCTACAGTATATGGGTGTAAATGTAAATCAATTTGGTGAAAAAAAAAGCATCAGTGACATAAAATACTTAGCAAACCTTTTAACCTACCAGGGTAGCTTTCATGCTGACAACTTCTAATAGGTATTTACAGTACAGAACTCACTGATTCCTTGGGTTATGTCGAGTAGTTTTGATTTAATAAACATTTCAAAATAACAGCATAAGAAAACAAAAATCAAATGGTAAGAATAGAGTTCCAAGAATTGCATTGCTCGCCTCCCTAAATATTAAAAGATCATACTGATATTCATGTTCATGTCTCAGTGACCAACTGGTGGAGCAGATGAATGAATATGTTGCTAACATGATGTTGTGCAGTAATCTATGAAACTTTCAAACCTGCTGCTGGAATGATCGTGACCATTGAAGTTCAATAAACATTTTTATAAGGTTTCTGCCAGCAACATTCCCAGCATGCATTGTTACATTATGATAAACCATGGTGTTTTTATGGTTGTAAATGTTAATCTTGCAGCTGCACACTCACAAGTACACATTTCATACCATGAATGTGTTGTCAAATCTTTTCTCATTTCATACTTTAACAAGTTTGTAGGTAACTACACAATAATAGTCCATCCATCCATTTTCTGAACACTTTATCCAATACAGGACACAGTTGCAAGGGGGTCAGAGCCTACTGCCTACTGCCTACTGTGCAACGGGTATGAGGCAGAATACACCCTTGAAGAAATACCAGTCAATTTCAGGGCACACACAGGCACAAACACACTCACGCCAGGACCAATTTACCCAGAAGTCAATGAATCTAACATCTTTAGACGTGTTTGAAGGAAACTGGAGCATTAGGACAAAATGCAATGTCCAGGAATTGAGTCATGGGCCCCACAACAAAGCTAACCACTTTGCCATCATGCCATTCATATAATAATAGTAATAATTATAACAAGGTCATTACCACAAGTCAGAAGGAGTGTAAGCTTATCCCACAGGCCTCAATACTACAGAAACTAAAACGTACAACACAATCTATTAACAAAATTCACCACAAGAGGGAGCTCAGAGCACACATAATATGAATTTGTCATTATTTTTTGGTCTAAAAGTTCGGGGATTGACGTTTCATTTTTTATCTGTTAATATTCAAATGCACTGTCTTAAGAAAACAGAGATTCTCCAGTTGCGTATGTACTGTCTCAATAATTCTTTGTAGAGTAACAGTATTATTTATGCGGGCTACAAGTTCCAAGAAAATGTAAACTACAGTATGACCCCGCAAAGCAAATGCTCCCTTCTCTTTAACTGAAGGGATACCCAAGAACTTTGTTTTGTAATCATTTTGATTCAGTTTCAATTAAAATGCAAATTGATTATTTCACTTTGTAATAGGATTCAGAAGCATTCAGAGTAACATACTCAATAGAAAGAATTTGTTTGTATGAGCAGTACATTAAGTTGCAGGCAGTTGGATCAAGATAATTACATGTGAGGGAATTAGATTAGTTTGTGAAAAATCTGATTCTACGAATTAGATGATAGTATAACAAACACAATCTAGTTTTCATGTGTGCAAAGTAGATAATTAGCGTGCATATGGCTTTTGTTTCCAATCTTAATACCCAAAGCTGTTGTATGGCTTTGCAGCAAGCAATGTAAATCACAACTGCGAAACAATTGCTGTGTTTCCAAACGAACAAGAATATTTCCAAAGCATTGATATATTTACTCATCATCCAATCACAGAAGCAAAATGGGTTGTCTCATGTGAATAAAATCATCAATAATAAATGAATAAATTGACAAAATTATACAAAGGTTAAGAGTTAATATTTTTTAATTAAAATATAAATAAAAAATAATTCATGTGCTGAATGAACTGGAGTTCCTAACTGCTAATTAGTCTATCTGAAATTACAGAAACATAAGTGATAATAATTAGATAATATTAGGAGTTAAAGCACACTATGATACCATTGAAAATGTTCAGGACTTGTTGTAATTTATGAACATAAATACTGAGTGATAATGAGTATTGCTTTTACTAGCATTATACTGTATCATTAATTTAAATCATTCTGCTTTATTTGAAATGTAGGGTAATTGAGCTTAAAGACCAAAAAGCCTGACAGGTTATCTGTTAGAGAAAAAACAGCATTCAATACAGGATAAAGCAGTTACTGTATGTTTACAGAACAGACAACAGCTGGTTATACAACTTGTTTTTCACAATTTCTCAAAGCAGTCCCTATGCAATCTCCTCAGACTCATCAACTGACCTACAGTAAATGTGAAAATGATTATGACTTCACTAGGAATGACAACACCCAAGACTGAAGATTGGCTTAGGCCACTTGGCTGAGAGCTGACCCCGGCCATAGGACAACGAGGCAAGGAGATGGGGTGGAGCTGGGATGCAAGAGACATGCAAGAGGGAAAGGGAGTCACTGGTATTATTAAATTCACTAAAAATGGCGGCATTATCTGAATGGATAAGGGCCCAAGTTTCCAATTGTGCCCCCCAAAAAAGCAATGGAAATTGGAGACTCTTTCACTTTATTCGTACTGTGAATAGAATGAAGGACAGAGGTAAATGGCAACAGCTTGACCTTCTATAACTATTGAATTTCATAAGAGTCTCCTGGGCAAATGGAGTGAGTGTGTAATGCTGAGGCATGTAAACCTATTGAGGTGTTACCCCTTGGTATCTGAGACCGAGTTAAGTATAAGGGACTAACTGCCTGGATTCTTATGGACTCTGGAACAGGACTGAAAGCACTGTTGACAAATTCAGTGCCCATGTGGGCACTGTGGAGAGGAGAACTATGGATCAGTCGTGTAGTACTGTAACTCGGAAGATACTGGACTGACCCAGAAGCAGATGTGGCTTGGAAAGTGAAGCGAGAGCAGAACCAGAGCTGAGAAGTTGGCCTCAGTAGCAGCGCAGAATGAGAGGAATGAACCCAGGGCCGAATTGGATGCCGGGGATAGAGACATGAATGAGTCAGGGAGATAAGAAGTAGGACTTACCTGTACAAATATCAAGCTTTGGTAGCAGGAGAGGACCAGAGGGATGGACCTGAGGCCAAACTGGACATCGGGGATCAAGACACAATGAGACGAGGACACGAGACATAAGGGCCGAGTTGGACACCGGGCACAGAAACATGAATGAGACAGGGACACGAGACACAGGACGACTGCTAACTGAAGCAGAGATAGGACACCGGACAGACCCTGGGCCGAGGAGATGGCTTCAGTAGCAGAGGAGACTTGAACTCGGGGATTAATTGAATGCCAGGGACAGGGACATGAAACAGGGCAACTGCTGACTGGGCCGGAGGTAGGACGCTGGACAGTCTCGGGGCTGAGGAGATGGCCTCAGTAGCAGCAGAGATGGGAACCCGGGGCTGAATTGAACGCTGGCGATAGGGACGAGAGACACGGGACAACAGCTGACTGGGTTGGGGGTAGGATGCCAGACAGACCCGGGGCTGAGGAAATGGCCTCAGTTGCATTGGAGACAGGAGGAATGAACCCAGGGCTGAATTGAATTGAATGCTGGGGACAGGGACACAAGATACAGTTAAATGCGCAGGAGAAAAGCAAGATTAAAAGGACATGGAGGAAGAACAGAGGGGCTTGAAATTCAGAGGAGTGAGTTTACATGGAATGATAAGGAAAACAAATACAGACCACTGAAAGAAGAAACGCAGGGAGATTGCAGAATGGATGGTCATAGGATTGCAGTGATGGTGGCTCGGAGGTTCCGTTCTGCTGTGAGCTGAGCAGAAGTGTGCTGAAGAGCCATGGTTTGTTTATTACTCGAAGTTTAAAGCTTTTTTGTGGGAAGCTGGGGGAAATTGCATGTTTGCTGCACTTTTCTCCTCCTTGCTCATGGCTGGAAGCATGGTCCACGCATAGAGAATGAATGCGACTAACGTTAGTAATGCAGGTGGCGAATACGAAATAAGCAGCATTTTTTAAAACAATCCAGAGCACGGTTCTATGGATGCGAGGGTAGGCTCAGCAGGTTGGCTACATTGGCAGCTCGGGGTTTGCACTGGATTGGAGTATAGCGTTGCTGATGAGGTCGTTGGGAGATGCATAAGTTTACTGGGAGTGCAGGATACATTAGGAATATATTTGATAGGAAAATGAGTAATATTCCTAGATGTACGTCCTGAACATAAGCTGTTTTAACAGTTTAGTGACGTTGTGCTACTGTCCATGTGATAATGGGAAGAAAGGTTTAGAATGGGAGATTTGCGAACGTGACGGCGAATGTGTGTTTGCCGAGAGCAGCCCATTAAAAAAAAAACAATAGAAGCTGGCAGATGTTGTAAAGTGACGAAGAGTAAGATCAATAGCTAGCTGGTACACGGGGATTGAGGAAATCTGCGGTTCTTGGCTGAGATCAAACTCTGCTTCGGAGCAGCAAATGGGAATATTGATTGTATGGTGTAGGCAGTGTTGTAATACTGTCTATGCAAGGACGCACGTGAGACAGCGAGACTCATGCAAGAGAGAGAGATAGGATCTTGTATGTATTTATAGCGTTTTGGAAGAGGAATGGCTTTCAGAAAGGATTGCTAATTACTGACAGCTGAGTCAGATTGAACTTGGTTGTTGTCATCCCTCCTGAACTTTCGTTATAAACTCGATTCATTTGTTCAACCTGGAGAAAGTATGACAGCAAAAGTAGTTCAACTGTATTTTTTTCCAGATGTAACTAATTGATATTACATCTAAATAAACACTGATTACATTGATTTACTGTGCTTTGTGCTCTTTGATTAAATATTGTTCCTTTTTGAAATGGTCAGGGCAGATTTAAACACCAGCTCTTTATCAGCTTCAAAAGGCAGTTATAGTAAAACATCAGCTGGCAAAGTTAGTTTTTGGCATTATCTGAAGCAAATCATTTTTCCTTGATGAGTGATTTGCTCTGACAATTTGTGTTCCTCAGCAGTAATTTGTAAAGACACTGGAGTCAGCGTGACACCATTTTAAAGGAGAAGCTTTAAAAAGTGTCAGAAAACAGATATGCTAGTAGACTACTTAGTCTTACTGCATCCATCACTACTACAGTACATGGTTCAGTCATGTCTTGGAAACTGAATTCACATTGATACTAATGTTTTAGGGCAGAGTGACCTTTGGCAATTGCCCATCCATTTTTCAGTCTATTCCATAATACACAGCATCAGCATATACTGTAGTTATTTCCACATCAAGGATGGATGGAAAAGATGGCTTATTATTATTTTATCTTGCCAGTTATGTCTGTCAGTGCACACCTGTCAGATGACAATCTTTTTTTACATTAATGGAGAATATGCAATCTTCCATTATAATTCTAGGATATTGAAAGTCAGGGAACACAAAGGCTCCCAATATGACCAGAAACCTGCAGGAATAAATTGTATGAATAAATTCTTTCATCACAGTTTGCAGCACACAAAGAAGCATCAAATTTGTAAGGGGTTGAAAGGGAACATATATTTTGAGATGAACTCTCACATTTAATGCCATAAGGTTAGTACATACTCTTGTACTACCTATCAAGAATTATGTCTTAACAGACCCCACGAAGACATTGTCTACTCCCACAAGACAGTTCTGTCACCCATCATTCAGGTGTCCAGATAACTGGAAGAGAGCACCCATCTGTTTCTTATATCTATACTCCTCTTACTTCAACTCTTTCACTATAAAAGGCACATACCCACTTCCATCTAATTTTTAATACTGCCAATGCAGTGCTGACATCTCTGTCTACTAATCAGAATTCAGAAAATAAATGTTATGAGCAATTTCCACAGGGGAATGTATTTGTAATTACATACAGTAACAATTCAATATTATACATTTGTACAAAATATTGATAAAGCCAGGCCGAAACAGCACTGTACTCCCAAAATGGAAGATGCCTTTGAATAACAAAACTTCAGTACAGTAGCAGTCTTTTGTTAATTATCAGTAGTTGTAGCCAGTTTAATTGGGAATGACTGTTCTAAGGAAACAATCATATTTTTAAGAAATATGATTCTGAACTTAACTTAATTGTTTTTAACTTTTGAATATAATTATAATTTCCTTATGATAATAATAGGATTGAAGGTAATGAGTGAAAATACAATTAATATAGAGGCACCAAGGTATAATGCTGCCTTTTATGTTTACAAATTACAGAAGATAGCATAGACTAGTCTTCTGTCACAACTCTGGCAAGGCACAGAAGCAATCCTCCAGTTCAGTCTGCTACAGGACCGGGCTGTTTCTAGATTCTTTTATTGAGTCACAGCTGATAAAGGTCATTCTCTAGGAATCCTGCAGAGGAATGGCTAGAAGAAGGATAAATTACAAACTGAGGCTCAGGCAGGGAGCTGTAATGGGTTGCTAGCTGTAAAGAAACAATTAAAGGTTTAGATCTGAAGAAGGTAAAACAGAGAAAACTTTGTGTTTATTCTTCATTGCAATTAGTCATTTCTTTACAATTAAAAAATAGGTATATTTATTGGCATGGGATCTGATCCCTCCTATGAATACTGTATATGTCATATAATAGGCTTATTCTAAAGCTTTCTTACTAAATCAATTTTAGGACTAGTAATATAGTTATCCCATGTGCCTCCTTATGGGCAAAATTACTTTTAGAAGGATTGAATTGCTTCTTTTTATTAAGGTTAACATTTACAATATCATTTCTGGAATCAACAGGAGTACACAAAATCCATTATCAATAATACTAAAAACAGTATTTGAAAAATATAGATCTTATTGCTAATTACTAATCAATCTGATATCTAAATGACAAAATTATATTTAAAAAATTACATCAGTTTAACCCTGTGAGACTATTTTGAAAGCAATTCAGTAACTTTTGAGGTATTATTTGAACAAT
This sequence comes from Atractosteus spatula, assembly GCF_055471065.1. NCBI lineage: Eukaryota > Metazoa > Chordata > Actinopteri > Semionotiformes > Lepisosteidae > Atractosteus > Atractosteus spatula. The sequence goes on along the minus strand of NC_142713.1, from coordinate 22,914,293 downwards.
TTTCCTTGTTCATTGTTTAAAAACCTGGAAGAGAGAATATAACAGCAGAACTTTAAGTAGGGAGTTACTAATGTGATCCAGATCTCTGTAACCTGATTGTCTGAGAAAGATCACAGACTAGTTTTTCTATCTTTTTATTTGTAATGTATATTACATTGTCAAGATACATATTATTAAAATATGATTCCTTTTGTAATTTCTTTGTACTACTGAAGTTATCTTATTTCTAATCAAAATCCTCAGTCCTATCAAACAGAACCAATGAAGAAAATTCAGTTCTGTTCATATTCTGCTGTGTAATTTGTATTATTCGTCCTATGTATAGACTGTTCTAGACTTTTTCATTTCAGATAATGTTCTGTTTGCCATTCTGTTTTGCCAGGTGTGCTCATTTCTAAGCACCTGATTCTCTAATCTGCCATCTATTTAAAGTCTGTACTGTTACCATAGCAACCAAATATTAATTTCATGGTTACTCTTACAGTCCTCTTTCATTATGTTAAATTATTAGTTCCCAGGCTACTGTAATGCAATTCTGAAATGTATATAAAGAATCCTTAGCACAGTGAGATGGAGTCCCTTTGATACATACAGAATCTACAGGAACAGTATGGATCCCTTCTGACCGGCTGCAGTCTTTTCAAGGTACGTTCATATTTTTCAACACTAGCATTGTCTGATGAGCTTCTCTGTGCAATAAGTATTTGCACTCAACTGAGGCATCAAATCTAATACTTTTTATATTAATTTCTCATTTCCTGTCATGTAACTGAAATGTCCTCTGTGTAGTTGTTTAAAAGAAACAATTGTTAATATCAAAGAAAGTATACCCTTTTGTGCAATTATTATAATTATAAACTCAAATATCTAATTTAATGCACAGAAAGCACTTTTGTCTATTTTGTGTAATTATGAATACATGGAATTCTTATCGAACATTCAGGTTGTGTTAGGGAAATAGTAAGGAATGGACTCTATACAATTCCTTGGAACTCTGGAGTTTGAAAATGGAGTTAAACAGGGGGAACCCAAATACAAAGTCCAAACAAGCAGTAGGTTGATAGCCAAAATGTCTTAAAGCAGTGGTTCTCAAACTGTGGTACGCGTACCGACAGTGGTATGTGGAGTGCCGCCAAGTGGTATGCCAAATGACCCTGGAACTGTGTCGTGTGCGCTGAAAAATCGGGACGGGTTTTCATATTTTGTATTTTAATACGTGTCGAATACGCAGCGTACGTACTACGATACAGTGCTCGCTAATACTTCAGTGGACATAAGAGATAATCTGTAATTCTATACCACTCTATAGGAATGCGTGCTACGGACGCAAGTGACAAATTGTATTTAAAAAAAGCTACTGTATCTCCAGCAAATAGGGAGAAAGGAGAATGTGCGTGATTTTGGAACAATGCCAACTTTGTAAACACAGGAATGCATAGAAATACGTGCTACGAACGCAGGTAATCTTGTGAGCACACGAAAGCGTGATAACAGAAAAATATTTAAGAACTGTTCTAATTTGAGAAAAATACACCGAGCGTCTCTGTGTTTTTCTCCCATGCGCATGAAATAAAAACTTAAATAAATACGGAAATAAAAACGGAAACGCGGAAAAATGCAAGCTTGCAGATTGCTAAAGCAGGTAAGCTACACTATTTTTGAAGAACCTTATTTACCGTTGGCAAAAGAGCTGACACGTATTATGTGTAGAGAAAAAGCTGCTAAACAGCTCGACCTGCTGCCCCCCTCCCCCTGAAAGACACAGTCACTCATAGAATTATTGAAATGAAGGATTATATCAAAAGTACACTGATAGAGCGCGTTAAGATGAGCAGATGTTTTTCACTGCAATTAGATGAGTCTGTAGTCGATTTGGCCAATTTGGTCGTTTATGTTAGATACGAGTTTGAGGGCATGTCCCATGAAGACTTTCTGTTCTGTAAACCGCTACCAACAGGAACTACAGGAGAGCACATATTTCAGCTTCTGAATGAATTTATCGAAGAGAATGGCCTCGACTGGATAAAATGCGTCTGAGTTTGTACAGACGGTGCTAGAGCAATGACAAGCCAACACAGCGGTGTAGTTGCACGAATTAGATAGGTTGCTCCAGAAATTAATGGACGCATTACAACATCCACCGCGAGACCTTTGCCGTCAAGAAAATGCCTGACGATTTAATATCTGTTAGACTCTGTTGTGAATTGTATCAAGGCTCGAAAAATTAATTCACATCTGCTTTGCTCAACTAAACAGGCTCACCCCTCTTACTGAAATGGTGCTTTTTTATTAGTTGTTGTTAATGTTTTTTTTCTGTAAAACACTTTGAGAAGCCACCTTTAAAGGCGCTATATCAAATAAAGTTTATTATTATAATATTTATTATATGTATGTGTGAGTGTGTGTGCACGCGCGCTCATGTTGGTCATTGAGAATTTCTGGGGTTCCTATGAGATGATGACTTGTAGGTGGTACTTGGATGCTTTGGTTGGATTAGGGGTGGTACTTGGTCCAAAAAGTTTGAGAACCACTGTCTTAAAGCAAGAAGTACCTGAGGGAGAATCCAAAAGTTGTGGTCAAAAGCAAGGCCGGAATCCGTAGGCCAAAAGGGAAGCAAAGACTGTCCCGAGGAGTAGTAGCTCTCACAGTGAAAACCTAATACTGCGGAGGGAAAGGAGAGAGAGCTGGGCTTAAGTAGGCTGGGAAGGGGAGGCGTGGTGGTGAAGAGGTGCTGGGATTGGTTGACGAGGTCTAAGTAGTCTGAATCTTCCCTGAGTAACTGAGGTTGTTGCCTGTGGGTTCGGAGCCCCCTGGTGGTTGGATGATGGTACTGTAACAGGTTGCATGGCAGCAACCAAGTTTTTTTTAATCTATGCTATTCTAACTCCTAATTCTCCATGATGTCACTTCCCAAAAATATTCAGTTCAATTCAATTTATTTTTATATAGTGGGTATCACAACAAGGTTGCTCCAACATAAACATAAAAGACCAGAAGACAATGAAGGTGAGGAACCAAAAACTCCTTAGTAAGGAGAATGAAATCCTCTAGGGGTCCAAGGTCAACTGGCTGCCCAACCCCTTTGGGCATGCTAACATTATACAATTAAAAAAAGGAATAAATGAATACAGGTATTAATTCATCCATCATGTCTTCTGTATGTCTACTCCATGCAGATCTCTGTAGACCAGCACAATCCTCCTAAATGATAGCTATTTCCACAATATCCCTCTTAGATTCATACAATAAATATAATACAATAAAAATACACTAAATATCATACTAAGCCCCTCTCTAGTGCTCACATTTGTCTATTTGCATCCCTCCTTCACCCTTTTTCCACCTTCACAGTCACTCCTTGTTTATTTTTTTTCTCTTTGTATGGGGGTCCTACCTTCTATGTTCTATTGCTGTGTGGTTGGCCCTTACCAGGTGGGTTAATTAAGTAAGAACGTCTTATGCCTGACTTCTTAGTAAACATTCCTAAATCCATCCATTTTCTTACCACTTTATCCAAAACAAGGTCGCAGAAGTGTCGGAACCTATCCTCGAGAGCAACGGGTGCAAGGCAGAATATATCCTGCAAGCTGAGCAAGAGTAAGGATAATCACTGAAGTTGCTTCTGGAAGTAGTGTAGATAGACCATTAGGTAACACTCTTACTTCCAGGCTAAAATTTTCACACTAATAGCCCAGAATAAATTCAGGGAACACTATTATATATAATCATTGGACTTATATGGAGAAGTTAAATTTGTGTTCATTAAAAATATTATAGCACTGTTCTGCTAAGGTTGCTCAGCCTAGGATGCCTAAAATTACTCCTTAGTTGAACCTTTGCATACACAGTAATTTGCTGTGTATAGTAGTTGTGGGTACAACACCTGTATGTCAGATGAAGTGGGTCTACCTTCATATGTTAACATTGCTGGATGATTTAAATGAAAATGAATAAACCCAAATTAATAGCTGGATCCCAAATAGGAAATAAATATCTCAGTTACAGTATATTTTTCTCTTCTTTATATTATTGAGACAAACCTATTTTTCTTGCTGAACAGAGTTGATAGGAAAACCCACATCTCTATTAATTTGCATCATTAGTATTTTTAAATATTTTTTTTTCTGTACTTACATGCCCATTAACTAGCTTTTTAGCTGTCAGCTATGAACATTTTATGGAGAAGTTAGTATGAATTAAATACTTGTCAAACACTGATGCACCTTTTGAGTAGTATCATTATCTGATTAAGGTCTAGGCTACAGTAGATTGTCTCTTTGTAAATACAAATCGTGTGTAGCAGGTGCTACCTTCCACTGAGACTTTTTTTCAATCAAGAGAAATGTCATAGTTGCCCCTTCTCTTCAGTTTGTACATGCACACTACTTCAAAATAAATATTATCCATATGTTGTGTTTATGTTTAATGTTACACATTTCAAGGAAAAAGAAGACAAAAGCTGAATGTGAATTTTGGACAAATGTCCAAAATGAAGACAATTCTCGCCACATGCAAAGGGCCAAGTACTGTACATTGCATCCAGTGAGAAAATCTTCTGATATTATTGGCACATACAGTATGTACTGTATTTTAGTGCTTTGTGTTGTACAGTATGTAAAATGAAATTATTTTCTTGCCTGAATTGCATTAATTGATTTCTTAGTTGTGTTTTGGTGTGGATTTCAGGTGGTCCCCTAATTTTGACAGCTGGATTTTTGTAAAATGTTGAAATTATTAAATGAATTGAATTTGTAAATTTTGTAAAACAGTCACTTCTATGGAAGCTTATTAGTGCCACGGAGAACAAAAAAACTTGTTTATACAAGATAGTATCTTGTTCATATGAGAAAAGTATCTCATTTATACAAGATAATTATTGCGTTTATACAGGAAAAGTATCTTTTTTATACAAGAAAATTATTCCATTTAAACACGATAGTTAATTTGTTGCCTATCATATTAATACTGTATATTGCATTTTACTGTAATGTATATGCAATAATATTGTCCCATGCAATATTCCATACACTTATGTTTATGGTTAACATGTTGTGTTGAGGAGCACAAACCTGGCATAAATTTTAATATCCTGTAGCAGAAGCAAATAACTACTCTTAGAGGAAAACCTTCTAAATCCTAAAAGATGGTCATCATTATTCTTTTAGGGAAATGTAACAGAATGTATCAATGATGTAAAATAACATTTTAAATCATTTTAAAATTATTTTTTATTATTACAGCAGACACGATGCTGCCATTTTATGACAAACCATATAATTCTTATCTCTTTTTTTTTCAAAACATATCACAAATTCCATGATGTAAACAAAGTGAAAAACATTTAACATATTTTACAAAACTCCAGAATAGACACATCAGTACATTCACAATAAACAATTTGTGCCAAACAAAAGTTACATTTTTACAAGTAACCAGTCCCTTCACAATGTAAGCACAGTACCTGTACACAGTAAAACAGAGGCTAAACAGAAGCAAAATGTTGTACAGGAATCATGCCTTTCAGTTGTAATGATTGTAATATCTGTGGCTGTGAAGGGATTGTGTGTGCAGTAAAAACACTCTAAATATGGTAGTAAATGTGAGGAGCCTTTAACCAGTTCTAACTTAAACTACAGTACATACTGTTTTTTCAAGCTTGTGCATACAGTACAAGCTTTTTATATCAGGGTCTTCTCTTACTCTTATTTCTTTTACTTTTCGTGACATTTGAATTCAAAATATGCAACAATGATCAAACTAAAGCTGCTTATAAACAAAGAAGCTATAACAAAAATAAAAAAAGAGTACACCCACACCATGGCTCACAGTCCAAATGACTTTAGTTACAAAATGCCATTGTTACAGCATTCTAAATCATTTTTCTGGGTAATCTTCAGAAATAATTTAAAAGATTAAAAAAAGTTTTAAAAAGTTATCTATTTTTAAAAGGGGAGTTACAAGAATACATGTATTCTGGTAAAAAAAAATCCAAATCCAAAACCCTTCTTGGATTAAAAAAACAACATTTCACAATATTAACATATATATCCACATATCAAAAATACATCTACAGTATAAATCACAGAATCAAACACCAAGAACCAGGTGATGTGTTTTAATCTAGTGGGAAAAAAAAATGTTGCAATTCTTTGATTTGTACATGTGGAATTTATGTTTGGATTTTAATCATATACAAATAAATTTAAGTTACATGCAGATACATTTAGCATTTTATAATTAGAAAAAGTCATCTTGAATTGTGAACCACCATATGGATATGCTCTATTCAAGAATTTAGCAATATTATATGTTTAAGAGATTTTAATTTAGAAATTATTTTTATATTTTTTTCATCAAGAACACTTCTATCCTTCATTTTTTACAAAACAAATGCTCTATGCATTTATTTTCAGAGTTTTTTATTACTCCTTTGAAGATGAAGACCTTTTGAAGCACAATCCAATTTATTTTTTCAAAGCTGTTTAATTAAATGTAACATTAATGAACAAATAAAGGATCCCTGGGATTAACTTCAAAGAATTATGCATAAATATTTCCAAGACTAAACCGTTGTGTTCATCTCCTTTTACATATTAACAGCATATTACTGAAAATAACAAAGGTCTACATTGGCAAAGACCAGAAAATGCTTTTCCATAACTTCATATACTTCCATTTTGAGATTTTGAATGATGTTTTGTAATATTATGCTTATAAAATATGTTGATGTTGCACAATTAGTAAAGCTCTATGTGTGCTCTGTGATCACAGATTCAAGCCTTAGTCATCCCAATAGCCAGCAGTGACTGGGATGTCCTAGATATCTGCTCATAATTGGCTGAGGACCACCGAGAGGATAGGGTGGGATTAGTGGCCAGGGCTTACTCAGCTCTCAGATATCCCTACAACAGCTTGGGTGATTGCTGGCATGTGGTGCTACTGGTACAGTAACTCCTCCAGTCAGAACATAATTTCCAGTATGAGGCAATGTTGTCTGTGTTAAAATACGAGAGGTTTGAAGGTGGGTGGATCAGAGGAATTTGCTGGTGCTTCCTAATTCTGCCCTGACTGCAGCGGTGGGGTTAGTACTGTAATTGTGAAGCAAGACTTCATATCACAATTTGGCTTTTTAAAAATAAAAAAAATATCATTCTAAATTCATAAAAAATATGGTGATGTAGCCTGGAAGTACTATTAAAAAATGTGCATACAGTAAATAGATAACAACAGATAATACATTTTCAATATTATTTCTATATTGTGACATAAAGTTATGGAAGCCACTTTCAATCAACAATTAATATTACTGAAGAATACTTTAAAAACGAATTTGATCTAAACATATCATAATTAGTTTTATTTGCCTTAAGCATGACTAAACATCAACTGTAAACTGCCACAGTCGTGTTCTATGTTCTAGGTTAAGAATATTTAATTTCAGTTTCAAATTCCAGTGCTTAATGTTTTTTAATTTGACATATTCTACTCCTAAAGTACTGTTATAATTGTCATGAATAGAATTATTTCGGTGTATCATAAATTATTTGTTGGCAAAAGGAGTCCTTTTGGTCTCAAATTAGGCTTGATACTTAAGTATACAAGACAGTTCAAATAGCTTAAATATGTACAGTATTTTGTACATTAATTAAAGATAACAATCATACAGTATATTAGTTCAGTTCTAAAATGTTTTCAAAACATCCAAGAATCCTTTACCATTAAAAAAATAGCTTTATTTTAATAAATGCATGCCTTAAAGTCTGAAGAACAAAAATTAGAGAAAGGTCAACAACACAACACATGGAAAACAGAACAAAAAATAATAATTTCTATCCTTCACCAGGGATATTGATCGAAATTCCATATATTGTTAAGTTCTTGATCTCTGGTCATGTACTGTCTAATTCCCAACACTTCAACAAAAACAATAGTATGAAACAGTGGATTCAGCTGAGTTCTGCTGACTGAGCCAATTATATACATAATTACATTGTTTTACAAGTTAATAATATAAGGCTGTATTAAGTAAGAATATCTCTTTACTTGCAAGTTAATTTAGATAATTGTTTGTTGAGGTCTACTGAATATTTTTTCCACACAGACATTTTGTTTGCCAAAAAGTTTCTACAAAGATTAATGAAAAAAACATACACCAAACTGTTAGATGGTTTACATAATTAATTCTATCCCTTGCACTATGGTGATTATGAAATGCAAATATGGGCTTAAATGATACATCATTCAAAAGATCATCATGCGAAACTTTACAATTGTCTTAAAATAACTACAGGCTTGTTAGACTAATGTAATTGTATTAGAAGTAATAATATTCATTTGTTCCACTAGATCACTTGTAATCTTAGATGATACAAAAATAAATATTTAAAAATGGCTATGTCTGTAAACAAATATCTGTAATAATAACTTATTAATTTTACATTATACTTCACATACTTTGAGAGAACATTTCTCCTTCAGAATCAAAGTGTTTGGTGCTTTGTACTTGTCTTATCACCTCCCCTGTGTGCAATGGACTGAGTAAAATGAAAGCAATATCAGACCTTTGAATATGGGTTTTTGTGCAATTAAATGTTGATATAGAATTAAAGATGATCAGAGCAGTTTTTATATTGTTGTATTAAATGTAATGGTGATTTTTCCTAATTTCTACATTTTTCTCTTTATTTTCTAGCATGGAAGCATGAATGATTTGAGCTATGTATTTTCTGGAAGACAATATCCCCTGCAAACTCCTTTTACTGTATGTTCTTTAAAAAGTATATGGTTATATTCTCTTTTTTACATTGGGACTTATTTTTTACAATATCCTGTTTTTTATCAAATGCTCACCTGATTGGAATTCATGACCCTAGAAATCACTTTTTACCAATTAAAGAAGCTAACAGCAGTGACAATATATTGAAAAGGATTTGGGTCATCAGCGAAGATACTTCAATTGCGAAATCTGGATAAAGTAGGGGGACTAAAAAAGATTACATTTATGCAGAAGTTAACTTTTCAGATAGAAATAAGTTATACTCAAATACAAAACATACTATGCAGTGATACATTATAGTCACTTGCTCGGGGGACACACACTGGTTGTCCTAGTTGCGCCATTCAATAGTGATACAGTACCTACAGTATGAATGTCAATGCGATTGTGATGTCATTCGTAAGGCAAATTGTTAATTTGATCAATTACATAAGTGACATCATCACCCTCTGAAAACTAGACAGTGTAGAACTCTGCAATAGCAAAGGACCAGTCTTTTGGCATAGTGGAGTTATCCACTATGTACAGAGTGTTGTAATGCATACTCGGAGCCCGTAGTAAAAAAAAGCTAATTGTCTATTATACATTTAAAATTAATATGTTTGATCCTCCTCCAGTTCCCCGTGTCATCTAGTTACAGAACAACAGTACAACAGAAACTACAACAGAAAGAGAAACCAATTTTTACTGATGTTCAGCAAATACTGTAACTGTGTACTGCACCTGACCCACATGTTCATGTCTGTGGCTGCTAGCACGGCTGTAGACTGCACTTGGGGGAATAATTGAAATGATGCTTTCAGAGTGTTGTCTCAGTTTTGACAATTGTGAACATTGACATTTATTCAGAATTCAAATCTATTTTAAACAGCACTTCATCTTTAAATTTGGATCAGGAATAGTTCAGTGTATATACTGTATATAGGAATAGAACAATTTATAAATACACTTAAAACTGAACATCACATTTGGCCTAGATGCTGAGTGACATAAACCAAAGGTTTTATAGTTGACAGTGGCATCAGTACAAAGCATTCCTTCAAGCAAAAATTGCTGCCACCAAGGAGCTCCAATAAGCTCACCCTTATCTCATAATAACTAGTCCTTTGCTAAAAATTGCAATGACTAAACCCCAGTTAAAAGTAAATCAGTATGAAATCTGCAGTGCTGTACACTGACATGATCATTAAACTGAAAGTGCCAGCCAAGTTCACGGTGGCTTCTAGATGCGTTCAGTGTACAATGTAACAGGTTGTACGTACACTGAAGTAACCATTGCTATCTCATAATTATGAGATAATTTGTTCTCGTAATTTCAAAATACTTCGCTATCTCGATAAGGGGGCAAATGTTTTTTTCCCTTGGTGGCAGCAATGTGCTTACATAGAATATGGATTGGAAGCAAAAACTAAACAATTGCCTAAATTATGTTGTTTGAATAATTCCAATCCCATTATTGTATATACTGTTGTTTTGAACCTATCCAGTTTATTATTTTGTTATGTACTAAGGCCTGAATGAGTCAAAATTAGTCTTGTTCCGTTCATTCCTTCCATTCGTTCAGCTGTTCAGAATAACATACAGCATACTGTACTTCCTGTAAATCTTTTGTTTAACAGAGGCATGTTGGTATCATTGAACTTAAAATGTACCATTTAGTATATCTCTAAAGAGTGAAATAATGTTTTAAGTTCTGTTAAAGAAAAACTTATTTGATATGAAACACATTTGTATTAAAAGAAAAAGTGCACCTTTAACCGTTAAAGAAATAATTTAAGGAAATTCACAATATTAACACTGACTTTGAAACAATGAGTTTATTATTTGGCACTGATTTTCTACTTTAATTATCTGTGGTGCATTTTACAGTATGTTATGCTTTGTAGAAATAAATACTCTAATTAGATATAAAATAGTTCCTGGGTGTTATAAGAAGTCATCTAAAGAGATATAAATAAAGTACACTGCATATTGCACACATCTTCCTTTTATATTCAGTTTCAGGTGCCATGTAAAGAAACATGATTTTAAATATTCCAATCATATTTACTTAAAAGTGAGTTGATAAAGATTATTGAACACTACATTACAAACTGTTTTGATATATCTGAGAAAATAAAATGTAACATTCATTATTGTTATTGTTTAGCAGAGTAATTGAATGTTTAACTTAATCAAAGCCTTCATGATAAAAAATTAATATTGTTTATTATGAGTCTACCCTCCTCCATCCTTTCCCATAACAAAGATGAATAACAATTTGTGTTCATCCTTTTTCTAGAGTTTATATATATATTTAATTACAGCAAATTATACATGTATGCTCATTCTATTCCTTAGAAAATTCAATGCTCTTTTTTGTGATTCATGCTGACCTTGAAGTAAATGAAGTTAAGATAATTAAATTATTTCTATGTTCTGACAAGTTTTTATTTCTCTAAATTGGATTTAACAATCTAAGTAAAATATATTATATTCCCCTTTCAGTGTATTTCAGTATCTTGGTATATTCAAAACCAAACTTAAGCCTAGACAAATTTTATTTCACTTCTTGTTATTTTAATTTTAAAACAGTGAGAAGCATACATGCCATGATGCTCACCGAGAAAAGTAAAATGAAAATTGATAGATGGAAAAATTGTGGATTATCTGTGAGTATTCAAGATAACACTTTGGTTAAGAAGAAGGCTCCACAGCCGAAACCACAGTTGTGTTTCGTTTCTTCTCTTTTCAGAATGGAATAAACCTTTACCTTTTCCTTTGCAGCCTACGAATGCTGAAGCAGCTATGTACTTGGACTACTTTTCTTAACTGTAGTTCAAGAGGGATAATGACAAAGTCAATTTCACCCATCTGTTTTAAATCTCAGTCATTACCGACTTTTTCTATATATATATCTTCCCACCATCTCTTCTCATATTTTGTTGCAACCATCCTGCTTCTACCCCATCTCCACTTTTGCAGCTACCCCTTGGTTAACTCCTCTCTCTGAACAGGGAGCCTCATCCTATGGCCAGGAAGTTACCCCTTATCCAAGGAGCTTAAGCCAAAATGTATCATACTTAAAATACTCAATAAACATTCACAAAGCACATGATTCTTGGATGCCGTTAATCCTTGTGAACGTCTTCTTAAATCCAAGCTAAACAAGGCTAGGGCTGTTCAATCCTCGGTTGGGAAATCTCCATGGAAAACCAGGTTGTTTCTGTAAGTGATGATAGTGAATCAATAGTGAGAACTCTTCCCCATGGACCAAAATGTAAAAAAAAGGTTGGTGAACGGGTAAACTTTGTTGTTCCTGATTAGGAGCAAAGTAAATTGAATGAGATGTTAAACTAAAATTCTAACTACTTGGTTAATTAAGATGGCATGACATTGCACGCATGAGAACAGGAGTGTTAACCTTTGTGTCATGGCTAATTCAATTAATAAAGAAATTCTCTACCTGATCTCTTATGTAGTAGGGCTGACAGCTTATAATGGCAGCTATGTGCTACCTTGGTGGGTGGTGCTCTTAGGTGGTGAATGAAATGGGACTCTTCCTATACTGTGTGTATATAGTATGTATGTTTTTTGGATCCTTTGAGATACAATATTATTATTAAACATGAATTAGAAGATACAGACGTCCCTTGTGCTATGAGGTCAGACTCATCAGCTGCTTAAGTTCTTGTAATAATCCAACAGACATGTAAATTCTTCAATTCAATTCCCAATGAATAGTCCATAAACAAAAATGACACATCAATGACTGTTCTTTGCTTCACTTGAATTATGTCCTACTCAACAATGGAAAAGTCACCTTTATATTTACTTTAATTATAGTTGTCAAAGAAGGTCTCATTGTTTTCATACTTAGATATGACAGGTCATATGCTGTAGCAAACAAAAGGTGTTCTAAATATGTAAATTATTTAAAATTCTTAGAAATATTCTAAGAAAAAATATGAAAACAATCCACTGTATACAATAAAGGGGCTGAAAACTGTGGACTGAATTAAACTGTTCCTTTGGTTTAGGATAATGGTGTTTTCTCTAGAAAGAGTGGCCTGTACTTAAAAGTAAATAATGGACAATTTTCATTGCAAAACAAGTACAGATATTGCTTATGATGATTTTTCTTGTATCATTATTTCAGTTTTATTTCAGTTTTATTTCATTTAAAATTAAATCAATAAATAAAAACTAACACATATTGTGTAAATGAAATTACAGCAGAAAACCTGTATTTATTAATTTGAGGGCTGTGTAGTCCAGAGGCTTATACTTCTTATAATCAGCCACTCCTTTTGACTAGCTGTCACAACAATTCTTACACATTCAATATCAAATGAAATTTTATGTTCCACATCCTGGACTTCAATGTTCCCATTTTTAAATTCACCTAAGGTAATGAAAGCTGAACACTGTTTTCCTTTTTTAGTACCCACAATTTTCTCCCCAACTTCTAAGGCTCCGTGATGCAAAATATCATTTTGACGGTCGTCTGTGCCTGTGACAATTTTAATTCTGTTAATCTTGGTTGACTTATCAAATACAATTAAAAAGAAGTCTCCTGTAGAAGGTGACTTGCCCCAGAAGTACTCATCTCCACTGCTGTATGCTTTACTGGCATCATAATTTTCAAATACATTGATATTTGTATACAGATTGGCAGGTGGATTATCAGGAATATCAAAAGAGTCCTCTTCAAAGTCATCATCCTTTAATTTGTTCTCAGCTCCCTTGTAAGAAGAATAATAACCCATGTGCTGAAACAGAGATGGCTTGAATCTTATGACATCCTTTTGTGCAAGAAGCCCTCTAAAGTGAATGAGAAGCCAATCACATGGCATTTCCTGGTAGAACATCAAGAGAAAGTGAGCCAAACGTGGAAGATCATGCGAGTGGTAGAGTTTCCCAATGTATCCCAACTTGGAAAACTCAAGTGTAACCCAGTAGGATCCTTCCCGTGAGGTAATGACTTTTTTCATAGCAGTTAAGAAGTTTTTTGCACATCGGACATCATCTTCCAGCATCATATAATAATCAGAGAGATTGCTGCAAAAGCTTAAAAGGAAGGCATAGTCAATGTTTTGTTTAGATCGGAACCTGACCCTATCTTCAGGGTCATTATAGTTTCTCTTTAATCCATCTAAAGCTGGATAGTACTCTTCAGGAGCATGTATGACCAGTAGTCTCCCAGCTATAATATGGTGGGCAAACTTTCTGGAGATGTCTTGCACTAAACATTCACACCATGCCAAATCAAAGTCTGCGAGATGAACAACAACTACAATCTCTTTTAGTTCTTCATAACTGGACTGGTCAAAAATAGATTTTATTGTTTCCAGTAAATAGTTCCCTCTTTTTCTTTTCACAGATGAAAGTCCAATGGTTAAGTATTCTGCAAAAAGAAAAAAACAAAGATGACCATCACACATGCAGCACAGATGATAGTACGGTAAGGTAATGGGAAATGCTTTGGTTTATGTCTGTGTGTTTCATTACTGCATAATTTTGTGAAATTATTCTTGGGAAATTAGCATGGACTTGGTATGTCAGTGCGAATAGGCATTCATTTTCCTGGTAATGCCTATTTTGCTCTGAAAGCTATGCAAATAAGGAACAGTGGGAAGGCGTAATACTTAAATTAGACGGTGTATAGTCTTTGTGAATTTTCATAGTTTAACCTGAAAGACCTCATGATACTGTTATTATACACAGATTACTGTTTGTATAATAAACCATGAGGGTGATGACATGCTAAAATAGTGCTGAATATTTCTAATTTACTGATGTATTGTACGTACCTCTTTAAACACTTGGTTGTAGAGTTTTTGCCAGCACTAATTTTCAGACATAACTAGTGTGTGTTTGTGTATTGAGCAGTGTTTTTTTTTTCATCAAAAGAAAACTTAAGCAAGAGAAGTATCAAATTACGTCAAACAACAGTATATTATTCTCAAAATGGGCAATTAACAAGTTCTTCACAGTGTGAGGACTGGGCAAAAATGAGGTATTTTTCTCCCAAGGCAATTAAAAAATCAGGAAAATTGATAGCAACACTGGTTCAAGGTATTTACTCTCATAACTATAATATATGACAATTTAATTCTGAATTAAAAGTTTACTGTAAATATTTATTTATTTGGATTATGATATACTTTAAAACGCTACTCACTTTTTCTAGCTAAAGGTGATCCAGCAAGGTAGCGGAATGTGACATTTATAGTTCCAGTGAAGTTAGATAAGTCTTTAAATGTAGGAACATAGCGTTCAGAATTCAGTTGATGCATTGATGCTTCTCGTAGCTGTCTCTTGTCCTCTTCCTAAAAACAAGTTTACAAGAAAATAATTTAAACATGTGAAATGAAGATGTTCATCTCATTTTTTTTTCTCAATTTCACTCAGACATGGTATCACTTGACACTACATATATTTTTCAGATATGTGTCATGTTATTGAAACTATACAGATTTAGCCATTCAAAATGCACAAGGGGTGTTGCAGTAAATCGCAGTGCACGTGCCGAAAGGTACCGCATAATACCACGTGTCCTTTTAAAATTACTGTATGTAAAATACCTTGTAAAACCGCCAGGTGGAGATGGGAAAGCTTAACGTCTCATGTGCGGCATTTGGGCTGTCGCCAGAAACCGCCTGGCTTCGAATCCCGGTTAATGCTAAGGGGCAATCTTTTTCCAATTAAAGAATTTACATTGTAAACTGTTTAATAATTTTGAACCTTGGATTACATCATGTTACACAGTAAACAGTAGGTATATTTTATAAAAGCAAGATTGCTCAGTTGGACAAAAGTACACAACCTTCCACCTTCTTCATAAATATTTTAATTATGCATAAATATTTTATGCATCAAAGTTTTTAACTTGGTAACTTACAGTGGGTTGTGGTTTTAACGTGCTTGTTCTAATATTATAAAGATTATATGCTGTACTTCATAAAAATATAACGTTTTATTCTTTTTTTAAGAATACATAGTAAGAACACCACTTGCTGTTATTGTAAAAAAATACAACTTGTACTGATTTAATACCACTTGATAGTAATATTAATATGGAATTTATAAGTGGACGTTTTGGAAACATTTTGAAATTCGTTTTTTTTTTTAAGTTTTATTGTCCTTATAGTGATCTTGGGCAATTGACTGTAATGTAGTGCGCTGCACCCAGGCGGTTCAAAGCCCGATCGGAGAATTTCTTTCAGTTTGTTTCTTACATAGATGTGTAGGGACAATTATTAATTGTAGCAGTAAGTCACAAAATTATTCTTTGATGGCTATTAGAACACCGACCTTGCAGGATAACTCAGCAATGCACACACATGGATACTAATACATGACAATACGTTTATTAATATATAAAATGTGCATATAAACATAACAGATCTTATAGTGAGGGTTAGGAGAATACAAAAGGCATATATTCAATAACGAAGAGTTACAAACCAAGAGAGACATACATTCAGTATATCATTCATTTATACCGTTTTGTTAATGAGCTTTGATTACAACTTCTACACTAGATACTCAAAAGCAAGTACGTCACTCGTAGGAATTAAATTGATATCAACTGGGGTTGAGATAACAATTGAATTCTTGAGCTGTAATGCAGAATGTTGAATACTCATCCAATCTGTGTGGATTCAGATCTCCCGCGGACACAAGGGAACAGCGACAGGCTGCTGCTGCGTCCAGTCGGCGTCCTCTGGCAGTCCTGGTTTGGCGTGAGGTGTGGGAGAAGGAGGGAGAGATTTCTGCTGCAGCGCGCTGGCTGTGGGCTCTCTGAAGACCAGCTAGTTAGTCCTGGCTTAACTAGCAGAGATTGTGCACATGGAAAGTGACTGTGGGTCCAAGTAAGTCACACTCTTTAGATGGGAAGAAGACCGGTTCGTTCACTATGTAGCGCTAGTCCTGAATACTGATATTCAGTTGTCTACAGTTCCGACTGTAGTTCACTCGTTGATCAGGCAAGCATTCGTGGTGGGGTACTGGTGGTTTACGAGGCTTTCTGCTGGGCTAACCTCAGGCAGATCCCTTTGGTTACGCGCGGGCGACCTCCAGTCTCGACTCTTAGAACAAAGTAAAGTCCTGGCACTCGGACACACTGGCCGTCACAGGCCGCTACAGACGAATACATAAAAATAGTCCATTATAGCTAGTTGTTGGCTCCGGCGTGAGTGTATGTATCTGGATGAATTATTATAAGTGATGTTTTCGTGATTAATTTGTGATTAGGATTTCTTTGTGGAATTCTTTTAAGTTAAACAAAGAAAGGAAGAAGTGTTATTTTTACAATTGCTAGTAACCAGAGAACAGCTTATCAATATGTTGAAACCATACCATGACAGTGAAGACAGACGTGTTACACTGTGACCCAGCCACTGTTGTTTACTACAGTATGTTATAACGATGTTGTGTGGCTCTGCGGGAATTATTCTGTAAACTGAAGATTCATAGAGCAGACATGTTGTGTATCGCCTCTTATATTTGTAAAAACGTTCCAATTTAAATGCAATACAGAAATAATAATAATAATTATAATTTACCATGGACGAGTTGTAAACTGAAGAGTTACAAAGAGACAGGTTGAGTTGTCTTTTCAGCTTGGAATTTAACCTTTAGAGCGATCCTTTTGACTATATTTTTTTACATAGCCAGATGAGTAGAAATAGATTGGATTAATAAATGGATTAAGAAAAATATTTCACACATGCGTTGAAACTGTATGGCTTTGGAACAGTGGGAGGCGAGACCTGGCTGGGAGGGGGGACGGTATTTTGATTTTCCTGCGTGAACCATATTCACTACAATACTATTAATGAGTCCCTGAGGCATATCGTACGTGTTTCGGAATTATAAAAAATAAACCTTTGTTGAGTTTGCAGGAGAAACATGCATTGCTTGCAAATTTTGATGATTTTGACAAACAGCTAATATTCGTTGCGTCATGTTCCAGGAAGCAATGGGAGGTAGGACCCTGTACATGGCTACTCTGGTGGAGTCTGATCGGGTGGTATATAGAATTCCAAAGTGATACGGTGCCAAATCGAGAGACAAAGTCATGGTTTTGAACGAGATCTAGGAGTAAAAAGCCTGAAGGGTTTCGAGGAGTTGAAGTACAAAAACGAGAGGTGAAGTCGTGGTCTAGTACGAGAGCAAGGAGTCAAAAGCCAGAAGAATAGTATTTGAAAAAACGCTGGGACAAGTAACAAGTTACTGAGCTCAGGGAGGAGACCTCAATAGTGAGCGAGGTAGAAAAGAAGAGTGAGGTTTTAAATAGTGTTGGTGCGAGATGATAATGCGCAGGCGGGCACCAAGAAATCCCTCCCAAGCTCTTTCAGAACATCTTGGAGATCGTCTGAAGGTTGATTTGTTATTACATTATTATTCACATTAATATTAATATTTGATATATACAATTATAAGAAATGTGACTGTATAACAGTGTATTACTATGATCTTGCAAGTACGTTTTTTTTTAAATGTTTGTAATCGCAAATTCTTACAATACATTTTGTATTGTTATTCAGTTTGTGTCTGCGTGTTAGCTGGTGGGCAAACGTTCGAGGTGAAAATTCTTCCACGAGGAAGTTACCTTTAAAGTAGGGAAGCCGGCACCAAACTTTTTTAGTTCTGTATATCGCTTAAGCCACACAACGATTCTAAGCTGATCATGACGAAGGCAAATCACCCATTTTTCGTGCAGAAAAATGTTAACTACTGTATCTAAACCCATAAATAACTATCTAAACCTGTTTTATTCAAGGATTTTAAAGTCACACAATGTCTAATTTAGGGATTGACAAGCTATTGTTTCTTGTCATGAATTTCCTTTAAAATTAAAATAATCATTTGCCCATAGTGCAGTACAATATTGTTATATTTTTATGTTTTGAGAGTCTTCAGAACACTTTGACTGATGAATAAAAATGTAGCATAATGCTAAATAATTTTACACCTGGGATCCGCTTTATTCAAACTAAGGTTTGTAAAAATGCAACCAGGTACTAGATATTTAGATACTAGATATATTAGAGAATTTCACAAATCGCAATCTTAAAAATGCCTGTGGTTTGAAGGTTCTGTGTCATTGGTTGATTGAGTTATTGACATCTGAAGCATCCTGTCTCAAAATTAGGAGTATTAATAAGAAAGCGAAGGTTGTGAAAACAACAACAAATGACCCTGAACAATATACAAAAAGACTGAAATTGTTATTATTAATAATTTAATATCATTAATAGTTGACTTGTTGTAAAGGCTTGTCTTGAATTGTCCCATTGGGATGCAGTATTTTTTAATTGAACTGAATTAATAAAAACAGTTTTTTACTTCCACTGTTGACAGTATTCATATTTGCTCATTCATATTTTCAATGTATTTATTGAAGACATTGTGATATATAAAAATAAAATGTCAATATATTGAACATAATATTCACTACTTAATTTTTTTAGTGTTTTTGTTGCAAGAAAAACACATGCCTTGAATGGGATTTGAGCACTACCCTCACAGTTGAGAGGCAAGCGTTTAATCCACTATACCAAACTGTCACTTCATGAGAATGCTGAAACAGGTTGAAATATTTCCTACATAATCACCAGTGAATGAGTCAAGGAAGTTCTAAAAAGTATGCATTTTTTTACTGTGATAATGAGCACAGGTATTCATAGAAAAGGTTGAAACATATATAAACTTAATATAGTCAGAAGGATCACGTAAAAGCTTAAATAACCACAGTAAGAAACCGAGTGACTTAAAATGTTTATAAAGAAAGTGGAATACACTGTCGTGTATTTTTTATTTAAACTACCAATACCAGCCATATACAGCTTGTATATTTATATTCCTAAATTAATATCGTTTATGACCTTCAGAGACGTAAGGTTGTAAGGTTCCATTTTAATATTCCATATTAAGTGGATTTAAACATGCACAGTAAAGAGTAGCAATCGTTTCAGTAACAACTAATACACCACAAGAGCCACCTGTCGGTCATTTTGGTCAGCCAATCACGTACCGCAGTAGGCTGTAGATGTTTTCCCATGGTATAGCATTTTACCATGCATTTTGAATGGCTACATCTGTATATCAAGACTATACAATGAAACTCTTCCGTGTCATTTGGCAATGATCTTTTTTCCGAAGACAAATTAAGGGGAAAAATGAATGTCAATCTTTATCTGAAGCAGAAAGGTCTTATTCAATCAGGCATCAATCAGTGCTTGTGCTAACACTACAGTGTACATTGTATGGGTCACAGTTAAGTCTAACAGCCTCTGGAGATGCCAAAAGATACTGCAGGCATGAATCAGTTGGCATGTACTGTAGACGGTTGGCATGTACTCTAGCAAGGTTAGAAATAGGAATTACAGTTTTCTCAGACAGAATGGGGCCAATAATAATGTCCAAGCTACCTACTATTGAGCTACATGTGTACCGTTTTACTGGTTTCTAGGAGGTTCTCAATCTTTGAAAGAGAAACCCAGTGAACAGTGGGTTAGTTACTGTGCAGAGGCAAACAGGTCCACCTCTGCCCATCTAACATGTTCCTAAATATGCGGCACTACGTCTATTTGTACAGTAGGTGCCATTCTGTATGGTCACAACTCCCCTGGAAAGCAGGTTTGCCACTGTGTTAATCACAACTCTGCTGTGCATAGCCCTGAGAAACAAATATGATTCATACACCTTGGGAGGAGTTCTCATGCCTAAATGAGAAGGTGAAATGATGCTACATCCTCTTGATAATAGAATTATCAAACACTGTAGGTGTTGTCTGTCTAAGTCAGGGCATACTGTACTTCCGCACCAATATGGCGAAGACATAGAGCATCCTCAGAAATACCACACAATGATGATTTTAGATTGGTATTGGTATAGTATGTGATGAACTCAAAATGGAACAGTACATTTCTAGTGTTAAATGAGATTATTTAACAAACTTAAGACCAAATGTTATTGTACTTAGAGGAAGTACATCATTTGGGGGTTCCAGTTCCCATACCTTTAGCCCAGTTGTGAACCTCTGTGATGGATCTCGTCCAGAGTGAGAATGTTGTGCTTTATTTTTTACTTAATTCCACAGAAATGAGAATGAGCTCAGACCAAATTATCCTCTTTTATAGTAGTTTAATATTGTTGTGGTAGGACGAGCTTCAGCTGGGTTAGCTCATTTGTTTCCCAGCTTGATTAGCTTATTCTAAAATGTTCAGGTTTTGATTTGTTATAATTCCACAGTTGCCTTGGGTAAAGGTAGAATATTTGCAATAATTAATTTAGGTGAAACTATTTCACTGTTGAATCATTAAATTACCCACATTAGAACACCAACAATTTAACTTTAAATGACTGGACCTTTTCTAGTGAGGTTATTAAGCCAGCCTCCATTGGAACAGATCACTGGACAGACATACTGTACTGTAGGCCCCAGGGCCAGAAAAAGACAACAATACAGTAATTACAAAGGTAGAACTGGAAGCTGACAACAGACAAAAAGAATCATTTTTATCTATCATCATTATTGCAAGATGATTATGCCATGAGAGAATTCCTCCTTTAAATTACACTTGAAGCCACTTTTGGTCAAGGGCTATTTGAACACTGAAGAGTACTGAACTCTGAACCTTACTGTTTAAGAGAGATCTGTTTATGTTATTCTAGAAAATTCTGATATCCTATATTGTACAATCCTCAGGCTAAAAACATCTCTCCTAGATTTATGAATTGTTAGAATAACACACACCCCAGCTATAGACTGTTTGACCCTCTACCATCTGGAAAATGGTACCGGAGCATCCGGGCCTGGACTCAGAGAGTTTTTACTCCTGCACTATAAAATTCCCAGCCTCTCTCACCCCACGATCTGAACCCTTACAGTGCCTTCTCTCTTTATCAAAACTCAAAGAAACATTGAAATCTACCTCTACCTCACATGTCAAGAAGTTCACTCCCCATAATTTTCTATTCTTAATTTCATTCTATTGATGTATGAGTTTGCACAACTGATGTTGTTTTGCATATTACCTGTTTTCTGTTGTTGTTTTGCACATTATCTGTTGTTGTGTTGCACATTTCCTGTTGTTGTTTTGCACATTGCCGGTTGTCTCTGTCTTTCTTTTCTTATACAATTATATTGTTGTTTTTTGTACTACTGAGTGCTAACTAAATAGCATTTCATTAAACCATATACCTGTGTATGAGTATAATGACAATAAACTTGAACTTGAAAATAAAACCTAAATGAAGAACCTGTGTCATAATAAAATGGATCCTAATAAGGCTGAAATCTCTATCTGTAAAAAAATACTAATGCATGAGGACCATCTTATAAATCTAAGGGACCCATTACTGAAATAAGAGAGACATTTTTAGATTCTAGATCTCGGCAAAAATAGCTGTGTAAAAACAAAAAAACACTACCCATTTTTTCAAACCTTCAGTATAAGGTAACTTGCTGATAATTAGAAACATTGCTGACCTTGCTTAAATTCACCCCCAGTCACAATAATATCATCAAATATCACCTTAACTAACAGTTAGGGATTTTCCATATTAGAACATATCAGTTTTAATACTTGTTCAAAACAGGTGTTAGGATGAGGGGCTTTGTACAGTATAAATTAAAAACATAGTAAGTACTTACCAATACATAGCCGTCTTCTATATAAAGATTCACAAAAAGAAGGCAAGTGATCAGGGCACCTAAGAACGGGATAGCTGAACGCTTCCGAAAGCACCTCATTTTGTCCAGATACTTCCGAATCAACCGCATGACAAAAAGGTAGATCCAAAAACCTGCTGTAAACAAAAATGTACATCTAATTAGCAAAACTCAGTATGTCTACATTGTTTTATAGTCTAGTCTCTTCCATTAAATAACCTAATGCTTACATTTAGATTATCCTTTCCTCCCAAGATTCAACAGTGATCCCTTCAAAATTCTGTCATGTATTTAGCTTATTTACAGTGCAATCAAATTAGATGTTTACAACTGCAAGGAAAAATAGCTGTTCATTTTAGATTGGTGAAGGACTGTTAAGTAAATGCACACATAACTGAGTTTAGGGAAATATCTTGTGTGAGATTAATTTTTTCAGTGGTGGGAAAAATTATTTCCACAAAAGCAGCATGCCAGACACTAAAACCTTTGCTCAATCAATGAATGTTTACAAGGTCATCTTTGTAGTATTTGTGTAATTAAAAATAGCATGAATGAAAAGTAGGTCACACACTGTAAGAGTGCATGGCCGGGCATGCAGTCCTAGTTAGTGGTAGCTAAAGGGAAAGGCCCCCTCAGAAGCTTTAGATCCAGAAAGCATTTCGTTGCATTATTTTGTTTTTTTCCTTCCTTAGTATGCTATACTTTACTTGTCTTAACTTATTCAAGATATTTTTTTTTCCTGCACAAGAGAACTCCTGCAAATCAGAAGCAACTTTTATTCATAGTTTTTTATTTGTAGATCTAAGGGTAGGTTTTATGCCTTTTTATTTTTAGTCAGTTTGTTTTTTAAAGCAAATGCCTTGTAATGTCAATGTGCAGCTGAATCTGTATCCCTTCCAGTTATTCTATTTTTATCCTATCTAAACAGCTTCATACAATTTTCATTTTATTAAAGATGAATATAAATGCAAACATTTTTCATGTAATATATTTTTTTCTAGACAGTCTGTAACATTTTACAAATAGTACGCAATTTGATCTGACAGTTACATTTTCTATCAAAGTTATATTTGTATAGTTGTATGATTTAGATATCTAGCCATCAGATGGCAGTAAAGGTACACATCAATTCAAAATCAATGCTGATCAGATACTAGTGCTAAACTAAACATTACAGTGCTAAATTATTTGTTGTATTTTAAAACATATTTTTACAAGTATTACACCCGTGTACACTATATGTATGATAAGAACAAAGGTATTACTTCTTTGTGCATTGTTCACTTGAAACATGAGGTGTTTACAGCCTCAAGACTGGTATGTTTACCTATAAAATACATTTTATCTGGTTGCAAACAGTCCATAATATATTTGCATAAGAGTATAGGTCCAACAGGCAGCAGAGTTTTCATCTTTGTAAGTCTATGAAATAGTAGACTGCATACACGCCTTAGAAAAATCTAACCACGGAAAAAGTACCTTATATTTCACAGAAGCAGACTGATATACAGTACTCACTGATCCTTAAAAACATAATCTCATTGCACTATTTTGCTCCATTCCAGCAGCCAGGAGAGCACACATGTAGCGAGCTCAGGGGAAAATGCAAGTAAAAATTGACTCTTATTCTCTGATATTTACAAAAAAGTGAATGTATCCCAATACGTATGATCAGTTGAAATCACTGGGTTAAATATAAAGTATATTTTTTTCTAATATGATTAAAAGTATGCATGGGATTACCCTAAATAAAATATTACACTGTATTGATCATATATACATTTATATTAATCTATTCTTGATAAGAAATGCAAATTGCTTGACTAATTATTTGGATGGCACTGTACAAACTAAAGTCTTTAGTTTTACTTAAGTAAAATATAGTAAAGTATAGTAATATTTACTGAAGTAAATATTTTGCTACAGGCTGTATGGACTTCCAGGAAACACACCTGTATATTTTTTTTAACTTCCTATGTATTACTAATTTAATGCTCTATGTTTGAATAATATCAATTTTGCTAATATACAGTATTTTCTTGGGATTGTTTTCATTAAAGAGTTTGTGATTATCCAATTAAATGTACCATTTGTTTAATTGGAGCAAAGTAACTTTTAGGTATTTAAACAGTAATTCTTCAGAGACCTGCAACGGATGGTTCATGAATATTAGAAATATTAGAGCTTTAAATATTATAGAAATATTAGAAATTGATGGCCATCTTGCCTGGATTAAACCTTTTTTTCTGAAGGATCATTTCTCTTTGCCCATGAAAATATTGATGATGAAAATTAAACCAAATCTTCCAAAATTTCACTCTCCTATGGTTTATATCCCAAAAAAAATCTAAACTTTGGCTTTTATTTAATACCAATTCTGTTAAAAGTTTGAAATGTATTATTATATTTGAAATTCTGTAAAGTTAACAGAATAGAGCACATTCTCTTGGCACTGAAATGTGATGGCATTGATTATCATTTAACTTAACCTTCTGCTTGGGAAACTATTTGTTTCAAGCACTGCATTTGATCTAAACTAAAGATCCCACTCCTAAGACAGAAACTTAGAGACTGTCCAATTTTTCTGTTTATAAAGTTAAAGGAAGTGCAAATATATAAGTGAAGTTTTAGTTCACTCTATATTCTACTGCATAGTGCAGTTTTGTTTGGTTGAGTTTGGTCTTGGATGATGACTTTTTCACAAGTTTTTGTTTGCTGTTTTCGGTTCACTTGACAACCATTCTAACCCAAGCACTACATTCATAAAA
The DNA here is from genome assembly GCF_055471065.1 of Atractosteus spatula. Taxonomy (NCBI): domain Eukaryota; kingdom Metazoa; phylum Chordata; class Actinopteri; order Semionotiformes; family Lepisosteidae; genus Atractosteus; species Atractosteus spatula. The sequence continues at coordinate 22,889,083 of NC_142713.1, read as the reverse complement.
TTTTATACTGGGGAGTGTTTCAGAACATGACAGCGGTCTGTTTTATTTTATCTGCCTGTATTATTGCCTGTTTGGTTCTACTCCAAATCCCCACTGCTGTCTTGATCTGCTTTGAATTGATGTCAGTCCTGTTACCTTGCAGTAATGGTGCAAATTCTCATTTTCAGGTGTGGCGCTGTAATTTTACAAGTTTTGTTAACAAAGTGATCTTCATTGGCTATGCACTCTTCGATCAAATTATCATCATTTCATAAATCTTGATATATGAGTAGTTTTGAATATCCTATGAAAATAGTAATTCATACATACATTTTCTAACCTCTTTATCAGACACAGGGTTGCGGGGGAGCTGGAACCTATCCCAGCAAGCAACAGGCACAAGGCAGGAAAAAGCCTGAATGGGACATCGATCCAATGGCAGGCACAGGCACAAACACACACATACTCAGACCAGGGTCAATTTGACCAGAATCAATTCTGATTGCACCCAGAGAAAACCCATGCAAACACAGGGAGAACATTCAAACTCCATACAGGAACTCCAGGAACTAAACCCTGGGCTCCAGTCCTGCAAGGCAGTAATGCTAGCCACTGCACCATTTAAAAAACAAACATACTTAGAATACTTAGAATGCTGACAAATGTTTAGAAACAGTAACCAAGCAGTTTTTTTCATGCTGTATTTTTAACCTTTTTTTTCATACTATATCCTAGATATCCTTCATTTATATCCTAGTCCAGGAGTATTCATGTGTTTGCTGGTTTTGCCAAGTTCTTAATCACAAGCTAATTTGTTGCAGTTATCTATTTGATATATTTTGTGAATTTGCTTTCAGCTCCTACAAAGCTGAATACGATTTATAATTGGTATAAATCTTGTGCTAATTAAAGTTTCAAGACAACCTTCATTCGAATGTGCAAGTTGCAATTTAACCAATTGGACTCAAGCAGAAGGTAAAAAACACTGAAGCGCAGTGGGAGTGTGAGATACTGTCATTCCCTCATGTCTGTTCATCATCAAAGATCAGCTCTTAAGAACAGTTTACTCCAAAAAAAAGGGAGCACCTTCTTAATTAGAAATTTGAGGAGCGACTTTGAAATGATCTGTGTGCTGATGTTGTTGGAAATAAGGCTGTATAACTGGGGACTTTTCTGAAATCTGAAATTGGAAAAGACTGAGTGAAAAATGTCTAACCTGAAAAAAAACAGATCAGTTACAGGCCCCGATTAGCACTGGAGAATTAGAACAAAAATCAACAGACACATGATTGAGGCCAACGGTTCTATTAAACATAACTGGAGCAGAATGTAAGAAATAAAAAAGAAAGAAAGTTGTATGGATTAGCTTTCACCCTTCTCAATAAATATTCATAAATAAACATGAATAATTTGCTGTGATGACTCAATATTGAAGAAAGAAATTTCATATAGATTTTTTTCCCTTGCCCTAAGTGGGACCTTTACTGATCTTTAGGGCTATACTATGCAATCAATAAACATATCTGTCAATTTGGCAACTGGGCCAAGGTTTAGGTTATACACACTTTTTCTGCACCATGATACTTTTCAGGAGATATTTCATAAATAAATGGATAATGAATGTTGACAAAACTACCAGCTACTTAATGAGCCAGATGTGCTGAATGGCCTCTGCTTGTTTGTAACCTTTTTTATGTTCTTATTATGCTGGCCAAATAAAATATAATATTTTTGCCTTGTTTCTTTTGTATTTGTTACATTGCAAGGTTCCAATGCATTCCAGTCACACATTTTATGGAACACTAATAGCTGAAGCCTTAAAGATAGTATATATAAAAATTCAATTTTTATTTTCAAAATTCTGAATCTTTAGTGGTGGACAGATGTTTTTTAATAATCAACATGAATGTATTCACTGCCATAGATCCTGTATATGTTAGAATCTATATTGAAAGTGTAGGGACAATTATTTTACTTAGAATTAAGTGTTATTAAGGATTTCTAATCATGTGTTTCTTGACCAAGCAGCCTGGTGTCTTCATGTGTAAGGGTACAGGAATGGAGCTAAAGAGGTGCCTCACCCACAGAATTACCTTGTGATCTTTGCATGTGGGAAGGTAAGAGACACAGATCTGTCTTCTAGATAAAGATCTTTACCAGGAGAGTGACGACCCAGTACCAGTACTCTTAATGATGGAATTCCACTACTGATATCTGGATGTCTAGCAGAGCATCATAAGCACATCTGGACATGATCCACTACCACCAATGTACAACACTCATCTGGATGATGTGAGGGCTGCCATAGTGCGCCAGTACGCTCACCACACATTAGCTATCAGTAGGGAGGAGAACAGAGTGATGAAGCCAATTCATAGACGGGAATTATTAGGAGGCCATGATTGGTAAAGGCTAATGGGAAATTTGGCCAGGATGCCAGGGTAACACCCGTACTCTTTTCGAAAAACACCTTGGGATTTTTAATGACCACAGAGAGTCAGAACCTCAGTTTTAAGTCTCATTTGAAGGACGCCACCATTTTACAGTTTAGTGTCTCCTTCACTATACTGGGGCATTAGGACCCACACAGACCACAGGGTGAGTGCCCCCTGCTGGCCCCACCAACACCTCTTCTAGCAGCAACCTTAGTTTTTCCCAGGAGGTCTCCCATCCAGGTATTAACCAGGCTCACACCTGCTTGGCTTCAGTGGGTTACCAGTTGTGAGTTGCAGGATGATATGGCTGCTGGCATAAACATAAAGAGTAAGTATTGCAGTTATTTATTTCTTCAGATGAATTGTGGAGAGTAAGAATAATACAATCACCAACAGCATCCACTTGGGCAACATTTTACACACTTCTTTTGTTTTCATATAATTGTGGAATCTGTTTTTCACATCTTCCTCAATTAACTCTCTGTCTCCAAAGTTTATTTTATCTTTTACTGTATAACTTTGTGTATTTGTGTATATTAAGTGTATATACTGTATGATTTTTAATTATTCTTGTTTTTGGGTAAAAAATATAATGGGTGACAACTCTCTGCTTTGTGTAGAGAAGGGTCCTTCCAATTTACTGTAGGTAAAAATTCAGGTTACAGTTCATAAAGACTTGTGGAACAGAAACTTTACGTAAGTCAGGGAGTGGGTGGGCAGTAATGTAAAGGCTCAGAAATGGAATATGACATCCACAATCATGAGTATTGTGTTAAGAATAGTCGTACAAGCATTCACGCAACACATATGACTGCAGAATCTGAATAATTATTACCATTAGTATTTAGAATTAACTTTTACAGTATATATGATCTTTCATTCCAAAGATCTTTACATATAGGAGGGAGACCCACTTTTCCCATCAACAAATGTGCAACAGTTACAGTACTGTGTCCCAGAAACCCCACTACACAGAAGATTAGGTAGAGAACTAATACATTTCTGCTCCAAATAAAATAAGGGGGCACTTTAGGGAGGCCAAATTGTTCAGACTGGAATTTAGCCAGGACACTGGGGTTAACATTGCTGCTGTTACAAACAATGTAACAGAAATTGCAATGAGATCTTTATTGACCACAGTATATACTGCAGCTTAATGTCTCATAAATAAACTATACTTCTGATGAATTAACATATCTTTGGATTATATTTTTTGTCTAGTAGCACTTACAAACAGCTCAATCATTTATGAAAAACAACCATCTCTACTTTAATTTTCTTTTTGTCATATGAGATACAGAATCAACCTAAGGTTATTAAGATTTAGTGTGATTGCAACAATTACAAAATAGCTATAATTGGTCTTCATTATTAGGTTCAATTATTCTCTAGATTGTTTTTGTGGTTTCTTAATTGATATATTAACATTTTGAACTGAAAAAAATGTTCTTTCAGGTTCACTTGTGAATTGTGCACAGTCACTACCAATAAATACTATTTAAACTTTGTGGAAATTTCAGGACTGTTAGTGTTGTAGTTGTACTATAATCATGCTTGTCGTACTGTACATGATTACATTTGCACACAAACATCCATGCATACATTATCAGTAAGCTGAATATCCCAATCAGGGTCATAGAAAACCAAACTTGACCAGAAGTAATAGACACTAGGCAGGGCTAAGGTAGTGCAACTTCTCTCCTGCTGTATAGGATGAAATTTCGTCAGAGGGACATGAAAGATAGAAGCAACCAGAATAACCTGTTAAACCTTCCCAACAAGTCTTTGGAAGATGGGAGAAAATTACAGAACCCAGAGGAAGGCCATGTTAACACAGGGAGAACTGCAAACTTCACACAGACTGAAACATAAGTCCAAGGACAATGGACCATGGAGCTGTAAGGAAGCAGCTCTAACACTGTGCCAACATGCTGCCTCACATTTCAATCAACACACCAAGACTAATAATGGTGATTTGTCCAATGTTGACAATACAGAGATGGTATTAAGCCAATTGAAATCACTATTCACCTTACAGTTAGCATGCTGGAATGACATGAAGTTTAAAAATGTATTGTGACCTGACATTTCAAAACCTTTTACTATGTCTGACTCAGCAGTAAAAACTGCATCCACCATCACTGAAGAACATTGCAGTTTCTTATTTGATGACTCTAGCAGTTTGAACTGGAAAATGAACATTGCAAATTTCTGAGAGCATATAAAGATCTCTAGCCACAACTTATTTTAGTTCTAAGTGCAAAAAAAATGTTAAATGATTAAAGTGTCATGTTTCTTTTTGAATACCTTTAATTGTAGAGAAGTTGTGGTTAGAAATTTAAAAAAAAACATACACAGTATATAATACAAGGTCTAAAGCGTATCCATAAACTTTAAAAACATATTATTTTTATTGGTCTAACTGTGACTGTGATTGCATAATATTATTTTGCACGGTTTCTACAGGAGGGCAAATGCTTTTGTATCACTAGATGAGTCAATGTACTGTACTGTATATTGTACTAGATTCTCATATGTCACACCATTCTAGGACCCTTAATACATGATCTGCGTAAGAAAATTGCAAGGGAAAATGGCAGCAATTTCATTTATATTACTCCATAGAAGGAACAGTAAGTACCTTTTCTCTTTAACAACATGGACATTTCTCCTGTTGTGCTACTAGGAAGTAAGGACATAGGTAATGACCCATATGACTAGTGGACACAAGTAATACCTGGTTATCCATCATATAGGCTAAATGCTGTCAACACATATCATCTACTGTACAGAAAAGCAGTTTCAATCCACAGTATATGCAATGGTTTCTGTTGTTATAACAATTATGAAGAAGAATAGTGGTTTATAGCGCCATATAGTGTATTCATTAATTCAGTTTTCTGAATCTATTTGAAAATCTTTAGCAAAGAACATTAACTTAAAATATGAAAAATAGGTAAAAAGTATGATAGATCCAAGTTATGTCTTAAATCCCTCATACAGTATGTCCAAGTCTTTGTCTTTCTCAATTATATTTGTCTTACCCTTTTGAGGGTACCATCTTTAATTATGTTTTATTTTGTTTAGAAGAATATGTGCTTTCACTTGCAAAATGCAGAATGTACTGCAATGCTGTTTATTCTTCATTCAAATTGAAAGTGGGGCTTGCAAATGCAGTACAGAGCTGTGTTCTCTATTTTTTGCTTTTCTCAGTTATTCGTACTCTGCTATCAGGAGACCTACATCAATTTATATGTATTAATTGTACTAATAGTTTCCTTGCTTATTTGCCTTGAGTACTTTTCATATCTTCAGGGAAGCTTTCACACTATTTCTTAGATACAAAGGGACAAAATAATCTGCTCTAAATAAAGATAAATAAAGATAAAACTTTACCTACTGAAAACTGGTGGTCATTTATCTATTATGAGAATTATATATTATAATCAACTCTTGATGTATTACAATGCTGGGGACAGACCCTAAAGAGTCTCGAAAGAGACTTCTGCTTCTGCCTTCTGCACATACAAAAGGGTAAATTAATAGTCATGGGCAGCTGGTTTACCATTCTCAGTGTTATGAAAATGCCAAGAACTAGTTAAAATTCACTCCCATTATTCTTAGTGGTTTTTATGCTATTAAAACATAAGCAGAGATCGTAAAGCTTTTCCTTGTAAAATAGTTAAATACATACAGGGGAGAAACAACTATCTATAGCTCCTAACTGTAGCTTTACAGTATGGAACTAGAAGTCGTTTTGCACAGCTCCACTACATTTAGCACGGTGAAATGAAAATAAGCTTAAACATATCCGTTCAAACATATTTATCTGTTTTTCGGAAGGAGAATAAAGTTGAAAACTGAATGCAGTTTACAATAAAAGTTTGGGAGAGATGGCTGCAGCCAAGTTCAATCTCATCTCAGCTGCTCTAACTTGTAGTCATTCTGATGTCATTTATTCAATTTAAAAAAACTATTTCAATATTTAACTATATAAATACTGTACATAAGCCTTTGATTCTTTGCATTTGTCTTTTGCATTTCTCCTTCACCCCATCTCTAAATTTGCAGCTACCCATTGGCTAGCTCTTCACTCAGAATGGGGGACCCATCCTCCTAGTCCAATAGCCAGGGAGTTGCCTTCATCCAAGCAAGTTGAACTAATTCTTACTATGACTAAACACATAAAGTATTTTTCAATACATTTAATTTTGGGTGTTACTCTTTGTGAAATGGAAATCTAACTGCATACAGGTTGAATGAACTCTTTCACTGAACTCTGTAAAAGACATTGCGCACATTTGTAAAAAAAAAAACAAATTAATCTCCCAGTCCAGAGCAAGCAGAATACACAATTATGCATTTGAATAATTTTTAAATTATCCGGTTCATGCCATTCTGCATTCTGTTGAATATTTGAATACAACACTTATTTCATTATAATAAATATTAACGCTCAGCAGATCATTTTAATAATTCTCCACATGCTCTGATAAAATCCCCCAAATCCCTTGCTGAAACTCATAATTTGTAATGCAAAGAGACAAGACTCAATCAAAAACAAAAAAAATGTTCCTAATCGAGCTTGAACTACAGCAAAAAAGAAGAAGAGCCACAATGTAAGAAGGATCCATTATATTCATACATTAAATTTAGGAAATAAAATACAACAATATAACAGAAGTGTTCATATTCACTGATTTGGTTTTTTACTTTGGTTTCTTCTGTCTTTTGTTACAGCAAACTTTTTCGTAGTTTTGTTTTTCTATAACTGCTGTACATTTTTTCTGAGAAAGTTTGGGGTAAATGATAGTTTGCCAAACCACATTACATAACATAATCAAGTACTGTATGTCAACTTCTATTAGTAAATAAACATTTCTTAGCTTTATTGACAGAGATTCAATATACATGAAAATCTTACAGAGAACAATTCCATTCAGCTCTTATATATATATATTGTTTAAAGGACAGCATATGGCTTTATCTAACTTATAAAGTAGAAGTGAAAATTGTCCTCTGAACAGTATAGTCCAGTCCTTTATATACAGTATGAAAATGTGCACTTTTATGTTCTTTGGCAAAAATCTAAGATTATTTTCTCATGAACATCTTAAATTGACTAATAAGACTGCTTTCAAAAATTATTTTTTGTCACAGTATAATATTTGGTACTTTTTCTTTCTAAACTGCAAATAATCTTCCACTATTTATTTTTAAAACTATAGTATGTCCATACTGTATGTATCTAGAGATGCAAGATTTGAAGATTTGAATTTCACGTCATTCTCCACTTCTGCTTAAAGCGAGTATGAATCTACTGTAGGTAATAAAAAAGACTTAGAAAAAGGCTGTTTTATATAATGCAGAGAAAAGGAAGACACATAATATATGTACTCAATTTTGTTTGGTACTCATACTGATATAATATACTATAAATAAACAATAATCTTTGGATTAGAGTAGTGATTTCTCTTCCTCAAGTTGGTAGCAGCCTCTAGCATCCTTAAATTTGTCCATTCAAATGACTCTTGGTAAACAAAGAGCTCTTGAAACTTGAAACTGGAAATAAAAAAATGTGATTAATCACCTTGCATACTGTATCTCAGAGAGAAATGTAAACTCCTGTAGTTATGTTACTGGTCTGCCTTATTTACAGCACACTTACTTGTACTTAATTCTTGAGAGTGGTGGCTGACATACAACTCCCTATACTAATTTCAGTTTGTGTTTCTTGTTTATGTTTGCCTCAGCATTCAATAACACAAATGGAGCTGTACCTTGTGCTGTTAAGTAAAAAAATAAATTGAAATAAAAAAGGAAGTCGTAACCACAAAGTTGAAACACCTTCAAGTGCATCAGGAGCTGGAAATGATGGGATCGTAAATGTAAATGTACTGTAGTTGAAGTTCAAAGTCTTATAAAATGGAAGAAATGTTGCAAATTCAAGACGAGTATTGTAATTTTCTGGAGAGATGGACAAATAATTACTTCATTGTACTTAATTCTCATTCAGACAAGTTTCCCGAGGTGCCATAATCACCTTGGTATTGAATAGTTTATGAACTAAAGGGCTGTACTGTATAACCTAGTAATTCTTTTAATCATTTATGTTTTTCAAAGCATGTGGTGTTAAATATTTTTATGTCTTTTCTTGATGTACTGTATACCAAAGGAGGCAAAGAATTAAGAATGTAAATAAAATAGCAAAACAAATTCGTTTTTACTTTAAATGTAACTTTTACATTTTTGGGGGGAAGCACCACCTTATGTAAAAAAAACTAAAACAGAAAACCACTGGAATAGAGGAACAAACTAAAGGCAAACTGTTAATAGAAACACCCCTGGTATTGTGAAATGTGCTAATGGGACTTCAAAATCTTCTGTGTATAAGACATTCATTTATTATTTAATCTAGAGGACTGCACCTCCAACAGAACATTGCCCACTATTGCTATACATACAATATTTCTATTGTACCCAGTGTAAAGTGTTCTATTGTATTGCCTTGTTACCAATTTATATATTCTTTATCCACAGAAACACTAACATTTAGGTGATATCTATTAGAGTAATGTCACTAACAAGTATACAAATTCAACATGTCAAAAATCATCTTGGAAAATATTTAATAAAAATAAAGCAAAATCAAACAGTCATGTGGAAACTGTTCTTGAGTTCAATTTTGTGCAGTTTTTGCTGGCAAATTTCAAAACAGGCCTTAAACTCAATGTGAAAGGTCTGGCCCCGGGGTCCTCCACTCTCTCTGTCTGGAGAGTTCCATTAAGAGCTGAGGCCAGACAGCAGTCAAGCCTTCAAGCACAGAATCAAAGGTTGATGGTCCCCCAGTGAGGAAACACATTTATGTTTAGGAGAAATAAAGCAATTAAGGCCCATATTGGAAGTATGCAATAAACTGCATGAAAGAAGGTATTACATCACATTTGTATACACTAGCCATGGTGATACAGTATTCATTTGTACAATAGAAACCACATAGTATAGTACAAAAAACCCCAGCATTTTCAAAGTTTAATAGTAAAGCTTGCCGAAAAGACACAGAATACAGTAGGTGCAAATACCTCTTTCACCTTCAATCCATCACAATCGGCTAAACTAGAATCAATACCAGTAGAAAACTACTTTACCTTTCACAAATGAATTGGAGGGTTTTTAGTAAGACACCTTTAGCAACAGGTCATTTCCTGAATGCTAAATTAATATACAGCTATGTTCCATTTATTGAAAAAAAATAGGTTCTGAAGGAACGTTGCTGTGAAGTCTGAACTAACTGTGCACTGTACACATTATTTTGAAAACATAATTTGAACAGTGAATGAGGGAATAAGGCTTCAAAACAAGCTAAATACTGTATCTGTGGGGTACTTAATTAAAAGTGGTTTTGCAATATCCTAGTGCTGTGTCATCAGTCTGTGCTTAAGATTCATTTATTACAGATGTTATACTGTAGATTTAAGTGTAAAATGATTTTGTTTCTCTGTGTAATATTATTATAATTATTTATTTTGTTCAGATTTTAAATTCCCTGACATTCATCTTCCAGTCCCTGACTACTATTTTTTATGAAAACCATACATGTCTTAAATCTGTTTAATAAAGTCATGTTTGCAATAACATGATATTTTCAAACCTCATCATACATTATCATCCATTTCCATTTAAAGTATGAATACAATATCTTTTATTTTTATAATTTCATTGTATTTGATTTCTCAGATAAAATTCATGTGGAGCCTTATCACATAAAACTCAACATTCAAAAGAATACAACTTATTATAAATCTTGGAAACGTCTCACTTTCATTATCTTCTGAAACAATGGATTTTTTCAGTCAATCATTTCTTCAGGTGTCCTTGAACAATGGTTCACCAGATAAATAGCTATATTCGATCCAGAGATTACACCTAAATCCCCTTACATAATTCCTCTAGAGACAACAGCATAAATTGCAAACAATCCCCCAAAAGTCAGTCCTTTGCTTACAAATGATATATTGAAATTTGTTCTTTTAATCTCTTCTTATCTACAAAGATTTCTAGTGCAGTCCTAAAGAAAAATAGAAAGTTCTTGCTACTCTATGTAATATAGTATATCACATATCATATCATAAACATAAAAAGAAATGACAGCACGATTTTACATTATAAATCGTGTCTGCTGTTATTTTACTAATAAATTCATTGAATCCACATTTACAAATGTCAGATGATAAATACAATACAGTACATGACTTTTCGTGATAAATAGAAACTTTAATTATGATTTTCAGTATAATGTTAACTATAACACAGTATTTATAATCATATTATTGTAATAAGATGATAAGAATTAACAATAAGAAGAAGAATTGAACAAACCTCAAAGCTTTAGCTTTGAGCAAAGAAGACTGAAGACTAAAGGGAATGGATACATGCATTTAAAATCATGAAAGGTATTGACAAAGTGAGTCTAAAGAATTACTTCACAACCAGCAATGAAACAAAGACCCAAAGATACAATTAGGCGCCAAGAGGGAGTGCATTTAGGACTGAAAACTGGAGGTATTCTTTACTGAAAGTGCTATGGGCACCTGAGACAAATTGCCCAGCTATGCTGTTGAAGTAGATACTGTACACTGGGACCCTTAAAGTAGTAGCTAGACAAGACCTTAAGATCAATAAGCTACTAGAAAATAGATGAGCGCAATGAGTCAAGTGACCTTCTCTCATGTGCAACCCGTCTTTTTGAAGAAGGATATGAGATGTGAAAAAAGGGTTAGCTGATTTCTTGCTGCACAAAGACTTCTTTTGGTACAAAACATTCCATGCTTAAGCTCTTTTGAGTTATGGCAGGGACTGGAGTTAACTGATAAGAGATTCTAAGTGCGAGATGGAGACTCCCTTACTATGGGAAGATAAGACCGGATATTCAAAGTGTTCAAGGTCTTAGGAATGTCCGAACACAGGTGACCTCCCCCCATTACCATGGTAACAATTTGCGTCAGAAACGGCTGAAGTTTGTTATATAAACTGGAGCTTTACAAAAATTCTCTGAACAATATATTGTTCCTTGCATGCAATAAACTCAGTTGTTCAACTTCATCTCGGGGTCCAACAATTATTTGTTTGTTACAACATGTTCTTATTACAGTTAATTCAATGTAGAAGATTAAGGTTTTCTTCTTCACAGAAATACAAAGAAGAAAAGCATAACTCAAAACTGTAATCATTTCAAAGAATAAAGCACAGACCGGAAGAGTAGCTCACTTACAAAAAAAACAATACTGAGTGAGATGGCTAGATAAAACTGTACTTAAGTATACTGGGGGGTGGAGGTGTGGTGGAGAGTAAGTGATCTGATAGGTTGACTAATCCTACGCCTTCCCCTGCAGACAGAATGAGAGATCCTCTGTTGTCAGGAAGCGGGTATCGTAACACTGTTGAGTCATTAATAAAGGTTTAAGATCAATACAGTTTAAGATCAATAATATTTGGTAAGTTTATTAAATTTTTGAAGATGCACTGATTCAAAAATATTTCAATTTGAGCATCATCAATAACAGAAAGAATCACACAAATAATTCAATAATAGAAAAACTATTCAGTAAAATATATGAGATGTATCTAACATTTAAAAAGATAAATCAATTTAACTTTTCAGCCTCACAAAACCTGCAATCAGTGAAATTAAGGCTTTTACTTTCATTACTTTGAAATAATTGAAAGAATGGACTGGACTACTGTGGTAAACTGAATGTTATATTCAATTGAAATATTAATGTAAAAAATACAGTCAAACTATAATGGAAAATTGCTCTGTTATTTTTCTAAATTCATTTTGTTTCAGTTTTAAAGGAACAAAAATATTATGCGTAAATAATAATGAACTCTCCTGGGAGAAAAAAAAAAGTGTTTTCTTTCTGAGGAACACCAAAAAAGACCTTAATGAACACTTTTCCTTGTCTTCTCTATCACTTTATAAAATCTCTATTAGTGAAGCTTTCTGTAATGATCATGAAGCTATAGGGAGCACCTTTTAATGAGAAACCTTGATGAAAAACCCGTTTTGAAAGAGAAAAAGATTAATAATGCAGCCAACAGAAAGCAATTTTCCCACATTTAATCTTCTTACCTATTTTACATTATTTCCCCAGGGAATTCTGAACTTCACAGATACACAGCTCTGCTCAAATAATCAATTAAGCCAGAAGAATCTTGTGATTTCAGCAGTTGCTTTGTGTCAGACCTTCAGCTACTTAAATAGATTTTTTTCTCAACCAAAATGAATAAAAAATATGAGCAGTTTCTATTGATAACAACATAGTAGCATAGAACAGAATGATAAGTCCCTGAATGGGGGGTGGGCGGGGGTGTCTTTTCTTCTTCCATTTTAAGAAAATTAAAACCATTTAAGCAATTAAAAAGCAGAAATTTTGTTGACTGCAGCATTAAAATCAGCTTATAGAAATAAAAATAATCTCATTTGCATTCTTTTGTGCTTTTCCTATCTAGGAAAGCTTAAGAACATATGCAAGATGCATTAAAGAGGGATAAATACAGTATGTACTGTACATTGCAAGTAAATTCTCCTGTCAATACACCCAGAAGGATTGTGAAACATTTGTAGAAAATGTCAACAATAAAAAAGAAAGTGGAACAGATTAAGTGATCTAAGGCTTAAATTTGAACACAAGAAAACACAGGCAATAACAAGTAAAAACAGTGGTTTTTCTTTTGTCCTTTTGAAACAGATGACTTGATGCGATACTTCCCCTGGGACATTGTATAATAGTTCCTTTTCTTCAAATTACTTCCCATTACATTTAGACAGCTTTCATTTGTCTTAATAATTCAGGTTAAGCAAGTGAGTTTATCACTTAGTTGTCAAGTGTCTCATAATGACCCAGTAAACCATTGGCTCAACCACAGAAGTACTGGAATGTGCAGAGCAGCAAGTCTTTAGTAAGCTTTACATACTGTAATTGCATACTGTCTTGAAAGAGTACATACTTCAACTTCAGCATATACTTCACTTTAAAAAAAACAACTAAAAATTAATAGGATGTTACACCTTTAACCAAGGTTATAATGTTTTTAAGCCCCCCCCTTGTGAAAATAGGTTTATTTGGTTTTGCTAATGGTTTAGAAAAAAGATCCCTATGACAAAGTTCATGGGGTTATATCCATTACGTTCTTCAATGAGTACCAGCAAAAAATGTTCTGAACCACATTTAGTGGCTACAGTACATTGTTCTAACTTTGTCTGGCATGTCATCACTATCTGTTCTGTTCATGTATAGTAAGAACTGGGTTTTTGTGTTGGCACATTATTGTCACCTTATAGATAATGGATTCCAATCACTAAGCAATTATATAACATGATTGCCTAGTGATGGGAATCTGTTTCTAGACATAAACCTATCCATTAACCATCCCAGACTCTCTACTTCAGTCTATTACAAACCCACGGATTCACACAGCTATCTCCTGTACAGCTCATTTCACCCCAAACACACTAAAAACTCTCTCCCTTTTTCACAGTTCCTTCATCTACGACGGCTCTGCAGTGATGACATGGATTTCCAGAACCAAGCATTCACAATGCACTCCTTTTTCATCAGCAGAGGATGCTCCACCCATGTTATTGATAGGGTCCTCATCTGAGCCAAAAACAGCCCCCAGACCATCAACTCGATCAGGAACCCCCGGCCTAACAACCACATTCCTTTGGTGCTTCCCTTCCACCTCAACACACTTTATATCCCTAGGACCATTAACGACAACTTTTCCATCCTACAGGCTGATCCCTCCACTAGGGCCCTCTTTTCTGACCGCCCCATCATCTCATATCGCTGACCACCTAATCTGTGTAACCTTCTTGTTCACAGCTCCCTTGACCGCCCTGAACAATCACCCACACTAGGTACTTTCCCTTGCAACAGAGCATGCTGCATCACCTGCAAGTACACATCTAACACCACACTCATTCAAGGCCCCTCAGGCCAATTCTGGATCACCCAGGTGACCTCTTGTACCTACAGAAACCTAATTTACTGTATCTCTTGTAGGAAATACCCAGCTATCTATGTTGGGGAAACCTGGAAGGAGACTAGGAGACCGCTTCGGAGAACTTGTTAGGGCTGTGAAGATTAAAGATTTCTCCAAGCCATCTGAGGTGAACCTCAGATGGCCATGATCACACTGATCTCTCTGTCTGCATTGTCAAAGTAGGGTTTCTTAACTCCATAGCAGAAAGACATCAGAAGCAAAAATGATCCTGAAACTTGGTTCACACCTTCCCTCTTCTCTCAATGACAGACTTGTTTTTGTGTAATCTTCTCTATTCTCATGCAGGTTCACACATCTCTTTACCTCCCTCTGCTTCACACCACCTGGCCTCTCTGCCTCTCCCCTGCTCCTGCCTCCTCCACTCCCAGCTTTTGTTCTTCTGTGCTATTTAATTTTTTGCTGCCTGCACTGTCTTTCTCACACCCGAAGAAGACTCCACAGTTGGAACATTGTGTTTTCTTTCTTCTCTTTTCAGCACCGCATAAACCTATTACTTGTTCAATTATATAACATGTACAACCTCAACTGACAACTTCAATGTTATACATTAATCCTACACTAAAGATACAACTCTATGCTGTTTTTTTTTCTTTTCTCCTCATAGCTAGTACAACAGTGAAAGGAGATATAATAAAGTATTAGGTAGGCTGATGTCTTTGGACTGACAATTAAACAGAATAAACATAATAATTTTTTTCTTTTAGACCACAAAAAACTAACTAATAAAAAAGCAAAAACAAAAAATATGCTAAGAAAAAGCTAACAAAAATAATGGCAATGAAGATCCCCAAAATATATTACTAAAAATAAATACCAACAGAACTGTAAAATAAGATTAATCCCCCATAAATCCAGTATAAAGCCAGGCAGGCAAGACATGTCTGTTTGGCGTTGGTAGAATACATTATAAGTTTAGTATTATTTTCACATTCTTACAGTATTTGTCCATGGGGAATAATCCTATTTGACATAGGAATGGCAGTCAAAATTCAATACTTAAACAAGAATTGTATGCAAATTATCCTTCATACAAGTATGTAGCACAAAATGAAAGCAGTGAACAAACTCCATGACCTGACAGTACAAAAAATATATATATAAAAAGGGAAAAATCAATCTCGACAGGCTGGAAAATTAAATGTGCTGATTTTAAAGATGGGCCATTTTGTGGTGATAGGTCTGTAATCCAGAATACCTTGTGCCCAAAATGAATGAAAGGTTTTCACCTTGTTTAAAAATGCTCATTCTGTAAGGTGTGTGCCAAAAGGCTTCTAAAATAAAAAAAAAGATTAATGGTAAATATATCAAAGCTCAGAAATTGACTTTCACAGAGGATCTTGCAAACAGAAAAGAAATCAATACATTCCTAAGTTAGAGGCATTTATTCAGGTCATGATCTTTGTGTTTCCTTGAATGACATATTGTAAAATGAACAGTGTTTTTTGTAATTTATCGTTTTACTGTTTGTGGCTTTTAATTTACTGACAGTGAGAGAAAATGTAGGTCTGTGATCAAAATCACTATAATATATATAACAAATTAAAATTTTGTGTAATAAAAGCATACAGTACATATTGTAAATTTAGAGCACTGTAGAGCATGCAGTTGTTAAGATAAAGGGTGTAAAATAAGTCCTTGCACCTCACCTTTCTAAACACCAATGCTAGCCTTTGTATACACAACACGGTCATACAGGACATGAATTTAAAACACAATATTTACTTTCCAGTTCTGGAGTTAAAATAATCAAGTGTAGTAGGTGTCACGTTGCAGTTCCTTCCGGGCCCTATGTGGACGACGCGATCCGGAAAAGTGAAGATACACGAGGGAGAAAGTCATGCAGGAAAGGGTCAGGATACAGGGGGGCGTGTCCGAGGTGAGTTGGTGTCCTGGGGAAGTGAGTCCGGGCGAACAAACAAAGCCAAAGTCCAAACGGGGAATCCAAACGGGAGAGTAGAGTCCAAAGCCAGGAGATCCATCCAAGGGTTAAAACCATGAGCCAGGTCGGGACCGGCAGGGCAGGGGATCAGGAACAGAAAGTTAAAACCATAATGGAGCCAGACGCAGCAGGACCCCGGGCTCTCATGATGCGGAAATCAATGAGGAACCAGGAGTGAGGTCCGCGTCTGGCTTTTAAGGGGCAGCGGGAATAGGGAACAGGTGCAGACAATGGGAGGGAACAAGAAAGGCCTGGAGCCCCCTTAAGAGGAGGGGTTAGCAATCGTGACAGTACCCCTCCTCTTTTCCAGGGCGGCTCCGAAGCCCTAAACGAAAACAAAAATAAAAAGGATGGAGTCCAGGTACCAAAGTGCCGTCCACGGGGCCCGGGTGTTGGTTCCTCATTCTGTCACATAGCAGTTCCTTCCGGGCCCTATGCGGACGACGCGATCCGGAAAAGTGAAGATACACGAGGGAGAAAGTCATGCAGGAAAGGGTCAGGATACAGGGGGGCGTGTCCGAGGTGAGCTGGTGTCCTGGGGAAGTGAGTCCGGGCGAACAAACAAAGCCAAAGTCCAAACGTGGAATCAAAACGGGAGAGTAGAGTCCAAAGCCAGGAGATCCATCCAAGGGTTAAAACCATGAGCCAGGTCGGGACCGGCGGGGCAGGGGATCAGGAACAGAAAGTTAAAACCATAACGGAGCCAGACGCAGCAGGACCCCGGGCTCTCACGATGCGGAAATCAATGAGGAACCAGGAGTGAGGTCCGCATCTGGCTTTTAAGGGGGAGCGGGAATAGGGAACAGGTGCAGACAATGGGAGGGAACAAGGGAGGGCTGGAGCCCCCTTAAGAGGAGGGGTTAGAGATCGTGACAGTAGGAAAATGAGCCTTCCATGGTAATTTTTGTAATTTTAATTTATAATCTTTAAAGTCTTTATATATAGAAGAAAAAGCAATAATCCCTTTAAAACTATTTTAATTTATAAAATTCAAATCAGGATTGAATTAATAATTTAATCACTTTAGTGCCAGGTATTATTTTTAAATGGATTTCAGATATGATTTTTTTTAATAACAATGCATTATACCCTTAAAAGAAAAATATGGTGCACTGGGTAAAAATAAGAAAATCAAGAGAAGATACAAAATACAGCTTTTTACCATTAGTTATGTTCTATTTGTATTGTTTGTTATTTATGTAATCTCTCAATCTACAACATACTGTACAGTAATTCCAATGTAAATCCCACTCCTTACTCTATGTGATTATGAGCTCAATAATGTACAGATCCAGCCATTCAAAATGCGCAAAGTACGCTGCGTCAAAACGCGATAAGCGTGATGCATCACAACACATCATACCACATGTTATTATAATAGTATACGGAATCACCTTGTAACACCACCAGGTGGAGCTAATAAAGCTTAATGTCTCATGTACAGCATTTGAGCTGTCGCCAGAAAACGCCCGGTTTCGAATCCCAGTCACTGCTGAGGGAAAATCTTTTTCTAATTAAGAATTTAAGTTGTGTACTCTTTAGACTTTTAATAATTTTAAACTGTGTATTACAGTATGTTATTTATTAAACATGAAAAATTCTTTGTTTTATAAAAACAAGATTGCTTAGTTGGCAAAAGTACACAACCTTCCACCTTCATCATAAATATTTTAATTATGCATAAATATTTTATGCATCAAAGTCTTAACAGAAGATATTACTAATAGTATTAATAATGAATGACCTTGGACAAGCTGTAAACTCAAAGTATTACCGTGGTCCACTTTCTTTGTAACTGTCTGCAGGCTGCATTGTTTTTACGTGCTCCTTCTGACTATATTAAGTTTATAAACTTTATAAAAAGTTATAGTATTTTAACCTTCTCTATGAATACTTGACCTCGTTATCGCAGTAAAAAACCTAATACTTTTTAGAATCCGCTAAATAGGGAATATAATATGGAATTGCGTATCTAAAGAAATTAATAACGATATAATTATATTCGCATAGCTCAAATTGTCACAGTAGTACACTTTCTTTGGAAATTTCTGCATCAGTTTAACTCATCCTCCTGTGATTACGTGTGTGGTGTAATTGCTTAGATGTGCGCCTTGCATGCTGGAGGTCGGGGGTTTGAACCCACCTGTTACCATGAGTTTTCTTTTAACAAATAAACATTTCTTTGAAAAACAAAAATAGCAAATATTATGGACACTATATTGACATTTTTTTATATTTCTAAATATTACAACATGTTCTAAGCTAAGTGATTTATTAATAACGAATAATTTCAAACAGCTACTGTACTGCCACTACAGTATAGCTTGTGGGAAATACATTTATTTGTCCTGCAACAAAGTTTAATTCGTTCAGAGTGCCCTACATTACAAACTCCAAGCGTTTCATTTTGTCTATTGCTACAATATCGACAGCAATGTAGTTAAAAGGAACATGTCAAAATGTTTCCAAAATAAAAACAAGTGAGCGAGTTGAGGGATTTGATAATAATAGAGAATTCATAATAATGACTCTCTGTTGCTAATCATGCATACCCAACTGAAAGAAGGGCACATGATGGTTTTGTGTTTAAGCATTTCTTAATGGAAATCTTTAAGTTAAACAAGGGAAGGGGGAATGGTTATATTTTTTTTTTACAATTACAGTAATCTGAGAACAGCCTATCAACACGACGGGCAAACAAGTTTTTTTATTTTAAAAAATTTAATTAAAAATACAATGATGTGTTCCTGCGGAACCCAAACATTGTGTGATTTTAAAAGCTGTAAAAATTGATATTTTAAACCACTTTTTAATTAAACGTCCTGGAACTCCTTGTAAAATACCTGCCTAACACCTTCTTCCAGGTAATTCTTCTCACGTCCTCATTATCCTAATTGATTCACTTCATAACCCAGCCTCTGCAGTAGAACCAGGTATAACCAGACATAGACTCTATCACTGTCTCCTTCATCCCCTCCAATGCCAGGATGTACAGTACTTCCAATCCCAGACTTCAGGCTGGTTTCATGTTTGAGAAGTTTAGCATAGTTGGAATCCACCTGCTGTTCCCCCTCCACTAAGATTGGGACCTCCTTCTAAAACAGAAGGTACACTTAAGGCCATAGGTGGGGCCACTTCTGCCACCAGAAACTCATTCTGCACCCCTTATACAGCACTCCCAGAACTGGGCTCAGTACCAATGACCCTTGCATCAGAGTCCAAAATGCTTCTAAAAAATCATATTATCCAACTGCTCACATTCAGTATGGATGTAACATGTGGACAGTCAATGATCAGGATTCCTGGACAAAATGTGCAAATCATGGGGTATTATGCAGCTGAAGTTTACAAGCCAAAGTAATCCCTCTTTTAGCTCTTCAATCTGGCCTTAACCCCCTAACTCCATGAAGGGAACTACCAGGTGAAGCACAAAACCTCCCCTTCCTCCTGACCACACAGACTACCATAGTCAAGATACCTAAAAGAGAAAGAGGTCTTTTCAGATTGCTACCTAAAGCTGAAACGTTCTGCAAATCATGTGTATAATCTACTGTAATGATATAATTAACCCAATTTGCGAATGTGACTTCTTATCTCTTCACCAACACTAAGTTGTAAGTGCAAGAACTACCATGTGAATATCCTTTATCAGCCCTCTCTTACTCAGATGTTTTACCCACCATTCAAAGGAACACATTAATCATCACTTCTGCATTACACAATCTAACTCTTATTAATATTCTTAAGAGTTTTGTTTTACAGCATTCTATATAAAAGGTAGCAACAATATAATAAAACAATACACATAGCAAATGATTAATTGTCTTTAAGAATAATCCAGTTTCTTCCCATACACACTTCGGCCTAGATTAGTATGTTATTTCACCTTTGCTAGAGAACATTGGAGATTGTTTTTACTGGCCCCATACATTTTAATAGCCTAAAACATAACAATTTTTTAATTACATTTACTAAATGAGATTAGCTTTGGTCATAATCGTACACTATTAATACTGCTACAGCTATTAAATTGTCTTGTATTGTATATGCTCTAATAAACCAAAGACAGTATCTTTTAATAAATTGTACTGTACTGCATGTTTCTCTGCACCAGTATCTTACATATGCAGTTATTTTCTGAAATTGTATAGTAATATCTTCACATGTTAAACATGACTGTGTAGTGGCAATGCCTAAGACAGAATTAAGTTTTGCTGTGCCTCTTCCGGAGGCCCCGCTCTCTCATCTCTGTGGTGCAGGACACACAGAGGCCATTCTCATTTTCTTACTGATAAGGAACCATCCCAGATTGGGGATGTGGCCCAACTATCATGATCGATAGCCATTCCTGGCACCTATCTGTCTCTGAGATTCTTAGGAACATCTGCATTGCAGTCCTAGGGTCAGAGTTCATCGTTATTCATCCCTAGAAGTGACCAACCAATCAATAACCTACAGGGCATCTGAGTCCTGAGTCCTCAATGCCCGCCAAACTTGACCAATCAGCAGCCTTGCTCCTCTGTCTTTTCCCATGCTCAACTTGGACAATCACGTGACTGCCAGTGTTGTCTGAGTGCTGGGACTCACACCTGTTCCAAGCGTTAGGCCGGAGGAAGCCCTTACGTAAAGACAGATCTGCCCAAGGTTTTGTCTGCAGCAGCCCTCGTGGATGCTGGCAAACCCACCATGGATGCCTGCTTGATCAACAGAGCCTACGGCCGGACCCTTGTCGACAACTGGATACTCTTATCCAGAAGTGTCCGCTATGCTGGAAGCAAACCAAGTTTCTTCCCTCTAAAGAGTGACTCGTTTTTTACTGACGCAGTCACCCCTTTTTTGCACAGAGTATTCCTAGTTCAACTCAAGGCTAACTAGCCAGTCCATGAAGAATAAACCCTTGTCCAGCGCAGCTAACAGACGGACACTCTCTTTCTCTCCCTGCAACTCCGGCTGCACCAGGACTGGTTGGACAGGAGCCAGGGAAGGACGGATTGGACGCTGCGACAGAGCCTGCCAGCTGTTCCTCTGTGTCCGTGGTAAATTCACAGCTTTATCTGGATAAGTAACCCAACATTCTACATTGCCTTTTGAGAATTCAATTGTTATCTCAACAAAGGTTGATATCAATTTAATTCGTGTGAGTAATGCATTTAGATATGAGTATCAAATGTAGAATCTGTATTAATGAGACTGATTAATGATATAGTATAGCCAAATGGTATACTAAAGCATATTCCTTGTCTGTACTGTATATCTTTGAGTTTTGTATCTCTTGTGATATTCTACAATATCTTGGTAACCCTCACAGTAAGATCTGGCTTATAGACTGATATATTTTTATATGCAGTTTTATGTATTAATACATGTATTTTCTGTGTATTTGAATCCATCTGTGTGCATTGCTGATTGTTCTGATGATTGATCCTAATAGCCAAAAACAAATCACCTTGTGATCTACTTGTGATTTACTGTTACAATTAATAAATTGTTGCAGTAAATTCACAAAACATCTACAACTGACCAAATTTCTCAGTCTGGTTATTACATTTCAGTGAGAAAATAAATTAACTGACAGCATTGCAAAATTTGAAGAATTCTGAATTAAGCACAAAATCATGAACTTTGTGAAAGTACTGTAAGTCGCCATGTTTTCCCAAACCTCTAAGCGGGGGTTTGTGCAAATTGTGACATAAAATCATGTCTTCCTGCTAACTGTAATGAGCTGGAATCAAGTCACTGTAAAGACTAAGTTAATGTGATGTACAGTATGAGCAAATAAGTACAGATTGTGCACAGATATTTCACCATAGAAATGTTCCAACATGATCTGCCTGCAGAGTTAACAAGTAGTATTTGTCGGCAAAACTGTCTCTATGTCGTTGTTGAATTGAATTCAATTGCATACATTCAAATCTGCAGTCTAGTTAAAGTATCTGTCGGTTTCATAACATTGTATATACATTAATACAGTAGCTATTCTTGCTTGGTCTAAAGCGTGTGCTTTATTGTAACAGAAATATACATAATTATATGTTTTTCAAATATTGCTAATTTGGGATAGGACATGCATATTGAAATCATCTCTGCTTTGGAGTTTACATGATCATGAAGCCTGACAGTTTGTAATATGAAATATATTTTCATTTCAGACACTGAGCTCAAACCAGGTGTCATTCCTACCATTTTTGCCCACAAAAAGCAACCAACGTAAAGAGAATGCAGTGAGCGGGTGATAATGCAGTGAGCAGTGCTGGATAGAAAAATAGAAATAAAAATATCTTCACAATTTAAATGATCCTTTTTATCATAATTATTTTTAAGACCTAAGTTGAGATGTGTATTAGATATGATTTTAATACTAAGAGCAATATTTCTATCAGAAAGATATATTCACAAGCCTGTTTGTATACAATGTAATAAGACTACTTCACATCACCAGATGTTTTGCTGCCTTGTTCCTTATTATACTAGACAATGCCGGCAATATGACACTGAGTATACCTGGTGCTTTGGTCTACTTTGTGATGTAAATTGGAAATTTTAGATGTTACCGTGTACTTTCATTGTGGTTTGAAATGAACTCATCGATGCCAATTTTTTAGAACCCCAAAATGTAAAAATAGTGTTGCTTTTCTCCTTTAAAAAACACAGGTCCATGGTTTTAAATCCATTTTTAACATGCAAAGAAAGTAAGTATATAGCACATGTCACTTAATATAAAAATGGAGGCCCACCAACCACCCCTATGAACTGTAATACAATGATCTTTGCATAGTTGTGTTAATTTAAAGAAATAATAATATATTATTAAAACCCACACATTGTGAAATTGTGGAAAGCTTATTGACAATCCTAAAATTGCTATTTTTAAGCTTCTTAAAAATCTACAAGATAATGGATCATTACAAAATATTGTAAATATTTTTGTATTGTATTTTAATATTGTAAATACAGTTTTACAAAATATTGTAAAAATCTGATTATTTACAATATTACTATTCTGCTTAACAACCTATTTGTGCCTTTAGATACATTACATATAAGATTTCAGAATAAAGATAAATCAATTTGCATTGAAATGTATAAGATAGGTGAATGCTACATATAAGGGCATACAGAAGTGAAGGATACCTATTTACAGTATATAAATATATATATATATTATATATACCTCAGTATGAAGTCCATTACAACTACTAAAAATAAGATTCTTCAAAGTACCGACCTACTGTATATGCATTTTAGGAATATAAACAGATCATAAATGAATACTGTAATAAACACGTACTGTATCTCTGACTGAATCCCTATTGTAACATGCACGCCACTTTTTGTTAGGATAGATCTTTTTTACAAAGGCATTTATTTTACAGATGTTAAAAATATGCATCTAGTTTGCACAATTATTACTCAGGACTCTTTACAGTTCACAGCATCAACAACTACCAAAGTAACTTAATTGTTAGAAACATACCAGAACTTCTAGGAACCATTTGTTCAACATTTGTTCTACAGAATAAAACATCTAGACTAATATATTTAACTATATTGAGAAAGCCATAACAACTTATGAAGGTAGAAAAAATAGGAAAATTCCATTACCTTTATATTGGAGTTCAGGTGCATTATATAGCAAATTTCCCAGTAAATTGTTTTTCAGCAACCCCGTAAAAGAAAATAGGTTAGAGACTTCTAGAAGCCTTGTTGTTGCAAATACCCTATAGCCAGAGATCCACCCAGTCCCCAAAGCTTTCATCATTAATATTTTATAAAGGTAATATTGGTCTGACCTATCTCAAAGAACAATTTATCTTACATTTAACTAACCAGCCACTGCTTCAGCAGTGTTGAAGAAAGAGTGAAAAACACAGACTGGACTGGTTAGGGAGAAAAGCATTCCATTAGAGTGTGTCCTCACCTGAAAAATATAAAACACAGTTACTTGATACCCTTTTTTGTGGTTTTGAAAATAAATCCAAAAGGATTTAAATAATAATAAAGGATCCTTCAAATAACAATGTTATTCAGCATCAATAGGCTTGTACCATTCAAGTATAGGAAGGATGTTAAATATAGCCTGGATTTAAATATCCTACAGTATAAATAAATTGATGCATACAGTACATATTATTTTACCTGAACTTTTATTTGCAACTTTAATGCTCAAGTTGACAAATTCTAAGGGTGAGATACAGTAACAATGATACAATAAATGTCAGCAAAAACAAACAAAAAATATAGATGTTGATTTCTGAAGTTTTTAGACTTGAGGACCCAATAACTGGTGGAAGCACAATTAGCAGTCTTTTTGTGCAAGACACTACCACCTTTGCACACTGGGCCGAAGCAATTTTTTTCCAGTCCTTCTTGAAAGATTTGTTCAAGCACTCTCAAGTTGTTTAAGGATCATCAATCCTTGAAGACAGTTTTCAAGTTAGGGATTTGACTGGGCTCCTCAAGGACATTTACTTTTTTATTCTTAAGCAATTTTTTTGGCC
Organism: Atractosteus spatula; assembly: GCF_055471065.1. Classification (NCBI taxonomy): domain Eukaryota; kingdom Metazoa; phylum Chordata; class Actinopteri; order Semionotiformes; family Lepisosteidae; genus Atractosteus; species Atractosteus spatula. The sequence continues at coordinate 22,864,163 of NC_142713.1, read as the reverse complement.
TTGTGGTTTGGGTCATTGACCTGCTGGATGGTGAATTTTTGTCCCATTTTTAGGTCTAAAGCAGGTTTTCCTTTATGATTTTCCAGAACTTTGCTCTGGCTACTCTATATTGCAGTCAGTTCTGACAAGCTTCCTAGTCCCTGTTGACAAGCAGAACTGCAATATAAAACCACCAAACTTGACGGTAATGACAGTAGTAACATTGATGTTGTTGTCTAAATGATGTATTATGCAGCCCAAAACATTTTGCCACACATTTGCAGTATGACTTAAATGCTTTATTGTAATCCCAAAGCAGAGGATTGCATACAACCTGGGTTCCAAACAACCCACCATTTTCTCCCATCTCAGCCACTGAAATCTGTAAATCTTTCCAAATCACCATTGGCCTAATGGTGGCATTATAGGTCAGGCTGCTGTTTGGAGGAAGAGCGTGGCTTAGGCAGTGTCTGGGTGTTCTCCACTTCTTAATGATCAACTTCACCATAGACAAAGAGATTATTAAGAGCCTTTTAAATATTTTATACATTTCTCTTGTTCTTTTTATACATTCATACTCATGTTATTTTAAAGGCTTCTTGGTCTTCACGGTTAAATCTTTGCTTGAAATTCACTATCTGACTGAGGGACCTTACAGAGCTACTGTAGCTGTCTTTGTTCAGAAATCAATTACTATTGCATGCAAACGGAGGCCAATCAATTAATAGCATGGTTCTTTAAAGTAATTGTGTGCTCCTAAATTAATTTATTTTTAGAAAAGCGAAGGATTTGAATGCAGTATGCATTCAGAAGTTTTCCATTTGTCTTTGGTTTTAATTATCTTTTTTTTTCTTTTTGTTTTTGGTAATTGCTACTTCGAAGTGTCCTCACTGCAAGCGTTACAGCAACAATATTAAAAAACTCTGCAAGGGTCCTTATACTTTTGTAAGGCACTGTATGCAAACAATATTCCCATTTCAAAAATATTTTATTATTAACATCATATGAAAAACAAAACTGTTTCAGGAGTATCTTATTTAAAAAATTAGGTCTGTCATGTTACCTACAGTATAGTAGTTATTGATGCAAAGCTTATTTCAGCGTAAGAGTATGCAGGCAGAAAAGGAAAATAATCTTCTTTGTACTACTGTATATGCAGTACATATCCAACACATAATTTTAAGCATGTTCTGGTTTTGTTTTCTATTATTGTGAGAATTTGTCAGAGCAAATTAATATAATTCTTATCATTCATAGTGAAACACCATAACACTGACATTTTTAAGATGATAATGAGATAACGTGAAACTTCAATTCCTTAAATTTAGTAGATTATTATACAAATACAATATAATTGCTGCCATTGAAGTTTGCTTGTTCTCCCTCTCTTCACCTTTTCACTGGATGTCCCAGGTTCCTCCCACCTTCCACTGACATGCCGTAAACATTTGATTGACTGCTCAGAATAGTCCCCCTGACCTCCTGTGCTCTGCAGGCTGTGCCATCTATTTTAAGTATTGGGACAGTGGCGTTTGTGTTGAAGGATCCACATACTCGCCTGATGGCCCTGTATGCAACTTTGTCACGTTGTCATTCACTGTCACGAAACCGAAATGTCCAATAATTTTCTTGAAGCTGGGTACCCTCGGTCCGGGGTTTGCGTTCAGTTCGCCAAGAACTAGTAATTCATTGTGAAGAGGTGCTGACTGTATGCAAGCTGCTAACTGATTATAAAAGTAATCTTTCTGTGCATCGTCGCTATCTTCTGTTGGAGCAAAGACAACTAATGAGAAATGGGCATCTCTCGATCTACATATCTCATGGCAGAAGTTACAAAATTTAGGTGCTGGTGAACGACCTGAAAATATTGTTAGAGGACAAGAAGTCGAAGCAGTAGAGGAATTCTTATATCTTGGAAGCAAGAAATGCTAAAAGTGGTAGGTGCCTCCCAGATATTATGTGTAGAATTGGCTTGGCTGTATCTGCGATGCAAGCACTTCATCGATTTTGGCGTCAATACACAATTTTAGACAAAACTAAGGTCCGAGTCTATCAAACATGCATCCTTGCTATCCTACTCTGTGGACCAGATCCTGGACCTTGTTGAAGCAAGACATTCAAAGGCTTGAAGCATTCCATATGAGTCTGCTGGTTCGACTTCATACACAACATGGATATCACTGCTCGGACTGGTCTAGAATCCATCAAGGCACTTGTAAGTCGGCATTGCCTGGCGCTATTCGGACATGTGGCACACATAGACGAGTCAACCCCTGCACTTGGAGTACTCCGTTGATCTAAAGTCCCAGCGGCGTCTGCCGCCAAGTTGGAAAATGTCCCCAGGTCATCCGAGACATACTTGGGTGCAGAAAATTGGTAATGGCACTGTATCCAGTATCCAGCGTGAGTGGACTCGGGCCATGGCCTATTGTTGCTATGAACCTTAGCTGTCTCAGCGTCATAATGATGATGATGATAAACAGATTGAAACAGGTTGTTTGCATAAGTATTCAGAAAAATGAACTCAATATTTGATGGACACACCTTTGGTAGCAATTATAGGCTCATATCTTTCTGGGTTCTGTATGTCTCTCACTCTTTTGCACACTATCTTTGTGCAAGCCTTGCCCATTCATCTTGACAAATTTGTTAAAAGCATCCTTTTACCAGATGTATTACTTTTTGTTCCAGTCATTGTCTTGTTGGCAACAAGTACTTTTCCTTCAGTATTTATGATGGTAGAGTAGATAACCAACCAAAAATCCACTGGATCTATGATGCAAAATTTTCAGACTGTTATAGTACAATATAAACAAGAAAGTACTTCTCTTGTAACACTGTGCTTTAGCTATGCAGGGGTTATGTTCATTTATATAATCACATACCTTATGAATACATCACGTGCAATAAAATAATAATAATATTTTAAATGATTGATTACATTCAAGTTGCCATGCTGCACTGTACAAACAATAAATTAAAATATACATTTGCATATACATCTGGATGTTATGAAATAAAAACTATGGTGCAAAAGTCATGATTTAAATAGAGAAACATTTTTAGTTTGTTGATGCCCCTGGTTTTCTAACATATTAACATAGCCACAGGTCATAAACAAAGACAAATAACTTTAATAAGAGCTTTAATTTAAATGCACCTTCAGGGATCTTATACATTGCTGAACCTTTCATTAAAAGTTGTAATTATTCTTAAAGTAAAATTGATAGGCCATTTTAACACCAGTTTAAATAAATGTCATGTACAGCATCACATAGCCTGCAGTTTTCGTATACTTCATGGGCATTTTACATACATTGTAAATCAGCAAATGTTTTTTTTTTATATTGGAAAATCCTAAATAACTCCTCTTCACAGTCCCTCCTCACCCATCACTCTTTGTAGCACCTTCCTAAAAGTTTATAACTAAGGATCCCTAAAATGTGAATTTTAAAATCCCCATTCCACCATATTGTATAAGTAAAATCAAGGTAGGCCAGGATCCAGTGATATCAGGAGAGGGAATCTACAGGGTCCTAAGATTTAGAGGAATATAAACCGAGCCAGTGAAATGGTGAAGACCATTTTCTACTTGATTAAAACTTGTCTACCAGAAAGTAGTTATTGTAATCACTAATTTATCTTTGTTTCCTAAATGCAAGATTGAAATTGTATTGTAGGAGAGGTGTGTGCATAGGCCAAACAGATTGATGTTCACAGAGATGGTTTTCAGAACAAAGTGTCACAGGAGGAACTGAAAAGATGGCAATTGTAATCAGGAAGGATGACAGCATCTAAATATAGCACAGTCTAGCCTTTTCTCTTCTTCTTCAACAAGAACAACAACAAAACACCTTGTGCATCAGATATACAACACATTTAATACTTTAATATTTCACAACAATAGTGTTTAAACCAGTGATCAACACCTATCTGACATGTTGTGCATCCTGAAGAAGCAGCCAGACTATATTTTTGGTAACTGCTATAAAATCCAGATTCTGGTAGAAAAACCAAATGCAATGGGGGAATGATTAAAAAACATTAAACCTAGAAAAAGGTGTACTTCTTTACCCAAAGGATTGTGAGATTATGGAACAAGCTACCCAACCATTGTGGAAGCTGATAACCTGGCTATTTCCAAGAAAAAAAGTTGAATGAGATCCTTAGATCAATTAGATATTAACTATCAAGCAATCTAGATGGAATGATGACCTCTCGTTTATAAGTGTTCTTATTTTGTTAACACAGTGCCAGCAAAAGTTTTAGTTTATTATTGAGCATCTCCGATCTTGTTTTCACATTTTTATGAGAAGTCCTAAGGAAACATGTGCGTGAAAAGTCTCAGGTCAACTAGCCACACATTTTCCACTAATGATCCATGATCATCTGCTTACTTTGACATTCAATAAGGCAAATAGTTCTGATATTTAAAATATTTTTAATGCTCCACCTGTGAGAGTGTTTAAATATGCAGTTTTCAGGGCTTACAGTAGCTGAATATAATTCAATTATTTTTAAAATTCCTGATTACCAAACCATGCTAAAAAGAAATCAAGTCTTGTTTTCCTCTGGTTCTCTAGGGACTAATGAGTAAACAAACTTCATGAAATCCTTAGGGTAATATTTGGAGTGCAGACAGAAAAATCTTGGCCCTACTCTGCATCCTTTGACCTATAAGCGACATCTAAGGACTACAGAGATTATTTGAACTCAAACTGAACTGATAATGTATTCAAAATAACATAACAGATGATTCATTCATTACAAAAATTGAAAATATCTGACACCAAAACACGTTTCACAGTACCCTGGACCTGCTGTTTATCAATAATTCTGATTTTTTTAGGAATTATTCTTTCTCAGTTCACAGAGCATTATCTCAGACTAAATTTCCAACTAATTTTTAAAAAGTAAAAAATAAGAACCCTTTTTTTGGGAGTGAACCTGGAATGCACCCCCCACCACACACTTGTTACATGAGTTGTATCTTATCTTTTTGGGACATATTACCACACTAATAGAGAACTACAGGTACCTGTATATAATATTCTACAGTTCTCAGAAGAATCTAATACATGACAAAATTATAGACTAGAAAATCTTCAAAGGAAAAAAAAATCAAGTAAACAGGAAATGATTTTGTTTTGACCTAGTCCTTATATGTGCATTTCAAGGGAACACAAAACTTTTCTAATCCAATATATAAAGCTTTTCAATTTTTCCATGTCTTAAAATTACTGCATCCTTCATCCCCTGCCTAGCAGAACATACACAATAGCTAAGCTAAGTGATCATTCATACTAATCCCCTTTTCTGTCCTTCACAAACTCTAAGAAATGTTGAATATTCTTAGCAGTATAACACTCTCTTGGCTGCTGGCTGGCTAAGGGATCATAACTACATGACAAATCTGTATCACTGGCTCCCTGCTCACTATGCCTTAACTGACACTTCTACCATCCACAGCATTCTCTGCACACTGAACCTCAGAAGCCAGCCCTGTTCACTTTCCAAATTTGTTGTACAGGAATCTGAATGTATTTAAGTTTTTCTCTCATTCTTCCCCCTGTAAAACTGTTTTTTTAATACATTTCCACTTCTCCGTCACCATTCTCTTGATACTCAATAATCTCTTCAGTTTCTATCACTGATCTGAGCAAAGTCACCTACTGTACCTAAGTATTCTCCCCACCTGCCCTGGCTACAACATTTCTTCTGTGTCAGAGTTTTCCTTCACATGATGCTTCTAGAAGTCCCAGCTTCTTGGCTCCAGGGCTCAACAGAGCCTGTGCTCCACTTTCTCACTGTTCACCCTGAACAGCAACACTGTGGACTACATTCTCCCAAATTGTTTTATAATTGTTTGAAGTTTGCCCTTTTTTGACATAAACATAACACTCCATTACAGTTTTTCTCAATTGCTTACGCGCAGTTGCTGTAATGTAATCTATATTTTCAAAAGTTAACACAAACCTTAAGTAACTTAAAACAACATAGTTTGTTAAATAAATCATCATCATCATCATCATAATAATAATAGCCAGCAGCCATATCACCCTGCAGCTGTCAACTGGCTACCCACTTAAGATAAGCAGGGTTGATCCTGGTCAGTACCTTTATGGGAAACCTCCTGGGAAGCTATGGTTGCTGCTGGAAGTGGTGTAAGTGGGACCAGTACGGGACGCTCACCCTGCGGTCTGTGTGGGTCCTAATGCCCTGGTATAGTGGTGGGGACTCTATTCTGTAGTGGGTGCCGTCTTTCGGATGAGAAGTTAAACTCTCGATAAGAGTAGGGAATTATCCCATTGTCTGGGCCAAATTTCCCCCCTTGGTCTTTACCAAGGCCTCCAAATTGTCCCCATATATGATTGGCTTGCACTTGCCCTGCGATGAACTGGTGCCCTGTCCAGGGTGTACCCTGCCCGGCTTCCCGCAACACCGTATGGCATAAAGTGGTTTGGTAAATGACATAATAATAATAATAATGATTCATAATGTGAGAATTACTATTCAAAAGCTACGTATGTGAAACACCTGCCCATACTGTATAATGCATAATAACACAAACATAAAATACTCTACAATTATACAGTACATCTTGTTTGAGTATTGGGTTCAACCTTTCTTTAATTTGTGAAACTCTTTCTACATGTTTCTGTTCTTGCTCAGATAATAAACTACATATGCAATTCTTTTAACAGGAGGAAAGATGTTCTATCCTCAATATCTTTTTCACCGGAGAATCCATTATGTTAATTTTTTATGCATCAGTCGCAAATGTAGCATAAGAAAAATGTAACGTAATACTGTAGGTCGCACCCCTACCTTTACAAAGCCAGTAATAAATTACACAATATGTAGTGGCATGGATATATCAGCAAGATTCAGCCAGAAAGAAAGTTACTGACCCACCAACATTCAGTTGCTAGGCATAAGAAAACACCATATAGTATATAATAATCAACAGTTATGGAATTATGCTTGAAGAAGAAGCATAAAAGCATCATTATCTTCTTCACAGGTAAAGAATCAATTTTAACAGAGGTAATAAGCTAATGGAATGGAATGAATCAGAGGAGCACTTGTTCAGTCATAAAGCAATTACATTTTTAATTAACAAGTACACTTCTGTTCACTGTCATATGTGTTTGGAATGAAGTCTAAGAAGTTTCTAGTTCGATAATGTTGTCTAATTTGCCATCTATGAGTCCCCTCTCCACCTCTAAGACACTTGCAGTAATTGCTGGGTCAAAATCTCTCTCTAATACAGAGTATTCAAACCAATGTCATAAAATAACTATCAAATAACAATATTCTTAAAATAATGACCATGCTTCATGGTTACATCAATTACAAATAAGACATTTTTTATTCCATTAATTACCTCAGTCCAGTTTAAGTTATTTCCCTTAGTTTACTTAAGTTCTCCATCCATCCATACAAAGTATATTGCCTTGGATTTCCACAGCTTTCAATTTATGAATTATTTTAATATGTTATCAAAGGCTTTCTAGAAATTCAAATACACCATCTTTTATACTTCACTTGCATCTGCTACTCCAGATTTGTTGCATTTTCAATCAAATCAATTACTGTAAGTTAAACAAGAATTGCCCTTGATGCAATGATAAATTAATGATTAAGTTAATGATGAATTGTCCATAATTTACGAGGAGCTAACACTGTAATATCCATTGTTCGAGCTGGAATTGAGCATCGGTCCATTGTGCAAGAGGTAAGCCAGGAGCAGGCGAGTAAAGAACCAAAGCAGTAGGAGCTAAGTAAGCCGACTTGAGCAGGCAGCACAGGGTCCAACGCAAGGGAACTGGCAAGCAAAGTACACAGGCAGGCAAACACAGTCCGAGGGTGAAGTCAGGAACAAATCAAGGTTTGTAGCCAGCAGCAAACACAGTTCCAAGACAACAAGGGAAATCTAAAACACAAAGTAGGAGCAAAGTAGGGTCTGTGGTGAGCAGTAAACACAATAACAAAGTGAGGAAAATCTGAAAGGCAAAGCTGAGGACATAGGAGTTCAGAAAACTCAAGGCTCAGAGAACAAAGGACCTTGAGTCAAAGCACTGAGAGGCTCCAAGCAAACTCTATACCAGAGCACTGAACTACTGTAAGTCCAAGTAACCTGTACCATCTGAGGCCCCAGGTCACTGTCTGATTAAAATTCCATGGCAATCAGCATAATAGACAAGGAGAATAGGTGGGGGCAGTTTCCATGGCAATGCTAGTTTACGCCATTGCACTTCAGTGGGGCTGAGTATAACAGACACATGTGTAATGCATATGTCAACCAAAGATCTTGTATGAGAATTAACTCCACCAAAATAGTATTAAAGGGTATTAAGAGTCTGAAGTGTTCCTTTCCTGCCCATAACCAAATAGCAAATTTGTGACTTCTAATAACATATTTTTTTCATTTAATGCCAAGATCATCATTCAAATTGCCATGTTTATCATATTTCATTATAAAATGGATAAGTGTATTTACCTTGCCTCAATGTAATTGTTTGCTGAAGGTCAGGTAAAACTGCCAGCTATACTTCAGTGTTTATAAACTAATATGGGTTTGTTTAGGTAGTCAAGGGAAAGGGAGAGAGATCAGTGATTAGAAGTATTAGAGGGTCGCTTCACTGTGAGATGTACAAACATTTACTGTCTAGCTCTTAAACATTACCTTATCTAAAGAAATAGCAGAGATGAATGTTTTAGAGTATTCAAGAAGTTAAAAAGAAAATGCTTTCATTAACATCAAGTGTACAAAAGTACAATAATGTTTTTAATCTTCAGTTTTTACTGCTGAGACTCTTATTTGTGAGAGACTTTAATGTTTATATTAAAAGAAATGGCTTATGCCTTTACGTTCAGCTCTGCTTTGAAAAATATTATAAAACATTTGTCATTTTGAATTTAAACAAATGTTTTGTAGTTCCACAAAGATTAAATCACTTTGAAAGAATACAACAATTGGGGCATTTGTGGAATTAAAAAAAAATATTTGTGATTCAACCCTGTTCCACTGTGCTAAAGAAAGTAGTACCTATATGATCTGCTAAACTTTCTTATTTTGATTAGGTGTATGCCTGGTTTCCCTCCATTTACTTTTGATTTATTATAAACATTCAAAGTTTCACTTTGAAACAATACTATAATACTTAAAATATTTATAATATTGCATTTTAACTATCAAATTTCAGACATTTTTAAGTATGCTCATCATTCAGCTGTAATTGCTTGAGACAATTTGTTTCTAAACCTTATTTTATCATGGAAGAGAACAAAAGAAATGCTTCTGTTAAACAAATTGAAGTAAATTTTGCAAACAATGCTTGTCTTTTAAGCTTTTTATTCTGCCCCTGGCAAAAAAACAAAACAAAACACTTTCTTTGCATTTTAAACTGCACATACACAGGAACCCTGCTGAATCCAGCTGACTAAACTGAAATCAACTTAACATACCATGTCCACATCTTTGCAGAACACCTTATTCCATAACCTGCAATAGCTGAAACAGGCCCTGCAAGCATTCATCTAATTCTCAGAACAGTCAATGATATTTTCTCATTAAATAAAAGTCTTTTTGAAATAACTTTAGAGGAGGTATAATCCATTTAATGGTAGGGAAAAAGATTAGGCAATATGGACTTTACTACCTTGAAGAACATAGGATTAGAGGCCAGTAATATCCGCACTGTTTTCATTATTAATGTTTCCAGAAGAAAATTGTGTCTGTTCTTCAACAATAGACAGCATTTGGGAATAACGGATCTTACACGAGCATGAGAAAAGCAATAAATAACCAATAAAAGAAAATACTGGAAAATACTATCTTATAAAAGTTCCATTTATTAACACTGGTTATTGATTTTATTACCCTACTGTACAGCTGAGTCTATGAAAAAAAAGTAAAAAGCATTACAATTTTAATGATGAGTTCAGTAAAAGTTCATATAAATTTGTACTCTTCTGTATGAAAGTACCAGTGTATTCAATTGTCTGCACTGCACTGGATGTAAGCCTGATTTGAGTGACAATTCAAAATTCCTTAAACAGCTAAATATACAGTAGCATCCTACTGTATATGCACAGCTGTATACAAATATTAGATATCTTAGACACAGTCAAGAGTTACAATACACAAAGGAAGAAGTACAGATGCAGCCATTCAAAGTGCGCGGTACAGACACGTACCGGAGGTAATTGGCTACGGCGTCGCGCATTGTGACGCATGATGACGTGCGGTACCACGGTACGTGATTGGTTGACCGACAGGGGCACTTGTGGTCCGTTGGTCTGTCGTAGAAAGATTTACAGTAAACGTCTTTACTGTGCCCGTTTTAGTATTGAATATTTATATGGAATTTTACCACTGAAGGGAAATCTTAGTAGCTGAGCATAAAAAGAATAGGAGCATACTGTAACGCGTGTGAAGGCCATAAACGATATTAATTTTGGAACATAAACATACAGTATATGGCTGGTCTTGGTACTTTAAAGAAAAAATACACACCAGTATTCCATTTCTCCCTAAATATTTTAAGCATCGAAGTCTTTAACTAACGAGATACCGGAGTCAACAAGCATACTTTTAGAATTTGATTAAAAGGGAATATAATATGGAATCGCGTATCTAAAGAAATTAATAACGATATAATTATATTCATGTACCGCAACACAAGAATAGTACACGCTGTACATTGTCTGTTGATAATGTTTCTGTAGTGCTTTTTCAGCACTATGCATGTGACGTTGCCGGTGGCACTGTGGGTTAGGTTCCTGACTCCCATGTCACATGGTCTGTGATTGAATCCCATGGAACCATGACTTTTTTTTAACAAACATTTCTTTGAAAAAATGAAACGTTTCCCTTGGTCAAAGATTAAATAAAACCTCACTCGCACCAAATGAATTTATATTTCTAAATATCACAACATGATCGAATTTCAGTCATTTTAATAACAATGAATAGTCACCTATGCGTTACAATATAAACATTTATATTGATTTAAATCGCATTTTGATTTAAATCGTAAACGCATGTTTAAATATATGTGTTTTTTGATTCACAATCAGACAAATACAACATAAATTGATATCTTTGTCTTCTAAGTATCTTAATAAACTTTCAGCATAACTTTCTCCCCGTTTAGATTTATTTTTCTTGGGATCTTGGGATCAAACGTGGAAAGATTAGGTTGTAATCGTTTTTATTTTTTAAATACATTTTATAAAAGTGTAATCTATGCTAAAAAGTTGTACACCACCTGCTATAAAGATACATATTGTAATATTGTAATACTTTCGGTGATTTTATATATCACCTTTAAAAGTTGAATCTCAAAGCAAAGTAAATACCCAACACTGATTGTACCCATCTGTCATGCTAATAAAGCACCTTGAATTGAATTGAATTGAGGGAGAGAGGGGGGGAGGGCGAGCGAGAGAGCCAGGACAGACAGGCAAATAAGATACACTCCACAGACATTCACAACAGCGACATATCATAAAACGTTTGCACATATAGTTAAGTTATTACTTGGTTTTCAAAGTTCAATGAAATACAATATTGTTGTTGTTGCTGTTATTGTTGTTTTTATCCTGTAAAGCATTTTGAGAAGCCACCTTTAAAGGCGATATATAAAAGCGCTGATTTTTATGGAATGTGTTCCGCCGGGGATTCAAAATTTTTTTTTTTAATCGCGTATCTAAGGAAATAGCAGTATAACTTTGTTCATGCACAAACAGTGGCATGTTACATTATTAATTTGGGTGTCTCCTCTTGCCAGAAAGCTCTAAATTGCATTTTGAGTGCGGTTTTTGACTTTTTCTAAATTGCAACCCATAAATAAAGCTGATACAGTTTAGACTTTGAATTATTTTAAACTGTATTACAGCAGCACAATGGACAATGCAAAGTAAATTGCAAAAATGCACTTGGAATCTGTCCAAGCCCTGCTTTGTCGGGCATTTTCTTTTACTGCAACGGACATAAAAACTCCCTTGCTTTTAACAGAGTTTCATAATTTCTAACTACGAAAATTATTTAAACTGCGACACTTATCATTCAACCAGAGCTCGAAATATCACAAGGACCCTCAAGAGCACAGCAAAGACTGTATTAAAAGAATCGCATATCTAAAGAAATTAATAAGATATAATTATATTTGTGTACTGCGACAGGGCTGTGTAGGGCTGTTTCACCTCTCTTTTCATGTGACTCTATTCAAAAGCCATTTAGCAAAGAGGGGATGAGAAGAGTGACAAACTAGTATACTTTAGAGCTTTTTTTCTGAACCGGGGAAAATCTGATCATGTTTCTCTATAACAATAATAAAAACCATTATTTTACATATCACCATTAAAAGTGGCATCTCAAAGCAATACAGTAGATGGAAAAACAGTTAAAAGGACCAAAGTAAATACCAGACAAACGCAAACGCGTTTTTAATAAAATGCTTTTATTCATTCAGCAGAGAGTGAGAGGGACATCCAGCAGAGAGAGACACACACACCGGTTTTCATTGACAAAAAGTAATTGTTTTTTTACATTCCTCTTGTCTAACAGGAATGTTTTGTTTGTGGACAGACTGTTAGACTAGAGGAAAAGAGCGCCTCCTTCTACGGAGCATTCCGTTGATCCGATCACCAGTTCTTTTCCAGTCGCACAAAGTAAGGGTTGAGGATCTCTGATTCACCATGCTACTAATGGTTTCCCGGAGATTGCAAGGCAAGGCACTTTTGCCTCTGGACCCATCGAAATTTACAGACGTGGTCCACCCCCAGTAAATTTCAAAAGTCACAAGATTTCAAACACGAGGGCGGCGTAGCGGTTGGGTCTTGCTTTCCCGTCCAATGAAAGGCAAGTTCCTTTTGCCAAAGTCGGGAGACATCAGAGGCTTGCCACACCCGGACTGTTAAACCAACGCATTAGCACTTCAAAGCCCATTGAGGAGCCGGGCGCAACAATTGTTTTGTCCCTTGATTTACTGATCTGCATTAATTACAGAAATCGAGTTCCTGCTCTTTGCAGACGACCTGGTCCTGCTGTCGCCCACAGAACAGAGGCTGCGGCAGAACCTGGCACTGCTGGAGCAGCACTGTCAGACCTGGGCGCTGACAGTCAATCTGGACAAGACCAGAGTTATGGTTTTCCAGAAAAAAAGCCAGACCTCAGGCAAACAGGTACAAATTCACACTTAACAACAACACATTAACACCTAACAACGGGAGCAGGGCCAGTACCCACTATTGTTAAACATACAGAAAATAATATTAAAGTATTGGCTTTAGTATTAGCCATACAGAACATTAAAGTGCCCCTTTCCATTCAGCGGGTGTCTGAGCCGCTGTGTCCTATCTTCTGACAGTCGCTGTTGTGAATGTCTGTAGAGTGTATCTTATTTTTAGTACTATATTTTTATATTATATTCCCTATTAATCAAACTCTAAGAGTACGTATCGGCTTGTCCCCCCCTCCTGCCCCTCTCTGTGTACAGTAGAGCCTCCTGTCCAGCCAGCACATGTCCACAGACATTCACAACAGCTACAAATCATAAAACGTTTGCACATATGGTTAAATTATTAGTTGTTTTTCAGGAAGTTAAAAAAAACACTTGAATTACTTATCCAGTCTCTCGAAATAAAGTTATTTTTCAAGCAATGCAACAATGTGTTTTTTTTTAATCCAACATTGACAGCCACATCTTAAATCTTGTCAGTCAGCTCTTTTTTCTCTATTTGAATTGTGGCGATTCAATCAACCTGGGATAACGAGTGGTCTCAAAGTCACCGAGCTCACAGAGCTTCAACAACAGATGACAATTCCCTTAGTCCTTCCTTAGTCTTCCTGAAATTGTCGGATTATGAGTGAATAAAAGCATCTTATTAAAAACACGTTTGCGTTTGTTTGGGAGCTATATTATGTATTTTTCATATGTAAGATATAATGATGTGTTCCCGCTTACACATCGCACGACTTTAAAAGCTAGAAAAACAGGTTTCGATTCACATTATCTGGCGAGCCTTGTTTTGTCAAAGGACAGCACAAAACAGACAATACACGGGGGGGGAGGGCAAGCGAGAGAGAGTTTTTTGCCCTCTGTCAAAAAACCCCAAATCACCCGGGGCAGAGACTCTGGGGTGATCATTGTGTGGTACAGAGCGGAGCTCAGTCACTCTAAACAAGTAGTAAAGAGAGAAGAGTCAACAGTTGATTTAAGGACGCTCTGTCAAAGTGCAATGAAATACAATATTGTTGTTGTTGCTGTTATTGTTGTTTTTATCCTGTAAAGCGTTTTGAGAAGCCACCTTTAAAGGCGATATATAAAAGCGCTGATTCTTATGGAATGTGTTCCGCCGGGGATTCAAAAAAATTTTATTTTTTTTAATCGCGTATCCAATTAAATAGCAGTATAACCTTTATGTGATATCACCTTAAGGACAGCACATACAAGGGTTAATCGCAGCAGGCATAATCAGCAAATTAGGAAAACAAAGAACAGGACAGGTGAGACGTGTATCCAGAGAACGAGTGATCAGAAAAAGGGACAGCTGTTATGCCCAGGTTTTCGACGCAATTGTTTTAACTTGCTAATGCATCAGACACATTTCCTGGTGTCCTGGTATTAGCTCATCGGTATGGTGTAAGTTTTATCTGTACCATACCATACAGTATATAGGTACAGAATTCAAGCTGCACCACTGTATCGCTTTGGTAAGGAGACGGACAATGGCCAAAATCACGAAGACTCTCTCACACCAAATAATGAAGATGAAAAGAAATGGGAAGTCAACACGGGACATTGTACAGCATTTGGCTTCGATGGACATCTTAGTTTCTGAAAGCACAGTGAGACGACATTATAAAGGGGAGAGGAGGCAAAGAGAATCTAAACCGAGGACGATTCAAAGGTAAATAACTTTCTAAAAATACTTTTCTTGCATGTAAATACAACTACACACATTATTTTTAAAACTAACTGTTGATCTCTTTTTTTTCCAAGTCTTATTGTGCGAGCTATCGACAAACTGACTGATGAAAATGATGAGCTACCGGCGATGCAAGTCCAAAGACGGCTATGGGCTGACCTCGGTGCGACCGTTAGTCCGACATCGATAAGAACAGTGCGCAGGCTTGGATGGAGATACAGAAAAACCAACACATGCCCCATGATAAGGCTAAAAAACAAAGAGGAAAGACTCAAACAAGCGCTCCAATCGATTGAACAGGGGGAGGCATTTCAGGATGTACTTTTCACCGACGAAACAACAGTGGCTCTGGAACAGTTTTCAACAATGGCATTTTGCAAAAAGGGGAGATATGTGGACAAGCCAAAGCCCAAACATCCACTGAAGGTTCACATCTGGGGGGGTATATCTAGAAGAGGCCCGGGACCACTTCTTATTTTCGAAGGAATTATGGACCGTGAATTCTTCGAGGAAGTCGTGGTCACACAGCATGCTGCCCCATATATCAGGGAGCACTTTGGATCAAGGCACTGTCTCTTTCAAGACAACGATCCGAAACACACAGCAGCAAGGGCGAGGCTTGTAGCAGAAGGAGTGAACTGGGTGAAAACTCCAGTCGAATCCCCAGATCTAAATCCGATAGAGATGGTTTGGCATTCGCTGAAAGACTACGTTCGGAAAACTGCTAAGCCCGTCACAAAGCAGGAACTGATCGATGCGATCTATAAATTCTGGGAGGAAGAACTGACCGAACAAAATTGTAACAATTTTATTAACAGGCTGTTTCGTGTTCTTCCTAGGATTGTTGACCGGGGCGGGGGACATTCGGGACTGTGAGTCTGAGAAAGACAGTCTGTCCACAAACAAAACATTCCTGTTAGACAAGAAGAATGTAAAAAAAACAATTACTTTTTGTCAATGAAAACCTGTGTGTGTCTCTCTCTGCTGGATGTCTCTCTCTCTCTCTCTGCTGAATGAATAAAAGCATTTTATTAAAAACCCGTTTGTGTTTGTCTGGGTATTTACTTTGTAATCTGTGGTTTACATCTACTGTATTGCTTTGAGATACCACTTTTAAAGGTGATATGTAAAATAAAGTTTTTTATTATTGTTACAGAGAAACATGATCAGATTTTCCCTGGTTCAGAAAAAAAGATCTAAAGTGCTACACCTAACTTTCTTAATTCGATGTATTTAAAGCAGTGAACTACTGTAGATGTAACATAACATTCAGAAATACAATCGAGAATAGTTTTGTGGTGTTTGTATAGATGAAACGTTCCTAAAACGTATAACGTAACAAAATTAAAGACGATTAAAATCTGTAATCTTTCCACTTGTACTGTATGTCATCAGAAAATACAAGAAGTTTCTGCTTTGTGTAAGGATGGTATCAAAAAGTAATCTAAGTGGTGAGAAAGCTGTGCTCAATGTATTTAAGGGACTTAAAAGTAAAAGGAGATGCTTCATATTGCTTGACTAATTTTAAAAACTAAGTTATAAATGCAGATGCTCCCTCGGTGCCGCGCCGGGTGTAAATATCTAAATATACATTCGTCCCGTGCAGAGGCCGAAGAGCGCCCGGCTGGGGTGCGCGGGGAAGAGCAGGACAGGAGTGAAAGTGGTCAGGGCGGGGTTTAGGAAGGCCGCCGACCAGTGCGGCTGTACCACAGTGAAGTCTGGGCAGGTATAGATTACACTTTTCTAAAACGTATTTGAAAAATAAAAACGATTACAATCTAATCCTTCCACGTTTGATCCCAAAATCCCAAGAAAAATAAATCTAAACGGGTAGAAAGCTATGCTGAAAGTTTATTAAGATACTTAGAAGACAAAGATACTGTATCAATTTATGTTGCATTTGTCTGATTATGATTAAAAAAAACACATATAATTAAACACACATTTGCGATTTAAATCAAAACGCGATTCAAATCAATATATATGTTTATATTGTAACGCATACTGTCCAGCCTCCATTTCTCTATAAAAATTTACTCTATTACAAATTTACAATTTGTTGATAATAGAAATGTTAGGTTTTAAAACCTAAAGCTTTTTGATAGTTCACCCACCCAGGCAGCAAAAGATCAGCTGCACTGGTAAGATGCGACACCGAAGATATGATTAATAACCTTTTAAATCTGAAGGGAGATCTGAAGGGATCCCCCCCCCACACACACACACACAATAGAAGCAGGAAGCAGAAGCAGGGACCGTTGTCAGAAGGGAAGAAGGTGACTATTCATTGTTATCAAAAATGACTTAGATTCGATCATGTTGTGATATTTTGAAATATAAAAGTCAATTGATTGTCCATAATATTGCTATTCTATTTTTTTAGAAGAAATGTTTGTTAAAGGAAAAGTCACAGCGCCAGCTGGATTTAAACACACAACCCGTGAGTTGGTAATCAGGCACGTAGACCAGTGGGCTACAAGGGAAGTCACTTGAAGAGAGAGGCGAAACAGCCCAACACAGCCCTGTCGCAGTACACGAATATAATTATATCTTATTAATTTCTTTAGATACGCGATTCTTTTAATACAGTCTTTGCTGTGCTCTTGGGGATCCTTGTGATATTTCGAGCTCTGGTTGAATGATAAGTGTTGCAGTTTAAATAATTTTCGTAGTTAGAAATTATGGAACGCTCTGTTAAAAGCAAGGGAGTTTTTATGTCCGTTGCAGTTTTTTTGCAACATGAATATAATTATATCGTTATTAATTTCTTTAGATACGCGATTCCATATTATATTCCCTTTTAATCAAATTCTAAAAGTATGCTTGTTGACTCCGGTATCACGTTAGTTAAAGACTTCGATGCTTAAAATGTTTAGGGAGAAATGGAATACTGGTGTGTATGTTTTCTTTAAAGTACCGAGACCAGCCATATACTGTATGTTTAAGTTCCAAAATTAATATCGTTTATGGCCGTCACACGCGTTACAGTATGCTCCTATTCTTTTTATGCTCAGGTACTAAGATTTCCCTTCAGTGGTAAAACTCCATATAAATATTCAATACTTAAACGGGCACAGTTAAGACATTAAATATACATATACATACTGTATACAGTACAGTTTGCATACGGTAATATGTTTATGTTCCTAAATCAATCTCTTTTATGAGCATGTGAAAGGCATAGTGAATCGATTCTCAAAAATTATTGTACTTTGCATGATTGGAAACAAATGCGTGATTGCGAAATGCTGTGGTGTTACTTTTACAAAGACGGTCAATGAAAAAAATAATGTGGACCAGGGCAATACTTTGAGTTTACAGCTTGTCCAAGGTCATTCATTATTAATACTATTAGTAATATCTTCTTTAAAGACTTTGATGGCGACAGCTCAAACATGAGAGGTTGAGCTTTATTAGCTCACCTTGCGGAAATTACGGATACTATTATTTTGCTTGCGGTATTATAGGACAATTTACGGTAACTAGCGGTATTTACCGGTAACTCGCGGTAGACTGCGTAAAGCGCACCACAAAATAATGCGGTATCGCCCGCGCATTTTGAATGGCTGCATCTGTAAAGGTTCATTCCATGCTGAAAAGAAAAGAGACACAACGTTTTGGCTGTGGAACCTTCTTTACGTGTGTGAAGGCTGAAGAAGAAGGCCTGAAGAAGGCTCCACAGCCAAAACATTCTGTCTCTTCTCAGTGTGGAATAAACATTTACTTGTTCTTTTGCAGCCTATGCATGCTGATGCAGCTATTGTACCTACTTGAACTGTTCCGATATACATGCTGTATTGCACGTTATGAGGAACAATTTACTCAAACCCGCCATTAGTGTTCTTTACTATTATTATAATAACTTTAACTGTTTTTAATATACCTTACTACTGGTGAGTAGAAACCAATCTTGAAAATCTTTCATTCATATTTGTCAGAATCTTCCACATTTTTTATCAACAAGATGTAATAAAACCATGCACACGAATGTCATCCTGAAGTGTTGTAGAAACTAATCCATCACCTTTATTAGAAATCTAATTGACTCTTTTAAGCTACAATACTTTAAATACTAAGTTTTGTAGTAAAAAACTATTAGGATCAAGTGATAACTTAGAGCAAAATTTCAGCAGATGATTGCCTTAGAATATATTTCTCTAAAATGATCAGTGAGAAGAGTAGAGACAATGCAATAAACAGTACAAGCAGTGTACAATATAAAATAAAGTAGTTCAGGTGGGTAGCTGTGTCAGCATGCGTAGGCTCCAAGAAGGCTCCACAGCCGAAACGTTGTGTTTCCTTTCTTCTATTTTCAGCATGAAATAAATCTGTTATTTGTGCCTTATTTCTACATGCTTTTACATTAATTTGAATGACAGCTCATTAAAAACTTGTAAATAACATGGAAAAATGTGCTCAGAGATAACAACCCATTTAATGTGTGTGTATGCTGGTTTCATTTACAGTCTTTACATCAATAGAATTATGTTTTAAAGAGAGGTTTCAAGGATGCAAGAAAATGTAGTAAACCAAGGATATGAGGGGAGAATGAAAGAAAATAATTTGTTTATCCCACTCTCTCTGTATATTATTTGCTTTAAACCTGTGGGTAGATATAATGTATTCATCTCACTATAAAAGAGTAATACATGCCTAAACTACAAAGATTAATAGCAAAACAAAAAAAGAAACAAAGTGAAAATTTTATACCATAATTTAAAAAAAACATAATGCAGCTGGCAAAGAATATGAATTAGTTTGTTTTTTTTGTGTGTGGGCCTAGTATGCAAACAGCTAAATTACTACTGTACATTTTAACAAGCAAAGGTAGAAAGAGAAAGACAGATGGGCAGACAAATATGACAAATTGTCAAATTGCTTTTGTTAAAAAAATGGCAGTGGCAATATTAATAGTAGTGTTATTAGATAATTTAATTGAACAGATATTCAAATCCTTCATTTTGCCATATTAACATCCATGGTTATACTACCTAGATTATTAAACACATATGGAATGAGTTTATAATGAGAGAACAGGACCTGCTTATCTGCCAAAGATTACAGCATCACTTTCTTTGATTTCATTATTTTGACCATTTCCTCCACCTCACATTGCTCTGTAAACTTATCGTACTTTCGGGCTCTGTGCATCTTAAAGGTGCTATTGACCAACAGGTGCTATAAAAGCTGAGCATAACTTAAACAAAGGAGAAAGCTTTACAAGTCTTTTATAATCTCAAACTCCCTTTCATTATTGAAAAAGGGGTATACTGTATGAGAAATACTTTTCAGAATGTTTTTTTAAAGCATCTTCAGATTTCAATTCATTCAGCTGATGCAAATAGCTTAGCAAATAAACAGCTTGATTTTTTTCTACATGGTTTGCTAAATATCTACAAATTCACCTCAGTATAATTTAGGAAATATATCATGCCGTGGATATCACAGAGTATAGTAAATGCTAAAACAAAAGATACACAATGGTGTACTGTGGTCCAGTTTAATGTACAGCTATACCATTTCTACTTAAGCACTATAATATTTTTAAGATCTTTAGTTACATTGCTAGACATAGACTTTGAGTTTTTGAATATTACTTATGCTCATTGTCAGCTATGCGTCTTCCATGGGCAACATTCCTGATTTCCAAGCTTCCAATAAATGAATATGCATTATAATTGCAGTCAATTTATTTACAAGACAGAATAATAATGAAGACAAAATATGCTTTAAAGCATAATTAATCTTATGTATGATGCCTGTTAACTGACTTTAATTCCATGTTTCTTTTTTGTTGTTGTATAACAACACTGCTTGCCGAATTCATTATAATTCATTGTAATGGATGATATGTGAGCTTCTAGTATGGGTTTTTGTTTAGGAAAGGTTATACTAGCAAATTAAAATGCTAGAGAAGATGGGAATACTAATTTTCTTTTAATTTAAAAGAATGTAAATACACATCATATATGTTACCCAACATAATTCAAGTTGTTTTGAAATGTTTACTAAATGTTTACTAATTGAGATGTATAATTAATCTGTATCCAATTATATTTTTTACCTATAGACATGATTTCTTTAAAATGGAGAATAAATGTCAGAAGAGGAGATGCAAAATATTAACAATTCACCAATCAGTGAACATGAGCTTTGGGTATATTGTGAGGACTGCTCACATAAAGTAAAAAAAAATCATATGAATTTTGTGGAAACTATAGCATTTAAGCAATTTTTAGCATTACACGTGATGAAAAGTGATCATTATTTTCCTTCTCATTTGTATCATGGCATTACCAAAAAGCAATTTTAAAAAAGAACCTTAATGCCACTCAAACCATACAAGTGATGCTAGTAAAAATGAAATGATAACTTTTATGAAACTTTAAATTTAAAGTAAAATCTAACACAGGCCCAAACCTACCCCCAACTTCTTTTAACCTCACCGAATTCCAGAACTCTGTTCTTTAGACATGACATTGTACTAGAAGAGCTTAAATGTCACCTTAACTCCATTTGCTCTTTTTCATTCTTTTGATGAACTCCTTGATTGCATTAGCTGTATGTTTTTCATACATGGTGAAGCACTGCCCACTAAGTACAGTATATAAGCGTGTTCTTCCATAAGTTCTTCCATTCTTCCATGACATTTCTATCAACTTCAGAGTTCATTCTGCCCCTTGCCATTATTACTTAAATCATCAAGAAAGAGGCGCCAGGTCCAGAGACTGTAATACTGTACATGCAAAGACCATGACATTACCTCCATGCTGCTTCCCATATGAAGTTGTGTTCTTTGGAGCATCAGCAGCTCCCTTTTTTCTCCATACTTTAACCTGTCCATCACTTCAGCTAAGCCCCATCCATAAAACTTTGTTTAAAAACTCTCGTGTCTCATCTTCATAGTTCCAAGCAAATTGTAATCAAACTATTCTATAGTACTCATAGTGTTAATGAGAGGATTACATTTTGTGGTACCCTTCTGCATAATGTGGACTGTGATATCTTTAATCCTTGCATTCTTTAAGTTATTGGAGATTTCAGTTGACAGTTGTTTGCTTTGACAGTTCCAATATTTTTTTTTTCAGTCATCAACAGTAGCTGTGATTTCTTGTCTGACTCAGTCTTGGCTAATAGGTAAATATACCTTAGGTTTCTTTTTTCTTCAGTGTATTCCAAGTTGTTGGTTTTGGTACTGTACAGTATGCCTAATGTTTTGCCATTCTGTGTTTTTCAGTTTCAAAATCACCTGCTTTTCTTTAACAGAAAGTTTCATTTTGACTTTTGCCTACAGACCTCAAACACTTTTTAACAAAGTCAAAATGAATGTTTGACGTTAATACTATCAATTTGTTTAATTGTCCAAATAGGTTAGAACTGAATTGAGTTTATAAAAATAAAATAATATAATGATTTATATTTCATTCTTCGTCTCTCATCAGTCACCTAATGTAAGTGACTAAGGAATTAAGATTCAATGTTTACATTATCAAATAGACCTAAAAATAACAGATTCTGTATGTTTTGCTGATTGGAGCATACAGTCTACTATAAAATAACAGAACAAATTCTAACAGAATTAGTTCAAGGAAATGTGACAAATGGCAGTCAAATTAAATTACTGCTTCACAATGATAAACATAGTATCTGATAAAATGACAATGCATGCTTCTGTTTTGTTTAATCAACACACATTATTATGTGATCTATGTAACCCTTTAAAATGAAAACAGCTGAATTCCTAAGTGTTCAAAAAGATTAATATATTCACTATAAAGACAGGATATAATTATGCCACTGATTTGCTTAGCTGTGGCATTCCATCAAATGCATCTTTGCAGATGATTTCCTGAAGAAGCCATATGGAATCATGTTACCATATTACTGACATGGCACTTACTGTCCATTAGGAATTCTTCCTTTGAGAATCTGGTGCTTAAGATTTTGTTTTGTAATGTGTATTTTCATTGCCTGACCTAGCTGTCCTTTGAGATACAGTACAAATTGGAAATGCATGGGAGATATTTTGTTATGGATGAGAGATGATTAAAAGAAGACTGTGCTGTAGTTTTCATATATATACAGTATATATTACTTTCTCTTCCTTTCACATACAGATGCAGCCATTCAAAGTGCGCGTTACAGACACGTACCGCAGGTGACGTCGCTCAGTATGACGCAAGATGACGCGGGGCACCGCAGTACGTGATTGGTTGACCGACAGGGGCACTCGTGGTCCGTTGGTCTGTCGTGGAAAGACAGTAAACGTCTTTGCTGTGCCCGTTGTAGGTATTGAATTTTACCACTGAAGGGAAATCTTAGTAGCTGAGCATAAAAAGAATAGGAGCATACTGCAACGCATGTGAAGGCCATAAACGATATTAATTTTGGAACATAAACATACAGTGTATAGCTGGTCTTGGTACTTTAAAGAAAAAAATACACACCAGTATTCCATTTCTCCCTAAACATTTTAAGCTTCGAAGTCTTTAACTAACGCGATACCGGAGTCAACAAGCATACTTTTAGAATTTGATTAAAAGGGAATATAATATGGAATCGCGTATCTAAAGAATTTAATAACGGTATTCGTGTGCTGCGACAGGGCTGTGTAGGGCTGTTTCGCCTGCCTGTTCATGTGAGCTGTCTTGTAGACGTGACTACCAGCTGACAGGTTGTGTTTTCGAATCCAGCTGGTGCTGCACTTTTCTTTTAACAAACATTTCTTCGAAAAAATAGAATAGCGATATTATGGACAATCAATTGACTTTTATATTTCAAAATATCGCAACATGATCGATATTTGCGATATTTTGAACATATCTTCCCTTCTGACAGCGGTGCCTGCTTCTATTGTGTGTGTGTGTGCAACAGAGTAAATTTTTAATAGCGTTTTAAGCGAATAGGTAATTAGATTGCTCGTAAACCTAATCGCTTTTTCTACATAAACACAGCATGATTACTCTCTGAAAATGCTTTTCCTTTATTTTTAAAGTAGGCTCAGATTTCAACTATAGATCGTATTATTATAAACTTTCTTGGAAAAATGTATTTTATGTAAACCATGTTTGCTATTAATTCATTTAGGGCTAAAATACGTTCATTGTCTTCCAATCGAGTCGAGTTGACATTGGAAGCCTGCCACACCCGGACTGTTAAACCAACGCATTAGCACGTCAAAGCCCATTGAGGGTATTGAGCCAGTATTGGCTTTAGTATTCCCCCCCTCTCCCCTCAATTCAATTCAATTCAAGGTGTTTTATTTGCATGACAGATGGGTACAAGCAGTGTTGGGTATGTATATTGTAACGCTTACGGCAGACAGGCACTGTGTAAGAGCCGGCGCACCAGAGCAGCGCACCGAGGGAGCGTCTGCATTTATAACTTGGTTTTTAAAATTAGTCAAGCAATATGAAGCATCTTCTTTTACTTTTGAGTCCCTTAAATACATTGAACACAGCTTTCTCACCACTTAAGATTGCTCTTGATACCATCCTTACACAAAGCAGAAGGGAGATTTTAGTGCCTGAGCATAAAAAGAATAGGAGCATACTGCAACGCGTGTGAAGTCCATAAACGATATTAATTTTGGAACTTAAACATTCAGTATATGGCTGGTCTCGGTACTTTAACGAAAACATACACACCAGTATTCCATTTCTCCCTAAACATTTTAAGCATCGAAGTCTTTAACTAACGCGATACCGGAGTCAACAAGCATACTTTTAGAATTTGATTAAAAGGGAATATAATATGGAATCGTGTATCTCAAGAAATTAATATGCAATAACTGAGTCAAGGGACTCAGAGGATCCAAGGCTAGACTGAGTATAATAGGCTTCGGGCTTCTATTGTGACATCTACTGTAAATTACAGAAATGTTAAAAGTAAACAAAATAAAGTAACTAAAATGTGGTCTGAAGTCACCCCTTTAGACACCCCTTTTACTTCACTGGTGTCAGATATGAAAGGCAATAGTCTCCCGTTCTGTCTGCTGTGTGTTGCAGCAGAGGGACTCCCTGCAGCCGAAAGGGGCAGAGTAACTTGCATGCCCTCTAGTACAGTTTACACATGCACGACTTTAAAAGCTAGCAAGACAGGTTTCGATTCACATTAGCTGGCGAGCCTTGTTAAAAAAACGAATGATAATGTAACATGCCACTGTTCATGAACAAAGTTATACTGAGATTTCCTAAGATACGCGATTAAAAAATAAATAAATAAAAATTTGAATCTCCTGCGGAACACATTCCATAAGAATCATTGGTTTTATAGTATATATCGCCTTTAAAGGTGGCTTCTCAAAACGCTTTACGGGATAAAAACAACCAGAACAGCAGCAACAACAATATTGTATTTCGTTGCACTTTGAAAACCAAGTAATAACTTAACTATACAGTACGTGCAAACGTTTCGTATGTTGCTGTCGTGAATGCCTGCGTACCCATAAGTATCTTATTTGCCTTGAGTCTGTCTACAGTATCTCTGTCCCACTACCCCCATCTCTCCCTCAATTCAATTCAAGGTGTTTTATTTGCATGACAGATGGGTACAATTCTTGTTGGGAATGTATACTTTGATATTTACACCCGGTGCGGCACCGAGGGAGCGTCTGCATTTATAACTTGGTTTTTAAAATTAGTCAAGCAATATGAAGCATCTTCTTTTACTTTTGAGTCCCTTAAATACATTGAACACAGCTTTCTCACCATCCTTACACAAAGCAGAAACTGTCCGATGACTCACAGTACAAGTGGAAAGATTACAGATTTTAATCGTCTTTAATTTTGCCTGTGGAGTGTATCTTATTAAGCTCTAAATTGCATTTTGAGCGCGGTTTTTTACTTTTTTTTAAATGCATTTTGGGCGCGGACAGCACATACAAGGGTTAATGAACTGCGCCAAGAAATTTAAAATAGTATTCTTTAGGTGTGAGGGTAGGAGTGGACCGCAGCAGGCATAATCAGCAAACCAGGAAAACAAAGAACAGGACAGGTGAGATGTGTATCCAGAAAGCGAGTGATCAGAAAAAGGAAATGGAAAACGCAGAAAAAGAAAACGCTTTACAGGATAAAAACAATAACAACAGTAGTGGCTGGGCAAACGATTTTTTTATCGAAATACAAATTGAGATACTGTACTGTATAATGATGTGCATGAACAAAGGTATACTGCAATTTTCCTTAGATACGCGATTAATGCTTCGTAGGAGGAGGCGGTCTTTTCCTCTTGTCTAACAGTCTGTCCACAAACAAAACATTCCTGTTAGACAAAAGGAATTGAAAAAAAACAGTTTTGTCAATGAAAACCGGTGTGTGTGTCTCTCCCTGCTGGATGTTCCTCTCACAAACTGCTGAATGAATAAAATAATTTTATTGAAAATGCGTTTGCGATTGTCTGGTATTTAATTTGGTCCCTTTTAACTGTTTTTCGATCTACTGTATTGCTTTGAGATGCCACTTTTAAAGGCGATATGTAAAATAAAGTTTTTTTTATTATTGTTATAGAGAAACATGATCAGATTTTCCCTGGTTCAGAAAAAAGATCTAAAGTGCTACACATAACTTTCTTAATTCGATGTATTTAAAGCAGTGAACTACTGTAGGTGTCACATAACATTCAGAAATACAATCACGTATTTGACAAATAAAAACGATTATAATCTAATCCTTCCACGTTTGATCCCAAAATCCCAAGAAATATAAATCTTGACGGGTAGAAAGCTATGCTGAAAGTTTATTAAGATGCTTAGAAGACAAAGATACTGTATCAATTTATGTTGCATTAGCCTGATTATGATTAAAAAACACATATAATTAAACACGCGTTTGCGATTTAAATCAGAACACGATTTAAATCAATATCGATTCCATATTATATTAGCAGAAAAGCTTAAAACTACCACTTTTTCACACGCTATTTCACATGCTAGTTAAATACTTCGATGCTTAAAATCGTTAGGGAGAAATGGAATACCGGTGTGTATTTTTCCTTTAAAGTGCCGATTCCTGGAATCTGACACCCCTCTGAAGTGGTTCCATAAAATCTGGTATACGGAAAAGAAAGCGTTGATAAATACAAGTGTCTTTTAATACACTCTTTGCTGTGCTCTTGAGGATCCTTGTGATGTTTTGAGCTCTAGTTGAATGATAAGTGTCGCATTTTAAATCATTTTCGTAGTTAGAAATTATGAAACGCCCTGTTAAAAGCAAGGAAGTTTTTATGCCCGTTGAAGTAAAACAAAATGCCTGACAAAGTATGGCTTGGACAGATTCCAAGTGTTTGTACAAATGTGCTAAAGAAATAATACTTTGAGTATACAGCTTGTCTAAAGTCATCCATTATTAATACTATTAGTAATATCTTCAGTAAAGGCTTTGATGCATAAATATTTCTGATAAAGGTAGGTTGTGTACTTTTGTCCAACTGAGCAATCTTGCTTTCATAAAATATACCAACATTTTAATGACTGATGATTAACATGCTGTAATACACAGTTCAAAATTAAAGGCTCAAATGCTGTACATGAGAGGTTAAGCTCCCCCTGGCGGTTTTACAAGGCGACGCCGGATAGTTAACCACGTGACACCACGTTAACTGCGTCATACCGCGTGATACTGTGACACGCCCACCGGGGTATGCCGCGAAATACCTCACGCATTTTGAATGGCTGCATCTGTAGTGATTTTAAATTGCCCAGACACAGTTAACCTCTTTTACAAATACAGGGTCTCTCTGCCTTGGGGAATACTTGCCAGAGATCTTAATTTAGGAATATTGGAAATCAATGCCTAAATCAATAAGAGCAAAACAGACAAATATTGGACGGAGTGTTAAAAGTAAGAAAACATATAAAAACCTTCATGTTAGGCCTCTGCTTTCCCTGCCACACTGTTAATATTGCATTCAATTTTAACAATATCTATATAATTGTTAATTATATTTAGTATAGCACCTCTTCATTCATATATAAACTTAACTTTAGCATTTAATTAATGTTCAGATTATTATATGGTGTTTAGTATGCTATGCTGCCCCCATAATATATGCTGAAATTAATATATTTTGGATTCTTTAAAATACAATCCATTTAATTTGCTCACAAATCAAAATAAAATAAATCAAAACTTATCACAGGCCATTATTAGGTGTTTACAATAATAATAGAAAAATCCTGAAAAGCAGTTTCCAACGTTCAGGTTTAGATAAATATTTATAAGAAATTAAAATAGTTTGTTGCTGTTTAGGGTTCTAAACATATATCCTCAGCACTCTAGAAAACACCCTTCAGTATGTAGTAAATACCATGCAGAGTCCTTTTTTTCAGACTGCTGAAGGGGGAAAACCATCCTGGAACAAAACGAATAGTATTGATGCTTTGTTGCTGGCCTTACTCTTCAAACTGCCAAATCAGGAAGCCATTGAGACATTCTAAATTAAGTGGTGAGTTGACATGGCTTTTCCACAGTACAAATTAAATGGGCTGCAAGAAGTGACCTAAGCAGTTAGATACTTTACTCTAAATTAAAGGGATGTAAATTAATATTATTTCAAGTAGACCTTCATACACCAGTCATATCATTTAAACACTTTTGCTTAAGAATAAAAATAGACTATACTTTGTACAAAAGATGTTTTATAATAGCCTGTTTCTATTTCACTGCACTGATGAAAATTTGCATTTCTATGAGGAGTGCAGCATTTTGATCACAAAAGCTACAGCCTGGGGATAGAACTGATAACCAGGGAGTCTTTAGCTTGTTAAGACAATCTTTCCCTCTCAATCACTAGACATAGACTGTAAGAAACAGCTGTGGGTGAACTGCATGAAAAAAATGTCCATAGAAAACTAATATTGAGATAAAAACATATTTAACAAACATTACTAGAATTTTGGAAATAAATTAATTGTACCAAAATCTGACATGAACCCTTAAGTAAATAACAAACACCATTTTACCTTCGTTTACAAATTCATTTGACATTTTTGTCTTGCAAAAAAATATGATACCGTCATATCCATCTATTACCCCCTTTTCAGTTCAGGGTTCAGACAAATACAATGTACTGAAACTGCCCTTGTTAAGGCAGAAAATGTTTTGCTGATCTATTGTCCATCATAACATTCTACTGGGGTGCATGGGTGCTTTTCTTGATCAATTTGGCTTCATTCTTGCTAAAAGCAGTAAATTCAAATACCCTTTAACTCTGAAAGTGCCCTCCCCCCACTCAGGGTGATCAACAGGGACTGGTAATTGGACCTTTACTGTGTTGTATGTACATATGCAGCCATTCAAAATGCATGGTAAAACCCCGTACTGCGTGAAATTATCTGCAGAATAGCGCAGTACATGATTGGCTGGCCAAAATAACATACAGGGGCACTCGTGGTGCATTGGTTGTTAGTGAAATGATTGCTTAATTTAATGTCTTTACTGTGCATGTTTAAATCCACTTAATATTGAATATTAATATGGATTTTACAACTGAAGAGAAATTTTGGTAGCTGAGCATAAAAAGAGTATCATAAGAAGAATAATAAGAAGAGTATAATGTATCTGAAGGTCATAAACAATATTAATTTAAGAATATAAACATATTATGTAAGTTGTATATGGCTGGTATTAATAGTTTAAATAAAAAATACACACTAGTATTCCACTTGCTTCATAAACATTTTAAGGATCAAAGTCTTTCAGTTGGTTACATACTGTGGTTATTTTGAAAAAGTTTTTATGTTCTCCTTCTGACTATATTAAGTTTATATACGTTATAAAAAAGTTATAATATTTTAACCTTTTCTATGAATACTTGTGCTCGTTATTGCAGTAAAAACCTCATACTTTTTAGAATCTGCTAAATAGGGAATATAATATGGAATCGGTTATTTAATTAAATTAATAACTATATTAATTTAAGGATCTAAATATATGTATTTATATGGCTTGTAGTATTTCTGTAATCTGTAATTTGACTCATTCATGCATGATTACTTTCTAAACATTTTTAAGCTGTTTGTTTCAGCCGTGTTTCCAAGCAGCGCGTTGGTACAGCCGGTTTATCAATAGGGGTTCTGTCTAGGCGATCCAAGTTTTTCTTCTAACAAAGACTTTTTAAAAAATAAACGAGTAAATATCATGTACCTATATTAACATTTTATATATATATATATTATAACATATTCAATGTTAAGTGATATTAATAATGAAATAAAAACGTGATATTAGCAAATGTGACTACTGTCAACAGTTGGAGTGAAAACCAGTTCAACCGGTTAAATTCAATTAAACTCAAAACACTTTATTCCATGGAGCTCAACAGCTCAAATGTTGTATGAGACGTTAAGTTTTATTAGCTCTACCTGGCGGTTTTGCAAGGTACTTCCAGATACTCTTATCCTATTTAAAAAAAACATGCGGTATGTTGCGCTACATCCACCGCTTTTAACACAGCTTACCTCGATTTTGAATGGCTTGATCTGTACATTTACTTCTTGGTCAGATAACAGTAATTGACTTGGGGTTTTCTTCTATCCTAATGATCAAATCAATTTACAGACCAAATCAGACAGTTTCTGCACTGTACAAGTGCCTGTCTAATAGACACAACTGAGGCTTTGCTCTTAGGCTCCCATCGTCTGGTTTGCTGAGACAATATCTCAGTGAAGTTGGTGACTTAATATTTTTGAGCATGGTGCTGAAATTAAAGCTATGATGGAGGTTAGAAACCCCAATGTTGGTTTTGACTTTGTGTAATCAATTAAAGCTGTTTTGATTTAGAAACAAAACTAAAAGTGAAGAAAAAGAAAATAAAAATGAAAAGTGCAGTAACTCCCCCATTTAACCGACTAATGGGAGAGAATGGGCGTCCTTTAGTACTGAATATCCATTAAATCACAAATGACATTTATTCAGTCCCAAAACACACTATAAGAAAATGTATGTGTTTTATGAATATGTAAATACATAACTGCACTGTGAATAAATACTATATATTACTGCATTGTAAAGTTTATATAAATACACTATTGTAAACTGTATTATATTACGGTATAACATATCCACTCTTTGTTGAACTAATTGGGGGAAGGGGTTTCGGCAGTCCCTTAAATTCCCAATGTTTTGAGCTCACAAACAGATTCATATATGAGAAAAAAATCTGTTAGAAATAAACCAAGCACCTCTGCCTTGCAGTACTGGAGTCGGGGATTCAGTTCTATACCTGGCGTGCTATCTGTGTGGAGTGTTTATGTTCTTCCTGTGTTTGTGGGGGTTTCCTCTGGGTGCTACAGTTTCCTCCCGTGATCCAAAAACATACTGGTAGGATAATTGGCTTCTGAAAAAAAAATGGTGGTTGGAAAACAGACGGATGGTAAACCAAGAAATTTTGGGAGTGGTAATACGGTACTGGAAACTTGTTCATTATATCCTCGAGGACACTCAGTCTCCGTGACATGCTGAAGCTATGGGTGTCAATCTGGGTATGTTTTTGGCATTTGCACACAGAAATGCTGAGAGTCTTTAATGTTTTGTCCTGGCATAGAGGTGCTTGGGTATTTTCTATGAGTGAATACCAGAAGAGACCAGTCTCATAGTCATGGTAGAATTGGGATACTACGACACCTTCATCTTGGATTAATGTATTATATTTCTTATGGAATGGTTCTAACTCTTCAGAGTTAACACTGGTGCTCTCAAAGCTTCACAATAGATTCTTTTGCAATATCAAGACATTTACAAAATTGCTAAAGTCATCTGTCACTGCATTTAAAACTCAGTTTCATGTATTTTTGCCATTGTATGGGCTGGAGATCACAATTCAACACCACTGATGTCCATTTCTGACAAAAATCCCCTTTACCAGAGTTTGACCATTAAACCAAGGGTTTACTGTATAATTTTCTATTTTCATAATTAATGTTGTTATTGTTTTCATAATGGTATTAGTAGTATTAAAATAAAATATTTCTACTACTATTTAAGATATACTAAAGTTTTAATGATGATTTATTTTCACTATGAAGAGAGTGGTTTAGTGCGGAACAGTTGCACAGTAGTTTGCATTGCTGCCTCGCATTACTGGCGCCCTGGGTAAAACTCCAGACCTGGGGTGTTATCTTCATGGAGTCTATATGTTCTGTTCGTATTTTTGTGGGTTTGCTCCAGGTGCTCTGGTTTCCTTCCACAGTCCAACAACATACCGGTTGATTAATTAGCTTCTGGGAAAATTGGCCCTGGTGTGATCGTGTGCATGCATGTTTGTTTCTGTGTTTCTGTCTGCCCTGCAATGGACTGGCATTCCATCTAGGCTGCCTACTGCCCTATGGCCATTGGTTGTCAGGATATGATCTGGCTCCCCTCCAACCCTGAATTGGAAGAAGTGGTTAGAAAATTGATCAATGGATAGATGTTTCGATGCAGTTATGAAAATCCTGATTTACCAGTCATTCCTGTGTACTCCCATTTGAAAAGGTGTGAAACACCAATTAAAACATACGTGTTAAAAAACGCAAGAACTGAACATTAGGGTAATGCTACTTCAGGAATAAAGGGGTCTCAAAGAACATGGTTCTTCTAACTAGTAAATTGCACCATACAATCATTTCTATCTGTCTACCAAATGATGGATAGGAACAGTTCAACCTAAAAACACCAGTGGTTCCATTTTGTTGTAAACTCAGTAGAAATCTGCCAAAGATCTAAAGTTAGGCAGATCTTGAATTGATAGTGATTTTGGGAATCTCAATATGATTCTGACAACAGTTCTCAGCTGCTGAATTGAGTTTTATTTACTGAAAAGCCAAAACTAAATTTTTCTGAACAGTCAAAACTCTCTTTTGCTGTACTACAGGATTATAAATGAAATTGATGTTATAGAAACAGAAGAGTGACCAGACACATCACTGGGTTTAAAGACATTTTCTGCGAATAATTTAAAAAATTCAGTCTTAAACAAAAAGGTTTATGATTGAAATATTCCAAAATATTGACAAACCCAATGGAGTATTTTATAATCAAAAGTGAAGCAGCAACCAGGGAACACAATTGGAATGGAAACTACTGGGAAGTGCAAATAGGATTAATTTATTTATACAAATTGTTGTAGGAATCTGGAACATACTGTCCAGCCAACTGATGAAATTGTTATTCTGGCTTCTTTCAAGAAACAAGTATTAGTTCCTTGGATAGCATAATAACTAGCAACTACACAAGTTACAGTAGATGCACAAAATGTCTTTCTCTCATTTGCAACCTTTATTATGTTGTTATATGTACTTTATTATGTTGTTATATGTGTCAGTTATAATAATAGGAATTTACCTGTTGCCCTATATTCACAGTAAGATTCTCAAACAGTCTTGAATGCAGCTTTGGTGACCCCATAAATTGAAATTTATAGTATTAATAGTATAGATATTAATAGGCAGATGAAGTATAATCTCCCACCAAATAAGGACAGTATTTATGCATTGTTTTTGTTTGTGAGCAGGACACAAAGGTTTGTACATAGTACTGACTGAGGATGTGACCAAACATTGGTTAAACACAGCATGTCATCCAAAAAGACACAAAGCTATAAACACATTTTATTATTTATTGGCATTTCTGTCAAATTTTTCTCTCTTGTTTTGTTATATTGCATAAACTTTTTTCACTTGTTAATTTTATTTTGCTCTTATACAATACATGCAGTAATGGACTACTCAGAGTAAAATTTTTACATAATTGATAGTAGCTAAGTTGTGAAATAATATCTTATGTTCTACAGTCTTATCACAGCTAATGCTAAATATTAATGTCATTCAAATGTTTTGTATGAAATACACTATGAGAGGATCCTCAAACTGCTATCTTTAGTATGAGGTTTTGTATGTAGATATCATCAGACCATGTAATTCGACCAAAGGGTAACATATAATACTAAATAGCAAAGGGCTTAGTAAAACCTGCTAAGACACCCGAATAAAACCTGAGACACCCATCCTAGGAAAATTGTAATGAAAATTTGCAGTAAAAGTACAGTGAAATATATCCTCAGTCTTGAGGTAAGTATTTTTTTCTTATTTTTTTAATCAATGTATCCTGATTCTTCCCTACTGTTTAGTAACGATGATTATATTATCCCATAATTTTGACTCCCTGTGTATATTTTACACAAGAACATTAATTCGCTTCATTTTTTTTCTGT
Organism: Atractosteus spatula; assembly: GCF_055471065.1. Lineage (NCBI taxonomy): Eukaryota > Metazoa > Chordata > Actinopteri > Semionotiformes > Lepisosteidae > Atractosteus > Atractosteus spatula. The sequence continues at coordinate 22,830,056 of NC_142713.1, read as the reverse complement.
GCAGAGAGCAGAAACACAACTTAATCTTATATGCTAATGGTTTTCACTAGTAAGGTAAAAGTCAAAATCACTTTTTAATGGACCTTAGAGCTTTCTCATCATTAGCGATGTATGAGAAAATCAGATTCTGCGGACCTCCAGGGATGCACTGAACGACAGCAGGAGGTAGAGAGGATAGGAAGAAAATATTAGTTATTATTGGAAAAAGACCAATATTGCAACACTAGAGCTGTAGTAATACTGTCAAATGCAATATTTTAATGAGGACTGGACTATAAGGAGCAATGAGACAGATGGGTAAATCTACTAGGTTTATATTTACATTCATGAAAAAAATAGATGGTCTGAGACTGAAAATAGTGGGATTACTTCTCATTATGATTTCTCTAGCAGATACAACTTTGTTAAATTTATCCGAAATATCATTTTGTGCTTCTTATTCTTTTATATTTCTTAGTAGTTTATGGAATGTTATATTTATATACTTTACAGTGGTACAGCATTTGTACTTCCACAGTACACAACATTTAGAATAATCAGATTTTAGAGTAGAGTTGTTCATAAAACAAGTACACTTCTTGAGACCCCCAAGGAAATAACTAACACATGGAACACTGTTTGAAATATTTACAGTAGGTACTGTATATTACTGAAAATGCACTCAGAGTCAAAACCCTTTATGACCCGTTTGGAAATTGCATGTTTTGTTTTAGTAGGCTGTCAAAAACTCTGCAACTAGAAATGCGTGCAGATCCAATATAATAAAGCACCAGATTGAACACTGTGAAATAATTCAAATAATTGTAATCCATTGAATCACATACTGTATATGGTTGTCATGAAGATGGCTGAATAATTTAGTTGTATCTACACCTATTTACTGCTTGTAAAAATAAATCAAATCAATATTTCAATTAAATAAAATAGGATCAGATATCAGAATAGAGATCAGAAATTTTTATTATTATTAGAAAACAGCATGTTGGGGGTACGCTATTATTATTTATTTTCACATATATGTTTGTCTTGCTTATCTGTTATTTTATTAAACCACCTTATAGGAAAGATACTGTGTACACATACAAACATATTTTACAGAATTTACCTGAGGTCATTAATTTACAATATAGCTAATCACTGCTCACCTGCAAAGGAGGACTGTCAAACTGAAACCCACCTAAACAGACTGATATAGACTTAATAACAAGAGGCTTGCTCACTTTCTGTATGGACTGCTAAAGAAATATAATAACTTAAGATATACCCATTACATCCATACAATATGCTTTATGATTTAATTATTTATGCATTTTTTCCCATTAATATAGCAGTTTGTACAGTATTTGTGTCTCTACATACAACTGTAAGCTAACTGGCCAGCATATTTAAGTGGTGGGACTATAGTCCCCGTGTGAATGTTATATTTACATTACGTGTTTATTCCACCAAAAAGACCAAAGGTTTAAGTTGAAGTTGAAAAAAATAACACTTCTTTCCATTAAAATAGGGGATCTATACAGTATATGCAAGTATACATACAGTTACTTGTCAGGTCAGACATTTATTAGAGATACCTACTGGATTATTGTATAGCCACTGAGCAATCCGATCACCAGTCAGTTCAATACATGTAAGTTTTTGTGTAGCATAGATATGGAAACAGTGAGGTATTTGTATAATCCATGAGGCACTAAGTACAATGCATGTTTGTCTCTGATAGTTTGCTTATTTGCTTTAGTTTTAGATCTGTAAAAGGCAGGGCCCAGGTACTCACACTTATTGTAAATATTTATAAACAGTTGTTTTTGAGTGTGACAGGCCATCAACTCATACTGTATAATCTAACAACGGCGGACCTCTCCATGTAAACGTGTGCTGCCTTCAGTAGATAAAGAACTGAGGAAGACAACCACTAGGGTTCTGCAGGAAAAGCCCAGACTCCAAGGGAAAAAGAACAATGGACAATGTGACAGAAAAGAAAAACATTGTTTTGATTTTGTTTTGAAAAAACGTGTGCTTTAGCACTCTATTTTTCACACAGGAAAAAATAACTAAAGTTAGCAACCAGCCAAATAACCAATTAAAATCTTTAAAATCTCAAGTAAATATTAGGGGTGCATCTAAAAAGCAGGTAAAAGCAGACATTTTCTTTAAATTACCATTTATCACATGTACTGTACATAACTTTTTAAAGCAATTAAACTACATACCTTTTCCATAAAGGCTTTATGATTGCTTTACTACTTTATCACATCAATTTATACCTTTAACTTCATATTTGTATCAAAGCTTAATTCATCACCATCAGACAATCAGTTTTATAACATACTGAAAACTGTCAATAGTAGGAGCAGAGATCCTGCATCTAATTTGTAATAAGATAATATATTAAAGACATAAACATTTTAGAATACTTAAGCTTTGCTTAGCTTTGTTATACATCTCAATGTGCATGTGATTTCATTTAATATCTGTAATATACAGTATACAATAAGATCAAAATTAATACAATTCTTGTTTTATACTTGTGTAATTTGCCTGTACTTATTAGAACAATTATTATCAGTTTTCTTATTTTTTTACAGTGATAATGAAACATTACTGGTAATACAAATAGCCACCATGGTATTTTAAGCTTTAAATATCTTTCCCCCCATCCCCAGCCATCACCACTATCACACGTGCAATTTCATACAGGGCTATTTTTGAAAATAAGATGATATGCAATTTCTTTTGCTTATTAATATTCATAAAGTACTTAAACTTCCCACATTTTTAGCAGAAAAGTACACAAATGAAGAGATTGGGGAAAATAATAATCTCAGACATAGCTGAGAGCTATTGTCCTAGACAATTTCTATTAATATTTGTTTAAGTTTAAGATTTGCAGCCTTCTCACTATTTAGCAGTAGCCCACACTTTCATTTTCGTGACCTCTTTGGCATTGACAGACAAAATCAGATAAAATGTCATTCCACACTTGGGTAATTGAATTATTTAACCATGCTCTCTTTGACATCTGTAGTAATTCATTTTCTTTTCTGTGTAAATCCCCCAGATTTAAAATTGGATTTAGATGTGAGCATTGGGCAGCCACTGAAAAGAACATTGATTTACTTTTGTTTTCTTATAGGAAAGCTTTGCTGCTAGTACATTGGGGATCTTGGTTTGCACCAAATGCAACTTGAAAGAAAATGCACTTAATGTGAAAGTATTCCTCATGCATGTGAAAGATACAATTGAGCAAAACACAGCCTATATAAGCTGCAGCACAACTATACTTCTAACTGTCCCTTTATCATTGTTAAATTTCTGTCTTTTAACATTTGCTGTTTTTTGTCACGTTTTTTCTAACTTAAAAAGTAATAGTGATAGTGAAGATATATTAAGGACTATTAAGGATATTAATCAAATATCTTTGAAAGATACAGAATATAATTTCAGTTCTGACCTAATTAACTAGGTTTCCATTTAATATTTAAATTGCACAGAAAATAATCAAAATAGTGTCTTCTTTGCTATGATAATATCATTCAAGTCTAAAGTTACAAGACCTACAGTATTAGATTTCACACACTTGAAACATGCAGCTCATCTCCTTTTCTAAAATATCTCCTTATGAACAGAAAGCTTAACTATCGTCTTTCCAGATTATACCATTGTATCAAATCATTATTCCTTCATTATTGCATATGTGTGTTTAATTTCCTCTGTATTTGCCTTCTTTAAAAATACACTCTGCAGCTGTTTTCTATTCATTAATGTTACAACAATCTGCAGGAGAAACAAAACTATCCTATTACAGTATGTATACTTTCACTGTAAACCCAATGACAGAAGAAGAAAAAACATGTGGTCAAGTGCTGGCTACTACTAACAGTACAAATCTGAACAGAGAAAAACAAAACAACTGTGGTCTATAAATCTTGAGTCCAGTGAGGCAAAACAATCCACCCTTGATGCCTAAGAACTAAAGTGCTCTCACAAAACAATCCTCCATTGTTTTCAGTATATTATCGGAGTAAAAAATGTGACCAAGAAAATAAACATTTTTAGCTATTAAAGAGTGAAATCATGCATGGCAGAATTAAAACCTTAAAATAATGTTAAACGTATAATAACTCTGTCTTACCTCAAGTAACATCAAGTGCTTTACAGAGAGGAATTTATATGAAGCAGCCGTATTCAAGGGATTACAAAACCATAGCTAGTGCAGACTAATCTGACTTTACGGACAATAAACAAAAACAAAAAAAATCTAACCTTCCTTTTTTTGTGTGTGTGTCTGCTGTTTGAAGATCAGATGTGTCGCTCTGAAGATAATACCTATTTCTGAGTACACATGCTACAGCCATATCTATGCAGTTGCAACTGAGTTTAGCTTGTTTTATTATAAAGGAATAAAATATTTTGGAATCTGAAACCCCATAATCACTAGAAAGACAAAAGCTGCTTCATATATACTGTAGACTCTCGTAATCCAACCATTTTACAAAAAAAATACATTTGCTAACCTATTAACTCTGGAGGTAAAAAATAACACGACATTTATTACACTTTTCAATACTGATCTCCAGTGAGAAATATTGAAGCCAGAATGCAATTAATTTCTAGCTTTAATGCTCTCTAAATATACAGTAAACTAAGCGTTTGATCAGTGAAAAACTGGCTGGAGAAGATAAGCACTACAAACTATTTAAATTTGCTTAATGGAGATTGGTTTGACAACTACTGTACAGTTCCTTTCTTGTTTTGCTGTTGAATAGCATTTTAAGTTATATAACACTGGAATGTGGATCAGATTGGTTTTACTTTTCTTAATGACTTATGTGAAAGCCACAGTTGTATTGTTTGTTGGCTTTTATAAGAATTTCTATATGACTACTTTTTCCACTGATGCTACCATTCCAATACTCACTAACATGCTGTTCCTATTAAGATACTACTACACTACTTCTTCTATTAAAATTACTGCTTGTGAGTATTCCTGCATTACACTGCTACCGCAAAAACAATAATAATAATAGAAATGTGCAGCTTATAAACCAAATAATGGCATGATTGCAATGAATAGTTGATATAAGAGCCTGAAACATTGGCTGGGGTATCAATAAGGTTTTGAGAAGAATACTGATGAAATGTACATACCGTATAAGCCAAAGATGCAGTAGTAGAAAACGATTCAGCATCACACTCAGCACTGACAAGGGGCCAATTGAGCTGATCAAAAAGAAAGGTTAAAGAGTTCAGACATTATAGAAGGCAAAGACAAATTAAAGTCTGGAGGATCAAGCTGACAAAGGTTCTTGATAGTTTAGGGAATAGAGCACATGCAAAAAAAAAAAAACAGTAACTTGGAAACTTGTGCCAAAGTTAGGCAAGCAAATCCAATGATAAAAGAGGAGTCAAGGGAAATGTTATGGACTTGTATATCTGTATAACTCTCTGTGTTTTTATTTTCTGTTTGAGAAATCTTCCAGGACTTAGCAGAGTAAAGCTGCTGTCGTTGTTCAGATGGCTGTCCAGAGCAATGACCTTGAAAAAGAACAGAATAAAACCAATGGAGCTTTCAGATTAGTATAGCAGACTGAAAAGAGTTATGGGAGTCTTTCATTCTTGGCTTAACTAAAGGTCAATTCAGTAATGTGAAATTACTGAAAGCATCCAAACCTGCTGCATCACTGCCTCGTATGGTAACTGCTCCGCCAGAGAGCACAAGGTACTCCAGAGGGTGGTAAAACTAGTACAAAACACTACCAGCTGCGTGCTACCGAACATTGAAGATATCTACTCTGTTAGATGCCTCAAGAATGGCGGGTCTATCCAGGGACCCCAGTCACCCTAACCACAACTTGTTCTCCCTACTACCATCCGGAAAAACAATACCAAAGTATACAGAACAAGATCACCAGGTTTCGTAACAGCTTCTTCCCCAGGTAGTGAGACTGCTAAACAGCCAACCACAGCAGATGGCTGCAATTACTTCCTTGAATTGGTAGGTGCACTGGCACCCTCCTGTCACTTGCACTCTCAGGACACATATGAAGAGCACTAAATACCTCCTATCCTTGTGTTACTTTCGCACAATCTGTAAATTGTATTGTAAATTGCAATTGTGTAATTTATTGTATACTAATTTTTTTTATTTTCCTTAATCTAATCCCTATAAATTCCTCTCCTTTTACTCTTCTATCCCTCTTAACGAGCTCGTGGACAAAGCATGTCATTGCCAACAACACCGCTGTATGCTGTACTGTTAGTGCATTGATAAATACACCTTGATTGATTGATTAATAACATTGAATTAAATAAATAAAACCTGAGGAAACGTACTTTCAAATATTTGGATATTAGAGCTAAATAAGGAAATTAGGAAATTTGAGAGCAAACAAGAACACAAGAAATGAAAAATAATTATGAATGGATTCTGCTTGATAAAGGGTTAACAAAATATTAATTTATATAAGAATTAGTATGACTATTGACATAATCAGATGGTTCCCTATAGCAATACAGCATTATTTTTATGGTACCATGATATTATTATAAAAATTATATTAAATTTCATTAACAAATAAATACAACAAGCTTAGCTTATTTTATAGTTATCACAAATGCAAAGGACTGAGTCAGATAAGACTTATACTGTAAAAATCTGACTTGCTTATCTAGGCTTTTGCAATTTTGCTTGTATGACAGTTTAAAGATTTTGTTCCCTTTTCTGACCTTGGCTTAATTAACAGTGCTGCAAATGTTGAAATTAATACATATTAATATAACAAATGACCATATGGTAATTATGTTCAAGGATTAACAGTGACATAACAAGAGAAAAACAATGTTAGCAAAAACACTCTGAAAGTTGGGGTAGAGGTCAAAATGGGAAACTGTAAATGCAGATTCAGCAACGAGCATAAGAAACATCCACAGAGTATGCTGGGTAATTGGAACGAATGGCAGAGCTGCTTTCACTGAGATACTATGGTCCTTTGAGATAATGGTGGATGGTTTCAGGAAGGAAAGAGAACTCAAATGACCACATGACCTTCATTATCTTTGCTTTTCTGTGCTAGTGGTCCACATTTTTTATGTTGGTAGCTAGAATTTAGCATGATTAAATGTTGCCTATACACCATCTGTCAATCATCTGTACTCAGTCTTAAAGTTTTGCAAACTGATAGAAACTAAATATAGTAACAAATGTGCAGTGTATAAATAGTTCAGTTTTGTACAACAACTAAGGGCTATTGTACAAATATTTGTAATAATACTTCTTGAACATTCATTCAATTTGGTTTGTTGCTGTATTGCTTTGTGATTCAGGTTTGTACAGTATGACAGTATGTCTGATTCATTGAATCTGTTACTTTTTTAGCTTTTCTAGCCATAGCTTATATAACATGAAAGCGCAGGGTAGAAAATACATTTTAAATGGAATGTTTCATATCAGGTTTGATTGATTTTAAATTGGCTTCTAAAATACAAAATTGTAGAGTGCCCAGAGATTAGTCAGAAGCAGTCAATCTCTGTCAAGTGCTCCAATATGATTTATGTGAAGCATGGATTTAATTTATTAAGTGGGCCTGTGATTGGGGTGGTCTGAGTGAAGAAATTACAATCTGCAGCATGGAGTTCAAAAAAGAGAACTCAAAAGTCTAAATTTTACCTTAGAAATTGAAGGTTTCATAAATCATGCAGAAGGAGTTACAGTATATCCTCTTTTTGAACAAAATGGTGCAACTACTGAAAGCAAGGATAAGTCCAAAACTGTATCAAGTGACAAGAATAAATGGTATGTAGTCTTACAATTTTACTTCAATACACAGTCTGTCTACAGATGAAAATATATTAGTAAATTTCTCACTTTCCATGAACTTTTTTAAACCATATTGCATTGTTGATATGATGTAGACATTATTTATTGTCACCTCTTATGTCTCAGTTTCATAGCTTTGAATAATGACATAATGACTGGATTGGAATTATATGAAATAGTAGAAGGAAAATTTGTAAACAATATGCATTGGATGTCCATATGAATTAAAGTTAAAAACACATTGTAAAAATATGTATCCCAGAAACTGGAATTAAAATTTTATGTTAATAATGGTTTATCAAGTTAATAATGGTCCATAATAACTGGTGTAAACTACATGAGTAGTTGTAGTTTACACCAGTACATGAGTACATGAATGGTATACTATGTACACTTTTAAATTAAATTTCCTAAAATTTCATCTAATTTTTCAGAAAACTCAATAATCGGTATATATTTCTTCTCCTATGCCAATGCAGGCAAGAGAGATTTCAAAGGATACTGTGAATGATACAGAATAGAAGTTGTATAATTAGAATGGATATCAGTAGTTCTCGCAATATATTGCCTCTGTATTATGGAAAATCATAAAACACTAGTTACACTAGTTTTCAAATATCCAGCTAGTGTCTATATTTAGGAGCTTCAAAACAAAAAAGGATCTGAGCTGTTTGCCAAGTGGAAAAGGGTCTGAAACACACTGATGATTAGAGTGATCAACAGTAGAGAAAGAGAGGTTATAAATAGGCAGGTAGGGGGGCAGATACAGGTTAGAGAGATAACACCGTAGAAAGGACAGCAAGATACAAGTGAAGAGGAGAAGAGACAGGCGGGAGGTTCTTGTTCCAATCAGTCTTGGAACTCGACCAGATTCGAGTTAAGCATCTGAAACTTATTAAGAGAGCTTGCCATTTTTAGGAAACTCTGATTTCATGTATAGAGAATCGCTAGGTTACAAACAGCCACTCCTGGTTAGGGGATGCATTTTTAGAATAGGGTGATAGGTTCCCATTCACTTTGTAGCATCTCTTGGAGAGAGATTTAACTCTAGGTCATATTCTGTTTGGTGCAGAAGGCAGGTTTCTCTCTATTTTGGAGTCTGTTAGGTGTTATTTAGAATTCAAATACTTGGTAACAGTCTGGGGTTTTTGTGGTTAGTCAGGATGTAGGCCTTTGAGATGCCTCGTTTGTAAATTGTATGTTGTATGCTAATGTTGTGTATTGTTTAGTTTGTGTTGGATCATTATTAACAAATATGTGTTTAACCCAGTGTTCCTGATTTATTACTCTTTTCATAAAGCTGTGCTAGAGAAAAAGAACTTATTCTTGGAAAAATCTTTACATTTTGGGAGGTTATCATTATTTACTTTAATTATTGGTTAACTCGCTCAGTTTATTTAATTCTCTTTTTTACTAACCTTCTATTTGTATCAAAAATACAAATAAACTGCCAGTTACTTTTTCAAGTCTTGAGTGACAGCAACAACCAGTGTACCCAGAAGGAAAAAAAGAGGAAGGGCATAGAGGGTAATCTGCCTTGTGCTAGCCATTCATCTTTTGAAATTTTACAAACATTACAGTGAATTATAGGATTAGTGTTGACTGGAAGAGTCCATAAAAGCCTGCAGTTTTCTGGGACATTACAGGAATGCAAAATAGCCCTAGCTGGCATAATGATCAATTATTTATCCTGCTATAATCAATAAATAATAGCTTTCAGTGATAATAACTGTCAATAACTAAAAAATATTTGATTACATCCAAAATATATTCATGATCCAAATGCATCTGTCAAATAATTTTGTAATAAAGTTTTAATGTACTTTCTTTACATCATCAATCCATTTTCTAACCACTTAATCAAATTCACATCATTGAAGACCCGGAGCTTCTCCCAGCAAGCATCAGGCAGGTAGGACATGACCTGGACCGGACAGCAATCCATTACAGGACACACAAAGACACCTACTGTTCACACCAAGTCCAATTTTCTTAGATGCCAATTAATTGCAGGAGGAAACTGAAGCATCCATAGGAAATCCATACAAACAGGGGGAGAACATACAGAACAAGCTCCAAACAGAGAGCACCCCAGGTCCATAAATGAACCCAGGGCCCCAGCCTTGTAAGACAGGAATGCTAACCATTGTGCCGCCTGTGTAATTTTAATTTCTAATCAATAAAACAACTTTAGTGCCAACTAAAAGATAACAAAAATACTCTGCAACATCCACATACTGTACACCTCTGATATATTACAAAAAAATACAATAATATTAGAGTACAAACAGCCAGTCCCCCCAAGATTTAAATCTGCTATTACATCAATATCATAAATATTTATGGGTAAATAGTGTGAACCAGACAATCGATCGACTACTTAATAAAGTTTTCAAAAATAAACAAAAACAGGGAACCTCCTGGTAATATTACAGTTTTCTTGTATTTTTAAATATGGAACTTTCTACTTTTGTACAAGATTCTGTGTCCTTTATTTTTCATGTTTTTATTGCTAAAATTTCAAATAGCCCCATGTCATTTGTGTGCACAGGATTAAATAAAATCCAGACTACAAAGAGCTATAAACAGCAACTGATTAATCACTGTATTGGAACTCACTATAGGATTATATGAAATAAAATTAATTATTTCAAATTATCCTGTCAAAGGAAATTAAGTTTATTTCTAATTAAGGAAATGTTATTAAAGCCTAAATACAAATCATGTATTGGCTTTGACTTGCAAAATGCAAAATGTCATTTAAAAACTATGGGACTGTTATAGTTTTATCATATTAAAAAAGCTATGGTACAAAGTGCATGGTAGAACTCATTGACACATTACAGTGGCTGCCCTTTGCTTTGCTATACAGCAACAAAAAAATTAATTATTTTTTTTAAATCCACTTAATGTGGAATATTAATATGGAGACATGTAACTAAAGGGAAATTTTGGATGCTGAGAATAAAAATAAGATTCCAAACATCATTAACAATAAAAATTTATGAATATAAATATAATCTATTAATTTAGATGGTCTTGGTAGGATATTCCACTTACTTCAAAAACATCTGCAATGAATTCTTCAACTCCATCACTTGTGGTTATTTTGGAAACATTTTGACTTGGTGCTTATTTTAACCTCATTTTCTGCCATGATTGTTACAATGGAAAAAGAAACTTGGTCTAAACAAGCTATTCAAACTGATTGACGGTTTGGTTCTGTAGTAGAATTGTCACCTGTGAGCTAGAAGGTCCCAGGTTTGCTTCCTGGCAAATTTGCAAGTTGTATTTTTAAGAAATATGTATATTTGATACATAGATATTTGTATTAATTATATTACATATTTTCCTGCTTTAGTTTTGACATTAATACATCTAGGTCCAATGAATACAATGCACCAAAATGGACAGAGACAAACCTTTATTTACTGATGTTAAAAAAAGCAATACAGTACATGTATTTAGTCAAATAATTTTAAAAACTATCAGACAAAATTAAAAAAGTAGTGTATTGTCAAAGAAAGCAGCAGTTCCATAATGACGTGGATCTGCTTTGGCTTGTCAAAAATGATACTATTTGATCTGAAGACAAATGCTGTAATGTTCCACTAGAAGCCCACTGTGACGGAAGCAACATTATAGTTATAGTTTAAACTTAATATAATTAATTCTGATCTTAGTAATACCTGTCAACAATCATGGCAGATCAATTCACATTTACGGATGCAGTCATCTAGAAAGTGAATCAAAACTTACGTCAGCCTAAAGCACAATTTGGACCACAGGCCTCTGTGGCACACTGCCTTCAGTCCTTCACAACTCAAAAGAGATTGCTAGATGGCACTTGTACAGCATTAGATGTTAGTGAAACTGATTTTTCTTAGTCTAACAATCATAATTCTTGAGATACAAAATATTTTAAATATTATATAAATATATAAAATACATAGTCTAGCTCCTGTTTTAAAATGACTGTACAGTATTTTTTTTTAAATGGGATTGCATGCCACAAATGGAGACTGGATCAGACTTTAATTTGTTAATGTGCCTTGTTTTGTGGAAATTCTCAGAAAACATTTGAATTTAATGGAGTGACTACATACTAATCAAAATTTAATTTAAAATACTAATACTAATTTAATACTTTAATACTAATAAAAAGTTAATTTTGCACCATTCCAGACATTTTAATATCTTTTTAATGATTGCTTGTGAAACAGTGGAGTAAAAATTTGCATCTAGATGAATCTGCAACAGCAGTGGTGATAGATGATGTGCAGTAAGGATATCTGCTCATATTACTTTACAGAGGTCTTTAACATGTGTGAGACATTGGGAAGTGTTTTTTTTCCCTGTATTTGGCTGACATGCTGAATTAAAAACCACATGCTGTACTTCCCATTCCATTTTAAACAGACCCTTTAAAAATTAAAATAATTTTAGAAATATAAAATCAATAAATGCCACTCAGGAAATCCAAAAGCATTGTACATATTTTTTTTGTCTTTGTCCCCTCATGTTAGAGCTAGTAGTCATAATATATATTAAGGCCTGGATGGGACCTGCACAGAGCATAACTGAAAAGCAAATTAATACGTTTTGTGAAATATTACATTACGTGATAATTTCTGGAATTTAGAAAAAAATGTCCTTGTCACTACCTGCTACCAAAAACCAGATGTGCTGCAGACAACTTGCTTCTGCCAAGTTTATGGAAGCTTTTCACATTAATTGTGCATAACTGTTTGTACTAGGGATGTACAGTATAGCAGATTTTGATATCAAATATCACAATGAAAAGAAAATACTTTTATTAAAATTCATCAGATGGAATAAACTGTCACTGTCGACATCCCCTCCTCCAGAGAGCGCTCTAATCCTCTCTAGATAGTCCTTTTAATTATTACTTCCTGGTGTGTGTAGTTAAGTCTCTCAAGTTTTCTTCCTCCAGCCTTTGGGGCTCAGCTTTGGAAAAATGGTTGTCTCATGGCCCGCCTACATCCAGCCTTCATGGGGAAGTCTGAGGGCATGGACTAGTAATAGTCACCCTAACCTTCTGAGCCCCAATATTACTGGTTCTTGTTCTTCAAGTGTCTGTTCCTGTTTTGTCTCCAGATGGATTTCCCGATAATGGAGATATTAACTGTTTTCTGATTCTTCTGTGGACCTCCCTGGATTTGTTGCAATGGATACCTACCCTTCACTTCTGCATGAACTTCCCTATCATCACTGTGAGCACCAATAAACCTTGTGTGTCTTCCCTCAAGTCCGTTCCATATTCCTTTCTGGATTTGCCACCTCACCTAGGGTCTTAAAATACTCTTTCCACGGGAGCCTCACCCGGCAACTGTTACATAAACTGGGTTTAAAAAGCAAGCCCAAAAGAATGTCCTGATTTGTGTCACAGAACATACATGTTCATACTGAGGAGCCAGGAATTGGGAAGTAGAAGAAACAGAACATATAAACGTCACACAGACAGTCACTAGGGAAAAATCCAGTGTTTCAATAGAACTTTTGGTTTGTAGCTACCTAGCTGACCTAATGATTGTTTAATTGAAAATTAGCTCTATTTTCAATGATATAATAATCAATGTTGCAAACTGCTCTAAAGAAATATAGCAAACTTTAGAGCATATAGATTTTTCAGTTTCTGCTTTTTGACATATCAAGGATAATAAAAGGGGTGCAGCTCACTCCCTGTACCCCCGCTGTGAGGAGACAATGAAACTACCAAGGCGCCAGACACTCCTTTGTTAAACAGAAAAATTATACTGAAAGGTGCTGCATGTGAAAACGCTTCTACGTCTTTAGTGTTAAAAGAAGCCAAATAAAAATTAAATTAATAAAATAAATTAATATTTATATATTAATAAATTAAAATTATTAAATAAATTAATAAAAATTGCAGTCACAAAAAAAATTAAAGCAAGACACTAGGGATCCAAAATATGCAAAATTAATTATACAATATTATAATACATTCTCTCACAATTAGGAATAGTGGATGTCTCAGACAATTTAACAGGTTGAGAAAAATTAAAATAAGCAATATTTTAATAATAGAGTTAAAAATACAAAATAAAAACATCTCCATGCTCATCTTGTAAAATTAATAGCTTTCTTTTTAAACCAACAACACATCCCTGAAGCTCTGGCTTATGTAACAGACTATAAAGTACTTTAGATAATTTCCCATTACAAAAGAGATCAGGCCTGAATGACTATGAACATCACAAGCCCTGTGACATTTCTAGTCATAAATGAGAAGAAAATGAGTAGAAAAATATTTTCCTTTGAAGTCAATAAATCTTCTTGAATCCATAAATTGGATAGTGACAGTTCTTAAAATGTCGTTAATTAGACTACCACTGCATTTTAGTCCCTTATCTGGTGTTACAAAAAGGAAGAAGGGTACTAGAGCTAGCATATGCGAACCCCGCCATAGGAGGAGGAAAGAAAAACAGGTTTACCACTATCTGGACCTGCTGTGAGACCTACAATCTCAAGGATGCTCGGAGAGAGTAAAGGAATTAAAAATGCCCTTAAACAGAAACCAATTAACATGCAAATGAAAAACTTGTTAACCACACCTTTACTAAGATTAGTGTTGTTTCACGAATACACAACAAGCAAACTTTTCACTGCTGCTTCTGGCAGCTGTCTAAACAAAAGAGAACTGTTAAATTGTGGTAAAGAAAGCTCACAGTTTGATATTCACTCAGTTTTACTTTTTTGGAACAACTTCTGCATCTTAATAAAATGACATAGAGTCCATCAGTTTCAAATTGGTAATGTAGTACTGCAGGTCCCATACAGGACATATTATGTATTATAACTACTTTTTCTGACATGAGGAGACTAAAACAAAGGCAAATATTTACAATACTTTTGAGTTGTGCCAGTGTCATTTAATTTTTTTTTTTAATTTCTAAAATACCTTTATTTTATTTCATTTTAAAGGGTTTATTTAAACTAGAATTCAAGTCTATCTCTCACAAGGCACAACATATAGTTTTTAATTGAGCATGTGAGCCAAATATATAGACAAAACTACATTTCCCATCATGACAAGTTAAACAATTCTGTGAAGTAATATTCTCACAGACATTAATACTGTACATCATTTATTACTGTCATTCTTGCAGACTGCCTCAATCTAGATAAAATTATTTATACTAACGGATACTAATATACTAACCCAACAATATAATTACAATATTTAATTTTTTAAATGTATTGATATAAATATAGTGTAGACTTCACCAAAATGAGCACCTATGTGAGCTACAATGAAACTAACACTACACGACAAAGTCATTTAAAGCATTACTCAGAACTCTTATTTTAAACAGGCCTCTTTCATTGTTGTGTGTTTATTTGCTTTTAAATATTATATGCTTTTAAAGCTACTATGTATAGTATTTCTTATAATTAAAATCTAAAATAAAACGATCAGTTTTATAATTATTGTTATACATAATTATTAATAATTCTATATATTGTATGTAATTAAATAGGTTAAGTCTATTATTGTTATATAGTATTGTGACATACAGTATCTCATCTGGGGTTGTGGTAACTATATGGTCATAACATCCTGTATCACCCTATTAAAGGGTTAATAAACATTTAATACTGTACTGATTTATCCATCAAACACAGCTGTGGTACTTTAAGGAATCACTGCACCACAGTTTTACAGAATAGTGCAGTCATGCATCAGATAATTAGAAAAAATAAAAAAGTGATGCCACGCTGCAGTCTGAGTCACTGTAAAGACCTCGCACATTTTAGAAGGCTGCATCTGCATACAGTATATTATGACTCCTGTTGGTTATACTATGCAAAGTTAATACATTAATTTTGTATCAATAAGTTGCATTTTGTATAATTTGAGTCTGTGTGCATTTACCTGCTTAGCGTTTTGGTTTGGGTGATTTTGGAACAGATATCAACACACTTTTGCAACTAACTGTTCCAATTTATAATTATTTTAATAAATTATAATCCCTCACATCACTACATACAGTATTTATTAATACCTTATTCTTACAGTGTAATTACAATTTAATTACATTCAATTTTAATCTTCATGACACATTAGTCATTATTTTCCTTGGTTTATCCCAAGTGTGACATGTTCTTATGCCTGGTGTAGAACTGTGTAAGTAGAGAGCATGCAAAGCGACAAATTAAAGTCCATTTCAATATTTGTAATGAGCTTTTTTGAGTCTCATACTTAAGTTGGGGCTTGACTTTGCTTTGTCTCTCACATACTGTAGATTATTGATGAACAATTGATCTCTCAATGAATCATGAGATCAAGATAAGTCTCTGCAAAGTTCTGCAGATGGGATTTTCATAGAACATATCCAGTCTCTTGACATTCAAGGCTCATAAAATATTCCCATTAATAGAAGAAAATAGGTTTACACAAGGACAATACACAGCAGTTTTTACAAAGAACAGATTTTGGGATTCATAAAAAAGTAACCTGTGTGCTGTGATAAATTTCAGCTAGAGTTATTTCTTCTCTTGCTTCAATAGCCATACTGCACATCCATCAACACCAACACATAGCACTAATTTGTTTAATAAAAAAAGAGCCAAAAACACATCTAGACCTTTCTGCACTTGAAAAAGAATATAATCAATTTCACATTATTGCGTTGCAGCCGCTCACAGGCTGTCAGGCTAAAGAAAATTATATTGTAGGAGGCAGTCACAAAATAAATGTATGCCTGCAGTATTAAAAGGAAACATGCCTTAGTTCACCACATGAGGATCATGTTTCAGTGACAAATTATCCTCTTTCAACAAGTCACCAATGTGCTAGAGCACAACATCTGTAATTTATAACACTAGACACATGATTGTATGTGATGTATGGTATTTTTGCATGTATTTTTGTTTATATATTGTGTTATGAATGAACAGGCCACCTAAGATGATAAGGTCATACTCAGATTTAAGTATATAAAATGAATGCTAGGTTAGGGTGTCATTAATCTCCAGAAAAGGTTTAATAAGAAAAAGAAACCTTTTACAGCTCTCAGAAAAAGATATCACTTTGGAGGCTTTATAGTTCTTTGTATTAGGCCATGAAATCACATCTGACACAATACATCAAGACATAATAATGAGACTTTCAAAAGCACCTGCTAAAGGCCATTAGATAAACGAAATCTTGAATCCAGTGGAAAATGGTTTTCAATTAACTGGGATGATCTGAAAGGAAGAGTAAGTGGCTTGTTTTTGTTTTAGTAGTCATGGTAACCAATGTTACATTACCTATGACTGGGTGCCACCGAAGGGATCAGAGCTTTTAGTTCAGCGTGATTAACACCAGTCCTAGGTTTTATTATGTAAAGTTACTGGCATGAGTTTATCCTTGCAAGTAACACTGAGCGTTTTTTTTCTTTCAGTAAATTCTGTTCTTTTTGTGACAGGTACTGCAGACTGTTACATTTTTTACAGCAGAATTTTTATATTAATGTATCCTGAGTATTTGGCCTTCTTAGAGACAGTGGCTGCACTGGTCGATAGGGTGCCAGCTACTGTAGTCTTGCTGGGAGATTTAAATGCTCACAAGAGGAATGACAGAGAGACCTGAAGGGGCAATCATCTGGAGAGGTGATTGAGAGGAACGGCCTCACTGGTGTGAACCCAAGTGGTGAGTTGTTATTGGACTTCTGTGCTTATCATGTACATTCCATAATGAATACCATGTTCGAACACAAGGGTGCTCATAAGTGTACCAGAGCACCTTGGGTTGTAGGTCAATATTGACTTTGCAGTTCATCAGATGTTAGGCTTTCTATTCTGTAAACTTGGATAAAGAGAGCTGTCAGAGCTGTCAACTGATCACCACTTGGTTCAGAGAGATGGAGAGAGATGGAGACACAAATGGGTAGTTAGGGAACACCTGGCAGTTGCCTCCATGGAGGATAAATTCATTCCCACCTCTGTAAGAATCTCTAAAAGAGATCCTCATCTATTCCGGGGGAGTTCGTGGACACCGAGTTTGAATGGATCTTGCTCAAAACTGCAGTCATTGAGTTGGCTGCATTGAGCTGTGGCCAGAAGGTGGTTAACACTTGTTATGATGGGAACCCTGGGACCCGCTGTTGGACACCAGTAGTGAGGGAAGCTGTCAACTCAGAGAAGGAACTTCCATACATTCCTTGTGCAATGTGGAGGAGTCTCCAGACTTGGCTGAGAAGTAGTGGCAGGCCAAGAGGCCTGCAACTATGGTGGTCTCTGAAGCAAAAGACTGAGTCTGGGAGGAGTTCGGTGGGGGTATGGTTGATAAGTCGAAAGGCCTCGAAGATGTTCTGGGAAACCATTTGACAATTCACGAGGGAAAAACAGGATGATGTCCCAGCTCATAATCCCTACTGTTTCTTGGGGAATGTAGTTCAGGAAAGATCTCTTATTATGGAGAATATACAGTTGCTGTTTTGTGAAAAACAAAAGCAATTACTTCAGCATCTTTATGAAAGAATTTTATTGTTTTTGTTTCAGGATCCCATAAGGTTTCTAAATTTTTACAAGTTTACAAAATACCCATATCAAAATGCATGTCTAGCTTTTGTTTGTTTTCTTTGCTTGTTTGGCATACAGATCCATCCATTCAAGTCATAATGAGCCATTATAAACTACAGTACGTACCATGTTTTACCGCAATGTTAATGCAAAACACCATATTATTTTTTCAAATAATCTGACTGCACTACTTTGTAAAACTGGCAGATATCACAGTGAATGCTTAATGCGGCGTGTAGGAGAATTTGGGGCTGTTATGCGAATCACCTGTGTTTGAATCCCGGACAATGCCCAGCCCATTGGAGATAATGAACTCCATAATAAAATTTAATTTATTTACCATATTGACATTTTAAAATTAATTTCATATATCACAGCATGTTAAATATTAAATTAATATTAAAAATAGAAGTACATCTGATTCACAAAGCAAGATTACGCAGCCAGATATGTAAAAAAGAGTTTATTATTATAGGCCATTGTTAACACTATACTTTTTTCAGGTTTACAAAAGTATTAAAGGAGGTCCAACTCCATTATTATTATGACGTTGTATAGTCTATTTAAAACAGAAAGTATTTCCTTCACAGGATGTACTGTAGTTTTAAAACATCAGCCACAATCAAGTATGTGAACAAAGACTACAACACCCAACATGTCACACACAAGATTCACATGAAGTCATATTTACAGTTATGCCAAAACAGTAGTATACAAGTCAATGAACTGCAGTATGATTGGTATACTGTATACATATATGGTACAGATGCAGCCATTCAAAATGCGCGGTACAAACCCGCGGTACGGTAACCTACCCACAAGCCACCGCGGGGCACCGGAGGGCACCGCGGTAAGTGATTGGCTGGCCAAAATGACCGACAGGGGCACTCGTGGTGCATTGGTTGGTAGTGAAAAGATTTAATCATTTAATGTCTTTACTGTGCACATTTTAATCCGCTTAGTTTTGAATATTTATATGGAATTTTACCACTAAAGGGAAATTTTAGTAGCTGAGCATAAAAAGAAGAGGAGCATAACACATCTGAAGGTCATAAACGATATTAATTTAGGAACATAAACATTACTGTCTGTACGTAAACTGTACTGTGTATGGCTGGTCTTGGTAGTTTAAAGAAAAAATACAACCAGTCTTCCATTTCTCCCTAAACATTTTAAGCATGAAAGTTTTATGAAACGGTACCCAAATATGCGATTGCTGTATAGAATGAATTTTAATTTAAAAAAATTATTTAACACGAAAATTAAGCTGTTTACATCTTCCACCTGAGAACAGTCACCCGTTGCTACCCAACGCAGAAACACAGCCACTAACTAGCAAAGAGAGGACATTAGCTAGCCAATATGATAAAGAAATAAATGATTATTTTGTTTATTTCTTTTGCACATTTATTTGAACATTTCCATCGATTGTACAAGCACTTGGAAACTGTCCAATCCCTAGTTCATCAGGCATTTTCTTTTACGCTGCGGGCATTCTCCCGGTCTGGCGCCGGTCTGTGTCTTCTAGGATATAATGCCAGCGAACTCTTGTTTTTATGTCCACTATAACAGACAATCTCCTTTGCTTTTAACCGAGCGTTTAATAATTTCCTAAAATGAAAATGATTTACTTTATTTCCCTCACAGGATCAATAAAAGTATCTATCATCTGTCTAAACTATGGGACAGAATTCTGGGGTCTCCCCATACCAGAGATTATGGTAGGGCTTCAGAATGGTGATTGGCTGACACCATCTGACACCCCTCTGATTGGAGAAAAAAGACGTGCTGGTTTGCTATACATACAGTACTGTACCAGGAAGAGGATTTCTTTCTATTCGAAATGTGTATTTTAAAAGTTTAAGAAGTAAAAACCTTACAGCGTACACAGATTTCTAAACTGATCAGGATCTTTGTCTTATGCATAATAATGTTCACCGCTCTGTCCAGCAAATTAATAATAAACTTTATTTTATATAGCGTTTTAAACGAATAAGTAATTAGATTGCTCATAAACCTAATCACTTATTCTACATAAACACAGCGTAATTGCTCTCTGAAAATGCTTTTTCTTTTTATTTAGGCTCAGATTTCAACTATAGATTGTATTATTATAAACTTTCTTGGAAAAATGTCTTTTATGTAAACCATGTCTGCTATTAATTCATTTAGGGCTAGAATATGTTCATTGTCTTCCAATCAAGTCGAGTTGACATTAGAAGCTTGCCACGCCCGGACTGTTACACCAACGCATTAGCATGTTAAAGCGATTTCATTGAGGAGCCTAGCTTTCTTAACTAGTAAGTACTGTACTTCCTTGGTTTTGGAGGGGGGAGGTGTCTTTCGCTGGAAATCTCGCCCCCTTCTACTTTGAAAATACCTGTGAAACCGGTTTAATTCGTCACAGCCAGCACTCCCACAGAGAGGGGGGTTGTACTCGTTAATGTCTTAGCCGGAACACATCATTATATCTCATTTTGTATTTCTATAAAAAAATTGTTTGCCCAGTCTAACACTATTGTTGTTATTGTTTTTATCCTGTAAAGTGCTTTGAGGAGCACAGCTTTCTCACCACTTAGATTACTTTTTGATACCATCCTTACACAAAGCAGAAACTTCTTGTATTTTCCGATGACATACAAGTGGAAAGATTACAGATTTTAATCGTCTTTTTTCTGAACCAGGGAAAATCTGATCATGTTTCTCTATAACAATAATAAAAAACTTTATTTTACATATCACCTTTAAAAGTGGCATCTCAAAGCAATACAGTAGATGTAAACCACAGATTACAAAGTAAATACCCAGACAAACGCAAACGCGTTTTTAATAAAATGCTTTTATTCATTCAGCAGAGAGAGAGCGTAAAACCTGGGCGTAACAGCTGTTCCTTTTTCTGATCACTCGCTCTCTGGATAAACGTCTCACCTGTCCTGTTCTTTGTTTTCCTAATTTGCTGATTATGCCTTCTGCAATCCACTCCTGCCCTCACACCTAAAGAAGACTATTTTAAATTTCTTTGCGCGGTCCATTGTGCAATTAACCCTTGTATTTGCTGTCCTTAAGGTGATATCACATAAAGGTGATACAGTATGTAAAATAATGTTTTTTATTATTGTTATAGAGAAACATGATCAGATTTTCCCCGGTTCAGAAAAAAAGATCTAAAGTATACTAGTTAAGAAAAATAAATCTAAACGGGGAGAAAGCTATGCTGAAAGTTTATTAAGATACTTAGAAGACAAAGATATCAATTTATGTTGCATTTGTCTGATCGTGAATCAAAAAACACATATATTTAAACCCGCGTTTGCGATTTAAATCAAAACGCGATTTAAATCAATATAAATGTTTATATTGTAACGCCTAGGTGACTATTCATTGTTATTAAAATGACTTAAATTCGATCATGTTGTGATATTTAGAAATATACATTTGTTTGGTGCGAGTGAAGTTTTATTTAATCTCTGAGCCATACTGATTCTTATGGAAGCCAGTTTCCGCCAGGGAGTAAAAAAAAAAACACACTATGGTATTCTCTCCGATGCAGTGCAGTTAAAAACATATCTCTGATGCTGTTCCTAAATGAATATCGTTTATGACCATCAGACACTTTATGCTCCTTTTCTTTTTCCAGTGGATTGAACAGGGAGAGGCATTTCATGATGTACTTTTCACTGATGAAACAACAGTGGCTCTGGAACAGTTTTCAACCATGTCATTTTATAAAAAGGGGAGATACGTACGCGTTACTGAAGCTGAAGTTTAGCCTTTGTCACTAATGTAACCACTAAATAAAGACATATAGAAATCCCTACATTACAGACTGTATATGGCTGGTATTGGTAGTTCAAAGAAAAAATACACACCAGTATTCCACTTTCTCCCTAAACATTTTAAGCATCAGAGTCTTACATGTGGTTATTTCGGAAACGTTTGTACGTGCTTCTTCTGACCATGTTACTGTTTCCTGTTACTGACCATATTAAGTTTAAGTGCCTGTGGGCACTTTTCCTGTCCGTGGGGGGTGGACCGTCTTTCATTAGTTACTCTGTTCTACTCTGAGAATGTAGAGGGGGTGGAAAGTGCCCGCGGTCATTTAATTAGTATTAAAATTCGCACTGATTCCCTTGCGAAGATACGGACATAGGAATATTTGTGCGTGGTCAAAAAAACGGCATAAAAACGACAAAGTGAAGGCTGTGAAAACATTCACAATGTACTTTATACACAAAGCAAGTGTTCTCACAACTCTAGGAGGTTTTGTGAAAATGCTACAGGCGTGCCAAAATCGTTTTTTTTTAAATTCAAGGTGGCTTTACTGCGGTTTTCATTTTCAGATTGTGAATCAAAAAGGCATTTAATTAAACACGCGATTGCGATTTTAATCAATTACTGTATTGATTGAAACACACATTCTGTACAGATACAGTACAGTCACATTCTCCTGTCGTCCAGTGGTGTAAAACGAATTAGCAGGTGATTGAGATAACAATGCACCGACCACTGAGTGGAATGTTCTCATTTGTTCTAAATTGTAAAAAGAGGTGATAATTCTTAATAATTCCGTGTCGCATTAACTAACCTCTTCAGTTTATTCTGCCAGACAGTACATGAATATAATTATATCGTTATTAATTTGTTTAGATACGCAATTCCATATTATATTCCCTGTTAATCAAATTCTAAAAGTATGCATTTGTTAGATAACAAGTGAATTCACAGAAAAGGTTATAAGACTCACTTTTCACAAAGTATATAATCCTAATATAAGTCTAAATCCTAATATAAGTCTAAACAGTATCAGCTTTATTTACGGGTTGCAATTTAAAAAAAGTTAAAAACCGCACTCAAAATGCAATTTAGAGCTTTCTGGCAAGAGGAGACACCCAAATTAATAATGTAACATGCCACTGTTTGTGCAAGGTTATACTTGTTCCCCGGCGGAACACATTCCATAAGAATCAGCGCTTTTATATATCGCCTTTAAAGGTGGCTTCTCAAAACGCTTTACAGGATAAAAACAACAATAACAGCAACAACAACAATATTGTATTTCATTGCACTTTGACAGAGCGTCCTTAAATCAATTGTTGACTTTTCTGTCTTTACTACAGTACTTGTCTGGATTGACCGAGCTCCGCTCTGTACCACACAATGATCCCCCCAGAGTCTCTGCCCCGGGTGATTTGCGTTTTTTTGACAGAGGGTAAAAAACTCTCTCTCTCGCTTGCCCTCCCCCCCCCGTGTATTGTCTGTTTTTTTTGTGCTGTCCTTTGACAAAACAAGGCTCGCCAGATAATGTGAATCGAAACCTGTTTTTCTAGCTTTTAAAGTCGTGCGATGTGTAAGCGGGAACACATCATTATATCTTACATATGAAAAATACATAATATAGCTCCCAAACAAACGCAAACATGTTTTTAATAAGATGCTTTTATTCACTCATAATCCGACAATTTCAGGAAGACTAAGGAAGGACTAAGGGAATTGTCATCTGTTGTTGAAGCTCTGTGAGCTCGGTGACTTTGAGACCACTTGTTATCCCAGGTTGTTTGAATCGCCACAATTCAAATAGAGAAAAAAGAGCTGACTGACAAGATTAAAGATGTGGCTGTCAATGTTGGATTAAAAAAAACACATTGCCCGAAGTTTGTTGCATTGCTTGAAAAATAACTTTATTTTGAGAGACTGGATAAGTAATCCAAGTGTTTTTTTTAACTTCCTGAAAAACAACTAATAATTTAACCATATGTGCAAACGTTTTATGATATGTAGCTGTTGTGAATGTGTGTGGACATGTGCTGGCTGGACAGGAGGCTCTACTGTACACAGAGAGGGGCGGGAGGGGGGGACAAGCCGATACATACTCTTAGAGTTTGATTAATAGGAGATATAATATAAAAATATAGTACTAAAAATAAGATACACTCTACAGACATTCACAACAGCGACTGTCAGAAGATAGGACACAGCGGCTCAGACACCCGCTGAATGGAAAGGGGCACTTTAATGTTCTGTATGGCTAATACTAAAGCCAATACTTTAATATTCTTTTCTGTATGTTTAACAATAGTGGGTACTGGCCTAATTCGGCCCTGCTCCCGTTGTTAGGTGTTAATGTGTTGTTGTTAAGTGTGAATTTGTACCTGTTTCCCTGAGGTCTGGCTTTTTTTCTGGAAAACCATAACTCTGGTCTTGTCCAGATTGACTGTCAGCGCCCATGTCTGACAGTGCTGCTCCAGCAGTGCCAGGTTCTGCCGCAGCCTCTGTTCTGTGGGCGACAGCAGGACCAGGTCGTCTGCAAAGAGCAGGAACTCGATTTCTGTAATTAATGCAGATCAGTAAATCAAGGGACAAAACAATTATTGCGCCCGGCTCCTCAATGGGTTTTGACGTGCTAATGCGTTGGTTTAACAGTCCGGGTGTGGCAAGCCTCTAATGTCTCCCGACTTCGGCAAAAGGAACCTGCCTTTCATTGGACGGGAAAGCAAGAGCCGACCGCTACGCCGCCCCCGTGTTTCGAAATCTTGTGACTTTTGAAATTTACTGGGGGTGGACCACGTCTGTAAATTTCGATGGGTCCAGAGGCAAAAGTGCCTTGCCTTGCAATCTCCGGGAAACCATTAGTAGCATGGTGAATCGGAGATTCTCAACCTTACTTTGTGCGACTGGAAAAGAATTCGTGATCGGATCAACGAAATGCTCCGTAGAAGGAGGCGCTCTTTTCCTCTAGTCTAACAGTCTGTCTGACTGTGAGTCTGAGAAAGACAGTCTGTCCACAAACAAAACATTCCTGTTAGACAAGAGGAATGTAAAAAAACAATTACTTTTTG
Organism: Atractosteus spatula; assembly: GCF_055471065.1. NCBI lineage: Eukaryota > Metazoa > Chordata > Actinopteri > Semionotiformes > Lepisosteidae > Atractosteus > Atractosteus spatula. The sequence goes on along the minus strand of NC_142713.1, from coordinate 22,804,853 downwards.
TCAATGAAAACCGGTGTGTGTGTCTCTCTCTGCTGGATGTCCCTCTCACTCTCTGCTGAATGAATAAAAGCATTTTATTAAAAACGCGTTTGCATTTGTCTGGTATTAACTTTGGTCCTTTTAACTGTTTTTCCATCTACTGTATTGCTTTGAGATGCCACTTTTAATGGTGATATGTAAAATAATGGTTTTTATTATTGTTATAGAGAAACATGATCAGATTTTCCCCGGTTCAGAAAAAAAGATCTAAAGTATACTAGTTTGTCACTCTTCTCATCCCCTCTTTGCTAAATGGCTTTTGAATAGAGTCACATGAAGAGAGAGGTGAAACAGCCCTACACAGCCCTGTCGCAGTACAGGAATATAATTATATCTTATTAATTTCTTTAGATACGCGATTCTTTTAATACAGTCTTTGCTGTGCTCTAGAGGATCCTTGTGATATTTCGAGCTCTGGTTGAATGATAAGTGTCGCAGTTTAAATAATTTTCGTAGTTAAAAATTATGAAATACTCTGTTAAAAGCAAGGGAGTTTTTATGTCCGTTGCAGTAAAAGAAAATGCCTGACAAAGTAGGGCTTGGACAGATTCCAAGTGCTTGTACAAATGTGCTAAAGAAATTATACTTTGAGTTTACAGCTTGTCCAAAGTCATTCATTATTAATACTATTAGTAGTATCTTCGGTAAAGGCTTTGATGCATAAATATTTCTGATAAAGGTAGGTTGTGTACTTTTGTCCAACTTAGCAATCTTGCTTTCATAAAATATACCAACTTTTTATTGACTGATGATTAACATGCTGTAATACACAGTTTAAATTTAAAAGCTCAAATGCTGTACATGAGAGGTTAAGCTTTATTGGCTCCTCCTGGCGGTTTTACAAGATGATGCCGGATACTTTCCGGCATGACGTCAAATGACGCGATTTACCCCGTGATACTGCGTGATACTGCGACACGCCCACCGGGGTATACCGCGAAATACCCCACCCATTTTGAATGGCTGCATCTGTATATGTAGTAAATACAGTATGATATTGTGTGGTTTTAAAATACTGTTACTAAAGTATAGTATGTGTGAAACATATTTTTCATAATCAAAGTCTCAAGTAAAGTTGTTTCTTAATTGACAGTATTTGTTGCTGAAATTAACAGTAAGACACAATATAGATTATTTTAATAACACAAAAATGTGATTTAGCACATTGTGCTATATCACTTTGCAACTCATAACTTGCAACTTACTGGATCTAAGCAGGTGTAAGCCTGGCCAGTACCTAGATGGGCGACCTCCTGGTAAAGCTAAGGTTGCTGCTGGGAGAGGCTTTAGTGGAGAAGTGTTACTCATCACAGTATATAGTATAACATTGTGACGACAATATGCAAGAAAAAATATGCCATAGATAAAAAATGATATAAAATATTTGATTTATTATAAAACCCCTAACATCAACACAGCACATGTATTTTTTTTCAATGTGAGAATGCTAAGACTAAACCTTTAAGTAATAATGTACACCCAACTAACAACACATGTGTATGACTCTCAGTATTAGGCTACAAACAGTAAAATGGCAATTATATTCCCCATTGTATTAACAGTTACAACAGATACAAATGTCAAAACAAAAACAACTGAAATCTTTTAATACAGAAGTTACTAATCCTATTGTATTTCACACCTGCATGTGAGATCACGGTGTGTACATTTGACAAAGTGGCTTTAAAAACTTCATATTTATAAATAAATTAACACAAAAAGGCCAGAATAAAACAACTGTTGAGCAGTCAGTTGAATTAGTTTGTTTTGGTCTGCACCATGCCCTACAGGAAGGTGAACAGGTTAACACTGTAGATGCTACCAGGTAGTCGCCCTGTTAAGTTTATGCGAATTGGAGTTCCTAAGCAGTGCTTCATCAGAAAAGACTGAAATAAACACGTTTAAAAAAACAAAATTTAGAGTTTAAATTTTAAAAAATCACTATATACATAGAGGTATTTAAAACTAAATAGTGAAGGCATGTAAAACCCTCAATTGTGATTTCTGTTTAAGGGCATCTTAAAATTCCCTCGATCTTTCCAAGCATCCTTGAGATTGTTGGTCGGGATGTTCATTTATGTTATTACTTTATTATTAATATTATTTTAATATTTGAAACACTGTCAAGTATTATTTCACATATAAAATTAAGATAAATGTGAATAAAATTCACATATAATTCTATTATTAGAGAAAATCTTTAATATGCCAATTTGTTAAAAAGATAACTTGGATTTTGACTAGGATCAAACCTAGACCCTATTGCATGACTGCAGATTTCTACCAATTCTGTCTCTGTCAGTCTGAGTTGAGTTCCATAGCAACACTTTTCTAAAATAACCACAGCACGTGACCGACATTAAAGACATTGATGTAGAAAATGTTTATGAAGAAGGTGTAATACTGTTGTGTACCTTATGTTTTATTACTATTACCTTCTATACTAGAGATTAATATAGTTAATTAATACATTAATAAAGTTAATTATGTTCAGAGTTATTTTTATTCTTAGCTACCAAAATTTCCCTTTAAGTGACATAATTCCATATTTATATTCTACATTAAGTGGATTTAAAGAAGTATATGGAAACATTTAATGAAGCAATCGTTTCACTAACATCTAATGCACAACAGATGTCGTCTATCTTTTATCTTTGGACAGTGAACCACACACAGAAGTACTAAGCATGTGCTGTAGCACCTCTAACATGGCAGCAAAATAAAATGTGATTGCAACCAACACTGAGAACATTTATTCACTTTTACAGTATGCTATCAATGTCTATTTGTTTCATTCAGATTAGTATTCCAAATTAAACTATCTATTTTGTAATATAATTAGAAAAGATTAATTATATGATAATCACTTTAAATTAATAATTTAAAAGAGAAAGGCATCAATTTTAATAATCATTTCTCACATCGTTTTCTCTTTCAGAACAATTGAAAGATGGCTCTCAAGAAGTTTTTTTTGACTAATTATTCTGAATCAATATTTCTACAGTGTGCATTAACAGTTACAGGGCTTCATTTTCCTTCATTTTACAAATCTTCATGTCTTTAATGTACTGAAAATGTTCTAATAAGCAACATCAACACAAAGAAAACTGGATTTTTTAGTTTTTTTTTCTTTAAGTAACATAGTAATGGTCTGTATGTACGCGCTGTAGTAGTCTGCCCCCCAAAAAGTAAGAAAAAAATGACTGCATAACTGTACAAGTTCAATATGAACTTTTAAGATGTAATCTTCATAATTAGGTTTCTTGATTAATTCTATGACTTTTACATCCCAGAATTTCAAAAGAAGATATTTGTCTTGTACATACAGTGGGTATAGAAAGTCACCACCCCCTTTCAAAATGTTCACCTTTTCTTGCCCTAAAGCCCAAAATCAGACTTTTTCCATTTTTTTCCATTTAAAAATTGTACCTCGCAACATCCAAGTGAAAAAAGAAAGCAAAAATTCTAAAGAAATTAAATATAAAAAGTAGAATAACTGGGTTGGATAAGAGAACACCCCCTGAGTCAATACTTGGCGGTTTGCTTGATTTACAGCCTTCAGTCTGTGTGGATACATCTTTACCAACTTTGCACACCTAGAGGGAAGAATATTTGCCCATTCCTCCTTACAGAATTGTTCATGCTCAGTCAAACTTCATGGTGACAAAGTTCTTTTGAAAGTACTTTTCATCCATAGTCGGTTCTTTGCTTTGAAATACACTTCCAAGCACTGGAATCCTCAAGAAACAGCTGCTTTAATTCTGAAATAATCAAAATCACCCCCAATTGATCACAGGTGGGAGCCAATTAGCTTGTTGTGTGATCTGTAAGGTGATTGGTTATACCTGAGCAAGTTTACAAATGCAATTGTAAGGGTTGTGTTCACTTATCCAAATAAGGTATTTTACTGTTGTGATATTAATTAATTTTCACAATGTTTTAGAATTTTATTTTCACTTGTGGGTTCACTAATGTGGGTTACTATGTGTAAATAAAAATGGAACAAGCCTAATTTAATTTGTTTTATTTTCAGAGTGACATACAACAAAAGGTACACATTTTGAAAGGGGGTGGTGACTTTCTATACCCACTGTATTTTGATGAAGACTGCAATATGAATGATGAAAACTTTAATAAAATTCAGCTACTGCCAATATAAAATCCAAAATATTGATTGTAATCCATAGAAAGAAACATCTGAGTCACAATCAAATGTTAAAAAACATTCAGGTATAAAGTATCTGTTCTGTAGATATAATTTACATGTACAACTACAGTTTTCGGATGACTCTTTTTTTTGCAATCATGGGGTGTATTAGTGAGGGGAGGGAGGAGGAATACAGGAACTTGATTACCAGTTTTGTGGAGTGGTGTCATCTTAACCATCTCCAGCTAAACACCAACAAGACTAAAGAAATGGTCATGGACTTTCAGAGGAAAAAGTCTCCACTGAACCCCGTTTCCATCCAGGGTGCAATCCTACAAGTACTTAGGGGTACACCTGGATGATAAGCCGGAGTGGACTGTTACACCTGTACAAGAAACCTGTACAAGAAAGGTCAGGCTCTATTTTCTTAGGAGGCTCAGGTCCTTTGGTGGATGTGGAGAACTGCTGCACATTTTTTATGAATCAGTGGTGACAGCGGCCATCTTCTACGTTGTTGTGTGCTGGGGCAGGAGCATCATGGCAAGAGTTGTAAATAGGCTCAATAAACTCATCAAGAAGGCTGGCTCTGTGTTGGGACTGAGCCTTGACACCCTGGAGGTGGTGGCGAAGAGGATTATGCTGACCGAGAGCCACAACCATCATGAACAATGTGTCTCATCCGCTACATGGGACTGTTATTAGGCAGCTGGAGCACTTTTAGCAACAGACTGCTCCAGCTACGGTGTTCAAGGGATTGTTTCCGCAGGTCCTTCCTCCCGGCGGCTGTCAGGGTGTATAACGCTGCCCTAGGCTAGGACTGTTAGCCCTTTATCTGCTCGTCTATGGACAGCATGTTGCGCTATTGTACTTTTTGGAAACTCAATCAGTATATACCTATGCACATTTTGCACATATTTTATTGTTTTACAGTGACTATGAGCATATTTTGCACACACCTAACACTATATATTTATTTTTGTACTCTATGTATTATTTTGTACTTATTTTAATTTTTCATCTGTTCTGATGTCTGTTTTTGCCTGTCTTGGGCTGGGCTGCTGTAAAACCTCAATTTCCCTTCGGGATCAATAAAGTCTTATCTATCTAAGGATGTACAGATTGGCATTTCTTTATGACCAAATTTAATTGAATCACACCTTGTATGAGATCAACAAAATTCCGATTCGATAACCCTTGATCAGAACCATAAAAATGTTCCCTTTATTACAAAAACCTCTCTCATTCAAAATTAGGTTTGTATCCCTTTTCTGTGGAAATATTACACAATTCTTACACAATGCATTTGAGGAGCTTGTACATGTAAATTATCTCATTCAAAACAGTAATTTACTGAACTCCTGAACTGTAACTTTTTGCCAAGATTGTCATTTAAATTTTAAAATTTCATTAAATTTTAATTGTGTAGGAATACAGTGCCTCAGGTTTTATTAAACTAACCTTCTTACAGACAAATGCAATGTAAACAAAGCTTCATTCATATAGAAATTCAACCCTCATATACTACATATGCACATTAAATGTGAATTAAATGTGAATTGAAGTAATTAATAAAAATTAATTAACTTAAAAAAATATCTAATTCATGCAAAAGTAAACTTTAAATACTGTATTTACTGTATACTGTAAATCAGAATCCATTTAAAAAGAAATCCATCATTGTTTTTCAAAATTGTTGCAGGGTGTTAATACTACCAATATTTAGGATTTCAATTATATTATTGAAGTCAGTGTTACTCAGAAATGCATTTATTATTGTGAAACAATGGAGAGCACACAGAAAGTATGTTCTAAACAAAACTGGGCTGGCTTGAGATACCTTAATTGGGGCTTACAATTTGAAAACTGATGAATGGTTAGAACAATTCACTCTTTTTCACTTTGGACACTGGGTCCCAAGACGATGAAGTTCTGTGGCCTTTCATCTGTTTTCAAGGGACACAGGAACAATTTATAGACCACTCATCAACTGTTTCAGACTATTATTCTGCCCATACATAGACCCTTCTGCCATATGATCTTAACTTCATCTCATTTAACAATGAAACTGTCAATTTGTGGATGTACCTGAAAAGCCAACTCCTAATGTTAGCTTGTAAACACAATATAATAGTTTAAAAATATGCCTTTTGAAGTTCTAAATTTAAGATGTTTGTAATCCTTGTGATCAGCTGGTATTAGTAACAAATGCACGACAAGAGGCTCTTTTTTAGCCCCACAACTTCATCTCAGGATTGAAATGAATGAATTCTGTACTGTATATTAAACTTTTGCTTTCAAAAGGAATCAAAAAGAGTACTGGTGGTACTACTGATAATATTAATAACTCATTTACCAAATAAAAATTACTCAATTGTATTTTCATCCATCCCTGACCACTGACACTATTAAATATTTCAAGTGATTACTGTGCTACACACATTTGGGTTAATGTCTTAAATCTAGAATACTAAAAGTTTATTTTCATCTAAAATGTATAATTATAATAATTTTTCTGGCTTATCTATTTGTAGTATGAAAAACTAGAAAAAATATGAGTTTAACAAACCTTTAATTATTAACATTTTGCTTCCTAAGTTCATACATTTTTTTTATTTAAAAAAGTTGACATAGGGCAGCAACTTGTTGTGCTGAGTTTTGATTTGATTTGAAAGATGAAAATGTCGGGAAGGACTGTACGTTTTCAGTGTGTTGCAGCACATTAACTTTTATTAATATGTTTGTTTTTTTCGGAAATGGTTACACTGCTGTGAAAACACATGTAAACTCTAGATTTAGAGGATTTTGGAGATTACGTTCATGTGTGGTATTTTGTGAAATGATAAAGAATATGTGGCTTATGGTAATGGAAAGTGTAACTTTAGCTGCAAATTTACACATCAAGTTGGATGGGGCTCAAGTTCAATTGAGGGACTCAAGGATAGAACAACTCAGGGGTAAATAACCAAGGGATCAAGTTTTAGACAGGCCGAGATCAGTATATATTAAAAAGAGCTTTAAACACACTGATTAATTTATATTTTAAATATTAAATTCATAAACATACTGAATGAAACCAATATAAATTAAATTCTTTTATTCCTTACTGTACTGTACGCTATCCTAACAAGGGTAGATATTAGTCTGATTGGCTGATCTAATCAAATCCATCTAATCTTTGGGAAAGGATTAGAGACATGGTTAAACAGAGATCCACAAACTTTACATTGTATAACTGGAAGAGGATTTGTTAGAGGATGATTAAATAATTTGTGAAACAATAAAGGTAGGTAGGTTCCCTTTTCAGGCCATAATGGCCCATGGGGAATGGGGGACAAGGGCCACCATTTTCCTTTGACCATCCGACACTGGAGGTGGAGGTGATGTGTTCCGCATCACACTCTGGCCAGCCTATTACCGCTGGAAGGATTAACCCCCGGTAGTTATTTGGCAAGCAGGCTGAGTGGACCTGCAGCTAAATCACTTGCCCCTACCTGGGACTGAATCCGGGACCTTCTGATTAGGTGCTAGATGCCCTTGCTGTCTGAGCTACCACAACCCCAGGAAGCAATAAAACAAGTTAATTAAACAGAGGAATGTAACATTATTTTTTATATTAATGAAAATTGAATAAAATGTCTTATTTAAATTTCCTTTTGTCCTTTAGATTGCATAATTAGCATTAAGACAAAATATAAATCATTGAGTGTCTCCCTCACCAACCAAGCAAAGAATTTATTGTTGATGTATGGAAACTTTAAACGTCTTTTGAATTGCATATTTAGTGCAGTTATATGTAGTGCATATTTAGTGCACTATTGCATTCAGACAGAAGCCACTCAACTAAATGTGTTACTTGTTAAAGTAATTTTGTGCAATGGAACTAATTTAGGTGCATCATAGCAAAGATTGTGAATACCTATGAAATCAACAAATTTTCATTTGGATTTTTGTCTTTTTTGGATGACATTTGATTAATTTCAACAGTTAGATTATTTATTTTGTGTATTCAAGCTTTGATTAAAATATTAACTTTCAAAATAGGTATACATAATTTATAATTCAAAATAATTGTATTTTGAAATAATCATCATTGAAAATGTGTGGTAAAAGTTTCCAAGATACTGTATGCTCACTCACACTAACAAAATATGTACAGTATGCAGAATATGCATATACAGGACTTAAGTATAGAGGATTGTCAGCTTGCGGGTTAAGTTGCTTCTGCTGAGTATGTTATCATTCATTGATAATGACTGAGAGGCTCAGTGAAAGGGCCAATCTCTGTGTATGTGCGTTGTGATGTGGTACTAGTACTGCATTACTTTAATCCTGATCCTCAATGCCACAAAAGCAACAAGCAGTTTCCATCTTCTTGAACTGTTAAAACTGTCAATCTGACTATTCAATAGGCCACTTAGTTTAAAAAGCTCATTTTCTCTCCCTGTGCTCTGCTTTCTAAGTGTCACTTCAGTTTAAATTTCACTACAGCTATAACCTACAAAAGACCTCCCAATGAGAAACTATACTAATGGTACTGGCCCTGCTATTTCATCAGTCCACACAGAGGTATTGCAAAATGCCTTCATCCAAAGCATCTAAAACCTTTCATTTAAGCACTTGTGATCATTTTCTTTCTCAATTCAACATACAGTATATAGTACAGTATATAGGAAGGACAAAATTATTGTATGTACCTTAACATGTTTACATTCTCTTTTTTTTGTAATCCATTTTTTTATTCAATTCAGATTTTCTAGACACAGAATAAACTAATACAGCCCCACATCCCTGGCCTAACATCAGTGATTCCCACCTCTGATCTTTGACCCAAGGGCCTCCAAAAATCAACCCAGACAACTACAATAGAAGTACCAAGCAATATAGCATTAACTATCCCAAACCAGGAATTAAGAAATAATCTTAAAGTAGGACAGAATACAATGATTAAGGGGAGGGAATGGAGAGGCTTCCACTGTATCACCAATCTTTTTAGCTCTAGATCTGTTTCTGCTGTTGTGAGAGAAAAAGATTTAGAATGAAACATGTTTATATTCTCAAACCCAATTGTTGTTTGATAACAATAACATTTTAAGTATATGAGAACAAAAATGGAGACATACTTATTTTCATATTATTTCTTTTCTCACTGTTTGAGGACTATAAAAAGAAAAACATTATTGCTAAGAAAATTGACAGTGAAGCATGTAGCCACATGTAGCTCATCTTGCAAGTAATGTAGAGTTATTTAAACTTGACAGCTGTTTTATGGCTAAAGTGAAATTAGTTCTTGTACTGCCAGACCCTTTTTGTTTCACAGTTTCACCAAATGCAATAGCTGCCTTCTAAGGTCAAGAGTAATTGGTACTGCTATTTATACCACAAGAAATCTTTCAAAGTACCCAAGTTACAAAATGTGCTGAACTCCTATTTCACATTTATATATACTGTATACTGATTATACACTGTGCCTTGCAAAATATTTCAGCTCACCAGCACATTTTCCTCATTTTGTTGCCAACAGAGCTTGTAAATCATTACACTTTTAAATGAAACTTTATATTTAGTCCATTTAGGTTTTACAATCAATACAGAAGTTTGACCTTCTGTCAGATTAATTCTTGATAAATTTCACATTTGTAGAAAACTTTGTTCAGCCAAAACCTTTTGCATCTTAAAAATATTTGTCAAAAGCCAGTAAAGATGAGCCAAAGTTGATATCCACTTTTGCTGAAATGCCTGACCATTCTTTTTTTTTTTATTAGGTGCTGGCTTTCTTGCCATCATTAGCTCATTGGAGTATCATTTTCTGTTACTTATAGAAGTCAAAGTAAGTTCAGATACTGGTATTTGAGAGATATTTTTGTAGGGATGGTTTTCCAAATCACAAATGCATTCATTGCTCAAATACATGTCTCTTGTTAAGCTCAGTCATTAGCTGCAGCTGTCTCTTACACACAATTTTTCAACTCAAAAGCCAGTTACTTATGATTGCAGCTGTTTCACTCCAATGACCTTCAAAGTTGTTTGGATAAGACGGGTAATTTGCGATCTCAATTGAACTGATAAGTTACCAAACCACACTGTTATACCATATCCGATAATGCTCTCGATTGCAGTGTGGTAAAAGAGTAGCATTATTTCCTGTCGAAGCCCAAACACTCTTAGTCTTCGCAAGAAATATAAGCACTGCTGAACTTTGGAGCAAACACTCTAAACATGAGTAGTCCAGCACAGGTTACTGTCTATGTGTACTCCCAAGTACTTATATGAATCAACCTGAGTGATAGGTTTGTTGTGGATTACTACATAGAGTATGAGTGATCACCAACTGCTCTGGGATCAAAAACTATTTCTTTTGTTTTATTAACATTCAAAATTAGGCTGTTGTTGATGCACCATTGCACAAACCTTTGGAGTTCCCATCCGAATGATTTTTGGTGACAAAATTGACCTACGTTAGGACCAATAAGTCTGACTTTTATTACATGTAAGGTTACAAAAACAATTATCAGAACTTAACTAAAGGATAACCTTCCTGTATTTGAAAATAACATCCCAGGGAATAGTCAACGTGGATTTAGAAAATGTAGATCTTGCCTCATGAACTTGATGAGGTTTTTGAACAAGCAATTACAGTAACTGACTCCAAAGAAAATATAATGCAGTGTATTTAGATTTTCATGTTTTATTTTTTTATAAAGTTCCCCTTGAAAGATTAATTATCAAATTGCAGACACATAGCATTCAGGTTCATTTGGATTGAAAATTATTTGATAATACCTAAAGTGTACAGTTAAGGGGTTAATTAGGGTGATGTAATTAGTGGAGTACCACAACGATCTGTACTAGGACCACTGCTCTGCGTAATTTATGTCAATGAACTAGATTCTGCTGTAGTTAGGAAACTTAAGTTTGCAGATGATACCAAATTGGAAGTATTAGCTAATACCATAAAGGCAACACATGAAAAAGATTTTGATAATGTTCAATATTGGGCAAATAAATAACAGACGGTTTTTAATACATACAAGCTTAGGGTTTAGCATGAATCAGAGAACATTACTAGAAAAATAAGAGGACATGCAAATAAAACTGAGAACAGGAGAATAGACACTACTTTATCCCCCAACACTTTATCCCACAAAGTATAGTGGGAGTATGGAACAAGCTACACAGCCATGTGATTCAAGTTAATAATTTGGTTTCCTTCAACAAATGAATGGATAACATCAATTAACTACTAACTACCAAACAAGCCAGATGGACTGAAAGGCATCCTCTTGTTTGTGACCCTTTTCGTGTTCTTAACTGTAATGGTCCATGTAGAGCTATGTTGGGAATCTGTCCCCTGTGAGCTGCAAGGTTTACTTACAATTTTGTTTTCATATTGCCATCTGGAACAATAACTAATCCACTGAAAAACCTTTTCATCTCATACATAATCTATATGGATGGAGTTTTCAAATTAGCACATTGCAGCAAGAGTCTTTTTCAGCAGAAGAGGGACCCATTTATATCAAGTATTTCCTTAATCATCATAAATTTTCAGGTTTTTAATCATAAAGATGTAAATGAGATATTTATTAGACCTTACATTCTCGGAAGAATTTAGAAAATAAATTCTTGTTTGGATCAGCAGAGCTATTCTCAGCAAAAAGAGTCCCTAAACTTTATTGTCTGATATGGTCTCCTGGGAGCTGGAAAGTGTTATCAACAATCATCAAAGGCGTCTCCAAGAACATGCGAAACTTTGGCTTTGTAGGCCTAGCTGCTGCAAATGGTGCATACAAATGAGAAAGGCTTAATAATTCTTCAGACCTTCAAAATCCTTTTTTCCCTAGACTAATTTTGGTGTGTTTAAGGTTCATAAAATCTCAGTCACTATGAAAAGGCCTGTAAATACAGTATATAGTAACATGGCTGTTTTATCTTTACATCTGGGACTTTTCCACAGCAAGATATCAATAAACCAAACAGTTTGTTTAGTAAAAATATTTTAAATGTGCACACATAACACCATCACAGTTTAATCTATGTTTTAGATCTGTCTGCAATTGATTTTTCATCTGACAGTATACAAGTTTTTCTTATGTTCCTCTTGATACTGAAAAATCAAACAGCATAATCCACTTTTAATGTTATTATTTTGAGAACTAGCTTCAATGCCCATAAAAGACGTGTGTCTGCTTGTGTTAAATACTGTAGTTAAATACTGACTTGAGATTAGGCAGAATGACTTAGAGGGAAAATCAGATCCCAGTTATGGAACAATCAAAACATTAAAGGTACTTTCAGATGTTTAAAAAATGTGACAATTCAGTGGCATGCTGCTCAGATTTTGAACATAAGCCCACATTGTGGTGTCCCCTTAAATGAATTCAATGCAATCCAAGTGTCAAAATCCAAATACAACTGAAAGATTGCTACAATTATGGTGAGACACATAATGGTCTTCTGACTTTATACAGATTGCAGATGACATTGTCCACATACAGTATATACAGTATATAAATAACCAAAGTTACGCAAAGTTACGCAAAAAGTATTATAAGAGTCCCTGACTTTGTAGTGCATTCTCTTTTTTTAAAACTTTCATGAGTCATTGGGATTCACTGATCTTCATGTTGTGACCATTAAGATGCCTCCTTAATTTTCTCAAGTCAATAAAATTGAAATTGTATCACTTTTGGTACAAAATCACATAAATCAAATATGCAAAGTAGCTTTTTTTCTGTATCATGACAGCTTGAATACATTTATTTGGACTTTGTGTCGTTTCTTTAATAATAGTTCAGGTTTTTGTCTGTTTGCTTTACAATATACCTTAATGTTGAACTATTCAAAATGAATTAAAAAGCTAATAAAATACTACTTTTATTTTTCTATCAAATCTCAATCATTTTTCTGGACCAATTATAATCAAACCAAATACAATTTCTTGTATTTCTCTTTTTTTTCTCTTTAATTAAGGTAGTTCAGAACCAACTTAAAGTGTATTTCACCGATTTTCCTTAAATGTGAATATACTGCATTATTAATTGAACCTGTGGTTACCAATGATTTTTGGTAACATAAATTCCAAACTAACATGTAACCAAACAAATAAAGGCAGTATGTTATTAAAATGTGGCATAAAGAAATGAAACCAACTATGTTTATGCATTTCTGGACTACACTTCACTAATTTTTTATTGAGTGACTAACATTCAAGATACACATCACACTTGCTTGTGTTTTGATAACCTGATTCATGAATTTTGCTCTCTGGCATTTTATGACGATCCATCAGGGTGATTATGTAACCTTTGACCTGCTGCCAAGATTTTTACATTTGGGTCATTACGAATGACTGTTTAAGAATATACTAAGAAAATACTAAGCTTTGTCAATAAGCAACATAGCTTCTTAAAGCTACAAAATATTTCATAGCAAAACAGAAAGTAAAGCTTACGTGGAAAACCTGTGTTGTTTTAGGCAAAGCAATTTTGAAAAAAATAAAGCTATATAGAAGATACAAGAAAGCTGCAGTATGTACAAGATACAAGGCACTTCAATGTAATATTTCAATCTAGTTATTTTTATCTAAAACCGACATCATGATAAATAAAGTGGTGATGGAGTGGTTACTTGTGATGGAAAACTAGTGGCAAACTTTCGGAAAATCAATTGAAATCTGTATGTTCAATAAACTTTTAATTCTGTTCGTTCTTTATATACAGTATATGGACTATGGAAATTACATTGCACTGGGAACGTAAAAACACCTACAATTCTAAACTCAACAAATTAATACCCTACAGAAGATATTTTGATAAATGCAGAGATTTAAATGATTATGATTTTTGACTCTGTCTTAGACTGTGGAAATGTACTATGCAGAACGTTCACAGAATTTCCAACATATGGAATTAATTTTGTAGCTCTCGAAATCACCAATTTAAACTAAAATAAAAAATAATAAGTATCCTTGAGATATCCTTTTTTTCTTTTCTAAAAAAATGTTGGTCAGGTCTATTGTTATTTTTTTATGATTTTATCATGCTGTTATGAAATTGTAACATACTGTACAATAAGATATTAACAGACAGCTGCTAAAGCTTATTCTTATTGTTACTTATTTGTAAGAAAGTGTTTAGTATATATATATCAAAAGATAAAAAAAGACCATTATGCTGGAATATTATGCACAGCATGATACAAACAAAATAATATCTTACATTTGTTGTCTTACATTTTTCAAACATTTTCTAATAAACATTTAATACTGTACTGTGTTTAATGCTGTCTGGGATATCACAGTGCCTACAACAGTATACCAACTGACACCTCATGCATTCTAGATGGCTGCATCTGTGTTATGCTGTGTTCTGGACTGCACAGAATTGCTGCAAGAAAATGTGTAGGTCATGGTTCATACTGTAGCAACAGGGAAGAGAAGCTACATGTACAGTGGATAGAATTATAAGTAAGAACATTACCTGCTATTTCATGAAAATCCTGTTTCATAGTATTCACTAATGTGAAAAACCATGCAAGACTGTTTTAGTGCAAATACCACTTTTCTTATTGAACACACCGCTCCTTTACTGAAGTCATCCAAGTCACCAACACAATAAAAACTGCACCAGTCACAAGTAATCTCAGAACTTGAGTTTCTGTTAATACTGAGCTATGATGATTGGTATTAACAATATATGGGCTTATGAGATTGCAAATGTATATTATAGTCTGCTGAAATAGTAACTTTCAAATATAACATATTGGTGAACTGAATGTTTGGTGATTTCTAAACAAAGCTCTAACAGCAACTGGACCTTTTAAGAAAGGTGATGTCATTGTTTTGTAGGGTACTGATTGGTTGGTGAGATGTGATTTTAACTGCAAAGTCAGGTTAACTTTGAACTAACCTGCATGGAGCAATCCAGAAATAGAGGATGTGTTTCTATAGTTTCTTAACTGATTTTGGTTAATTTGATCTTGGTTCATGAAATGGAAAAGCCAGAGATTTCTCAACACATGTATTAAAGTAATCTGTCTGAGTAATTTCGGTCTGTATAAATTTCGGTTTGACTGCATAGCCTGCAGCTGGCAATAAACTCAGCAGTATATTGTTAATTGGTTGTGTATTTGAAAAAGATTAGATTTTCATGTTGACTCTATGTTTGAATTTACTTTTATATTTCATTGATTACCAAGGTGGAAAAGCAAATAATTTGCACCTTGCTTTGGTCTCCAGCTTTAAAAATTTAGATAGTATTGAGATAATTAGAATGTGCTTTTGGAAAACTGCCATGTGCAAGTTATTTACCAGCACAGGAGTTACTTCTGAGTGAGAAGGTACCGTGCAGGTGTAATCAATTATTTTCTCCAGACATCCTCTGTGAAACTGAAGCAAATGTGGCCTGGAACTAAGGTAATTTTCAGTTAAATACAAAATGATGGAACAACCAAAACAGCCAAAACTGAAGCTTTAGTTAATTTGTTATAGTCCTTCATGTTGGTTTCTAATCTACAATTTGAATTGTAAATCATACTTTTATTAATTACTAATTTGATAGCCATTAAGAATAATTTATTTAGTTATTATGTAACACATTTTGCAATTAATTAATGTATATTACAGCTAAATTATGCACATTTAAATACAGTATTGTACATTCTTTTTTTAAACAGTCATGTTTTTTTCAAATGTTCAAAGAAATTTGAATTATAAACAGAAGAATAATTAAGCTTTGATGTTACAATGATGCTGCTACCACTCTATAACCAAATGCATATGCAAAATATCTGAAAGGATATGAATAAGCTTTTACCTGAAATTGTCATTAAGGCATAATTTCAGAGATATTGCCCCTGAATCATGATATTGTAAAGACACCTTACCTGATAGGGCTCTTTGAATCTGTTTTAATATGAGGAAAGACTTTTGATGGAGAATATATTTTATAACAAATTTGATATACAGTATGTAAATGAACTTGTCCTAGCCATAAGTACTTTCAAAACCTTTGTTTTATATCAATTACTTTCCATCATATTGGGGCAGTGTTTAGCATTGCTGTATTGCAGTGCTGGGACCCTGAGTTCACTACTTGGGGTGCTATCTGCATGGTGTTTTTATGTTCTTTCTGTGTTTGCATGGATTTCTTCCAATGCTCCAGTTTCCTCTCACTGTCCAAAGATATACTAAGAGCTAAACTGGTTTGTGGAAACACTGGCGCTGGTGTGAGTATGTGTGTGTTTGGATTGACATCCCATCCAGGGCGTACCCTGTCTTGTGCCAGGATAGGCTCTGGTGCCCCAGTGTCACCATATGGGATAAAGTGGTTAACCCATTAATGCTTTCCTGTGCTAACTGTACTGTATGCATATTAATGACAAACAATTTCATTAATACAGTGATTATATTGTTAAAAGAGGATGTCGTTAACACATTTCTATCACAATTCCAAATGAGATATGTCACAATACTGTATAACATGAATATAATTATTTTTTAAATTACATACAGTATATAGAATTATAATAGGCTAATTATTAGTCATTAGAATTAACAATAATTTTATTTTATGTATTATTGATAAAAATATATATTGTTATGTATTGTGAGTAATTGTCTTTAAGACTCTAGACACAATGGGTAAGCCTGTGTCAGCATTTCCAGTTCTCAGGAGCTTCGAAGCAAGAATTTGAACCTTGTTAAGAAAGTCTGCCATTCTGTTGTTGTTAGGAAATCTGATTTCTAGTGTAAAGAATCTCTCTGTTAAAAAGGGCCTCTGCTGGTTAGTGGGTGCATTTTTAGAATAGGGCCTGTGTAAGCATACAGTATATTTGAGGATTTAAATACTTGGAAGCAGTCTGGGGTTTTCTGGGCGGTCAAGATGTAAGCCTCTGGAACGTCTTGTTTGTAAATGTGTAAATAGTGTAAGTTGTATTTTTTATGTTTATGTTGCGTGTTGTCATTGTCATTATTAACTAATATTTGTTAAACCCAGTGTGCCTGAATTATTACTCTTTTCACCACAGCTGTGCTATATTCCCAGACAGGGCATGTGATATCATTGTTGCATGTGCTGTGATGCAAACAAAATGTCACTGTAAGGAAGGAGAGAGTTCCTTACCTACACCTGTACCCTATGATGATCTTCCTCCCATTTATCTGGATCAACAGGATGGCAGAGCTATAAGATACGTCATGGCTGAACATCATAAAATAGTGATTTCTACTAAACGAGATGCTATTTTGTTTCATTATCACAGTTTCAAATTCCAAAACCTTATTTTTATTCTATCTGTAAACTTTTTAAACAATACATAATGATAAAAAAATATCCATGTTAAATTCCCACTGGCAACATGTGAAAACTTGTGTGGCCAAAATATGTCATCACTGAAGAATGAACCATGTTTAAATCCACACCTTCAGTCAACGTATATAGTACAGTATGTACCAGTTATTAAATATAATATGTAGCCTTGTTTGATTTGTTTACATTTTTATAACAGAAATAGGGAGATAATGCAATTGGCATACAAGAATAGTAGTCTGAAAATAGAGTTCCCTTTGTGTCTCATCCAACGTGCCATTTTTATTCCACCTTTTGTCCTGTTGATTTGTACATTGCTGTCTGAAATGTTAGTGATGCAGTGGAAGGTGAACTCATCCATCGCCCAATTCTTTCTCAATTAGAAAAGAAGTAAAATAAATTGGATTGCTGTAACAGCTGGGGTTTTAAAGGTACTGAATGTTAATGCAATGAATCTAGAGAGTTTGGACTTTAAGGTTGCTGAGCTGGAGGACAATTTCCATCACTTAGTGGATCTGCAGAAGAGAATGGAGGACAAATCCAGTTGAGTTCTTGGAATTGTCAATCTGTATAATGTTGGTATAGCCGTGATGAATTTATTCTGTCCTGGGTCAAAAAGTAAAACAGAAATAATAGATATTTGTATCCATAATTTTTGTCTTTTATTTTACTGAAAGAAAATGATAATATCAGAAGTCTTGTAAACATTTACATCAACCAATCTGTCAATCTATCTTATATACTGTACATAAAAATTAAACCCCTTACACAAAGTGTTCAAAGTTTGACTTGCCATATTTTTAAGTAAAACTTGTTTTTCTTAGGAATCCAAAACTGTCAAATGTATATAGTGAATGGTCCGACTCCATTTAATAATAATAATAATATCATCACTTTATTAACCCTTTACAATTTCTTGTATTAGGAATTATCTTTTCACATATCCCAGCTTGCTCTCCATGAGACACACAGAGAGGGAGAGAGCCTGGGGTCAGAGTGCAGGGTCTGCCATTGTACGGCACCCCTGGAGCAGTTGGGGTTAAGGGCCTTACTCAGGAGCCCAACGGAGTAGGATTCCTCTGCCGGCTGCAGGATTTGAACCAGCAACCTTCTAGCCACAGGCACAGATCCTTAGCCACAGAGCCACCGCCCTGCCCATTTATTTAATTGATTCCATAAAACTATATCACTTTAGATTATAATCACACATATTCTTCCTCGTATACTTTTCCTTCTCTCAAAATGTATGCATTTTAACCTGGTATGATTGCAATCTTTTATCTATGAAGTTGAATGCTGTGTTTGGTGCTGCTTATTTATTAGATACAGTATTTATATGCATGAAATCTTTTTGAAATGTAAATAACATCAACAGGCTAGAGTTCTACATATTTTATAAACAGTAATAGGCTTGAGCATTGAAATATCCAAAGTGCAGATAGTACTATTTTTGGAACTTAACAACATCAGAAATATTTCAAATCAAAGAACGACATCCGTCTTTTTTCCCCTTGTTTGGTTACTGTTAAAGGGGAACTGCAGAACTATTTTTTTATTTTGGGGTTTGAAAGAATGATGAGTGCATCAAACAAAAATGAAAGCAAAATGTGCACTGTAACATGTAAAATCTCCTATTTACAGTACGTCACAAAATTTCCAGATATGTGCAGCACCATATTGCCATAATTGTCTGCAATTCAGAACAAGGCAACAAAAAATCCAATGATTGAACAGGCCCTATTACATTGTAAACAAACAGGCTTATAAATATCTCTTTTAATCCAGTAGGAATATTGCTCTTAGGTATAAAATCATATTTAATGCATATCTTAATTTAGGTCTTTAACATAATTATGATAAAAATGATCACTTAAATCATGAATATAGCTTTTGTCTATTTTTCTATAAAGCACTGCTATCACCCTCTTATTGGGCAAAAATGGCAGGAATGGCACCTGGTTTTAGCACAAGTTTTGGTTTATAATCCGAAATGAAAATATATTTCATACTATGAACTGTCAGGCTATCATGTAAACCCCAAAGCAGAGAAAATTGCAATACACATGTCCTATCCCATATTAACAATATTTGAAAACAATCTATTTATGTTGCAATAAAGCACATGCTTTAGAACATGCCAGTTTTGCGACTGTATTAATTTATACATAATGTTATGAAACTGACAAATAAAGGTAAAGTTTTTAGATACTTTAACTAGACTGCTAATTTCTATGAGTGCAATTGAACTGAATTTAACATATCAACTTTGAGATGGTTTTGATAACAAATACTCTGTTAACTCGACATGCAGATCACATTGGAATATTTCTGTGGTGAAATCTCTACTGCACAACCTGTACTAATTTGCTCATACATCACATTTCATTAGTCATTACAGTAACTAGTGAACAGGAAGGGCTGGTTTTCTCGCTCCTGCCCATGGCGAGACCAGCAGTTTACAACAACATGGCAATACAACAAAGTTAAAGATTTTGTGCTTAATTTGTAAAATTTTGCAATAAATTCTGTAAATTAATTAATTTGTTACTTTAATTTGTTAATTTAATAACGTGTTTGAGAGATTTGGACTGCAGTTCCCATTTAAGTTGGTCCAGGCCATGGTCAAGCTTCTTAACTTAAATGATCTTAATAAATCAGGATAGGTAATTTATTCAATAGTGAGATTCCTCATATAAAGAATGGTAAATACATTTAAGTGAAACTGAAATTTTCTTGTTTTTAAAAAGAATATAGTAATTAAAGGAAAATATTTTTCTTTGCGTAAACCCAAAGATATTTCATGTAAAAGGATACAAAAAACACTTGCTATAAGGTCTAGAAATATGAAGTTCAGAAATTAGTTTGAAAGAATTGAAGCAGATTCACACTTAAATAAATGTTAGCATTTGTCCTCTGAAAGAAATCCCCCACTTTCAGTAGAAACAATAATGCTTATCTATCACTGAGTAGATGTAATGGAACAACATTTCAAAGAATTGTTTTCCACCTTGATAGAGGAGGATCTAAAACCGATCTTTTCTAGTGACAATATCTCTGAAAACTTGCATTACAGAATACATCCAATGATATTCCTATATTTTATACCAAGGTACTGTATAATGACAAAATGAAAAGAAAGCTATGAGTATAAAAAAATTAAATGCGTACCCCATGAATTCTTATACACAAAACATTATGAAAATAATGATTGCAAAAATTCATAATTGTTTTTAAATACTTAACAGTAAAGTCCCTTTGTGTAATATATTTTCATAGTTAAAATCTAAAATAAGAAAGTAGTATTAATAAGACAATAAACTACAGTACAAACAATTAAGATTGTTATGTAACACTCTCTCTCCTCCCTTTTTCCCCACTTCAATGTCAAGGACTCTGGTTCCCCATTGCAGATTGAGAAGTGCAGAAAAGTGGATGAGGCGTGCAACAGGCAAAATGCGAAAAAAGAGGTATTTGATTTGATCACAAGAAATGCAGTGAGACTTACGTTATTTTGTAGTATACTTTAAACTTATTATACTTTAGTATATACTTTACCCGACCATCATATTCTCAATCATGCATATACATTTTCAGATTTATACAGTTTAAACTTGAAGAGCAGGATTAGCTACAAATGGTTCAACAAATAAAAACAGTAAAAACAGAGGGATCTGGAGGTACATTATGAGTGTAACATGGACAGTGGGAACCCAACCCCTATTTTCATATACTGAAATATTTAATGACTGTGGTTCTGCTAACCACAGGGGTTTTCATCAATGTAACCTCCAGGGTTGGAGAGGGAAATCTGTATATCAAATGTCTTAAGAGGCATGCCAATTGGTGTCTCATTTCTTGTATTCTTCAAGTATTCTCTTGTATTTTTTTAATGAAACTGTTCATTCTTGGCAAAGTTTATCCATTTAAAATAACTATATAAAATGCTCTGTATTAACACAAGGCCAAATAAAATACTTAGAAGGAAATTGATGAAAACAGTGCTGTTTTGATGATGGCCTTGTGCAGTGGTTCTGTGCAAAGCTGTATATGAAACAGAAGCTGAAATAATCTCTGGGAACTGTAATGAAAATTAAGTTTTTAATGAAGTAATTAATTTAAGAAAAATGTAAGTCAAAATAACCCCCCTATGTAAGACCTTTGTAAGTGGGAGGCGAATAAAACAGAACTCCTAAATTTCAGCTGTGCTTCTGTTTCAACTGTGTAAGGTAATTAATTCCAAAGTTTTTTTTTAACTATATTTGGAAACAATTTCAAATTGCATTGGAATGCATCTTAATACGCTCTAAATTAGAAAGAGTACTCTAAACACTTTTAGCAGTACATTATCAGACATTTAACTGAGAAAAGGTAAATCTTATCCTATTAAAGTCACTGAAAGTTTGTTTTTGCTCTTTTTAAGTGGATTTGGAGCAACTGAGGGGAATTCTATCTGTCCATATATATACAATTGTAGAGAAAAAGTAATAGGGTCTATGTGTTTCAAAATGATGTATTTTTTGCTTGACCTTAATCAGACACTTTCCTTCCTCATACTCAATAAATAAAATTTATTCTAGCTTTCTATAATTACTTTTCTAGATTGGGGTGAGAGAGTACATTTGCATTAGATTATGAAGCTCCCAGTCATGTCCCTGTAGATGTCACCAGCAATTTTAAGGTCACTGTAATCTCTGTGGGTAAAAAATAGAATCATCTTCAAGATGTTTCAAAGGATAAACGTGCTGATCTAGAAAAAAGTCAGTCTGGAATTCAGCTATTTTTGAATACCATTACTTTTGTTCTATAGATTACATGTAAAGTTATAAGTATAGAGAGAAAGAAGAAAATTGGAAAAAAGAAATTGCAGTTCAGTTCTGTAAAATAAATTTGCATATCTGCTCAATACCATTCATGTCAATCTGCAGTCATGGAGGGTCATGAGGTCTTCTCATATCTGTCTTCCCTGTACACCCAATTACAATTCTCAACTTATTATGTTATTACTTATTATGAGTTATACCATTATTTGCTTAAATGAAATACAGTATATTGCATTCCTTTAGTATTCTTCCTTGTTGATCAAATAATATGTAAGAACATGTAATAATATGTAAATTAATAAAGCTATGTCAGACAACGAAATAAAAAATATCATTTTAATTATGTACGTAAGACATCTTGAAAGAGAATAAAACACCCAGTGGGTTTTTAGGACTGTTATTTTTTTTCTATTTTAATATTGGTTATCCAGGATCACTTTAGTTACAATAGTTATGTGATTCATAACTACTGAGCAGCAACACGTTGTTAAAATGTCTAGGCCTGGCTGTCAAAGGTGAAAATTAGATTACCAGGTAATCACAGGTACCATGGTGGTATACAGGTACTATATAACCCTTCTATTTGTAAATTGGAAGATATTATTTAAAAGTGATTTTACACAAATAAAGTTAATTTGTAATTATGTCAGTTTACTAGAGAATAATTCTAGACATATTTACCACATAATTTCATGGATGCAGAGAGAATTGAATGTGTTATCTGGCAGACATATTGCATGTGGTAAATTAAATTCCATCAAAATTAATATTCTCCTTTTTTAGTTTTTCTTGTATTTGAAAAAAAAAAAGGTGATATAAAGACAAAAAAGTTATAATAATTGTAAAAATTGAAGAACAATTAACCTACATTTTGCCCAGAGTGAATTGCCTTGCAGACCATTGAGGTTGTTTCATAACTGAATTGTTATTTCTGTGTTTATTTTAATCTATAATCCCACTAAAAAGGTTATTTTTATATCTGAGCCAGTGAAACAAATGAAACTGCAAAACAGTTTTTTTATTTTAATCTTTCATTTTTATTTTTACTTATTTTAAAGTTCAACAAATGAAAACAGTCCCTTGCAAAAGTATTCAGACGTTTCTTGTGGTGTCAAAATTACAAATTGATGCAAACACATTGTTACGACCCCAAGTGTCTAGGGGAAAAGGGGTGTAACATTTAGGATAATTCTTTTGGAAGCAGGGGGGTTTTGGTGAGGGACTAGGAAGCGTGATAACAAGGGTAAGGAAGTCCGAAGTCTCTCTGTTTACATAAGCCTTCAACATGTTTACATGGCACACTCGAGTCTGTCTCTTGCAGTCAGGAGTTCGAATAGCATAATCTGTATCACTAAGTTTTTCAACTATCGTGTATGGTCCAGAAAAACGTGCTGAAAGGGCAGAACCAGGAATGGGCAGAAGAACTAAAACTTTGTCACCAGCGTTAAATATGCAGGCAACAGCATATTTAACAGCATATTTAAAGTCATGACACCGCTTCATGCCTTTCTGTACTACTCCTAATGTCTCCCTTGCTAGTGAACAAGCATTATGAAGGCGCTCTCGGAATTAGCTTCCAAAAGAATTATCCCGGACGAGCCCCCAATAATGTTACTTGGGGTCGTAACAATAATGTTATGACCCCAAGTGTCTAGGGGAAAAGGGGTGTAACATTTAGGACAATTCTTTTGGAAGCAGGGGGGGTTTTGGTGAGGGACTAGGAAGCGTGATAACAAGGGTAAGGAACTAGAGTGGTGCCAAAGGAAAGAAAATAACAAACAAAATGGAGCTGGCTAGGACAGTGAGGGAAAGCTAATCTGACTACAAAAGAAAACCCGAAACACACGCTCTTCGGCGTCTTCAACACCCTAGCTAACCTGCACTGACTACCCAAAACCATACAAGACAAATGGCACTCACCCGTACTAGTCTAGTGTACTTATACAAAATCAACTAAGTGTGTAAGTGTACCCAACAACCTAAACTAACCTTATATACAAAATTTCACACAAAAACACAAGTGAACCAGGAAGACAAATAAGGGAAAACAAGAGTAATAAACAGGAGCATGGTACAAAAGAACACAAAAGTTGAACATGTAACACTGGGGCAAGGTAATGGCAAAACAAGGATGAACACATAAACAAACGAAAGTACAAAGAAACTAACAAAAAACCAACAAAACAACAAAGCCGAAGCTATACGAAAATACACACACACAAAGCAAAACAAACCAACAAACAAAGCCGAAGCAATAACCAAAAGCGAAGCGAAGCGAAGCGATAACCAAACGGGACCGAAGTCAAACAAAAGGCCTCTCCTTGCTGAAAACCTCCAGGTTATATACTGAATAAGATGCACTCTGATTGGCTGAGAGGCTGATTGATAATGATGTCATACTGAGAGTGTGGTGTAATGGTGGGCCAATGGGGAAGGGAGAACAATCTAGGGTCCGCAGTGTGGACATAACAGAAAAACACACACAGAACACACACTGGGACGTAACACACATATTTTATACTTAAAAACTTAATTGAAATGAGAGCTCAAATTGAAGACTTACATGGGCATGATGTGTTGTAGTAAATACAAGGAAAAAACTAAAGATAAAGAGACATATCTGGTTTCAGTATTCAGATCTGTGAACTCAGTATCTGATGGAAACACTTTTGCTATTACAAAATGCAATTGCATCTGCATAAAGTAGATCTGCAAGACTTTTTTTGTAAGTACCTACATTGTACACTGGCATGGTGCAATTTCTGTCCATTCTTCTTGGGAAATATGATCAAATTCTTGCAAATGCTTTCAGAATAGCTTATGGACAGTGGTTTTCAAGTTTCCCACAAAAACTCAGTAGGATTCAAGTAGTATCAAGTAGATTCTGATAAACGTTTGAAAGTTTTTCTTCAATTGCCAGTCTTTTGCTCCATCTACATTCCCATCACTCTGGAGACAGAGCAAAAAGCCCATTCTTAAAAGGAAATTTAAGCAAGAACAAATAAATCAAAAATGGTTTAGGTTCTTTCAAGACGAGGAAGAAGGTAAAGTGGCTACAAATCCAAAGGAGGTTAGCTGGGTGACTGTTTATTCCCCAGGGGAAGGACTATCAAATCTATAAAATACAACACTTTACACTCCTTACCTGAGGGCTCACCTCTAAATAGGAAATCTTGGACGAGGTAATCATTCATACAATGAGCCATGCCAGTAAAAACAATACAACTGGCAGTATTCAGAATCAAGTAGCAAGATCCTAAAGACATAGAAAATAATGGCCTATGCAATCCAAGCATCCCTAAAGACTGCAAAGATGGAAATGAATTTATTTATGGTAGGATCATGGTAGGGCAGTACTGTAGTGGAAAGGTTGAAAGCATTGCTTTTTACTAGAATGTGTGGGTTTGACAGCAAGACATATGATATGGAAAACAAGGAAAAGTGGGCAATTCAAAAAACTAATCAATTTCTGAGCAAGTTCATTAGAAAGAAGGGAATCAGCTATGAAGGGATCAGATGGAAAGCCATAGCTTGGCAGGTAATAAAATGGAAATACTGATGTGAGCAGACAGATGATGCAATATTCCATTGGGAGAATACAGAAAGAGGAAGATGCAATGATAAATGTTGATTTGAGCAGACAAGGTGAATATGAGGCAACCCACAATATCTGAAAATAAACAAGAACCCAGCAGGAAGCCAGAACACAGCTTGTTGCATGCAGAAATGTGGAATGTGTTAAGTGACAAAGTAAAGCAGAAACTACGTAGGTTCAACTGGCTGAGGAAGAAAGGCGTAGGAAGGGGGCTGAACTATGGGGTATCCAAAACAGACAGCAAAATAGATAATTACAGATGATGAAAACTGGGACTGAAAAGTAACGTGGTAAAAAGGGAGCAGGAAAGAGCTCTGACAAGATACAGAATAGGATATAGCAGGTGAGGAAAGCCTGATAATACAACATTAATAGGGTCTGTAGCTGTCATGACAAAAACAGGGAGTGACAGAAGGGGGGGGAGGATTAGTTACAACATCATAGTAGCATCTTTAGAGTCAGAAGCAGACAGAGGAACAAAAACAGAAGACAAACTTGCTATTAGCTCTGCAAACAAACCCATGACAGAACTTAGGGGCAAGGGAAAGCAGCCACACGCACAGGCAGCACGGGTAGATCCAGCAGGCAAAGAGACAGGTGAATACACAAGTCCTAACTGGAGCAGGGCACAGGGGCACAACCATGCCAGAAGTCAATCAGAGGACAGATGCAGGGAAACGTGGGCAAAAGCGAGTATCAGGGCCAGCTTGTGGGAATGGGAGAGGGCCGGCTAATATCTGAAATCCATAGAGAGTTCAACACAGGCGAAGACCAATCAGGGAGCAAACAAATCAATGAGGTTATAGGGCAGCTGAAGTGTCAAAGGACTAAAAAATAGTAGACATCAGGGACAGATCAGAGACATGAAACTTGGATCAAACAAATCAGGCAGAGATCAATCAACAGCAGACGAAGCAACAGCTTCTTGAAAACTGATCACAGGGAATTAATTCATAGTGATGTGGGAATGGGTAATTAGTTGAAAAGTGGATGTTGCCACCTCCCTGATCTTATGATTTCAACTTCTCAATTTATAGGAATTTACATTCTCAGGTTTAATATAATGTAATAATATCTTCTCCTCCCAAACACAACAGGCTATACCCATCATAAATGTTTCAATTCTTCAGCAATTTTAGTGACATTTCAAAGTTTCTAATCCTGCCCAAAGACAGATACTACATATACAGTATATCTCTCCAGATACCTAGTAGAAAGTAAAACTGCAGCTCCAATATCTGCCAATGTTGGCTTTTGATCAGCTGCCAGGTGATGATGGATGGATCTACATTAATCTCTTTGTTTTTCTTTTTCTGTCTGGAGCACAGCTACTGTACTAAGCTCTTCGGCTGGAAAAGTGACATGATGTCACATGGGATTACATTTATAGCACGGAACTCTGACTGACATATACAGAGAGCATTAAAACATTTGGAAATGAATAAAAAACAAATATGTGAGATTCTCACACTGGTGACTTACATGTAGATCTGTTAGCTGCTGAAATGTGAATTCTGAGCATAATATTAATAATTTGTTTCATAGGACTTTGAAGCCAAGAATATGTTGGTTGTCATTTTCGTGCCTGAATTCACTCTGGAAAATTAAGAATTTCAAAAGGGTGTATTTGTTTCCTATGGATATTTTATTAATATTTATCATAAATTGCTAATTTATCAAAATTTTATGAACTATTATTATTGTGGTTGTTGTTTTTATTGTTTACTATCTGAAGACCCTGTTTTATTCTGTTCACATAATCATAAAGGGATTCCGCACTGTTATATATCAGACTGGAATTTGAGAGACACATCTTCATGATCTTTATATATGTACATTGTATTCATTACATTCAAGGTCATATATCTTAGTCCATCTGAAATGGCTTCAGAAGCACAGTTATAAAGTATAATATGTATGCACGTTTTGAAATAAAATGCTTATTGTACAGTATATACAGTATCTCTCATAACGTCTGTCTGTATTTTGTAACTATACTTCATAATAGATGCACACAAAATGTTCTCAGATAGATTGAAAAACCTAGGTGCACTGTTTATTAAATAAATTACTATTTAAATTATTTAAAAGTTTAGCTGAGATATTCAACAGATATTCAACAGCTATTCAATTATTACTACTGTATGTCTTTGCTTCTTTTAAGATCTGCTATGGCGAAATAATGCCAGAAAACCTGCAGAAGCATAGAGCAATTTAATAAAGTACTGCTGTATATTATTAAAATTATGTCAGAGTAAAGAAATGCAGGTTATAAGCATGGTAAAACACATGGACATGTATGGTATGGACATCCAGACATGTTTAGCAAATTGTAAAAGATTGGATGTAAATGGAGATCACTTTCAGATCACTTTGTGTAATTGTAATGAGATATATGCATAACTTCAATTATATTTTTTATTTTTATAATGAATATTACAGACTGTTATACATGTAACAGAATTCTCAAGAATAAATATACAGCAAAAATCAGACCCACATTTCAGTGCCCCTTTAATAGAAGGATATGCTAATCATTAAAAAGTAGATGTGCAGGAAAAATTACATTTCCTTTCGTGATTAGTTCTGACCTTTACAAAATGCAGACAGGTAACATTTTGTTTGGTATTTTAAACCATGTACTGTATGTAGTGTCCTTATTTAATTTCCACATGTAAGATTTTTTAGATTTTTTTAAGCAGTGCATATGCCTTTTGGTTATAGAACTGCTACCCAATCTATCCACCCATCCATTTTCTAACCACTTATCCCAATTCAGGGTCACAGGGGAGCCAGTGCCTATCCCAGCATGCAACAGGTACAAAAATCCAGGATGGGAAGCCAGTTCATCACTAATATTGTAAAAGAAAAAACAAGACTTTAATTTATACAGAAAAGAGACTGGGAAAACCATAGCTGTCCAAAAAACAAAGAGTAATTTATTCAAGAACTATCCAGGGTATAAGAAAGAACAACTGATCACAATTTCCTTTTCCACTACCACTGCAGTACACAAAGAAGCACAACAAATACCAGAGATAACATCTGTGATGGTGCTGCTGAGTTACAGTATATGTATGGTATGTCACACAGATTCAATCTGCCAACACTCTGAGCATCTGGATTGCTGAAAATCAAGAAAGAAAAATGGATTTTCCATTTTTGGTAATTAGAATTATATTCCTCTTCTTTGGCTGAGACGCCACTTCACTGCATTACACCAGATGTGTCTCAAAATATATTCATTGACGCTGAAGCTAAAGAAAGACTTTTTGCACTGTGTTGTACTGTAAATGAAGGGGTGGCTTCGTAGTGTCTCAAGTATATAGCAACACTTGTCTGAGCTTGTGGTTTTGTCTTTAAGATCCACTTCACTTGTTCAATCAACGCTGCCTCGCCTGTGGGCAGTGTAGGACTTGCAGTGCAGAAGATGAAAGATGGTTCTGAAAAGTGCATCTAACAAAGGAAAGCATTCATGGTCATCAGCTCCCTTGAAATACTACAGGAGTCTTATTAGTGAGCTGAGCTGATTAACACTTAGAGATTCTAAATTGAACGTAAACAGGTTAGTTATAAATTATAGATAACAAAATAATGGTCAGAATAAAATGATAAATACTGGCATCCACAGTGAAGTAAATCTTGGGCTTCTTTGAAAAACAGAAACAAATGCTTTTATGAAAAGTGTGAAACCAATACTAATGTGAAGAAATGATTCCACCCCACTACAGAAATGGTCAGTTATTTGTAAATCTAGGCAAGGCACACATGGATTCTGCCAGTGCTTTCCTTTACTTCAAAACAAGCACATTCATGTATAATACTTTATAAAACAGAACAAAGAGATAATTAGTAGTGGTAGCAGAAATGCATACTGTAGAACAAGAGTGGTTAAAAACAAGAGGCCTTTCGATCATTCTAGCTCATTTGGATCAGAAACTTTAGCTCTGGGGAGATAGCAAACAATTTTCATCTCAGTCTCTCGTGGAAATCTCAGTTGCTACAAGTGGTATTATTATCATTAATAATAATTATGTTCACAATCATCAAATGTATCAAACCAAATTAGACAATTATAAGAAACAATAGGAAATATAATGTTAATAGTGCAAGTACCAATGTATGATGTGATGTATGCAAGTATGATAGTAAAAAGAGTTGGGTTTCTCAAACATGACCAAAATGATCTTTTCGGAAGATTTTATATATAACACCTATAAATTAGTTAGGCACTAAATATGGAGTTGTTTTACAAGATACAGACTAGCTCAAAACACAAACATGCACTTTCAGTGCAATGGTATCGCAAATAAAAGAAATATCCATTATAGGAATCCAAAAGGCTTCAGACTATTTCCAAACCACATAAATTGATTGTTGAAGATGCATTTATTTTTACTTTGATATATTTCCTAAAAGATCAGCTCATGCTAGAAATGGTGGCTTCTGGTTTTATACAGGTATCATACTTTTTAGATTATGTGGGATTCTGTGTTGTTTGTTCTAATTAATTTCATGATTGTTTTTTGTTGCAAGGGATTATGCTAGAGATTGCTTTGCAAGAAAGATCTCTGAATGACTGAATGACATGAAGCTGCTTGGGCAAGGTATTGATTATGTTGAAGAGCATAGTGCTCAGGGCCACTATTCTATTACAAAATGGCCCTCTACATTATTTACTAATGAAAAAGTTTTAAAAGCTTACATTCATGAAAAAGAACATTTTCACTACCCAAAGTTTTTATAGAAAATATATATGTAAAATACATGTGAAATACTGATTCCAAGCTTTTTATAACTGTTGTTTTGCAGCAATACATACTTCATTTTAATTCTTTTAGTGTTTCAAAATGTTTGAAGTAACATGCATATTTGCTAATGAATTTGAAATTATGGACCATTATTTCTTGTATCATATACTTCAGAAAACTGAAATTCAAAGTACTGTATTTGAAGAGAAGATATTTCACAAAGGTTTCCTACTTTATCTAATTTTCTGTTGAGGTGTCCTCAGCCTTTGACTGTAAATAGTGCAGAATGTCACGGATTGATTCCTGACCATCTGTTTAAGAATCAGGATCTGTCACTTAATTAAATTTTTTCATAGCTTATTTTATGTGAGTTGCCAAATAGGCAGTTAAAACCCTGACTCTGTCATAGATACACATCTGAACATTTTCTTATGCACAAACAAGCATTGTCAACTATAAACCCCTTCAGAAATGCATTTTAGCTACCAATTTCAATTCAGCCTCAATGTAAATAAGATGTAATGAAGACAAATAGATCCAGCAAGTTTGAAAATTACTTCTGCTGCTGGTTTTTGGTTGCTAAGCTACCAAAACCAGTTTGGTGATCAGCTTGCATTTCTCATTAATGTGTATTACTGTTAATATATGCAAATAGCTGAAGAGAGCATTTCACACATATGTTTGGAATTCATTATATTTTCTGATAATATCCATTATCAGAAAGCCATTTATTTCTAGGGAGGGTCTCAGTAACTCAAGGCCTATTCTGGAAGCATTGGTCAAAAAGCGGGACTACAGAACCCAGTTCATTGCATTTAAGTTTAAATTATATAAATATTAAAAGGATGGTGTTTAAGTCTCTCCTTAGTATTAAACCTCTGAATGTTTTATTTACAAAGAGCAAGCTGCAAATGTTACATTTACTTAGGTACGTGTTACCTTCTGTTTTGTTTATCTTCAAATGATAGTTTGAATTTGAAATCCTAACAACTTTCGGTATTCAACTCTAATTATATATTTGGCACATATATATGTATCTATATGACGCCAAGAATATTTAGAACAGATTTAATTTAGATCACATGTACTTGCTGCCAAATAGTCAATTACAATGGATTTGATAAGTTAATTTTCATGCTTCCACTGCTTGAATTACATTGCAGCACCAGAATGGATGCATATTTGGTGGCTTGTATTGTTTAAATGTCATTCAATTTTCAAATAAAAGCTTGAAAAAAAGCAATCAATGAATTACAGATACTTTGTTTATTACTTTTATATAATCTGTGTTGAATATGTTCATATTCTAACATTTCTGATGTTTTCACAAATTCATTTTATTTTAAAATAACAACTACTTATAAAACGTATATGTGTTTTATTTATCAGTCCAATTGCTCTGAAATTTAAACCACATGTGGAGGAGATTCAGAAACATAACAAAATCATAATTGTTATCTTGTGTTTCTACAAATATGTGAGTACTGTAGTTTGCCTATATTAAATTATAATTATTGATATAACTACATAACTAGATACATAACTTTAAAACATAACTCCACCATATTCATGTTTTAATTTTTCACAGAGAAATGCTCCTAGTTATTTACAAGAAATTGTTGCGCTAAATTAAACTGAGAATGATGTGATATAATTGTATTTTTTTTTATCCTTGCGGTTATTTGATAAACCTTTAGTCATGTGGACTTTTTTTCCCTATTTTTACACACTGTATGAATGTAATGTAAATTACATTATGGGTCTCAAAGTCTTTCATTTGGTATTTATTTTTAAACCACTTAAATTTCCCTGTTTTTTAATCACTGACATTTATGCCACTGCACTGAAATGCATTACATCTATTTACTGTATGAAAATCCGGCAGAACAGCTGTTGATTGATTAAGAGTGATGGTTTCTGACGGATTTTTATTATAAAACTATTATAAAAAGTACTGTACAAGCAGCCATTATTCTAACTGGGGTCACTTGATCATTAGTTCTGTTTCCAGCAGGAATTGAAATTGAATTGCTTAGCATTGTTAATATTAAATCTATGACAACAAAAACACAAAAGGTGTACCTGGATAAATTATTTAACTTGACACATTTATATATGCATAATGTATATTTATTCAGATGTTTTTCTTGTTTGTCCAGAAGTAGTTAATTTGCATTTAGTTATCTGTTTGAGAAATGAAAAACAAGAAACTGTGTAAATATACTGTCAGCAAGATGACAGTTTCTACTGGATTGGTGGCAGTGGTAAAGTACATTCAAGTACACTGTCTGCTCATGGGTGAAAACTTGTAAAAGCAAGATTAAATTCCCATAAAATATTGTAAAAGTCTCTGATTCATTCTAAGTGCTCATAACTGGACATAAAACATTTGAGTTTTGATTTGTGTCCAAATTATTTATGGACATTAACCTAAACTCCATAATATATGGTGACAATACAATTTGTATGATCTCCATAAAACACATGAACAAGTATGACATGAACTAATCAAGATTAATTAACAATCACAAATAGTTTATGCTAATAAACCTTTTGCAATCAAATACAGTATAGAACCCATAACTGTAAAAGTAAAATAAAGCATTGAGGTGTCTGGCGATATCAATACTGTGCATAGTGCAGATAATCAAAATGAAAAAAAAATCACTGTATACATTTTACACCCAGGTATTCCAAAGCTCACAGCCTTCAGTCTCCACGGAACTGGCCACATTTGCATGGAGAGTCAAACACCTCCTGGAGCCATGAGCACTAACTCAAGCTGTTTGCTCCTACCACCTGCCTCCATTAATGGATAATTATTTCATTAGTCCAGGACATTTAAACCCTGATCTGTCACTGAACAGTCACTGAGCTTCCTTCTGGCAAGGGTAGTGCTTGAAGCACAACGAGCCCTCTTCCCAAAAGGACAACCAGTCTGATTTCAGTCCATGTATTTCTCTGTCTTGAACCTGCTCTGCCTGTCAGCACCCCATCTGTCATCGAATGGTACTATTTGCCTTACAGCCCTGCATGTTGGCGCAGCTATGCTGTTCTGCTCAGCCCTTATACAGTAAGCGCTCACCTTCAGTCTAGGATGAGCCCGTCTGCTATCGCCTGTCCTGGTGAGCTATCTTCGTCTACCTTCATACTCTGATCTGGTTCAGCTATCTCTGTCAGCTCTCATCATTCTACAAGCCTTACTGGAATCAAGCATTTGGATTCCTCAGCCTGTCAGCAAGACGTGGCTTTCTCCATCTTCTCACCGCCTCATAACAATCAAACATTCAAAATCATGAATGAATACTCTTTTTGCTAATTATATGTTCAAAATATTATTCTGCACCATAGCTAGTATAATACCCTTACAATTTCTGATAAGATGATTCTGTTTTATTTTGGACACAGGACTAACTCTCCTTATTGTTCTGTTACGCATTTTATAGGATTTCTAATACTGGGTTAACACTCTGGGTCTTTCTGTTTGTTTAGGATGTAGGCCTATGAAACACCTTGTTTGTAAATGAAATAACTTACATCCTGGTTAGTATTTATATTTTCTTAACCCCTTATACAGATGCAGCCCTCTAGAAAGTGCAAGGTGTCAGCAGAAATATTGAGGTAGGCTGCAACAATGGACTGCAGTACATCATTGTCTTTTTTATTTTTTTGAATATACAGTATGATGCAGGACTGCAGTAGTTTGTAAAACTGCCAGGTGTTATGATATCCCGCAACCAGAGGACATCACAGATAAGAACCTCTACCTCAGTCAATTTGAGAAGGCGTAGACCACATAGAGCCAGATAGCCAATCAGCTTACCCATTCATCAGCACACCTCCGCCCTAGCATACTTTATGGCTGCTCTCAGTAACTTCATTGCTCAGTATTGGGTTTTACCTGTTGAGCTAAACTTCCTGCTTCACGGAAACACTCTTCTTGTATGTTGAATTCCTGGTTTCTGGACAAGACTTCCCCTTAGCTATGGCTTTTGGATTTTGTCTCCAGCACCTCAGTTAGAACCTTCGTTTGGATAAGTACTCACAACTTTGCTGAACAACCTAACAACTTTTTTAAAGACTTATACTTCCTCATCAAAACTTCGCATGGGGTCCACCTCTCACTTCAACCACAGCTAACCCTCCGTATCACAGGTAGTGCAGCTTCCTCAGTTGTAAGACAAATCAGTACAGTATTAAAAGTTTCTTAACCCATTAGTGCTTTCCTGTTATAATGATACTGTATGCATACTAGTGACAATTCAATTGATTAATCATTTACAAATTATTATATTGTTGATACAGGATGTTGTTACCACGTGGCTACCACAACTCCAAATGAGATATGTCACAATACTGTATAACACACACTAATAGAATTCGATTTTTTTATAACACACATTACATAGAATTATTAATAATTGTGTAATTAGAAAACTGCAAAGGTTTAGATTATTATAATTATAAAACATTATGTTATACATACTGGCTTTAAAAATATAATATTTAAAAGCAAATAATTACATAAAAACAGCAAAAAAGAGGCTAGATTAAAATAAAAATTACGAATACGGATTTCAATTACTTTGTCACATACTCTAAGCTGTATTGTAGCTGATTCAAGTGCTTAGTTTGGTAAGGTATGCATTGTATCTAGATGAATACATATATATATTGTTAATATTGCAATTTGCCATTACTGTACAGTATATTGTTGAGGTACGCACTGGTCAAAACATAATTTTTTATGAATTTGTTTGATATCACTAGGTCATTTTGTTAAAACGCAATCTAAGTTCCAAAAAATGAAAATCGAGCAAATATCAACATAATAATTCCCATAAACCCACTGGACCACTTCCCAATCACATCTACTGTACATCACAAGTCCCTGTGCTGCCTGGCCATGGTCATGTTCGCAGGTCCTTGCAGTAATGGCAGCTTAACTACTGGTTATCTGTTGTCACTGACATACACACAGAAGAAATTCATATATAATCTGTTATTTAAAGGCTAATTTTCTAAAACAGTAGAAAATATGGGAGGGTTTCTAGTATTACAGGATGGCACAGGACAGAACGTCAGCAGTGGGTAGCACAAAACTAACAGCCTTGCTGGTACTCCTGAGTCTTCTATCACCACCTTGTCACCTGGTTACATGAAAAATTATTAAGAAAATGTATAATAATAATAATAATAATAATAATAATTATTATTATTATTATTTTATATAGTGCCTTTAAAAAGCATCTCAAAGCGCTTTACATTAGGAGTAAAAAAAAATAAAACAAACTAAAAAAAACTTTGGAAGGGCTATTTACAGACTTCAGTAATATTTACAAATATTTTTGTTACTTTTCACACAAACATGCTAATCAATCATGCTGTCCTGCAGGTCCCACACAAGCCTTTTCATATATTTTATTTAGTAGCTCTGACATGAGGGGACAAAAAAATACATATTTACAATACGTCTGGATTTTGCCAGTGTTATTTTTTTATTTTACATTTCTAAAATAATTTTAAATGTTTTTAAGGATCGTTTTTAGAATACAACAGAAGGTTTCTCCCTCACCAAGCACAGCATATACTTTAGCTCTTAATTTGGCCTGAGAGCCAAATACATGGACAAAAAAACCTACATTTCCCAATATTCCACACACATTAAAAAATTTAATGAAGGTGTAAAATCAATCAACGTGTAAAAGCCAGTGATCTGTTTTGAGCTGTGAAGGGCTGAAAGTGGTATGGTGAACAGGACTGTAATATACAGCTGTGAGCTTTTTACTGCCATGAGTTTTGATGTGAATTCTAGATGGCTGCATCTATATTTTTAACAGTAATATAACAAAACAATGTGGTTGGGGGTTTAGCTAAACATTGGTACTTACCAGCAGAAGTACCTGTTTTTCTTAAATCAGTAAACATGACCAAAGACACAGATAAGCAAAGCATCTGTATTAATTGTTCCTCAAGTTAAGATAATTGTTAAATCATTGTCAGCCATAAATCACAAATATAGCAAGAGAGTAAGCACAAAGAAAGAAGAATCATCATCATCAGAAGTAGACAAAAAGACTGCAACATATGAGAGCTAAACTCCATTAAGCAGACTGGAAACCATATTTTGTTAAATCTGAACCCTTGGGACTGTTAGGGACTGCAAGGAGACAAAATACATTAGATCAAACCCTTACTCTAAAAAAAACACAACTGTAATAAAAACTGAATGAAAGATTAACTAGCAAGTAAATGTGTAGCAAAAACTATACGGCGTGCCACACCAGTGAGTTTCTCTATGGTATAGTTGGGACTAAATATTATTTCTTATGGTTATACTTTTCTTCCACCTTTTATGCAATCCCAAGTCTTTATATCCAAATTAATCAAATTTTTAATATGCATTTACAGCACTTGAAAAGTGAGACACTTAACTCCTTAAATAACATGTCCTTGACAAAACAAAAGTATGTCAGAGCATCTTTTGTAAACTAATAACAAAAAAACTAACAAATAATAGCAAAATATGCTTATTCAGATGCCTCAAGAAATTAAAAGAAAGGTTTTGCAATTAATTTGTCTCATGTTTGATAAAAATAATTCAGTCAAAAGCTTTCCATACTATTATCTGATGAAAGCCTCCAAATGAACAATTGAGCACACATAAAGTTTGTCAACCCATTGCAATTAATTTTAATTTAAAAACAGCATTAATAATTAAGATAATTAACTATTTGGATCATCAAGGAAATTACTGAGGCAATTTAATATTGTAACAACCACATTGGGCTATTTGAATGTAGTACACTGCACAAATACAATTTTTATTTCAATAAAAAAGATTGCAAAATATACTTTAATAGCTGTACTGTAAATCAGAGGTCCATTAAAATTGATTTTGATATTCAGTAATTTCCCCTAGAAAAGATTAAACATGGTCCTGGAATTTATTATTTGTAGCATATTCCCAAATGTATACATAATATTGATGTTTGCTAAAATTTATTATTCCTTTTTTATAAACAAATAAGTTTTTATTTGAATTTGGAATGTACTTTATATAAAAGAAAAGTTAAAACAGCACAGGTTCAGTTTTACTAAATTAAAGCATTAAAGTGACACACTGAATAATTTAAGGAAAAATTAAGTCTGGTAATTAGAAAAATATAACAAAGAAGAGAAAAAGAATAATTATTAGTCCAATGTCAGAAGTTTCCCTTTTGTCATAAACTTTCCATGAAAACATACAAGGAAACACAAACAAATGTAATGTTTTTGTTAGGTCCAAACTATGCCACACATAAATTTAAGTTGACCTGATCTGGTTTTTCAACTCAGGCACACTTTAATATATCATTCTGAAATGAAATACCCAGCATTAAAAATAAATACAACAAAATACAAAATAAGTACTGGTTGGGGGGTTCTCTAAGTCATGCAAATGTTTAAATATTATACTTATACTTCAATGACTGGATATCAAAAATAAAATTGAAAGCAGACATATTTACTTATATTCTTGGTATGGTCAGCAGTGATTTAGAGCCTGTCCCAGAAGGACAGGTTGCAAGGGAGGTCTTAGCAATACACCAATATTTTCAAAGACATACACAAGCATAAATATATTTGTATTGGAAAGAAACAAAAAGTTTTGACAATTTATGTTACACTACAAAAGAAATAAATATACAGATGCAGCCATTCAAAGTGCGCGGTACAGACACGTACCGCAGGTAATTGGCTACGGCGTCGTGCATCGTGACGTGCGATGACGCAAAATACCGCGGTGCGTGATTGGTTGACCGACAGGGGCACTCGTGGTCCGTTGGTCTGTCGTAGAAAGACTTACTGTAAACGTCTTTACTGTGCCCGTTGTAGATATTGAATTTTACCACTGAAGGGAAATCTTAGTAGCTGAGCATAAAAAGAATAGGAGCATACTGTAACGCGTGTGAAGGCCATAAACGATATTAATTTTGGAACATAAACATACAGTATATAGCTGGTCTTGGTACTTTAAAGAAAAAAATACACACCAGTATTCCATTTCTCCCTAAACATTGTAAGCTTCGAAGTCTTTAACTAAAGAGATACCGGAGTCAACAAGCATACTTTTAGAATTTGATTAAAAGGGAATATAATATGGAATCGCGTATCTAAAGAATTTAATAACGGTATTCGTGTGCTGCGACAGGGCTGTGTAGGGCTGTTTCGCCTGCCTGTTCATGCGAGCTGTCTTGTAGCCGACTGGTCTAGGTGCGTGACTACCAGCTGGCAGGTTGTGTGTTCGAATCCAGCTGGTGCTGGACTTTTCTTTTAACAAACATTTCTTCGAAAAAATAGAATAGCGATATTATGGACAATCAATTGACTTTTATATTTCAAAATATCGCAACATGATCGATATTTGCGATATTTTGAACATATCTTCCCTTCTGACAGCGGTTCCTGCTTCTATTGTGTGTGTGTGTGCAACAGAGTAAATTTTTATAGAGAAATGGAGGCTGGACAGTATGCGTTACAATATAAACATTTATATTGATTTAAATCGTGTTCTGATTTAAATCGCAAACGCGTGTTTAATTATGTGTTTTTTAATCATAATCAGGCTAATGCATTTCTACATTTTCTGTATGAACCAGCTTAGAGGTTCATACAGAAAGACAGCTTGTGTTTAAATTGAGTGTAAGGTAATTTATGCTTCTAAAGTCATGGTCAGCATTTATTATTGTACTGTGCTGTAAACTTTTTCTGTGCCTAGTCACATTATTTTATAGCGTTTTTATTGCGTTATTAAATCCGGTGGCGCTGTGTGTTAGTTTCCTGACTCCCATTATTTAAACTGCGACACTGATCATTCATCTCTAAATAAACTTTATTTTATATAGCGTTTTAAGCGAATAGGTAATTAGATTGCTCATAAACCTAATCGCTTTTTCTACATAAACACAGCGTGATTGCTCTCTGAAAATGCTTTTCCTTTATTTTTAAAGCAGGCTCAGATTTCAACTATAGATCGTATTATTATAAACTGTCTTGGAAAAATGTATTTTATGTAAACCATGTTTGCTATTAATTCATTTAGGGCTAAAATACGTTCATTGTCTTCCAATCGAGTCGAGTTGACATTGGAAGCCTGCCACACCCGGACTGTTAAACCAACGCATTAGCACGTCGCCAGTATTGGCTTTAGTATTCCCCCCCTCTCCCCTCAATTCAATTCAATTCAAGGTGTTTTATTTGCATGACAGATGGGTACAAGCAGTGTTGGGTATGTATATTGTAACGCTTACGGCAGACAGGCACTGTGTAAGAGCCGGCGCACCAGAGCAGCGCACCGAGGGAGCGTCTGCATTTATAACTTAGTTTTTAAAATCAGTCAAGCAATATGAAGCATCTCCTTTTACTTAGTGCCTGAGCATAAAAAGAATAGGAGCATACTGCAACGCGTGTGAAGTCCATAAACAATATTAATTTTGGAACTTAAACATACAGTATATGGCTGGTCTCGGTACTTTAAAGAAAACATACACACCAGTATTCCATTTCTCCCTAAACATTTTAAGCATCGAAGTCTTTAACTAACGCGATACCGGAGTCAACAAGCATACTTTTAGAATTTGATTAAAAGGGAATATAATATGGAATCGCGTATCTCAAGAATTTAAAGACCAGACAATCGCAAACGCATTTTCAATAAAATTATTTTATTAATTCAGCAGTTTGTGAGAGGGACAT
This sequence comes from Atractosteus spatula, assembly GCF_055471065.1. Taxonomy (NCBI): domain Eukaryota; kingdom Metazoa; phylum Chordata; class Actinopteri; order Semionotiformes; family Lepisosteidae; genus Atractosteus; species Atractosteus spatula. Next base: position 22,764,456 of record NC_142713.1, on the reverse strand, counting down.
CAAGCAGGGAGAGACACACACACCGGTTTTCATTGACAAAATTGTTTTTTTTCAATTCCTCTTGTCTAACAGGAATCTGATATTTACACCCGGCGCGGCACCGAGGGGGCGTCTGCATTTATAACTTAGTTTTTAAAATTAGTCAAGCAATATGAAGCATCTCCTTTAACTTTTAAGTCCGTTACTGTATTTTTGTATTATATTCCCTATTAATCAAACTCTAAGAGTATGTATCGGCTTGTCAGTCAGGTCTTTTTTTCTCTATTTCAATTGTCGTTTACACATGCACGACTTTAAAAGCTAGCAAGACAGGTTTCGATTCACATTAGCTGGCGAGCCTTGTTAAAAAAACTAATGATAATGTAACATGCCACTGTTTGTTCATGAACAAAGTTATACTGAGATTTCCTTAGATACGCGATTAAAAAATAAATAAAAATTTGAATCTCCTGCGGAACACATTCCATAAGAATCAGCGGTTCTACAATATATCTTATATATTATAATATATCTACAATAAATCTTGTGACTTTTGAAATTTACTGGGGGTGGACCACGTCTGTAAATTTCGATGGGTCCAGAGGCAAAAGTGCCTTGCCTTGCAATCTCCGGGAAACCATTAGTACGATGGTGAATCGGAGATTCTCAACCATTGCTGCGTACGACTGGAAAAGAATTCGTGATCGGATCAACGAAATGCTTCGTAGGAGGAGGCGGTCTTTTCCTCTTGTCTAACAGTCTGTCCACAAACAAAACATTCCTGTTAGACAAGAGGAATTGAAAAAAAACAATTTTGTCAATGAAAACCGGTGTGTGTGTCTCTCCCTGCTGGATGTCCCTCTCACAAACTGCTGAATGAATAAAATAATTTTATTGAAAATGCGTTTGCGATTGTCTGGTCTTTAAATTCTTAAGATACGCGATTCCATATTATATTCCCTTTTAATCAAATTCTAAAAGTATGCTTGTTGACTTTGGTATCGCGTTAGTTAAAGACTTCGATGCTTAAAATGTTTAGGGAGAAATGGAATACTGGTGTGTATGTTTTCTTTAAAGTACCGAGACCAGCCATATACTGTATGTTTAAGTTCCAAAATTAATATTGTTTATGGACTTCACACGCGTTGCAGTATGCTCCTATTCTTTTTATGCTCAGGCACTAAGTAAAAGGAGATGCTTCATATTGCTTGACTGATTTTAAAAACTAAGTTATAAATGCAGACGCTCCCTCGGTGCGCTGCTCTGGTGCGCCGGCTCTTACACAGTGCCTGTCTGCCGTAAGCGTTGCAATATACATACCCAACACTGCTTGTACCCATCTGTCATGCAAATAAAACACCTTGAATTGAATTGAATTGAGGGGAGAGGGGGGGAATACTAAAGCCAATACTGGCGACGTGCTAATGCGTTGGTTTAACAGTCCAGGTGTGGCAGGCTTCCAATGTCAACTCGACTCGATTGGAAGACAATGAACGTATTTTAGCCCTAAATGAATTAATAGCAAACATGGTTTACATAAAATACATTTTTCCAAGACAGTTTATAATAATACGATCTATAGTTGAAATCTGAGCCTACTTTAAAAATAAAGGAAAAGCATTCTCAGAGAGCAATCACGCTGTGTTTATGTAGAAAAAGCGATTAGGTTTATGAGCAATCTAATTACCTATTCACTTAAAACACTATATAAAATAAAGTTTATTTAGAGATGAATGATCAGTGTCGCAGTTTAAATAATGGGAGTCAGGAAACTAACACACAGCGCCACCGGATTTAATAACGCAATAAAAACGCTATAAAATAATGTGACTAGGCACAGAAAAAGTTTACAGCACAGTACAATAATAAATGCTGACCATGACTTTAGAAGCATAAATTACCTTACACTCAATTTAAACACAAGCTGTCTTTCTGTATGAACCTCTAAGCTGGTTCATACAGAAAATGTAGAAATGCATTAGCCTGATTATGATTAAAAAACACATAATTAAACACGCGTTTGCGATTTAAATCAGAACACGATTTAAATTAATATAAATGTTTATATTGTAACGCATACTGTCCAGCCTCCATTTCTCTATAAAAATTTACTCTGTTGCACACACACACACAATAGAAGCAGGAACCGCTGTCAGAAGGGAAGATATGTTCAAAATATCGCAAATATCGATCATGTTGCGATATTTTGAAATATAAAAGTCAATTGATTGTCCATAATATCGCTATTCTATTTTTTCGAAGAAATGTTTGTTAAAAGAAAAGTCCAGCACCAGCTGGATTCGAACACACAACCTGCCAGCTGGTAGTCACGCACCTAGACCAGTCGGCTACAAGACAGCTCGCATGAACAGGCAGGCGAAACAGCCCTACACAGCCCTGTCGCAGCACACGAATACCGTTATTAAATTCTTTAGATACGTGATTCCATATTATATTAGCAGAAAAGCTTAAAACTACCACTTTTTCACACGCTATTTCACATGCTAGTTAAATACTTCGATGCTTAAAATCGTTAGGGAGAAATTGAATACCGGTGTGTATTTTTCCTTTAAAGTGCCGATTCCTGGAATCTGACTGGCTGACACCCCTGTGAAGTGGTTCCATAAAATCTGGTATACGGAAAAGAAAGCGTTGATAAATACAAGTGTCTTTTAATACACTCTTTGCTGTGCTCTTGAGGATCCTTGTGATATTATAAGCTCTAGTTGAATGATAGGTGTCGCATTTTAAATCATTTTTGTAGTTAGAAATTATGAAACGCCCTGTTAAAAGCAAGGAAGTTTTTATGCCCGTTGAAGTAAAACAAAATGCCTGACAAAGTATGGCTTGGACAGATTCCAAGTGCTTGTACAAATGTGCTAAAGAAATTATACTTTGAGTATACAGCTTGTCCAAAGTCATCCATTATTAATACTATTAGTAATATCTTCAGTAAAGGCTTTGATGCATAAATATTTCTGATAAAGGTAGGTTGTGTACTTTTGTCCAACTGAGCAATCTTGCTTTCATAAAATATACCAACATTTTAATGACTGATGATTAACATGCTGTAATACACAGTTCAAAATTAAAGGCTCAAATGCTGTACATGAGAGGTTAAGCTCCCCCTGGCGGTTTTACAAGGCGACGCCGGATAGTTAACCACGTGACACCACGTTAACTGCGTCATACCGCGTGATACTGCGACACGCCCACCGGGGTATGCCGCGAAATACCTCACGCATTTTGAATGGCTGCATCTGTAGGAAAACTTTAATGTCTCTTTTGATAATCGAGAAAAAACAGTAATGTATGATACAGTATCTTGAGTATTCCAAATTTGTACGATCACCTAAAAATCACACAAAGCATAAACATAATGGATGCAATGTCATGAAAAAACATACCTTTCTTAAGAAGCTAAAGGTTTTTGAAGAGGGACGTCTATTTGTGTTGCATATTGGCACTGAGCAAAATTGACAACAAATGATCATTTGATTGATCTGAAAAAGAAGAAAAAGAAGCCAGTAACCAAAAAGGAAATTTCATTCAGAAACGTAAGAGATACGGACCTGTCAGTTCATTCACAACTGTTGCCTTGTCAAAGACACAAAGCAAGTCAAGTATATTCAAGGCTGAACTATGCAAAGTATTCAGTGCATCTTCCAAATTGGAAAGGTACAGCACAAAGCAACCTTACCAGCTACAGAGAAAATGATCCTCACAGGAAGATGGAGCAGTGCTTTCTACACACACTAACAGCAAGAGGAATATTTCAGCCACACACAAAGGCAGCATAATTGGCTCTCAATGAAGAGCTGTAAACATTCATCATCAAGGCACTTGAACACTACAAGATAACTACCTCAGCTGTGCCGTTTTCCCTTTGCAAGTGAGCACTGGCTAAGACTGTCTGAAATCCTCCAATGCATGTAGACAGTATACTGTAGCTACTTAAGAAAGGAACATTACAAGGGATGCACATACAGTATAATACTACTTTAGATTAGGGGTTTGAAAATTGCATTCTGAGTACTTTATAAATGAAAAATAAGGATGAAGTACAGTATTAATACATTTGACAGAAATTATGCAGTTAGGAATAAAATTGCAATAAAATTGCAATTCTCATCATATCCCTTACACCTAACTGGCCAGTGGTATAAACAGTAACAATTATTATACAAGTTTATGTTACTAGATTAAATTAATAGATTGTTGATATAATGTTCAACAAAGAACACTTAGGCCATGGAAAGAAACATTATTATGCACATACATGCTGAAGATAATCAGAAAATATGATGAACATTGTTTTTAAAACAGAAGTAAATATTTGTTTGTTTGAAAATAGTTCTCTTGTATTCAAAAATCACAGGTCTACCTAAAACACACATGGAAAGATGTTTATATGTTTTAACCTTCACTGTAACCTCTATATTCATTCCTTTGCACCTCTGAAAAGACAGCATGGCAAAGATGAGTCTTCTCTTAAACAACATTCTGCAAACAATGTGTAATTGTAATGACAGTCTACTGTGTCCTTTATGAACTTGGAAAGCTGTACATCTGGGGAGGGAAGTAGTGGGAGTCATACATCAAATGTAATATCCTCAGGTGTGCAAAATCCATAATAGGAGCAGGACAGATTTAGGCTGCCATCATTCTTATGAAATAGCTGCCTCTTCAATGACTGTATTACATTTGTGAGGACGGGTCAGCTATTCGGCAAGCTAAAGGTACAGTTTCTCTCTATATATTATATATTATTTCCAAATATTTAAAATAAGTAGAGGATGAGAGTATATTTAAAAAAACTACACTAACAACATGAGTGCTGATTTATAAGGCAACACACTCACATCTGAACAGCTTTCCTTTTTTAAAAAGAACTTGCACATCTCCAGTCACAGATCAGTCATTTACATCGGATGTTCATTTACATCTCTGTCAGTGTATCTAATCTGAAGATACATCATTTATAATAGAGAATGTTGCAATGTTTCAGATTGTTATCAAGTCATGTATAAATACAATCTAATGTTTTCATGTTTCAAGCACCTATATACAGTACATACTGTACATATTTTGAAACCTCCTCTTGCAGTTTTTTTTTTTACTTTTGTTTCATAAATATTAAATACTCTGTGATACATAAAGGGTGAAAACCAGGTCATTTTCATTTTTTGAAACAACGTCAAAAGATTTTTTCACTCAAAGTGAGTAGTGGAACAAACAAACCTACTCAAACATTTTAATCCAAGGTTTATGTATTATATAGAAATGTGTGCCAAAGTGTCAAGATCAACATTAAGGATAAGGATAAAAGGAAAAAAATAACTGTTGATATTTAACAATATATTGTAGTTGTATTTTTTACATTGTTGTTCTCTGATGTCAGCACATACTGACATACACTTAATTCTTTTGTGATAGTCATACAATTACAAAGGTCAACTACTGCCTGTATATCTTAGTATGCATTTATTGCATAAAGCCATTCAGCAATGTGCAGGCAGTCTATACATAAATTAAACTGATTCATGACTTGTAGTACTGTAACAATGTGAACAATGTGTGCAAAAAAGAAAATAAACAGCTAGTTCAGCATTGTTTTCCTTGTAACATTCTGCATGTACTGTATCTACTATGGTTATTTAAGAGATGAAGCAGTCAAATTTTTAATATCTATAGGTAACATAGGTAAAGTACTCCCAAAGCTGTTTGCTATTGGTAACAATAAGAATAAGAAAAGCCCGAAATTAAATACATTAACAGCACAAACCTGGATAACTGGAAAGTAGTTAAGTTCCAATAAAACATTGCTGTTGAATTATTTTGATTCCTAAAGTGGAATTACAAACTTTGATTAAAAAATAAAAAGTTTACAATACCGTATAACAACTGAGCTGTTCGAAAGATACCACACAGACTAATAAGGAACGTGACAGGATAAAAAGTTTAGAAATATGTAAGATGCAGTATTTAAAAAGTCAAATGTATACATACAATGAATGAGGCTTTTCAATTTTTAACAAAAACATCTATATTACAGGTAGAAATGTGTACAATTACTTATTACAGCCATAGTTTATCAATACGTAAACTCTTCTACTGAAAGACAAAAGGTAGTCCAGGTAGGGAAAGTTTTGAAATAATATTGCAGATAGTTTAAACCCGGAAAACCAACTGAGCTTCTTTCTTATTATAGCTTCTTCCTTCTTCCCGGAGTCTACTTAACTCTCAGTGCAGTAAGTAAAAGTCCTCTTAAGATAATCCAATTAGTATAGAATTATATCATAAGTTCGATAATTTCTAAAAACATTTTGACTGATTTAATTTAGAACATATTTCTTATCAGTTCTGCTGAGTCCTCTGTAACTGTTTGTTTACTTTTCTGATGATTCCCTACTAATTTCCTTCAGTGATCTCTCATTTAAGGCTTTGTCCCAATATGCACACTTGCAGCTTGTACCCTTCATATGCACGTTCCTGCTCAAGTTTGTCCCATTTCTAATTTGTGTTATACAGTGGTGCTCACGAGTGCCCCCAATGCCCCCTTTATGAACCCTTCTCTGAAGTCCACATAGGAGCAGACTTTTCTGAATGGAATTATCCCCAATTCTGCGCAGAATTTTCTAACCTATCCAAGCAGAGAGAAGTTGCCATGGAGAAATATTTATGTATTAGTAAAATTTAATTTAAAATTTTAAAATTCATAATAATTTATATAAAATCAAAATTTCATAAGGCTACTTTAGATTCATATGTATTCTATGTGAAAAAGTTTTTATTTAATCACCACTTTTCGACTGATGAATGATAATTACCTACAGTATATTTTGTACACAGAAAGAACACAATACAGGTATGTCACTATTGGACAAACAAGATTAAATTAAATTCAATCGAACTGCAAGCGGAAAATAAAAAAAATATTTTAAAAAGTCTCTGCAGATGTCACTGGAAAATAAGAATCAACAACAGAAAGCATTTAGACCGTGAGCTCTATAACCAACGAGAGAGGTAGTGCGAGGGTGTTCCATTACCCTCTTTTTAATCGTGCACCCTTGAAGGTTTGCACACTTGCACTATGACACAGAAATGCAGACCTGAAGGAAGTGCACAGGGTTTAGTGTGGGATTTGACTAGACCCGACCCTTATCAAGTACAGTAGTTGATCGATTACTCTTACAACAAGCAGGCTATGCCAGATTATGACAAAGCCAATGATTGAAAAAAAACACTTATCATGGAATAGTCAACTAAAATAAATTACTAATTAAGTAAAAGTACTAATTAATTAATTCAGTTTGTGTATTTATACACCCAGTGGCCAGCATACTAAGAAACATGTGTCTTTCCCATGTAATTGACTGTTCAATCAGTGACAGCATCGTATGTGCAGATAATGTTAGGTAGGTAAGCAGGTACCTACAGATCAGGCATGTGTGCAATTCAGGGTAAAGCAAAAGATTTAAGTGACTTTGCACATGGATTCTTGGAGTGGAAGGAACATAAGAGTGAATTCAGCTTAATGTAGTGGCCTCCCCACTCAACAAGTCAACACATTCCTGAGTCCATGCACGGATGAATTCAGGCTGTTCTAAGGGCTTAATTTATTTAAGCTTGTGTAAACCCATTTAGATTTGTCATAGTATGCATTCAGAAAAAAAGTGATAATAAATGTTCACTTTCTGTTAGACAAATATGATTAGTCAATGACAAACAAAAAAACTATATTCAGAATTCAGCACCGTTCCTTTGAGAAACATTCAGTTCACTGCTTTAAAAAGAAAGAATTAATGCTATTGGTGACCTAAAACCCAGAAACTCAGAGAAAGCTTTTGTTTTTTGTGTTGAATTGTACAAGTTTTTTTCATACACAAGTTTGAAGGTTTATCCACCTCAGACAGCTTTTTACTTGAATTAAATTCCACAGTCTATTATTCATTGAAGAAAGAAGTACTCAGGACCTGAAAGAGTAAATTCTGTTTTTATTTGCTCTCTCTGCTCCTGTGGAAAGACAAGGCTTTTTGCCTGTAAATGACCTTTAGAAAGAATCCCATTGAATACAGAAAGAAATATATAATTTGCCAATTTGGAGAAAACATGAGTGAATTATTCTTAAATTATTGTGTTGCCTTTTAGCATCAGACTGTTATTGTTTTTGTTTCCTGAGTTTGTGCTGTGCAATACTAAACTGTGTACAAACAAGAATTATTTTATCTGACTAATCTTGTGTATGCTGTTATGCTGTAATTCAAATTTTGGCAACAGACATACAGACTTAACAGACTTATTATTACGACGATATGAAACTACGGAACTAGGAAAGACTTCAAAAAGATGCTGAGTGCACAGGTACAGTATCATTATCTTTGCTGCTGCAGCAACTAAGTTTTGTAAAACAGCCTGTTTCAGTAAGGAATCATCATTCAATAGGAGTAGTTATGGAAAACAGGGGAATGTTCTGTTAATATTCTATATTATCCCAGAAAAGTGGACCTCTGAATATTCTCACAAATAGTAAAAAAATTTCCACCACACTCTGAGGGTACATTCTGGAGAGCTAGTTTATTCCTGTGTTAACATGACGTATTTAATAAAATTTGTAATAGACCAGTTAATCTTTGTTTTTAAAGGCATATATGGGTGGTGTGGTGGCTTTGTAGCTAAGCATCTGCGATTGTGGCTGCAAAGTTGCCAGTTCATATCCCACAGCTGAATCCAGGGGCGCTGTATAAATGGCTGACCCTGCGCTCGATCCCAAGCTTCTCTCCCTGTCTGTGTCTTTCATGGAGAGCAAGTCGGGGTGTGTGAAAAGACAAATTCCTATTACAAGAAATTGTACATGGCCAATAAAGTGAACTGATCTTATCTTATTTTTTAGGTTAGTCCAAATGTTCCCATGAAGGGCTCTTTTGTTGACCAAATGACTGGGGAAGAAATTTAATCTGATGATTAGAGCATAGCAGCCCACGTACATGGAATTTCATGTGAGCTCTGAATACACTAACATCTGCAACAGGATGTCACTGATGATGATCATTAAAGAAAAATGAACAAAATAAAGAGATGACATAAATACATAAACAGAAATGGCAATTATTTGTCAGTAGAACAATTATGAAAGAGAGGACTTTAAAAACCTTTTTGGTTTCAGTTTGATATGATTCACTGCCAAACACAAAATCATAACTAGATATGGAACAAATAGGGCTAAATAATTGGTTGCCCTCATAGAAGCCTAAAGAGAAAATTTGGTCTTGTAACCTATGAGGAGTAACTAAACTTGTTTTATGCTGATGATGATGAAATGGTTAAGTTGGATATAAGCCATATCCTGTAGTTGCCAGATGAAGGACATATACCCAAAAACTTGTTTAAAAGTTGATAGACCCAAACCTCCATTAGAATTTGTACACAGCAATTTTAAAAACTTAAGTTTGGCCATTTGCCCTAACAAAATAATTTAGAAAATAATCAGTTATGTTCCAGTATCTTTGAGAGGAGTTAAAAAAATAACAAAGTTATTCAGAGGTAGGTACAGTACAGTATATTCAGCTTAATTGAGCTTGAAACCATGTACCTCAGACGGCAATGGAGAATGACCGGCTGTCTTGTTACCTGACCAACTGGGGGACAACAAATGGTTGGGTGACACAGAAAACTAGGAAGCTGACGTCCCAAGGGGATATTGACCTCTGCTTGCTGCAGAGGAAGTAAACAATCAACTGACCAACAAGTTAGTTGGAATGAAATGTGAGTTTCTTTAAGAGTTTTCTTTAAGAAATGTGAGTTTTCCTGGGATTTGTCTATTAAAAGATAACTACTACAGCACACCACCCCTGGATGTATCTCAACATCAAAGGTACAATTTTCATTCCAAAATTGTGAGAGAAGGATAAATGTTAACTCCCCGATATCTAAGATATTCAGCTATCGGGATGTTTGGATAAACCTTCCGACACATTAGCAAGCAGTAAAAGCAGATTAAATGCAGGGTTTCATAATTTGTTCTGCACCCCTTTGGTTCACAAAGTATGTTCTCAATTCCCTTATCAAAAATTGTTGAAGTAATTTGTGACCCCCAGAGGGTGTGTGCACCCCATGTTAAGAACTACTGATTTACAGGAGAAAGGGATGATTCGCCCCAGTTAATCCTCTTCATTAGAGAGAATATAAACTTTGAGGACAATAAAATTTTGTTAGCATAGAGAGTATTAGATGTGTACCTGTAATATTAGGGGACTGGCATAAACTTTTGTGCTGGTTGTACTTACCACAGCGCAAATAATGCAGACATGAAAGGACAGACCTATTTAGCATGTATAGAAATGCTGAGTTGAAGTGAGCAGTACCTGCAAAATTATGGCTAAAGGGTTGGGATACAGGAGACTTAAAATCTTAATCTATACCCTTGAGAGGCAGAACAGCCCATAAGTAATCCCACTCTCGACTAAATGAATGCCTTCTCTTCATCTAGGGACAACATGGCAGAAGTAGTTTTAATGTTTATGTTTTTTCGGTGCAACATTAAGCTCCCACAAGAGTGATCAGAGCACAATCGCAGAGCTTCTCATTCTGAGAAACATGGTAGTGAGAAGTTGTCTAAGGCAGATGCTTGTGGTTTTTGATCAGGGGACACATTTGAGCTCTACAGAGCAGAATAAAAAGAGGCAAAGCTCTTTAATTTGGTCTGGGACTGAGGTAATGTCACCGTTTGTGATTTTAATAAATGGCATATTTGCTAATGCTCCATTACGCTGTAAATGGACTGCTAGTAAATGGCTAGTGTGATGCATTAAAAGTAATTTCTTTTTGTCATCTGAATAAGAAATTTGACACCCCCTGAGTATAGCATTTACATTTTAGGAACTTCTAAGCCTGTTGCCAAAGATTTTGAGAGAGCAGTTTTTAAAATATGATTAAAGTATTGTTATTTTACCTTCATATTAAATTTTACGTCTACAAGACTTTGGAGGCAAAAGATTTGTTAAAGCTTCTGATAAAGCACTTTACATATTACGCAATAATCAGACACAGAAGCTTGATTTATATTAATGCATTTTGTTCATTTGAGTCTGAAATGTGTACAGAATTTATTTTCTCCAGAGCTGAAGTGCCATTCCTTGACTGTATGCGATATATTGTTATCCATAACACCTCTGAAAAGGAAATGGGTAAAATGTTTACATTTTGTACACTTTAAAATATGGAATTGAAAGAAGAAGAAACAATCTCTTCGCTAGAAAGGTCATTATCTAGCTGAGAACAAAAAACTTTGGCGACCACAAAGCAGTACAGTATTTATTAGCCATTCTGCAACATCACCTTTGTGAGTGTATCCTATCAAGGCAGAATATTAAATTGAGATAATTCAGAGTCCTATTTCATATCAGCCTAGAAACTCAGAATTCTGCTCCTTAAATTCACAAAGAAATTAAATGGGCCAAAGAGGTAAACAACCTACTGTATGTCCTAGTAAAAGTGATTTCTATGCAATTAAATCTTCCTTCATATAACACGGATGCCCAAAAGGGATTGAGAATCAATTTCCTTATTCTTACAAAGCACTGTGAAACTAGGAGAGATTATATTTAGTCTGAGGAGTGTACAATACAGGAATTCAGAATCGCCCAAAATAAAATTGGTGAATCTCTATAACGTGTAGGTTACCTAACCAAAATCTTATTTCCAAGGCTCCACAAAACAAAGATCGGTTGCATATCTTGAGTTTTTTTTTGGAGGCTGATAGATGATGATGATGATTTTCCTTCTTCCTCTCTCTTTCAATTTCTTCCTCATTTTTACTCTGTATCCTGTCTTTCCTGTATTTACACTGTGGTTCCTTTCTAGGGAGGTTGTCTTAATGACTACCTTTAGAATGGCTAGTATCTGTAATATTAAATGTTAATGTAAGTCTTTATAATGACATTCCTAATGATTCATTGTGAAGTTATTTAAGTGGAATAAATTATTATTCATAGGAACATTCTTTGATCATCTGTATCTTGCCATGTGTTTACTTTCCTCATACAACAAAGCAGCAGCTCAAAACACATCCTTATTCTAAGCTTTCTGAATAGTGTCGATCTGCTGTGTTCACTTCATATGTGAAATGCTTTTTGTTACCAACTAGGGGACACTGTTGGGAATACAAATAGGATTTTAAGGTAACAGGAAGGAAGGAAGAAAAGGAGGAATGGAATGTAAGAACCACCTATTTCAGTAAAGGTTATGTTCTTCATTAGTTGCACTTCTTCATTTCTATATTGATACTTACACAACAACACTGGCGATAAGATGGCTGTTCCCCTACCTCCTGCATACCTACCACGCCCAGGTAAGTTTCATTTTCAATGTGGATACAAATGTTTGAAAATTACCTGTTTGCAATACATGTGGAAGGGGACGAATGGCCTGACTCCCGCAAGCATGCAATTCTACTTCATGCTCTGGGAACTGAAGCACAGAGATTTTTTTAAACTCTTCCCAATACTGGTACGACATACAAGTCTGCTCTTAAATGCTTTGCAAATGCACTTTCTACTAAAAGTTAATGTCATTGCCGAGACATACATTTTGCCATAGGGAACAAAGACAGGATGAAACAATTACGCAGTATATGACTTCATTACGTTACATTCTTTCATTGTGTGCTTTTGGGGATAAGGAGGATGAAATGCTGAGAGACCAGCTTGTCGAAAAAGCATACAGTAATCGCATTTGTGAACATTTATTGCTCAAGGATGATTTAACTTTAGAGAAAGCAATACAAATCGCTAGCCAAGTAGAGAACGCTGTGGCAAATGCAAATGAGTTGACAAAAACAGATGAATTCCCAGTCCAAAGAATATTGTGTAAAAAAGAAATCAAAAACCCAAGGACTGCATAAAGGTCCTAATAAACCGGGGAGATCCGAGAGCCACGCATGCGCAGATGGCGAATGGTACCACTGTTATTCAAGTAATCATTTAGCAAATTCACTGTAGTGTTCAGCTCTGGAAAAGACTTCAAAAGCATGTGGATAAACTATATATTTTGCAAGAGTGGCTAAGGATCTGCGCCTGTGGCTGGAATGTTGCCGGTTTAAATCCCGTAGCCGGCAGAGGAATCCTACTCCATTGGGCCCCTGAGCAAGGCCCTTAACCCCAACTGCTCCAGGGGCGCTGTACAATGGCTGACCCTGTGTTCTGACCCCAGGCTTCTCTCTGTCTGTGTGTCTTTGCGTCTCATGGACAGCAATCTGGGGTATGCGAAAAGACAAATTCCTAATGCAAGACATTGTATATGACTAATAAAGTGATCTTATCTTAACTTATTCTGCTGAGAAACGTAAAGTTAGAGAAATTGATGTTTCTGCACTTTGTACATGACAAATACAGTTCCTGCTTCAAACAAAATTATCTGAACAGTTGAACTGGGCACATCAACAGGTACTCAACCTATTGAATTGATTTTAGATACTGGATATTCTGTTTCATTGTAACCTGAAGACAAACCTACAAACTTTACTTCACTGAAATACCATTGTGCACCTTTTACTTATTCCAAAGAAAATCTACCTGTCCTTGGGTACATGTTGTACATGGGTATAACATCAAGGACATTCAGTATCAGCCACATTTTACATAGTGAAAACAGGGACTCCATTATTTGGCATGGACCTGATAACCTCACTGAACTTATGCAGGTACCATAGATGCACCCCATCTGCACCTGCATTTGGCTGTGCAAAGAACTTTGTGTATCAAGTTAAACTACGAGCTAACACCTCACCTGTTCAACAGAAACTTCGCCATCTGCCCTTTTCAATCAGGGATGCTTTGTCTGCAGAGCTGAACATCCTACTGGAGACTGATATAATTGAGAAGGTGGATGAGAGGTGCTACAATATTTTCTACCATTGAACTTGGAAATTCCTATCACCAGGTCTCAATACATGAGGACTGCAGAGACCTGACAGCATTCATAACGCATGAAGCATTATTCAGGTATAAAAGAGTGTGTTATGGACTCGCCTCTGCACCTTCAGCTTTTCAGAAGCTGATGACTACTCTTCTCAAAGACCTCCCAAGTGTACAATGTTATTTAGATGATAGTGTATGGAAGCTCTGCTCCAGAACACAATGTTCATCTGAAGTCAGTACTTTATAAATTACAGGAGGGAGGTTTGCATTTGAATAAAGAGAAGTACAAGTTTCACCGGGAGAATCTCACATTATTGGGTCACTTTATCTGCAAAGATGGTCTGCTGCCAGACGACACGCACATAGAGGCCATACCTGATGCTCCTGCTCCTTCTGACATTGCAACCTTCAGGTCATTATTGCGTGGCATGCCAAATTTATACCTAATGATGCTACAATTGTAAAACCAATGAGAAATGTACTGAAAGCTTCCAATGCCTTCAAATTGACTGATGAAGCACATCACAGTTTCCAAAAATTAAAGCAGCTTATTACAGAGAGCTCTGCATTGGCTCTATTTGACACAATACTACCTACTATAGTGTCAACTCATGCTTCAGAGTAATAGGAGATGTTTTGACTTAGCTCCTCCAAATAAACTGGAGTGGACCGTAGCTTTTGCCTCACGAACATTGACAGCCACTGAAAGGGCGTATTCAGTCGTTGAGACAGAAGCCCTTGCATGTGTCTGGACTATGGAATGATGGAAAACATACTTATTGGGCACAGAATTCACATTGAGAACAGACAACTAGGCCCTAACTACACTCCTACCCACTAAGGGCATGGGACATGCTGGTCTGGGAATAGCATGCTGGACTGCTAGACTCCTCTGTTTCAACTGTGACATTGTTTACAGATGTAGCATTTATACCAAAATGCTGATTGCTTTTCCAATCTGCCACTGCCTAATAAGGACGACCTGACCTCAGATGTTGAGCCTAATACTGTGCCTGCTGTCTCCACACTGCTTTCTGCTGTGCCCATGCTCGACTTTGCTGCTGCCTGCGATTTCTGTCCCAAGCTACAGTAAGTACACTACACACCTACTGTACCTTGAAAAATGTTGGCCTGCCACATCTTAACACTTGCCTGCTGACACGGTTCCATACTTTAAAGCAAGAGCTAAAGTCATTATTCATGACTCCTATATACTAGGAGGAACTCCTAGGGTACTTGTATTACTGATTCTAAGCTCACACATGGCCAGATTAGCTCATGAAATTCATCAGGGCATTGTACGAACAAAACAAGGGCTGAGAGATCTATGCTGGTGGCCACAAATGGACTCAGAAGTATAATCTGCAATTTCACATGCATGATAAGACTGCTAGGACTGTGCCTGCACCACTGACTGCAGTACTGCATCACAGTACCCAGTTAGTCCTTGGCAGAAAATAGCCATAGACATCGTAGGTCCCTTTGAAACTGGGCCTGGTACTGCAAGTTTGCCATTACACTTGTATTCTAAATGGCCAGAGGCTGCTTTTGCAGCACAAATGACAACCAATACTGTTATTGGTTTTTTGTTGCCAGTTTTTGCTTTCAGCCAGATAGGTAACCCTCTAGAGATTGTAAATGACAATGGACCTCAGTTTCTTTCCTCCAAGTTTACTTGATTCTTGCGAGAGAGAGGTGTGAAACACATTTGCTCTTCCATATATTATCCTGAAGGAAATGGCACTGTGAAAAAATGGAACAAAAGTACTTAAGGAAGCAATTCTTAATGCAGAGAAAGAGTGTACTGGAAACCATTTATTACTGATTTCAACCAAAACTATAGAGCTATGCCTCATGTGACTACAGGAACCTTTCCTTTCCAACTTATGTTCGGGAGGAAGATCAGGACTAATCTTTCATTCTTCTAACATTCTTTCCCCTTTTGAAGAGAGTCCAGCAACAAAGGAAGTGAAAGAAAGTCAAGGAAAAAAACTCCAAATGAAAACATACATGAATGCCAAATGCAATGCTAGGATCCCAAGGTTCAAAGAAGGTGATTTTGTTTGGGTGCGAAAATCAATTCATGTGAAAAAGGAAAGCCAAAGTATACTGACCCTCTTCAAATCACAAGGAAAAGAGGAACGCACAGATACTGTACTAACCGAGTGATGGACGAACCTAGGATGCTTCACATGTAGTAATGCTGCCTTCAGACTTTAACTGAACTGCTGACGAGAATAGCAGTGCTAATCCAAAATCTCCTAATGTGGCGAATACTAGATCTGGGGGCGAGCTTGACTGAAAGAATCAGTCACAAGCTAACACAGAGAACTTTATTGATACTGATTGATAACTTTAAAGATGACAAAGTTGATGCTGAACTAGGGGATGCTGCTGGGAATACAGGATTTAGAGGAAACAGAAGGAAAGTAGAAAAAGGGGGAGTATTAGAGCCATGTTTTTCAGTAAAGGTTATGTTCTTCATTGTCTTTTATTGCTACCATTTCCTTTCCAACCTCCATTTATAAGAGTCATATTGAACTTTATATTTCTATTTTGTGTATTCTATTTTTATGATGAGAAACATAAAATGCACTTATGTAATGAGCCATACATGTTATTTTCCTAACAATGAATAAATAAAGAGCAATCATCAACAGGACCATCATTTTTCTTCATTTACATTTCAAAATCCACATGATGAGTAGAGCTGACAATGTCAAAGGACTCAATGCAAACATTGTGGCTCCCAAAGGAAACAATCCCTACAGACTGGATCTTCTTTGGATCAGGGGGTAAAACTGAAGAACAACTTATTATTCACAATGCACTATAGGCCACAGGGGATGCTCTCCTTCATTTTTCTTTTCAAAACCTGTTATAGTTAATGGAATGTTTGGTAAGAGATACCTTGTCTGAAATACAGAATAGGTTGTATATTACAAAAAGGCTTAGACTAAATTTTTACACAAAATAATGATAATGTTATCGAACATGTAATCAAATAGCCATTGATTTTCGATAACTGTAAGGGGTTTTGAGCACACATTTCACAGAATCACTGTTTTAAACAACACATTTCCATGTGTGTTTGTTATATTAGGAAGGAAGGTGCACATCTGGGAGAAAATAGCAAAATAATGCCATTATTGGCAGAAAACAAAGTTATAGAATAGTCTTCTGCTTGAGAATTCAAGGGCAGAATGTCAAAGCCAGGCTTATGTTTACACAGAAAATGACTTTACTTCCACAACAGTAGGATTTTTCTTCAATAATTATAGGATTCATAATGCAATGTAATTGTTTTGTTCCTCAATGCATGTTCAAACTACCCCTTGATAATATACTGAAATTGGGTAACAAGTTGAGTGGTTATGTTGAAAGTGAACATTTAGAAATTTTTTCCAAAGACATAACATCCACTTTTTTTATTCCAGACAGCCTTGTGAATACATATGGAAACGATTAGTTAGTGAGCTCTAAAAGTATTATACATTATGTTTGAGAACTTGTAACATGTCTAATTTATATAATTTATACATTAACCACTGCCATTCCTCTTCATTTGTATGACCAGGAAAGGTGAGCTTTGAAGTAATAAAGAATGTGATAGTCTGTTGAAACATCAAGAAGATCCTGAATAATCCCCATTCTGGAGAAAATGTGCAAAGTAAAATGAATACACAAATGGAAACTAATTCATAAATATACATTACTTGGACCTGCAGATGCTGCCATGCAATGGCATATGCATTTATATTTCTGCACTAACCAAGACTGCCCAAGTTCTTTACATTTATGTGATACTACAATGATACACATTACCTATGAATAATCAATATCTAATCTGAGAAGTTAAAAAGGTCAACACTTTTAAGCACAAGTTTAGAGGCCATTCGAGAGCAACTATAGCTGTTACACTGTGAATTCAGTGGATGTGCCTTTAACTCAGATACCTCAATTTACCTACATTTTGCTGATCAGACTGTTATGTATCAAAACAGTTTCTGTAAAAGCCACATAGTCAGTTTTAAAAGGTTCATGAAAGCAAACAAAACCTGATTACATCAAGTTAAGGTCCAACCCTGGACCAACAATTGCCTCAAGGACAAGGACTGATGATTTTGTAAAGGGAACCCAGCAGCTATCTACTGTTTAACATCAACTATATCTCAAATGCTGTAAATGTCCAAAATGTAATGGACAGGCATTGTGCGACGCCCTGAGGTGTCTATTAACTCAGCAGCTACATCTGCACATTAGGAACAATATAAGAACATTGAAGCACTAGGCCCACAGCAAAATTCAAACAGCTTTAATTTTGAGTGGTCTTAACACATTAAAAGATATCCTGGGATTGCCAGACAACAGTGACACCCATGACTTATTGAGTAAAGTAGAATTATTGCAGTCTTCTAATTCATAACTAACTTTGTTTTGACACTTTGGGAATCTGCAGTATATGAAATGGCAGATGGTTCAACAATGAGTACTTTCAAAGAAAGAGTTATAGTCTTTATTCCTCCATTAAAGGTAAAAAGGATATAGGAGGAAAGCAAGTTAGTTGACAACAGTTTATTTTAAAATGGAGGTTGGTGAAAGGTAAACAAAAAGGAGAAATAGTCAATTATAAATGAAAAAATACAGGCTTTCGTCTAGATTCATGTTCAAGATGTTTTTTTTATTCTAATTGATACTCTGATTTTACTTCTTGTAATTCCCCATAACTGAAGGTACTGTAGTGCTGCAGAAACTATAATTATTTTTGTAATTGATCGAATTTAACAGTATTATTTGCAGGACAGATTGTGTTTTTACAACTACATACCACTGACGCACAGATGTTAAAATAAAAGACGGTCTGGATGGTGATTAAGGGTAAATAATCTGTATAATACAGTTCACTGCTATAAATGTGACTGGGACAATGTTGAAGTGCTCTTAAAGCTAAAAAAACAAATTAAATTTGCCCTCTGGGGCCAAAGCCCATATGTTGTGAAATCAAAGTACAGCATCAAATCCATACATTATGGGAGAACATGCTGACAGAGTAAGACATGATTCAGAACCATTTAAATCTCTTATTATAAGCCCTGGAATATATAATCGCAATTTACATCAGAATATTAATTTCCTGTATTAAAAAAATAATTAAAGACTTTTTATTAAGACAAAAAAGTCTATAGATTTTTTTTATAATCTGGCTGTTAATTAATCATTTAAAATTGTATGCAGTTTTGTAAGAATTTATCACATTTTTTAATTACTGTTGGCCATGGAATCCCCAATGTTTTCTTTAATGATGAATTGGGGAGTTTTACCTGATTTGTAATTGTCATAATATAATTTTGCCATGTAGCGGAATGCCCTTGTCTTCATATTTGAAGAGGATAGTCTAGATTCCTATGAATTTTGCCTGCTAGTATGACCTTTTCTTTCTTAATGTAGGTGTTCTAGCCCAATGCAGAGGAAGTCTACAGATATTAAGTTTGCAGATGACTGCAAATGATCACCTTTGTAGAGACCTAAAGGGATGACCATCCTTGTAGGTTTCATCACTAATGATGATAAGCCAACCTACAGGAGGGAGATGAGTTGGTTTGTATCATGGTGTGTTAACATCAGCCTGGAGCTAAATACCCTTAAAACAGTGGAAAAGGTAGTTGACTTCCAGAAAAATTCTCCAAAACATCTCTCCCTGGTAATCAATGATGCGGCTGTGAGTATGATGGAATCCTATAAGTTTTTGGGAATTATCTCCGATACCCTTAAATTGAATATCACCAGTATCACAAACAAAGCACAATAAGGAGTATATATTTTGTAGCAACTGAAAAACGTTGGTGTCTCTTAACCAAAGCCATTATTGAGAGCATTCTGTCTGTCTCTATTTCTGTTTAGTTTGGCAATGCATCTGCCCTCTCCAAAGAAAAACTACAGTGTGTTCGCTCTGCAGAAAGGGTCATTGGCTATCATCTGCCCTACCTTGACAATTTGTCCAGAGCAAAGAAGCAAGCAGGATAGATTTCTGTATGACCAACAAACCCATGTTACCACCTATTTCATAAACTGCCCTCAGGTAGAAGCCACCAGTCTAATAAAACCTAATAACTAAAATTATTTATGTTACAATGCTTGTAATTAAACTGTAATTATTACAGCCTTCATGTTTCTGTGTTAATAATTATAGGTTATGGGCTTCTTTTTTCTGTAGAGTATGATTATTTTAAAGCATCACATAACTATAGCATTTCCAAATCTTCCATTCAGGATTGTACTTTCTCAGAAGATATATTTAGACCATTTACACTTCTTGTAATAATAAATATGTCTATCTAATGGAGTTCAATTATGCCTTTGTCATAACCCATTACAATAGATTTTCCCTATTATCATCCTTATTAGTTAAAAGTTAAAATAGCATAGTTAAAAGCTAAACTATCAATTATAATATTAGTTTTTACATGACTGACATCACAGTGGTGTTACTAATATCAAAATTCCAGTCTGAAAATAAGGTTTGTCAGATGTTAAAATGTAGCCTGTGACTTTTACCATGCTCAATTTTGACACGTTTATAACAAATGTATATACATTATAAACACTGACCCACTTATGCTACGTAAGAAATCATTTATAATTATACGCAGTACATTGAAAATACAGTGTCACAATAGTAGTGTGGGTGGCCTTCCGTTTCAACTGAATAACTTAATTAAAATTATTCTAGGTCTACTGTTCATATCATGAAGTGTAGCTTGTTAAAATCCTTCATGTAGATGATCAAAGTAATTTACTACAACTCAGTCCAGCAGTAGAATGAGAGACATATAATTATGTAGTACTGGCTTATGGTTATTAGGAAGTAATACCCCAGAGTTTAACATTTCCATCCATTTAATTTTCTTGAGATTATATATGGCACATTGATTTTCATAGTCAAACCAACCGTTTATCATGTTAATTAAAGAACATAACCTAGGTGAATATCCCAGTGCCACATTACTAAACATGACCCTAAAAATCTACAAAATATCGGTATGTTTAAAACATTTCAGGACTTAATACTTTATGGATATCAACCAGTGGAATCCATTTGGGGATTTTTTTGTTGTTCTTCAATTGCAATTTATTTCTGAATATCCATTCTATAATCCTACTACTGTCAATGGTTAATGAAAAAAATAATTAAAAAAACATTAATAATTAATAAATCATTTAAAAAGTTCTAAACCAACAATCATTTCAATACATAATATTATCTGAGACCGGGTCCTCTTTTTTTATATTGGATCTCATGTCCTTTGAAAGTATGTGTTTCCTGTGCAGAAAAATACTATACAGTATGTGAGTATTTTACTTTTCAATTTTGATTAGGGGAGATTTTTATAGTGTCAATAATATGTTTAATATGAATTTCAGTCATCCCTTCTGAGGATAATTTGCTCCATGGAAACTCTTCATAAGGTGAGAAATGATTACTGTTCCTTTACATGCAAAAACCTCTGTCTGGTTCCTGATTTGTACGATATTTTTCATATATATTTTAGAATACTAAATGGTAAGTACTGTACTGTACAAGGTAAAATCTACTGTGTACATTATAAACATCAGAAATTAAGTCAACAAATTAATAAACTATTTTATTTAACAAAAACCTTAATTATTCAATGTAAAACAGTAAAAGAATAATAAGATAAGACTTGAATTTTCTTTAATGGAATGTTAAAATTAAGACTTTAAAGAGTGAAAATTCATAATATGATAGTACAAGTTGAGGATGATGCAAGGTTCACTGCCTTACAAATATACAACTATTATTCAATCACTGGCCATCTTAAATTATTTTAATAACTTCTATTTCAATAGCCAAGGTCATTGCTTTCTTTGTTTTGTCACACCACATAATTAAACTTTTTCACTTTTGGGGCCCACTATGATAGCTATCACACATGCAATTGTAGCAGCGAGGCTTAATAATAAGGCAGAATTAAGTGTTTCTGAGCTTCCCAAATGAGGCCCCATTTCTCTGTTCATCTCTGTGGTGCAGCCACAGAGAGACCATTAGTGCAGGGTGATTTAAGGTTTCCTAGGACAGCTCCCAAAGGGGGATGCACTTAGCTAAGTCTGGCTATCATGATCAATGGTCATCCATTGGCGCCTATCTGTCTAGGGAGCGCCAGATGGACATTTGGACTGCATTACTAAGTGTCAGGACTAAGTGACTCATATCTCACCTTGATCAACCAATCAGGGACTGGTAGGGCCGAGTAACCCACGTGGGACTCTGATGCCCATGGAACTTTCAGCCAATCAGCGAGCTGAAGTTCCTCCAGGTAAAAACAGGCAACACAGAGAGCCTGAAAGATTCGGGAGATTCAATAAGATTCAGTAAGATTCTGGAGAGGATTCTGTGGACTTTTCTAAAGGGAATTCGAAGGAGAATTCCAGGGCAGGACAGCCCAGGAAAAGAAGGCTCCCAAGGGCAGGACATTCTCGCAGCGCGCCTCCTGACCATCCTGAGACTCAGCCCGGACAACCACGGAACGGCCAGTGTGTCCGAGTGCCAGAACTTTCCTTTGTTCTAAGAGTCTAGAGTGGAGGTTGCCGAGGTTAGCACCAGCAGCAAGCCTCGTGAACAGGTCGGAACTGTGGACAGCTGAATCACTATTCAGAACTAGCTCTTCACCAGGAACGAACCGGTCCTCTTCCTGACTTGCTGGGACCCACAGTCATCTTTTCTCCTGTGCACAAACTTTGCTAGTTAAAGCCAACACTAACTAGCCGGTCAGTGAGCATCAGCAGCGCACCGTCGCAAGCCGCACAGCACAGCCTGGCACACAGCCAGAGAGCCCGGATTGGACAGCAACAGCCTGCAACTGTTTCTTTGTGCCCGCAGGAGATCTGAATCCCCAAAGATTGGATGAGTATTCAACTTCAATGCATTACAGCTCGAGAATTCAATTGTTATCCAAACCTGTTGATATCAATTTAATTCCTAAGAGTTATGTACTTGTTTTGAGTATCTAATGTAGAAGTTATAACCAAGTTCATTTACGAAACGGTCTAAATGAATGATATACTGAACGTATGTCCTCTTGATATATGTAACACTTCGTAACTGATTGAATATATACCTTTTGTATTCTGATAACCCTCTCGATAAGATCTGTTAGGTTTATATGCATATTCTATGTATTAATAAATGTATCCTCGTGTATTAGTACCTGTGTGTGTGCGTTGTTTGAGTTATGTCGCATGGTTGGATTCTAAAGCCATCAAAAGAATCAACTTTGTGATTTACTGCTACAATTAATAATTGTCTCAGTAAATGCCCAAACCCTACAGAACTGGTGCCTTCAGAGAGCCACTACATTTTGGCCGGCTATGATTACATATTTGGCGTCCCTGAACGGCTATGAATCATTACACAATCAAGAGAGGAGATCACATGAGCACAATACGTTATGTGAATAAAATGTGAGATGTTTGTTAACTGAAACATGCTGCTTTGGATCCAGTTTCACAGACACTCTGTACTTCTCCCCTTATTTGGTACTCGCCAAAAGGATATGCTCTAATTAAGGGGATTCTTGTTTGTGGCAAAAATATGTTTATACGTTGAAAAATGTTTATTAGTTTACAAGACATAGCTAAAAATGGAAAATTAATATTTGGAAAATAACAGATGATTTTCAAAGAAAACACATAGACCATAATGACTGAGCTTGTGGGAAGCAGGAAGTGAAATATCTGACAATTTAAATTGCACTGAAAGTGGTTTAAAATAAGTAATTGCAGCCCCACTAAGATATAATGTATATTTTGGCTTAATCAAAGTGTGTAAGAGCTGGGTGTTGGTGTTCTGAAGACCCAGTCTCAGATCTAATTTAAATAGAACACATTCGGTACAGATCCAGCCATTCAGAATGCGCGGGGGATACTGCAGTAGTTTGCAGTTCAATGTCTGCGGGGTACCGCAGCTGGTTAGAAATACTCAGTTATTGGACTGTACTACTATGTAAAACCGCCAGGTGGAGCAGTGAAAGCTTAACGTTGCATTTATAATACTAATAATAATAAACTTTATTTTATATAGCGCCTTTAAAGGTGGCTTCTCAAAGCGCTTTACAGGAGCATTTGGAGCATTTGGGTTGTCGCCAGAAAATGCCTGGTTTTGAATCCTGGTCAATGCTGAGGGACACATTTCCAATCATAGAATTTAAGTTGTGTACAGCTTAAACTGTTATTAATTTTAAGCTGTGTATTATAGCATGTTAAATATTAAACTAATTAAAAAGTAGCTATATTTTATAAAAGGAATATTGCTCAGTCGGTTATATAAAAAATATATAGCTTGTGAACGTGATGTGCTTCTTTCAGTTTTACATCTGCATAGAGAAAATCCAAAGGTAAATTTTGGTAGTGGAAAATTTAAACAGTAGTATAACATAATACATACCTAATGTACACACAGTAGATGGTAGTGGTAGCTACATATAAAAAAGTACGCAACCACCTTGTGGTTCTATACTTTTTCTTTTTCATAAATATTTTGTGCATCAGTTTTTAACTTGATGACTTACAGTGGCTTATGGTTTTAACACGCTTGTTCTAACATTCTAAAGTTTATATACTGTACTTCATAAAAAAGTTATAATGTTTTATCCTTTTCTAAGAATATGTAGTAAGAACACCACTTGCTGTTATTGTAAAAAAAGTTTTACTGATTACCACTTGATATTAATATTAATATGGAATCATGTAACTAGGCAGCTAAAATATCAAAAACATTTTGTCATTTGTTTGTTTTTACTTTTATTGTCCTTAAAGTAACCATTTGTTCAATAAAGATATGACAATGTAAAATATTGTGTGTGTTGTTTTTTTAAATAAGACTGTCTTTATTTATTATTATGACTTAGATGAAGATCAGATTACATTTTAGGAGCCATTCATGCAGAAATCCAGATAATTCCAAAGGGTTCACAAACTTATTCTCACTACTGTAAAAAACTGTTCATGCTAGAATAGTTCCTCAAGTTATTACCTATTTCTTAGGTACAAACTTAAAAAGGTGCAAACCACAGAATTTTATAGGTTTCCCAACAAACTGTATTATTAACAAAATCCAAGTTATATATTTTGGAAGGAAAAATGTTAATGAAACTCATATACTCAAATATACAAGACTATATATTTACATTTTACATCATTGCGCAAATCAAATTATGTACAGTACCCTTTTATGAAGCTACTAATGTATAATCTAAGCATCACTTAATTCAATGTACAATTGGTGTGAAAAATTGCAAATCTTAATTTTGCCACATTCAAACAGATCATTGATGTAAGGTAATTACATTAAATATATACAAGATAAAAAACAAAGCAAAGATAAAAAATCAACTGGTTATAATTGAATATGCTTCCAATTATGCTCTTAATTTAATATTGTATTTAGTAGCATGTTATAAATAATTTAACATAAAATTTAACTGGTTTTAAATTCAGAAATGTTTCCTATCTAATTTTGTTTAGTATTGCATATCATTTATATTATCAGAATTTAATTACTGCTGCTAGGCATTTGAAGTATGTCCCTTAAATTGTTTCATGTTGTGCTTATTGAATTTTTCCAAAAGACTGTTTCACAAATGGGGGCACTACTGGTTCCTCAGTAAGGTCATGTACTCCTCCTGTTCTTGACATAGCCCAGTGATGTCAAATTCAGCTAGGACTGCATCTCAGAAACCATATAGGTGTGAATAGTGACAGCTGTTTTCATTAGTTTCTGTGTTGGGGGTCACAACCTCACAAATTAGAATTGCCGTTCTCTCACTGAAGTGTTATAATCAAGTGCTGAATAATGCCAATTACTAATGAATATTGCTATGCAGTTTTCAATACAATTGTTTAGAAACAATACATAAATGTCAAATGAAGTATGATGATTCCTGAAGTATACTTTATGTTTTGTGCCTTATGTATTTTAATTTTCTTTGACCATTTTAATTCTTACTAATTGTCAACACCAAAAGAAATTATTTCAGCTGACCATTTTACAATTCTCATTTAAAACACAAATGAATCCTGTTGTGCCATAAACATTTAATTACCCCAAACATCTGATCTAAAATACCACAATAATTAAACTGAAAAGCTAAAGGAAAACTATTTGTTTCAGATGACATCATTCTAAAAATATATCAATTTTCACCAGAAAATTATACCTTAAGTATTATTTACATATTTCTATGAATGATTAATAGTTTGGAATGCAATTTAATGCAATGTGTAAAATATTGTATTTTGAAGTAAAGTTACAGAGATTATTCTTTAATGACTGAAGCAGTGAAGATATTTAACAAATTGCAGATTAGACCTGGATTCTGCTCATTATATTGTAATTGCATAACAGTCATAAAATATTAATAATTAAATTATATGAAAGGGAAACACAGAGCTACTTAATTGTAGCCAGCCCAGGGCACCCTAGGATTCTGTAGAAGCTCTTGAGTGCTACTGTTTAGCCAGCTGTCAAAATGTGTCTGTTTAGTAATATACATGTATGGATATATATAATGACATATATACTTAGATGTTCATGCCTTTAAATGTGTGTAAAACATTTTGGGGTAGTTGCTTTTTTATAATAATTGAATCTGTAAATATTGACAAGTACAGTTTTTCACAGCTTAAAAGGAACTGAAACAATAAGATATTAACAAATTAGCATCATAAACAAAATATGTTCAATATTTCTATGACATTTCAATAAGGAAGGAATATAAAGGGATGGCAAATTTAATACTTTGGCATTAACTGACCTGGCTGAGGAAATGAAAGCACTGACTAATGAACAGTGCTGTCACAAATCCCCAAAAGGATCCTCAAAACACTGACTCAGATATTGAACCTGGAGCTAAGACTGAGTCAGTCTGGCTAAAACGTTTTGCAAGAAGTTCCTCAAAATGTGAACATAGCATGGAATGAAGAATTAATAAGAAGCATGTATAATGCAGGGTTGTTTGATCAAGTAGATTTGCTTATGTTTCAGAGGAACACTTTTGGAGAATGAAATAAATGAGAAACAAGTATAATTTGGGTGATGGAACGCAAACAAGTGGCAGCATTAGCACTAGCACTGGCTAGCTTTAGACTGGAACTCTGTGATGAGCAGTGGAAGATGCTGCAGCCACCTGGAAGGGCAGCCTCATACAGAAATAAGAAAAGAACTACAACTTGCTGATATTTGCTAGAGCGGAATGGATGAGAACATATTCCAAGTACAGCCCCCAAAAAGAAGAAATATCAACAATGCTCATGGGTGAAAGTTTGGGGGGGCAAGAGTCATGGGCCGACACCATATCAGATGGACACCAACCAATGGAGGGGGTAATTGGGTGGGGAAAAATTTGTTGTCATAAAAGCCAGGGCTGAAAGCGGAAATTGGGAACCAGGAATGACAAGGGCTATAATGAAGAGGCCCATAAATGGTACAAATTGATGGTGTGCACTTACACCTACAGGGCAGAGTAGGTGTCAATGGCCAAGGGTAGGAAAGGGGGGGCTACTAGGGGGGGGCTGCTTGAGATACAACAGTGAATATAATCTGAGGCTTTATTCAACTAGGGAGGAGTGAGCGGGATTAGGAGAAAATGAAGGGGAGGGAAAAGGGCAACAAAGCAGCTACAGCTGTTTTGAGTTCTGGAAAGGGCTGACGACAGGAGAACTGAATGAAAAAAGCAGACATCACAGACAGGAGCAGAGACAGCCAGATGTTCTTTTGTGGATAAATTAAAGTTGAAGAAATGCTTGTTTGAGAAGAGGCAAGAAAGTAACTCCAATCCATTACTAATAAAGGTAAGGTATTAATAACACCAAGTGTGAAGCACATCTGTCTCCAATGAGATTGAAATATTAAGTACTGAAAAAGATGTTTGCGGAGTTGTGTGCAGCCAGGGCATATTTATATATAGGGGAGTGGAAATTTGACTCTCAAAATGTTTGTTAAATCACATCATTTGTAAAGGAGTATTTATCTCTGGAAAAGCTGAATAGTATTTTTGGAGTTAAATTTGGCTATAACCAAATACATAACCAAACTTTATAACCAAGAAAAGAGTGTACACTAGAAAAAGTGAATATCTAGTAGTCCAAAGATGCTGAAGGTTTTATTTCAAATGAGCCAAACATCTTGCAGATGTCTGTATATATCCTGTAACAGTCATCCAAGACCCACTGTTACGACCCCAAGTGTCTAGGAGTATAGGGGTGTAACATTTAAGATAATTCTTTTGGAAGCAGGTGGGTTTTGGTGAGGGACTAGGAAGCGTGATAACAAGGGTAAGGAACTAGAGTGGTGCCAAAGAAAAGAAAATAACAAACAAAATGGAGCTGGCTAGGAAAGTGAGGGAAAGCTAACCTGACTGCAAAAGAAAACCTGAAACACACGGTCTTCGGCATCTTTAACACCCTAACTAACCTCCACTGACTACCCAAAACCATACAGGACAAATGGCACTCACCTGTACTAAATTAGTGTACTAATACAAAATCAACTAAGTGTGTAAACTGTACCCAACAACCTAAACTAACCTTATATACAAAAGTTCACACAAAAGCACAAGTGAACCAGGAATACAAATAAGGGAAAACAAGAGTAATCACAGGAACAGGGTACAAAAGAACACAAAGGTTGAACATGTAGCAAGTTAGGGCAAGGTAATGGCAAAACAAGCATAAACACACAAACACAAGAAAGTACAAAGAAACTAACAGAAAAACAACAAAACAACAAAGCCGAAGCTATACGAACACACACACACACACACACACACACACACACACACACACACACACACACACACACACACACACACACACACACAAAGAAAAACAAAACAAAACAAAACAACGAAGCCGAAGCAATAACCAAAAGCGAAGCGAAGCGAAGCGATAACCAAAACCAAACAGGACCAAAGTCAAACGAAAGGCCTCTCCTTGCGAAAACCTCCATGTTATATGTTGAATAAGATATGTTCTGATTGGCTGAGAGCTAATTGATGATGACGTCATACTGAAACAGTGGTGTGATGGTGGGCCAATGGGGGAGGGAGAACAATCAGGGGTCAGCAGTGTGGACATAACAGAAAAAAAACACACACAGACCACACACTGTGACGTAACACCCACCATCTACTATTTGCACTGATTGCTGCTCAATTGGAAACTTTGTTATCATATGTATTTTCAAACATTTCTTACATACTGTAGAACTTTTTCTCCTCTTTCAGTGATGCTATTCCATAGGCACCCAAAAATACTTAGCAGTTATAGATAATATGCAAATATTCTAGTTGGAGAATTGTCAGTGTGCAGGCTGGTATAGGTGTATATGCATTCTATTTAGTGTTAAATTGCATGCAAATATATAAGTATACAACAAAAAAACATTTAATGGTAAAATATTTTTGACGAAGACAGACTAGTGTAATGACCTAAATGACAATGAAAACATACAACCTTAGCTTTTCATGAGCATAATACTGTTTTAATCCAATTAGCTTTTTATTAAATAAAAAGACAGTGCCCTTCTATTCACACACTCAACATCCTTGCTTTTTTACTGTATATAAAGTGATTAAAATTTTAATTAGAAGAGGATCTTGCTTCTGAGTGAGTCATAAATCTATACTGATACTTAAGAAGGTAGAAATATCTCTTGCAGAAATAGGAATGGACATTAAGACTATGGGGGAAGCTAAATAATTGAAAAAATGTCTCTATCAGCACCTTGTTTTGTAATAAGAAAATAAGCAAGAACTATATATTCAGTACCTTATGGTATTCACATGGAAAATAAGACATGTGTGCAGCTGAAATCAGAAAAGAATAATTGAAATACCATTTAAATAACAAAAAATTTCCCTTAAATATACATTCAGAATGTTATGTACTGTATCACCCACAAAGTGTAAATGTTACACCTGTCTTGAACTGAACGGATTAAAATTTATTGCCCCTATGGGAATTTATCTTGCACATTAAAAGCTCATTAACATACAGTATAAAATATGACAGTAATACAATACAGTTCCATAATATTGTTACAAATATAGGTGACTAGGAAGTGTCATAAGAATTTAGATAAAGTGTGTAACACCTGGTAGTATAAATATTTCAGCTTCAAAGCAGATGGTATGTTTCCTGGGATTTAAGGGGTCCAGAGTTTGTAATCAAGGCACATCATAAAGTTTACCTTGGTTTACCAAACACGCCTATAAGATGAGATCAGAGTAAGGAGGAGACAAGAAAAAAAAGAAAGAAGGTCTGACCACAAGAGAGAGATGAGGAGTTGGAATTTAAAGCTTCCACCAGTCAAGAGCCCCTACATCACTTGTGGGCAAACTAAGGCCCGCAGGCTGGATTCAGCCCACCAGCTGGTTTTAACTGGCTCTTGAGGTAAAAAATAAAGGAGTCAATATTCGCTATATTTCACTTTGTTTGATGCTGTTTTATCTTACATTTCATTATTTCGTTAGATGGTGCACGAACACTTTACCACTGTGATTCCAAACTGTGCATCGCACCACCTTGGGGAGGCACCATTGTCAAATTTTCTCCAATTAGGCTTTTCTCCAAAGCTGTGCCAGAGAATAAAGAATTCACATTCCCAACTATACCAACCGTTCAGGTATATTCTGGAGAAATTAGTTACAAGTTACAAGTTGGGGAGTTACAAGCTGAGTATGTATTTAACTTACCAAACCGCTTGGTCACTTCTTGATATTTCACATTTTTTTAACCCCTTATTTGTCATAATACAAAACAACATTCAACAAAATCACTCCATCATCCAAAAAGGTTAAAAAAAGATAATTAGCTTATTAAAACAACAACAACAACAACAACAACAAGAAGATCCCTTGTAACATCCCAGCAACACATTTTTTCATTATTCAACAATTGAATGCTTTTAAGAACAAAGAAAGTAGATGCACTCTTATACAGGGAATCTGGTACCTCATCCCAGAGAATAAGAAAGTATATTTAAAAAGACTGGGTAAGAGGAGACATCTTAGATTTTTTGTGCAAGATTAATGATTTATTGCTCCATGTTACGACCCCAAGTGTCTAGGGGTAAAGGGGTGTAACATTTAGAATAATTTTTGGATGCAGGTGGGTTCTGGTGAGGGACTTAGGAAGCGTGATAAAAAGGGTTAGTGCAAAAGTGATTATTTTAAGTTGAATAAGTGACTGGTATGTAATAAGACACAATAACACACAGGGGTAGGGAACTAGAGTGGTGCCAAAGAAAAGAAAACAACAAACAAAATAGAGCTGGCTAAGAAAGTGAGGGAAAGCTGACCTAACTACAAAAGAAAACCCGAAACACACGGGCTTTGGCGTCTTCAAACACCTGAGCTAACCTTCAATGACTACCCAAAACCATACAAGACAAAAGACACTCAACCATACTAAACTAGTGTTACTAATACAAAAATCAACTATGTGTGCAGAATGTACCCAACAAACTAAACTAATCCTATACACAAAAGTTCACACAAATACACAAGTGAACTAGGAATACAAATAAGGGAAAACGAGAGTAGTCAACAGGAACAGGGTACAAAAGAACACAAACGTTGAACATATAACACGTTAGGGCAAGGTAATGGCAAAACAAGGATAAACACACACACAAATGAAAGTACAAGGAGACGAACAGAAACCAACAAAAGCCGAAGCTATACAAAAACACACACACATGTGACCATCGCGGTTCTGTGCGGGCTCGTGCCCTCCGCCACCCATTTCGTCCTGTAGCACCTGGGGCGCGAACGCGGGTCTCCGGCGTAACGCAACAAGGAACCAGCCACATGAGCTAAAGGAGACCTTCCTCAGCCCAGGCAGCCGAGGTCCCTGCTACGCGCAGGGAGGGCGGTGACGTCACTGTATCCGAACTAGCTCCGCTACACACACACAAAGTGAAACGAAGCCGAAGCAAAAACCAAAAAGCGAAGCGAAGCAAAACAAAATGAAGCAAAGCAAAACCAAGCAGGACCGAAGTCAAACAAAAGGCCCTTCTTTCTGAAAACCTCCATGCTCCATGTTATATACTGAATAAGATGAGTTCTGATTGGTCAAGAAGCTGACTGAAGATGATGTCACACAGAAACAATGATATAATGATGGACCAATGGGGGAGGGAGAACAATCAAGGTCAGAAAGTAGGGAACAGCAACAAAACACACATGGACCACATACTGGGACGTAACATTCCATTAGACATATCATTGAGTCTAAGGATGCACCTTTAATCTTGCCACCACTGCTGATCACTTTGCTTGGCATCTCCCCAGCTCTGAATACAAAAGTTAGAATACTCTAAATCAAAATCTTTAAAAACGTCAGCATTGTGTTTCCTGCTTTAAAAACTCTTTGACTTCCTTAAAAAATCCAAACTTTGTTGGACCTTTGAATTCCTTTCCTCCACGTCAGCAGTCCAAGTCAATTTGCAATTGACTCTATTGCGATAACAGAGCCAAGGTATTTACAGTATATTCATTTAGTGTTTCAATATCAGTTCCATTAACAGATACAGGAATCATAAGAATTAAATGTTTATTTCTCAAATTATCATTTCCTCTGTTTTGTTTGTGTTTACAAACAATGAATTATTCAATTCAGAAGTTCAATCAAGGCAACATTATCTGCAAAATTAATAATGAAACAGTTGTCATGAAAACTTACACAATTATTAGTGTACAATGTGAAAAGCAATGAGAACAGCACACAGCTGTCGGGTACTCCTGTGCTGGTGCTGATGGTGAGAGACGTCCATGAACTATTTTGCACATACTGTGGGTGATCAGTAAGAAAATTGTATATCCACTGAAATTATGTATGATGTACAAATATTTGGAATTTCACAGTTACAGAAAAAGTGCCATTTGCAGATTTTAGAATGTAGCAGAGTGTAGTGGTAAGTAGTGTAGTGAAAGTTTAAAGACATTCAGTAGTATTTGGGTGACCATAAGGACTATGTGTCCACCATAACATTGGGAGAGAGAAGTATTATAAAATGTCCTTAAATAGAAAATTTTAATTTGTAAATTCAACATTGCTTCTTAGTTGAGATGAAAATTTGCATTTAATGCCTTTGTACAATAAACGTTTTATTCTGATCGGCAGTTAACTATTTCTTCAACATTTCAGACTGTTTAAACTTCTAAACAATGTCACTGATTGGTCTGCATGATATCTTATTATATCTATATTATTTCTGTATAGATTTTATAGTGAAATACTAACTGATCTGTATCATTTACAACCAGTAATCACTAACTAGTATCTTAGCAAAGTTTTAGGATGGAATTTACAAATACACTATAACTCATATAATTTTACCTTTTCATTTACAGATTTCTGCCTTTTATACAGTACATCCCTTACGATTTACCTCCCATATTTCTATTTCACTGGTTGCTCTTTCTCAACTCATAGAATTCTCACAATTTTTCTTTCTCATACCTGAATACGGCTTCACATCCTTAATGTTTATTTTCTTTCTTACTTTCTACTTTTAATTAATCTCTACTTGTTCCATATAAGTTACTGTTGTTTCTTTTACATTGGTTCATTTTTTTGAAAACTAAAATTCTATCAAAGTCTGCAATACTCTCTTAACTATAACTTATCTAAAATAAAAGTTGTTTATTCTACATTTCAGATTTTAGGCACATTTTAAACCTTTGTTTGTAATGCCCACAGTTTGAAGAACTATCCTATTTACCTTTTTTATTTTTAGAACTAAATAACATAATTTGAAGTGGCTTGATCAAATGTCTCTGGTGTCATTGTGCAAATTATTATAATAAGCTCTGTTCATCCTGGCTTGAAAGCATGGAACCTGTGCAGAGATGTTGTAACATTTGACCTGCTGTGATACCTATGGCTATTCTTAGCACCAAATTTACAGCCCTTCAAAGGAGTGTGAGCTTGGATAATTATTTCCTTGGCAGAAAAAAATAATGAAATGTAAACTAAAAACATCTAACAACAGCTATCATGACTACAAATTAAACAAAATTTGCATCAATGCATAATCAAGGAGCAGAGAGTAAGCCCAAAAGCTGGCATATAATAAAATCTTTACTCTTGTATTTCTTTAAAAATCTTTTTTTTAATTATTCAGCAATGAAATGGAAAAATCTGAGATAATGAAAGACTAGATTGTGCCCTGAATCACTTGGCCATTTACTTGGCCTTTTTTATAGTTTCACAGAAACACAGTGAAAAATGGAGCAGTTACATGCAAAGAAGTTAACAGTTTTTGTATTCAATTAAGTTTTTTCTAAAATCTCCAAACATTCACAGATCTTCATTTTGCGTATGGGAATTAATAGATTTACCTTGAATGGTCTATGAGCAGTTGCAAATGTTATTTTATGTAGAGAAAAATTATTATGATATTGTCATAAAAGTTACTATCAACTACTGTCAAGTCTGAATAATAAATTATATTATTACAATGCAATTAAATAGATGATATTATTACAAAATGCATTAATGTCTAATGAAAACAGTAAAGCATACAAAATAAACAAGATTGGTACATTTTAATGTCATATGAAGAATTCTTAGAAAGCACTGAGCAGTTCATAAAAAAGGCAACTATCACTGGGATTCCATAATAAGGATGAAAGCCGAAAGGAAACTGCCAGGATCGAATGAATATTAGACAGCCAAGGTTTTCTCAGCTTTCTGTGACACAGCGATATCTGTAATTGACATGGATGCATACTGTATATATACTGTAAATAATTTTACAGTTTCCGTACTGGGATCCAAGGTTCATAAATGGTAATGTACTATATAGAACACAATAAAAGTTGTGATGTATATAATACTGTTACAAATGGGGGGTTACAAAAATGTTGAAAATCAGGATTTGACCAAGCGGTTTAATCAATAAGCAAAATAATTATTCATAATCCCCAACTTGTAAGTGATTTCTAGCAATGTACCCATGCGGCTGGTATAATAAGCTTTGGTGAGAGGAGTAATAATCCAGGCATACTTGGTTAAACAAATATTTATTACAATGACAAAACAAAAACAACATACAACATACATACACAACATACACAAGTTACCTTATGTAGAGTATTTACAAACAGGGCATTTCAGAGGCCTAACATTCTGGTCACCTAGAAAACCCCAGACTGCTACTATAATGCCTACAGAGGCCACATAAGAGATGAGCTGCCTTCGAACTAAATATAAAGCAGCCTACAGTTAAATCTCTCTCTCTGCACCCTGGTCACAAAATAAATGGGAGCCTACATCCATATCCATAAAAATGCACTCTTAGAAGGAAAGACATTTCTAACTGAGATATCTTTTACCCAGGAAACCCATTAACATCACCTGTACGTCTATCTCTGGAAGAGATTCTGAATGATAAACAGCATCAGCAATTCAACATTTCAATGCTAGTCTGACAGCAACAACACTAAAACTAAAGATAACATTTAAGCCCTTTGTGAAGCTGTTTTAGACATCCACGAAAGAGTTGAAGTATTTCATGTGAAAGGATTCACACAATTCCCTGCATATGTTTTTTTTTTGCCAAAAAAATCAATGCTATTATTTCATTTGAAAATACAGAAAAGGCATTGAGGTTTCAGATTTACATTGCATTTTACAAAGCAGGTTAAAGACATTATGAAGAAATGAGAAACCTGTTACCCTGGGACTCACAAGTGTAGGGCAATTTAATATAGAATTATAGTAGAAGCTAATCTTAACAACTTTAATGAGAGATGTGGTGTGAAAAACAGTTTGAACTTTCATTATATTGTAGATCCCCTTCTCTAGGTCAAGGTTCGATCATAATTTGTAGCTGATATTTATTACTGAATTCTAATATCACTTAAAGAGCTTAAAACAACCCCATAACATCTATATCCAATTCTGTGGCATAAGGACATAGAGTGACTTCCTTCTACGTTAAATTCAAAATTAATTAACCCATTCTCAAAAAGCCATGTTTTTATGTGTGACATTACGGTAAAAATGTAAGACACAAATGATGTGTATATCACCACATCTAAAACCTGTTTTTTGATGCACAGGTGACTGAAGGGAAAGAAACAAATCGTGAAAAAAAATCTAACTGGACAATTGATTGGTTCAAATGTTAACAAAATGTAGTTTAAATGTTCCTTACTGCATTGCCTTGAATAAATATTCAGATTTATCCAATGTTCAAAATCAAAAACTAAAAATATCTCATCCTTTCTCCAAATTTCCCTTGTTTTGAAAACACCTTAGTATTCATGCTTGAATCTTTGCTTGTAATTCACTACCTGATTGAGGGACCATAGAGAAACTGACTTTGTGACTTTTCAAAGTAATTTGCACAGTTTTTCAGGTACACAGGAACCCAGTTGTGAATTTTTAGGAAAAGTTCATAACTAGGCACACTCTGGACAAATTATGTTCAATGTAGCCAATTATAAGGTATTTCTGTACATGCAGGTACTAAAATGTAAATTATATACAGTACAAGAGCATTCTGTTACATTCCTGGACTTAAAGGAATGTAAACTGACAGCTTAAAGAACTGAACATTTTAAGTCTTGAAAAGACTGTGAAGGTACAAAAAAGTATTCAAAAACTCAACAGTGCAGATTTGTTGCAGAATTGACAGTGAAACACAAAGCAGAGGACACGAGTGGAAATTGTGTGGAAGTGCACATAAAAATAAAAAACAGGAGGCACTACATAAAGGGTTGTGGAACTATGGAGCACTGTTTGCTGACTTAACTTCTAGCACCAATTAAAATGTTCACTTTTAGCAAATTTTGAATAATACTATTCACTTTTTAAAACATGTATATATCATTTGCAAGTCAACAACACCTACTACTAGCAACAACAACAACGATAATAATTTTAGTTTAGTGGGTTATCCTAGATGAATAGTTTTATTGACAAAAGCTACCATGAAATGATGGCTTCAGTCTCTCTATGCAGTTTCTGCATTCTGAACTAAAGATTATTTCTTAAACTAATTTCATCTCTTATCACTCTGCACCACATTTTGTCAATTAATGTATTGTGTAATAAAAAAATGCCCTGTTTGCATATGCCACAAATTTGAATAGAAGACTGAAAGCTTTTCAAAATGACTGTAAAAATATGTAATAACTTCTTGTTATCTTTTGTACGTACTCTTCCAAGATACATTATCATCAGGAAGTCCTATTAGAGAATTTGAAAGCACTTTCAAGAAATGTGGCAGAATATGGTCCATTCTTCCAAACTGCATAGAAAACATAGTCTTAAAATAGTCACACAATCATTGTAAAGTCCTTTTGTGGAGACATATCCATAATGAGTAGCATGTACATATTTCTTATTTTTAATTGCTTAGTTTGCAAAGCAAATATTATAGTTACAGTGAGCTCAGCCCAGAAAATGAGACGTGGGCTGTAAAGCTTCATGTTTAAAACAATATAAACAGAGCCATGATTTTGATTGCTTTTTATAACACCTTGAGAATAAACTCAAGAAGCCAACTATAGGTTAACTAGTCCTTCTGCAAAAAGGCTTCATATTTACTTTTCCTTCACCAAATACGCTATACAGTTTGTAAATACTCATTCATGTTTACTTATACTCTACTTGATAATATATAAATACCAGTAGTTTATGAACATCTTATGCATAAGGGCTTTTCAATTTAATTAACAACTAGCAAATACATTAATTTCAACCCAACTAAATTACATTGTAATATAGCTGAAGTTAGCAATTGTCTCTTGGTAATACATTTAGAAGAAGTCCACCAAAATCAGAATTTAGTGGTACTAAGTAGAGGAAATTCTATTCACGTCTAAAGGCAGAATGTTTTTTTGCATTTAAATACATCTTAGTGATTTTCTAGGAGTTCTGTGTATTAATTACCACATCTTGACAAGATGAACTACAATCAGCTTTTATTACATTTCTATTTAGGTTATCACACATGACAGGAATATAAGTGAGGTGATTGCAATTCTACCACTACATTTTCTCCCTGAATGGCAGGAACTTAAACACAGAACACCCCACCTTAGACACACCTGACTATTAATATACTGTAAACTAATCCTTTGGAATTTGGAATAATTAGCCGGACCAATCAAATCAGTTCTTTTCCTTCAGTAGCATACTCAGAGCCAGCCTATCACCAGACTATATGCATGGGCTCCTCGGATCAGGTCAGACTTCCCTTTTCCAGACAATTCATATGCCATGCCTCCTTGGACACCATCTAGTGTGCATTAGCTCCTTTCACTATAAGATTCCAATAAAACTACACTAAATTGCCTTTAGAGACTCAGGAGTTTCAAAACAAATTTAAGAGGTCCACTACTAGCAAATCACATCCTTTGGATCCTTGTCATATATAAAACCAATCAATAGAAAATGGAAAGAAAATTCTAACAAATCTTCCTGTAACCTTGTTGAAAACAATCATAAGTACAGGAACTGCTGGCTGGTCTGCTGATGGAATATAATTACACCAATGGTATCTAAGATCATTGCAAGTCTACCACTTCCCTCTAATTTAAGGAGAAGATGAAGTTTTAAAAAATATATTTTAAACATTTTAAAATATTTAAAAATGTGAATAAAATAATAATAATTATTATTTCAATCCATGTGTGTATAAGGAGGGAATATGAGTTTTAATTCATTTCCTAATACATCAAATATATTAGACCGCTGTAAATTTCTCACCACATTGTTATTGTGCTCAGCAAAGCTATATTTGGTATATACCAATATACTATTGGTCTTTGCACTGTTACTGTAACTCCATTATTGCCATAGAGCAGTTATAGCCAGTTAGCATCTTTCTGATTAATAGATCCAAATTGTGAGTATCTTTAAGCTTTATTAAAACTTAGCTATGTGGGGCTGTATAATTATGAACTTTTCTTTCTTATCACTGGCCTATCTGAAAATTGCTAAAATATGAGTCTGTCATTTGCTTTGACAATATTGTTATGACTTAAGAGGTCAAAAAATTAAAAATAACAATAAAAAACAATAAGTAAATTAACTGGCTGTTTAGCTATGGGTGTGCTGTGAGAAACAGGATCAAAAGAATCTTCTACTCACGTCAATCAGAATTGAACAATAATCATTTAGGACACAGAAAGACATCATAAAAAATAAGAGACATAAAGGTCAGATAACACAGATGAAGAGAGTAATAGGAAAAAAGAAGGAAACAGA
Source organism: Atractosteus spatula (assembly GCF_055471065.1). Classification (NCBI taxonomy): domain Eukaryota; kingdom Metazoa; phylum Chordata; class Actinopteri; order Semionotiformes; family Lepisosteidae; genus Atractosteus; species Atractosteus spatula. The sequence goes on along the minus strand of NC_142713.1, from coordinate 22,725,259 downwards.
AGTACCAGGTGAGTACACCTTGTTCTGGTATTGGATTTGATGATGCATTTTTAGAATAGGTAGATTGTCCCTTTAACTTTTGGACATGATCCTTTTGGACAGGATTATAGGAAGGAGATTTAGCACTGTTTTTTGTTGGCCTATTTAAGCATTGTATACATTAGGTTTCAGGTTACAGGGTAAGCATTCTGAGTTTCTAGGTTTGTAGAACTTAGGTCTCTCAGACGCCTTGTTTTATTGTGTAACATTTATGTTGAATAAGTTGAAATATGTTGTGTTGTTTAGGTGTTATTGTACACAACTATTCATTTGTAGCTTCTTCGCTATGAACTAGAAAACAATTATAATGCCCTAATTTTGTTTAAAGAAGGTCATGTCATTTGCCAAACCACTTTATACCATACGGTGTCGCAGGAAGCCAAGAACGCAAGGCAGGGTACACCCAGGACAGGGCACCAGTCCATCGCAGAGCAAGTGCAAGGCCACGGTGAAGTCTGAGGGGGGAAATTTGGCCTGGACAACGTGATAACTCCCTACTCTTATAGAGAAATGCCCAGGGATCTTTAATGATCACTGAGAGTCAAGACATTGGTTTAACGTCTCTTTCGAAAGACAGCACCCACTACAATATAGTGTTCCCACCACTATACCAGGGCATTAGGACCCCTACAGAATGCAGGGTGGGCGTCCCCCGCTGGTTTCCCTAACACCTCCCAGCAGCAACCATAGCTGTCACGATTGTAGTCCCTCCTCCTTAAGGGCGCTCCGGCTCTTCCTTGTTTGCCTCATCCCCCGCACCTGTCCCCTGTTCCCAGTCCACCTTAAAAGCCAGGCGCTGACGTTAATCCGGGGTCTGCACCTGATCTCCGTATCGTGTGAGTTCGGGACCTGGAAGCATCTGGTCCCGTTTAAGGTCTTAATCTTTGTTCCCATTCCCGTTCCCATTCCGCAGGTTCCGACCCGGTTCTAGTTTTTATCTTGTCTGTTTTTGGATGGACCTCCCAGTTTTGGACTTTTGCTTTCGTTTTGGATTCCCCCTTTGGATTTCTACTGGATTGTTTGCTCTGGACTCACCCCCCTGAACACCAGCGCACCAAGGACACACCCCCCTGTTTTGATCCTCGTTTCCTGCATGACTTTTCCACCAGTGTTTCCTCACTATTCCGAATTGTGTCATCCGCATAGGGTCTGGAAAGAACTGTCCATTACAATAGCTTCCCAGGAGGTCTCCCATCCAGGTACTGACCAGGCTTAAGCCTGCTTAGCTTCAGTGGGTAGCCAGTTGAGAGCTGTAGGGTGATAATGGCTGCTGGCTGTTTAAAGAAGGTACATGACACAACTCCAAACAAAATCTGAGCTAGGGCACCTTCTGCATTGCTTTTGCATGTTCCTTCCATATCCATGTATATATTCTCTGGATGCTCTTGTTTAATCCCATTTTCATACTAGTAGGTTTCATTTTCAAACAACTCAATAAGTCTTGCCATAGTGCATGAAATATACTTGAACAAGCTTTGTAACTGTGAATGAATATATCGGAAGTAGGGGTTGCCCTAAAATAGCTGCATTTGTACATTTTCCCTTTACATTTTAAAGCATTTTTAAAACCATGATTTAATAATTCTGTTTGTTTGTCCTTCTGTCCAACCAATGAAAATATATTTGTACACAACAGCTAGATAACATTTTATTCCAAATTTTATTTACAGTATTTTTTCTGCAAAACAGAAAACTATCACAAACTACCATGCTTTAGCTGCCATTATAACCGAATCCAAATAAGAAAACTCTTAAATGAACTTTAAAATAAAAAATCATTTTGTGCTTGCCTTATGTTTAACAGACTCAGACATTAGTTCTTTTAGACCCATGATTCATGTTCTGTTGATGGTGTGTCAATAAGTCCAGCAAGCCTCTCTTGCACCATTGAATTTTTAATCAATGTTAGATTTGAAAAGCTATACTATCCACTGGCTACAGAAACTAACAAAGTTAAAAGAATGAGTAGAGCCATGAAAATATTTTGAAGATTTTCTGGGAGTTTTTGTTTTCTCAAGTAAACTTCGGTATTACTCCAGGAGTGGAATGTTCCTAAAGTCACAAATTACACAAATCTGCAGCATCAATGTCTTTTGAATTTCCTTGTGTCAATGCCGACTCCAATTTTCAATATCTGATGTACTTGGATTACATTTTTCTTGTTTCTCTATGTATTATATAAAAACATTTCCACTATATATCTTTTTGCTTACCAATTGCTTAAATAACACATAAAGTCCATACCTAGTATGAAAATGTAGACAACAGTGAACAAATGTGAACAGTATAATTATCTTTAGAAGGTTGCATATGGTACCGAATAAAGTTTTAAAAAACAGAGAGGGAAGGTTCACTTTATAGGCTGCCTGGTTTAGAAAGCAGATCCACTGGAAATGTGCTGCATTCAACAAATAAAGACAAATAATATTGTGACTGAAAATGTTGCAGATTCTCCTTTGAACAACTAGGAAGGCAAAGCAAAAAGGGATCAAAGAAAAAATGAGAGTAAATCTGCAAGATAGTTGACTTAGACTTTGGACTACTGACAAATTTATATTTTGTGGTTCTGATACCTTTGCTGCCTGGTGAAAATGATAGTTTGATTGAGCCAGACTTTTGTTTTCTGTTTTTGGTATTTGCTATGGCATTGTACAGTAAAGGTCACTCTTTTGTATCATATTTGTCATCTCTGCTCATTTGAGTCGCATGATCCCATCTAATTAAAATAGTCTTACCATTGTACCTCCATGGGCAGTGTCACACCATCAGAAGTACAGAACCAATGCTTAATTGGACAGCTGCAAGACGAATGGCAAACAGAAACCTGTCATCATATGAGGTCTTTGGAAAAATGTTTTTTTTATTGGAAACTGAGGTTTTGATTTAATCCACTACTTGCTCTAACCTTTAAATCTCATCATAACCTCCTATGTACTTTCTATGGCTCTTACACATGTAAATACTTACCTTTTTACAATACAAATAGTATTTTGAAATTATTGTATTTGACAGAAAGCCTGTATTTTCCCATTTTTGGGAGGCTTACAATATAGCTCACTATCTGTGCTGCCTATTTTATACAGCTTTTTTTTGTTCAAGGATACCAATAACTCTTGAGCCCATTGTAGTTTCATCCTTATCAGAAAAATATGGTTTATTTAAACTATTTTGCATTGCCATTAAAGTTCATATGGTTACACTGATCATGTTTTTACATACACAGCCTGCACCACACATTCAAACAAAATCAAAAGGAAATAAGTAAAGAGACAATTAATATGAAAGAATAATGGAATAGTCCATCCATCCATCCATTTTGCTACTACTTCATACAGTTCAGGGTCATGGGGGAGCTGGAGCTTATCCTGGCAAAAAACAGACTCAAGGTGGGATATACAGTGGATGGGACTTCACTATGGAGAGAAATTACAATCTCCATGCAGATAGCACTCCAGGTCTGGAATTTAACCCAAGGTACCAGCATTTTGGGGCAAAAATGCTAACCACTACGCTACTGTTCAGGACAATGGAATAGCCATGATTACATGTACAAGTATTCCAGTTCTTTGCTATGCCAAAATTAAACTTTAGGTACACACAATTATTTTACAAGCCACATGAGTAGTTGAGTAGTCTCTGGCTGTGTGCAAAAATGGTTATTCTCATGATTTTAGACTAGAAATACATGTCTGTGAGGTCCCTTGGTTAAGTAGTGAATTTCAAGTGAAGAGTAAAGAGCTTTCAAAGCAAGTCAGAGATAAAATAATTGAAACTCACTAAGCAAAATCAGGAAAAGAATACAAAAATATTGAAATCTCAGAATACTGATGTTAGCACAGTCTAATCAATTATTAAGAAATGAAATGTGTATTATAATACCTAGACACTGGACTATATCAGGCCATCCCTTCACATTGAGCAGGCAGTCAAAGAGAACACCGTTGAGGGATGCCACTATGAGGCTAATGACAACTTTAAAAGAGCTACAGAGTCCAATGGCTGAATACAGAATACCTAAAAAAATCTAGTCAGTATGGCAGGTTGGCCAACCTATTTCAATTCCTATATGGAGTTTTCAACCAAGCATTTAACTGATCACTTCAAACATGTGGCGAAAGGTTTTGTGATCTAATGCAACAAAATAGGAACTTTTTGGTCTAAGTGCCAAGTGTTACTTTTAGCACAGTCACTGTAAATCTCTCAGTCAACACCATCTCTACAGTCAAGCATGATGAATTCAGCATGATGCTATCAGAACTGTTCCCCTCAACAGCAACTCTAAAGTATTGAAGGAAAAATGTCAGAGTACACGAAAATACTAGGGGAAAACCTGTTTCAAGTCCTGACTTGAATCCACCTGAGAATCTGTGGAAAGATTTGAAAACCACTGTCCATAAGTGATCCCCAAGCAGCTTTTGAGAGCTGGAGCAAATTTGCCAAGGAAAATGGGCAAAAATTGCACTAAACCGATGTGTAGAATTTACAGGGACTTTCACAACCTGACATGCAGCCATAATCACTGTCTAAGGTGTTTCCACAAAATATTGAGTTTACAGATCTCAATATTTAATCAATCAACATATTTCACTTTTTTCTCTTTAGTTTGTTAAAGAAATGTATTTGTATCATTTTGCAGTTTTACAAAAAGGGATAACATACAGTAGGAAGGACCTGAAAACTTTTGTAAGGCAATATACTGTATATTGTGCTGTAGTCAACAAATTTAAACTCCTTTTCAGAACACTATTGTTTTCACCTGATGCCACCTTAGTGTTGCTGCCTTTGTAGTTCAGAATTTATTGTGCTTTCTATGTGCAGTCAGGATTTGCCAGACCTTTGTGAATAATTTATCAGTTATTAATAGCCTTGTCATCCACACTAATCTTTAAGGCAATGCAAATGAGACAATTGTGGTATTCCTCTACAATCAGTTTCCTTCCTGGGAAACCCCTATTTTTTCAGCAGAATAATGCCAGTAGTAAACAAGATATTACAGAATATAAAAAAATATTAATCTTTTCCAAGTGTAAATTTCAGTACCATGATTTAAGGTGATACTGATACAGACTTTTAAATTAAAAAATACATTGTCACATTGTAATTTGTATTTTTATCTGTATTTATTTTCAGATTTATGATTTCATTTAAATAAATTCCATCTTGCCAAAAGATATGAGTTTTTAATTCAAGTCAGTTTATACATTTTGTTCAGTTCAAATGGTGTTTTGGTTGAATATATCATATATTTAAGGAATATAAAGTTTGATAATAATTAAAATAACAGAAATATATAATTTATTTTATAAACATTTTGTAAAAATTGTAAATGTGGACAATGCTATGTTTTAGTTCAGAGGCATAAGTATGTTTTATAGCTACAGTACAGATTGTACTTGTGCAGTATTTGTAATCCATTCATGCCAAGAAACACATGAAGCCCCTGAGCCTTCATTAATCTACTAGGTTTTAAATGTACAAGGGGTTAGTTCATAGCACACCCCTACTGGGAGCTTTGACGACTCTTTCTTTGACTTTTCGTTCATAACTTGCTTGGCTGTTTGGCTGGAACTACCAAAAACAAAATCCCAGTATCACAGCTCTCTATGTGAAGCACAAAAGCCTCCTTACCACCACAAGATAACAGTCCATTGGGGGTAACTAATTATACTAATTTTAAATTTGTTAGATTTTGCAATATAGTTAGGGCCAATTGATATAGAATATTAAAAATGTAGATTTTACAGAATATTTCAAAATGTTTTGTCACCAAACACGAAGCTTCTTATCAGAGAGAGATTAGCGGTCTACAGTTCAAAAGTAGAAAATTATTTTAAAAATGGTTAAATAATTCTGTAACAGTGATTATCGGGTATTTAACATATATACTGATGCACAAAGAAAACAATAGTCTTTACTTACATTGCTCAATGGTGAGCTAATCAATCTTATTTAAATTTCAAATAGTAAACAGACATGTTTTTGGTTGTTTTGATAGTAGTATTGTACTCTAAGATAAAAATACTGAGCTTTCATGACAAAGCCAGCAGTTTGGTGTTTGCATTTAAGTTAAAATGACCCAAATAAGTTAATTAATAATCTTAATAAACAGCAATTAAAAACTGTTTTAATTAAAGCAAGAACAGTAAATGATAAGGCCATTCCCTTCTTGAACAATGAAGGTTAAACTAGATTACTCAAGAGGAGAATGATATCATTTATACTGTAAGACCATTCTATGGCACACTAACCAGGGAATAATATCCTACTTCATCAATCAGCACAGACTAGTATAGATATACTAGAATGCCACGTCTTGGAACACAACAGGTAACATATCTATATAATTATCTTAAGATTGCCGTGACACTTGGAAATCCAAAAAGAAATAATCAGCAGAATATCTGTACTGTAGCTTACTGTCTGCATTAAAATTTTCATGTTCAGACACTGTTCAGAGGAAACATGTCGACAGCTGAGAGATGAATTCACTGTCTTCTTTAGGTCATATATTATTTGACGTTTTGGGAGAAAAGGTGTTTGGAAGTTTTATTTACTGCTATTTTAGCTTTGGCAGACCTAATGGGAGACAACAATTGCAACCGGTGAGCCAGTGAAAATGTGATGATGTGCATATTGAAAGTAATCTTATGATCATCGATGCCTAATTCCTTAGGTACACAGCTTTTGCGTTCCTGCAAGCCTGGAAGACAATATAAGAGCACACAGAGCAAGGATTACAATTGTACAACTTCATGACAACAATGTTGGGCTTTGTGGGATGAATTCAACAATACCATCACTAGGAGAGAACTGTGATTAACCAAACCACTGATACACAAGAAGAGTGGCAGTAACATCCAAGTGGCACTCCAGAAGTTGTTTAAAATATTGTTTATATTGTTTATACCTTTAACTTTCACTACTGGCAGCACACACCTTACCAAATACCACAATCTTGGGTGATTCCATTGAGTATACTTGATTGACACATAACACTGCCCCTCTCATCTGTGGATTACTGGGCTAGTATGATAGCTGCATCAGTCCTCTGGGTGCTTTGTGGTGTAAGAATGAAAATATGTGGAGGGATCAAAAGTGCATCATCACAAGGACAGTGGAAGTTGTCTTCACTCATCTACTGAAGGTACAAGGGTCATTGCAGAGAGCCAAATGAAATAAAAATTGGTGATCTAAATTTTGACCCGATGAAAATAATTGGTTCATGATATCCCTTAGGACACAGCAGTTATTTTCAAATATTTACATTGTTTGTAACTAATATATGTCACAATACTACTGGAGCAAGCTAGCAGCTTATGCAGTATGTTAAGATGTAGACAAGGGAGGAAACAGGAGAAATAATTATTTAAAAATTTCTAGGATGATCTTATACTTGTGAAAAATTTTCAACTCTAAATAATATAAAAGAAAACACTGTAAGACATTTTTTAAAAACCTTTCTAATATAATTATATTGATTCAGTAAGAACATTAAATATGCTCTGCATATTGTTCTGAAACTGAACAATATTTAAAAAATAAACAGCAGTGTATTATACAGTGTTTGTCTTTTGACAAGAAACTTATGTTTTATATCTTTGGAATTTATCCAATAAACAGATATGAGGAAATAATTCTAAACATATATGGAATGAAAGGTTTAAAGTCCCTAGATAAATTTTAATTATTTTTATAACTAAGAAAGGATTAAAAACAGAGCATAGTTTGAAAATGTATAATTTATTCAACAGGATAATTCCCTATACAGTAAAAAAATACCTGAACAGTAGCCAGTTCCCATGAAAAGAACATCCATAATCACGGTTATACTTTCTCAAGCCAAGAAAAGTATCTCCACGGAATAGCCGACTAATCATTTAGCATCTGCCAGTTGCCCCTCTGAAAACACCAGCTACTCACACCAATTTAGCCTCTTTGACTCACCTGTTTTAGATTTAAAATTGTCTCAGGAAACATAAGACATTCACTATCTTTATGCAACGATCTCCAAGCAATGCAAATCACATCCAGACACATCCATATCATTACTCTCATCTTATTCATGGAGTGGTTTCAAGGCTCATCTGCTTCTCATATGCACAAATAATTATGAATCATAAATAATTCAAGAAGTGAACAGCCTTAAGGATTCTACTTTCAATGTGGCCTGGGATTTGTTTTACAACAGCAGAGTAGTTTGCCTTTTTCTTTTCCTTCCCAGAAATATATTTTTCACATTATGTGAGCTGTAGAAATATTCAAGGTAGCTCAACCTTTCTAAAGATGACTGGAAAACCCATATTTGAAAACCAGAGGGAATGTCAGATATTAGTCTTCAGCCAATGTTTTTTTTTTCACTTGAAATAAAAGAAAGACCACTCAGCTTGAAACTGGACCCTAGAACTACATACAGAAATACATGGCAAAATGATCAGGAAATTCACAGCCATTCATTAAAAGAGATGGAAACTGATGATTAAAACAACTGCTTTTACATTATAAATAGATAACCTCCATAATGTCTATTCTTAGACACTTAAAGGTCGATTTTCAACAATTTGCAAGGTCCATAATGTCTGTGTCTAGAATAGGTATCTAAAAGTACACCTTTCTTATTAAATTACAGTAATGAATCTCACCTACGTTCCCTGGATGTTGTTGCAGCTTTGCATCTTTCCCACAAATGGAGTTAAAATGCTGCCCATCAAGCACAAATCTATGGGAATGATGGTAATGACTTTGTTAGTTCAAGGGGAGAAGCAGGGGTTAGTAAAGTAGAAAAGTAGCACCCGGACCACACGAGGAACCCAAGTGATCTGTGTGGGTTGGCTAACTCCGCAGCCTCCGAAGTATGAAAACAAAACACCCCTGACTCACAGAGAGTGGCTTGAGAGGCACTGTCTCATGACTGTGAGCTGGGCCCTCAGTGGTAGGGAAGGAAGAGGAAGACTCCTCTGACTTGCTGAGAGTCACTTGGAAGGTGGTGCCTCGTGACTGGGATCTCAGCCCTCAGGGGATAGAAAGGGAAGAGAAAGACTCCCCTGACTCCTTGAGAGTCGTTTTGAGAGGCACTGCCTCACGACCAGGCTATGGGCGCAGGTGATAGAAAGGAGGAGATAGCCCCTTGACTCACTGAGAGTTGCATGAGAGACGCTGCCTCACAACTGGGAACGAGTCCCTCAAGGAGAAAGAGAAAGAACCCCTAAATGGAGGAATCACTTTGAGAGGTGCTGCCCAAAGGGTTGAGAAGGAAGAGAAAGCTGCTTGAGAAGGAAGTGAAAGAAATCCCCTGACTCACTGAGAGATGCTTTTGAGGCACTGCCTCACAACTGGGCTAGGCGAGGCGAGGCCAGGTTACTTCTCAGTCATTGTGAAAACCAGTGCCTGGTTACAAGTGATAAAGAAGCTGAGAGAAACAAAGGAGCGGAGGTGTTAGTAAAGGCTCGAAGAGCCAGGTAGTTGGAAAGGGCAGAATAAGGGCACAATGGAGACAGAATTTTGGATATCTGGATGAAATGTCCATGACGAAGGGGGACGGTTTTAGAATAGTGTAGAATGAGAATGAAGTGGGAGTCTGGTACACAAGACAGGTCGCAAAGACGAAGACCTGATTCTGGAAAACGGGATACAGAGGAACTGGTGAATTCTGTGACTCTTAAGAAACTGAAAAAGGCAGTCAGACACATTACACTCATAAGTGCATCCTCATATGGGGTAAAACAACTTTGCCTCAGGATAAAGGATAAAATGAAGAGAATGTCAGAGGAAATAGGCTTTTTGGAAGAGACAATTGGACGTGCTGTCTTTCGGATTCCATGAAGCGTGAGGCAGATTCCTGGTATAGAGAGCAGGGTAGGACAGTGAATAGACTGGAGCCTGAGGTGGAAATGAATCCCTGAGAGGTAAGATTTTATCGGAAGGCAGCTGGAGGAATGCACAGAAGGTGGTGTATGCCTTCCAGGCAGAAGAGTAGGTGGCTTGGGTGGCTATATCTAAAGCAGAAGACACTTAGGACCGTGCAAATTGAAGCTGGGTAGAGAGAGTTGATTCGAATCAAATAGAAGATTGTGGAAATCCGGAACTCGAAGAGGAGAAGGAGCTGCGTTGGGCAACAGATTGCAGATTTTGGGTATCTGTAAATGAGAAGGAGCGTTGGCTGTGGCATTAGAAAGTCCAGGGAGGTGTTCAGCTCTGACAAGGAAGTTATGAGTGAGAGAAATCCAGTTGAGACAGCGAAGGAGGCTTGAAATTGGGTGGGGGGGGGAAGGATGTTCCTTTATTGATGATGAAAACAGTGGATTTCTTATCACAATGAAATAGAATTGATTTTCCGATCCACTGGTGTCCCAAGATGTGGATGACAGCTACAACAGGGTAGAGTTCCAGAAGGGCTGAGGATCATACATGGGGAGAGCTCCAGAAGCTACAAAACCATTGAACCTCGAATATAACTGCAAGAACTGACAGCAGAGACATCAGTGAAGAGAGACAGATCGAGTTAAGCAGAACACCAATCATTGTAAGACACAGAGAGATCATTCCAGTGGCGGAGTAAAAGACTTCACATTCTGATATCCTCCTGAGTGTCAGCTTATATGGCGTCATGGGTGTTGAGAGACTAGACAGTTGTAGAAAGAGTGAGAAGTCGAGAGATGAAAGATTTGCCTTGAGATATAATACGGATAGCATAATTGAAATGCCCCAACAAGGATAGCAAGTTGTGTTTAGAGATAGAATTTGAAATCTGAAAATGAGAGATAAGGAAACAAGTATGAGACAGCTTGTCAGGAGAAAGGAGAGCTTCAAATTTAACTGTATCTAGAGGGATGTCCAAGAATTCAAGAGCAGTGAGAAGAACTATAGTTTTTTGAGGAGACTAGGGAACACAGAGGGAAGAAAACAGGGTGGTGAGATTAGTTAAACCGAGTGCAAGGGGTTCAGCTGGCAAAGACATGAGAAGATAGTCGTTAAGGAGAAAACCTTTTTTTGAGCTCAGCTTGAATCAAGGCAATGACCACCTCAGGTTCAGGAGTAGCGGAACGAAGGTTGGGACAAGAATAGGATCAAGCTGGAATTGAAGACCAGCAGAAAATCCACTTAAGAGGTACAGTAGTGAACAAAAAGGGGTGTCTGGATGTTTCTGATGGGCATGTTCCAGGACAGGAATACAGATGGGTGTATGAATTTGGAAGAGGGTAGATTGTCATTTTTGAGCAGAGACAGATGAATCAAGAGTGGGCATCACCACAGAAATTACAAATGTGCAGATAGGAGCATACATTAACTGAACAGGAACAATGGTTAAAATTATTACAAATCTGTTTAGACCTAAAAAATGTAATCAGGCATCCATATTTGTCTGAAGATGAGGAACGAGATGGAGACACAGAAGAATTAATAGAAGGGGGGAAGGAGGATTGGGGGGTGGAGGAGGGGGGTCAGAGACAGAAAAGGTGGAGAAAGAGGCAGAGGCTGCAGCTCTAGGACAGAATGAGTTTGAATGAGCAGTAGAAGCATAAATCCTGCAGGTGTCGGCTTTGAGGCCACTGAAAGGTTGGTGAAAAAGGTCAGTTTTAGGAGAGGATCAGTCAACAATATGATTATCTGTAGTGAGAATGGCTGCAGCTTTAGCTGAAAAGGCTTGGTAGTATTAATAGAATAAAGAACCACCATAACAAACAGAAAGATCCACAATATAGTTCATGTAGTGGTCCAACTGCTAGCGCCTAAAAGGGTAGATAGAACAAATGACATCTCTGAAAATGGAGAAAGACAAAATAAATTCGCAGAGGGTTAAACTTTTGAAAAGATGTGGGTCTCGGGATTTTGGAGTAACAGCAAGATCTCCACAATCCACTACTCAATGATCAATAAACTCAGAGCTAGCTAGGAGGAGAGAAAGGAGAAACCTGCTGGGAAATCTGAAGAGAAAGGGTATTTACTAGATAGCTCGGTAGCTGTGCAGGAGGAGAAGGAAGAGCCGAGAGAAGGAGGAGGAATTGTCCGTTTTGCAGAGTACTGTCCGTTTTTAAGATACTGCAATGGAGAGAGGAGGGAGAACTGGTTCAGCTGAGACTGAATCGCATAAAAGTAGAAAAAGGCCTTAATGGTCAGACTGAGGTGGAATAGGAATACATCTGTTGAACAGTGATTTGAGGAGCTTTGAAAGAGGCCAGTCTTTGTAAAAGAGACGAGTCAGTGTATTCGAGGTGGTGCGCCAGTGTTTTGACCAGCGTAATGCGCGAGGCTGGATGGGAGAAGCAGAAACATCGGCGAAGGAGGAAAGAGGTGGATTAGGTTGAAAACTAGGAGGTTGACAAGGCGAAACAGCATAAAACAGTGTGGAGAATCTTCAAGGTGCTGGAGGAGAGAAAGACGATCTGGGGATGGCAGAGAATTAAGAATGCGAGCCATTATAGGTCTGGTGCTTAGAACTCAAGAGACTTGATTTAAAAACTTTAAACGAGTATGTTAGTGTGGTTAGGGTTTAAATAGGAAAGAGAAAATTGAATTATAGAGGAATGGGCAGAGCACCCCCAGCTTCTTCCCTCGAACCCCACCTATCAGTTTCCATATAAACACAAAACAGGCGAAAAGATCCTATTTTGTATTTCATTTCTAGATTGCACCCAGCTACAAGTTTACTGATTTAATAAATAGTCAAACAAACATTGAACTGTGTGATTCTGTATGTTTGAACTTCGCAACATGTGTAAAAAAAAAAGACTCGCCAACAATGACAAATTGTGAAATCTCAAAAGTAACAGCTGCCATACATTTTATGTGTAGATCTTTCCCAGACATCAAAGGGGAATAATCAGGTCTTTCATAATCTGCTATTTCTAGTTCATCACAGAGATGACTGATTATTAAGTACTTTGGAGTATTCATTCACTTCTCTATTTCTGAGGGATGCTAACAGCTAGCAAGAGTAAAAAATGAATTATTTTTAGTTCCTCAAGAGTACTAGACTGCAAACTTGTACCTGTTAAACCATCAGTTGTTAGATAGCTTTCTGAGGCAGAAAAATGTTCTAAAATGTACCTAAAATGTTCAGGTAATGCAGAATTATCACAATTTTTACCAATCATTCCAAAGCATGCATGATGAACTGCATCTGAATGTGATGGGCTCCAGGTCATTAGAGGGAAGGATCCTCAGAAAAAAATAAAAACATTTAAATTAAAATGGAGGGAGGGGGCTCTGATGAAAATCTGCAAGGGAGCAGAATGAAGAAAAACAAAATATCACAAGACATAGCAATTATATTCTTGTACTGAAATACTAGGAGTATTGGAAACAAAATACAAGAGATTGAAATTATAATGCTTTAGTAGACAATTATAAAGTAATTGTTATCACTGAATAAGAAAATAACATTTACAACGACAGTTGATATGCAACACTCTAAAAGACAATCAAGAAGAGATGGAAGAGATGAAGGTGAAGCCCTCTACATCAAAAAGATTATTCTAGCACAGACAATTAGCTTAGATGAATCTAAGTTCTTAGAATCAACATGTTACAGATTTCCAAAAAATATTCTAAATGAATAGTATTTGGAGTATGATATAGACTACCAGATATTAACAATACAGCAGGCTTACAGTATATAGTGAAATAATAAAGTATGTACTGTATATAGGAAAATAAATGGGAGATTTTAACTTAGCCTCATATAGATTGGGAAAATCAAAAGGACTGTTAGCAGTTCAAAAATAAATGTGAGACACGACTAAGAATTATTTTCTTAGTACAAGTCCTTCTTCCTAGACAGCAGGAAAAACCTGACCTAACAAGAAGAGGCGTGCAGGCGTGATTCACTAATTATGAGTGTTTTACAGGTGAATGTCACATTGAAATGGCAGACAGGATTTTAACAACAAAGGGTTACTTGTTTTCAGTCTTTAATGGTGTCATTTTGGGAGTTTCTGTTTTTAAAATATTCTCTAATTAAACAAATTATACAAAATGTTCAAAAGTGGACAAAAATGATCATAGACCAAAACCATCTTAAAGAAATAATTAGTTGGTAAAATACACTATATGAATATTCCAGACAGTTGAATATTTCTGAGATATTTACCAAGGAAGGATAACATTTCTCAGGCTGAAGAAAAACAAAAGTCTATGGTAAATAATGTTCAAATAGAAGAGGCAGAAATGTTGGAGGTACTAGAAATAAGTAAATGAATCAAAATGTCAGGTTCTGATGATTTCCTAACTATTGCACTTAAAGTAGCAAAAGACATATGCCATTAATAAAATATTTAATTATCGTTGCTTGAAATGTAGCACCCATTCATAAAACCAAACAAGGGACATGACACAACCAAACCAAGGAACTATTAATCTATAAATCTTAGTCCTATTACGTGCGAGGTAATTGAAATAATGATTAGAAGTGCACTACAGGATCATCTGTTTGGCAATAGGATTCTAAAAATGGCCACATGGATTTTAAAAAGGTGAGTCTTTCTGAACTTATTTGCCACAGTTCTTTGATAAAGCAACAGAAATAATGGAACAAGTAAAGGTTCATTCCATGCTGAAAAGAGAAGAAAAAAACACAACGTTTCGAAAAAGAAAACCAACACAAAATTTGGGCTTTAAGCATATTGATGGATATACTGTAAGCTTGCCCAAATTATTTGAAATATGCTTTATCTAACTAGGAAAAGAGCTTATTAGGTGTTTACCCATATGTAGTTTTACTACAGCAAAAGCACTGTTTCCAATCTATCATATCGAAAAGTTACACATCTGGATACTAGAAACAGGAATAAAATGAAGAATTAATACAGACTAAACCTGGGGAGAACACTTGAGATATCCAAGCTGTTAAAGGAGTACCATACAAGATAATATAACACACAACAGAATGTTGAACAGAAGCATTGAGTTACTGAAAACAAATGGAAGTAAAAAAAAGAAACACATATATACTGTAGTATGAGTCATTTATCCAATTCTTGAATAAACTGTATGACTTCTGTCAAATGAATCTTTTGTGATGAGCATTTGTTTTATACATGTCTGCCTGCAAACAACTGATAGAATTCCACAATACATATATTTTGTTCCACAACTCCTCAAGCATGAAATACTTTTTCAACCCATCTCCTTCTATCACAAAAATCACCATCACTGTTAGCTGAAGCTATCTATGTGCCTTGCAGATAGCTTGTGTTAATTTTCACAGTTTTGTGGACTGGATAGCTGCCATGATTGACAATGACATTTGGAGCTTTTCACCTCTGGGTCACCATTCAATTTCAGTCTTCATCAGCAGTAAATAAAAGTCATTTATCTGTCTCAATTCGTAAGTGAAAAAAGACTGTTGGTCTCGTTCAAAGAAGTTTGTACCCTCCGTCGTTACTTTCCCCAAAAACCAAATGTTGCACATAAAATGGACATTTATTGTACAGTAAATCAATATAGTGGTCACACATATATTGTGAATTATGTATCTTTGTGGTGTTACTGGTACTGTAATTGGTATGGTAAAGGTACGTGAGCTAAACATGGGAATCTAGTATTTCTTTTGGGATAATAAGAAATCAGCACCAGGCAACAACAGTCATTGTTCTTTTTCAGTAATATTCCATGCACTCTTATTTCCTTCATTGCTGCTATTATTTTTTAATGTTTAGTTCAAGATAAAAATATTCTAGTAGCAGGGGAAACTAAAACTGTAAAAGCATATCGTGTTTAATTTAAGAATTTGCCAATATAGAAACCTACACCTGGTAAATTCACAGGACAGTAATGTATGTTGTGTTTAGCATGAGGCATATCTACTTGAAATAAAATATCTTGAGAACTGCACCAAAGACGTTAATTGTATGGCAGAAATCAGTAGAATATATCTGAATATATCTTGCAACACTTACTTATACTGTGTATCCTATACAGCATTATTGATAGATATCTCTTCAAAGGTCAAGCATTTATGCTCCGTCAATCTGAAAGAGAAGAAAAACGTTTTTGTAGATTGGAATGGTGAGCAAATATAGGGTATATCATGTTCAATTGTTAACCTAAAGGAATGAAAAAGTCCACTATACATCTTTAATATATAAAGAAAGATGTAATAATAAGGTCACTGAATACTTTTGTGGAACTGAATCAGTCATGGACACTGTGCAGAAGTGAAATTGATTTTCCGAAGAAGTGCCAGTTCATCATGCCATGAGACACTTGCTATTGATTTTTTCCCCTTGTTTGTTTGTAATTTTGTTACCTCTGGGCAGGCTGCTGACTTACATCCCATCACATGTTGCATGCTTACATGATGAAGAATTGCTTGATCAAAGAAATAAAAAGTTCAGGTAGCCTAATTTTGAGATTATTTTCAGCTTTGATTAAATGTAACCTGCTGTGTGTGCCTTTGTAACTGAATTACATTCCAACAAGAAAAATCATAACATGGGTTATTTTACTTCCAATAGAACAAATTAACAGACCTGTGTTGTGGTAACCACTCCACACAAGTCACACAAGTACTTTTAACATTTTTCCTGTGGATTAATTGGTAACCAGCACAATTGAATATGTTTGTTCCATGATTTCCTTTACAATGAAGCCTTTGTGAGCATTGATTATTTACAGAGTTTTATTTTTCTCATTTGTAATCAACAATAACATGTCAGAAGCTGAGTGTCTCCTTTGATTATATGCATTATATTGATTATATGCATTACTGTATATTTATTTCAATATAACCTTGCTATAAGCACTTAAAGGGCACATTAGGAGGAATTCAAGATGTGAGTGAATGAGTAGCAGTTTTTAGTTTCAGTATACAGTGCCACCTGGTCTTTTCAGATCTCAGACGTTAAACAAGGCTGGGCCTGGTAACTACTGTCTGGAGACTTCAGACCCTAATTAGGTTATTAATAATAATAATAATAATAATAATAATAATTGCTTACACTTATATAGTGTTTTACTCCCCTCCACCACCATCAGTGTGCAGCATCCACCTGGATGATGCAACGGCAGCCATAGTGCGCCAGAACGCTCACCACACATCAGCTATCAGTGGGGAGGAGAGCAGAGTAATGAAGCCAATTCATAGATGGAGATTATTAGGAGGCCATGGTCGGTACGGGCCAATGGGAAATTTGGCCAGAACGCCAGGGTTACACCCCTACTCTTTTTGAGAAATGTCCTGGGGTTTTTAATGACCACAGAGAGTCAGGACCTGGGACCTCGGGTTACTGCTGAAACTGGTGTTGGTGAACTAGTGCTTGAAGTAGTTGGACCTCTTTCTGCTGGACCAGAATTTCCATAAAAAGTGTGGTGATGGGGAACACTTTGCTGTAAAAGGGGCTGTCCTTCAAATGAGATATTAAATCAAGGTATTGACTACTTACTTATTCATTAAAAAACCCATCGTACTTATCTGAAGTTGTAGTGTCATATAAAATGACAGAGTCCTGATATTGGTGAAAGAAGAGTCATTTATTACTCATGCATGCCGGAGAGTAGTTTGCCACCGCCAGTCTCTCCGAACGGTTATAAAATTAGTCTTTTTATATAGTGTAACAAACAAAGTCATAGCACATATATCATATGACTTGCTAACTGTTGACTCAGTACTTTCCATTCTTATGCTGGTCTAACAGAAAAACACCTCCTTATATGGCACTTTGCCAGAACTCAGCATTCGCAAAACAGGATGTTACAAGTTCTGCATAAACGTTATGTGAAATCATGAATAGACAGCACTTGCTATACGTTTCCTGCTGACAGGCAAAGAATATGCAGCTTGATAATTAGGAGATAAATGGCTAAAAGCATTTTTCCCGGATTCCTCAAAGTGTATGGATGATACCCATGATGTCTTGGCAAAAAAAACACAATCTGGCTTTCCTTCATTCAGGTGGTGAAGCAACACATCTGGTCTGTTGTGTATTGGAACTGGAGCATTGGGACTACAATGCTTTAAATAATCCCCTGCTGTATTTAACTAGTCACCATGGGATATTTGGTGAGAAAAAAGTACCATATAAATATAAGGAACATTTAACTAATAGATTAAGACAATGTTATGCAATCAATCTTTTGTTGTTTTTGTTTATATTCACAACTTGTTTTTTTAATAGTTTTGTAGTTATACTAGTTTTTAAAAATAAAAGGGATATTAATATATGCAATAATTTTATTTTGTGGATTTTGAGCATATTCATACAAACAAATCTGGATGAATTTGAACAACAAAATTCCTGTTCTTGTCTGAATAATTGGAGTCTGAGGTAAGCTGTCTGGATCAGAGAGTACATTTCTAAGACTTTAATTTAGTGTTTGAGTCCTTTTGGCTGGCTGTGTTCTACCAAGGTCAAAACCTTTCTTACAGGGTTATAGTATCCCTAAACTGTAAGATTGTGAATCGTTACAGGTACATCCTGTGAATATCCTCTATACAAACAATCCTCTATGCTAAAAATTAACTAAGCAAAATCATTAAACTGTGATACTGATACTTTAGCACATTATGATAAATAGTGTGTTATTAAATGTAGATCTTAATCAAGACAGAACACTACATTATACAATAGAGGTGTCATACTGAGTTCCTGGATGGTCAAAAGATACATTTGTTTTTTTCATTAAAGTTTTCAATTTGTTAATATATCTGGGTTTACAGTGTTATAGTGGTTACTGTATTCTACTTCAAATGTAGCTTATTGTCTTCTTTTAGGGACCTTAAAAATTGTTAAATGTTAAATGCTGTCAAAATGAAGCAGCAATTAGATCAATTAATTGTAATTGACAATTAAAGTTGGAATAAAATCTGACAGGCCTTATGCCCTTTTGATATTTAATATTTAGTTGAAACTACAATATTTGTGGCTTAGAAATTGAGGCCACTCTTACGTGGTTAATATTAAAATATGTTAGTTTTTTTTAAAAAAAAACAACGTGTGACATTAGAGCAACTTCAAATGTTATGATTTCATGTGTTAATCTGTCATCACAACTCAAGGCTAATAACATAGTGAACTAAAGAAACTTGAGTCACTGGAAACATTTCCATGTCAGAAGTTCACTATTTCAATTTTGAAAGCAGACTTGTAAGAAATGATAGCTTAAAATAGAATGTAGAATGTATTAAAGTAGAACGGGACAAAATTCATATAGAATCTGTTGAAAGTGGCTGGTAACCATTTAAAATCATTCTGCCTGAAGCACAGAACAGATTTACAGCAAGAGTGAATGAAGGTTGAAAAGCAGGATTCCTGCAGTATGGATTAACAAATAAAAACTAGTATCAAGCTAAAGAAAAATAATACAGTGAATTGCATGCATAGATACAAATGAAACTAGAAAGGCTAAGAGAGAGATTTAGGACAACATTGTAATGGAGGATAAAATATTTATTTTCTCTCTCTGTTGTTATTTTTATCTGGTTACACAAATAATCACACCAACCAAACAATAGGTGTACACCTTAATTAGGAGTTCAAAAACTTGTTTTAAAGTATTTGATTATCAGTATTTTATTCATTATATAATATTACAAGAAAATAAATCAAGGCTCAATAATAAAACACCAATAATCCCTTACTTACATGTACTGAGAAATATCCAAAGCATTTATGGGTAGATTAATTTAATGAGGAAATCACATATTGTCTGTCTTACATTTTAGACGTTTCACATTTAACAGTAAATGAAATAATTTGATACATTATATGGAGTTTCTGATGATTATGTCTTAAAGTAAATATGACAAAATTCCATTGATAAAATTTAAGATTCTGGAATTAAATGTTCAATCTTAAGTTTTGTTACTGCTTTTACAAGTTTAATACAGAGCTCAGCAACAAGCAATGAGTTCAATTGTTTGCATTTAATGGCAACAACTTTTTTATACAAATGAAAATGTCTTTGCAAACTTAGATAAATACCAATAGTTAATTAATGGAACCTTAGATTTGTAGGACAGTCAATGAAAGATGACAAATTATTTTCTATTAAAGAATAACAAATGAGTGTTAATGTACAGAAGTACTGTATGTAATACTGAAAAAGAAAATGTAAGCTTCAGAGGTCACACTGGGAAACATACTTAAAGAGATCTTTTGTATTCAGAGATATTTTGTCTTAGATTTATAACAGGAAAGGTGTATAAACCAAATTCTATGCTTATTAGCACTTATATTTACCATGCATACAGCTTCTGATTATACAAGGATAGCATGATCACATCTTTGATTTTTTTTTCTTCTTTGAAACTTGAACATTATGCATTAAACCTAGAAAAGTGTAAAGGCCTGTGCCATTAAATAAAGTGCTGAAAATTCCATTTCCATACTGAGCAAATTTTAGACTTGTACCATACGACTGGTAGAATCATAAACTAATCTGGAAATCACGAGGCTATTTAGTAATATAAAATAATCATAAAAAGTACAATTATAATTTAACTGAATGTACGTTAGATAAAATGTAAATTCATAATATATGCAATCAGGAAGGTATCCAATAGGGATCCAAACTTACTAATGCAAAATGGAACCAAGTTCAAAATCACTGCTTCCAAGTGTTTATATAGCAGCCTGTCTCCTGTCTTTAGACACCAGTTTTTATTCTTCAGCTTTTCACTGCATATTTCAAGTTTAATGACCAGCCTCATTAACTGCAATTCAATTACAAGGTACATTTGTAGTCGAACCTTTTCTTTTTCTCCAGTTTCAGTATTTCATTGCTGCAATTTTTTTTGGGCACATAAACAATGCAGTGCAAATCCACTGAGTAGCTGTTACTATCTTTATCTGCTTAAAATCCCTGTCTGCATTTTTGACAACACTGTGTTATCAGGGCCAAGTGAAACCTTCTTGAAACATCATCCATCATATTGCCAAAGAAAAAATAAAGGGACCACATAGGCAGCTTTATGCTTCTACACCAATAAATTAAATGTATATGTACTTTTTTTTTCATTTTCCAAGTCTTTCTATATATGTAACAACTTTTTACAACAGTGTAGCATTGCACTGGGAGAGCGTCAAAAAAATCTTATAAATTCTTATAATCCTGCAGACATATTAAAAATTTGTGTTGACAAAAATATATTATATATTAAATATTACATATTGCATATATCATGTTTCTCAAAATCATAATAATACATTTCAATATTATATTGATATTCGTCATTCACTTTTACAATCTGTCGTTCCTGTGTGTTTTAGGAAAACTGCGATTATACCAGTGCCAAAGAAAAATATGGCAACCTGTTTTAATGATTACAGACAAGTAGCTATCACATCTACTCTAATGAAATGTTTTGAAAGGCTGGTCATGAGGTATTAACACGATGGAACCTGAGTACTTTGACCTCCTGCATTTTGAATACCAGCATAACAGGTCCACTGACAATGCTATTTTCCTGCCTCTTCACACTGGATGATAAAGACTCATATGTTAGAATGCTATTCATTGATTACAGCTCCGCTTTAATACTATAGTTCTATCGAGACTTGTCAGCAAGCTAAATGATCTGGGTATCTGCACCTCTCTTTGCAGCTGGATTCTGGATTTCCTGACTGGCAGACCACAGACTGAGGGTTATTCCATGACTGTCAATATACAGTCAGTTCCATTCAGGGCTCTGTGCTTAGTCCCCTGCTGTTTTTCTTGTTTACCCATGAACGCATGGCCAGACACAGCTCCAACTCTACCTACAAATATGCTGATGACCCTACCATCATTGGCCGCTAGTAAGGATGAGACATCTTACAGAGACGAGGTCAGGAACCTGGTGGAGTGGTGCCATGACAATAATCTCTCTCTCAACATCAGCAAAACCAAAGAGCTTGTTGTTGATTTCAGAAAACAGGGTGGGCACCACAACCCTATTCACATCAATGAGGTAGCTGTAGAGATGGTAAGCAAAAAGCTTCTTTCTGCAAGGGGTCAGATTATTGAAATCAACCTCTACCACTGACTCAGACTGTTTTTATTGTACACTCTTGTGCTGACTTTTATTCAAGTGTATTATTTAACTTTGATGTTGTACACCCTGTTGTTTTGTATTTAGGTATGGTGTTCCTTTGGTGATTGTATTGGAACATATTTGCAAATAAGCATTTAATTGCACTTGTGGATATGACAAATAAACTGAACTGAATTATATAAAATATATTAACAATTGGGCAGCATAATGGTGCAGTGGTTAATATTGCAGCCTTGCAGAGACTGGGTCCTGGGTTCAAATCCCAACCTGGGATGTTATCTGTGCTGAATTTGTATGTTCATCCTGTAGTTGTGTGGGTTTCTTTCAGGTGCTCTGGTTTCCCCTCACAGTCCAAAGAAATACTGGTAGGTTAATTGGCTCCTGGGAAAATTTGTCTACGCTTGTGATTATAAAACTGTACTTGTAGTTTTTAATGATAATTAATTCTGAAAAAACTAACTTGACTACTTGATAAAGCAGTTTAGGGGGTAGCTGTGTCAGCATGCGTAGGCTGCAAAGGAACAAGTAATAGGTTTATTCCATGCTGAAAAAAAGAACGAAGAGAACACAACGTTTCGGCTGTGGAGCCTTCTTCAGGTGAGTACATCTCTTCTACTGAAGAACAACACATTTAAGATGGTTTCCCAGAACACAGCAGTGTGGGGGTAGTGGTAGGAATTCTACCACTATTAGAAGACTATTAGAAGGTTGTGGGTTCAAAGGTTTGATCAAGGTTTGATTGCTTCAGTAAAATACCCTATTGTATAAATAAATACAAATGAACTGTTTTAAATGTGTTGTTCTTCAGTAGAAGAGATGTACTGTATATTTACCACACTAAGCATTTCTGCATGAGCAAGTTGCTAGTTGTTGGATTACTTTGGTTTTCGTGGATATTTTTTTTCTGAATCATTTATTATTAAAAACTGACCAACAGTATTCAGAAGCCAAGGATGCCACTAACAGACATCAAGTTGCTCCAGTAAGTCTACAGATCTATAAAGGTTGGAAAGATTCAGATTCTCTCTTTTATAACGTTTGGTGTCAGTGGGGAATATATCATAATCAGTATTTCTGAGATACCACCTAAATGTGTAACCTTATTCATAATATTCATTAATTTGACCTTCAGTATTAAAAAATAATGGTGACCAGGGCTCTAGTTATCTAGGCAAGAACATTTTAGAACAATAGATCATAAGACAAGTTCAAGTAGGTAGCTACAGATGCAGCCATTCAAAATGCACGGTACAAACCCGCGGTACGGGAAACTACCCACAAGCCACCGCAGGGCACCGCGGTAAGTGACTGGCTGGCCAAAATGACCGACAGGGGCACTAGTGGTGCATTGGTCGGTAGTGAAAAGATTTAATCATTTAATCTCTTTACTGTGCACATTTTAATCTGCTTAGTATTGAATATTTATATGAAATTTTACCACTAAAGGGAAATATTTAGTAGCTGAGCATAAAAAGAAGAGGAGCATAACGCATCTGAAGGTCATAAACAATATTAATTTAGGAACATAAACATTACTGTATGTAAACTGTACTGTGTATGGCTGGTCTTGATAGTTTAAAGAAAAAATACACACCAGTCTTCCATTTCTCCCTAAACATTTTAAGTATGAAAGTTTTATGAAACGATACCCAAATATGCGATTGCTGTATAGAATGAATTTTAATTAAAAAAAAATATTTAACACGAAAATTAAGCTGTTTACATCTTCCGCCTGAGAACAAAGTCACCCGTTGCTACCCAACGCAGAAACACAGCCACTAACTAGCAAAGAGAGGACATTAGCTAGCCAATTGATAAAGAAATAAATGATTATTTTGTTTATTTCTTTTGCACATTTATTTGAACATTTCCATTGATTGTACAAGCACTTGGAAACTGTCCAATCCCTAGTTCATCATGCATTTTCTTTTACGCTGCGGGCATTCTCCCGGTCTGGCGCCAGTCTGTGTCTTCTAGGATATAATGCCAGCGATTTTTTGTTAAATTTGGGTTTCCAATAACGCCGCAGCAAACTCTTGTTTTTATGTCCACTATAACAGACAATCTCCTTTGTTTTTAACCGAGTGTTTAATAATTTCCTAAAATGAAAATGATTTACTTTATTTCCCTCACGGGATCAATAAAAGTATCTATCATCTATCTAAACTATGGGACAGAATTCTGGGGTCTCCCTATACCAGAGATTACGGTAGGACTTCAGAATGGTGATTCTGGTGAATGGTGAATGGGGAAAAAAGACGTGTTGATCTGCTATACATACTGTACCAGGAAGAGGATTTCTTTCTATTCGAAACGTGTATTTTAAAAGTTTAATTAAGAAGTAAAAACCTTACAGCGTACACAGATTTCTAAACTGATCAGGAGGAAGAAAAATCACCCGTGTTTCGTGCATAATAAGTGGTTATTAACTATCGAAACCTGTTTTATTTTATTTTTATTTAGATTAAGAGTTCCCGTCACCCCCGTTCCCATTTAAATCACAAACCCGTGTTTAATTAAATGTCTTTTAACGTAAATCGTTATCTTTGTCTTCTGCATAATAATGTTCACCACTCTGTCCAACAATAATAATAAAGCTATATAAAATAAAGTTCATTATTATTATTATTAATATTGATGATATTCTTCCTCCCAGGACTTGTAAAATTGTTGTTGTTATTGCTGTTATCCTGTAAAGCGCTTTGAGAAGCATACTGTCCAGCATATTGTATTTCATTGCACTTTGACAGATCATCTTATAATCACTTGTTGTTAGAATATCCCCCAAGAGGATATTCCCCCCAAGAGGACAGGCGCTGGATCCCCGGGGACTCCGGAGGCCGTTGGGAAACAGGAGCGGGGTGGCCTAAAGGGAGGAAGGCCGCCCTTGAGCTACGCTACCCCCGCTCCGGAAAGGCAGAAAGAGTGCTTCACCCCGCCTGCTGTGGGAAGGGTTGGCCACAGCTGGGGCTTATTTCTTCCCTGCCTCATCGAGGGCAGACTCTGCCAGGCCCTCGTCGACACCGGTTCGACCATCACCCTGCTGCAGCCTGGTGACCTGCTGGGCACCGAGGCAGCCGGACCCCCAGGGCGCTCACCATGCACTTTGGGGCTTCTACCTTGCCCCAGTCCGCGAGGAATGTATCCTGGGGTTAGACTGGTTTTCCAGAGCGGGGGTAGCGTCGCTCAAGGGTGGCCTTCCCCCCTTTAGGCCACCCCGCTTCCGTTTCCCAACGGCCTCCGGAGTCCCCGGGGATCCAGCGTCTGGCACTCCCGGGCGATGTGCCCCCTCTCCCCACAGCAGTGGAAGATGACCAGCCGTCGTCGCTCCCCCAGCATCACTGCGCTGGCCGTCCCCATCTAATTCCCCGATGCCCATCTAATTCCCCGTGCACCCCTCCGTTGGTGCCCACCAGTCTCCTTGAATACGGCATCAGCCTGCTCAGCCAGAGCCAGGGCCTGCTCCAAGAGGATCGGCGCGGCCAGCATCACGTGGCGCTGCACCTCAGCCGGCACCAGGGCCCAGAGGAACGCCTGGAGTGCTATCTCCTGCTCACCCCCAAAGGGCGCTTTAGGGGGTCACTCGGCTGCTGGGGGAACCGGCGCTTCTCTGAGTCCGACATCATCGGCCGTTCACTGTCCATCCTCCCGCTTCTAACACCAATGTAATGAATTTGGGTTCGTTGAGGATGAACACAGAGACTCAAACCTGTGGAGTTAAAAACTGCGCTTTATTTCTTCTACGTCACCACCCGCCAGCAGCACTCCCGCGCCCAGACGAGAGAGAAACACAAGACAAGCCCGCCAAGAGCGCGGGCCCGAGAGAGACATAGAGAGAGAGAGAGAGAGAGATAGACAGAGAGATAGTCAGAGAGACAGAGAGACACCAAGGGGTGCGGAACCAGGGAACTATTTACATGGAAAACGGGCGATCTCCCCAGACTGTACGCCCGTTTCACTGTTACCTGGATACTTCTTGGGGGATATCCTCTATATCCTCTTGGGAGGAATATTCTCTTGGGGGATATTCTAACAACAAGTGATTATAAGACGATCTGTCAAAGTGCAATGAAATACAATATGCTGGACAGTATGCTTCTCAAAGCGCTTTACAGGATAACAGCAATAACAACAACAATTTTCAAGTCCTGGGAGGAAGAATATCATCAATATTAATAATAATAATAAACTTTAGTTTATATAGCGCCTTTAAAGGTGGCTTTTTTTAAAAAAAACTTTTTTTAAATGCATTTGCATTTGCACACAGAGCAGTGTTTACTTGAACATGGAGATGCCAAACTGAATAATTCCTGCACACAACCATTGCAGCGGAATTTGCATCATTTGGCAGGGCTATGATTCATACAAGTGGTGGTGGATTTGGAGACAAAATGTATTAACATTGGGTTGCTGTAAGTGGAGCACTAATAAGCCCAAAGCTCTACTTATTATTTTACAAAAGAATGCACCTGACAAGTTGGACAGTATGCTCCTCAAAGCGCTTTACAGGATAACAACAACAATAACAGCAATTTACAAGTTCTGGGAGGAAAAATATGATCAATATTAATAATAATAATAATAAACTTTATTTTATATAGCGCCTTTAAAGGTGGCTCTTCAAAGCGCTTTACAGGATAACAACTGATGAAACAACATTGGTTGGGGGTTGAAAATACCTGTGAAACCGGTTTGTTCACAATGTACTGTAGACACAGAGTGTTACACCAACGCATTAGCATGTTAAAGTGATTCCATTGAGGAGCCGGGCGCGATAATTGTTTTGTTCCTTGATACAGTATCTGATCTGCAAGGCCATTTGAAACAAAACAAAAACTAAAAATAAGATACAATCTACAGACATTCACAACATAAACATATCTTAAAACATTTATATATATATATTGCTAAATTATTACTTTAGATATATACTTTAGGTTACTGAAACAGCCAGTTAATAAAATCGTTGCAATTTTGTTCTTGTTTGGAGGTGGGGATATTTTGACAACAATTGATTTAAAGACAATCTGTCAAAGTGCAATGAAACAATAATTACGCTCGGTGAACGTTCCGAGGTCAAATTCTTCCGCGACAGGGGTACATTTAAAGCGCAGACGACGGCACCGAAACATTTTGGCGCGCCCTCTCTTTAAAGCCCTGGCAAAATACGAAGACAGTACGTACAGTTATAATTCAAACTGAATTAAAAACTAGTCCCACAGAGAGTGATGAAAACCGCGCAGTGTCAGGCGAATGCACATTAATATGTTGGGCTTTTGGGTTCGGGTGGATTTGCGCCCTACAGTTCAACCTGCGGTACCACTGTACATACAGTACGAATGTGTTATTTTGAAATATAAAAAATGTCAATATACTTTAGGAGAAATTGAGTATTGGTGTGTATTTTTTCTTTAAAATACCAATAACAGCAACACACAGTTTACATAATATGTTTATGTTCCTAAATTAATATCGTTTATGACCTTTATGACCTTCATTATGCTCCTCTGCGTTTTATGCTTAGCCACTAATATTTCCCTTTAGTGGTAAAATTCCATATAAATATTCAATACTAAGCGGATTAAAATGTGCACAGTAAAGAGATTAAATGATTAAATCTTTTCACTAACGAACAATACACCACATTATCTTCCGTGTCGCATTAATATTGGAATGTTTTTTTTACAAGTGTCAAAAGAAGCGATACACAACCTGTCTCCTCTATAACTGTTCAGTTTACAGAGAAATTCCGCCAGAGCCTCACAACATTGTCCAACAATACTCTTCTCGAGTCTAATTTTTAGTTAAGCAGGATTTGAGCTACAGACCATAACAGACCAAAAAACAGAATCCACCTGCGATTCGGGTGTTAACAAAACGTGTTTACAAAGAAAGTGAAATACAGTTGTAGTGTTTCATAGCCGTTCAGGGACGCCAAATATGTAATCATAGTGGCTCTCTGAAGGCACCAGTTCTGTAGGGTTTGGGCATTTACTGAGACAATTTTCAATTGTAGCAGTAAATCACAAAGTTGATTCTTTTGATGGCTTTAGAATCCAACCATGCGACATAACTCAAACAACGCACACACACAGGTACTAATACACGAGGATACATTTATTAATACATAGAATATGCATATAAACCTAACAGATCTTATCGAGAGGGTTATCAGAATACAAAAGATATATATTCAATCAGTTACGAAGTGTTACACATCAAGAGGATATACGTTCAGTATATCATTCATTAAGACCGTTTCGTAAATGAACTTGGTTATAACTTCTACATTAGATACTCAAAACAAGTACATAACTCTTAGGAATTAAATTGATATCAACTGGTTGGGATAACAATTGAATTCTCGAGCTGTAATGCATTGAAGTTGAATACTCATCCAATTTCTGGGGATTCAGATCTCCTGCAGGCACAAACAATCAGCTGCAGGCTTGTTGCTGTCCAATCCGCGCTCTCTGGCTCCGTGCCAGGCTGTGCTGTGCGGCTTGCGACGGTGCGCTGCTGATGCTCACTGACCGGCTAGTTAGTGTTGGCTTTAACTAGCAAAGTTTGTGCACAGGAGAAAAGATGACTGTGGATCCCTGCAAGTCAGGAAGAGGACCGGTTCGTTCCTGATGAAGAGCTAGTTCTGAATAGTGATTCAGCTGTCCACAGTTCTGACCTGTCCACGAGGCCTGCTGCTGGTTACTCTCTGGCAACCTCCACTCTAGACTCTTAGAACAAAGGAAAGTTCTGGCACTCGGACACACTGGCCGTTCCGTGGTTGTCCGGGCTGAGTCTCGGGATGGTCAGGAGGCGCGCTGCGAGAATGTCCTGCCCTTGGGAGCCTTCTGCTCCTGGGCCGTCCTGCCCTGGAATTCTCCTTTGAATTCCCTTTAGAACAGTCCACAGAATCCTCTCCAGAATCTTACTGAATCTCCCGAATCTGAATCTTGTTGAATCTCCCCTTCTCTCAGTGTTGCCTGTTTTTACCTGGAGGAACTTCAGCTCATTCATTGGCTGAAAGTTCCATGGGCATCAGAGTCCCACGTGGGTTACTCGGCCCTACCAGTCCCTGATTGGTTGACCACGGTGAGATATGAGTCACTTACTCCTGACACTTAGGAATGCAGTCCAGATGTCCAACTGGCACTCCCTAGACAGATAGGCGCCAATGGATGACCATTGATCATGATAGCCAGACTTAGCTAAGTGCATCCCCCTTTGGGAGCTGTCCTAGGAAACCTTAAATCACCCTGCACTAATGGTCTCTCTGTGGCTGCTCCACAGAGATGAACAGAGAAATGGGGCCTCATTTGGGAAGCTCAGAAACACTTAATTCTGCCTTATTATTAAGCCTCGCCGCTACATATCCCCCCTTTTTGAAGGTCACGAGGTCCTGAGGCGTTGTTGCCTTCAAAACAAAAACAGAGTTAAGTGATGTCCCTTGCCATTAGAACATTAATCTTAAATGTCCACATTACTCCTCGAGAATTCATACCAGAACCAGCATTGGATACAAACAGGATGAATAACATCTGGAGTATGTATAAACACGGTAGGAGACATTATCTAAGTCTAGGAATTACACATCAGGAAGTTCACTGTCAATATCTGATACCTCTGTGGTAGATATTTGGGGAGAAGTCACTTCCTTTCTTTTGACATGCTACCTTTGACTCATTCATGCTACCCGGAGTACATCTTGATGTGAGAGTACATCATTCAGAGTACACTGTCAGTCATGATCCAGCTACCTGGCAGTAGTGTTACAATAACAACAGTTCCTGTTCCCAGCCCCCCGATAAACCACAACACCTGTGTTGGGTATCTGCTAGGGTGGTTTGGAGGTTTGTTCCATTAAAGCAAACTAACTACCTGTACCTCTTCAGGGCTTACTGTTTCTTGGATTTCTATCCAATTCCTTAGTGTGGCATCTGAAGGCATCCACGACCTCAAGTTTGGTCTTATATTGTCTGGTTCCAGACTGTACAGTGTTAATTTACCATGCTGTACTATGGCCTCCTCAGGAACTTGCAGGAAAACTGTTTTGATTAGGTAGCTGCATTGCGGTAGCTGTATCATGCCTGTCACAAGTCATAGTGTCAGTTAAATGTGGTGTGTTGACCAGCCATTTACTTCCCACCTGCTCTTCATGGGGTTCATTAACCTCCCTCTGCCCATTAGTAGCTTTACACCCTTCATTGGTGAATCGTTTAGACACAGCCAATGGATAGCTTTGGTAGCCATACCCATCTCAAGATTTGGAACCGAATTCAATCTTGGATTGCCTTCTGGGTGAGCTATGAGCGATGGGGTTAATGTCACATACTCCTCTACTGAGAAGAGTGGAATCAAGTGGGTTGGGATTTGTGCCGTGGCTAGACTGGCTACAGTGGCACTAAACTCCCTTAACAGGTCTTGTGTCAACATTCTGGCCTGTTGCACACAAGCATAAACCCACTGTATAACACCAACAATCATGTCCACTGGTTGGGGAATAAGGTTTAACCCTGTTGCATAGGAAGTTGCCTGTAGGATTTTCCCTAAGCTTTCCAACTTTTGCTGCTGTCGATACAGTCTGTCACTACCCTCTGGCCTCTCTGACACCTGCCTTCTTGGGGCAGTCAGGGTGAGAGTGCCAGTAGCACACAAACCTACCAAAAAGAGCAAATGCACAACAGTGGTGGCAGCAATCAGTCCTCCCAAAAGTCTTTTAGGGTGGCTGATCCCAGTCATCTCCTTCTGAGTGACTGTTGCCTTTCTAAGCTGGCGCAGCGTGTACATGGTGTCTTTCTCAGTATGCCATGTGGCATCTTGGGCACCAACATCCTGGAAATCTGGGGAGATCTGACACAGCTGCTGATGCTGCTCCTCCATTTCCAGGGCATCTGCTTTTTTGATTTGTTCATGCCTGTGCTCTAGGAACCCTGCAGGGGGTAGTGCAGCGGTGGAGCATGCCTGACCCTCGGCTGAGTGGTCATCTGGAGCACCTGAGTGATCTGAGATTGTTACCCCATTCTCACTGTTCAGGTCCACCCTGCACACTTCCTGATTGAGGAATCCCTCTATCGGCATGTTTACAATCGTTTGCTGGGCGTGGGTGTAGGACACCTGCTCGCTCCCCCCTTCCCTCGCTAGGGGTTCAGGGAGCTGCCCCAGCACTGGGATAGCTAGTTCACTGTCTTTGAACTCGCTATCACCCACCAGGCCCATGTCAGTGCAGGCGGGGATTCTGACACCCCTCTTTGCGATGTCCTGCACTGGCAGGCGGGTGACTTGACCATCCAGCTCCAGTCTGGCTGAACCACTGTTGGTCAGACTCAGACTGACAGACTGAGCTGGTGGCTGTAAGAAAACCGGCTCGGCTTTCATTCCCTGTCCCTTCTGGGGGACTGGGTGTGTTGGAAACCCTGCCGTTGAGGCAGGAACAATCAGGTCAGTCTCACTCACTACCTGGTAGTTGTGAGAAATAATGTTACCTGACTGCAGGTTCCCTGGGTCACAGCAGAGGGAATCGGCATCTGGGATCAGGTGTGTCCACAGCGCAGTAGTCTCAGCGTCCAGCTGGACCTCCTGTCTAACCTGTGAATGTTGCACCAGGGGCACCTGGCGGTGGCCCTGTGACAGCTGCTCAAGCCGATCCTCACTAATAGAGGACCTCTCAGGGCTAAGGGTGAGGGCTACATCACCAACCTGCTCTCCTGCCATCTGGATCCCTTCCACCACTGCAGGGTGGTGGTCCTGACCCCTCTTGGGTGCCAGGGTGCACAGGGAAAGCTCCTTTTCATCGCCAGGTGGGGAGATCTGCTCCTCTTTAGGGATGTAAAAGGTGTGTGCTTTACCTGGTGGATCAGGCGGCTGCTTGGAGCACCGCTCCTGTGGCATGGAGGCTGTTGTGACCTCAGCCGGGACACGACTTCCCTGTATATCCGGGGAACAAGAAAATATTTTTATTTCTTGTCCAGAGGGAACAGAAGGAATCCCCACATAGGCTTCTGTGTTCGGTGGGCACTGTGTGAGCACAGTCTGCCTCTTGGCCCCCCTTTCCTTCTGTACAGAAGGCTTAGGAGCCTTGACCTGTTTCCACACTTTGCCTTTCTGGTGATCCACCAAAGGTTCCACTCTGAGTCGCATGCCCTTTTCTTTTTCAACCCGTTTGACCTTGCCGTGTGACATCAAACACCTTTCAACCTCAGTGTCAATCAGTGTCTCACTGGGTAAGACATCTCCCATGGCAGCCTTGAGGTAAAAGCTTCCTGCTTTTCCTCTGTGTTTTACTGTCTGCTCTGTGACTTCAGGGGTGGAGTCAGCACTCGCTTGGGAGTGGCCGACCTCATCCAGGCAGGAACCCTTCCGCTCAATCAGATAGACTGAGGGAGTGGGAGGGGGCGGGTCTCCGCCTCCTCCAGTGGAGAGTATCAGCTCATTCACGCTTCCGGCAGCCTTGGGGAGCGGTTGTCCCTGTCCTAATAAAGCTTGTTCAAGCCTGGCCAGGCGGGTGGCTACTGAATCCTTTTGTTCAGCTTTATCTAGCCCTTTTCCTCCCCCGGTGTTCTCATGGCACTTAGGACGCTGGGTGCGGTCCTGTGTGCCTGCTTTGGAACGGGGCTTAGCCAGCTCAGGAGCCTGTGCTCCTTCGAGCAGGAGGGAATTAACCCTGCTGGCTCTGACGGCGAACACGGTCGCTTTAGCAGCTTTTTGCTCAGAGCGACTTTGGACATCATACTCCCAGGCTTTCTGCACGAATCTCTTAATATCAGTCATTTTCATGGTCTGTGCATCTGTATGCATTAAGATCATCTTTCTGACTGATGGATGGAGATTCGCAATGAATAAACCCTTGAAATGTGTGTTCTCTTCGCAACCCTCATCATTTCGCCCTGCAAAATAAGTTCGTCTAAGTCTCTCGTAATATTCGCGAGGGGACTCTGCTCTCTCGTGCTTAATGTTAAGGGCGGCGGCTATCGCGGCAGTCGGGTCAATAAACGCACTGTATTCTTCGATAAGTGCTTGACATAGCTGCTCAAAGTCATTACAGACTTCTTTCATCTGCCTAGCCATCCACTCATGTACAGCTCTGCTGGTAGTTTTCCTGACCAGAAACACTTTCTCCTGTTCTGTGGCGTTTGGCAGGAACTGCAGGTTATACCTGAGGTCTTGAATATAACTCTCGATATTATTCTCTGACACTGCGGGGTCAAATCTCTCTATGTCCTTCGCTAGCTCTCTCAGAGAATGGAGATTTATTCTTCTAGCTTCTCCGCTGACGGAGATATGGAAGAGATCGTGGTCAGACTTGTCGCTGCTAGAGAGAGTGCTTAATAGCGACTCGAATTCAGACCTTTTAGCAACCATCGTTAAACTTAAAGAGTATTACTTTTAAGCACGAAATCACAGTTTTACCACAGAAAACCACAAGATCAAGTATGCAATCAACCCGGTAGATTGCAAAAGATCACAAAACAATCAAGCACTGCTTAAAGAGCAAGGGGAACTTTTTTCCTTTCGGCTTTCAGCACACTGTATTGTCGTGTATGAAACCCGCGGCGTTTTATATGAATTATTCCGCTTGGTTGACTCATTTCAGTCTTGCCATGCCCACCCAGGGACGCCAAATAAATGTAGTGTTTCATAGCCGTTCAGGGACGCCAAATATGTAATCATAGTGGCTCTCTGAAGGCACCAGTTCTGTAGGGTTTGGGCATTTACTGAGACAATTTTCAATTGTAGCAGTAAATCACAAAGTTGATTCTTTTGATGGCTTTAGAATCCAACCATGCGACATAACTCAAACAACGCACACACACAGGTACTAATACACGAGGATACATTTATTAATACATAGAATATGCATATAAACCTAACAGATCTTATCGAGAGGGTTATCAGAATACAAAAGATATATATTCAATCAGTTACGAAGTGTTACACATCAAGAGGACATACGTTCAGTATATCATTCATTAAGACCGTTTCGTAAATGAACTTGGTTATAACTTCTACATTAGATACTCAAAACAAGTACATAACTCTTAGGAATTAAATTGATATCAACTGGTTGGGATAACAATTGAATTCTCGAGCTGTAATGCATTGAAGTTGAATACTCATCCAATTTCTGGGGATTCAGATCTCCTGCAGGCACAAACAATCAGCTGCAGGCTTGTTGCTGTCCAATCCGCGCTCTCTGGCTCCGTGCCAGGCTGTGCTGTGCGGCTTGCGACGGTGCGCTGCTGATGCTCACTGACCGGCTAGTTAGTGTTGGCTTTAACTAGCAAAGTTTGTGCACAGGAGAAAAGATGACTGTGGATCCCAGCAAGTCAGGAAGAGGACCGGTTCGTTCCTGATGAAGAGCTAGTTCTGAATAGTGATTCAGCTGTCCACAGTTCTGACCTGTCCACGAGGCCTGCTGCTGGTTACTCTCTGGCAACCTCCACTCTAGACTCTTAGAACAAAGGAAAGTTCTGGCACTCGGACACACTGGCCGTTCCGTGGTTGTCCGGGCTGAGTCTCGGGATGGTCAGGAGGCGCGCTGCGAGAATGTCCTGCCCTTGGGAGCCTTCTGCTCCTGGGCCGTCCTGCCCTGGAATTCTCCTTTGAATTCCCTTTAGAACAGTCCACAGAATCCTCTCCAGAATCTTACTGAATCTCCCGAATCTGAATCTTGTTGAATCTCCCCTTCTCTCAGTGTTGCCTGTTTTTACCTGGAGGAACTTCAGCTCATTCATTGGCTGAAAGTTCCATGGGCATCAGAGTCCCACGTGGGTTACTCGGCCCTACCAGTCCCTGATTGGTTGACCACGGTGAGATATGAGTCACTTACTCCTGACACTTAGGAATGCAGTCCAGATGTCCAACTGGCACTCCCTAGACAGATAGGCGCCAATGGATGACCATTGATCATGATAGCCAGACTTAGCTAAGTGCATCCCCCTTTGGGAGCTGTCCTAGGAAACCTTAAATCACCCTGCACTAATGGTCTCTCTGTGGCTGCTCCACAGAGATGAACAGAGAAATGGGGCCTCATTTGGGAAGCTCAGAAACACTTAATTCTGCCTTATTATTAAGCCTCGCCGCTACACAGTAATACTACCAGCTATATAGATACATAGATTTGGAAATTTAGATCCTTAAATTAATATCATGATTAATTTATTTAGATACGTGCTTACATATTCTCGATTATAAAACAGATAATTCCGGTCCTGGAATCTGACTGGCTGCCACCCTTCTGAAGTGGTACCATAATCTCTGGTATACAGACGCCCCTGAAATTTGACTTGTTACTGTGTGATAAATTTTAAAGACGTAGATAAAAAAGTTTGGATTCTCATGTATCTGGTACAAGTATCTTTTAAAACAGTCTTTGTTGTGCTCTTGAGGATCCTTGTGATATTTTGAGCTCTGATTGAATGATAAGTGTCGCAGTTTAAATAATTTTCGTTGTTAGAAATTATGAAATGCTCTGTTAAAAGCAAGGGAGTTTTTGTGTCTGTTATACTAAAAGAAAATGCCCGACGAACTAGGGATTGGACAGTTTTTCAGTGCTTGTACAATCGATGGAAATGTTCAAATAAATGTGCTAAAGAAATAAACAAAAAAAAGTAATTTATTCCTTTATCATATTGGCTAGCTAATGTCCCGTCCTTGTTAGTTAGATCAACGGAATGCTGTGTTGTTGCTTTTTGTCGATGAAAAAGTCTTTTCATTTAAAATGACGGTTACAAATAATGTGGACCAGCCTAATACTTTGAGTTTACAGCTTGTCCAAAGTCATTCATTATTAATAATATGATTAATATCTTCGGTAAAGGCTTTGATGCATAAAATATTTCTGCATAATTAAAATATTTATGATAAAGGTAGGTTGTGTACTTTTGCCCAACTGAGCAATCTTGCTTTCATAAAATATACCAACTTTTTAATGACTGATGATTAACATGCTGTAATACACAGTTTAAATTTAAAAGCTCAAATGCTGTACATGAGAGGTTAAGCTTTAATGGCTCCTCCTGGCGGTTTTACAAGGTGATTCCGGATACTTTCCGGTATGACGTCAAATGACGCGATACACCGCGTGATACTCCGTTTTGATGCGACACACCCACCGGGGTATACCGCGACATACCCCACCCATTTTGAATGGCTGCATCTGTACGTCAGCACGCATAGGCTGCAAAGGAAGGCTGTTGTTTTTCTGCTATGTTTTTCTTCCATGTTTCTCATGTTTCACCAATGCTGACAAAGAAAAAGAAAAAAAAGCTCATGAAAAAGCCACACTGCACGTGTAAAAAGGGAAATGAGTGAGCGGGGATAGAGCGCTTCCTGCGGGTAAAAGCTTACAACACCTGGTATTCCCAGGCGGTCTCACATCCAAGTACTAACCAGGCCTGACTCTGCTTAGCTACTGTAAGCCGTTTTTCTCCCATAGCAAAAAAACAACAGAAACAAAACTCATCCTGAAACTAGGCTCACACCATCCCCCTTCTCTCAATGACCAATTTATTTTCATGTAATCTTCTCTATTCTCATGCAGGTTTTGACTTCACACCTTTCTTCACATTTCTCCACTTTGCACTTTCTGAGTGGCCTCTCTGCACCTTCTGCCTCCTCTCCTCTCTCAGCTTTTGTTCTTCTGTGCTATTTAGTCTTTGCTGTCTGCCCTGTCTTTCTCACACCTGAAGAAGGCTTCACAGCCGAAACGTTGTGTTTTCCCTCTTCTCTTTTCAGCATGTAATAAACCTATTACTTGTTCCTTTGTAGACTACGCATGCTGACGCAACTACCCACCTGAACTACTATAATGTATTATAGATGATGATGACAATAATACATATATTATTTTGGTATAGTATTTGCTATTTTGTTTTTTGTTCCGGTAATGATGTTTAACCTGATTGTATTTAATTGCGTGATTTATAAAAACATCTATATAAACATTTTGTTATCTTGAAATACTGTGGAATTTCAGATGAGAAACATAATTATAAGTCTTGAAAAAGACATATGGGTCTTTTATTAGGCATTTATTATTCTTAGAATTACATCATATCATAGAACTGGCAATTAACATTACTGTATCAATCTGATTTACTTAACACTCATTCATGTTTTCAGGAATATTTATTTATTGTAATAAAAATATTTAAATCACCTGGTACTTTCTAATTTGTGTTTTTTTTATTCCCCAAAGACAAACTTCTGTTGCAAACTATTGGCAGTTTGGCATATATTGGCATATATTCACAACAGTGAATATATACAAATTGTAGGAATTAATAATTAAATACCTTAAAAGAAAATCTTTTTCTTTCCTTGCCCTATTTAACTTGCATGGTGCTAATTGTATTTTGGAATAAATTAAATATTACATACTTTAAAATACATTATGTGAACTCTTAATTAAATTCACAAACATGAATCATAGATACATGTAATATTGATATATCTATAGAAACATAGCTAATACCGTTGATTCCAATACTCATTTTTACAGTTTTTAATGCCTTTCAGTATATTATTGAAATATTCTGCCTTATTAATTAGAACTTTCTTGAAGCAGAAAGTTACTCTTGTGACCTTTTCATTTAATAACAGTTAATGAATATACAGTGAAAGCTGGCATTCATGATGGTTAGGTACCTTGAAGTCTCTATGAATGATGAATTCTCAAACGCAGGTTTTAATACTGTACCTCATGAGGGAAATAGGGTATGGTTCTGCAGCTTGCAAAACCACCATTTCTGTAGTAATATTTTTGTTATAACTGTTAACCCTTTCAGAAATAGTGCCAACAGTCTTTATTGGTAGTATTTTTCATTAAAATAAAAACTGCAAATTTAAAATAAAACATTATTTTCTACCTAAAATTCGATGTATTGCATGTGTAAGCACATGAATGAGATCACTATGGTATTATAGCTTACCCTGTATCAGAGTTGTTTTTCCATTCTTAGTGGAGGATATTTTCTTTACTTTTTACATTGTTTTTATTACTATTATAAATGTAGCACTTCTCCACTGTAATAAAGTTATTATAGTACAGTAATAACAGAGAAGAAAATAATTTAAGTGTACTTACTCCCTTCCCCCTCAACCAGCTTCTGTTCTTTATTTAATTTTCTACAAATTTTTGCTATCCTTTCCCATGAAAACCGAGACTGTGATAACTTAGGATGCCACTGAGATTTTATTTGTTATTTAACTTTTATTTTATTTTGCTGCATGACATCACAGGCCTTACTCTCATAACAGGTCTAAATACAATGTATATCTAATGCTTTCCTCTTGGAAACTGAATAACTAAAACATAACCTATGATGTACAGCTACATAAACATATTAAATCTTTGTTAATCAAGCTATGACTGTAATACAGAGAGCAATGGAGATCGAGAGAAGTACTGTAGATCTGTGAGATTACGTTTTGCAAGTGGGTGCCAGTATTTACTCTCCCACTGTGCAGCCTGTAAATAGGTGATTTTTGGCCACAAATGAAGAAAAAGTGTTCACTGATAATTCAAGGCTGTAATGTCATGTCATCACATTTAAAATAAAAAATAACATTTTATATTGTCAGTCTACAGTGTTTAAGGATATAGCATTGTTTATTATTATTTGAATGCTTTAATGAAGTCTTTATAGGTCTCTCACATATCATACCTTTTCTTTTCCATTTCCTTGGTGTCCAGCATGGTCTCTACAGCTTTTTCTTTTCAACAACAGCCTTGCCAATCTGGTACTGAAGACTTTCCTCTTGTATACATCTATCCTTCATTTTCACCTCAGTACTGAACATTCTATATGGAAGCTTGATGAAGGAACTCATCTCTTGCCTGACATTTTCCAGCTCTGCCTAGAAATTGTCACTGTTTTTCTAAATCTTTGACTTTTTGCTCACTTCTTCCAGACACCTCTGCAATATGTGCTTGGTCTCAGCCTAGCTGGATTGTCGCTCCAAAGCAAGTACCTTGCTCTCCAACCTATTTCTTGCTGGGAGTAGTCTTTCTTTGTTCTTTTATAGACATTTTTAGGGCCTCTTGTGTCACTAACATCAGGTCCCTTTTTATTTGTTGCAGCTCTGCTTCCAGCTGCGCTTTCTTTATTTTCCCTCTTGTTATTTTGGTCATACTCCATAAAAATTGTACATAATTGGGCAACCTGAAGCTCAAACAGTTTCCTTCTTTTCTCTAAGACACCTGTGGGCATCTCCCAGTTTAAGTCCAATATGGTAATGAGGGCTCTCATTAGGTTTGTAAACCATCACTGAATGGCTTCCATACACTGACTTTTATCTGCTTCCAAAAAGTTCTACAATGAAGGATGTTTCCTACCCTCTCTCTAAAACCACAAAGGAGTTCTGGGATCATTCATTTACTCTTTATCTAAAAAAAATATTTTTTTCCCCAAAAGCTTGAGTGTAAAGTTCTTTTTTGAGCTTTTAAATGACTTCTTTTAAAGCTCCAAAACAAGAGCTTTCTCTCTTAAACTTTTTCAACATTCACAAAATTCTTATTTCCACCTGTCACACAGATGGATGCTTTCTTCTCTCTCTCTAGTGCAGTTTACACCTTGTCTTACACCTACAGTTTTCTGGGAAATGTAGTTCAGACAAGAGCTGTCAACGTCTTTAAGTATCAACTCATGAAATCATTGTGTATCAAAAACAATAGGATGTGTTGTGAGAACAAAATAACTTGCTTTTGATATAATCATTCTTCTGAAATTGTGAGATGGTGCATCAATATTTAATTAATGCACCTTCATTATAAAGTTCAGAAACCATCTCTTCAAGTTAAAAAATACTCTTGATGTTGTTATTAATTCATTTATGTGGATTCTGAACAAATCTTGGGTTTGTTACATGAGTTTAGCTCCATGTTTCCCAGGCAGAGTTCATATTAACAGCTAGTGATTACATTATTTTATTGACATGTTTACTGACACAATACATTTTGGTATTTTTATCTTAAATAAAACCAGCAATATGGAATATAAATACATTGTAATAAGTATATGTAAACTAGACAAAAATATGTGGAATGTCTTTCTGAGTAACAGCATTATTGAACATAAAAAATAATCATTATTCTCTTTTGTTGAATGTAAAGCATTTCCATACTGTCATAAAGGAAACAATTTCTCACTTATCGGATCTGCTGTGCAATAAGGCCAATGAATGACTGTTGCACATAACCTTGTTGGGTACTGCACTTCAGTGGTGAATGTAGCCAATCTCTTTTGGAATCTTTGAGATGTAAAGTAGTATACAGTCCCCATGCAATGTATAATTAACTAAGACATTTGTCACTATACATTTTTATCTTGTATTAGACTGGTTCCTAGCATTGCTTTACGACAGCCTAATATTAGGCTTAAATAATTATAAAACTATATTTTTACTTCTGTAGAAAAGAAGCTGTCCAATTGTATCCATGCATTACAGTACTGTAGACAGATGGGTCAAAGGAGATGTTATTTCTTTCATTTACAACATAACATATATGGGTGCATGATTTAAAACATTTTTTTGTCTCAGCTTTTGTGTAAATTCTTTCACCATATTTTTTTTCAATTTGAGCATTCAAGTTTTTGATTAACAACATTCATATTAAGAATGTGTAAACATAATTTACAATTCAACAAATGAGGTGTCATTGGAAAAGGAATACACTTTCACTGTGGAAAAAAACCTTACATTTAAATCAAGGGATGTTATGATAAAATTGTAGAATCCACATTTAGGATATTGTTTACAATTTTGTCACTAAAATACTGCTCTCAATGACTTCAGACTCCAGATATTGTTGTAAAGGAATGTGACAGGAAGGAGAAACAAGAAAAGGAATATTTTTAGTTCTAATCAAAGAAGACTACAGGGTGACCTGATCCAAGCATTCACAATCCTCAAAGACATTGACAAAATCAACCCGGTGGAAATTAATAGTGAAACACTAACCAGAAAACACACGTGGAAACTATATGGAAGTGTGTCACAAAATGGCCCAAGCGGAAAAGCAGGTCCTTTTCCCCAAATGATGGTACCGCCATAAAGCACTCAGATATATAAAAGTGCGATTTATTTACAGTGTTTCTGACACTCTTAATCCTTCACTCCAGAACATCCAACAAACCTTCTAGGCTAAGGAGCAGCTTATATCGTTTGGAAGCCCGCCCACCCCCCAGAATCAACCATTATCTTAATTTGCAAAGGAACAAGTAATAGGTTTATTCCATGCTGAAAAAAAGAAGAAAGAGAACACAATGTTTCGGCCGTGGAGCCTTCTTCAGGTGTGACACCTGAAGAAGGCTCCACGGCCGAAACGTTGTGTTCTCTTTCTTCTTTTTTTCAGCATGGAATAAACCTATTACTTGTTCCTTTGCAGCCTACGCATGCTGACGCAGCTACCCACCTGAACTATTATCTTAATTTGATAATTTGATTTTACACACAAAATATTTCACAATTCAGTCAGTCTGGTCACAGTGATTTCCAAAACAAAAGGAAAGGAAAAAAATGTATCCAAAAATAACATTTTACCACTTCTCTTTTACCCTTTCCCGAAGTAAAAGTAGAAAATGGACTCTTCCCATTGAAACATGCATGTGTTTTTTTCTAAAAATATGCCTTTAGAGCTAGAGGTTAGGTTTGGACTTTTGGAGCCACCATAGGCTGACACTATGACACAACAAGTCTTAAACCGCAAACAAACAAACAGTAAGTACCACACAAATTGAGAGCACTTTCCATTCACACGACAGCAACATAAAAACAGACAATATGTATGTATCTGGCCACCACTGTGCCTCAAATTAACGAATGGACACACAAGAGCAGTCACCAGCCAAGCTCTGAGTGTGCACCCTCAGGAGCTAACTAGCAACTGGTTGGTGAAAATTGTGTGTTTGTGTGATTTTCCTGGCTACCCATGCCTAGTGACAGAGTCCTCTGTCACAAAGTGTATGTAAAATAATGAGCAGGAAGCATTTCTTTAAACAAAGGATTGTGTAAACAAGGTACCCTGCTATGCTGTTGTAAGTGATACTCTGGTTCCTTTAAAGAAATGACTGGTTGAGATTATTGGATCAATTAGCTAATAACTACTGAACAAGACAAGTGGGCTGAATGGCCTTCTTTCATTTGTAACCTTTGTCTTGTACTCATGATTTCCTGTTTAATATGCTGTATAAATATACAAGGCAGTGACTTCATAAACCAACCCACAGTAGAAGTCAAGTTTCTGTTATTATTTTATTATTCAGAAATGTGCTCTGTAAAACAAACTGCAACAATGGCTAAGCTCAGTTCAGGAGTGTGATACAAACATTCTAGAAATATTTTAAAGGTACTTTACATCTCTTGATACAACCTTATCTTTTTACACTCCTCACAGAATATTTGTGTAGCTTTTGTAGCACATTGATCTGAAGGAAAATTTTAAATAAATGATTGTGAGCTTGAAGACTGACTTGCTGGAACTGCAAGCTTTAATGAAAGTTAGGAATGTCATGAATTTAGAATATTCCAGATACTACAAGGACAAAGAATAATGTGGGGTAATATTCATTAGTATGAACATTTTCAGAATAAATATGCACTCTCGTATTCTATTTAAATCCAGCATTATTCACTCATAAAAGAACAGTGGTAATCATAATTCAAATTGTGCATTTACTGTCCCCAATTAATATAAATTAACTAATATAAACACAAAATCTTATTAATACGTACCTCCCATGAAAACAAAGTTAATTCAAATAACATCAGTGCAGCCATTAAAGTTTTATTTGGGAAATATTTTGGAAGTAATTCAGAAGATAAACAAATTCTGGACCTGGTTTGTAAAATTAAAAAAGGTAAAGTGTCATGCTTAAATTAGTGTGCTTTTCTTCGCACCACCATTGGCAAAGTTATAGAATTAAGTAATAATATAATAATAAGTAAAAAATAATAATAATTATGTGCAGGTACACACGTGTGCTTCCCACTTTGTGAAAAGGAGGAAACAAGGAAACATGAAAAGGTGTGTTACTAGCAAACGTATAATCCCAGTACAACACATTTCAATAAATGTTATAATAAAACCCAATTAGTAGGGTGTTATGGGGTGACAGGGTACTAAAATTTTAATTCCTTTAAAGAGTGACATCTACTGGCATGTATGGATCCAATTTGGCAACAGTGGCCTTTGGGCTGTGCTTGGAAGTATACAGTATATAGCAAAGAAGTGAAGACAGAATGTAAAAAGTAAAGAAGGAATGAAGGGAATTGAAAAAAAAAGTTTTCCAAGGATTAAATGTGGGGCTTAATCAGGTTTTTCTTTCTTCAGAATGAGGGCAGGATGTAGAACTAGATTAATCTAAATTTTGGCTGACCAACTAATTGCAATAAATAGCTCAGTAATAGCTTGCAGCTCCCTATTTGCCAAATTATTTTTCCTTTTATCATAGCAAACCTGTTATGTGCTACTAGATTTGCAATTCACAATTGGGAAATTAATTGAAATGTATATTTAATCTGGAGGAAGGGCCGTGGTAGTGGTCATGGTCAGTACACAGACGGATTGCAAGTACAGTAGCAGTACATGTCGTTCCATTGCATAGGAGAACCGATTTTGAAAAAGCCTTTAAAACTCCTATAATTTGAAAATGTGTGACCTGAA
Organism: Atractosteus spatula; assembly: GCF_055471065.1. Taxonomy (NCBI): domain Eukaryota; kingdom Metazoa; phylum Chordata; class Actinopteri; order Semionotiformes; family Lepisosteidae; genus Atractosteus; species Atractosteus spatula. The sequence goes on along the minus strand of NC_142713.1, from coordinate 22,681,592 downwards.
CCATCTTAAAAACAGTGAAATTGTATATTTTAAAATAAAAAAATAATTTTAAATTAGAATGTAAAAAAATATTTAAAAATGTGATAAAAAGTTTAAAAAAACCAGTACAGACTTTTTAAAGGCAGTGAAATCTTAAAACAGGAACAAGATTGGGAGTGACAAACTTTAAAATCTTTGTGTAATATTTATAACTTGTAGATTAAACATATTGGCTTACAGATCAAAATAAAATATCTATGGAAATGTTATGCTTTGATTATATTTATAATATATGAAGGAATTTATATGAATAAAATATCTGAATTTATGCTTTCATGACTATTTTAGTATAAACCCAGTATCTGAAATTATATGTATTTTATATGAAACTATTGCTGGTCAAACTGAGTACAGTAGTTTTAGATAGGTACCAGTTACTGTGTCTGATTTATGAGTAGCATAAATTCAAAGTCTTTTACATGTTTCTTATTAACCAGTAATTTGGAAATTCTCTGTCTTCCTTCAATTTAAACAAACTAACATCTGCACCTAAATGATAAATACTGAAATGCAAAGGACTAGGTGATTAGATTAAAGAAAGTGCACACAGCTTTTGGCACAATCAATATCAATATTCATTCAGCTTGTTCCTGGTACTTACTGTCTACAGTATATTTAGCAAGCATATACACAACACATTAACACAGCCATAGACTTCACAGTTCCAATCATATGTTCGCACTTTTTTTCCACAGTTTTCACTGTGAAAGCATATCATATGCATTTAGATCAAACCTTTTCTATGAACCAAATAACTCCATTATCATATAAAATCCTACATAAAAATGTTGATATACTTGATATACTCTACATTAGTTTAATGCATATTTCTTAAGAATGATCTTTTGTTTTTGAATACTTTGTAAAAAGTCCATCTAGAATTCTGTTTTTCCATTAATACAACAGAAATACTGTATATTCCATTATTTAAAGCCTTTTTACACCAAATATTGCAAAAAAAAAAATGATCCATATGTTTCTCAAATTCACCTCTATACAAAGAGCACCTCTTACAGAATATTTAAAGTAATATTTATTTTGGAATCTAGTATTTCTTATCTAATTAAATTGAAAAACTCTAATAGTTTTCTCTTAATATTTATTTTAATTGAACACAATGATCGCACAACGATCCATCCACATACTGTATATTCTAACCTCTTCATCAAACCCATGGCTGTTGGGGAGTCGGAGTGTAAAGCCTGGGTGGGATGCCAGTCCATCACAGGTCACACACAGACACAGACATGCGTCTGATTTCTCAGAAGCCAGTTAACCTACTGTACCAGTATGTTTTTGGACAGTGGGAAGAAATTGGACTACCTGGAGGAAATCCACATGAATACGGGGAGAACATAAGTCCCTCTTGAATACTGCTAATGATAGTTTTTAAGGTTCTTGTAACGAACAGTTCTTTCCGGACCCTATGCGGATGACACAATCCGACGAAGTGGGGAAACACTAGGGAAACGTCATGCAGGAATACGGGGCTGAAGACAGGGGGGCGTGTCCAAGGTGCGCTGGTGCACGGGGGAGGTGTGGCCGAGGTGAACAATCCAAAAGAGTAGTCCTTAGAGAGTATCCAAAACAGAAAGGTAAGTCCAAAACCAGGAGATCCATCACAACGCGGAATTAAAACACGAAGGCCGGGTCGGAACCGGCGGACAGGGAACAGGAACGGGAACCGAGGTTAAAACCTTAACGGGACCAGGCGCTTCCAGGTCCCGGACTCGCACGATACGGAAATCAGATGCAGAGCCCGGATGAGCGACAGCGCCTGGCTTTTAAGGTGGGCTGGGAATAGGAAACAGGTGCACAGAATAAAGTCTTAAGTGAAAGGGCTGGAGCACCCTTAAGGAGGGGGAACTATAATCGTGACAGTTCTAAAAACCAAATGTCCCACCTAACCTCACTGACTTTCTTCTTTTTCAGACTTCACCCCATTTTTAACATCAAGTCAATGTAATTTGCTGCAGGTCCCCAGAACCAGCCAACATACTATACTGTTTTCTCTGTCTTTGGTCCTCATTTGTGGAATAGCCTTCTCGATCATCTCAGACAAGCTGTTTCAACTGAGACTTTTAAAAGAGATCTTTAAAACCTTCTCTACCAGGACGTCTTTGAACCTCCATTACTATAAACTAAATTCTTACATTTTCATTCTTAGTTATTGTGAGTTCTATTACTTCTTTTTTTCAGCCATTTCTAAATGAGAATCACTTTGAGATTCATTGTAATGACATGTATTTTATAAATTAAATGTATTATTATTATATTCATGATTCATCACAGATCCAAAATTTAACCCTGAACCCTGAACCCCAGGGAAGCATGGAAGCAATGCTATTAACAGTGCCATTGTGCCACCCATTATCAGAAATAAAATCAATCATTTTGAATATTAAGTGCTTGGTAGCATGTAAGTAAGTATGGTATTTAAGGGTCAGTAAGTTATTTTAGTGTGCTGTGCAGCTGTGCATGTTATATTTCAGTTTTTTTTACAAAACGGGCTTTAAAACTTCAGATTTTTTTAGTTATGCTACAGTATATGTGTAAAATAACTGACATCAGGCTGCTGTTTCCCACTAGTGAACAAAACTAAATCAGGATTCTGATAACTTTGTGTATATTAATGTCGTTGGTCAAAATACTGTGGTTTGCATGTTTTAAATACAGTACATTTTGGCTTACGTTAGTAGACAAGCTGTAATAAAATGAATATTAGCAGTGATATGTAACATACAGTGCAGAATCTAATTTAGTTAAACACAGTTATGAAATGAGAGAAGTGCTATGCAGGTTATTATAAATTAATTAACTTCTGCTATACCTACAAACTACATTATACAAAATGTGTGAAAGAAGTATTATTTAAATAATTAGCAATACAAAGGTATACCTACAACCTGCTGTGTCAGTATCATTTTTAATAAGAATTTTACATGGCTGGTGTTCCTAAATTTGATTCCTAAATTACTTGAGAAAATAGCTGAGAAAATGCCAAGTGATAAATTACAGAATAGGAAGGGCTATGAGTTAAGGGAATTATTGAGGCTATCTGGTCTCTGTCATTCTTAAAATGTAGTTTAATTACTTCTTTGCTATCTGGATAGTACCTTAAGTTGTTTCTATGTTGAGCTGAGTATTAGAGCTCAAATTACGCAAGGCATTTTGGGTTAAAGTTTCACCGTTAATCTTTTCAGTTTTCAATATGAAGCTTGATTTTACTTAAAATATTTAGAAGAAAATCCTTATTTTGCAGAAGGTTTAGGAAAATAAATAAAACAATATGAGATGTAAAACTATATATAGATCTATTTATAGATTTATAAGATCTATAGAAAAATTTACTTATTATCCCAGATTAGATATCCATGGGAAGCTAGAAACCTTCACAATATAACTCTGTCTTTACATTTATTCACCAAAAGAAGAACACAGATCATCGAGAGAAATTTTTTTTAAGGATGAGTATTGCCTTAGGCAGTTTTTATATATTATTTGAGAAACAATCAAGGCAATATTTTAATATTTTTGGGTAGGGAAAAACACTAATGGTAAATCCCGAATTTTCAAATAGTGAAGGACCAATGTAATCTGATGTATCTTTTATAAAGGAGAGTTTTTTTTTTGCTTTCATATTTTCTAAAACAATGAGGAATAGCAACATTCAAGATTCAGATGTGTGAATATTTTAAGTATATTAAGTTAGGTTAAAACACTTGGTTAGGGGGCAGCCTCCTGGCCATAGGAATATGACAAATTTTGTCTCCACTTCACTTTTAGATTGATTTTGTACACTGTTAAGAAAACATACTGTAGACTTTAACTTGGCAATAAAAGCAATATAGTATCTATATATCATACCTTTAAAAAGCTATACTAATGTTAAAAAAGGTCAGAAACATTAAGCAAATAAAACATAAATGACTATAATTCCTAACTAAATTTCCTTTTTGATTTATTTTCCCTGATTCAGTTACATATTCAGTACACTTTCTATCAGAAACTTTTCTGACACATTCAATTTGCAGTTTAGCATTCTGTCACAAATGGAACATACATATTTCTTCTTTTTTTCAAAGACTAAATTTTCATGCTTTTAGTGTGTCTTTAATCAGTTCAGGATGTTTTCAATCTTCACATCCACCACCGTTACATGTAGCACTTCCCTGAGATACTCATTAAACTGTTTCTGTATCCTCAATATCATCACTCCCTGGTTCCAGTTTCTTATCTTTCTGATCATTTCTCACAAAGTAATATACCCATTCAGGCTTTGATATGATCTTTAATCCAGAAGTCTACATTTCACCTCCAAATCTCTTAGCAGCAGTGTTAGCTAAGTAATAACAACAGCTGATAAGTTTGCATCGCTATCCCTCTCTTCAGTGTGTTATGCTTTATTAAGTTAATATCTTTACTTTCACTCTCATGTAGTAAATGAACTATACAAAGTATTAATCCTGGCGTGAAAAACCATTCAAATTTGTGAATCATTAGACAGGCAACAGAAATATATGTAGCAAAAAATTGCAATAGTTATGGAAGTCTTTGCCTCTTTTGAAACTTCTTTTTATTAAGCTTTATTATTGTTTCATCCTTCATAAACTTGAAGAATTACACTTCAAGTACAAGCACAGGACATATTAAACTTTTTTAGATTACTAATTAAATTTTCATTATGAGGCTCAGCAAACATGGAAGAAACATTATTTGAACAAAACCAATACAACCTCTGATTTTGCATAATATCAATTCTATGTCAACATCAATGCACTAAACAATATTAAAATAAACCACCCTATTTGCATTTTATATGATTTTTACTCTATTATTATGCAGTATCTTTGTTTTTTGATATATGTGCATGCATTTGCATTCAAAGCATTTACATATTAAACATATTGTAACGTATACGGCTGTCAGTGGTGTGTAAGAGCCAGCTTACCAGAGCGGTGACGTCACCGCCCTTCCCTGTAATAGCAGGACTACAGCCACTGGGCTGTAGAGAGATCTCTCTTTAGCTCAACAAGCTGGGTCCCTGTTGAGTGATGCCGGAGGCCTGAGTTCGCATCCCCCACGGTGCGGGGCCGACCTGTGAAGGCAGAAGGCAAGGGCGCCCGCCACAACCCCCGTTGCGTTACAATATTAAATCATTTTTGTTTTTATTCGCCACTTACAATTTTGATTATGCAAAATATTTATTTGAATCAAACAACATTTGGGGGCATGGTGGTGCACTGGTTAGAATTGCTGCCTTGCAGCTCTGTGGTCCTGGCCACAATTCTGGACCTGGGCGTTATTTGCATGGAGTTTGTACTTTCTGTGTTTGTATGTGTTTTTGTCTGGGTGCTCTGTTTTCCTCCCACAGTCCAAAGACAAACTGGTAGGTTAAATGGCTTCTTGGAAAACTGGCCCTGGTGAGAGTGTGTGCGTATTTGTGTCTGTGTGTGCCTTGCAATGCATTGGTTGTCCAGGATGTATCTTGCCTTGTGTCTGTTGCTTGCCAGGATAGGCTCCAGCTGTCCTGTGACCCTGTTTGTGGTTAGAAAATGAATTAACCACATTTTCTTATGACCAGTTTATGCTTTTATTTTGCATTAGTCTGGTTCCCTTTAATTGTCAGGTTGATGAGATTTTGATGAACACTGCGATTCGTTTGTAAATAGGATATGAAGTACAAATGACCTGTTGTAAATTCGCATATTCATAAAGATTTGGCATGTCCTTATTACATGAAGGTTTGGCAAGTCCTTATCACATTTTATCAAAATTTCAAACAGAGAAAAAACACTTATGGAACTAAGCAGAAACAACCACATCAGAAGGAATCCTAAATGTTGTGATCTATACTACACAATATAGCTGTCAGAAATGTTGAGGCACAGAACATTTGATGTTTTTGCCCAGCACTACGTGGGAGCTGGCAACTATTTGTCAGCTGCCAAAAAAAAAATCGAAGTCTACTTGTAGAATATTGGAGTGCCAGGCAATTAGGAGGAAGTCTTAACATTTTCATTTTATGAAGGATGTTAGTATTATTTTCTTACATTTCATGCTATTTTAGAATATGCAATTTTTAGGACCTTAAATGATCAGATTAGCTGAACTCTTTGAATATCAAATTTAGGATGTTTTCTTTCCACCTTTCTATATCTCTATCTGTGCATCCACCATGTGGTAGACACCTTAATCTATTATGAAGCTGTGTTGTCCTTTTGTATTGTCAGTCCCCTCCAGATTTATCCATACCTTTGACGGAACAGGAGCAAAAAATCTCATATAACCGAATAAGCAATGGATTCGATAATTTATCTTAAAAATGTCTAATAACGTCATACCATAATCCTTTAAAAGCTCCTTCATTCCTTTCCTTTGGTTTTATGCTGCAACTTTTGGGGGCTTGTATAGTTGCCCCGTCTTTAGTTAAAATGGCAGATCACCAGAGGTTTTCATTCCTTCCTCCTTCATTCTCAGAGTCACTAGTACAGTGGCAACCCTGCCAGGAAGATGACACTTGTTAATCCTGCCACCACAAGCTGTGATACAAGAGGTTTAAGAGGCAACCACAAACTCAAAGTGAACAGCTGGAGATTTCCAACACACGATATATACATTATATCAAACACTACCATTTTATGGTTGCTTCATGAATGTGGCTTTCATAGTCTTGGTACAAGGAAGAAGCCTCTTCTAAGGTTGAACCACAATAACGGGTGACTCGAATTTGCTAAACTTAGCCTGATTGAATTGGAACCATGTCCTGTGGTCAAATTCAAAGAAATTTGAGCTTTGTGGACAGACTCATCAATGTTATTTATGGCATAAACAAAAAAGGGTCTGAAGGACCTAGAGAAATCCAGCATGGCTGAATAATCAAATATTTCCCCCCAGAAGTGCAAGAACCGAATAGCACAATACATGAGGCATTTTGTCATTGAAATCCATGCCAAAAGAAGTTATAAAAAATACTAACATCAGGGTTACAAGATATCATTTTCAGATTTTGTTTAACCAAGGCACATTATCCAGTCCATCTTTCTGCTTTTTTAAATGTTTACATTTCCTGTTTCATTAAGGGTATGCAAACATTTAAAGGTAACTGTATACACTATACTGTATCTGAATTGCATGTGTGATCATTTTTGGTGTAACTGCATAGAGTGATGTCCATTCAGCTTGCACTATTTTGTCCAGATTATTGTTATTTAGTAAATTAGTCCCAAAAGAATACATTGTAATGCAGAGAAGAATTAACAGATTTAAATGTTTAAATGTTACATGCAAAATATTACATTGTTACACCACAGTGAACTGTGCTGAACATTTTCAAATGAAATGTAGATTGCATTTATTCAGCCCACTGATCTGGTACAGTAGGCCAATAAAATTGCTCCATAAGGAATATGTACTCTAAAATGAAATGTCAAAACGAACATGTACAATAATCTTTAGGATATTTCAAGAACATTTAATGTGTCATAAGGGAGCATAGTCAGTACTAGTGTACTCCTTTTGTCACTGCATTCAACATAATTGTGTTTCAAGCATCTGCAAAGAGAACCCTGATCAATCACAAAATCAGAATATATATCCATAGCAAGCAGTTGTGTAGAGAATGCTCGTATTGACAGAGTGACACATCCAACAGTTAGTGTTTTAAAAAAAAAGAACACTAAGAATACAAGTGTATAAAACTAACCTAATTCAGAAAATGATGCATACTGCCATTTTGTAAGAACTGTTAATCTTATTTTTTTTCTCTCTACTACTAGTGTTGGCTTGTCTTTAGACAATGACAGTACTCTCAGATTGCCACTGCAAAGTGATGTTTCACAGGAAACTAGCAATTGGGTCAGAGATGATCTCACACAAACTGCCCAGTATCTACTCTGCATTTTTTAATTAAACATCATGAAATATTAAATGTTAAATATAGAAATTAAAAAAGAGCTAATTCAATATTTTAATTTAAACACAGTTAAACATAAAATAGTAATTTTCAATTTTGGTTTTTTTTTAAATAAAATAAATTAAATAAATAAAGTGCATGAAAGAATGAAGTGGAATGAAAGTTGTGAGCAAAAATAATTTTAGTGAAGAAGGTTTTAATTTTAGCACAATTTAATGAGGAAGACTGAAAATATACACACAAACTGTTCACAGATAGACTATCACAGTAGCAGAAACAAAAGAGAACAGGTCAAAAGAATAATGAATCTTTGCAACACAACCAATTTTTTTCAAAGCAAAATTTACTTACCTATTTTTTTCTTACCTAGTTAATTTTACATTAATTTGCTTGAAATATCAACTGTCTTGTTTTCTCGCCCTCTTTCTGTTACAAATTATAAATGTGATTCAATGCACCATGAGCATTTTTCAAGAATACCAGATATCTACAGTTGTATATGCATGAAGACCATGTTTTCTGACTGCTTCTAAAAATAGCCAGACCAATTTGTTCAGCACTGTTCCAGGCTTATTTAACCTCAGCACATCGTTTACAGAGGAAAGCACAGAAAAAAATGTCACTGCTTGTTTTCACTTGGTCACTAAATTAAACAGGATATTTTTTTTCTATTGGTTGAATTTTGAACAGCTGTCATTTTTAATTTGGAAGTCACAAGAGTGATAAAAATGCATGAAAAGCTGGGATCAGCTTGGCACAAGAAACTTGCTTTGTGTAAATGTGTGTAATATTGCAAACCTTTTCAGTTTTTATTTTGCATGTTTCAGAGTGTTGTTCTTTAGTATTTAATTCACTGCATGCATTTTAATAAAGAGTCACTTTAGTTGAAATTTAGTTTAATTGCTAATTGCTGTATACACATTTTGTGTGTTTGGCAGAGGATGACAGCTAGGCAGAGAGAAAAGTGAAGTGTCTTGTGTAGATTATTTTTGTGAGGTGAAGGGTTTGTGATACTAACATGATGGCACAATGGTCCCCTTTACTTAAGCTGCTCTCTTTTTGTTTGTCTGTGGGTTTAATTAGTATCAATATTTTTTAATTACAATAACCACCTGTACAAATGCTCTATGCACATCTGTAGTAAATGGTTGGATCAATGCTTTATTTTATTGTTGCAAAGTCACAGTAAATGACTGCTATTTTTAGTAGTTGTTGTAAACTCCTAGTATACTAGATACTTCAGAAAGCAGAACTGTATGTTTTAATTGCTGTAAGTTAACTATTTTATATAAAATTGATGCACAATGATTTACTGCTCACCAGCAATTAGAATCAAAGGAAAGAGAAAAAAATGAGAATTAATCTATTTCTGACAACGAAATTCACTCAGTGTCATAAGGCTTACTAACTGTTTACTATTATTTGAACAACCCACTCCAAGTTCCACTTTCAGATACTGGATGCTGTGAATATAACTGGAAAACTTATGCTTAAGCTTGAATGTAGTTAAAAAACCTCTTCTCCTCCATATTTGCTATCCCTTTCTGGATTATCTGCCAAAGTAACTGGATTGCCAAACTAAAATTAGACAGACAAATGTAATAGAATCTTTGACTGCATCAGTAGCAGCAGCAGCAGCTCTACAAACCTACAGTACATTGTTTCCCCACCAGCATCCTAGACCCCCAAGCAGTAGAGAGTTCCATCTAAATGATGTCAACATAGGACAGGATTCAATAATGCCAGAGGAGTGAATCTTTTTAGCTGTAGTCACAACAGCCAAACAGGTCTATTTCTGATATTTTTATGAGGCCAGATGAAAAACAAGTAGAAAAGGGAAAAAAGACCCATTTCCAAAACCTAACCCCATCTGGACACTCTCAGAGCATATGTAAAAACAAGTCCACCATACCCACACAGAGGGTTATTTGATGATTAAGATATTTGGCAGTAATGTTATATCATTCTGAATAGTGTCCCAGGATACAGTTTCATCTGAGGTATTCAAGTCCAAATACTAAATACTCTGCTGTTAAGAGATTGGATGAAGCCTGTGATACAAAAAAAGTTAAGCTGATTATAGATTGGCTGCATAAACAGTTTCACACATCCAGGGGACACCTCAGGCCCTGAAGGAATAGTATCATATTAATTTTTGCTATAATGATAAAATATTAATAATTGCTAAAATATTAATACTGTAAGTTACTTAACAGTAGGTTACAGTTACTGTATACTATTGCATTTTCCTTTGTATTATTATGTATAAATAATTGAAGTTCGATGTCCAAACTAGATCATTTTGAGGATAATGCAGCTCAGTTCAAATAAAAAAAACATGGGTCTTTTACCCCTGGAATGGAAGACTAAGAAGCAGCCACATAATGAGGCCAATACTGGGAAGTATACAGATATCCGGAATATGAAAGAAGCTTCACAGTTGCATTTACACAAGGTCTTTTAGCAATGGCAATGTAATTATCAGTAAGGGTAAAAAGTTACATTTCGCGGCATTGCTTCCTGTTCCTCGAGAGACAGAGAAAGTGAGAGAGGTGCCTCAAAAGTGGTTTGAATTTTGTGCACATGTGTTGTATTGTTGTTAATATTGTATTGGAAAATATATTTCTGAACTTCCATCTGGCCTCCATTTGATTTATTATGGACCTTGACCTCCAAGGGAAAAGCCTTCTTACAAGCTCTCATTGCAGAACTGAGACATAGATACAAGTAAACAGTAATCAATCCAAGTTCCGGAACAAGGAAAGGCCATCCTCATTAAAAAATACTACATCTGCTAAAATGTAAAACACTTTGGTACTACAAGATAAAAAAAAACTCCTGTGAGGAGTTTAAGATTATGAAAATTAATGAAATGGGCATTACTTGTCATCTGTTATTTTGTGAAGGATTCTGCTGAAGACTTGATCTTAATGTATTAACTGGATTAATTGAGGAAATTAAATCACAAACTACAGCTTTGTACAGGTACCCCAATATTAATGAAATCATGAACTCAATATGGACAGTCAGTTGACAGGTGGAGATCCTGTGATGATCGTAATCCCACCTCTTAAGGGCGGTCCGGGTCTTTCACATTTTGCTGATTCCGTGCACTTGCCCTCAATCCTGCCCTTCCTTATTTAAGCCGGGCACTCTCGCTACTCTGGGCTCTGTATTGGAAGATGGACGCACAGAGGCCTGCCTACCGCCCTGCATCCGCAGCTTGAGGGCATAGGTCTCCTATTGGCGTCCTGACCCAGCTGAGTCTGGTGCTCAGAGCACCTGGCCTCGTCATCCCATTTTTATTCCCTGTCCCTGCACAGGATCCTCTTCCAAATTTTAACCTCGTCTTGTTCGTCTCGTTTGGATCACCCAGATTTGGACTTTTGGACTTCACCCCGGATTCCCACTTTTGGACTGTTCTGGACATGTTCGTCTGCGCCACGCTCCCCGAGCACCAGATCACCACAGTCACGCCCCCCTATCTGCCATCCTGTCCTGCTCCTACTGTATTTCCCTTTAAGTCTTATTCCAGTCACTTTCAGATTATACTGTCTGCATAGGGTCCTAAACTACGCATCATTACATATCTAGGTACAGGAATATCAGCATTAAACCAAACAAACGAATGCTAAAAAAGGTGCAAAAATAAAATCGAATTTTAGACAAAGACAAGCTTTCTGCAGTCCTTATATCATGCTGCATAATGGAGAATGTCAGGACTATTATTAAATAAAATACATCTAAAAAGTATTAGAAAAAAAATATTGTGGTTGCAAATGCACCATTGGTTGATTGCAGCATTATAAAGAAACAGAAAAGACAGAAGAGGTACTGCAGAGGTGTAGCACTGTATAACTAAAAATAAATTAAACTACATGTAGCTGAAACCATACTCTCAGAATCTAGTTAGGTCAAACTATTCAGAGGGCATAGTGATATGGACCTACAGTATACAGACCACTAAATTGAATTTCAAATAGAAATCATTCGGTCTTACATAATAAAACAAGAAAAATATTTATAAAGAATGATGTAATTATTTATGGAGGTTTTGACTTTCCTCTAAGAGATTAGGAAAAGTCATCTGGGATGTGAGCAGCTAAAACTGAAGTGGAAGACATGGCTAAAGATTGCTTCCTCATTTTTTCATAAAACCTGCTAGCTAAAGGGAATTATTATATTTATCTAGTGTTTTAAAACATCACCAGGAGGGAACTGTTATTATTCTATGATATACTTTGAAAAATATTGAGTACAGACCAAAATAAAGGTTTTTAATTTTAGGAATCACTTTTATTATTATTATCACATCACTTTCAATAACCGCATCTTCAGTCAAGGGTCAAAGCGGCCTGGAGCCCATCCTTGGAAGCATTGTGTGCAAAGCAAGATACACCCTTGCGAGGTATACACAGACACAAACAATCACACATACACAACACGGCCAATTCACAAAACCAACTCAGAGGAATCCCTTATAAACATGGGGAGTACATGCAAAATACTTGCCACTATGCCACCCCAATCTCTGGAATATTATGAAGCAGGGAATGGCATAAAATAGTGAGTAAGCCTTAGGGTTTAAACTGGCAGATTGAGGGTTCAGATGCAGACTCTGTTAAGTACTGTTGAGCAAGATATTTCACCCCAGTAGCTCTAACCCTCCACACTGTATAAACATGGCCAAACATGGATTTGCAGTAATCCCTGCAATGAACCAGTATCCATTCCATGGTCATATGCTCTTTAGTCTGCTTAACACTACAGGAACCAGCATGGGCTCTGTCCTCATGAGTTTCTGTGGCTCTAGTCTTTAATACTTCAGAATGAAGGAATAACACAGAGTTAAAAAATAAGTCTAATGGAGCAGGTTAGGTATGGATTCAGTAGAAAAAAGGTATCTAAAGTTTAAAAACATTATTCTCAGAAAGGTTAGAAAGCAGTTGCCCAATCTGTTTAATAAATAAAAATATGAAGTGAATCTGTTTCCAATGGTTTGGAACAAAGTTTCATGCCCGAATTAGACCAAGATAAAACCTTAACAAAGTGATGGAAAGGTTAAAGTGTAGAAAAAGAAAAGACCTGCAAAAGCATGGTCATCTGTGGAACTGGCTAGCTCATCTTTATTGATGATGTAACTAATGAAGCCAGTAGCAGAATACATTTTAACATTTACAGGAACACTTTGTCTGTTTATATAGAAGACAATGCTTTGCATACTTATTGGAGAGTGTTTCACCATGCAGCATGATAATGGCCCATAATATAGAACCATTGCAACCAAGGACTTTATTAGGAGAAAAAAAAAAGCTTTAAAATATAAAATTAAACCAAAGCATTTTACAAGTTGAAGAAAAATCAGAACACTCTGAAATTACATTAATTTGAATTATTTTCTGTAATTAAACTAAATTAGAATTTTTAAGTTTGTTCTAGGACTTTGGGATCCATTTCAGCTGTTTTACTTACAGTAGGTAGAATCTATGGAATTGTGAGGTAAATATGGTGTGTGTACCCAAATGCAGAAGGTTTCATTTGAGCCAAAGTTAAAATCACAATACTTCTCAAACTTAGCTTGATGTCCAACACGTTTTTAATAGTGTGGTATTTAAATACCTGTCTGGGTTCTGCAACAATTTATCAGCTAAAAAACATACAGAGATTTTGGGAGGCTGATTTGATCGAACAATGGGATGTGGATAAAAGGACTTTGGGAGGCAATACCATAATTTATTCTGGAGTGTAGCTGCAAAAATGTCTAACTGAAAAAAAATTCTTTGGATGATAAATTCAACTGCGGACACACACATACACCCATATATATACAGTATATATATCTTTAGACACATCACACCAAAAGCAGACATTGTTTTGTTATTTCTAACATAGTTATCAGAGATTGGGCACACATCTATTTTGATTTGATCTGTTGACAATGTGATCTATGACCCCATCTATATGTGCACTCAGAATAATATCAAAGTCAACACGTTCCAAAAGTCTCACCAATTCACTACCTGATGACCTCAATATAGAAACGTGAAAATTCCTTTGCAATAAAATTAATATAATTAATGATGTTTTTTATGTGCAGAAGACGGTACATCAACATATTATTATGCAAAGCTTGTTGTTTCGAATGTGACAGCTGTATCATTTCTTTTTCACAGAAAATTTAGACAGCTAATGTACTATGTTTCATGGTAGTATTTAGTCCACATACATTCTGGGACAGAAATGAACATGCTAGTAAAACATACCAGAAATCAAATCCAATTTCAAAGAATTGATGTCTTGAATAAGCAAAAAATACAAACAAAAAAATTGTTTTTAGTGAAAATGAGAGGTTGAATAGCAAAAGCGTCTTTAACTTAACTTTATAACAGAATATCACTGCTTCCCTTCCCAAGCAACAACAAGAATTGTCCCATAAAATGCAAAGAAAGAGGGTAATCCAACTGGGATCATTTCTTTATTCTATGCCATCCCTTTCCTTTGTAGATTCCATGACACTAATAGCATCATGAGTCGATGTCAACAAAACGATGCACCCCACTTACAATCAAGTCCAGTTTGAACATACACTGTAAAAGGAAAAGACAAAGAAAATGTGTCTAATCTAGGTCCAGTCTTACTCAGAATCTCAGTCTCTTGAAATTTGCCTTATTTTCTACTCCATCTGAGTTGATGAAGACAATCTCTTCACACCTAATGAACACCTCTGCTCCCTTCCCAAAACAAATGCTGTTAATTAGCTTAGAACACCTTAACCACCATGGGTACAATGGAAAAGACTAGACACCAGCCAAAATCATGGATATCCTCAACCCTGTAAAGGCATATCTCCATTATCAACTATGATGTCACTGAATGTTTTTGAACATTATGAGCGATCTCCCAGATTGACATCTTCCATTTCAGACTGTCCAGCTTTGCTTTGCAATTTAGTGTCTCTTATATAGGCATTAATTTTTAATTCAAAAGAAAATCTAATTTTCAAATCAATGTCAAAGAGCTGAAATCTGAGTATTTTAAACTCTCAGAGACTGCGCTATCTCACCACTGCCACATCACTGTGCCACATTCTGAGAATCAAACTTTTGACTTTTTCCAAATATCTTAGGCAGACCGGAGGCTGAAACCAAGCTTAAATTAGACACGAGGACTTAGAAAAACAGCAAAAAAGAGAACTGACAAAAGAATCTCTATCGTAGGGGTACAATTCTTGACCTATAGACTGGTTTTATCAATATTTCCCAATGATGCCAACATTTCTAAGGTAATCCCTGGTTTAACAACTGTTGTTTTCTGCTCTGCATTTGGTATGCATAAATCCAGTTTAGAGGCCTAAAGAAGCAAAACATTTAAACATTTCTATTTCTCTTCAAGATATTATGGTGTTGTAATGTGTAAAACATTTTTTTCTTGACTCTAAAATGAAGTTTAAGTTAATGTTGTTAATGATGTAAATCAAATTGAAAGACCATGTGACAAATGTTCCAAAAATATGGCATACTACAATAATAATACAAAGTATCAAAGAGCTTTTCTATCAAAACAATGAGAAATAAATAATGATCAGAGATTTACAAAAGTATATGCAATTTCAATCAAATGGTATCTAAAAGCCACTTAAACATGACACAAGTGAGATGAAGAGACTGAATAGTTGCTGAGAATGACTTTCATCCTTGTATCACATTCCGTTAATCCCTATATCGTTTTAACTATTTAACAGTAATTTTAACAACTAGGTGCAATTTGTTACACCAGCCAGTGTGTAATTACCAACATATAGCCTTGAGTTTCAAATAGTCAGTAATGTCTCTCAATAGTGCTTCGTACACATTTAATATCTGGATGAAATGTGAGTCCAACAAAGGACAGAAGGAGAAATCTTGACTCCTTGTTTGCAGCATGGTGTCTACTCCCAAGTGGCTTATCGAATGACAGCTAATCAGGGACCTACATTTTTAGCACCCTCCTGCCGTTCAATCAGTCAAATGATTCACCTCAGGACATACTTTCACAAAAATCAGTATATATTCAATTGATGAAGACAGCATTCATGCTGTTATATTAGACACTGAAATTAAAATAAAATTAGACAGGAAATATCACCCCTGTGGAGAATGCCTCAATAACTATATTTTAAGGAAGTAATTTACCTACATTATAGCATCTTCAAACAAGCTAGTAGAACCAGACTTTGCAATGCTTTATAGATTAATTTGGAACATTAAATAAGAACAATTTTGTGTATAATTTTTATTTTATATTTTTTAATGTTAACTCTAGCATTTTAAGTATTAATTCTCTGATTTACCACTGTGTCAATTGAGAGTCTGATAATGATGCAATTCATTAGCTGCATTAAATGGCTAATAAATGTAAGTGGATACTATAAACTTTAAATTTAATTCACAAAGCATAAGCAATCAAAAAACACTGGAACAACATTTACTTATGAACTGGAGTTTCAATTACAGTTAATAATTATTAACTTATTTTTAAAGAACAATTTAGGAAGCTTTAACAGATTTACACCACATTTTATTCATTGTATTTTATATTTCTATGTCTCAAGGGACATTCAGGGATATTTTAAGCCCATGAACATGAGCTAGCTGGTGGCTATTTACAGTAAGAGGTGAATTTGTTATACATTGGCTAATTATAAACTTAATATATAATATAATAAATTACAGACCTTCTTTCTGAGTCTTCTTGCTGAGCCTTTGATGGGACAAATAATAAGAAATTCTCACTCGTGAAGCTTCTAATAAAAAAACATGAAGTGTTATGTATTGCTGTTTGTAGGGAACTTTAAAATGGATTTCCAATGGGCCTTGAAAGAAATTTGAACTATGTTACAACCTTGAGCATTACATTATTTCTGTAATGGTAACAGTTTAAGGGGTTAAATCTTAGCATTATAATGCATTCATTAAGGATGTCTTCTAAACCAGCCTAAAATTACAAATAAGATATAATTAATAAAATTACAAATACCACAAGAGCAGGTGTAACCTAGTCCCAAACCAGATACGTTTATACATCATCAGGGACCTGGTCAGTAAGTTTTTTCATGTGTTCTATCTGTCCATTTTCTAACCACTTCATCAAATTCAGGGTCGCGAGGGAGCCTAAACCTTGGCAAGCAATGGGTCTAAGATGGGGTACACTCTGGATGGGCCGCCAGTCCATCACAGGGCATACACAGACACACGCATACAGAAGCCAAATAACTTGTCAGTATATCTTTGAACTGTGGGAGGAAACAGGAGCACTCAGAGGAAACCTGCATGAACACGAGGTGAACATACAAACTCCATAGCCCAAAGTTCAACCCAGGCCCCAGCACGGTGAGATAGCAATGCGAACCATTGCACCAACGCATGTGCTAACACACTTTATGGGTTACTAAAATAATTTTAAAATCAGTCCTGTAATGTACTGCAAGCAGTAATATGGTCCCTTTTATTAGTTATATATTAGAACCTAAGCAGCTGCACAAGATATTGGCCACAAAACAAAACATCGTAATACTTCATTCAGCAATAATAAAATGGGAGAACTAAATGCTCAACATCAAAGAACGAAATTATGTAATATCAGCAATTTTTCTTAAATGGTAAAAAGACACTTGAATAATTTGTCTTGTCCATCCATACATGAGGTTTTTGGGGACCTAGATCTTATCCTGGCAAGCAAAGGGCCCAAGGCAGGATACACCCTGGATAGGACACTAGTCCATTAAAGGACACACAGAGACGCAAAAACACACAAATATACACCTGGACCAATTTTTACTATCACAAGGCAGACACACAGACCCAGACATAGTAATACTCACACCTAGGGCCAATTTTCCCAGTACCAATTAACCTCACAGTATGTTTTTTGACCATGGGAGGAAACCAGAGCACCCGGAAGAAACCCACATGACCATGGGGAGAACATAAATACTGTAACGCAACGGGGGCTCCGGCGGGCGCCCTTGCCGCATCTGGTCGGCCCCATCCCGACTGAGGCTCGAACCCGGGACTTCCGCGTCTCTCTGCAGCGACCTAGCCCCGTGAGCTAAAGAGAGATCTCTCCGCAGCCCAGTAGCTATAGTCCTGCTATCACAGGGAAGGGCGGTGACGTCACCTGCTCTGGTACGCCGGCTCTTACACAGTACCTGTCGGCCGTAAGCGTTACACTCTCCCCCGCTTAAATCGCCGTCCCCGGCGAAGGGCTATCCCATCCCACTTCTAACACCAATGTAACGCAACGGGGCTCAGGCGGGCGCCCTTGCCGTATCAGGTCAGCCCCACACCGTCCGGGGCTCGAACCCGGGAGTTCCGCGTCTCTCTGCAGCGACCTAGCCCCGTGAGCTAAAGAGAGATCTCTTCGCAGCCCAGTAGCTATAGTCCTGCTATCACAGGGAAGGGCGGTGACGTCACCTGCTCTGGTACGCCGGCTCTTACACAGTACCTGTCGGCCGTAAGCGTTACAATACTCAGCAAGGATAGTACACGTGGTCTGGAACTGAACCCAGGGTCCCAGTGCTTCAAGGCAGTAATGCTACTTACTGCATCATCGTGCTGCCCTATTTTGTGTAATATAAGATTCAAAGTTTAATAGGGTTGGAAGTGTATTTTGGTGTTGTACTGTATAGAAATTATGTTCAGAAAATTCAGCTTTTTACAAAGAGATTCAATTCATAATTCAGAATCCAATATAGCTTCCATGCTCCAAAATTCACTTTGAAACTGTATCTATTTCAGTCAATTTGTTTCTGAGAATCTACTGATACCTTAATATGAGTGTGATTTGATTGTAGACACTTTTGAGACTAAAATGTCTTTTCAGAAAGCCACTCAAAGCCGAAGTAGCTTTGATGTCACCTGATTTAACAAGTACATTATATAAATTCTAACAGTTGCATAGTGTGCCATCATTTTGCTAATATTGACACAATGAAAGTTTAACTCATGTACTGTACAGTATGTGAATAATCTTACCTAATGAGCTGAATATAACATGGTGATGAAATAACTATATACTGATGTAGAATATAATGTGTATAGCATTTATACTCCCATTTTGTAAAACATTTTATCTAGTACAGGGTTGCAGGGGGAGCTGGAACCTGATTTATACAAACTATATTTTACAATTTCTGTTTACACAAATAAAGTAGGTCTGCACAGTGGCATATAGTGGTTAGCAAAGCTGTCTCGTAGTGCTGAAGCCCTGCATACATTTCCTGATGTACTATCTGTGTGGAGTTTGTATGTTCTCCCTGTGTTCACTTGGGTTTCCTCTAGGTGCTCCATGTTCCACTTAGTCATTAGACATACTGGTAGGTTAATTGCCTTCTGGGTAAAACTGGCCCTGATGTGAGTGTGTTTGCACTGCTGTGGATTGGCGTCTTGTCTGTGGTGTACAGGGCCTTGCACTCGTTTCTTGCCAGGACAAGCTCTGGCTTCCCTACGATCCTGAATTGGAAAAAAGTAGTTAGAAAATGGTTTGATGGATAAATATAGAATTTGAATTTGCATGTGTAAGTAGATAATTTGCCACTTTGACCAGAGCACTCTCTGTGCTGTGATTGGATTAAAAACCAGATTAGGCATCATCAAGATATCATTCCTATCTGGGAAATATAATTAGTACAAGCAGCTAAACACATCCTTCAAAAATGTAGTCGACACTGGATCTAAAGAAGAAGTAGAAGAGGCATCACTATCATGCTTAACTGTTCTATTTTTAACTGATAAGTGAAAGAGACTCCGTCATTTATTAAACCTAACAGCCATTTTTTTCATCTTAGTCAGTTGAATTGAAGCTTAACAGTGATTATTTTAATTTCAATTCAGAAAAAAATAAAAAGTAACTATTTCAATACTTAGATGCTTTTCAAGCACAACATATTCTAGTGGCTCCTATATTATAGGACTGTCACAAGAAAGTTACAATAAAATCAGAAACAATAATATCAATAATGGAAGAAATATGAATATCTGGTCCTAAAATATGCAATAACTAAATCTAAAATGTGACCATTAGAATGAGCAAACCCTTTAAAACAATATACTCCAGGCACTTAAATCTGAATAACTGGTCTGATAAGATTAACCCAGGTGCACTAATCATTATTATTATTTTTTGGGGAATATAATAGTGGTTAAGTTGAATCATAGTTTAGCAGGGTTGTTTACAGGTCAGGCATGTGTTGAAAGGCTTTTTCCTATTGTTTTTAATGGACAGAAATTACAAAGTATTTTGTCATAACATATAAAAAGAAAACAAAACCTCTAAGGAGAAATTATGGTAGTACTGTAAAATTTCAATAACTTTAAATAATACACTGGATACTGTTCTTTGGAATGCTTCCATTTAATGATTTTAGTTGCTTCAAAAATGTCATTCATCCTACAAATCAGTGCAGTACAGTCTTTGTACAGACAACAGACACCTAAGAAGATACCATATTAGAACCAAAATATGTATATATTATTCAATATTATACAGTATAAGTTCAAATCAATACTGAATTTTGAATGAAAAAAGGCTGCCAGGATTAACAAATAAATGTGAATAATTTCCGTTGGCAATAGAAAAAAGTATTGCATGTTTTCCAGAGTTTATTCTAAATTCAAAATTTTAACTTTTTCCCATTCAGGAGTAAACATACTGTACAGTTATGTCAGGTATTCCAAAAAGTAAAACTCTACACTTTCATGAGTTGGCCCTACTTTTGAGAAAGACGGAAGATGCATATACATCTACTGCATATTTAAGGCACAAAGTATCAATGAAAATGTCATGGAAACCATACACATGGATATCATATGCCCAAGGTGCAAGAAAACATACATTGAAAATCTGAATATATTAAGAACATAACCCATGAATTTAGAAGTGTAAACCAAAAGCTGAAGAATTTAGGGCTCTATATTTAAAACAATACCCCCACTTGAACCAAATCTATATTTTTGTATATTTTCACTGTATGACCTTTTGGATGTGTATGAATTTCAATTTTCCATCTCCACTTTCTTTAAACTTCACATGTTTGGCCTTTTATCCATCCAATTATCCCTTCCTTCTTTAACAGGAAACTGCTTTGTAAGGGGAAAGGTCAGGGTAACAGATAATCTATCCCAGAAACACAGGATGCAAGAAAGGAATATAACATGGACACACAGCAACACGGTAAATTTAAAGAGAAATTACTAGCTAAAATTTTTGTGGATGATGGAAGGGAAAACCTACACGTTTAAACCTACACGAAAACCTACAGGGAGAACATGTAAACTCAACACAGAGGGTCCATTAGAACCCCTGCTGTGAGGTAGCAGTGATCAATATGGCACTCTGCCTCTTCTATTTATTTCTGTCTCCAAGTAATACACTCCAAGTACTACCAAGCCTACACAGGATTGGAGACCATGAATATCACTTTTTATTGATTTTAACACTATGTTAGAAATTGTAGTCTTTTAAAGTAGGTTGTCATGTACAATACACAGGGAAAAATCCAAATACCACAAAATCTGTTGAACTTTGGTAACCAGTGAATACCATCTTGCTCTCAAGCTACATGAAGGTCAGCTGAAAAAAGGCCAAACTGTCTCCTGATAAACTGATAAAATGCATTTGCCACTTTCAAAGTTGGACCAATAATATGCTGTAATATCTTATATTTATCTTCCTTCTGTCTTCCTTCTCTCTCTATTAAGTCCATGAATTTCAATTACAAGGACCATTCATAGCACAGAAATGTATCTGGCTCTAGGTGGATTTTGTGCATTAATAAGCTTCCCAGAATTGTTTACTGGAAAGCTATGACCACACTTACAACTTCTTTAGAACAGGAAACTATTCATGCAATCAACACAGGAAAAAAATAAAATTTGAGTGCTTGTTCCTGATGTAAACTGATATTCAAAATAATGAAAACATTAAAGAGAAAAAAAACAGTTTACTTTAAAATATATCTAAAATAAGCTATGTTTTTTAGCAAACACTTTTGCATTGCTGCAGCTACAAGTGCTGGGGCCCTCAATTTTATTTCTGGGGTGCTATCTGAGTGGAGTTTGTACAGTATGTTCTTCCCAAGTTTGTGTTTGTTTGGGTTTTGTCTGGGTGCTCTGGTTTTCTCCCACAGTCCAAAGGCATACTGGTAGGTTCATTGGCTTCTGTAAAAATTGTCCCAGATGTATGTCTGTGCTTGTTTGTGTCTGTATATGCCCTTCAACGGACTGCTGACCCTGCCAGCAGTACCCTGCTGTACCCTGCCTTGTGCCTGTTGCTTACCAAGAAAAGCTCCCTGTGACGCTGAATTGGATAAAGCAGTTAGGAAATGGATAGATGGATGGATCACAGTTGCCATACTTGAGGAATTCTATCAAATATCTAAAGCCATATACAGTATATCCTCCTCTGTTGGTTTATTCAGTTATGATGTTTCGTTGCATTACGTAGTTTGGATGGAAGGCAATTTCTGTCTCACTACTTTTAAGATCATCCAAGACAATTTCAGAATAAAGTTAGGATGACCTTGGAAACCAGAGTAATTTTAATTTTTGTCCTTCCTCTTCTAACTTTTGTTTAAGTTCATACAGAGAGTTATTATCATGTTGAAAATATCTTTGGGTACAGGTTGGCTTCTGTACAGATTGGTTCCATGCTGGAAAATAGAACAATAATTTATCTTTTATATATTATACTTTTCAAATGTGGTGTTTCTTTTTTATTTTATTTCCTTCATGTGCACCAGTAAAATAATCCCAGACCCACTCATGAACATGTACAATACATGTTTTTTATGTAGTACGCTACACAAGTTCTCTACACAGTCTCTCCCCTGTTTTTGGTATTATTTTTTTCATCTTTTCATTGCATTGTTCTCCATTGCTTTTCTGAGCAGTTTTGAAGGCTTAGTGCACATTCTACACATTGCCATGGGTTTGTCTCAATAAGAGCTTTTAGTGTGCTTCAGCTTTCCTTATCATATCAGCCTCTTACAGAGGCCTTTACTATTTGCTTTGATCTGGTGGGATTCACTGAGGAACTTAAATTAGAAGTAACCTGCCAAGGTCAGCATAAGTTTTGGATTCTACTACCGTTCTCACAGATCTTTCTTTGGTTTTACTTGTTTTTCTTTCTCGGCTGCAGACACCTTTGTTCTTTGTGTTTCTTGAAATGTTGTTCACTTCTAATCAGATTTACAATAATAACAGTACACATGTGTCGAAAATTCACCCACCTTCATTATTCTACCGTAAGAAATCCAGACAGGCTGTCAGAATAAAAATAACAATATATCATTATCTCATGGTAGATTATTTTCAAAGACTGCTAAGGATGCTCTTGTATTGAATGAGCAATAATGTTCAAAACAATGTCTCCAAACACATATTCTTTCTTCTATTCTATTCAAGCCTTTTAAGACAATGAATAAGTACACTCCATCAGTGTCTTTATTGCCACTCCAAATATCCACTAAAGATTATTTTAATAATCAGGTGTCAAGATGGTTCCACTCATTTGTCTCCACATATACAAATAATTTACACTTAGAGCTACAACACTCTATTAACATTTGATTGTTCCTCCTTCTGTTTCTCATGAGATTTCTCATACATGTTTCCACTGTGGTCAATAAATGTTTCCAGAGATGCTTAAAAGTACTTTTCTGTAGGCTTTATTTACTCATTTATTTACATTGCTCTACAATTAAATCAGAAATGTAGATTAATAGAGACAATAAACACAAAAGCCCTTTTTTGCTTATCAGCGTATTAACTGAACCTTTTTAATTTTGAACAAGAAGACTAGGAGAGGATCAAACGCAAGTATTAAAATCTTAAAGAATTTTCATAAAGTGAAATTCACCAGAATGAACAGTGAAACATGAACCAGAGGAAACCAGTGGATACAATGTGGAAGAGCTTATTATACACAGAGGCACTTTTTACGTAAAGGGTTGTAGATGTATGGACCAAGCTACCAGTTATGTTGTTGAAGTCAATTACTAGCTTCATTCAAGAAACAGTTGGATGGGATTCTTAGATTATTTATCTAGTAGTACCAAATGGGCTAGGTGAGGCTCCTAGTGGACTCCTCTTGTTCTAAACATTTCGTTGTTTTTTAATTTTAAGATTCTATATGTATCCACTTGTATTTTAATATTACAATGCAACTGTTGAATTTTCATTGTACAGTATGTTACGTCCCAGTGTGTGGTCTGTGTGTTTTTGTTATGTTCCACACTGCTGACCTTTGATCGTTCTCCCTTCCCCATTGGCCCACCATTACATCACTGTTTCAGTATGACATCATCATCAATCAGCCTCTCAGCCAATCAGAGTGCATCTTATTCAGTATATAACATGGAGATTTTCAGGAAGGAACCTCCATGTTTTCGTTTGACTTTGGTCCTGCTTGGTTTTGCTTTGCTTCATTTCGCTTTGGTTATCGCTTTCTTTTGCTTTTGCTTCGGCTTTGTTGGTTTGTTGTTTTGTTTTGTGTGTGTGTGTATTTTAGTATAGCTTTGGCTTTGTTGTTTTGTTGGTTTCTGTTTGTTTCTTTGTACTTTCGCTTGTTTGTGTTTATCCTTGTTTTGCCATTACCTTGCCCTAACGTGTTACATGTTCAACCTTTGTGTTCTCTCTCGTTTTCCCTTATTTGTATTCCTAGTTCATTTGTGTTTTTGTGTGAACTTTTGTGTATAAGGTTAGTTTAGGTTGTTGGGTACATTCTACACACTTAGTTGATTTTGTATTAGTAACACTAGTTTAGTACAGGTGAGTACCTTTTGTCTTGTATGTTTTTGGGTAGTCAGTGGAGGTTAGCTAGGGTGTTGAAGACGCCGAAGACCGTGTGTTTCGGGTTTTCTTTTGTAGACAGGTTAGCTTTCCCTCACTTTCCTAGCCAGCTCAATTTTGTTTGTTATTTTGTTTTCTTTGGCGCCACTCTAGTTCCTTACCCCTGTGTGTTATTGTGTTTTACCAGTCACTTATTCAACTTAAAATAATCACTTTTGCACCCACCTTTGTTATCACACTTAATAGTCCCTCACCAGAACCCACCTGCTTCCAAAAGAATTATCCTAAATGTTACACCCCTTTACCCCTAGACACTTGGGGTCGTAACACAGTACATCAGTATATTTCTTCCCTGTTCTGGCAGTGGTGTTGACTCGGCTTGACATACATAGATGATTCCTCTTCAAGCTTCAATTTAAAAGAATCAGCAGCTGGTAATTATTTTAGGGTATTTTATGGAAGCAATTGGTATCTTTTTTTAAATTTTTAATATTTTCAGATAAGCCAGTGTTTTAGCATTTTTTTTCTTAGTAAGGCTTTACAATTTTGAACAGTTGTTCCTATAGATTGACAGCCAATGTACAGTATGTTGTATATCAATTCTAATTTGACTGTCAATGTGGATTTACTCCAAAAGTCACATGTACATGTGTAATATATTATTTTGTGTCCCTAACCTCAAAATGTTGAAATAAGTAGGTTTTTTTTAAGCAAGTTGATTGATTCTCATTAATCTGTTCATTAACACACCTTCAAGAAATATAAATGTTACACATCTTATCGTGAAATTATTCTAATTTTCATTAGCATACTGTTTTGTATAAACCATTTTGGAGTCTAACTCACTAAAGGTCACTGAAGATCTCCTCAAGGCAGTGAAGCTTGTGCTCTTTGACAGATGCCATATTTGTGTATCTACCTGAGGCCTTTTACTCTAGATCACTCTATCCTTCTTGACAAACCATTTTGACAGTGACTGTAAGTGCATTCCAGACTACCAGACACTTCATGTAACAGGACATCTGTTTATAAAATGACCTTGACTTTCAAAGAAATCCAATATAGCTTTTTTTGAGGTGCTGTAGATGAAAAACTTTGCAATACCTTTTCAGGTATTTGTTGTTAGTTTTTTCTTGCTAAAATGTTACAAATATTACATTTAAAATGTTAAATTTAGACTTCTTTATAAACATACACATAATGTATTCTGAGAATGTTTAATGTATTTTCGTCAACATCATGAAAATATTTTTCAAATTCTACTGTTCACTTCTGCTTTTTGCATGTCTGAATTCTGTAAAAACGCACTAGTGTCTGAGGTGAAGATACCAAAATAACTCCTCTGTGAAAGTTTTCTGAACTCTAGAAAACACATTTCTTGCCAAATGGCTTTTTATAAACACAAATTGTTAGATTACCAAGTGTTATGCTGCAGTCACTATTAAGCTGTACTGCAACTAGATGACAGGTCAAGACCCAAGTGCAAGACTTTGGGGAAGTTCAGGAGACTCAGGAGGCAGTGAGTAGGAAGTAAAAGAGACGTGCAGGCAGTCTTTGACTTGGAGTTAGAAAAAGCTTCTGTTTGCAAATTGTGAATTGTCTTTGGAGGAGAAGGCAACGAGACCAGTGAGAGAGGAGCTGCCTGCAAAGTAGACAGTAAGGTTGCTGGGGAGAGTTCACCAGGAATTAACAGACAGAGGATTTTGCAGCAGGTCATGCGGAGGACTGAACTTATTGCTGGCAAGAGGATCTCCAGGGGAAGCAGAGTCCCTACTGGATTGGTGCTTTTACAGTTTTTAAAGACACAGCTTTTGTTATTAAGAGGCGTGTAAGCAGTAGTCTAAATGCAGTTAGCTCTAATGTTGGAGAACCGGTCAATTGGAGAGTCCTGCCTTAAATAACCTGCTTAATGGGATGACTGAGCAGCATTTGACTGACTGATTGATAAATAATTGGCCTAATTGAGAAGCGTCCCAGTCTCGTTCACAAGGGGCCCTGTGTGAATGTGCTGGTTGCTCCTGACAACAGCTCCCAGCCCGGGTGTGACACCAAGCCAGAAAGACTGGAAGATGTTTATAAACATGTTCGAACACGTTTGAAATATACTTCAATGACGTATGCTTTTATGGCTGATAATAATTCCTTGCATTTGTGTGGAACTTCCTATCCTAAAGAATCCTAATGTTCTTTATATATTGGAGGGGTCCTAATTCATCAAGTTATTGTTACGGAATATTAATGAGGACCCTATGCAGAATAATCAGGATGAACTTCAAAAGCATAGTCAATTAAACAGTCCGAGGTCCAAAAGCCGAAGGAAAACAAACCGATGCAAAAGTTAAAAATTCGAAGCTGAGCCGTAAGCCGTGAGGAAGCCGAGACTTTAAGCCAGAACAATAATCAAAGTACCAAAACAAAACCAGGAGATGTAGTCAGAGAACAAACCAGGGTCAGGAAGCCAAAAACCAAGACCTAACTAATCGCAAGAAGACGGGGTAGCTCTAACCAGGAAAACCTAATACTAAGCACAGGTGAGAGTGTGAAGCAGCATTAAATAGGCTAGGGTAAAAGGCTAATTGGGAACCGTGCGGGAATGCTTGATGAAATGCCAAGTCCTCCGGGGCGTGGCGTAACAGTTATGAGGTGTAGCACACATTTGTGTGAAGTGTAGCCCCACTACACAGTAAGATTCACAGTAGGATGGAAAAGAATTCAGTCAGAATACCAGAGTTAACATCCTATTTTTACAGTAGCGTGCCATGGGATCTTTAATAGCCAAATAGTCAGGACCTACGTTTAATGTCCTTTCTGTACACCGCCTACAGCACAACCATCCACAACCACAGTAGAAGTTATGTTATTATTAATTATATTTATTATGCTGTAAAAACAAAGTCTATTTTATGTATTACAATTTCTATAATGCTTTAATTGACCCTCAAGTAGTTTCACCACCTCATAGGTGGTCTCAGTTCTATTCACATTTTCTTCCAAGAGCTCAAGACCAGCTTGGTTGGCTTGTAGAACAAGAAATCTTTTTTTTTTTTTACAGCAGTGGCATTTTAACTGAGTTTCAGGATACACTGCAGGCACTGGCAAGGCAGCAGTTTCACGTGCAGTGTGAAATATAGCTACAGCTTTGGCAAAGCTTGCTGGAGAATGTCTTTTTAATTGACTCTCATTAGAAGATGCAAAAACAAACTATTTTTTCTGACCCTTGGAATATGTTCAGAATGGCTAGTGGAACTGTTGGTAGTTTTGCAACTGGTAAATATGCCACATTTAACATGTTTTTATGCTTTTTGTATACTTTAGTTGCACATACAAAGTTTGATTTCTATAGTGGCAAAAATGTAATGGCTTTTAAAGAACCAGATTTTTATGACATATATTGTGCTTCTTCCTCCTTTTATATTTTTCTCTGTTTTACTCACCCTTTTAATGCAGGTGTGATGTTGGTCTTCACTGAATGCTTATAAATTCAATAAACTCCCCCAGGTTTATTGATCTGTTCAGTGCATGCTGTAAATATATAATGCCCCTGAGCCTGCATTATGTTTTGTTTGAGCAAAACATGTGCCTGCATACATTTTCAAAAGTTTTCATTCTAATTTTATCTTCTACAAATTTATTGGCATACAAAAGCATGCAAAAAAGCAAAATCCTGTCAGTTTGTCAAAGCCAGCAATATTAAAGTGAGTACAAATTCGCTGTATATGCATGTGCATATTTGCTGTATATGCAGTACATAGCAGTAAAAATCAGTGCTGCTGATCTCGACCTGGATAAGTGCGGCTGCTAAGCAAGTAATACAAATAATTTCCTCTACTGCAGGCTGAAATCAATGGCATATGGAAGAAAAAAAAATCTCACCATTTGTTGTAACCTTTGGACAACCATGAAAAGATCAAAACTGAAAACTAATAAATGTTGTCAATAGTAATGAATGTATGCAGCAAAGAGTCACAAGAAAGACTACAGATAAAAGAGTTTGTACACAGGGACTTCAGCAAACAAACAATAACACAATGGAAGCATATTCCTGTCACTCAAAACACCCAAGGCGGTGCAAAGATAAAGTGACTATGATCCCTATGATATGAGAGTTGGATATCTTAAGTTGTCTGTCCTCCAAAAATAACAGGAGGACAACAGGTATGTAACAGGTATGCCCACAAGGGTCTGATAAATACGAACAACCAGCAAAACTGAATAAGATTTAGATGCCCCTGCCTATAACAAATACAATTTCAAGGATGCTACCCCCTTTAACAGCACAAGTATCCTTCATGTTTTAAATCTGTTCTGCTCATAATTTCCATATACTTTTGCAAAATAAATAAAAGTAATAGCCCTAAACAGCATGTTTTATTATTTTGCTGTACAACAAAGATTTTATATATTGACAAGAGTAGGGAATGCATGTATAGTATTGTGCACTTACAGTCCCTTAGATGTGTAATCCACTTCATTCTAACACAGACTTTGTGAAAAGGGATGAGTGGTTGTCTCATTCCTGTTCACTGAAAGTCTGTATTTTGGTACACTCAAAGATAAATGCAGTACCTCACATTTGGTTTGTGAAAACCCGATCAATAAAAGTAGGATTCACAGAATGACATGATAGATAGCACTACTGATTCATGAGTTCAGGGTTCTGGGATTAGTTTATTAATTCAGATCTACATGGAGTTTGCATGTTCTCCCTATGTTTTCCTTGCCCACTTGCCAATCATATTTGCTCCAAATTCCCAGAGACATTCAGAAAAATCTATATAGTCCTGTATACTGCTTGGTGTATAAATGTCAAAGGCAGCAATCACAGTTGTTACTCCCTTATTGGAGATCATTAGTAGGACATAGATACTGTATCTATCAATATGTTATAAACAGGATTTTACAATGCATGACAGGGTTCAATGTCCATGAAAACCATTTCTTTTTTATACCTTCTTGGTCATAATGGTGAAAATCAGTGATTACCAGTAGTGAAGCTGAAATAAGAAATTAGATTTATACTATAATTTTTGTATTGGTTCAACTATTTGTACATATCCCAAAAGGGTTTTAAAATATTAAATGGATTTATTCTGCTGTATTCATTTATTAATTGGCTGAAGTG
The DNA here is from genome assembly GCF_055471065.1 of Atractosteus spatula. Lineage (NCBI taxonomy): Eukaryota > Metazoa > Chordata > Actinopteri > Semionotiformes > Lepisosteidae > Atractosteus > Atractosteus spatula. The sequence goes on along the minus strand of NC_142713.1, from coordinate 22,651,690 downwards.
ATCTGTAAAGTTCACACTCATGTATAATATGAACAAAAAAGCACAGGACAATCGTAGAAGATAGAAAATACACTTCCAGTTTTGAATTAGCAATTCTAAGTGATGGGCACACTCACATGTTGAAGATGCTTTAGAATGAGCTTAAGTAAACAATCTAATATTAAACAGTCTTTATCTCCATGAATTTATTCATAAAAATATTTAGAATTATAGTATGTTCGATTTTTTAGATTTTGAGGGGGGAATCATAGTAACTATTGTCTGTTCTACAATAAAAGAAAAGACTATTCAATCTTGTGCATTTTCCAGTTCTTAAACATGGTTTAGTGACATACTAGTTGCTTTAGCACTTGTAGCATACTGTGAGGGAAAGGCAATACTTATTAAATGTCTGCCTTTCCACATTTGTATACAAGGGATGTGACTCATAAAAACATTGATGATGGTAAACCTTTTTATAGGCATGGAAAATAGCACATATTGAACTGTTGGTAGTATCAATATAAAGATTTTAAGGGAAAAAAAGGTGTTTTAAGACATTACTGATAACTAAGTCAGTAGGACTGAAAAATGACTATGACAGTAGAACGTCATAGAAAAGACGAATTATTTGAAACAGTACTGCCCATATTATAACAATTCTATATATTTATATACCACTTTTCATTACACAGGATTACAAATTGCTTGCTTCACTTATATAACTTTCACTTACAGTATGTATCCATCTGGTTGACACAAAACTCCGATCATATCAAATGGAGAAGTGAGAAACTTATTCTGCAATATAATTAAAGGGGAACTTTACAAAGATGAGAATGTTTGTGCCCAAGGTTGAGTTTAGCCAGGCCACAGTACAATCTTAATCTTTTGAGAAGTGTCATGGGAGTTAAGGTCTTACTCATTGGCTCCTAACTGTGGAATGTGTCCACAGTTACCAAACTGGCCATTGGTTTGGAAAATTCTCATTCAGAGGGAATGGTCAAAGTGTAGGTCTATCAACACCACTTCAGCAAACTAGCTCCTTGGAGGTCTTCCATCCCAGTACTAACCAGGGTAGGCTTGCTTATGTAACAGCATTTATGCCACCTCCTTGAAAACGTACACAGTATAGAACTGTCTTGCAGAAGGAGAGTCCATCTTTTGCTGTAGGGGAGCTTAACATTAGATAAATGTATCTTGTGTGCTCTAAGCCTTTGAGCTGTCATGATCAAACCCTAGCTGGGGTAGATCTGCACATTTAACTTCTGAGGTCTGACAACAAGGTGCTAACACTGCAATAAAAATTATTACATCACTCCTATTTTGGTAGTGCTTTAAAGTAATGGCCACAAAACCCAAACGAATTCCAACTGAAAACATAAATTACACATTGATAGCCTTTGTAATTGCTCTGAGTTTCACAATAAATTGTTTGGATTAAAAAAGTTCATGTAACTACATATTGATTCAATTGCTCTATGCTCCATTTGAGTGTAAATGACAAATGGGGCTGACTTTGAAATGAAATTATGCAGAACTTAGGAATTACATAAGATATTCACATTTTATTCTTTTGCTTTTCAGTCAGAATTCACATTACATTTGCAGCCATTAGTTAACTGGGAAATGTTACTTTTTTAAAATATTAATTTCCATATCAAACCTCAGGCAGATCAACTGTCATTAAAAATTACAAGGTCGTGCATAGCTTTTTGAAATGTGTTATTTTATGTGATGCATTCCCATGTCACATTAACATTTCTTTTAAATTATTTTTGTAACTTCAAAAGTGGTGTATAAATAGAGAACAGCCCATTGAGAACCATACCTTTTCAATGGCCCATTTCTCTCAAGATAGCTTCAAAGGATTTTTGAATGATTGTGATGCTACACTTTCTGGAACATCATCTTGGATAAATTTGTATGCATTAAGAAATAAAACACAACAACTTTGAAGTGTTTGAGAAGAGGAACAGTTTCATCCTAGAGGATAATAATGCAAATAAATTCCTCCTGTATAAGGATATGAAAGAGCTGAATGTTTTGTTTTTTCTTTTTTATCTACCCTTCAGCATATCTTAAAGCAGTGATCCTCATTTAAGGCAAGGGGCACTCTTTAAACTACCTTTGAGACTTCAACATCATACAACTTCACTCCGCAGTGGAGCACATGGACAATCTATTCAAAACCTTTTACTATGCCCTATACACACAGTGATATTGCCTGACCTTCCTGAACTGTTTTTCTTTAATCCCAACAAAGCTAAAAAATTACCTCTGATTTAGAGATGTCTAGACTAAATAAAGGGTCTTTTTGATATACGTTTTTAATACAGTGTGGTTAAATTATCTTTTGAAAGCAGAGAAAATGGTAATTATAAGACATACCTGGATACAGTATATTGTAAACAGTACAGTTGATTTACAGACTTGACTGTTTGATTCTGCACACTGCTAGCTTTCCATATTTCAGATAGGTGCTGTATTTGAAAATAAAAGTTGCAGAAATGAAGCATTTATTGTAATAAGGCAATTAATGAGATAATTGTATGTTGCTACAATAATTCTTCATTGCAAGATAAGATTTAAAGAAAGAAAAACAAGTAACCCTGGTGCATCTACAATACCAAATTATCATTTGTAATTAATGCATTTCTGTTTTGTATTGATTTGCTTTTAAACAAATCATATTACACCAAACAAATAATAAGTATTATTATTGTCATGTTGCGCAAAAATCTGTTTCTAGGCTGTAGTACTTAACACTCTTGAGTTGTCAGTAGTGTTTCCAGGTTTATCCTATGTTTTATTTTATAAAGGGGTTGCTATGATTGTCAGTGCTGTTGCCTCTAGGGTTCTGGTTTCAGTTCCTGCCTTAGGTGTCTGAGTGGGTGTAGAATTCGTGTGGGTTTGCTACCTAGGATTAATTGACTATACTAAATTGTCCCTTTCCCCATGTGCCCTGTGATTGACTGGTGTCCTGACCGGGGGAAGAGCAGTCATCTGCTTCTGGTCTCTCTTTGTGCTGCTTCTCAAGACATCTGTTGCCTTCAACCCTAACCAGGTTAAGTGGTTTATCGATAATGGATGGATAAATAGTTTTTTTATAAGTGATTAACATTTTAATCACTTTTGTCCTACATTATAATGCAAGGAGTGACTCTATGTTTAATGAAATTTTTATTTCGCTCATCATTAAAATATGCATGCACTCTTTTGCCACACACTACAAAATGTTTTTTTCTAGACATTTTATTTGTATATCCAAAACTAAAATCTTTAAATATAAGCATCATGTTACCATTGTTATTATTAGATATTCAGTATCTACATTGACATGTTTGTCAATGTAGATACTGAATATCTAATAATAACAATTGACATGTTTGTCAATGTAGGATCTGAGCTTGTGTGAAGTATTTTATACATATCATGCAGTAATTTATATAGTCACATTTATATAGACTTCACCAAATGAAGTACCCACACACTGCCTTTGCAATACAAAATTATCTCCTTTTTAAAAGAAATACAAACTTTTTAATGTTCTAATTATTATTTTGCTAAACCTACCAGCAATATGCATTTAATATGCAAGGAAATTTTGCATTTTCTCTACTTAATGGACCAATGTCATAAGAAATTAGAGAGGTATAAAAATAATTTCAACTGATTATCTATATCTATATCACACCATATTCTGCAGCTTGTTTTTATAGGAAACAATGAATTGTAAATGAAGGAGACAATTGTTATTCTTCTTATAACCTGTTACACTCAGAGGCTGTCTATAGCAGGTTTGATCTGCAAAGAGGTAATATTTTCATCTTCATTTGAAGGCTGGCATCTGACCTTCAGATGTATAAGAGTTTAAAATGGCTTGGCATCACCAGATGTAACTACCAATCCTAATTAGGTGGGCAATGTCACTTCCAAGATCTCCATAGAAACATTCAGCGAAAATCAAGTATGCTCCATGGAATGGCATTGCTTTGTCGACCCCTGAATGCAACTTGCTCCCAGAGGAAAGCAATTTAATGCTTCGCTGCTCATAGAACAGTATATATGAATCACAAAAACCTTAGATAAATTACAGACAGCTACTTTTGAGCAGGGTTGCACCTAAGCTTCTTATCTACAGCCAAGCAAGCTTGCTTCACCTCAGTATAGATATTAAGCCACATGGCAGGGTGCCTTAGCATGCTGTCGCCAAGCAACAGTCACCAAATTTAACTTGGCAGAGAAAGGTGGGTGGGAGTGCGGGGGACAACCAGCATGCATGTCTCCAATGTGCTCTGATAAAACTGTATGCTTTGTGTTTCCAGATCTTTAGGGCAATGAGGTCTTGTTCCACAATGCAGAGAAACACATGAAAACCCAGTTATAAGAAGTGGATGAAGAATGAATAAAGAAGATTGTTTTTAAGACTAATATACAATATTCTAATTTTCTTTCTTCATAAGCTAACATCTTGCAAGCCTTTCCTAGTTGATGCTTTCTTTTCTGTTTATGAGATCCCTGAAGAACGTATGGATACTCAGTCCTTGACTCATGCTCCCCCTTACTTCTGGCATTTAAATCAAAAATACTTTCTCTAAGAAAAAAAACACCCTGAAGAATATATTTTTTATTTGGATTGTGTGAAAAGAATATTTTATATAGTAACTACAACAGGCTAACTGATGAAGTAAGAATTTAAAATTATGAATAATATACTGTTTCATTACATAAATTAATTACAAATCAGAACTCACTATGTGAATGGAAAAACTCTGTGAGTGTTCTTTAGAAGAAAAACATTGGCATAGAAGGTTAGGGAATATAAAATAAGGTGGGTGCTGTGTGAGTTAGAAGCACACAGACTGCGGCCTCATGACCCATCTTTCCTGACATGAAAATATACCGTCACAGCACATGCAAGATTAATTATTCCTTTATTAAATAACTCCTATGAATCATTGGGATATTTTAGTAAAAGAAACATAACAGTTTTAAAATAAATATCCATTCTTCTATCCATGTTCTAACCAATTTTTCCAATACAGAGTCACGTGGTGCAGGAGCTAGAGGTCTGCATGGGCATGAAATTGAAGCCCGAACCTGACCATTACCCAAGACCCAAGGTGTGAGATCCGACCTGACTGAGCCTGAATGGTGCTGCCAAATTTGAAACCAGAACCCGACTCAAACTCAAAATCAGTCACTCTCATTTCCTCTCATAGCGAGAAAACACACACGCAAAAAAAGAGACGGATTCTCACAGATGCAGCTTTACAATGCTTTGCTTGGCTTCCATGCACTTCAGCTGATAAACAGAAGATACCCTATGTTGAGAAAAACTGGTATTTTATAAATCTGTAATACTTTTGAAAGGAGGGAACCATAATAGCATGCAAAATGAATGTATCCTAATAAAATTAAATTTTAAACATAAAATAATAATAATTCACTTTCACTTATTAGAAAACAAACCCAAATCCATTCTGAGCCCGAAGTTGTATGTGAAAAAATGACCTGAACCCGCACCGAAACCCAATACTTTGTCGGGCTCGGGTCGGGTAGCAGACCTCTAGCATGAGCATCACCGATAATAAATATAATGAATGTCATTGGAAAACAATCTTTTTCTCCATAAAAAATAATTTCTGTCACACCTGTTAACTTTTGAGTGATTTCTTTTTTAAATCTGCAGGTTGGACTGCAGACTTCAGACTTGAAATGGAACTTCATCTGTGATGTCATGCTAGCGTAACATGATAGAACCAGTTCATCGTCTTAGAATTACATGCGTGATTGCATGTCTTCATGTTTTTGAGGATTATGAATTTGATAGTTACTAAAAACATTGACTGAAAAACATAGCAACATTTTTATTTTTATTTTATCCAATCCATCATTTATCCAGCAAGGGAATGCATTGTGTTAGTAATTTAATGTAACTTAATTTGAATTCAAACTGGATTTCTTATGTAAAGCAACATAGTAACAGCACGTGCATTGTCTACAGTATGTGTATTCTTCTTTTAATGCTGTAAGAATTCAATTATAAGCTGAAAGTGGTCCTAACCAGAATTCACTTTTACTTCAATCTGCCTACAGCTATATATTAACAGCCACAAATGCAACACCCAAGTTACCTTACTGTGTATTATACAAGATCAATGAGCCATTCAGAACCACAGATTAACCATTTGAAGTCAGCCTGGGTACAAGAGTTACACAGACACCTCAGTATTATAAAATGACTTACATATACAGCATACTATGCCCCAACAAGAAACTTTCCCAGTTCGTGAACAGGAAAAAATGCCATGTGAGAAAATGGACAGTTCATCACATGGATGCAGCTTTCAGACATCAATATTATTACTATTCCATTACATTGAAATCATATTTGTCTCCAAAATATGTTTTCTTGCATAAAGAAAATTAAGCTTTGGGCCTTGTAGAGGAACTTGGAACAGTAACTGAATAAAATTTAATGCGGATCAGCTTAGGAATACATGTGAAATTATAAAATACAAACTGTTTAAAACCAATTCACCACATTCAGTATTGAAAACATAAACTAATGAAAGCACATTAGTTTTTTTAAAAAATTACCATATTTTTGCATATATTTAAAAAAAGGTTACTGCATTTTCTGTGCTCCCATGGTATTGCTTCAGCTTAAGCTGGCAATTGCCTCATTAAATATTCCAGTAAAATCAATAATGTCGGTAAATGTAGAGGGCTCATACAGAAGCACTATATCAAGATATACAGCTCATTGGTGAGAGTTCAGTGAAACGATGAATTTTACAAACATACAATGTCCCTGCTCCTTTCTGTGTTAAATAAAGGAAAAGGAAATATAATGGAATATTCCAAACTTATTTTTCACAAGCCATGTGACACCAGAGCAAATAATTTTAGCAGAAACCAAGAGAAAGTATTGTTCAGAAATTATATAAAATAAGGACATAAAATAACATGCATTATTCAGACATTTCAGCAGCCATAAAAAACATCACAAGTCAAAGAATCTTAACAATACAATGTTTGTATTGCACAGTGATTTCTAGATTGATTTGGCTGCTTAACACCTATATAACTTTGGCATTCATGTTTTTGATGGAATTTGGAATGTGGTGTCTGTGCGAATGACAGGACCTAGAACTGCCTACTACATTGATGTTCCTCTGCTGTTAAGATGTAAGACAGCTCAAGCAGTGATCTGAAATCCCTTGACTGCCCGCATGCTGAAAACAATGGTCACATGTTGTCTTGAATGTGCATATTAGCAGGAAACACTGAGAACAAAGGGGACCAGAGCAGTGAGGACCTGTTAATAATCTTGTGACAGCTCTGATCTCTTGTCAAAAAAGGGCAATGTGCAATTCTGATGCAACATTTTAAACACCGACATTAAATGTCTGGAAACAGCAAAGCATGCTGTCACTAAGGAAATGTATACAAGGTTAATGGAACTGAATTGTAAAAAAAACTGTGCAGTTCACTTAGTAATTAGTGATCAATAACTAATTAGCTGTTAAATAGTGAAATTAAGATTGTAAATAAAGTTTTATAATGCCGTTGCAGCAAATTAATAGCCTTAGTCAATGAATCTAAGATAATTTACCATAAAATATGACCCAGAAGTATCCTGTTAAACCAATGGAATATGAAAACATTATGTGCTATTCATTAAATCATAGAGCCAAGCTGGCAGAATCCCAGATAAGGAACAGAAGACTAGGTGGGGTCAAGACATTATCCAAGCATTGCTCAGGTTGTTTTGGGATTTTTCAATATCTTTCCACATCAATCAAAATGTAAACAAAGTGGAATTCTTAACAAAAATAAAAAGCAGGCAAAGGTTTCATAGAAATGTCATTCTGTAATTGTTCTTATAAGTCTAACATATACAGCATATGCATTTCATTAGAAATTGTGGAACCTAGCATTGATAAAAAAAAACTGAATATTTTAACCAAAGGAGTATCTGATATACAAAAATATGAAGCCATATGATAAGTAACACTGTTTTCTTGGGGATGGGTGATGATTAAACAGAATACTGTGGTATTTTTGAAAAAGGGAGTGTGGGAATGCTTGGGATTTAGAAAGATTATACTGCTGTTACAAGCCACTGTGTCCTTCTTATCTGTTATTTTGGAAAGTCATGCAGTTTAGCTCTAAGACAGAAGCTTCTTATTTCTTCAAGAACACACAAACATATCAGTACTTTGACACTGACCTCAAGATGGTCCTCAAGCACCCTGGATCCCTCAACCTTGGTATCATGGGGACTAAAGACAATGCTATGTTAATGGCAACATACATGCATCACCATTTCAGTTCTCCTAGACACTGGAACAACCATTTTCATTCTATGCCCAGAAGTTGTGCCCACTGTCAGACGAATCAGAGTGTGTGGTGTACTTGGTCAACCTGCTATTCAGGGTCCTGGATAATCTAAGAAGGATAATGGGCCTCATTATGGGCCTCATAAGAAAGGTAGATCTCAAAATTTGTCTAAGGAATTTCTATCTCCTAAGGCAAGAGCCCCACTTTCTAGGAAACATTATCATGCCAAAAAGGGTTTTTACCAACCTCTAATATGTCACCACAGTAAATATCTCAACACACCAGCTGGTTCATGAAATGAGGAGTTTTATTGGAAAGACCTCATATTACTTTTGCTTTATCTCGGAATTTGTAGATGTTGTTGTTCCTTTGCCCATCTCACGTGTAAACTATTGCATTATGTGATGGGATCTAATAGCTGTGGTGAAAGCTATTTTTCACCCCTTTTCCATATGTTACCAAATGCTGGATTCTTAGCTTCCAGAGCCTGAAGTTCAGACGGCCTGTTAAGTGGAGATTCTGCAGGGTCTAGAGCACTATGCAGTAAAGTAACAGAAGAATGTAGACACCTTCTCCCACCAGCCAGCTTCTCCAACAATATGGACAGGAGTCATAACAGCCCTGTCCTTGTCTTGCGCAATAGGTGTCTGTTAGGGCTCAAGAGGAGCAGGTAAAGATTGAGGGGATTGTGTTTTAGGGCTATGTCCCTTGAGGAATGTGGGAGCAACAGGCAGCAGATCCTGAGGTGGGGTGGTGACCCAATCTGGAGGAATTGTCCTGCCAGTGGGGCAAGTGGATGCTGTGAGATGGGCTCTTGTACAGGAGTTAGGAGGACCCTGAGGACATGATGACTTTCTTGACCTGGTTTCCATCACTTTTTCCAATGACGAAATCCAAGACTGAGACTACTGCATACAGAGGAAGAAGGGATACTGTCTGAAACTCTCACCATGCTGGCTTGCCATCTAAAGGGAGGACCCCGACACTCTGCTTGGTCATTTTTCGGATGTGGTGTAACACCTAAGGCTCATGTGTCATGTTTTATGGCTGAATTGGGGAAACTGCACCAGGACTGGCTGGACTCATGGAGTCAGTAATGGGCCAGGTGAGTAAGCCAGGTCCAGGTATAGGTCTTATACTAAGTACTAAAACTAAGTCATGTCTGCAGCCCTGGGAGGATGTCTGGCCTTTTGTGGGGGCAATGTTACACTTAGCTTCCTTGAAGGGCTATTACAGGCGAGGATGGAATAGTGATTATACAGACCCTGCCCCAAGGGGCTGAAAAAAGACTAACAGACCTGTTAAATTCATGAATGTTGTCATTGTGTTGTTTTTTCTCTTCTGTAGTTCAACTCTTCATTTCGCTTCCAATATCAGATATTTGGAACCCCACCATGAGTGAAACCACGAGCTATCTCTATATAGATGTTCAGTGGTATATGGCTGGGTGTTTAAAGTTTAGTAAAACATAGGCAATTTCTTTACATTGTCATCATCCCACGTAGTATTTTTCAATGGAGCAAAAAATCGAATTCACACTATACTTTATAGCTATAATTTTGTAATCAGATTTAGTATGACGTCTTATGAAATGGACTGTTCATACTATTCTGGTGGTGGACTGTTAGTACTAGCATTGTCAATACAATAAGATGGAGTGCATTAATATAGTTGTTTTGCATTATTTTGGATAGCTTATTTTAAGAAATTCTCATTGACTGTTTGAAATGAGGATTTTTTTTAAAAAAGGATCAATGTTTATTTCAACAATATTAGATCTAGGCCTGGTTCAAATATGAGTTTCATTTATGTTATTGTTATTCTTTCTATAATTTCTATATTTTCTTTACTATGCAATGTTGTATTATTTTGAGTTAAATAGCAGTAGTCGAAAGTGCTAACAGCTAAGTGTAAAATGCAGTTCAACAAACTATTTCCAAAGATATTGAATTAAATGTACACAGAATTTCTAAACTTCCACATATTCTGGTTCCTTTTAAAGTGTTAATATATTTTCTTATCCCTTAGGGTCCTATGTCTTGAAAGATTGAATTGGCATTTGTCCCAGAGAAGGCCAACTCATTTAACAGACATCTAAGATGTTCCTGGGGGACTGTCCTTTCCTAACTTCAACTTAATTTATTTAGGAGTTGTGTCACTTGAAGATATTGACAGAAAACTAAATGCACACCTCTAACAATGGGCGACATATGATGCAATACATTGTGGCAAGGGTAACATATATCAAAGGTTTTTGTTGCTTGCTTCACTGTCAGTAACAATGCTAAATAGCCACCTTAAATTTTGCAGGCTATTTGTCAAACCTGTGAACTGGGGTTTTAAATTTGCATTGACTGCTTTTGGATACTTAAGTGCCAAAATGATTTATCTGTTATCATTCTACTTCAAAATGCTACTCATAATATATAGGAACTTGCAGGTTTATAATGAATTCAATTAGAGGTCCAGAACAAGATAAAGTGTGCACAGGATCCAACTGTACAGCTCACTGGTGTTACAGGTTAAAAAAATATATAATGAGAAATTAAGACCTCAAACATTTTTTTTTCTTGGTAAACATACAACCTTCAATATTGTTACTGTACACATTCTTTATTTAAGGCTTCACATCAAACTCAAACTTTTACTATGTAAATAGTATTTAAAAGACAATACAGAATGCTGTTGTGCATTTTTACACATAATTTTAAGTAATTCATTTTAATGTTATTTGCAAATTTGCAAGGATCAGTGCAAAGATTTTAAAAATCATAACTCACATTTTTAATCTTTCCTTTGGACATGACCTAATTTCGTAACTGTATTTTTTTCAAATTAAACATATCTTGTTTGTTTCTGATTTTGTTTTCTTAGATAGATTAATCTACCTATAATTTAACACTTTTTTAATTGACTGAGAATGTATTAGACCAGGGGTCAGCAAACTACGGCACCTATGAACTTTTCTGAGTGGCCCTGCAGCTCACTACTGTTTGAATCCCGAGGGTTACTTTTTGCATCAGATATTGAAAATCGTCAGCCAGTGGCCTCTACTTGTTAGCTCTGCTGCTCTCTCTCAGCACTAACGGTCAATTGCAGAACAACACCTATTGCACGATGCATTTAACTTTTAGCCTATCAGACATCAGCTTTAGCCTAGGTTACATACGCCTGTGCTTCTTACCATACGTTCCTTTGGATTTTTGTTGCCTACTGTGATTGGCTCAGTCACGCAAATGATGTCTAGTGTATGGTATCTTGTTTGAAAGCAGGTAATGATTTCAAACGGTTCTAAAAGTTATAACTGACAAGAGGCTAACTAAGGTATTCCTGCCATGTCGGAAAAGAAAGAACAGAGGGTAGAAAATTCAAAGACAAATGGTCAGAACAGTACTTTTGTGTCCCTTGGAAAGAAAGGGTAATGTGTCTTATCTGTCAGGAAACAATTGCCATGATTAAAGAATACAACAAAAAAGGCATCATGAGACAAAACATCAGGCTAAGTTTTTGGAAAAATTGCTTCAGGGGCAGCAAAAACTGATCAAGAGAAAATCCAAAGAAAATATTGTGGCTACTCGAGCTAGTTATCAAGTATCACAGCTTGTAGCAACAGCTGGCAAACCTTTCACGGATGGTGAGTTTATTAAGCAGTATATGCAAGATGCTGCGGTGGAGATGTGCCCGGAGAAACACGATCTATTCCAGTCGGTGAGCTTATCGGCTAAATAGAGGATTTTACTCAGATGGCCCAGCAAGGTTAGTCAAAATTTTTTAGTGGCCCTTGCTCTAAAAAGTTTGCTGACCCCTTTATTAGACTAAAACTTAAACCAAACTACTTATCATAAATTCCTAAAACAGAATTAATACATTCACAAATTTAAAACACATTTGTTTTAGGAGAGTTTTCCAAAGCCTAAGCTCATAAACCATATATCTGATCCTCAGTCTACTATGTATGTTTTGGTGGTTATAAATGTTTAATTTCACCATTTTATTAAAAATTACATACAGTAGTTTTCCTTTCGTTGTATTTTTTCTCCTTGCATGATTTCTTTATCCTTTTCTACCATACAATTTCTGTACAATTGGAGTTTGTTTCAAAGTATGAAAGGGCAATTGCTGATAGATTCAGTATTGAGAGAATCAAAAACTGTAATTTAGATTTAATAATTTACTTCCTCATACATTTTGCTTAATTCAAAAGTTTTTTTCAGAAATCATGTGCTATTTAAGGCATTTTTAATTATAATCAATTATAATTAATCAAAATATAAGTCCTTTGTGACCTCCCCATATTGCAATTAACTTTAAAAGAACTCCAACAAGTAATTTCTTTCAGTAATCATACTACAATAAACAATGTGAATCCCAAATCAGCACCATACTGTACGTAAGGGGTGAAGGTTTAAATTGGAGTCCTCAAAATTTAACTGTACACGAAGGGAATTTTCTTTAAATTGTTGTGGAGTTCACACACTTTTCATTAACCTTACATAGACTGAGAATAACAAACATACTATCAGTAACATCTATATATGGTACCACACATCATAGTCCTATTAAGATTCCATGTTGAATAAAATAAAAAATGATGTTTTTACAGAAAACCACTGTCCTATAGCAAAAATAAATGTCATTGCTAAGTTACTACATAATAAAAACTAAAGAGAATAATTCAGCCCTTATACATTTCAAATAATGCTATTTTGCTTCTTTCTTATCATTTATAATAAAATTAACTCCGTATAATTTGCTTTGTTTTTAAATGGATCTTTTCATGCCAACCAATTATTGAGTAAAGTAAAATCCATGTCCCTATTGTCCTACAGAGGTGTGCTTTCTTATTTAAGATATGTTAGAATCTATATTGATAAATACAGTATAATGAAACATTGCCTCGTATGAATGAGAATCTGTTTATACTTTTTTAATTACCGATATGGAGTAGAAATTAGTGGCTTACAAAATTTGTGAAAATATAGTTATCACAAGGTTAACTGTTTTGAGTGAAAAAAGCACACATCCACTGTTACAATTTCAGGATGTGTTCCATTTATTGGATTCTAGGTTAATGTGTATAAAAACTGTACTTCATTAAAAAAACAATAGCATTTATACATATAATTATTCAGTGTGCTATTTGTAGACAATTATGCATATCTTTAATTTTTATGCAAGATATATACTGACTTTTTAGAGCAATATGATTGTAATTAGACATTGGGTGAGAAAACTCATGTTTATATATGAATTAATTTTTTATGGAGCCATGGCAAAATAAAAAAAAAACAGATCACAAGACCTTATGATTTCTGTTTTGTGGGAATTGCTGTGGCCTGCTTTATCAACAGTAGGATAAAAAATTAAATTGTATACAGTTATAATTATTCAAATATTTGTAAGTTATACAAATATATATGAGTGTTCCTGGCAAATAATGTTTTAAAATCTTTAGATTTTTTTAGTCATTCTCTTGTCCTTATGCTACTCATTTAAGGTTTCAAATTCAGAGCCACACACAGTAGCCTTTAGCTGTTTTCTAATATCTTTACTCTATAACTTTATATCTACTGTTCTTTAGCTATTTATACTGTGTTGGGTATGACAACAAATTAACTTGAAATACAAAATTCTAATGAAGTAATACACACCACTATCAAAAGTGTAGAAATCTTTCATAACCTTAAAGGCCTGTCATAAATGTATGAGAAGTCGACCTCAATGACTTTCTCTGAAAAGGATAGCATTCCAATAAATGTAAGCTCATTACACAATCAGTTCCAAGTGACTGGCTGTCAGCAGAATGATGGATAGACATAATCAACAAAGAATGTATTTATCGACCAGTGTGTTTGTTTTCTTCATCCCTTTCTACAAAGCAGAATTCTGCACTGCCCTAGATGGGAATATATTCCTTACGTGTTTCTGATCAGTACTAAAACCTAAACAGCAAATGCTGTACTCAATAATTTCCTTTGGTCTTTAATTTAGTCAGTCATTAAGCATTTAGCTAACATATGATCAACATCAGAATGGAGCTGACAGCAATAATTAAACACTTATAATGAAGATAAATTTCATACTACTCCAGACCACACATTAAATTTGGTGGTAAAGCACACAAAATGTTGCTAGGCAACAGTCAGCAATGATAGGCAGTATTTCCAGGATATTATCTTTACTGGTTCTGATTCTTGATCTATCTGAGGCTTATAAGGGCCTTCTCCAAATACAGTACAGCAATTTTTTTTTTTAATGTGCATTTGTTTCTTTTTTGGACATCACACAGAAAGAAAAAATGAATGTGATGTGATGGTAGTGAAAACTCAATCATCAAAATAAACAAATTAAATAAAAAATTAAAAATGAACTGATGATATGTGATGATAAACAGCCAATTAATTATTTTCTAAAGCAGTTTCAACTTGAGACTCATTCTAATAGTAAGATTGCAATGCAATGAAAAATTACAAACACACTTGGTCTTAAAAACATTATCTATTCAAACAACATTAATTATTTCTGCTTTCTTGAAGTTGGTCATGGTGGTGTCATACAGTAAATAGTAACATCACAGTTACTCTTTGTTTCAGGATGGAGGTTCAGAAGCTTGCTTTGTCCTGCCACTGGATGATAGATTTGTTGTAAAAAGACATATGCATGAGCTTAAATTTTATCTTGTGCACATACTTTGACAAAATGAAATCAATCACTGCCATCTTCGCTTGACTTAAGATCACAAAATAAAAGAAGGAAGTTCCTTCAGTACTGAAATACAATCTGCAGACTGCATTAATACCAGTTTTACCAGCATATACTTGGTTTCAAGCACTTTCAATTTATCTGACACTTGTATTTCAACAATAAAAGCTTTTAAACATTCAAATATTTTATTATTCTATTTAATTTATTTTCTAACACCTACATTTAGGAATTGATTTTTTTTATTGCAGAGACACATTTTTACCTTTTCAACTAATTAGAGACAACAAGTCTTAAATAATTTAAGATTTAAAAACACTCATTTCTTTTGCACAAAAATTACAGGATATTATTAACTCCATAATCTTTAGCTAGAACTTTTTTCCCTTGAAAACCTCACTTAAAGGCTTTTGCACATGGTGGAGAACACAGGTGCTCGACTTGTGCTTAATATTTAAAATGAATGTGATAGCATGAGAAAAAATATTCTGTGTATGACCTTTCATACCAAGCAAGCAAATAATTTTGACCTTTTGTAAAAACCACAGCAGAATGGTAGAACCATGATATCCTGTTAACTAATTTTGTAGAGATGCTTTAATTATTAAGATCATTATCACTGGGTTAAATATAATTAGCTTGCCTCTGTTAATAAAGAGTTCTAATCAGTCCTTTACAAATTGGATTTTTAAGTCAGTCAGAGAGAAGCCTTTTCTGTATTGACTCCTACAGTATATCCTACTGAACATGAATTCTTGAAATCAGATTACTCACTTAGATACTACTGAAATCAGATACTACTGTGTGATAATGATATAGCCAATAGAATTTGGGTAAAAAATGTAATCATATATTTAGAGCTGTCAACATAATAGTATAGTTCATTAACAGATACAACATTTATTTGTTCTCATTATATATTTGTTATTTGGCAGTATCAGAAGGTTCTGAAGAACACAGATTACCCAAAGGTTGATAATGTCAATTACCAATTATCAAGCATTCAACGGAAATACTATTCCTTCAATGTTCAGTTGTATTTTTTTTTACATTTTACTGTTGAAACATTATAGAGATCAGAGGTTTGCTAGATACAGGTACTTCTCCCACATCATTGAAAACAACCATAACAATCCTAGATATCTATTCTCCATCATTAATAGACTGGTTAAGCCAAAGTGCCCTACTACTTCAACTGCTTTGCACGTGTTTACTTCCAAGACTGACCACATCCAGAGTCACATTTTTTTCACCATGCATGCTACTACTGCACCGCTTTTCTCTCATTTTCACACTGCATACCTTAGTAAATTGGATTATATATGAAATACTCCATCTGTTTATTATATCCTATTGCTATTGTTTTATTTTAATCCTGGTTTTCTGCCCTATGCTTCAACATAATTAATGAGTCCTTGAGCAATGGAGTGGTACCAATGGCATTTAAAATGGCTGCAGTTACCCCTGTTCCTGAAAAAAACAAAACTACCTTATCTTGTGAAAATTTTAGAAAGCACTCCTACAATTCAATTCAACAGCCATCTCATCGCAAACAACATTTACAAACCCCTCCAATCTGGTATCAGACAATTACACAGCACTGAAACTGCTCTTGTTAAAGTTAATCTTCTTCTTATGGCTGCTGATTCTAATTCTCTATCTATGCTTATTCTCCTTGACTTCAGTGCTTCTTTTGACACTGTTAATCATGACACTTCTCACATTCTCATGTTGAAACTCTGTTTGGAGTTCCTGACATTGCTCTCATATGGTTCAGCTTTTATTGATCTATTGATCTTTTACAGCTTTTATGATCTGATCGCCAAAACTTTCTCACTTGGGGGATTCAGTTTTGATGCTGGGTTCGCTAAGTCTGGTGTTCCTCGGGGCTCAGTAATTGTTCCCCCACTATTTAGCATTTGCATTTGTCTTTTCCTGAATTGATTACCGCAAAGCCCTTCTTGCCGAGGTATCTAAATGCAAACTAAAATTTAATGTCCAGAATTCAGCAGCCAGAATGCTGACCATGTCTTGTGCAAGTGATCACATTACTCCTGTGCTGGGGTCCTTGTACTGGCTTCTTATTAGTTCTGACTTAATATTCAGAACTAGGATAAAAAACTGTTTGTCTGATTTTGTTCTTCTGTTTGTCCCCCCAACTTTCTGGATGATAGGGTCTTCTCTTGTTCTGCCCCAGAGCTCTGAAATTCTATCCTCAAGGATATCAGAGAGTCATCCACCCTGAAAGTATTCAGATCCAGACTCAAAACCCTCTCATTCAAAAAGCCCTTTATTTAATTGGTGCCTGTGTTTGCTCCTTCTTTGCTCCTTTAAAGGTATATACTACTAATGCCACTACTAATAATAATTATTAATAATAAAATAATTATTATTATTTATTATTATTGGTAGTAGTAGTAGCAGTAGCAGTTATTACCTTTAAAGGAGGAAAGAAGGACCAAACAAATATATTTATTCAGGGCGATAATACTGAAAATTAATTAACCACTGATTAAACACTGTGAGGTAAAACACATCACATCATAGATGAATATTTGGTCCATGGAATCTTAATCTAGTTAATTTTCATCCGATTGAGGGGTATATGGTCCAGTGTATTTCAGATGTAATATATTATTACACCTATAAATGACTAGGAAGTGTCTCTGAGAGTTTAGATAAAGTGTGTGACACCTGGCAGTGTAAACATTTCTGGCTTCAAAGCAGAGGGAATGTTTGCTGAAATGTGTGAGGGTCCAGAGTCTGTGATTGAAGTACTGTACATCATAAAGTTTAACTTTGTTTACCATAGTTAACTAAGTTGTGGGTAAACAATTAGCTGTCAAGAAATTAAGTGCCAGAAAAACACCATATACAGATGCAGCCATTCAAAATGCGCGGTACAAACCCGCGGTGCAGTAATCTACCCACAAGCCAAGTAAGTGATTGGCTGGCCAAAATGACCAACAGGGGCACTCGTGGTGCATTGGTTGGTAGTGAAAAGATTTAATCATTTAATGTCTTTACTGTGCACATTTCTATCCGCTTAGTTTTGAATATTTATATGGAATTTTACCACTAAAGGGAAATTTTAGTAGCTGAGCATAAAAAGAAGAGGAGGATAACGCATCTGAAGGTCATAAACGATATTAATTTAGGAACATAAACATTACTGTATGTATGTAAACTGTACTGTGTATGGCTGGTCTTGGTAGTTTAAAGAAAAAATACACACCAGTCTTCCATTTCTCCCTAAACATTTTAAGCATGAAATTTTTATGAAACGGTACCCAAATATGCGATTGCTGTATAGAATGAATTTTAATTTAAAAAAATTATTTAACACGAAAATTAAGCTGTTTACATCTTCTGCCTGAGAACAGTCACCCGTTGCTACCCAACGCAGAAACACAGCCACTAACTAGCAAAGAGAGGACATTAGCTAGCCAATATGACAAAGAAATAAATGATTATTTTGTTTATTTCTTTTGCACATTTATTTGAACATTTCCATCGATTGTACAAGCACTTGGAAACTGTCCAATCCCTAGTTCATCAGGCATTTTCTTTTACGCTGCGGGCATTCTCCCGGTCTGGTGCCGGTCTGTGTCTTCTAGGATATAATGCTAGCGAACTCTTGTTTTTATGTCCACTATAACAGACAATCTCCTTTGCTTTTAACCGAGTGTCTAACCCCTCTGATTGGAGAAAAAAGACGTGCTGGTTTGCTATACATACTGTACCAGGAAGATGATTTCTTTCTATTCGAAACGTGTATTTTAAAAGTTCAAGAAGTAAAAACCTTACAGCGTACACAGATTTCTTAACTGATCAGGATCGTTATCTTTGTCTTATCCATAATAATGTTCACCGCTCTGTCCAGCAAATTAATAATAAACTTTATTTTATATAGCGTTTTAAACTAATAAGTAATTAGATTGCTCATAAACCTAATCACTTTTTCTACATAATCACAGCGTAATTGCTCTCTGAAAATGCTTTTTCTTTTTATTTAGGCTCAGATTTCAACTATAGATCGTATTATTATAAACTTTCTTACAAAGTAAATACCCAGACAAACGCAAACGCGTTTTTAATAAAATGCTTTTATTCATTCAGCAGAGAGAGAGCGTAAAACCTGGGCGTAACAGCTGTTCCTTTTTCTGATAATAATAATAATAAACTTTATTTTATATAGCGCCTTTAAAGGTGGCTTCTCAAAGCGCTTTACAGGATGACAATAACAATAAATAAGAAGACTACAACAATAAATAAGAAGATTTCACAAGATAGGACACAATTATAATTACAACAATACTGATCACTCGCTCTCTGGATAAACGTCTCACCTGTCCTGTTCTTTGTTTTCCTAATTTGCTGATTATGCCTTCTGCGATCCACTCCTGCCCTCACACCTAAAGAAGACTATTTTAAATTTCTTTGCGCGGTCCACTGTGCAATTAACCCTTGTATGTGCTGTCCTTAAGGTGATATCACATAAAGGTGATATGTAAAATAATGTTTTTTATTATTGTTATAGAGAAACATGATCAGATTTTCCCCGGTTCAGAAAAAAAGATCTAAAGTATACTAGTTTGTCACTAGTATACTTTTAATACAGTCTTTGCTGTGCTCTAGAGGATCCTTGTGATATTTCGAGCTCTGGTTGAATGATAAGTGTCGCAGTTTAAATAATTTTCGTAGTTGGAAATTATGAAACGCTCTGTTAAAAGCAAGGGAGTTTTTGTGTCCGTTACAGTAAAAGAAAATGCCTGACAGAGTAGGGCTTGGACAGATTCCAAGTGCATTTTTGCAATTTACTTTGCATTGTGCTGCTGTAATACAGTTTAAAATAATTAAAACTCTAAACGGTATCAGCTTTATTTATGGGTTGCAATTTTAAAAAAGTCAAAAACAAAAGTCAAAATGCAATTTAGAGCTTTCTGGCAAGAGGAGACACCCAAATTAATAATGTAACATGCCACTGTTTGTGCATGAACAAGGTTATACTGCTATTTCCTTAGATACGCGATTAAAAAAAAATAAAACAATTTTTGAATCCCCGGCGGAACACATTCCATAAGAATCAGCGCTTTTATATATTGCCTTTAAAGGTGACTTCTCAAAACGCTTTACAGGATAAAAACAACAATAACAGCAACAACAACAATATTGTATTTCATTGCACTTTAACAGATCATCCTTAAATCAATTGTTGACTTTTCTCTCTTTACTACTGAACTTGTTTGGATTGACTGAGCTCCGTTCTGTACCACACAATGATCCCCCCAGAGTCTCTGCCCCGGGTGATTTGGGTTTTTTTGACAGAGGGTAAAAAACTCTCTCTCTCGCTTGCCCTCCCCCCCCGTGTATTGTCTGTTTTTTTGTGCTGTCCTTTGACAAAACAAGGCTCGCCAGATAATGTGAATCGAAACCTGTTTTTCTATCTTTTAAAGTCGTGCGATGTGTAAGCGGGAACACATCATTATATCTTACATATGAAAAATACATAATATAGCTTCCAAACAAACGCAAATGTGTTTTTAATAAGATGCTTTTATTGACTCATAATCCGACAATTTCAGGAAGACCAACAAAGGACTAAGGGAATTGTCATCTGTTGTTGAAGCTCTGTGAGCTCGGTGACTTTGAGACTACTTGTTATCCCAGGTTGTTTGAATCGCCACAATTCAAATAGAGAAAAAAGAGCTGACTGACAAGATTTAAGATGTGGCTGTTAATGTTGGATTAAAAAAAAACACTTTGCCCGATGTTTGTTGCATTGCTTGAAAAATAACTATTTCGAGAGACTGGATAAGTAATGCAAGTGTTTTTTTTTAACTTCCTGAAAAACAACTAATAATTTAACTATATGTGCAAACGTTTTATGATATGTCGCTGTTTTGAATGTCTGTGGACATGTGCTGGCTGGACAGGAGGCTCTACTGTACACAGAGAGGGGCGGGAGGGGGGGACAGGCTGATACATACTCTTAGAGTTTGATTAATAGGGAATATAATATAAAAATATAGTACTAAAAATAAGATACATAACAGCGACTGTCAGAAGATAGGACACAGCGGCTCAGACACCCGCTGAATGGAAAGGAGCACTTTAATGTTCTGTATGGCTAATACTAAAGCCAATACTTTAATATTCTTTTCTGTATGTTTAACAATAGTGGGTACTGGCCTAATTCAGCCCTGCTCCCGTTGTTAGGTGTTAATGTGTTGTTGTTAAGTGTGAATTTGTACCTGTTTCCCTGAGGTCTGGCTTTTTTTCTGGAAAACCATAACTCTGGTCTTGTCCAGATTGACTGTCAGCGCCCAGGTCTGACAGTGCTGCTCCAGCAGTGCCAGGTTCTGCCACAGCCTCTGTTCTGTGGGCGACAGCAGGACCAGGTCGTCTGCAAAGAGCAGGAACTTGATTTCTGTAATTAATGCAGATCAGTGAATCAAGGGACAAAACAATTATTGCGCCCGGGTCCTCAATGGGCTTTGACGTGCTAATGCGTTGGTTTAACAGTCCGGGTGTGGCAATGTTTTTTATTATTGTTATAGAGAAACATGATCAGATTTTCCCCGGTTCAGAAAAAAAGATCTAAAGTATACTAGTTTGTCACTCTTCTCATCCCCTCTTTGCTAAATGGCTTTTGAATAGAGTCACATGAAGAGAGAGGTGAAACAGCCCTACACAGCCCTGTCGCAGTACACGAATATAATTATATCTTATTAATTTCTTTAGATACGCGATTCTTTTAATACAGTCTTTGCTGTGCTCTTCGGGATCCTTGTGATATTTCGAGCTCTGGTTGAATGATAAGTGTCGCAGTTTAAATAATTTCCGTAGTTAGAAATTATGAAACGCTCCGTTAAAAGCAAGGGAGTTTTTATGTCCGTTGCAGTAAAAGAAAATTCCTGACAAAGTAGGGCTTGGACAGATTCCAAGTGCATTTTTGCAATTTACGTTGCATTGTCCATTGTGCTGCTGTAATACAGTTTAAAATAATTCAAAGTCTAAACAGTATCAGCTTTATTTATGGGTTGCAATTTTAAAAAAGCCAAAAACCGCACTCAAAATGCAATTTAGAGCTTTCTGGCAAGAGGAGACACCCAAATTAATAATGTAACATGCCACTGTTTGTGCATGAACAAGGTTATACTGCTATTTCCTTAGATACGCGATTAAAAAAAATAAAAAAAATTTTGAATCCCCGGCGGAACACATTCCATAAGAATCAGCGCTTTTATATATCGCCTTTAAAGGTGGCTTCTCAAAACGCCTTACAGGATAAAAACAGCAATAACAGCAACAACAACAATATTGTATTTCATTGCACTTTGAAAACCAAGTAATAACTTAACTATATGTGCAAACGTTTTATGATATGTCGCTGTTGTGAATGTCTGTGGAGTGTATCTTATTTGCCTGTCTGTCCTGGCTCTCTCGTTCGCCCTCCCCCCCTCTCTCCCTCAATTCAATTCAATTCAAGGTGCTTTATTAGCATGACAGATGGGTACAATCAGTGTTGGGTATTTACTTTGCTTTGAGATCCCACTTTTAAAGGTGATATATAAAATCAAGGCTTTAACTTGCTTTAACTCCACAAGTCTGAGTTCTCGTGTCTGTCCTATCCAAACTCGAAAGTATGAAAATATGTATCTTTATAGCAGGTGGTGTACTGCTTTTTAGTATAGATTACACTTTTCTAAAATGTATTTAAAAAATAAAAACGATTACAATCTAATCTTTCCACGTTTGATCCCAAGATCCCAAGAAAAATAAATCTAAACAGGGAGAAAGCTATGCTGAAAGTTTATTAAGATACTTAGAAGACAAAGATATCAATTTATGTTGCATTTGTCTGATTGTGAATCAAAAAACACATATATTTAAACCCGCATTTGCGATTTAAATCAAAACACGATTTAAATCAAAACACGATTTAAATCAAAACACGATTTAAATCAATATAAATGTTTATATTGTAACGCCTAGGTGACTATTCATTGTTATTAAAATGACTTAAATTCGATCATGTTGTGATATTTAGAAATATAAATTTGTTTGGTGCGAGTGAGGTTTTATTTAATCTCTGACTCAGGGAAACGTTTCATTTTTTTAAAGAAATGTTTGTTAAAGGAAATTCATGGCTCCAGTGGGATTCGATCACAGACCGTGCAACATGGGAGTCAGGAACCTAACCCACTGCGCCACCAGCAAGGTCACATGCAGAGTGCTGAAAAAGCACTACAGAAACATTATCAACAGACAATGTACAGCGTGTACTATTCTTGTGTTGCGGTACATGAATATAATTATATCGTTATTAATTTCTTAAGATACGCGATTCCATATTATATTCCCTTTTAATCAAATTCTAAAAGTATGCTTGTTGACTTCGGTATCACGTTAGTTAAAGACTTGATGCTTAAAATGTTAAGGGAGAAATGGAATACTGGTGTGTATGTTTTCTTTAAAGTACCGAGACCAGCCATATACTGTATGTTTAAGTTCCAAAATTAATATCGTTTATGGCCTTCACAGGCGTTACAGTATGCTCCTATTCTTTTTATGCTCAGGTACTAAGATTTCCCTTCAGTGGTAAAATTCCATATAAATATTCAATACTTAAACGGGCACAGTTAAGACATTAAATATACATATACATACTGTATACAGTACAGTTTGCATACGGTAATATGTTTATGTTCCTAAATCAATCTCTTTTATGAGCATGTGAAAGGCATGGTGAATCGATTCTCAAAAATTACTGTATTTTGCATGATTGGAAACAAATGTGTGATTGCGAAATGCTGTGGTGTTACTTTTACAAAGACGGTCAATGAAAAATGTGGACCAAGGCAATACTTTGAGTTTACAGCTTGTCCAAGGTCATTCATTATTAATA
Organism: Atractosteus spatula; assembly: GCF_055471065.1. NCBI lineage: Eukaryota > Metazoa > Chordata > Actinopteri > Semionotiformes > Lepisosteidae > Atractosteus > Atractosteus spatula. The sequence continues at coordinate 22,627,746 of NC_142713.1, read as the reverse complement.
CTTTTAGTAATATCTTCGTTAAAGACTTTGATGGCGACAGCTCAAACATGAGAGGTTCAGCTTTATTAGCTCCACCTTGCAGAAATTCCGGATACTATTATTTTGCTTGCGGTATTATAGGAGAATTTACGGTAACTCGCGGTAGACTGCGTAAAGCGCACCGCAAAATAATGCGGTATCGCCCGCGCATTTTGAATGGCTGCATCTGTTCTGGCATCTGGGGTTGCAGAGAGAGAGATTTAACTGCAGATTGTATTGCATTCTGTTTAATTTAGAAGGCAAGCTTATGTGTTATTTTGGCCTCTGCAGGCACTATTTAAGAGTCAAATACTTGGTCGCATTCCGGGGTTTCTGGGTGATTAGGATATTAGGCCGCTGGAATGCCTAGTCTGTACATACTGAATACATAGAGAAACTTGTGTGTTGTATCTTTACGTTGTGTGTAGCGTATTGTGTCACTGTCATTGTTAATAAATATTTGTTTAACCAAGTGTGCCTGGATTTTCTTTTCACCAAAGCTGTGCAAGAGACCAAACAAATCATGTGGCTCTAATTATACCAACTGCTAAGGTATATTGGTATATGGCAGAAGTTGGGGGTTATGAATAATTATTTTACTTATTGATTAAACTGCTCGATCACTTCCTGATATTCACCATTTTGTAAACCGCCCCCCCTTGTAACAATATGTTTTCCTTCCAGCTTTCTTCAAAATCATGCCTAATTTAAAAATGACATACTGCATATTATTAAGAAAAAGAAACTGCTTAGGTAGCATCAAATTTCACCGGTGACAAAAATAGTCCTTGTTAATGAAAATGTGTCAAACCTTTAAGTTTAATTAGTACAGCAGGGTAATCTCCATTACAAAAAGATATGAGATGTAATGATGAAATTGAAGACATCAGAATAACATTGTTATTATAACAAATAAAGTTAAATACATGGATTTTGTATATGTACAGTACATTTTACATGATGGGTTAGTATGTCATAATCTAATAAACTACTCACTTTTTCATTTCATCCTTTTCTTAAATGTTTATTTAAAAATGTCTTGAAATGTCTATATTAAGAATGTTATGGAACAAAAACTATTGTCTTTTTTCCTTAAACAAAAAGAAGAACGTTTTAATCATCCAATCTCTGGCATTTCACAAGCAAAATGAAAATATTAGTAAGAAAATACCATCAATCACCTTCATGTTTTATTTATACCACAGGTTATTATTTATCTGTTTCTGTAGCTTATATAACATCTTAGGAAACTATGTTTGGTACTGTATGCAGATTGCTCTGTATTTCTTCTTCTCCTCCTCCAATGGATCCCTCCAGCAAAGCCTTAATGTATCAAATTTGTCAGTGTCAGCATTACAGCTAATCTCTCCAGCCCACATCAGCCCTCACATCTCACATCCATTAATTCTGTGGTGTCTTTTCTAGTCATGCAGAATAAAAAAGGGTGCAATGATATGATAAAATAATTAAAGGAAATGACTTGATTGTCTGCCCCCATGTACACAATAGATACGATAATCCACTCTGACCAGGGACAAATTTCTTTTTAGCTTTAAAAATGATAGCTTGCGACAAGATGTTTCTAAGCATTAACCTGCATTCAGTCAAGATTAATATCATGTTTCATTATTAACCAGGACTTTTATCCAGAAAGAACACCTTTCAGCATTTGTCATCTTTCTTATTTTATTTTAATGCACTACCACAAAATAATGATAGAAGGATTGTTTATCCTTAATTAATCTGATAACATCTGTGTTGACAAATTTTTAATACTTGGGTCAACGGCTGAATAGGATTTCTTTAAAATTAACTGGTTAATGCTTGAATTAGCTGCCTGGTAATTTTGTTGAATACTGTACAATACCGAACAACGGATGTTCAGCTAGTTACTGGGAATACTTTAGCAAAACATACTATACATAAACATGAACACACAAAAGGATAATTGGATTCTGTGAACCCATCTAGAAGATCACTTCTAAACTAGCAAAAATAAAACTGAAGATCACGGATCTCCCTTTCTCAGACCTAAACTCCTTTACAGTTGTCAGGTTTCTATACAAAGTACTTTAATTCAAATTAACCAGGGTGACAACCACTTAGATGTTTGTCCATTGCGGTGTTTACTGATGATTTCCAGTTCTGTTTCTTGTTTGGAGATTTTAGAGCAGCTGTAAAAACTGAAAATGAAGATTCAAAAAGTTTGCTGATGATGTAAACTTTCCTTATATGGAAAGGATAATCATTGTTTTAGTGGTAGAAGAATAGTGGTTTAGGAGGCCATTGATGCAAACATCAGGAATCAGTATCCTCTTTTCAATGACAATCTAAGTGTACAGCATTCTGCTAACTTTTATTCTCATAGTCCCTCACTATTTTAACAGAATAACGTTTACCTTTACATGACATAGGGTTAAACATGACTTCTGTATCAATCTGGGATCAACATCATGGACTGGTCCTCTGTAGTGACAGTGTCATAACCAATAATGGTAACATTATCTTCATGAAGCAATATCAGATCAAAATTTTCCATCTGATCCTGGCACTGGAGGCTTAATACAGGGAAAAAAACTCTGCAATAGATATTTTGTATGTGTGACATAATAAAATATGAAATAATGGCAATCATTTCCTGAGTGGTTAAAGGATTTCCTTCTTCTTCTTGTTTAACATTACATGAAACATCTGTTTTTCAAAAAACATTTGTTCTTATAGTACATATGTAGAGTACAGTAGAAAGTCTACAAAAGGCAAAAACAGACATTTACAAAAATAACAAAAAAATAATTTACAAAAATAAATAAAACCTGAATTAAGCTGTTACACATTGATAGAAAAAATGATAATGAAGTAGGAAATTCTATACTATCATTGTTTCAATTTATTCAATCTATACATCCTAAATGGGAAATTAAGTCAAACAACAGTGAATATTAAAATATAAAAAATCATTTTTGAATTGCAATAGATGTGACCTACTTTTGTCTGCTTGATTATTCACACCAGAAATTGGTTCAGTGTAATGTGTACTAATCCAGTCTCTAAAACTATATTTAGATCAGTTTGAAGACATGTATAGAAGGAAATTTATATGTTATTGCATACTTTTGCCTGCCAAAAAAACCATGATTGTAAATATGACACAAGGGTAAATGCAGAGGCTGATCTCAGGAAAGCAGAGTTTAGTGTCATAGTCAGCAAGAAACTGAAGGACTGCTTCCAACCTAAGGCACCTTACAAAACAGTACACTATATTTCAATGATAAATGATTAAAGTAAACTAGGTGTGCCATCAGGTTTAAAATATTCTCAACATATCAATGAATTATATGTCTAGAAATATATGTATGAATGCTTTTCAAGTAGTTCATAGCATTGAAGAACTTGAAGATCTCATCTCCTTCATTTCAATGAATTGCGGTTTTCATAGCCTCTGCGTCATGTTAAAAGTACAGAAAAGGAAAGAGAATTTCTTTCTTCCAATGCTGGCTTACTTAGTGTTCCACTGTTTCTCAAAACCCAATGGGTGATATTGTCTTTTGGTGTTAGGGCTCAAACCTCTGGAACACCAGAAAAAAATCCCTAGAAAATATAAGTGTCAAAACACATCTTTCATCTAATCTAAAAAAGTTTTTTTATTGTTTTAATTTCATATCGAGCTTTGAAATGTTAATCTTTCTGAAGCTGATTTGTATTACACCAAAATAAATATCAAAACATTAAATAATAATGCAAGAATGACATTTAGATAAAACAAGAAATTTAAAACATTTAGGGCAGGTCACTCCTTGTCATCTTAATACACTGCACAGTATTTATGTGAAAGTATAGTTAAGAATATTGTATACAAAGTCACATAAAACAAATGCAACTTAGTCAATAGTTACCCACTGTATCAAAATGAAAGAATTAAAAACATTTAAGCACATACTATAGTACTAGAAGTATACATTTCAACCGAGTTGAAAAGATGCTTTTAGGAAAATAATGTCCTACTATCTAGCATTTCAAAGAACTGTTCCTATTTACTCTGAATAACTGGAACAATACCCCCCGTACCACTAACTATAGCATCTGAGAGTGCAATATTAACTGGTAATAACAGGGTGGTCTAGAGAATATATTTGCCATTTGTATTCTGCACTGCTCACCAATGGACAATTAAAATTTCTGTGGCATGGGCACAGCCAGTGTGAGTAAGAAATGAACTGTATACAATCAGCATGCAAACAAGCAGACATATGAGTCACAGCTGTTAACTCTTAAGGAACCACTGCAGCACAAAACAGGGATCATCAGTTTTTTCCATATTAATTTAAAGCGTAGTTTCCCTTTTTAATAACATAAATCAGATTTCATGAAAGATAAAAAACCATTTATTAAATAAAATATGATTGGATTCAAATTGGACAAGGTAACCATACAGTTTCAAGTGCCAATTAACATTACAAAAATGTAAAATGTCTTACTATTTAATACTGGGAAAAAAACAGAATTAAATGCAAAAATGTCTTTATTATAACCTTTTTCCATCCATCCATTAATTTTCTAACCGCTTTATGCAATACCGGGTCACAGAGAAGACGAAGCCTATTGGCAAGCAATTGGTGCATGGCAGGATACACCCTGGATAGGACACCAGTCCACTGCAGGGCACACACAAACAATAACACGGACACACTCACACCTGGGATAGTTTTCCTAAAATAACACATCTTTGGACTGTAGGAGAAAACTGGAGCACCAGGAGAAAACCCATGTGGAGGAGAACACACAGACACCACGCATGGAGCACACCAGGTCTGAAAATGACCCCAGAGTCCCAGCACTGAAAGGCAGCAATGCCACCCATGTATACAAATTTAAAAAAATGATCTACTTACACTATTTTGTTATTCACTTGTTTAATTGTTTCTAAATTACTGGCTTGAAAACTGAACATTTGTTACCAATCCAAATTTTTTACCCTCTCTTTGTATTACTAAATATATCAGATACTGAAGATGTCTAAACAAGCAGAGAAGACCACAATGGAATAAATACTGCTGGAATTATCCAAAGAAATTTGATTTCACAAACCAAAAATACAACATATTTTTAATTTTTGTGGTGGCTTTGTGTCACTTGTCAGTTTCTTTATATGCTAAAATATATTACTTAAGTATATCTTGAAGGATGTATAGTAGGTATATCATCTAGGTTCTACTTTTGTATTAAAACACTTTCCAGGTGAAAAAAAGAAGTTGTAACAGTGTGACTTTGGTCCTTAAGTGTTGTTCTATAAATCAACATCTACGACTTCAGATTTATTATTTATATATAAATTAGTAGCCTACTCTCATTAATCATTTACTAAGGGTAAATAGATACAATTATTTCAACATGAAGTATTATAACTCTTGCTCTTCAGTTCCAGAATAAATCCGTCCTTTTCATTGCCTGGTTACTAGAAACAAAAAGAGTATTTCAGGTGGGGTCTAACCAGGACACAATGCAACTTCATAATTTATCTGGATATGTATGCTACATTTTACAATATCCAGCTGTAGCTCTTGCGTTTTATGGCATCTCTGGAAAGCCTAATTTTTGAGAATGGAAAAGACAATACAACAAAAGGTTTTGTTTACTCTTCTGTTCCACATACTTTACAATTACAGGTCACATTTATTTCCAAAATACAACACTTTGCAGTTATTGAGAAGTGTAATGTTGTGTATATCTTTTCATTCAAACATATATTCAATAAATGTTCTTATAATTATAGTAGCTTGTAATAGCTGGGTGATTGTTCTTCTCTTTTTATTACCAACAAATCTGAAAATACATGCCCAATACAAGATGTTCACATACATTAAAACAAACAAGGATCCTATTGCACCATTTTACTAGACTTAATTCACCCAGATTACTCTCCTCATATATTTTCATTGTTTTTGGATAGACCTACACAGAACATCAATATCATGCTCAAAGCTCTTGAAAGTTCTTGAATTGCTCTGTCCAAAATGACCTTGTCATTTTGACAAGAAGAGAAGAAAAAATAAACATTCTTTAATGATTTGTTTGTCATAGCTGTTTTTCTAAAGGAGCAGCACTTTTCTTATTTTCTTTTCTGGCAAATCCAGTGTTAAGTTAATATATCTCATAATTGATATATATGTAATTGACATTACAGATAAGAGGCAACAAATACATGAGGTGAGCAAAATAATGGAAACAGGCAAGATATGAATATTTATTAACTAATGAGGAGCTTTACGAACAGCTTCAACCTTTCTGGAAAAACAGTTATCCAAGTTTTGAACTTTTTCTATTAGGATCTAAAATCTTTCTTCAAGAAGGCAAGCCTCCAGTTCATTTAGATGATGGAGGTGGAAATCTATTTCACACTTTACACTCCAGAACATTCCATAATAGTACAATGACATTTAGACCCGGTGATTGGAGAGGACATGAAAGCCGTTTGACTTCATCCTAGGGATCATGGAACCAATCTTGAATCCAATTAGCAGTGTGTATGGGGGCACTATTGTCGTGGAATATGGGGATATCTTGAGGAAACAGTGTTTGCACTATAGGGTGCATCTGGCTGCCTAAAATGTCTTTGTATTCCTTGGTCATAATTTTATCATGCATAGTAGAAATCAAACCTAATGACTCCCATGAGATGGCTGTCCATACCACCACCATGTTTAACAGTTGGCAATAGGCAGTGTGGTTTGAAGGCTTACTTTGACTTTTTCCAAATATAAACCTCTCCAGATGCAGGGAAAAGAGTTAAAGATAGGTTTAAGAGTTAAAAGATAGAGAAACCAGGTTTTGCCAGGTTTGTGCTCATCACACCAGGTTATGAATTGCTGAGCATTGACATTGGTTATAAGCAGTTTTCAAATGGCAGCCCTATCATAAATATTAAGATGACTTTATTAGCCATATACAATTTCTTGCATTAGGAATTAATCTTTTTCGCATACCCCAGCTTGCGCTCCATGAGACACACAGACACAGACAGGGAGAGAAGCTTGGGGTCAGAGCGCAGGGTCAGTCATTGTACAGGGCCCCTGGAGCAGCTGGGGTTAAGGGAATAGGATTCCTCTGCTGGCCATGGGATTTGAACCAGCAAGTTTCCAGCCACAGGTGCAGATCCTTAGCCACAGAGCCACCGCTCCGCCCCAAATATATATTATATATAACTTTATTGTCCATATAAAAGGGTGAAAATTTGTCCTTGGCATCACAGTTCAAAACAAAACAAAACATGGAAAACTCAACATAAAATACACGTTAAAAACAAACATTAGTACTAGCCATTCAACAATACATATACCGAATCTTGCTCTGCCCGTTTTACACTATAATTACTATAAATCTAATAGCTTCATATAGGAAACAGTCACTTAGCTTCATTTAATATACTGATTGCACAGGGAACAAAAAATGTCTTGTATAGATTTGGCTTATCCACAGTGTAGCGGCGAGGCTTATTAATAAGAAAGAATTAAGTGTTTCTGAGCTTTCCCAAATTAGGCCTCATCTCTCTGTTCATCTCTGTGGTGCAGCCACAGAGAAACTATTCATGCAGGCTGATTTAGGATGTTTTCTTTTGATAAGGTTTCCTAGGACAGCTCCCAAAGGGGGATGCACTTAGCTAAGCCTGGCTATCATGATCAATGGTCATCCATTGGCGCCTATCTGTCTAGGGAGTGCCAGATGGACATCTGGACTGCATTCCTAAGTGTCAGGAGTAAGTAACTCATATCTCACCTTGATCAACCAATCAGGGACTGGTAGGGCCGAGTAACCCACGTGGGACTCTGATGCCCATAGAACTTTCAGCCAATCAACGAGCTGAAGTTCCTCCAGGTAAAAACAGGCAACACAGAGAGCCTGAGAGATTCAAAAGATTCAGGAGAATTCTGTGGACTGTTCTAAAGGGAATTCAAAGGAGAATTCCAGGGCAGGACGGCCCAGGAGCAGAAGGCTCCCAAGGGCAGGACATTCTCGCAGCGCGCCTCCTGTCCATCCTGAGACTCAGCCCGGACAACCACGGAACGGCCAGTGTGTCCGAGTGCCAGAACTTTCCTTTGTTCTAAGAGTCTAGAGTGGAGGTTGCCAGAGAGTAACCAGCAGCAGGCCTCGTGAACAGGTCAGAACTGTGGACAGCTGAATCACTATTCAGAACTAGCTCTTCATCAGGAACGTCCTCTTCCTGACTTGCTGGGACCCACAGTCATCTTTTCTCCTGTGCACAAACTTTGCTAGTTAAAGCCAACAGTGAGCATCAGCAGCGCACCGTCGCAAGCCGCACAGCACAGCCTGGCACGGAGCCAGAGAGCGCGGATTGGACAGCAACAAGCCTGCAGCTGATTGTTTGTGCCTGCAGGAGATATGAATCCCCAGAAATTGGATGAGTATTCAACTTCAATGCATTACAGCTCGAGAATTCAATTGTTATCCCAACCAGTTGATATCAATTTAATTCCTAAGAGTTATGTACTTGTTTTGAGTATCTAATGTAGAAGTTATAACCAAGTTCATTTATGAAACGGTCTTAATGAATGATATACTGAACGTATGTCCTCTTGATATGTGTAACACTTCGTAACTGATTGAATATATATCTTTTGTATTCTGATAACCCTCTCGATAAGATCTGTTAGGTTTAAGGCATATTCGATGTATTAATAAATGTATCCTCGTGTATTAGTACCTGTGTGTGTGCGTTGTTTGAGTTATGTCGCATGGTTGGACTCTAAAGCCATCAAAAGAATCAACTTTGTGATTTACTGCTACAATTAATAATTGTCTCAGTAAATGCCCAAACCCTACAGAACTGGTGCCTTCAGAGAGCCACTACATTTACATTTTGGCTATGGCAACGTTACAACAGGCATTCAAATATTCTCCCATAAGGTAGCATATGAAAATTGGAATGAAGAAGGTGGGAGGGGTCATCAATGATAAGCCGATCTTTCCTTTGAACTGCAATATAATATAGCTCTTTCAGTTGTTTCTGTGGTCATCCAATTATTTACTAAAAATATTAACAATTCTGGTCGATTTCCCCTTATTCTTAATGCTCAGGCTACTACATAACACTGTGATACCAAATATAAGGATGCTTTCCACCAACATTCTATAAACCATCTCTAAAACATTTTGTCCCACTACGAACCCTTTCAATTTCCTGATGAAAAATATATGCTGATTAGCCTACTTACAAAATGCAGTTTCAATTCTCTGCAAAGCTTAAATGTTCATCTATTACTGTTCACAGGTATTTGTAACACTGAACAACCTCTACAGATTAATTAATAAGTGAGAGAGGAAGAAAATCTAACTTATGACTGTCACAAGTAGCTAGTACTTTGGTTTTATCAATATTAATATGAAGCATGCTTGACTGACAAAACCCTTGCAGTTTACTTATGTGTTGGCAGTAATTCTCCACCCTTTCTCTATCATCCTCAGTAAACAGTTCCACTAGGGTCAGATCATCTTCATATCTACATTTCATTAGTATAGATGGATAAAAATAAAGGCGACAATGACAAAACACAGCCTTAGGGAACACCAGTATTTAAAATATGTTCAGCTAAAATTGAAATACCCTTTTTTTAAGCTCACAACATACAGTTTTGTCCAGGAGGTGTATAATAAGTTATATTATAATTTTTGCCTTTGTTTTCCTGTCAAGTGTTCATCTATTCTTGTAAGTGAACTTTGTCTTTGGACAACTTCTCCTGATGCTCTTTTTCCTTGTTTTGTCCAGTATTATTTTCAACATTGTTCCCCCTTGACACATTAAATAATTCAATCATTTCTGTTACTGACATACCTGCAATTTGGTCAATGACTATTTGACCTCGTTTGAAATCTGTTAGAACACTCATGTTGCTTAAGAAAAACACATACAGTTTTAAAGTGTACAGTATATGAAAGAGATATGCTGCTTTTTCTGCAATATAAAATGTTCTCTGAATGAGGAGCTCTGAACAAATAAAAATACAAACACGAAAACTCTAGAGTGCCTAAGGAAATACAGAAGGCTCTGAAAACAAAGATATAGCCATTTTCTAAATGACATTAGAGAGCAAGGACTAACTCTCACACGTCATGTTGAACATAAATATGGGTAATGACCATCTCCCTTTCCAGTGCTCATTATTTCTCATCTGTCGGCATCCTACTGGTGGCCCCTGTGACAAGCATCCTAACCAAAACTTACAGCCTTACTTGAATTTTTTGTTTGATATTTCAGCCTCTGCCAACACCTTTGTCATCATGGTTTGCCGATTCAGCCCCTGTGCCTGAAGGCATCTTATTCACGACACCAGTGACAGGTGTATGAACCCTGCTGGCAATCTTTCCTGCTCCTCTCACAGCACCCTGATCTAGTTCTTCATCTCTAAAACATTTTTTACCCTTTTTAACTTGTTTCATTTTTACAACTAAAGCTAAGTATATTTGGCTCTACTATTGTGTTGTAGCCAGGACTGCCTGTCATCAGTAGTAATATTTCTAACAAGGTTTACTTGAATGAGTGTGCAAATAATGGAAAAATAAAAATCTTTACGTTAACTGAGTACCAACTACCAGATAGACAAAAACAGATTACTCTCGTGTTTACCTTCTGTCCATCTCTCAGCACAAGTCTGAAAAATTAAAAAAGTTAGGCCATGACCTTAAATGGGCATATTCTATTTAAATATTTATTAAAAAGTAATAAATGGTCAAGTAAAGTTAATCTTCATTAGGCAAGTACTATAAATACAGTAACTGCTCTTTATTGTCTCAACATTAGCAGGAAAATTAGTAAATGTATGAGTAGCAAACTTAAAATCCCAAATAACAATACTAGTAACAATAGATGTTGTTATAGCAGTGTAAGTGGTGATATAAGCTCGCATTTAATCATTTTCAACAGCTAAATATAAAAAAAGAATCAAAAGCAATGAAAAAAGATTAAGGATGTTTTTTATCAGACACTGCTTATCAATTATTATAGTTCTAAAAGGGAACCAAAGCTTACATTGTGTCAAACATAAAAAAAGTCATTTTCTGAAGGTTTGATATAATGCTTCCAGTCTTGCCCCTTGTAGAGAATATCTAAAATGACAGTGACTGGCCCTAATTTCATAGGTTGCAATATTCTTTGCTTCTTACAGCTACTTCAGCAGAATAAACTCCATTAAACCACTTACAGTGTAAACCTTGTGCTAATAAATGCCATGATTTGCATAATGTCATAAACTGCTAAGCTTTTGAAGATGCTTCATAATTGTATAGGTAGTGACACTGTTATTGTGAAGCAGCTATGTTCTTTTAAAATATTAAACATACCTCACCATACACCATTAATATATATTGTTTCATAATGAAGTAAAAACACTGATTATAAACATTTTTCCATAGTATACCATTGTATTGTGTACCATTTGCATCTTATACTAGTTATCATCATGTTCTTTTTTTAGTTTTTCTCTCTTTAAATGATATTTTTCACATTATTTTCCAGTAAGATTTCTAGTCGATTTAAGAAAACAAAATTATAATTGTGAATATAATTTTGTAAAAATGTTTTTTTAATACTTATTCCTTACTTACTTATGCTTATTATAAAACTTTGCAATAACCCAAATTTGTGCTGAACAATAATAGAGTAAAATATTTACATAGTTTTATGCAGACACACAATATACTTTCAAATTGACTATTTTTTATTAATCGGTATTTTCTGCAATGTTATCTCCACAGATAATAATAAAAAATCTTTATTTTATATAGACCTTTAAAAGTGGCTTCTCAAAGCGCTTTAGAGAATGAGATATATTTTCATTCATCAAACTAAGCCCTGTGTCTGTACTTTGACTTGATTCCAGAAACAAAAATTCTAAATTAAGTTTACTTAAAGGACTGATTGTGCCCTATTGTACTGCTTTTGCTTCTACTAGTCAAAAATGGTTCTGAAACTTGAAAATTACAACTTATAGATTTCTTAGAGAGAGATTACAATTCTAGCTTGAAACAGAACAACAATATAACTCTCTTTAGCACAAGGCTAGACATCTGGCCATCTCTGAAAAGTAAATATGCTAAGCTTTTCAGTTTTGCAAAAAAACCTGAAATGAGTATTCCCCAACACCATAACTGAACTGCAGATACTGCTCACAATTCCACAATTCCAATTACAGTTGTAAATGCTGACCACTCAACCATGTTACGGGCTGCAGGCATTGGTTGTATGGTCAATTGCAAATAAACTAAGAAGACAAGGAACAGAAAATACAAGAACCTTCAGGATCTGATGAAATATGAATATACAGTGTATATATAATGCCTGTAGTATTTATACAAAACGTCATTTATTTGTAATGTATTATGCAATTACCATATTTGATATCTGTTGTTGGTATATTCATACTGTATGTTTATGGAATATGCAAGAACTTAAAGAATACTTGAATTGAGGACACCACTCAGATCATCTTTTCAATGTTTTTCCTGTTTGATTCCAATTCAGTGCATTACTACAAAGCTGCTGTAGTCCTGACTGGGATACAGTCTGTATTAATATTTTATCTTCCTCTACACATTCAGAACACCTGCTAATTCATTTCAAACAGAATATTTGCCACAACACCAGTGGTTTCCTATGAAGATTACTCCCCACACTTTCTGTAACAGATGCACTCAAGGTGTAGATGGCAAGTACAGGTTGCTATACTACTTTTTGTGCTACAGTACCTGAATATAATTATATTATTATTAATTTCTTTAGATACGCGATTCCATATTATATTCCCTATTAATCAAATTCTAAAAGTATGCTTTTGTTTACTCCAATATCGAGCGTATTCGTAGAAAAGCTTAAAACTATCCCTTTTCTCACAAAATACTGTATATAAACATACAGTAACATGGTCAGAAGGAGCAAGCAGCATGTAAAAACGTTTCCGAAATAACCACATGTAAGACTTTGATGCTTAAAATGTTTAGGGAGAAATTGAATAATGGTGTGTATCTTTTATTTAAAATACCAATACCAGCAATATACAGTTTACATAATATGTTTATGTTCCTAAATTAATATCGTTTATGACCTTCAGATGCGTTATGCTCCGATGCTTTTTATGCTCAGTTACTAAAATTTCCCTTTAGTTGTAAAATTCCATATAAATATTAAATACTAAGCGGATTAAAATGTGCACAGTAGATTAAATTATTAAATCTTTTCACTACCTACCAATGCACCTCGAGTGACCCTGTCAGTCATTTTGGCCAGCCAATCGCGTACCGCGTTACGGTGCGGTGGTTCGTGTGTAGATGCGTGCGGTACGGGTTTGTACCGCAAACTTTGAATGGCTGCATCTGTACCTGCTATTGTTTGGGAATGTCCTGTGATAGAACACGTTTGGGCATACAGTATGTGACTGATGTACTTTTGGCTTTAACTGATGACTATGCTGCTGACCCTCATCCAGTCCTTTTCTTTGCTGATTACTAGCTTACTATCAACCTTAAGGTATGGTGTCTTTTGCTGGTGGGTTTATCTGCAGCCAAACCATCTATCTTAAAACACTCATTCTCAGAAATGGTTCCTTTGAAAAGAAACATGGCTTGGTTTCATTTTTGCTAGTGTAGAGACAGTGACAGCATGTTTGGACATTTTCTCTAATCTGTAAAACCTGTGCCATTTTTCGTGTGGAAGTTTTCATTTTATCCAGATTTTTGCACATTTTATGCTTATTCTTGGGGAAAAAAATAATAAAATATGCAATCAACCTAGATTATTTAACAGATTCAGCTGCAGGTCCCTGTAACACTATATGATATGAGCTCTTCCATAATGTATCTTTACTGTTTCCTTTTTACATGCAGAGATCTAATGTAGAAAGGAAATCAGCAGCAAGATGATGGCTAGTTGGGGAATATACAGAACTGTTCTTCCTATAATTCATTTTCTCCTTCCATCTTGTAAATTTAGCTTGCTTTGCATACCACATTTCTTGAACTTTTGACTGCACTGAATACACCATTATGATATGTCATGAAATGTCTCCATTCCATGAGAAATGTAATCATTGATTATGATCATCATATTAAAATATGATATGTATATTTTATCTCCTTTCTTGGACACATGACAATAAACTTCATTGTAGTACCAATGGTACTGCACAGACTTAGAAGAAATGCCAAAATTTAGTAGGTTCTGCCAGTTCAATAAGGCGGTATACAACATTTTACTGAGGCAAAGCATGAACTGTATCACAACAGAAAACATTGGTAGCTTTTTATCTAGACCCTTAAAATGGGATGTAATTACGTTGTGGTTAATTAGCAATGCATAACAATTACTTCATGATCAGAGGCATTATTCCCTAAATAAGACTAATTTAAAAACACTGTACTTTGAGATTATAATGGCGTGTTCTGTAGCCTTTTGGACAAACTGTATAACAAAATTTTGAGGATTTTTCAATGCATACAATTAAGAAATTACTGAGTGCATTGCAATTCAGTTAGCCTTGAACAATTCAATTTCTTATTCTGACAAGTTAACAACTTCTGTTTCAAAGGTAAAATATCCCTTTAAAATGAAAAGAAAAACAGCCTGTGAAGTTGAAGCAGTTGTTTCACCAGGCTCCTTTTTTGAAACTATTGAAATGCTGGAGGACAATGTTAAAAGGTAAACAGAAAGGAAGAACACAACCATTGTTCTATTAAAGTTAATCCAGATTTTGTTCACACCCATAGACAATGATATACATTGACAGATTGAATACACAATATATATTATGACAGTTTTGCCTATGCTGGAAAGTGCTTGAATCTAATTGTTCACATACTAAAGGTAATTTCTTTAAGTTAGCAATAATAAGAAAACAGGACAAAGTTTATAAATTATAGAAGCCCATTTGGTTGTTTATAAATAATAAGAAGAAGGATATAAATGCATTTCTCTTAACTAATGAGTAGCTATACTCAAAACCACCTGACTATTAGTTTCCAAGAGAATTTTGTTTGTTAGTTTTTTATTCATTACTCCAACCTGCTATAAAGAATTAGATGTTTCCTAAAAATCTTATCTTCCCCAATGATTTAGTCCTATAGATTTCTATCTACCTTAGATAGAAGAAAAATCAGCTTTGCTTGCCACTGCCTTATTAAACGTGAGGAGAACAAAATATTTGTCAGATATGTCTCTAAACCCTTTGGACCTTGTGGTTAGACATTTTTTTCTAAGAGATTTTTGGGACATGCAGTTGTAACTGTACTATTAAGAACTATAGTTTGCACTTTTTTCGGTTATTTAAGCCGGCTTCACACTACAGGACTCGACATTCAATGACTGCAGTTGTTGAATCTTGCTGCCTTTTCTGTCCTAGAGGGTGTCAAATTATACAAATAGGAATCGCAGGGGACGACTTATTACACAATTCCCAGATGAATTTTCATCACGGTTCCAAATCTCGCATTATGCCACAAAAATACCACGAGGTTGCCTCATTTTGGCAGCCAATCAACGTGGAGCACACCGGAATAAGAGGAGGAGCACCACACGAAAGTATACAAACAACATGGAGAACAAGCACGTAAACATCTTGAAAGACGTAACACAGGCATTGTTTTCCACAAATAAACATCTTCAAAAATATCATTCTTCTTTATAAATATAGAACACATTTACAAAAATAAAACAGTTAAAAATATAACACCTGTAAAACAAATATTGTAAACAAATTAGTATTGCGCTATAATGTGTAATATAATGGGCACATTATCTCACAAGTACACATCTGGCTCTCTGCCCACCCCTAGGACTTGCGACTCGCTACAAAAAAAACAAACCAGTTTAGAGAGTTGTAGGGGCAGTTAACAGCGCTATGATTGAGTCACTGGGGGCGTCACACTGCACAACTGATGGTAATGGGCAACTCTCTACAACTCGCTGTGATTTTCTTACGATTATGTAGATGAAGGCTACAACTGAAAAGCCTAGGAAAAGTTGTATAGTGTGATGCCGGCCTAAGCCACACTCTTCGCTGGCACCTGCCAGAATATTGTATTTAGTGCCTTTCTAAATATTCATGAGCTTTTGTCAGTGTGATGGCTAATAAATTAAACATTTTCATTTGAAAATTGCTGCAGAAAACATATTTAAAATAAAGTTTCTACTGAATTTTCTGTTCAACTATTATAGATGATTTTTTGGGTCTTAGTTCTTTTTCATACTGTATGTCCCCCTAACGTTGAGCACAAATGTATAAGTAAGAGCATGATAAAATCAGTTGTGCATATCAACAATGTAACCTATAAGTTACATACATTATCTGTTAAATGAACAAAAGCCTCAAGAATTAATTGCATTGATTTATTTTCATAGTAAGTCAAGAGGTTTTGATCTGCTATTGCCCACTCTTTGCCTGACCTTGACAACAATCTATCCTTTACACTCCACCACTATGGTTCTAATGATCTTCATAGGTAAAAACAAAACAAAATAAAAGAGAGGGATTCTGCTGAAGACAACATAAATTTTTAAAGAAGTTCTAACAGGTAATCTTTTATTATCAAGGGTAAGTGCAAATTAATAACAGTTACATAGTGCTCCATTGTTTCTTGTATTTAGCATAACTGTTAAGATAAGCCTGTCTGATAAATCTGTCTCTGACCTGATACTTCTAGAGTTTTGTCTGCAACCACAATTAATACTGTTTAAAAATTCAAAAGGTATTTGTTTTCTTGTAGCCATCTCAGCTTAGTTATAAAACTTCTATAAGATTATACCACAAAACACCACAAAGATTAAACAAATAACTTCATACTGCAAGGTCAGCAATCAATTACTCTAATCTTAAATTTCTAAGAAATCAAAATAAAAACTTAAATAAATATATTCACAATGTATTTATAGCTTTTATTTATAAAGGTAACCTTCTTTATAAATTATCTTGATTGAAACTACCATTGTAAGCAACATTAATACTATATGAAGATATCAGACAAGACTTACACTATATTCACTGTTATTGACAACAGCTCTGTGTATGACTCATTATATGGTTACTATTTATACTAGTCTCCAACTGTTAATCAGATTTTACAGAATTTAAGGAAAACAAGATTTCTTACAAATTATTATCATAAATCTGCAAAGATCTGCAAATCCGCAAAAATATGTATAAAATAAGAAAGACTTTATATCAATAACTAAATTGTTGTTCCTGTACAGGTTTTCATAATGGTATTAAAAAAAGTTGAGTGAGTTAAGTGAGTCCTTAATTCTTTAGTCAAGAGGCCAACAATTATATTAGATATTCCATTAACTAAAACATTTTGATTTCCACTAAGATGAAACAATGAGAAAAAGAAAATCTTTTAAATAAACCTGACCCAGAATGACCTAATTCTTGCAGATTTAAAGCTTGTAGTTGCACAGAGGATGATACTTTGCTCTAGGAGTCATAAATCTCTCATTCAACAGCAAAAATGAACAAAAACTTGATACATCTTCAATGCAGCTTCATATTTTATTTCATTTTTAACTAAATACAACTGCTATTTCCGTCAAACAAAACACAAGATTAACAGTATATATAATATTGATAGGTCTAGTACATCAATTAAGTGTAGATTTACTGAATTGTTTTTAACAGTCCACATAAATCCAATTCAATACCTGTGTTTTATAAAGACTTACTATTCCTGCTAGAGCAGCTCCCTACATATTAAGGTAACAAGCCTTCTTTCCTATCTGTAGTGAAACTTCCAGCTTGAAACAGTTATTCAGCTATTACACAGCACAAGCGAAGAGATTCCCTTGCCCTGCTTAACAAAAAGACAATGCAGAGTGAAATTGCAAAGCGGTAGGCATCCTTACCTGCCTAAGATAAAGCATTTCATTCTTTTACATTTTCCACAGCCTTTGTGAAAATGAGAAAGCTCCAGTGTTGCTTTGTGCATGCTACCAGCCTAAATGATCTCCATGACTCACACAGAAGCAGATAATTGGCTCTCAAAAAAGTGCTGTAAACATTCATCATAATGGCACTTGCCTGCTGAAGCTAGCAGCTCTCTCAGCTGACTCTATACCAAGGTGTCACTAACTGTTTCTATACACTCTGGCTCTCATTGGCTTCCCTTTTCTGCTCTCTAGATTTCTGTCTTAAAGAAACAATGCATCCCCTGTGGCTCAGAAACGTACCATGACAAGAGGTGTTCGGTACAACTAATTATAGTTTAGAGCCATGCCTGCAAGACAGCACTAAATAATTCATGAGCTCAATTTAAGACTACGAAATGCAAATTGTATCTCAAGTTTTAGAACCACTACAAATTAGAAGGGCTTTAGGAACAAACTCAATACAAAGCAAATTCAATGTAACCTTTTATTAATATTGTGTTGGACTTCAGTTTGAGGTTTTAATTGTTTTAAGAATTATTATGAAAAAAAACATTGCCCCCTTTTATCAGTAAAGAATTACATCAAAAAGACCATTTAAAATAAATCAAATCTTGAAAAAATCTTTAAGATTCATCACTTTTTTTAAGGCTTTTCTTAATGTTTTATTTCTTAGACATTTCAGCAAAAAAAGAATCTGCCAGAGACATAAATTGCACTAGGGTGCTTTAAGCTATTGTTGATCCTTTAGTCACACTCTCATCTGTGATTTCAACACAGCACATGCACATCTAAAGCTAAGGTGTGAGGCTTTCTGGCAACAAAACAGCTGAACCTTATGTTAATGTCAAAATGAATATTTTATTATAATCCCCCTGGTATTAATATGGAAGCAATGATAAATGCAGATAACTTTGCACCTTATGCATTTTCTGTAATCAAAAAAGTGCAACTGTTGCATAGAACAATAGGAACTAATAACCACTTTGAAACATTAAATTATTGTGTCACAACTGTCAACATTTTAATTCACTGCGACTTGGATAGTTTCAGATTATGTGCCAGGAGACTTGGCCCAATAACTACTGTTCAGAGGCTGTGGTTCTATTTCTACTGCTTTTTAAATTCTTTTATTTCCTCTTTCTTACTGCATTTGAAGCTTCCACCCTGTAATACATACGTTTGACTGAGTTAGTGCCTGTGTTGTGGATCTATGCAAGCAGTAGTCTGCTGTATACTTGTATTCTAATATACTAACATTCAGTGACATTCTTCAATTAAACTTTATTATATGATACACTGTACAGATGCAGCCATTCAAAATGCGTGAGGTATTTCGCGGCATACCCCGGTGGGCGTGTCACAGTATCACGCGGTATGACGCAGTTAACGTGGTGTCACGTGGTTAACTATCCGGCGTCGCCTTGTAAAACCGCCAGGGGGAGCTTAACCTCTCATGTACAGCATTTGAGCCTTTAATTTTGAACTGTGTATTACAGCATGTTAATCATCAGTCATTAAAATGTTGGTATATTTTATGAAAGCAAGATTGCTCAGTTGGACAAAAGTACACAACCTACCTTTATCAGAAATATCAAAGCCTTTACTGAAGATATTACTAATAGTATTAATAATGGATGACTTTGGACAAGCTGTATACTCAAAGTATAATTTCTTTAGCACATTTGTACAAGCACTTGGAATCTGTCCAAGCCATACTTTGTCAGGCATTTTGTTTTACTTCAACGGGCATAAAAACTTCCTTGCTTTTAACAGGGCGTTTCATAATTTCTAGCTACGAAAATGATTTAAAATGCGACACCTATCATTCAACTAGAGCTTAAAATATCACAAGGAAAAATACACACCGGTATTCCATTTCTCCCTAAACATTGTAAGCTTCGAAGTCTTTAACTAACGTGATACCGGAGTCAACAAGCATACTTTTAGAATTTGATTAAAAGGGAATATAATATGGAATCGCGTATCTCAAGAAATTAATAACGATATAATTATATTCATGTTGCAAAAGAACTGCAACGGACATAAAAACTCCCTTGCTTTTAACAGAGCGTTCCATAATTTCTAACTACGAAAATGCCAGGTGAAAGGATTTGTAAACATATTTTGTTAAAGCAAGTCAGTTTTTTCTGCAACACATAAAATACATTTTTCCAAGAAAGTTTAGCCTTTGTCACTAATGAAACCACTAAATAAAGACATAAATATAGAAATCTTAAGATTTGTTTTATTTAATGTTGGTAGCAGGATGAACTGTCAGAGTGTATATTTTGTCGCAAAGTTGCTGCAAGATGTTAACAGTGAAAAAGGTATTTAGAAATGAGTTATTTCAAGATGAAAAAGAAAACATACACGAAACATGGTTTCATTACGACCAGAATCGGTCTTGAGATATTTTTAACTTGATTTACAGTATTTGAGAGGTATGTCTTAACACCGATACTACAGTGCTTAAGTACTGCTCACGTATATGTTTCTAGGTTTATATTATGCATTTCATACGGTCAAATTACTTTTGAGCAACTAATAAGAAGCGCGAAACGGTATGCGTTTTACTTTCGTTTTGTGCTGGGAGCCATGGATTGATTAGAGATATCAAGTACATACAAGTCATTTTTTAAATGTTGTAGTTCGTCTTGAAAAAATGTTACGAGTACATCATCTATCAACAATCACACAGGTTCTGTTTCCATATTGCGGATTTTGGTTAGGTATTATCAAATCCAGTGGCGCTGTTAGTTTACTGAGTCCCATGTCACATGGTCTGTGATTGAAACCGGAAAAACCGGTTTAATTCGTCACAGCCAGCACTCTTCAGGTGTGAGGGTCTTCTGCTCAGAATGAAACGCTAAAATGTTTGTGTATATTCTAATGGTAGTGGGGGCAGGGTGTGTGGGAACAGGTTTGGTTGAAATTGCATTGGAGATCTATGTTCTTCACACCTGAAACATTTTCTCTGAAAGCACTTTCTTCGCAGTTTAACCGATCTTGTTACAGCATGTTACAGTTTACTATTATTA
Organism: Atractosteus spatula; assembly: GCF_055471065.1. Classification (NCBI taxonomy): domain Eukaryota; kingdom Metazoa; phylum Chordata; class Actinopteri; order Semionotiformes; family Lepisosteidae; genus Atractosteus; species Atractosteus spatula. The sequence goes on along the minus strand of NC_142713.1, from coordinate 22,606,773 downwards.
ACCATATTAATTTCAAGTGCTTAATGTAAAATCTTGTAAAAATATATTTTCATTGTTCAAATATACATTAAGTCTGACTATCATATAATAAGTTAAATACAAAACTAAAGAAAAAATAGGGTTAAATATAATTCAAAATATTTTGCTAACAATGTTAACTGTTTATGAATAATAAAATGTATTAACTAAGGAGTAGGATGGCACAGTTGTTAGTATGTTTTTTGTTTTGTTTCTTTTTCATAAATACAACAGTAGTACCTGATGTCTCAGTGGCTTTCAAAATTAAATTATTTCTCCCTAAACATTTTAAGCATCGAAGTCTTTAACTAACGCGATACCGGAGTCAACAAGCATACTTTTAGAATTTGATTAAAAGGGAATATAATATGGAATCGCGTATCTCCAGAATTTAAAGACCAGACAATCGCAAACTCGTTTTCAATAAAATTATTTTATTCATTCAGCAGTTTGTGAGAGGGACATCCAGCAGGGAGAGACACACACACCGGTTTTCATTGACAACATTGTTTTTTTTTCAATTCCTCTTGTCTAACAGGAATGTTTTGTTTGTGGACAGACTGTTAGACAAGAGGAAATTTGTCTAACAAATTAAAAAACTCCATCCCGGCCTCTCAGTTCACCACCGCGCAGGACTCTGTTGATGCTGTCCCCGCCGGCTATCTCCCCCCAGGAAGCACAGCGGAATTCACAGATGCCAGTGGGACGAATAATTCTCCCAGATGTCCAACTGCTACCCATCACCCAGGAGATGGAGGGGGGGTTGTACTTGCAGTGCATCGGCATAGACGGGAAAGCAAGAGCCGACCGCTACGCCGCCCTCGTGTTTCGAAATCTTGTGACTTTTGAAATTTACTGGGGGTGGACCACGTCTGTAAATTTCGATGGGTCCAGAGGCAAAAGTGCCTTGCCTTGCAATCTCCGGGAAACCATTAGTACGATGGTGAATCGGAGATTCTCAACCCTTGCTGCGTACGACTGGAAAAGAATTCGTGATCGGATCAACGAAATGCTTCGTAGGAGGAGGCAGTCTTTTCCTCTTGTCTAACAGTCTGTCCACAAACAAAACATTCCTGTTAGACAAGAGGAATTGAAAAAAAAACAATGTTGTCAATGAAAACCGGTGTGTGTGTCTCTCCCTGCTGGATGTCCCTCTCACAAACTGCTGAATGAATAAAATAATTTTATTGAAAACGAGTTTGCGATTGTCTGGTCTTTAAATTCTGGAGATACGCGATTCCATATTATATTCCCTTTTAATCAAATTCTAAAAGTATGCTTGTTGACTCCGGTATCGCGTTAGTTAAAGACTTCGATGCTTAAAATGTTTAGGGAGAAATGGAATACTGGTGTGTATGTTTTCTTTAAAGTACCGAGACCAGCCATATACTGTATGTTTAAGTTCCAAAATTAATATCGTTTATGGGCTTCACACGCGTTGCAGTATGCTCAGGCACTAAGTAAAAGGAGATGCTTCGTATTGCTTGACTAATTTTAAAAACTAAGTTATAAATGCAGGCGCTGCTCTGGTGCGTCGGCTCCTACACAGTGCCTGTCTGCTGTAAGCGTTACAATATACATACCCAACACTGCTTGTACCCATCTGTCATGCAAATAAAACACCTTGAATTGAATTGAATTGAGGGGAGAAGGGGGGGATACTAAAGCCAATACATGCTCAATGGGCTTTGACGTGCTAATGCGTTGGTTTAACAGTCCGGGTGTGGCAGGCTTCCAATGTCAACTCGACTCGATTGGAAGACAATGAATGTATTTTAGCCCTAAATGAATTAATAGCAAACATGGTTTACATAAAATACATTTTTCCAAGAAAGTTTATAATAATACGATCTATAGTTGAAATCTGAGCCTACTTTAAAAATAAAGGAAAAGCATTTTCAGAGAGCAATCACGCTGTGTTTATGTAGAAAAAGCGATTAGGTTTATGAGCAATCTAATTACCTAATCGCTTAAAACGCTATATAAAATAAAGTTTATTTAGAGATGAATGATCAGTGTGGTAGTTTAAATAATGTGAGTCAGGAAACTAACACAGCGCCACCGGATTTAATAACGCAATAAAAACGCTATAAAATAATGTGACACAGTACAGCACAGTACAATAATACTGACCATGACTTTAGAAGCATAAATTACCTTACACTCAATTTAAACACAAGCTGTCTTTCTGTATGAACCTCTAAGCTGGTTCATACAGAAAATGTAGAAATGCATTAGCCTGATTATGATTAAAAACACATAATTAAACACGCGTTTGCGATTTAAATCAGAACACGATTTAAATCAATATAAATGTTTATATTGTAACGCATACTGTCCAGCCTCCATTTCTCTATAAAAATTTACTGTTGCACACACACACACAATAGAAGCAGGAACCGCTGTCAGAAGGGAAGATATGTTCAAAATATCGCAAATATCGATCATGTTGCGATATTTTGAAATATAAAAGTCAACTGATTGTCCATAATATCGCTTACCTATTTTTTTGAAGAAATGTTTGTTAAAATAAAAGTCCAGCACCAGCTGGATTCGAACACACAACCTGCCAGTTGGTAGTCACGCACCTAGACCAGTAGGCTACAAGAGAGCTCGCATGATCAGGCAGGCGAAACAGCCCTACACAGCCCTGCCGCAGTACACGGATATAATCATACCGTTATTAAATTCTTGAGATACGCGATTCCATATTATATTCCCTTTTAATCAAATTCTAAAAGTATGCTTGTTGACTCCGGTATCACGTTAGTTAAAGACTTCGAAGCTTACAATGTTTAGGGAGAAATGGAATACCGGTGTGTATTTTTTTCTTTAAAGTACCAAGACCAGCTATATACTGTATGTTTACGTTCCAAAATTAATATCGTTTATGGCCTTCACACGCGTTACAGTATGCTCCTATTCTTTTTATGCTAAGCTACTAAGATTTCCCTTCAGTGGTAAAATTCAATATCTACAACGGGCACAGTAAAGACGTTTACAGTAAGTCTTTCTACGACAGACCAACGGACCACGAGTGCCCCTGTCGGTCAACCAATCACGCACCGCGGTATCCCGTGTCATCATACCTGCGGTATCTGTACCGCGGTGTCTGTACCGCGCACTTTGAATGGCTGCATCTGTATGTGTTTAGAGTAACAGCTTAATTCTCTAATATTATTCGAACATTCAATTTTTTATTCAAGCAAAGTAGTGTGCTTGGTCATACCATTCTAAGGAAAGTTTAGGGAGTCTCCTTTAGGCATGGGCAAGTCTCCTATTGTCTTTTGTGGCAACCAGCACCACTTCAAAGGTGGTGCCAGCCATTTTACCCAGGGAAGTCCATTCCATACTGCAGAGCCAGATTGTTCTAGAACACCACACTAATGTCCCCCCAGAGCCTGCACACAAATGCAGAAGTGGAATCTGCTAGACGACTGACCCAGGAATAGAACATCAGATAAACAGCAGTCCAGGCTGTGTGGAAAAGAACGATTGCTACAAGGATCAAGAACTGGATTGTACGGAGTCCACATTCTCAAGAGAGGAGAATCGGGAAGCAGACCTAGAACTGCACGCAGTTCTCTGGTGGAAAGTGGAAAGTGCTCCATAAAGGACAAAATGGGGACTTCTTCAGTTGCTTTGGGGTGCCACAGGAAATCCACTGTGGTCGAGGCTGGGACTTTGAATCTTGTATGTTTCAGGCCATGTGTGAGACCAGATACCAGATGTACCTCCCCCATGGATCCTGGGTGTATTTTACCAGGAACAGACAGCTGTCTGTGGGAGGGGGGTGCGTACAACCTCTCCAGAAACATGCCCATATTCTCACCACTCCTATTCTCCTTCTGAGGACGGGGTACAACCTGTTGTTTTTCCAGCAACCGCTGCCACTAATAAAGTTCTCCCATAGCTGCAGGGGGCTTCTGGAAAAGAGTCACTGCTTTTTGCTGCCTATCTGGGATCTGCACAGGTCTCCCTATCACAGTCCACTTGCCTCTATCTACAACAGAGGAAACCATTATTACACCGCACCTTTATCACCCCTATAAAAGAAGCAGGTGGACTCTCCTAAAAAAAATATTTTAGATTTTTAGTTTATTATACCACAATTGGTATTAGTGAATTACTGTATATACTCAATCTCACTCACCATGACTAGCACACAGTTGTTAAAGATTAAAGGCAATAAACGTCTGTGATCATTATAACCTGCCTCTGGCTGCTTCCTTCTCAATTCACCAACACTCTGAAGGCATACAATATATTTCTATCCTAAAAACTATACAAATATTGATAAAGTTGTTTTAGAAGTACAGGCAAACCTATATAATCACTTTTACTGGGGAAATTGTGTAAGTAGAGATGGTGTGTGGATTAGTAATTTTATATTCTATCTGAAACAAGTGTTATTCAAATGCACTGAATGAGTGGTTGATCTCACTAATTTTAGATCCCACTAAGGTCAGAACGTCCTTTACTGGCATTATTTTTCTATCAGACCTAAGATTATATCAATTTGTTTAGCACAGCCGAAACATTTATTCATTAACTCTTGTTGTAATGTTCTGTAGTTTGCCTGAGCTGTTTTGATCATGTACCTTAAATGAATATTTGTAAACAGACACCCCCTACTGGCATCATCTCCATAAAACATTGTCAAAAGGGTAAACAATCAATATGCCAATGAGGCTATGATGACTGCAATTGCTCAAAACGTCTTTGCTGTTTGTGATATGATAGACAAGTTATTAGTCAAATGAAGTGCCCACATCAGGCTTCATTACATGGTGATATAATTTCCATTGACATTTTTCAATGCAGCATATCTACAAATATTTTGCAAAAGATTAAATGAAAATCCCTCCATTTCAGTATTAAGATTTCATTTTCAAACATTCTGTAAATAGAGGCAAACAATGCTGAGCACTGACTGTTATAATTATTTACTTTGCAGATTATGTTAATTATTACAGATATTTTAAAAATAATAAGTTACATATTTTTGAAGTTTATTAATAATACACTCCAAAATAAGTGTCTCACTACAAGAAGTTGAGACAATTGCAATACACTAATTTTCTGGTTAATATTAAGAGAATTAAGTGTATTCATTTTATTTTACAATTGCAACAGTTCTTATTGGAGAGGCTTGTAATTGTATGACAACTTTCAACTTACTATGTTAATCAAGAAACAAGTATAAAACAGTTTAGGAACCTTAGCTGTTACTGTAAGAAAATTTTTTACACAGCTGATAACATTCTATCAAAAAGCAAGTCTTTGTTGTACAATCTTGTTATTGATATTGACAGAGAGGTCAGATATTAAATACAAGTAATAATTGTGCAATAAATGGTAAATAATAAATAATCTTTTACAGAGACATAGTATGAGCTTTTCCTAATAAGAATCTATATTTGGGCACTTTTAATAATAATTCCTTAGTTTTACATAAGGCATTTTTAAATTACTTTTTTAAAAGGGACTATTTTCAAAGTTTCAAAGGCATATTATTAATTAATTCGGTAGAGACCTATATCAATACTGGATTTGAAATCCCTACAGCTAAATTACCGCATAGGTTACTTAAAAATATTAAAAGGACAAGCAATGTACAGTATATGTTCTTTAACTTACTGATATAATATTATTAATAACTAGTCCTTACTATGTCACATTACATCAGTCTAAAAACTGCTATAGTCTTAAAGAAGTCTAAGTGCTAATGACATCATGATAGCACCATGCTAACACAGTAACGGGCCTGTGCTTCAGGTCTGTACAATGCTTTCACTCCACACCCCACTGTTTATTCTTCTGAAGAAATAAACAGGAATGCAGACATGGGCTATTAATATGTTGGAGCTATGGTAATATTTTTGAGTTAAATACCCAGCTACACAGTCAAACTAAATGCAATTAAAGAAATTATTTTCTGATGACTATTACATGCGGTGAAATGTACAGTACACAAAAGCATTTAACACACTCACTTTAATGTATTAAAATAAAATACGAACAAAAGAAATGACATTTTGTTTCATCAACGAGTGCCATTACAAAGCTGAAATGCAGTACACACAGCGTGTTATGACGAACTCTCATATTTTAAAGAGTAACTTACTTTTTAAACACTAATCACTAGCCAAGACATACAATTTTTAATTTCCTAATATTCACATTGTAAAACACAGATTACTCTTGCTTAGTTTTCTATTTAATTTGTTGACTAGCTACAATGTAAAAAAACAGATGTCTTAATCAATGCAGAGGTGTCTAGGTACTGTACTGTTGATTCATATGGTGCTTAGAATTTGTTGTAGTTTTTCAGCTTATGATGTAGCTACATTCTTTTTCTTTATCTTCAGTAGTATTGTACAAAGCTTTTCCTGGATTGCTCATTGTACAGTATATGAAGTACTGCTGGACTCCAGATCTTTTTCTTCCTGCTGAAAGCATGAAATACTAAGAGAAAGCATTTCTTGAGTCTCTGTGGCTATGTTTTTAGTACCAGGGTGCTCTAATTTTCTTAATCCGATTAGTAATCTCATTGTGGATCTGGGTGCCACTCAATTGACGCAATTAGGATTCATGAAATTAAAGTACCTGTATATGTTGTTTATTTTATTTTAATTTGAACTTTGCAAGTGTTCATAGAAAATTAAGTTAAAATAAGCAAATCAGGTCTGAGTTAAAGAATTTGAGGCAGAAAATGTTTATGGTGAAGGTGAATACTGGAATACTGTTAGGAACCTTATTTTTTTATTTGCAGCTACCACTACCAACTGTATAAATATATTTGTAGTCATAAATTAATATTGTTAATGACATTCAGAAACATTATTATACTTTGGTTTATTTACTTTGAGTCTCTCCACCACACTGGACTTACAGTAACATGAATGTTTTGGTTATAAAGTGGTGAACATCCTGTTCCTTTAGAAACTGTTGAATCCTCTTATTGGGAAATCCCGTACCCTTTTCAGTCTGAAGGTTCTTGGAAACTCAGCCATGGTTGAACGTATGCTGAAAAGCATCCTCCATTTCTTAATCCAATTTGTCTCAAAGGCACAGCCCAGGCATACCTGGATAACACATCTATACCTTTAAGTATGTATTTAAACTTTGTGTACTGACTTATAGTACATCGACAAGGTGGGCTATTTCTTAAAATGAACACACGTCAGTTTATGCACAGAATACACATACTGGTCCAAGAGCCATTTTTAAATGTCCAGCTGACTCCACCAGAAACCCACTCTATTTAATAACATACAAGTCATTGCTAGGAAAAATGTGCTATTTCAGCTTTTGGAATGGTTTAATTAAGAATTCTGTTGGTCTGAGTCTTAATGTGACCTGATAGACAAATCTTTGGAAAAAATGTCTTGCTGATCTATTAGAAATTAACTTTACATAGGGTTAGGGTTAGAAGTTGTACTAAAATTGGTAGCTATTGTGTTTAATGGGGAAATTTTAGAAAATGTTAATGGCAGAGTTAATTTTTTGAAGCACATATACAGTAAAGGCTCACTGTTAATAAAGAAATGTTAAATAAATGGTAAATATAAAATATCGAAGAAATGCAAAATAGCCATTATATCTGGTACTTAAAATACATACATAATGATTATAAAGATCCACTTTTACTAATTTCCTAACCTTAACACTAGTTTGTTATATCTAAATGCTATTATATTTGTAATAGTTCAGATTTTGATTAAATTGGTGTTTAATCAAACACCTCTGCATTGATTAAGACATATGTTTTTTACATTGTATCTAGTCAACAAATTAAATAGAAAACTAACTACATTAAGATGCAATAAAAACAACTTTAAATATTCAAGCCATTTGCTGTTACAATCCTACAGTAAATTAACAATTAGTTGAGTAGCTATTGTCTTTGTGTATCAATAATGATTCAAGGCTTCACAGCCAAAACGTTGTGTTTTCTCTCTTCTCTTTTCAGCATGGAATAAACCTATTACTTGTTCCTTCATGTGATTTTAGGATGCATACACCTATTTCTGTAAGACATTTCAGTAAGGTAGTGAAATCCAAGCAAAGATCCAACCATGAAGAGCAAAGAACTTTCAAAAGAACTCAGGGATTAAGTTGTATAAAGGCACAGATCAGGATATATCCAAAACCCTTAATATCTTTTGGAGCAAGAGAAGCCCACCATTAACAATTGGAAAGCACCCAGGTTGGATAACAATTGGAAGGCCTATATCAGTCTTTCCTTTCAAACTGAGCAGTAGTGCCACTGTGAGGCCAATGGCATATTTGAAAGATTACAGATTTTAGAGTATCTTGGTCAATCCACAAAGGAAGCTTGTATGGAACTGAAAAATAAATTCAATTCATGGGGTTCACAACAAAGCAAAAATGCAGCAAAAGGCGCTGTGGTCAGATGAGATCAAATTAGAACTTTTTCAATTAAATAACAAGCTCGTTCCAACTGGCACAGACCCAACACAGCACATCTCCCAGTTAGCACCATCTGTGGAGTCAAGCTTGGTGGTGGCAGGATCATGCCATGGGATTGTTCCTTCCCAGCAGGGATAGGAGAGCTTGTAATGGTTGAAAAAAATGGACACAACAAACCAGAGACAAGTACTAAAGGAAAACATGTTTCAAATTGGGGTGAAAATGTACCTTTCAGCAGGACAACAATCTCAAATTCATGGATAAGGCTACACTGGAGTGGCATAAGAATAAGAAAATGACTGTACTTGAGTGACCCTGTCTTGACTGCTGAAAATCCATGGAAGGACTTGAAAAGACTGCTAGCCATAAGCAATCCTAAAGCAACTACCAATAAAAATGTGCACCAATATTGAATCCACAGGTCTCAATACTTACAAAATCAACATTTACTGTAATTTTTTCATCTATAGTTTGTACTGATATTTACTGTAACTTATCATACCTTTATAAGTCTTTAATTTGGGAATTCTGGTTTTGAATAAAGTTGGGTTTTAAAAAATGTGCATACAACATTTTTTAGTTCACAAAATAGGACACCATAGGAAGAATTTGAATACTTCGATTATGTTTTTTTTCTCTAATGGCCTTTCTAATATTTGTTTTGCCATAGGCTTTAGTTTACTTTAAAAATAACTATTATGAGATCAAAGCCAAACATCTTTATGGCACCCATCCATTCTATACATATTCTTTACCTTAATCCATTCAAATAATTTTTTTTCTTAAATTCATGAAATTGTAAGCCTTTGTTTTGGTATCTACCAACTTAGTTCCTTTATGGTTCGCTTGGCTCTGTTTTACTTGCACTGGCAATGCATATTAATATCTGTTCAATACTCAAACGACAGACAGTAAGCAAAATATATTAATCTCAAAGGGTCGAAATTAACATTACATGTTTTCTCAAAAGCAATTAAATATTGGAAAAATATAAGGAACATTTTTGTATGGTTGATTAAGTGCTTCATTATATGGCATGCTTATGCATTATTATGACAGCATTTTTACAACTTGAAAATTAATGTTTATATCTGCTAAATAAAATGTGTGAGTACCTCCCAAAAGCAGTATTAAGCTTCCCTAGTAAAATTAGACCAAACTTCCAGACAGTTTTGAAAATGTGATGGATTTGACTGTAGAAATTATATATATTTTTAAAAACATTCCTCCACTCCCAGTCTTTCTATACTTCAGTGATGTTTGAATTTTTGAATCTGTAGGATTTTTTAACTTTGTACATACATTCTCTGTTGTCACTGCAGTACATTATAAGGTGGACATACTGAACTGGTTTGAACTGGAATGGAAGAATGCTGAACACAAGGGCTACTACTGTATGTAATTCTATACCTTGTTTATAGGAATGCGTGCTACAGAACGTAATAACCAATTGTATTAATAATAATAATTGCTTACACTTATATACCTGTAGCACTTTTCTGTGCTACACCCAAAGCACTTTATAGATAATGGAGACTCCCCTCCACCACCACCAATTATTAAAAGAAGTTATCTTTTGGCAAATAGGGAAGAGGAAGATGAGTGTGATTCTGGAATGCTGCCAATCTGATAAGTACAGGAAATTGTGATAGACAACAGAAAAAATATTTAGGGATGTACATGTACTGGTATAATGGAATTCTTACAGAAAGTCTCTCGATTGTTAAAAAAATGTGTAAAACACAAAGTGCAGACAGTGCATCAAGACAATATACAAACAAATAGTAGACAGTATACAAGTTAACAAGTAAACAGTTCGAACGTAAACAATGCCGACATGTAAGCAATGACTGCCGATGTGCAATTAATAAAATTATAATGAGGTAGATGGTGTAGGTGTGGTCCGAGGGGCATAGTCAAATATGTTCGCCAATCACACTGCTTGTGGGTAGAAGCTATTGAAGAATCTGGTGGTAAGTGTCCATATGCTCTTGTATCTCCTGCCTTAGGGTAGTGGGGTGAAGAGCTCATGCCCGGGATGGTGACTGTCCTCTGTCATGGCCAGAAATCTACCACAGCAGCGTCCTCATAGAGCTGTTTATTCTCTGTAAAACTACAGCCAATGATCTTCTGGGCCACATTCACTGTTCTCTGCAGTGCCTTTCTCTCTCGAAAAGAGGTGTTGCCTCACCACAAGTTGATCCTGTTGGTGAGGACGCTCTTGATGGTGCAGCGGTAGAAGTTCACCAACACAGGTACTGGCATCCCCCATCGGTTGAGGCACCTCAGTAAATAGAGGTGCTGCTGAGCCTTCTTCAAGATAGTCATTGTTCACAGTATAGGTTAGGTCATTAGAAATGTGAATTCCCAAAAATCTAAAGCTGGTGACTGTTTCCACTTTGATCCTGTCAATGTTGAGTGGGCTGTGCATGTGCGGCCTGTGTCTCCAAAAGTCCACTATTAGCTCCTTTGTTTTACTCACATTCAAGTTCAGGTTATTGCTGTGACACAAATATTGTGTCAGTAGCTGTACGACTTCATCCCTGTAAGTGGACCCATCATCATTGCTGATCAGGCCTATTATAGTGGTGTTATCCGCAAATTTAATGATGTGGTTGTTGCTGTGACTTGCTGTGCAGTCGTGACTGAATAGGGAGTACCACCTTGGACTCAGACAGCAGCCCTGTGGGGTGCCAGTGCCCAGGGTGAGCAGTGTTAATGTTTTATTACCTATCTACACCACCTGTGGTCTCCTGATTAGGAAGTCCAGCAGGCAGTTGCAGACAGAGTTGCACAGTCCTAGTCCCCTGAGATTCGTCACCAGTTGGCTGGGTATGATGGAATTGAATGCTGAACTGCAGTCGACAAACAGCATTCTCACATATGAGTTCTTAGTGTCCAGGTATTCCAAGACTGTATGTAGAGCTAGGGAGACAGCATCATCCACTAATCTGTTGTTCTGGTAGGCGAACTGCAAGGGGTCCAGGGACTCTGTGATGGATGTTGATGTGTGACAACACCAGCTTCTCCAGGCATTTCATCACCACAGATGTTAATGCTACTGGGCAGTAATCGTTCAGGCACGTCACCTTTGCCTTTTTAGGGGAATGGGACAATGGTGGGTTTTTTTATGCAGGTGGGGACAATGGACTGTGACAGGAAGGAGTTAAAGATGTCCGTAAACACTGTGGTCAGCTGGGCTGCATGTATCCTGAGGACATGGGGTGGTATCCCATCAGGCCCTGCAGCCTTACAGATTTTCACCCTACTCAGTTTTCTGCACGTCCTGCTCCGAGAGTTCAAAACAAACTCGTCCTGTACACTTGGGGTCTTCTCAGCAGTGTCCATGTTCAGAGCATCAAAGAGGGTATACAGTAGAAGCAGTTCAGCTCATCAGGCAGGGATGTGTTATTCTTGTCGATCTACTGTCAGCAGCCCTTGTAGCCCCTGATTGACTGTAATCACTCCCACGGCCTCCGGATATCAGCGAATTGCGTTTCAAGCCGCACACTGTAGCTCCATTTAGCGCATTTTATGGCTTTCACCAATGCATATCGTGATTCCCCGTACAGCTCTTTGTCCCCTGTTTTGAATGCGGTGGATCTATCTTTAATTTTATTGCGAATGTCGATATTGAACCACGGTTTCTGACTGGAAAATGTGCAGATTTTATTTTCTGGTACAAAATTGTTGGTGCAATATTTAATATAGCTTGTGACCGCGTCCTTATACATATTTAAATTGGTCGGGAGCTCTGAACCTGAACCTGTACCTGCTTTTTGCCTCCTCAGACCAACAGTGCACTGACCTGTTCGCAATGGGGGAGGTCTTCAGCCTCTGTTTGTAGTCTGGAAGCAACAGGAGAGTGAAGTGGTCTGACTTTCCAAAACTCGGTTTGGGAAGTGCTTTGTATGCTCCTTTTAGTATTGTGTAGCAGTGGTCCAAAATATTGCCTCCTCTTGTCGGTACAGGGACTTGCTGAATGTATTTTTGCAGTACTTTCCTCAGATTGCAGTGGTTGAAGTCCCCGACTACAATTGAGACGGCTTCTGCGTGGGAGTTGTCATGTTTGCTGATAATGCCATGGAGTTCGCTATGTACTGCTTCAATGCAGGCTTGAGGTTGAATGTAAATGGCCGTAATAATGGTGGCGGAAAACTCCCTCGGCAAATAAAAGGGTCGACATTTTATGGTCAGGTGTTCTAGATTCGGTGAGCAAGATGAAGAGATTACCTCCACGTTGGTGCACCATTTGATGTTGACCAGGAGGTAAATGGTTCCTCCTTTGTGTTTTCCGGTTTCTTGGTGGTTTCTGTCTATGCGGTAAACGGTTAACCCCTTTGGCTGGATGCCGGTGTCCTGGATGCATGCATTCACCCAGGTTTCTGCGAAGGCATATACACAGCATTCCCTCAGGTCCCTTTCCATGTTGATCCGACAGTGTAGCTCGTCTATGTTATTGTCCAGTGACTGAACATTAGCTAACAAAATAGACAGCAATGGTGGTCTGTGCAGACACCTCCGTAGACACGCTAGTACGCCACCTCGTCTCCCCCGGTGTCTGCCCATCTGTTGTTGTTTGCCGCATCACTGTACAGTCCGGCAGATAGGGAAGTATGTGAAAAAGTTGTTTGATGACCCTAAGGAGTATGTCCTTAGGTTTAAAAGTGTTTGTCTGTCATAAGTAATGACAGCCTTTAAGTGTCCAACACAAAACAAGAGCATTAAGGTATAAACAAAAATTTAAACAGTCACACAACGAGAGAGCTTTCTGTAAACCGTCGCCATCTTGCCAGTATACTGAGAATGATACACTGAGCATGTCTGTGTTTTGCTCCCATACGCATGAAATAAGTACTTTCTTTATCTTCTTTGATGGACTCCTGACTATCTTTTAAGGGGAAGTGGACTGTTTCATAAAACAACCACAAATGAAAATCTGCCCATTTTTCCATTTATTATTTAATAGCTAAGTAATCTATGAAGCTTACTCACTGTTTTATAAACTAAGCTATCACTTTTTAAAATACTGTCTTTGTTTTTCTTTGGTATTCTGTCTTCCTTTGGTAGCCTTGGCATATTTGTGGATTTAATTAAAAAAATGTTGACAGTCCATTTGCAACTGTCATCCCGTTGAATATTTATGTGCTTCATTTTAGGATATTCTTCATTCCATGTGAAGTCTAAAAAAATGTAAATTATTGTTTTCCTTTAACATAAATTTGGGTAATACCACAACTGGGTTTTTTTCAAAATCATAAGGAAGATTGTTTCAAACACATTGCTAACAATCTGTATATGAAATCACTGTCTGCTTTTCACAGATGTTATTTCATGTAAATGATGATAGTACATATCATTATAAATATTTAAACTTAATTTGATAAGATACAGCCTTTTTTACATAATATATTGTACTACTGATAGCTATGCATTTCATTTCTCAAAATGAAAACATTTACAATAAACACTGGAACTGACATGATATACAGCAGATAAAGCTCCAGATTTATTCATACCCCTCATGAAACTGGGAAAAAATCATACTAGAATGAGATACAGATTCTACATTGTGCTTGATATAAAATAGTACTGAAATTTTATACTATAAATAAACAGCATACCACAGAATAAAGTTATATTTGTTGTAAAGGACTAAATGAATTCCAGAAAACACAAGGATCAAATTAATTCACACCTCTAACTGTTTTTGAATAATTAAATCTACAGTATAGGCTCCCCCATGACCCTGTACTAGATAAAGTGGTTAGGAAATGGATAGATGGATAGATGGAAAATCAAATCCATGAGAATATTTTGGTCTTCTAGAACAGTAGAAATGTCTATGAAGATTTCTTGTGTCCCTTAAGAGGAAAAAGGATGTAATATGTGAAAGTGATTAGTAACATTGGTGTCAACTGCCGAATATAGCCATACAGCATGAATTCATTTTACTGTACTAATGACTATTATGACCAAATCATAGCAATTTAAATGATCAGCTTGAAAATGTCTGATTTATCTGTACTCACTGAAGAGGTTGATTAATTACACTACAGTAAAATTTAAAAAAATATATAATAAAGCAGATACTGAATAGACTGTACCTAAATCTCAACATATAATATAACCACTCTCTACATCTCGACATCTAAAAATACTTGCTTGATCCTCTGACTTCATTAATGGATTTTTATTCAATATCATAGCATTTCATATGTATGAAACACACACTTCAGAGGGAAATGTCTTTTGAAAACAGCCTTGTCTGGCATAGTATTCTTGTTGAAATGCATGAGAGAAACTATAAACAGGAAAGTGAACATAATCACAGGTACAGTACCTTCTGGTGTACATCTGTCACTTTGACAGTAAGAATGATCATAATCATCTCTAGACATTCCAAGCTTCTGTTCTGCACTTAAAAACAGCTGCTGCTGTAGAGAGTGTTGTTTAATGAATCAGCTTTATTAGTGCGATTCCTGGTTTATTTGACTGCTTTTAGACCATGAATATAAAGTATAGATGCATATTTTAGAAAAATATATTTTTCTTAATACTTATAATTATGTCCAAAACTGCTCCATATACTAGTTTGTATAATATATATAAAATGAAGAAAAATATCAGTTTCCTGATCATACTTAATTGAATAATTGTAAAAGAGCTGTCTCATCTATAATCTATTAGAAAACAACAAAAATTATGATTATTTACTTACTGATTTATTTTGAGGATTTTTGTGCATTCAATATTCATATCAAGTTATTATATCTACAAACCTTTTAGCTTGGATTTGAATTATTCTTATTTTGTTTTGTATTGATAAGCACCATATTCCACTAGAAGGAAGTGCATTTTTGTTTCACAGAAATATAATTCAAGAAATTATAACTGGTGGGATTATCATCTAAAATACAAATATTACATCACAGTTTTGAAACTAATTATAACTATTGTCTAATTGGAGCTTCAGTCAACTGTGGTCTAGTCTGAAGCTTTGTTGATGTATTCAAGCAACTGTGTGATTGCAACAACCTTGTATTAAAACTTTTTTTTTTACTAAAATAAGAATGACTATACAATAAACCCTTGGTTTACTAGACTAATAGGGGGAAGGGGTTTTTGTTGTTGCCAGATGTTGGTTAAATCAATTAAATAAGTTGTGTTCCAAATCTCACTATTATATGAGGATATATGCAGTGCCTTGCAAAAGTATCCACCCCCCTTGGACTTATTCACATTTTATTGTGTTACAGCATGGAATACAGCCACTCATCAACACAAAGTACTCTATAATGTCAAAGTGAAAAAAATTAATTCACTAAATTAAAAAATAATTGAATGCATTCACCCCCCCAGATTTAATACTCGGTAGGACCATCTTTGGCAGCAATTACAGCTGTGAGTGTCTTCGGGTAAGTCTCTATCAGCGTTACACATCTTGACATTGGAATTTTTTTCCATTGTTCTTGGCAAAAGTGCTCAAGCTCCATCAAGTTGGATGGGGACCATTTGTGAACAGCAATTTTTAAAAGTCATTCCACAGATGCTGAATTGGATTGAGGTCTGGGCTTTGACTGGGCCACTCCAGGACATTAATCTTTTTGGTTTTAAGCAACTCCAGTGTGGCTCTTGTTGTAAGTTTCGGGTCATTGTCCTGTTGGAAGATGAATCGTCTTCCAAGTCCCAGTGCTCTTGCAGATTGCAGCACATTTTCCTCCAAGATTTTTCTGTACTAAGCTCCATCCATTTTTCCTGCTATCTTTATGAGTTTTCCAGTCCCTGCCGCAGAGAGGCATCCCCAAAGCATGATGTTGCCACCACCATGCTTCACTGTAGGGATGGTGTTCTCAGTGCGATGTGCTGTGTTAGGTTTGCGCTAAACAAAGATCAAATTTGGTCTCATCAGACCATAGAATCTTACTCCAAATTGTTGAGTCTCTCACATGCCTTTGGGCAAACACCAGCCGAGAGTTGCCATAGGCCTCTTGGTGGCCTCCCTTACTATTGCTCTTCTTGCCCGGTTACTCAGTTTTGGAGGACGGCCAGTTCCAGGCAGATTCACAGTTGTTCCATATTTTCTCACATTTTTAATGATTGACTTCACTGTCCTTCAAGGTATATTCAATGCCTTGAAAATTTTCTTATATCCTTGCCCTGACTGGTAGTTTTCAAGAACCTTGTCTCGGATCTGCTTGGAATGTTCCTTGGTTTTCATGGTGTAGTCTTTCGATGGAAATGCACTAATAGGTGTATTTATTGTATTCAGGTTGTTTCTGCGTGTTAGCTGGTGGGCAAATGTTCGAGGTGAAAATTCTTCCACAAGGAGCGTACCTTTAAAGCAGAGAAGACCACACCAAACTTTTTTGGCTCTGTATGTCACTTAAGCCATTCCTTTTTTACACTTTCTTTGGTCATAGAGGTTGGAAGACGCCTCCTTTTTCCCCTTTCCCTCTGCCTGCCTGACCTGTTCCCATTTTTAACCATTCTGTGTCTGAATCACAGCCGGCTAGCGAGAGTACGGAGAAACAGAAAAAAAGTGAACCTGTCTTAATTTTAAATTATATTTTACCTTCATTTTTTATTTTATATGTATGTATTTTACTTATTTTCTGATAGTCAGTTTTAATGTATATTTAAACAAAGTGTTGTAAATTAATGTTTTTACAAGATATGAAAGAAGTGCAACAATTTATCACAGTGGAAATTGTAATACTAATTATTGATTAGTGATAGTTTATGCTAATGTCTGACTTTCTTGTTTAGACGTATATAAAATATTGAACTAAGTGAACTAAGTGTGACATAACATCCAGAAATACAATAAAAAATAATCAATGGTATTTGTGTAGATGAAACATCTCAAATGTATTTAAAAAATAAAAACGATTAAAATGTATAATCTTCCCACAGGTAATATCATTAGGAAGTACAATAAGCAACTGCTTTGTTTAACGATTGTTTCAAATACATAATTGATTGATGAGAAAGCTATGTTAAATGAGAATTAAAAAGAGTTAAAAGTTAAAAGAAATGATTTACGTTCCATTATTACATTTTAAAGTCAGACGGACATGATCAGCGCAAAGCTGCAGAACAGGAACTCCATGCCTCCTCTCAGGTCTGCCTCCTTGATAGAGCTCAGTGGGTGGTGTCCTGTTTCCTCAGCAACAGGCCGATTGCTTCACACTTCAGGAAGAATTGAGAAGGAATGCAATTTTATCTGTACGATATGCGTGTTGCGTTTACAAAATCAAAATGTATTTTTTAACTTTTTAATTAAACATTTTAAACATCTTACACAAAGATTCTAAGATGATTGTGCATAAAAAGTGTCAATAACTATCTAACCCCATTTTTTCGTGGATTTTAAAGTCATGCAATTTTAGGTACTGTAGATACACACTATTTCTAATTTTTTATTTTAAATTTGAAAGAATTAGCTGCCCATCATGCCATAGAGTGTTACATTTTTATATTTTTGGTATTTATTGAACAAGTTGTGATATATAAAAATAAAATGTCAATATAATGTACATAATATTAACTACTTTAAATGCATATTTGTCAAAGGAGAACTCGTCCCATGAGCAGGATTTGAACCCCACCTTCCAGAATGTGAGTCAGGCACTGAAGCCATTATGCCATTAAGCCGCTCAACAGCTTAGGCTATAGCTGAAAAGGGCAGGCAAAATATTTACACGTAATCAGTGAGTGAATGAGTCATATTGATGCAGATGTTTACAAAGAAAGTGGACTACGGTAATAATTTGAGCTATATGAATATAATTAAATCCTAAAATATCATTATTTTCTTTAGATACACGATTCCATATTATATTCCCTATTAATCAAATTCTAAAAAGTATTCGTTTTTTTACTGTGATAACGAGAGCAAGTATTCATAGAAAAGGTTAAAACAGGGAATACAGAGGGAGTTTCAGAAATTAAACAGAGGTGTGGAACACCCTGTCTCAAAAATAGGCATTTAATAAATCGAAGGTTGTGAAAACAGTGACAAATCACCCCCAAACAAAATAAAATTTTAAAATACAACCAGTTTGAAATTAAGTTATTAATATATCATTTAACTTTGAACATGTTGTGATATTAAGAAATAACAAATTCAATACAGTGTCAATAATATTTACTATTTTAGTTTTTCAAAGAAATGTTTGTTAAAAGAAAACTCACACAGAAAGCTGGGCTCAAACTATTTAAATTTACTATTTAAAAAATGTATATTTAAGTCCTTAAATATTGTTATTCATTTCTTTAGATACGCGATTCCATATTATATTCCCTATTAATCAAATTCTAAAATTTTTTACTACGATTCATACAAAAGGTTAAAACATTATATCTTTTTATGATGTATATAAACTTAATATAGTAAGAAGGAGCACGTAAAATGTGTATTTTATTTAAACTACCAATACCAGCCATATACAGTTTACATAATATGTTTATATTCCTAAATTAATATCATTTATGACCTTCAGACACATTATGCTCCCCTTCTTTTTATGCTTAGCTACCAAAATTTCCCTTTAGTTGTAAAATTCCATATTAATATTCAATTTTAAGCGGATTTAAACATGTACAGTAAAGAGATTAAATGAAGCAATCGTTTCCCTAACAACCAATGCACCACCAGTGCCGCCTGTCACCCTCAAAACACTCATTTTTAGCAATTGGCTAACTAATTTTCCCAGCTATGTAGGTGAAATGAGATAACTCAGATTAGCCTGCTTTTTTCATTACACCACAAAGAAACATTAAACAGTATAATATATATATATAAACAGCAATTAAGATTACTTAATCAGGTCACACACATTTTCACATCTGAGCTCAGTTCAGTTTTTACCATACAGTGATGTGAAAAAGAAAGTAAACCCTTTCAAGAGTCTATGGTTTTACATTGTAGGAGTTCTGTGAATTTACTGGGACAATTTATTAATTGTAGCAGTAAACAACGAGTTGATTCTTTTATGGCTATTAGAAAATCTATCATCGGGAACAATCGGCAATGTGCACACACGGATTCAAATACACAGAATACATTTATTAATACATAAAACTGTGCATATAAAAATATATCAGTCTACCTGGAAACAGATCTTACTGTGAGGGTTACTGAAATGCAAGATAAATAATCCAGAAGATAATCCACATCCTCTGGCTTGCGCTTGGAACGAAGTTGCAAGTCCCACACTCAAACAACAGTGCTGGCAGTCACGTGACTAAGTCTGAAAGAGTGCACGAGTGGATGGAGGAGGAAAGTTCTGAGCTCTGCAGTATCTTTTGAACTAGAACAAAGACGGCCGATGATTGGTTGAGAGTTTGGTGGGCATTTGAGACCCACGTGCCCCACAGGTCCCTGACTGGTTGATCAAGGTGAGAGATGAGTAACAATGACCTCTGACATCTAGGACTGCAATCCAGATATTCCCAAGAATCCCATGTACAGATAGGCACCAGAAATGGCCATTGATCATGATAGCCAGACATGGGTGGGTGCATCCCCATTTGGGAGCTGCTCCTTATCAGAAAGGAAACACTTTAAATCAGAAACTACATAAATAGCTTCTCTGTGGTGCAGAGGAAGAGAGAGGCCTCACTTTGGAAAGCACGGCAACACTTAATTCTGTCTTATTAATAAGCATTGCCACTAGAACATACTAAGAAATCTTACTTTCATCTAGTCCTCACCAAGTAGATAATTTAGACTTGTCACAAGTAGATAAATCTACCCTCAAGTGACATATATCAGTTGTATCAGTTAAAATGCAACTGCTACTCATTTATTTTAACTCTGTCCTATTTCCTGTTTTTGACATTTATTTTCTTTTCAATACAATGTTATTTAAAGCCACTATTGATGTATTTTAATAATCAAAATCTAAAATAAAATTGTGTTTTCTAATTCTTAATGTGAATGAATTACTATCATGTATCTCCTTTGGAGTTGTGATAGCAACATTCTGTTTAAAAAATGTAATATTTTTTATGAAATTGTATTTTGTTAATAAGCATACAGTGTGATTAGTGCAGGAAAGCACTAATGGTTGATAAACATTTAAAATTGTACCGATTGGTCTGAACCACACACAGCTACGGTACTTTAAGGTTTCACTGTGTCAGCGGGCAGTTTAACAGAGTAGTGCAGTCCTACATTAGATTATTTGAAAAATAAAAAAAGTGATGGCCACTTTGGAATCTGTGACATTGTGGTGTGTACCGTGGTATACCTATGACACCTCATGTGGTCTAGATGGCTGCAACTGTAAATCAAAACTAATTCTAATGTCCTGAAACAAGCATTCCATCATCTTTCTTACTAATCCCCCCCAAAAAGCATAACAATTCAGGCTATTCTTCAAAGAATATTAGCCCCTTAGTGACTTCAAGTTGCTTTCAACCTTAACCGAGGGCTAGCCCTCAGTCAAGCAGTTTCAAGCCAAATATCACTATAGCTAAGCACTCAATAAGCATCTTCAAACACTTAATTCTTAGGTGTCATTATTCTCTGTGAGGACTAGCATTTACCATGAATTCTAGGAACACATCTAAAGGAATGCTGCATCATGGTCCCATATTCACCTGCTGCATAATTGTTATGTAAATTTCCAAACCACTTTATACCATACAGTGTCACGGGAAGGCGGAGCCAACCCGGCAAATAAAGAGCGCAAGGCAGGGTACACCCTGGATGGGGCACCTGTCCGTCACAAGGCAAGTGCAAGTCAATTAATCATGGGGACAATTTAAAGTCATTTAAAGTAAAGTGTCCCCCCACTATACTGGGGCACTAGGACCCTCACAGACCGCAGGGTGGGCGCACCCCACTGGTCCCACTAACACCAATTCCAGCAGCAAAAATAGGTTCCCAGGAGGTCTACCATCCAGGTACTAACCAGAATCAACCCTGCTTAGCTTCAGTGGGTAGCCAATTGAGAGCTGCAGGGTGATGTAGCTGTTGCCACTGCATAAGTGTGAGTTATTTAAATTAATTGGTTGAAGGCTTTTAGGGTGATAGCAACTAATGCATAATTGAGGCTCTCTGAACAGAATAATATGGAACTTCCTACTTTTTAAAAGCAGTATCTGGTTGTTTTCATCCAATAATACTATATCTAAAGCACAGCTCTATTAAATTTATATAATAACTTATACAATTGTGTCTTAGGACTTATGGTAAGCTCTGGGCAACAGGTCCAAAATATACATTTTTATTAATTCATTTGTTTAAGACAAACTATTTTTGAGGTTCTTTGCTCAACTATAACTTACATGATTGTAATGCTACTCACCCTCAGAATAATTAAATCTTTCCCAGCACTTAAACATTTCTTTGATTCATATAAATGTTCAGTACTACAGAGCAGTTGATGTCATCATAAATACAATTTTATGTATGGATGATCCTCCACACTTAATTTTAATAGAGCTTTGTTCTGCCTACTTTGAACTATGTGCAATTTAACTTAGACATGTTGGTTAATCTAAGCCCAGTTCTACTACTACACTAAATTTTTAACAGCTTTGTTATCTTTGCTTGCAAAGTCTTATAATGATGTAACTGAATAATTACATGCCTAGACACACATTTGATTTTTCATCAGACAGAACGTTCATACTTCAAAAACACGTCGGTTCTCTGAAGGAGAGAAACGAAATGGCATTGAAAAAGCACATTTAGAAAGTGTAGTAGGTCAGGTTAGGCCCTAAGTTTTTGGGGCTCCTAGGCAAGACCTTGAAAAGGCTCTTGAAACAATGGGGCACACATTTTATAAAGATGAAGTATTTTAACATTATAAATAATGAAAAAGGAGCATTCATAACAAATAATGATAAACGGGATCTCTGTTGCTTCCAAATTTCGGTAAATCATAACTTACTGCATTGAAAACTTTGTAGAAATGTATTGGAGAAATGGGAAGGTGACTGCAATCCGAAGGACTACAGCTTGAGTTCACAATACCTATGTTCAGTGAAGTACAGGAGAAACCTCAAGGAAAAAAAAAACAATGCATTAATGCTGATTATGTATAATCACTGAACAGTCTTTTGTACCATACATTTGCCTTCATGCTTATATTCTGTGCTTCAGAATCATAACATACTCGATAATCATTGTTTTGTTGGGGTTTTTTTTTGACTGGGCATCCATAAGGTTAATCCACAGCAGCAACAGAAAGACCCACTATAGGGAATTATTCACTCATATTTGTATATTTTGACTAAAATATATTGTGTTGCACACTGAGGTGGCCCAATGGTGATGTCAGGGCCCTCTGCAATTGTTTAGTTCACCTATGTCTATGGTGAGCCCTGGTAGTAATCCTCTACTATTGACTAATCACACAAAACATCTGTTTAATATAATTAATAAGAGTAATATTATTAATTATAAGTGTAATACTAATATTGAAGGCATAAATGCCAAAAAAAAGGTGTTCTCTGGTTAGTATATCTTCCCTACCTTAGCACCTGACTATGTGAGGTGTCTTTGGATCTCTTCTACATGTCTTACTCACCAGACTATGACTGAAAATTTTGTTGGGCTGGTGATCTGAATGTGTCTTTATATTTATTTCTGTAATTATATATTTTGGTATGTATCTTGCTAATTTATGAATTGCATAATGCAAGCACTGTAATTTATCCTTTTTTGTGCTGTAACTTTTTTATCTGGAAGATTGTCTTGGTTTCTCTAAAACATTTACTTCTCCATATTCAAAGACTTGGACTTTGAGACAACTTTTTGAGACGATAATATAGTAAGAAATAAGCATGGTCTTTTTACTGAATGTGCTTTCAACTGAATACCCCAGGTCCGGAATATTATGTGGTGTTATGCAGGGTGTGTTCGGTGTGGGGGGCAGATCCCCTGATTAAGGGTGACACTTTGCTGTGCAACACCTAACGTCAATAAGTGGAATGAGTCGCAAGTGTGGGAGTGGTTTAAAACCACGCTGAATACTTCCCTGAGAGGAGAGAGCTCCAAGGGCTTAGTCTTGCTGCCCCGATGGTGGTGAGAGGATGTGGGAGACTAGATCTCCCAAATGCAGATGCTCTGCTGTGAAAGAGCTGGGCTGAAGCACGACAGTGGCGAGCTTAGAAGCTATTAGACAGGCGATGTTAGGAGGATGCACCGCCATATGAGTGAACAAAGTCTGGCTAGCCGCTGTAGAAACCCCGTGAGGGAGAGAACATCAGTCTTGGAGGAGTCTGTTGGAAGAAATTAGATCAACTGAATATTTAAAGGGACAGTATACAGCTAGGGCGTGAGAGCAGGGCTGTCGGTGTCCCTGCTATATGAGTGAGTTGTAAGTTGATAGTGAGTTAGTGTGTGTTGACCAGAGTGGGTGGTGTAGTAGAGAGACCCTCCTCCTGGCAATACATGGTATCAGGGAAGCGAGTATGGCCTATCTAGCTACAACACTCTGGGAGGTAATGCAGTGCTGCCTGGGTATGGTTTGAGGTAGAGGTGTGCTAGCAGCTGCAAGGGTATAACACATTGGTTGCTGGGCACAACGTGAGGTGCGCTGGCAGCTATGAGTTCACAATCTGGGGGCATGAGACTGAGGCGCCAGAGAGGTTGTATGTGTTTGTAGAGAGGGACAGCATGTTGGGTCTCGGCATGATGTGTAGTGCAAGAGAGACTGGATGATATAGGTAGTGTGCGTTTGTGTAGCCCAACCTGGTGACGTCAAGAGGGGACCTTGGAGTCCGAAGTACTGGTTGTGTGCGAGACTGCAGTCTTATGGAGTAGGAGCAGGAGGGTCTGTATTGGTGTCTGGAAGCAGGAGGTTCCTAGTAGTGAAGACAGCAGGATGAATCGTGGCCTTGGAATCCATGCGCAAAGGGCTCAGCGAGGTGAGGAATAGGAAATGAGACCTGGTGTGAGTGAGCTAGAGACTCTGGGCCTGGGACTCTGCAGAAGAAAAGGAACCCAAAAGAGGCTGAAAAGGGGTGTGTCAGGGGCAAATGGAACACCCGGTGACACCCAAGATGGGGTGCACAACCCCTGTGGCACCACAATTAGAACATTATTTTTTTAAAATAATTTTAATCTCTTCTCAATGATTAGCGTTGTTATCCTCATACATTGCTCAATTATATATAACAATGTTTAGCATTGTTTTTATTGAAAATCTTAGGCTTTGTTGAAAGTAAAGATTTGCCATTTCAGATAAAAACCAAGTCAGTTAAAATATACATTCCTGTTTAAACTTTTCCTAAAGGTAGTAGTTGAACATTTTTGTGCATGATACTGAGATGATTTATGTATATATAAAAATCAGGTACATTAAAGGCACATTTTATTATCTATTATCTTTGTGCATGGGCTTCAGTGAGAACACTGAAAGCATATCTAGACTAATGGAGTAAAGCAGACAGGGTTTGATGAGTGTCCCTGCTAGGATTAACTGTATAAAACCCATCACAAGTAACTATTTTCCTATTATGGAACAAGTAATATGTTTATTCTATGCTGAAAGAAGAAGAAATTTCAGCAGTGGAGCCTTCTTCAAGTGTGAGCTTTGGAGCTGTGAAGAAGGCTCCATGGCCGAAATGTTGCGTTTTCTTTCTTCTTTTTTCTGCATGGAATAAACCTATTACTTGTTCCTTTGCAGCCTACGCATGCTGATGCAGCTACCCACCTGAACTATTTTTCTATTATGTCTGGTAAAAATGAAATACCTTTTATTCATATCATACAAATAAGCTTCAGTTCGTGAAAGAAACAGTAGACCCCCTTGTATGTAAAAAAAATAATAAGAAAAAAACAACAATTTGCCAACTTCCAAGAATTTCAGAGTATGCCCAAGCACATTTTGTACTTTCATAATCTGATTATTACTCTGGTGGAAATTCCCAGCTACCTCAAGGTGTTTCACAGCACATGCATGAGTTCCTGAACATATTGTGGTTTAAGTTGCCCTCCAAGGATTAAACCCTTCAGTCAAATACATTCAATAACAAAAACAAAGATATGAATGACAGGTTATTTTTTAGATAGCTTCATGAGGAAAACAACAATATTCTCAGAAATTCTCAGAAATGAAACTGTTTGTTACAGGAAAAAGAAAATCTTAAGTGTAAACAGACTATAAAACTACAAAAACAGCTATTCCAGCTAGGCATTTTAAATAATTATTTTGCCCACTGAGTTAGCCAGAAATGTCTGCTGTCTTTAACAGTTTAGTTCAAGAGCTTGAATTCTTAAAAAAAAAAAATCATGCAATTGACATCGCCGATGCCCACTGGCACACATAACACAACAAATCAATATAAAGACCTAACAGCAGGTTCAATTATACAACCAAAACTGCAGTAATACAGTATGTGGCATAATAGTATAATTTATATAATCTCTGACAGAGAATACTATCGCTTAATTGTCATACCCTTGGCATGTAATCATGTATATATAATCATATAAATATATCTACAGAGATAGATATTATATAATTATTTGTATTTGATTATGAAGATTTAATTTGATCAAGATAATTTGTTATATACTGTACATGTTTCTCTCTCTCTCTCCAGCTTTCCCTTTAAAACATTTCTTATGTATAAGGTTTGGTCAAATAATATAAGCTGCAGGAAATAGTGTCATTACTAGGTTGTAATACAACGTTCACACATATTACAATACTGACTAAAGTCCTCTACAACCAGAAGCTCTAATAGGTATACTAATTAGTGAAGTGGAGCATATAAATAACAGAGTGCTGGCGTTTAACTAATCAATTGAATGTGCTTGATTGTTGTGACAAATGCCTTTCAACTTCCTAGCTGATACCCTTGAGGTTCGTACTTAAACAATATGCTCAGTC
Organism: Atractosteus spatula; assembly: GCF_055471065.1. NCBI lineage: Eukaryota > Metazoa > Chordata > Actinopteri > Semionotiformes > Lepisosteidae > Atractosteus > Atractosteus spatula. The sequence goes on along the minus strand of NC_142713.1, from coordinate 22,580,461 downwards.
TAATGCTAGACAACAAAAGAGGTTTAACATAGAAGACAATTCTATCATACTGAACTACTGTGAAGTACTAAGATTAGTTTTAAATTCCTACTGCATGAATAGTGATATGAAAAGTTAGTATGATGTAAAATTTGCTTCTGCTGTAAAATTACACATCTGAATATATTATATAGTGTTCTGCAAAAGTTAGTTTGTGTTGTTCACAAAGGAACAAGTAAAGGTTTATTCCATGCTGAAAAGAGAAGAAAAGAAACAAAGTTTCAGCTATGGAGCCTTCTTCGGGTGTTTGTGTTGTTCTACTCTTTTGATTCAATCTTTGATTCAATGTTTTTTTTTTCTTTATGCACTAAAATTTCAGATATTGTAAGATAGCAGTTAATATTGAAAGTTAACTTTAAACTGATGTGTCTTTTGTAGTTTTGAATATTTAAAACTAAAAGTAACCTTTTAGGTATAGACAAACAAATTATGTTAACTGCAAGGAACACCTGACAGTATGTCAGTTCAGTTTGGGTGGAAAACTTTAAATTGATTTATTGGGATGGAAACTACTACCACAATTGCACAAAATACTATGCATATGTACACTGCTTTAAACATGAAAAGATAGTTTGCTCTTTCTTTTTAATGAAAATTTAAACATAAGCATAAATCTTCACCTGAGCAATGTTATCTGCATACTTTGGTATCCCCTGCCACTTTACAGTCTTCTTTCATAAGAGCCAAACTCACACACCTCACAACATATGTCAGTCAGATTGGGGTGTACCTGTCCTGGAATTCACAGGGGATATGCTCTTCAACATTTGCTAATTTGTAAGCAACTGTGAGTTAGTTCCCTGCTACAGACTGTTGCACTAGTAATTGTGTTCTATGTCAAAAAATTAGAACATCAGGAAAGCAGAATCTTTTTAATATGCACTGTTTTTTTAGTTTTGGAAAATAAATGATTCTCATTCAAAAAAAGTGTTTTCTTAACTGTCTGATAGCATTTTATAGCTTTTTAAATCATGCAATGTTTACAAATGTTTATATGGTTGGTGCATCCCAAAGATGGTACCCTTTGAAATTTATGAAAGCATAACACCATTCTCAATGCCCATTACATTTTGACTTGCCCGAAAGCATCTTGCAATAAAACATTTTAATCGGTGGTCCAATGCTCACTACAGTTAATTAACTCAAGAGAAAGAGTTTTTGTAAACAGCATCTCATCTGTGCTTGCAGTAGTGGATCAAGGTTTTGAATAGGCACTATAATGGACGTCAATGTGTGTGACACAGAAAAGATAGAAATTATTTTAAAAATTGTAATATTGAGTAAAATAGACCAATTAATGGGGAGGTCCAAGGGTGTTGGTCTAGGGAGGCGTGTCTAGTAGATAAAGAGTTCAACTTGGAGTGACTAATTGAGACCTGAACACAAGGGGGCTTCACTGATTAAACCCAAGGTCCTAAATTGCTGCCCTTGGTATGGGTTTGGAATGATATTGTAATATTCAAGCTGATCAATGCTGCTTTTGCAACAGTTTTCTTGTGATGATAACCTTTTTACCAGATATAAGAGTCATCTTACATTTGTATGACAAATAAGCTGGGATGACACATAGCGTCAAGGGTTCAGACATCAGTGAACAGACACATGCTCGTCTTGCATTTCCAAGGAATGAGAATCTCACAAGACAGCATCTGCAACCTTATTAAAATGTTTCACAGGTTTATATAGTGTATTGCTTCCAACAGTGATGATGCATGCTATTAGCCTGTGACTTCCACAGGCTCTCTGTTGAAAAACCGCATCGATGACAAATAATCAGGAAAATGAATTTATGTCTGTTCAATCATTGAAATCATTATCATTTCCTCATTATACCTTTGTAACATTTCAAAATGTTTTTTTTTGGTTGCCTGGTATATTAAATATTTACTGTATGTACAGTATTTCAATCAAGCAAATAGTTACTTCTGCTACTTCAGTTTATATGTACAGTATAATATTTTTAGGTAATATTTTTGCCTATAAAATATAAGAACTCCTTCATCAACAGGAACCAAAGTGAAATGTTGCTTTCCCTTTAGTATAAACATTTCCAGTATTAATGCCAGGATGGTGAATAAATGTGAAGGTTTTCATTCAAGATGATGTTAGTCTTCTAACAGTTCAACACAACAACAGCTCCTGTGCATAGTTCAATTGCCCACTGGAAAAAGTAGCAAGCAACTCAATATAGCATCAATGCCTGTATAACAGTAGTATGAATAAAAAGAAGAAACAAAGAGCAAAATAAAAAAAGTATTTTACAGATATAAGGATTGGAATTTTTCAATGGAATTAAATGTGTCAAGGTTTGAAAATAAAAATGAAAAAAAGGTTTAGGAAATTAATGAGTGCACCTGTTAGAACCGGAAAATGTTAAGATTTAAGTTTATTTTTTAGATGAGCAAAGCAAAAAATAATTAGAAATGTAAAGTTTTATATCTTATATATATATAATTTCTGAGTTTATAATTATCCACCCCCAAAATCAAAATACAATATTATATAATGTAGATTTAATCTACTATCATAAATTTAATGGACCAACAATACATTTTTATTGTAAAATACAATACCAGCTACTTTCATATTAAAAAACAGTTATAATCTATCCCTTTTTACATGAAGGTTATCTCTTTTTATAAGCATATCTATTCAAAGCAGTCATTTGGATAGTATAAATAGAAATGTTTTAAAATGGTTTAATGGTCTGTTTAATCACTACAAATATTAAAAAGAATAATTCATTTTAACTTAAAGATGAATTAGTAGTCACAGTTTTTGTAACTTGCCATTCTCATGCTTAGCAGGGTGTTAATTTTGTGTCTTAAAAATGTTGCATTCATTGAGATTAACAAGATTGATAGTGTCAGTTAGACCTTTGTGGCCAATAATGTCCAATTGAAATGCTTTCATCTTCTATGCAGTTTGAGATAAAGTTGTAATACAAATATCTTACTCACAGCAGGCTTTGAGGTTACTCTTTAGGCATCCATTCATTTATAGCTTAATAAACCATGTAGTTGAAATCTGAAAAAAAAGACACAAGACAGCACTTTAAAGTTTTAAGTGTTATCTCAAACAAACACAATTCAGAGCTACTCAAGGACGTTCCTAATTATTTTTGTTGTTATTTGTTTACATCATTTTACAATCATGTGACTTATTTAAATGTCATATTTCAGCTTTATTAATTAACTTTGAAAAGTTAAATAAGAAAATATAATTATGGAGTACTCTGAAGTTTGTATTTCCATATCATATTTTACACTCCTTTGTAACTAAGGACAGTCTTTGGAGGTCACTTGCCACTTATTAACTTGTTTTACCTATGAAGCTTTCCATTAATTGCCATGAAATTACCCCAGTCATACTGATTTGCTTCTGGCATTTCCACTAAACTAATTAAAACAAAATCATAAAGCATTATGTGGAAATTTTAAAGAGTTACATGCGTAAAAAATTACTCCTGAAAGCTAAGAAAATCAGGCTTAAAACCCCATATTCTTTGCATGAATCTAAAATTTCAGAATGCAATCACACAGACTATGGCACGATCTTTGCTATTGTATAGAATGAACCAATTTGTAAAACTATTAGTTGATTTTCAGTTAAATAAAGTTTTACCAGCAAATCTTTGTACCTGCACATATTCAACACAAACTGTAAGTGGTTTATGGATTTGTCTCTGATAACACCAATCGTGTGATCAAGACATTCAATGAGATTCTTTAATGGCTGTTGCTGGATCAGTACATTTTTTAAAAGCAGACGTGGATTGCAAAGACTAAAACCTTTATCTTTGCCCAAGCAATGAACTGCTTCTTATGTTGCCATCTGAAAGATATATTGAATAGAAGCTCCCATAAACCTTCCTGCTTAGGCCTTCAAGAACCATAATTTAAACATTCAAATACAGATACAGCTATTCTGTTTCAGGTGGCATATCACAAAAATAATACCACATCAGCACCTCCTCTTGCCATTTTTATTTTTTCAAATCAGACTGTTAAATAATCTGATGTAGGACTGCACTGCTCTGTAAAAATGCAAGGTGGTACAATGAATACTTAAATTGGCTGACACATAAATTGTTACATTATTAAATATTTACTGACCCATGGAGCTTTCCTGTGCTAATCATACTTAATGTAACAGTGTGGGTTTTCCTCACTGCCTTATCACGGGCTGGGGGATCGATACCTTGAGAGGAGCATAGTCACTCAAATTAGGGTTCTTCAATCCCGGGACCTACGACAAGCAGCAGGGTCTCAGAAAATTATAAAGGTTCTTTAGAGATATAAGGTTTCTTTCATAGCTTTACAGCTGATGGCATGGTTCTAGCACAAATACAAAAGAATTGCCTGAGAATGTAATATAGGTTTCCTAATTAGGAACCCAGGTGGTGCTGATTTACATTCTCATGCAGTCATTAGGGAGAGAGAACAGTTTAAAGGGCTGCCTTGGTGGTGTTACTGCACTAGAGATAAACAATTCTATTGAATAGAATGAGTACATTGTTGAGGCAGGATGACATTACCAAGTTGCTACCATGATTCTAATTTACATAATTTTCAGTATGTCACAATATCACAGTCCGGTGTTTGATAAATTATCATTTTATAATTACACCCAACATAATTTATTATTTAGTAATTGTGTATAAATAGTAATTAGAAAACTGTTATTTTATATTTTGACTATCATATTTACTGTATACTGTAGTGGCTTTAAAACCCTACAGTATCATAATGTTTTTTTAAAAAAATAAAAACATACAGTGAAAAAAAATAACAAAACGGAGGCCAATTTAAAATTAGTTTTGATTTAAATTTGCCAGTCATTTACTGTACAGTAAGTTGCATTACAACAAATACAAGTTTGCACTACATGTAGATCAGTATATATAAATTATTTCTATCACAATTTTCTATTGAGGTACTGTACCGTATACTCCACTCAAAAACATTCATGCAATATAATTTTAATGATAAATAGTAATGCTAGTGCTAGTAATGGCATCTAGATTAATTTGGTCTGCAAGAACGATGCTAATCAGTACTGTACTCCTGTTGATGTACTGCACTGTATGGTATCTGTAGATATGCCTCTGTGTTATTCTCTTGTGTGGCACGTCAAGAACTGTAGTCTTTTTGTTTCCATATTCGGCTCACATGGCTGATGTTTTAAAATTACAGTACGGTACATGCTGTGAAGGAAATGCTTCCTGTTCCATTTTAAATAGTCCAGTGGTTTAAAAGAAAACAAAACTGGAGGAGTATTGATAAACAGATGCCTGGTCCACACACACAGAACCTCTAATTTAAATGGTTTATTTTACAAAACTGGAAAAAAAACATGAGATACAAGATAATACTGAGATTTTGTTATCCTGATATTCATATTTGTTCTTATTTGGTGACAAAGGACGAGTACAGTGAAATTGCCTGTAGTGGCAAACTAACAGTTTCTTACAAAGATCCAGAATCTGTATTACTGTATTTCAGCTGATAATTTAAAACAGAAAAAAAAACACTACAGTGTCTTTTCACCTTAAAAATGTATGGGTTAACATTCCCAAATGCCCCCACTCTTCCACAAATTCAGCCATCCAATCAGAATGATGCATTGGTGGTACAGTGGTGAAATTCTTGCCTGCCACACAGCATGCCCGGGTTCAATTCCCAGTCAGTGCACAAATTCTGCCTTCTTTAACAAACAGCCCTTGGTGATAAGGACTCTGATAAAAACTATAATAAATAATATGTATACTACATTGACCTTTTATTAATTTTAAATATCATTGTACATGTATGTTAAGTATTCAATTAATATAAATAATAAATGTAAATACATTGTAACTTAATTATGAATAAATTGATTCACCTTTTGAATCAAAATCATAATTGCATTGAATAATTAAATAAAATATACCAGAATTTAATTTAACATAATATCTTAATCACAGTAATTTGTCATAGATATATATTTTTTTCAGATTCAGATGATCCCTGGGCTAGTTTCCTGGGCCTGTTCCTACATCCTGATTGAATTGCAGATTAGGTCATCTGTGTGAAACACTATGTAATCATTTTTAGAAATTCAAGGAAATAAAATCCATATATATATATATTTATAATTAACAGATAACTGGCCAAATGAGGTCTATAAAATGTAATAGAAGATCCAAATCTTTAAGTTCATCTGGAGGATTATATGGCTAATATTCTTAATTATAATACAAAAAAGCTAACTCGTATAGGCAATCTTGGCTACAGTACCATTGCGTTAACCCAACTGGCGCTTGAACCCTGGAATATTTGCTCATTTGAATAATACAGGATAAAGTACAGCAAGGAAGTATGAAACTACAAACTACATTATTCACTCTTTTATGTTAGGCTTATTTCTGTACTTCTACTAGGCACATTGCATAGTATTAAATCACCCAGCAGTTTGACAGATCAATGTGTTTCTTCCAATACCACCTTCTAGCTACAGTAGAATTGTAAACATACAGTAAACATATTAGTTTGTGTTTATATTAGGAGTCTCTGGTGTATGTGTGCTGTGGCAATGCGAACTCCAAGTTGTTGCACCTCTTTTAATTCCAAGAACATTTCAATCATATTACCTTTGTATTTACTCTTACAGTACTCCTTCAAAACATCAACATATAAGAGTAAGACTAGTGACTAGTACTGTGTCTTAAACCTTTCCATGAGATCTCTTTATTTTCATCCTTTAACACCAAATTAACATCCAATTCTGCAATATTTATTAAGACATATTACTTAATAAAGTATTCTAAACTGTTACCTTAAAATTACTTAGCTGTACTGAGTAATTATTCTATTATTATTCTATTGTAATATTATTTTATTATTCTAAATTTAAAAACACAATATTGTTAGTTTATTTTGTCATATTTTCATAACACAAACCAAGACATTCCCAATAACAATGAAAGCAGTTGAGCATAACCTTGTGCTTTAGTTATTTTTTTTCTGCATGGATTCTAAAAAAACACTCTTCTTCTGTGAACTGTTACTATGAATAATAGGAACACAGAGTGAAAAAAAGTCTTTGAGTCAGTCCTAAAGGACACATAAAATTAAGTACCATGAGAAAAGTAATATCAAGACTCACATATTCATTTATAACATGACCTGAGGGCATCATTAGACATCAAATAAAAATGAACTCGGGAAAACCTTGAGGAACTTTGCAAAAGACCTCAACCATGGACAGTAAAATATCACCCTCTGATAAAAAGTGTTGTTTTATAGAAAGATAGAATCAGATACAAATGAAATCAGTGCCATGGAGTTCAACTGAACCCCCAGGGAGCTCCATAAAGATCTTTGTATAGACAGCCGACCATTTTGCTTTCAGAAAAGTGATGGGTAGCAATTCAGTCATAATACTAAAGAATTTGGATCAAGATACTTCTGTGCCTTTTTTAAAAAAAAGTCAACATTTTTTTTCAAAATAATCTCTCAATTTTCTAGCTGCAAAAAGTATTTTTGTATAGATATGTATTTCAACATTATTTGATTTAGTATTTAAGATTTAAACTTAGCCTGACTTGGTGGTTAAGAGCTCGACTCACAGGCTAATCAGTGTTATGCAAAAATGATATCACCTTTCTTCAGGGATCCTGCTGATATTAGAGCTTTGCAGAGAGAATGAAAGTTTAGAGATTGCCAAAGCCATCTGGAGTTCACAGCAGACAGGGTATACTTTACATTCACTCTTAAGCCCATACATTGTTAATACTCGTTATAGCTCACCTTTAACAAAAACTCAAACTCTAGCATAGGGTTGAGATTCCTTGTGATAGGTGCAGTTTTTTTTACTGTGTTGGTGACTTGGAGGTTCAATACAGCAGTGTGTCATTCAATAAGGAAAGTGGTGTCTGCTCTAAAACAATTTCTGCGTGTTTTTATAACATTTCCTGGCCATACATTAGTGAATCTTATCAAACAGGGGTTTCATGAAAAAGCTGGTAATATTTTCATAAATAATTACACTTTCCACTTATCCACTTTACATGTAGCTTCTGTTAGCTATCATGGTAGCTATGTACCATGATTTTTACATTTCTTGCAGAATTTCCTAATGTAACACGTGCTCAGGAGTTCACAAACATCCCCATTAAAACCCCTCAGGCCAACAAGGCTAATTTTGTTAACAGAAAATCAATTCACAACATCAGTGTACAGGTAAAAAAATTCTAGCCTAAAAGGTTAACATTGATTACAAAAAAGATAATAAAAACTATCAATCATTTCCATCAAAATGTACAGTTTCCATCATCACAATGTTTCCTGTGTTATCAAATTATCTGAAACACATAGTGTCACATCAGAAACATGTACATGGCTTTGTCTGAGAGTATTCCCACACTGGGTATGTGACATCATTGTCACGTGTGCTGTGCTGTTAACACTGCCACTCTTAAAAAGGAGACAGTTTCTCCCCTCCATCCATACCCTTTGATGACCTTCCTCCCATTCATCTGGGTCAACAGGGTGGCAGAACTGAGAGAGACATCATAGCTGAACAGCATTCTTGATAATGATGATTCCTCCTCATCCCGTCTTACTCTGCTCACACTTAAAACGCTAAAATTAGGAAGCATTTTTTATTCAGAAGATAGCATGGCAGTGCATTGTAAAGTAGCTCTAATGAAGATGATATTTGGAAGATAGACAATGGAAGACCTGCTGCCAGGTTCTTCCATTGTGATCCAACTACTGTAAATGCACAATAGTGCAAGGGCAATATATGTGTGCTTGCACAATTTTTAGAGTTTTGTCTTATCTTGAGATATTTCATAAATTTCACATGCAATTTCTCAGTGATTCTTTGCCAGGCATCTTCTCTGGCATTTTCAGCAGCTATAGTATTACACATCACTTCTACAACAGATTTTATCTCCTCATAGTTTTCCACAAGGAGCTATAATTCATTGTCACTAAATTATAACATATATTTCTTGCCATGTTTTTGCTGCCGTGGATGAAGTATTTGATGCTTGACCCTCTTACCCACTGAAGTGTGACGTGAACTCAAAGTTAATAAGATTGCTTAAGCCTGACTTTTCAATCTTTACCTGTTGAGATCCACCCAAAACAATGTATTAAATGGGATAAGCAAATTTCTTATTTCATTTGGAATGGGAAGAAAACCAAGAACAAGATATGCTACATTACAGCTAAATAAAGATAGGGGAAAGATGGCCCTCCCCAATCTCAAAGAGTTTTATTATGCGGCCCAACTCAAGCCTCTGGTCTATTGGTGTGATGATAAAATGACAGCCAAGTGGAAAGATAGAGACTAGATCAAATATAATCCAGTCCAAGCTATTATTTGTGATCGAACCAGATTTCAATATGATCAATTGGATTCCCTAACGGAATTTACATTAAAAATTTGGTTTAAAATTGTTAAAAAATTAAAACAGATCAGGGTACTGAGGTGGTTTGCATATGATTCAGCAGTGGGCTCATAGAGGAATTACCTTCTTCTTTACAATAATGGAAAGGGGAAATCTATTAAGTTTTCAGACCCTTAAAGATAATATGGTTAGGCAAAACAGGACTTTTTCTGATACTTACATATGTGTCAGTACTTTTTAAAAGAGAAAATGATTCAAATGTCCAATTAAATCAAGTCATACAGATCATTATGCAGGCTTACAATAAAGGCACTAGTAAAACAATATCAACATTGTATCAGGTTATAATGAATTCTAGAAAAGAAATGACAGAGTATATTAAGACAAAATGGAATGAAGAACTAAATATTGCTATCACTAGCAAGGAATGGGAAAATATGTGTAAAACACAATACACTTCCACAGACTCAAAAAGATGGTGGGAATTTTGCTCAAAGCAGTTAATTTAGTTCTTTATAACTCCAAAAATAAAATCATCTCAGCTTGGTTTCCCACAGCCATGTTGGGGAGAGTGTAGACACAGGACAGAGAGACACAGGACATTCCTAAATATACTGATGGAAAAAAGAAACGCAACATTTCCTGGAATGTGAATACTATATTTATAGCTTATGTACTTTCACAAAAAGAAGTCAATTTGTTTTAAGCCCTCTGGCCAGCAATACAGCATGTGTAGTGAGGCATTGCAACTTGCCAATCACATGAAAGTTCGTTAGGGGCACTTTTACCCAACGAGGTCCAGGTGGAACAATGCCTTTAAAAAGGCACCTTTAAAAAGGCCTTAATTCAAAGCTTAGGTCACTGCAAGAAAAAGGCCACACTTAGTCAGTTTTCTGTGCATTCCATAATGCCTCAAATGTCACCAGACGCAAGGGAGAGGGCCATTGGCATGCTGCAGGTAGGCATGTCATGTGCCAGTGTTGCCAGACACTATGGAGTAAGACACTCCGCTGTGTCCCAACTACAGAGAAGGTTTCAGCAGACCAGAAGGACAGATAACCGTCCAAGATCCAGTCATCCTCGAGTGACCACACCAGAGCAGGACTGACACATCAGACTGGTTCATCTGAAAGATTGTTTCAGATCTGCCACCTGTACTGTTGCTGAAACTGCTGACTGACACAATACCCACATCAGTGACAGAACAGTGAGGCTCCATGCTGCTGGCCTTAGAACACAGTGACCTGTCAGAGGCCCTCTGCTCACACCTCCTAGACATCACACCCGACTGGCTTGGGCCAGACAGAGGTTGCGATGGACGTATCAGCAGTGGCATCAGGTCCTCTTCACGGATGAGTCATTCTTCAGCCTGTTCCATGCGGACGGGAGGGCCAGAGTGTGGAGGAGGAGGTCTTACGTTTCTTTTTTCCATCAGTATATATTGGCAATGTCCAAGAATTCAATCTTATTGGGAAGAGGAATGGTCTGTGATTCAAGATACACAGTATTATGTTTAGAAATTCCAAAGTCTTGTTCAGTTCTGTATCTGGGTAATCTGCCTGATGAGGTTGTGGGAAGAGATGAGATAAATACTTGCTAAAAGTATTTTTGGCAGCAAGAAAGATATAACACGTTAATGGTTACAAAGAGACCCCCCAACCAAAGAAAACTGGATTGTTATTGTTTCCGACATTTATGAAATGGAAAAATTAACCTTTAATTTAAGACTCCAGAAGGGGGTTTTCAAGAGATATTTGGAGAGGTGGAATATTTATAGAACCTAATGGTAATGGTTTTATGTTTTTGGAAGTTTTTTTCTTCACTCACCTTTCTCCACAGCACAATACCCTCTGTAAAAATGCAAAAGAATTCAATTCAATTCAAGCTGTATTGTCCCCTAGGTAGGATTTGTTTTACGGCACAGTCAAACACAACACAATGACAAATAAACATCATCAAAAGGGAAAAGAATACAGTAGTGTTACAGGAGAAAAGAAACAAGAGACAAGGTATTTACTTTGCATTGTTTAAGAGTGTAATTGTAGTGGGAATGAAAGATCTCCCGAGTCTGTTGGTTTTACACCTGGGGGCACAGAGGCGTCTCCCAGATGGGAGAAGTGTGAATTCACAACGGAGGGGGTGAGACACACACTCAGTTCAATTCTCAATGCTCAATTCTCACACACTCAATGATGCTTTTGGCTTTCTTAGTCATCCTCTGTTTGTAAAGGATGCTTAAGTTGATTTGATTATTCCTGATTATTTTGCTACTTATATTCACTAATTTACCCAGCCTATTACAATTACCGGTTCTTATGTTGCCAAACCAACAAGTGAAGCAGTCTGTTCAGACACCTTCAATGAATGATTTGTAGAAAAGTGTAAGAATAGTTTTATCTACCTTAAAGTAGCTGAGTTTTCTAAGAAAGAAGAGTCTCTGTTGGCCTTTTTTATTGTGTCACAACATTTGTCCCATTTTAGGTTTTTGTCAATGACCAGTCCCAAGTACTTATAGTCATCAACAATTTCAACGGGCTGACCAGCAATTATAGCAGGTTGAGGGGGTGTTGTTTTTTCATAAAATCAATAACCAGTTCCTTTGTTTTTGAAAAATTTAACTTTAGAGAGAACTCATTTCACCAGTTAGTAAACTCATTTAGAATGGGCCCATGATGGTATTCTGTGTCCTTTAATAAACTGACCAGGGCTGTGTGTGTTTGCTTATGCAATCATTACTGTACAAAATGTACAGCAGAGGGGACAAGACACAGCCCTGTGGTGATCCAATTGATGTGTAGCGAATATCAGATAAGCAATTATGTCAGATAAGAATAAATAAATAACCGACTTTATGCACATTTATATTTGTAACACCTAAGATTTTGAGTTCACTGGTAACTCTTTTTTTTCTGGTACCTTTGTATGTTAATAAAAAAAACAATAAATGACATAAGTAACAAAAAAAAAGCCTGACTTGCTTTAACCAGACAAGTGAAACCAGAGTAAACCTGTATTCAGTTAGAGTTAATTTAATCTGGCTAATTTGAGAAAATCCTAAATTAGTGAAACCTGCTACATAAAACAGCTCCATCAAGATGGTATTATCAAAATATTACATATTATATTACAATAATATAATATGTCTAGCATTATTCTAGCAATCTAGCATTAATCCCACATCAGCAGGGTCCGCTTGTCAGTACACCAGTCTCCATTTGGTGGTTTGAACCAAATCTTTGAGCTGACGTTGCCATTAACTATGACTGAGAAATACTCCAACTGGTGCGTCGCTCCGCCTGCCATCGGAGTTGGGGGGGGGGGGGGGGGAGAACAAAGTAATGTAGCCAATTCATAGAGGGGGATTATTAGGAGGCATAGGAAATTTGGCCAGGACATCAGGGTTACACCAGGCTCTTTTCGAGAAACACCCTGGGGTTTTTAATGACCACAGAGAGTCAGGACCTCAGTTTTACGTCTCATCCAAAGGATGGCACTTATTTACAGTATAGTGTCCCTGTCACTATACTGGGGCATTAGGACCCACCTGGACCACAGGGTGAGCACCCCCTGCTGGCCCCACTAACACCTCTTCCAGCAGCAACCTTAGTTTTTCCCAGGAGGTCTCCCATCCAGGTACTGACCAGGCTCACACCTGCTTAGCTTCAGTGGGTTGCCAGTTGTGAGTTGCAGGGTGATATGGCTGCTGGCTTATGCTTCAATAATGTGTATTTCTGATTAATTTAGAATATTCTCACATTGTGTTAAAGCTGTCAGCAACAGACATAAATGTGGACATGGCCTTATTGATTACAAACAGTACAGTCAGATAATGTATTTTCAGATGCATCTGTGTAAAAAATAAATAATTTGTAAAATCTTATCAACCATTTAAATTATTTACAAATCAAAATGCAAGCTAACCTGCATAATACATGATTTGTGTCGTATTATCAAATGACAAAGAAGAAAAATACCTGAGGCAAATTCTTATTAGTCTTGCTTTTACAGTTTATTTTATCAATTCCTCTTGAGGAAGAAAAACATTTGAATCAATATAAAATTGAATATCTTTGCCATGCCATGTGAGCCATACTAAAGAAAGAAAACCAGCAAATGTTAAACATATTAATGTCCAAGTTACATTTCTCAAATGTTTTTTTTCTATTTGTTAATATTCAATAAATTTGCATGATGTTAAATAATCAAATTCTAGACCTATTCCATATTGACATAATTTCCATTTGCAGCATACAGCAACTTGATTTTAAAATAGGCTATGAAAATGATCCCTTTCCTTACATACAGAGATTCTGATTCAATTGGCACTAACATATTTACAGACAGCTGAGCTCTTTTCCACTTAATTAAAGATGTCCTAATCAAAACTGCTGTACTAGTAAAGCTGTTGTTGCAAATAATATTTCTGTTTTATATTGGTGTTCATCACAAGTGTGTAGCAAAAGAGATGTTCTAACATTGCTCCAGTAGATAAAACAGAATTTGTATTTCATATACAGTATACTAGGCTGTGATTAAAGTTAAAGCCAGCAGCATTGTATTGTTAGCCATTGAACAGAAATCATGATTTTTTAATTGTTAGTAGATCAATCACTGAGCGGACAACTGTAATTTTGATAAACATATGATTTTCTCCCTGAAATTATGATTTTTTTCCTCTGATGTAATAGTAATGATTATAGAGTCTAGTATCCCTAGTATAAGAGAAGTGAATAACACATAAGCTGTTTGTCCTTTGAAACACATTTACTATAAATTTAATGCTGCTTTAATATCATTCACCCTTCTCTTACAAAACAAGCACTCTGTTAGAAAGAGGTTCCCTTGTTGTATGTTATTCTGTCTTGTCTTTAGTATGGTTTTATAGTCTTCTCTGTTCTGCTTCTTCATTTTGCTTCACTTCAGCTCTGCATGAAGCTGCTTCACTGGGTCATGACCCCTCATTTAAATATACATTGCTGAAGTAATTCTGGGTCAAGTGTGTCTAATAATGCGTGTGCTAATATATACCACAGTGCTTTGAGAACAATCTGTTCTTGCATATTCACTAATGACACACAAAAAGGGCATCTTGTTATGTATGGTATGTTTATTGTTTTTTTGTAGAAATTTATCTTTTCTCATTATCTTACATTTGTGCTGTTAAGTCAGTAGTGTATTTACAATTGGTATCTGTGGTCTGGTCTAATTACACTCACTAAGTAAGTGAACCCTAAAGAACAAAATCAGATAAGTGGTTCACCACCAAGATGGTACCCTTTAAGGCTGTCTGTTGCATGCTTAACAATATAATAAAATTGCAAAGCAATATTTAATTGGGAAAACAATTTGTATTTGACCAAATCTGTGTTGTCTCTAGCTCATCTGTACATTTTGCGACTATCTTTGATTTCAGAGAACCCAAAGCACAACAAAAAATCTAATAATCACCTTGTACGTGTTTTCTCTCATAGTTGTAATACTTCACAACTCAGGTACTGTATATGTACAGCAATCACTTACTTTATCACAGTTTAGTGTCTTTAAGTGGTAACATTGCAAAAAATAAAGACAGTTTAAAATAGGAACAAAAGATAAATAAATGTATTTTCTATGATGTTTTCATTCCTAATACAGCAAAAGTGCAAACCATATGTAATATCAAGTTAACCTTTATTGTACTCCTTAATTACAATAAAGCCTTAAGCCCTATTAGTTCAGCTCTGTCCTGATCTACCACCAGTGAAAACTCATCTACTTTCCCTGTAATTACACAGCTGTGTTATGCTGTACCAATACGCTCTCTACTCAGGTGCCTTGATGGACTTTGAAATAATAAAAACCCAAATAAAATTCCAAAGTGCTTTATATAAAGGAATCGACACACCAATGAAGCACAGCTCCCACTTCAGAAATGCCACAGTATGTCAGCAGCCCCTCTACACGACAGAGTGAGAAACTGCTTTACCAGTTCAATAAATGGAAAATGTTAGAAGGTCCAGCTTGTACAATGAAGTTAATGAAGTTATTCAATCCTTTGATTTTCATAGTTTTAACACCATGAATCATTTAACAAAATAATTTCAGAATGGTCATGATGTTAGAAGAAGCTAATATGACTGTGGTACATATACAGTACACCAACCTACCAGACCTAATACTATAAACCACCTCAACACATCCAAATGGTTTCTCTATTAAGTGGCCAGTTTTGATATTTTATTATTCTTGTTGTTTGTAACTGAGCACATAGACTTTCAAGCTTAGGCAGGTAAGCTGATCTCACCACGCCTAAAAAATATGAGATTGAGATATGGCGTGGTGTGGAATATGGTGAGATCAACTGTATTGCCTGGAATGCCTCCACATTCCCTTCCATGGCACAACTGTGTCTTGTCCTATTTTTATATAGTTTATGTGGCCTCTCTACTGCTCAAGTCAGTAGTGGTTTGGGTAGGGGATGAGGGGGTGGGAATTACAAAGGCTTGGAATGCTGAAGTCAACTCCTTGTTGTGCAGTGCCTATATTGGAGTTTTGTTTTGTAGGGGTCATAGGGGTGGAGATGAAGAAGAATGTTGCGGTGTTGTATTGTCTTTTTCTTATTTTGTTAGGTTTTTGAAAATTCAAAACTAATAAAAAGTGGTACAGAGAAAAAAAGAAAATCCTACTGTTTCTGATCACATAAGGTAACATGACAGAAGCTTCAGTAAACTAAGGTACAGTATATTAGGGCTGCAGCCTAGTGAACTCCTCAATCCCTGGCGTCAGTATATTTGTGGTGGATAATGCCTTATTTCTATCAAATTAATTACCTGAGTAAGTTTTAGATTGTAACTCAATATTTTTAAATTTGCTTGACATTCATTGAATTTTAATTTAATTTAATCAATTAAGGATTTGTGATATAGAAACTGGATGCATAAATCTTAAAAGCGAGGTGTAAGAGGTGTTTGTACTTAAATACTGACTCAAAATTAAACAAAACAGAATTAGAACTTTGTGCATGTCAGTATTGTACTATTCAGATGTGTTTTAGTTTTGTTCATATTTTAAATATTTCATTTTAATTACTGTATAGTTATTGAAAAATGTAAGCATTTGAAACAATATTATAGGGAAGTATATATATTGGATTTAGACAAAAATATTGTTAGTGTTCTGTACCTTGGCATACGGATTGCCCATTGAAACCTATTTTTGATACGCTGTAACAAAAAAAAAAATTATTTAGTAATAAACTTTTATTTACCTTTACATTATTACATTTTACCAAATAAGGTACAATGAATTGTACAGTATCTAAGAAATTCTCTCATATACAGTACTGTAGATGTATCAAAGTTTTATTATACAACTCTCAATATATTATTTTCTCAATAAAGTTGAAAAATAAAAAGAAATCAAGTAAAATCTATGATTTTTTGTGTTGCAGTTTCCAGTTTTCTTAAATTAGAAAAAAGTTGAAATGATTTTATAAATCAGATAGGCAAAAAATAAAACTAATTTTTGGAAGCAATAATAAATTACTATGTTTCTATTTGAAACTCAATGTTCTGAAGATAAATTAGCGTATCTTGCTTCATTGCTTCATTTAAGAATAAGGAACCTTCAGAGAGGCTCTTGCCTCTAAGCATTAAACTCTCTGTTCTGTTTTTTTTTCCAGAAAAGCCCAAATCTCATGAGTTGCATATTTATAAAAACTGGGGGGAACTCTTCTTTTTTCTATAAAGACCATAATGTAAATAACAGAAACACAGTATTATCATTAAAACATCTTATAAAATGCCTGTGTGCAGATATACAGAGTTTTGATTTACATAATTCGACTGTTTCCTTCTAAAACTCTACATCCTAATTGTCATGTAGGAGCAACAACTAAAATTGAGTTTTACAGCTTTTCAACAAGGTTTCAGCCCACATAAAAACCTATGTTTTCAAAGAGGAGAATTTCAACTGCTAGTCAGATGAGAAAGGGAAGTTATAGAAATAACAATGGCAGTATGAACCACTCCAAAGTAAAAAAAGATATATTGGCATGTTGAAAAATTAATTGTTAGGGCTGATATTCCTCCCTTATAGGGAGCTCTAACCTTTCCTGAGGTCCATGTTAGTCTGATGTCTGTATTAGCTCCTGATGTGTATTGTAGAGCTTCTGCCTTCCTGGATTGTTTGTTTCTTGTGTGGCTGGATGGATGGATTTCCCAGCCTAGAGTTATGGACTGTACCTGGACTTTCCCTGTGACTTCCCCTGAACTTGGATGCCTTGTTCATTCCCCGATAAACACCGAATCATGAACTGTCACTGAATTTGTGCACCTTTAATAAACCCAAGTGTATTTTTCCCAAGGTCCTTCTCCTGCCTTTTTTGGGGTAATGTCTCTCCCCATAGGGTCCAAAACTACAAACCTCCATGGGAGGCTGTGTCCTCCATTCTCAGAAGAGCCTTCTTAAGTGACTTTAATAATTACTTTATTTAATAATTAATAATTTATGCCAAACTAGTCAGTACAGAAGCTACCTTTTTATGCTTGGAAAATCATACAAAATATATTTAAGAACAAAAGAAAGAAAATATTATAGCAATTACATATTTTCCATGGATAATGTTTTCTTACAAGGTTACTTTAGCTAGAAAGTTAATCTACATTGTTGAGACCTCCATTGAATTTTCTAATACATTTCCTAGATTTTATAATAAAATATATTACTATGTTTAGTGAAGTCCATGGGTTTACTTGTTAATCCCATGTACTGAAACAAAATAATTTAATTATTTTTCTACAAATCTAGATAAAGTCAAAGCACAGTTGTTTTATTGGCATTTTCAATCCTTTGTTGTACAATGATATGTGCAAAGAAATCTTACATATATGGTACACTTTGGACTACACACATGAATCTTATCAGCTTAGCAGTTACCTTATTGTTCTTTAACAATTTCTGAATTTATCATTTTTATACATTTGACATAATATATTATTGATTTTTGCACATTTATAATGATAACATGACAAATTGCTCTCTGAAATCAAAGACAATAAACATATTTATCTGTAAATAAAATGGTATTTGATTCACAAATTAATTTCTTATGTTTTACAGCAGTGTCAGACTATAATACAGAGCTGCTGAAAAACACTGTAAAAAGCTTGACTGTCGTTAGTAATTAAAAAGGCATTTTGTATTTATTTAGGATATTACAACAATTAGGAGTGAATAGGAATAATCAACTTGCATTTCTGACAAAAACCCCACATTTTTTCAGACCACTACAATGAAATGGATTTGCAGGATAATTGAGTAATCATCACATCTTCCACTGTAGATTCTGAATTATATGGTAATCGTGTTACACTCATTCTTAAACTGAGAAACAAAAAGTATAACTCTTGAGAGATAAATGTATAAATGCATTTTAAGTTAACGTACAGGTAATACTGATTTTGATAAAGCCACAGGGTTTGTGTTTAGCTTGAGATTAAAATAAATGTGTATGACAATAAAACAAGGTACAGTATCTTTATATATCATTAAATATTACCAAATGTCTTATTTTTTACTGCTTTGCTGTAAAATATATGTCTGCTGATGTCAATAGTCACTGCACTAATGAGATGTATAGTGCACTTACATAAAAACAAGTTAATGAGTATACTGTATATATGTAATGTACTTGCACAATTAAGACATAGGTTCCTAGTAACAGTGTCAGTAAACACAACTGTTTCCCTCTGTGATTATTAAAAATAATATATGGTCCCATTTTGCAATTCAGTTATTGATTATCAGAAAACAAAAGATCACCCAGATGAGAATGTTTTTTTTTTTTCATTTCAGTGTTGAAATTGTGTACACGTTAATCACATATTAATGTGTACAGATGCAGCCATTCAAAGTGCGCGTTACAGACACGTACCGCAGGTGGCGTCGCGCATTGTGACGCAAGATGACGCTCGGTACCGCGGTACGTGATTGGTTGACCGACAGGGGCACTCGTGGTCCATTGGTCTGTCGTAGAAAGACTTACAGTAAACGTCTTTGCTGTGCCCATTGTAGATACTGAATTTTACCACTGAAGGGAAATCTTAGTAGCTGAGCATAAAAAGAATAGGAGCATACTGTAACACGTGTGAAGGCCATAAACGATATTAATTTTGGAACATAAACATACAGTACTGTATATGGCTGGTCTTGGTACTTTAAAGAAAAAATACACACCAGTATTCCATTTCTCCCTAAACATTTTAAGCATCGAAGTCTTTAACTAAAGAGATACCGGAGTCAACAAGCATACTTTTAGAATTTGATTAAAAGGGAATATAATATGGAATCGCGTATCTAACGAAATTAATAACGATATAATTATATTCATGTACCGCAACACAAGAATAGTACACGCTGTACATTGTCTGTCGATAATGTTTCTGTAGTGCTTTTTCAGCACACTGCATGTGACTGCGCCGGTGGCGCTGTGGGTTAGGTTCCTGACTCCCATGTCACACGGTCTGTGATCGAATCCCATGGAACTATGACTTTATTTTTTAACAAACATTTCTTTGAAAAAATGAAACGTTTCCCTTGGTCAGAGATTAAATAAAACCTCACTCGCACCAAACAAATTTATATTTCTAAATATCACAACATGATCGGATTTAAGTCTTTTTAATAACAATGAATAGTCACCTATGCGTTACAAAATAAACATTTATATTGTTTTGAATCGCGTTTTGATTTAAATCGTAAACGCGTGTTTAAATATATGTGTTTAAAGGCGATATATAAAAGCGCTGATTCTTATGGAATGTGTTCCGCTGGGAATTCAAAAAATTTATTTTTTTTAATCGCGTATCTAAGGAAAATAGCAGTATAACTTTGTTCATGCACATCATTATACAGTATCTCATTTTGTATTTCTATTAAAAAAATCGTTTGCCCAGCCAATATTGTTGTTATTGTTTTTATCCTGTAAAGCGCTTTGAGGAGGACAGCTTTCTCACCACTTAGATTACTTTTTGAAACCATCCTTACACAAAGCAGAAACTGATTGTATTTTCAGATGACATACTGTACAAGTGCAAAGATTACAGATTTTAATCGTCTTTTTTCTGAACCAGGGAAAATCTGATCATGTTTCTCTATAACAATAATAAAAAACTTTATTTTACATATCACCTTTAAAAGTGGCATCTCAAAACAATACAGTAGATGTAAACCACAGATTACAAGGTAAATACCCTTAATCGTTTATTAAATTTAATCGTCTTTTTTCTGAACTGGTTTCACAGCGAAAGACACCTCCCCCCCCTCAAAAACCCAGTAAGTACAGTGCTAGTTAAGAAAGGCTAGGCTCCTCAATGAAATCGCTTTAACATGCTAATACGTTGGTGTAACAGTCCGGGCGTGGCAAGCTTCTAATTTCAACCCGACCACGGCGAAAGGAACCCTTCTTTCATTTGAAGACAATGAACATATTTTAGCCCTGAATGAATTAATAGCAAACATGGTTTACATAAAAGACATTTTTCCAAGAAAGTTTAGCCTTTGTCACTAATGAAACCACTAAATAAAGACATAAATATAAAAATCTTAAGATTTTTAAAATACATGACTTTGCTAAAATTTATTTGAAAATAAAAACGATTACAAACGCCAGGGGAGAGAGCCCAGTGGGCATTGATTCGTCAAATATACGTATATTCACGGCGAAAATACGGCTATACGTATATATACGTCGCCTCGACGTATAATCAACGTCGAATTGCAACCGTAAAATCGACGACATTAATAAACGCATATATAACGTCGAAAACACATCTAACACAGTGCCTGAGGCTTTTTACTGTATGTATCGTGTTGCAGTAATTAATTTACACGTGTATAATAAATATAGTAAATATAATAAATTAATTACTGCGAAAATAATTTACTTCGTACACTGTGCAGAGTGCCGTATACTCCTAGTTGCGGCACACACGATACATACAGTAAAAAGCCTCAGGCACTGTGTTAGATGTGTTTTCGACGTTATATATGCGTTTATTAATGTCGTCGATTTTACGGTTGCAATTCGACGTTGATTATACGTCGAGGCGACGTATATATACGTATAGCCGTATTTTCGCCGTGAATATACGTATATTCGACGAATCAATGTCCACAGCTTGGCATACAAGGGTTTTGCGGAGGGGGTCTTGCCACCTGCCTGAAAAAAAAACAGTAAAATGTTTGAGTGCCTATAGAGTTTCTATTTTTATTTTCTTGAGAAAAGTTGATACCATTTCCTGGACACCCCGTCCCCCATCAGTGCGCGGTGCCCGGGGAAAAATCTGTAGGGGGGCGTCTGAAATTCTGAGGGGGGGTGATATTTCGGTTGAAACGGAGCTGTACGGTGCAGCTACCCAAATGAAATCTCGCAGCTATGCCATTGATTTGTGCTTCATGATAGAAGATAACGACTAGCAATCTGGTATTTGCGATGAAGTTCAGTTTCACATTTTTCGTCACTCTCACGGTTTGTATTGCCTGGAGCGAAAAGTACCATAAGCGTTCATTTTTGCAGCTACATGGACGTTCTGAATCGTTAAGAAAAAAATGTTGTAAAACCAACAGAAAGCACAGACTGCTATAACTAGTCCTAGTTATATAACGATTTTAAGTATAATGATAAACTACTGCAAGGAATCGGTCCACCTGAGCAAACAGGATCGTAATGTTGACACTCAATAACGACACTGATATGTGCAGTTCCTGGACGGATAGCCCTCCTGCCCATCAAACAGACTGAGTGACTGTTCGTGTCATTTAGTGTTGTCTGACCATTGACAAAGTACAACTATTTTTTTAGGGCGCAAATTAAGTTAGGTAAATCTTTTTGCCCAAAACTGAAGGGGCGACATTCCTCCCTCCCCCCGTGATGCCAGGCCTGTCCCCATCCTATTCCATAATGTCATTATATATAATACCATACAACAGTGCCCGATCCTTACTAACTGCATGCGTTAAAATTGCACATCAGCTCATAGCAGGGGGCACATAGCCGCGATGTATTATCAATGTTAAATTTCAACCATAATATCGACAACATTAATAAACGCATACGTTGAGAAAATATCGAACCCAGCATATTTTCCGGTTATATACCACAATGCATTGCTTGTATTCGTTGGTCACCATTTTGGACAAGTTTTTCAAACGTAGAAGTATATCCGCAAATATCTCAGCAATCCTCTTTTGACGAGTAAGTATGAACAATAATAATACTATCTGAATACATACAGATCTTTCTTAATATTATTTTGATTAAAATAGTACGTGAATAAGCAAAAAATGGCACATAAAAATAGTGTGAATGGGGAAGATAACACAAAATCATTTTGCCGTTTCTCTATTCTTATTCTATGTTGTACTTTCAAACTTTGGGTACTCTTTAATTAGGACAGACTTTATTGCTCAACTGCTATGATGCAAGCCAAATTTTATACATTTATTTCAGCTTTGAGCTTAGTAAACCGTTCATTTTTTAGATTATACTAAAGAAGATATTAATCATCATTTATTTTGGAAGTAATATTATATAATTTTCTCCTAGCTGCGGTGCTGAAGTCCCACCCTACATCAACAGAAAAAGAAATAAAGGAGCACGCAATGTGTTACTTGAAGAATGCATATGCAAGGCAGGGGGCCAGGAGATCTGGACACTGAAAATAATAGGTTTTTGGTTCTAACTGTTAGGACAATTAGACAGGGTTTGCAAATAGTGGACAAAAATCGTCTTAACTTCCATTGTAATATTTTTTTTTCTTGGAAATATAGAAGTTGTACATTTTAAAATGTATATTTGAATCAAAATGTGGTTTTGAGTTAGTGTGTTAATGTAATTAGTTTGTGTTTGTCATTACTATACTGTATATTGCCATGTTACCAGAATTTGTAGCTGAAGTTTAAGACTAGTTGTGTTTTTTATGATTATTGCACATATGTTGATTGTTGATTGATTGTATACAATGTATAATTTGAAATACATATGTTTCAGGTGTGAATGTGTATTTTCAGAATAAATTTCTAAACCTAATCATTGGCTTGGTTTACTTGTTTCTACACCTATAAAACCTATCTTTGATGTATAATAGACCTCTACCCATATACGTATAATAGACCTCTAATGTTATCCGTATAATAGACCTCTAACCATATACGTATAATAGACCTCTAAAGTTATCCGTATAATAGACCTCTAACCATATACGTATAATAGACCTCTAAAGTTATCCGTATAATAGACCTCTAAACATATACGTATAATAGTCCTCTAAAGTTATCCGTATAATAGACCTCTAAAGTTATCCGGAACTCCAACCATATATGTATAATAGTCCTCTAAATTTATCCGTATAATAGAACTCCAACCATTTATGTATAATGAACGTCTAAACAAAGACGTATAATTGACGTATAACTTTAGACGTATATTAGAATTTCATTCTAGACGAATTGCAGACCACATTTAGACATCTAAGGTATGTGTTTAATAGACGTATATTATACGTCTTTTGCTCACTGGGAGAGAACAGGGGAGGGATGTTGGTTTTGCATAAGGGGCGGGGCTATGGAAATGAGGTCTGTTTGGGAATGTGGAGTTACATGTTCTAGCTGTTTGTGAATTATCGTTGTTGAGTATGGAGTGTTGAGGTACTGATTTTGTGTAATGCTTTATGTTGAAAATTGAAGTGGATTTTGTTTATGATAAAGAGGATAAACTGGGATGGGAGGAGGGTTTGGTTTTGCATAAGCGGCGGGATTATGATAATTGGAGGAATTTGCGAGAGTATAATGGTTTGATATATTTGATTTTGTATTGTGGTCGTTATCTATGTTTTTGGTTGGTATTATGTTTATATGGTTGTTTTTGTTGGTTGGTTGTTATTATGGTTATTAATAATATGATCTATAGTTGAAAACTGAGCCTAAATAAAAAGAAAAAGCAAGTGATTAGGTTTATGAGCAATCTAATTACTTATTCGTTTAAAACGCTATATAAAATAAAGTTTATTATTAATTTGCTGGACAGAATGGTGAACATTATTATGCATAAGACAAAGATAACGATCCTGATCAGTTTTGAAATCTGTGTACGCTGTAAGGTTTTTACTTCTTAAACTTTTAAAATACACGTTTCGAATAGAAAGAAATCCTCTTCCTGGTACAGTCGCATGAAGAGAGAGGCGAAACAGCCCTACACAGCCCTGTCGCAGTACACGAATATAATCATATCGTTATTAAATTCTTTAGATACGCGATTCCATATTATATTAGCAGAAAAGCTTAAAACTACCACTTTTTCACACGCTATTTCACATGTTAGTTAAATACTTCGATGCTTAAAATGTTTAGGGAGAAATGGAATACCGGTGTGTATTTTTCCTTTAAAGTACCGATTCCTGGAATCTGACTGGCTGACACCCTTCTGAAGTGGTTCCATAAGATCTGGTATAGGGAAAAGAAAGCGTTGATAAAAAAAGCCTGGATTCCCATGTATCTCAGAGAGCGAGTGATCAGAAAAAGGAACAGCTGTTACACCCAGGTTTTATGCTCTCTCTCTGTTGAATGAATGAAAGCATTTTATTAAAAACGTGTTTGCGTTTGTCTGGGTATTTACCTTGTAATCTGTGGTTTACATCTACTGTATTGTTTTGAGATGCCACTTTTAAAGGTGATATGTAAAATAAAGTTTTTTATTATTGTTATAGAGAAACATGATCAGATTTTCCCTGGTTCAGAAAAAAGACGATTAAAATCTGTAATCTTTCCACTTGTATGTCATCGGACATTAACGAGTACAACCCCCTCTCTGCCGGAGTGCTGGCTGTGACGAATTAAACCGGTTTCACAGGTATTTTCAAAGTAGGAAGTACAGTGTTAACTAGTAGCTAGGCTCCTCAATGAAATCGCTTTAACATGCTAATGCGTTGGTGTAACAGTCCGGGCGTGGCAAGCTTCCAATGTCAACTCGACTCGATTGGAAGACAATGAACGTATTTTAGCCCTAAATGAATTAATAGCAAACATGGTTTACATAAAAGACATTTTTCCAAGAAAGTTTATAATAATACGATCTATAGTTGAAATCTGAGCCTAAATATAAAGGAAAAGTATTTTCAGAGAGCAATCACGCTGTGTTTATGTAGAAAAAGCGATTAGGTTTATGAGCAATCTAATTACCTATTTGCCTAAAACGCTATATAAAATAAAGTTTATTTAGAGATGAATGATCAGTGTCGCAGTTTAATGCAGTTTAATGCAATTTAGAGCTTTCTGGCAAGAGGAGACACCCAAATTATAATGTAACATGCCACTGTTTGTGCATGAACAAAGTTATACTGCAATTTTCCTTAGATACGCGATTAAAAAAAATAAATTTTTTGAATCCCCGGCGGAACACACTCCATAAGAATCAGCGCTTTTATACAGTAGATCGCCTTTAAACACATATATTTAAACACGCGTTTACGATTTAAATCAAAACGCGATTCAAATCAATATAAATGTTTATTTTGTAACGCATAGGTGACTATTCATTGTTATTAAAAAGACTTAAATTCGATCATGTTGTGATATTTAGAAATATAAATTTGTTTGGTGCGAGTGAGGTTTTATTTAATCTCTGACCAAGGGAAACGTTTCATTTTTTCAAAGAAATGTTTGTTAAAAAATAAAGTGATACTGTACAGTAGTTCCATGGGATTCAATCACAGACCATGTGACGTGGGAGTCAGGAAACTAACACACAGCGCCACCAGATTTGATAACACTATAAAAACGCTATAAAATAATGTGACTAGGCACAGAACAAGTTTACAGAACAGTACAATAATAAATGCTGACCATGACTTTAGAAGCATAAATTACCTTACACTCAATTTAAACACAAGCTGTCTTTAGCCCTCTAAGCTGGTTCATACAGAAATGTAGAGATCCAGGCTCAGAACACACAGCTTCATTAGCGAATACATATGCAGGACAACTAGAGAGTTTTACAGAGGATGGATTTTTAGAAACATCCCATCAGTGACATCACTGAAGTCAACTCCTACTGTGGGTAACTGTCGTGTGGATAGTTTCACAAGAATCAGACAAAGGTTTAAGCATCGCTTGTTCTAGATAAAACTGCAAAAAAAAACAACAACCCATAATGTACTTCTTTGCGGCTCTGTTTGCCCAAATCATATATTCACAACGTTAAATTAGAAAATAATATTACGTAACCAAAATCCGCAATATGGAAACAGAACCTGTGTAATTGTTGACAGATGATGTTCTCGTAACATTTTTACAAGACAAACTACAACATTTAAAAAATGACTTGTATGTACTTGATATCTCTAATCAATCCACGGCGATATAGTTAAAGCAGTCCCCGCACAAAACGAAACTAAAATGCCCTGGGCATACCGTTTCGCGCTTCTTATCAGTTGCTCAAAAGTAATTTGACTGTATGAAATGCATAATATAAACCTAGAAACATATACAGTACGTGAGCAGTATTTACAGTACGTAGTATCGGTGTCAAGACATACCTCTCAAATACTGTAAATCAAGTTAAAAATATCTCAAGACCGATTCTGGTCATAATGAAACCATGTTTCGTGTATGTTTTCTTTAAAGTACCGAGACCAGCCATATACTGTATGTTTATGTTCCAAAATTAATATCGTTTATGGCCTTCACACGCGTTGCAGTATGCTCCTTTTCTTTTTATGCTCAGGCACTAAGATTTCCCTTCAGTGGTAAAATTCCATATAAATATTCAATACTTTAACGGGCACAGTTAAGACATTAAATATACATATACATACTGTATACAGTACAGTTTGCATACGGTAATATGTTTATGTTCCTAAATCAATCTCTTTTATGAGCATGTGTAAGGCATGGTGAATCGATTCTCAAAAATTACTGTACTTTGCATGATTGGAAAAAAATGCGTGATTGCAAAATGCTGTGGTGTTACTTTTACAAAGACGGTCAATGAAAAAAAGAATGTGGACCAGGGCAATACTTTGAGTTTACAGCTTGTCCAAGGTCATTTATTATTAATACTATTAGTAATATCTTCGTTAAAGACTTTGATGGCTACAGCTCAAACATGAGAGGTTGAGCTTTATTAGCTCCACCTTGCGGAAATTCCGGATACTATTATTTTGCTAGCGGTATTTACCGGTAACTTGCGGTATTTACCGGTAACTTGCGGTAGACTGCGTACAGCGTACCGGAAAATAATGCGGTATCGCCCGCGCATTTTGAATGGCTGCATCTGTATGTATAATCATGTTATTTCTGGTTATTATTTATTCCCCCATTTTCATTACAATATAAACATTTTTTTTGCTGTCTCAATAAGAAACTAAATGCAATCGAATAGGTACATTTGAGATTCTAACAAAAAGTGAACATAAAGTCATTTTTGGAACCAATGTCCACCATATCAAACAACAAAGGATAGTAACAATAACATTCCTGGAGAAACATTTGAATCTTTTTACTTTTCAGTTAGAACTTAACCTTTACTAGCCTAATAATAATTCACTCCTCGTGAGCGTAAACGTAGATGGAGAGAAATCGGCCTGTTAATTTATTTGCCTTCAAGCAACATCAACAATTCTCTCATAATGCATTGTCACAAAGTCAGGGTTTTTTGGGTAATCTAATTAAATAAAGAAAAACTAATCCTAGAAGCCCCTTATTCCATAGTTTTTAGCTTCCTCTACTTAGGATTTTCTTTTGGAACCTTCATCCAAACCTTTAGCATGCTGATTTCAAACCATGGTATTTAGAATCAGGATGTTTTGGATGAAGACATTTCCAGGGACTGTATGTTGTACATTCATCTTACAATCATAGTCATTCAATAAATTACAAATCTACAAATCCTGTCTCACAATTTCTGCCTTCATTTGGATGCCTCATACTGATACCTTAGTCCCTTTGCGTTATCCGCTTACATTTTACAAATATCACAGACAGCTTTAAGTTCTGGTCACAGCCCACCTTCAGCAGTGGAACCGTCACTCCACTGCAGACTGCTGAATGCTAACTCTCACACCTCTGTGCATTCAACCTGTCCAATTTCTCTGTCTTACATGCCTACAGTTTTTCTCAGTTGAAGTCCAAGGTTGATTGATCATCTTTGCAGTAGGACATCAAAGCCATATCAACTTTAAATCCAGTGCTGAAAAATTCCTTTACACTTTCTTTATACATGCTGTTATTCTAGAGATAAATATGGTTTACTCATTCCTCATGTCCTTGGCTCAAACCTTTTGCTTCAAGTCAGTCAGCTCCAACTAAATAACTATTTTCTATGTTGCACAACCATTGACTACATCATAAACAGTTTCTTGTAAACATATTCTGTCCTTGTACAGTTTTCACATTTCTTCCTTTAAAGCTTACATTCATGAAGTAGCAGTTCATCCACGTTGAACCCCACACATAATGAAAACAAAAACAAAAACAAAGAAGTAAATAGATTAATGTCAATGAATATGCAATAAAAGTGGATAAGGTACAATATGATTGTATAAGTATTCAAACTCTTCGTTGTGGCAAACCTAAACTGATTTAATGAAGTGGTCACTGTAAGTAATAATAGTGTTTCACATGATCTCAGAATACATAGAAATATTTTTGTAAGGTGCCACACTCTGGTAAGGAATTTAATGCAAAGATTCAACCATGAATACTAAGGATCATCAAAAAACATCTCATAAAGTTGTTTAAGTGCACTTGTCAAGAGAAAGATATAAACACATTTCAAAGACCCTTAATATGTCTTTGATCATGGTGAAGTCAATCACTAAAATATGGAAGGTATATAGACACAGTCTGAGCTGCCTGGCAAAGAGGAAACTTGATAGGGTTGCAACTGTGAGACCTACTGTGAGTGTTCAAGAGCTACAGAGTTCAAAGACTGACATGGAAGAAACTGTGCCCTGTGACTGTGGGAGTCAATAAAATCCTAGTTACTTCAGAATGCTGGTCTATATGGCAGAGTGGAAAACATCTCAAATCCCTCATGGAATTTACAGCAAGGCTTTAAAGTGATATTGTAAGCATGCAGCAAAAGCTACAAAGGTTTTGTGCTCAGAAAAAAGAAAACTTGAACTTTTCATTGGAAATGTAAAATGTTACATTTGATGCATGCAGATGTCAGCACAATCTCTACTGTTAAGCATGGTGGTGGAGACATTGTTATACTTCTGTTTTTTTTGTCAGCATGGACTGAGACACGTGGTAGATTTGAAGGAAAAATGGATGATACAAAGTTTGGATAAATTTCGCAGTAAAACTACTTAAGACCTAAAATTGGGGTACTTCAGACCTTAAATTGTCACTATTCTGTTGATGGAGGAAAAAATAACAGAATAATGAAAAAAGCATTAAGTTTTTAATATGAGCCTTTCTGTTTTCAATGAAATGCTAAGTTTAAAAGAAGTGTATGCATCATTTTGCAATTTCAAAAAATAGAAAGGGACTGAACATTTTTCAACTTGCAAAGTCCTAATAATTTATACTTTTAAACTACATGTTGACACTGATCTCTGACACCTCTTTGATGTGCACCAATAAAACAAAAAGTATTCTAGATTTTCTGTGCCCTAGAGAGAAAAGTCTTGCAGGACAGATTATCTCATCAGCTCCTTACAGATTCCTTTGCAGCATTCGCTAGCTGTACAATATCATCATTGTTGTTCTTTTTCGTAGACTAAAATACTCTACATTTGGATTACAAATAAGGACACTCCAAATATTTGAACCGTATTCCTCACCAGTGTCAGCAATAAATTTGCCATTCATCGTGATTATTCACACAAGGTGCTGATTTGCCCCCTCATTTCTAAAGTATTATGACTAGTACTGTAGCTCTTCCAGACAAATGTCTGAAATTCATTTTTTGTAGTTCTGCTTTGGTGGTTTGTATCATGTGCATCCTTGCTGGAGTGCTGCAGATTAGATTTAGAAGACAATTATTACACACATGAGAAATTAATTTAGCAATAATGCTTCACAGCCTTCATCAATTAAAAAACACATGCATACAAGTACAGAAAAATACAATAAATTCAACATGAAATCCTACAAGATGCATCATACAATACTATAGTCATTTAGTACATTTTAACAATTATGGAATAGTAGATGCAACTGAAGTGTTCATTTGAGTGTTATTGGACAACACTGTGGATGCACGAATACAAAAAGCGTGTGTTTCCAAAGATTCATGCTCCGTTAATAATCACTTTTATTGTACTACTCTCAATTGCTGGATAATTTTACAAGATGATCATTGTAGGATGGGAGCACATGATGAAATGAAAGCTGTCTATAAGGATGTGCATTGGCTCAGTTGTAAAATATATATTTTTTTCAATATTAACAAACTATCAAAAACAATATACTGGATGATGTGAAGGAAATAACTGTTAATACATCCAATGTTTATTTCAGAAAAGAATGCATGATTGTGACTCTATTTCACGATTTGGTAAATGATCTTATGCAAATATACTAATGATAACATTTGTCTTTATGCAAAGCCATGTTAATGCATGCATTACAAGATTTTTTAAGACATTGAGATGTATGAGAAACACAAGGAGAAATAATTTTATTTGTCATTGGATCATTTCACTGAAAAACCCCAAGGCCTTTTGAACTACTTGGAGCTGAATATGTACAGGAAAACACACTATGATAAAAAAAAAACAAACCTTGATAGAAAAGGTGCTTGATTGTTAGTTGTTCCAGACAATGCAAACATTTCTTGAAATCATGATCCTGTACATACTGTATTAAAATTTTAAATGCCAAAATTGATTATACAATCAAAATCATATATTACATGCGAGAAACATAAAAGCATAAATCATGCCTATGTCTTTAATGTTCAGTATTTTTGTTAGTTATTTATTATTTTGGAAACTAGAAAAAAATGTGAGGCATTTTCACCATGATAAATATGAGTTGGAAAAATGATATCATCATCTAGCAAAGCCATTTCAAAAGCTGTTGGGTAACTAGTTTTTGAGTGGTTTAGTGTGGAAACAATTTTAAAGACAGATTTTACTTTAATTCATTTAGATGAGGGAATGATAATCTGGCCATAAGGATGAGGATGTTGAAACCCTCATTGTTAAGAGGAATGAATCAAAAGAGATACAGCAAGGGTGCGGTGTGGAGGGGGGGGATGGATGGAAAATGATAAATGGGGAAAGGGTGTCTGTTTCTAATTCCATTGCATTTCCGTTCTTGTTGTATTTACCTTAAAAGTCAGAAGCCTGGTTACTATGATAAGAAAAAAACAGGCAGAACCACTAATAAAGTGTAACAATGAGGAAATCAATAAAAATGTTATGTTTTTATAATACTCTGAAATGAAAAAAAGAGTTAGGCACCCCCCCACACACACACCCCCCAAACTAATGTATGAATCTAAGTTTTTATACAAATATAATCAGTAATCAACAAGTTTGGCATATTTATTTCTAAGGGTAAAACCTTGAGAAATTGTACATAATCGATTAATGTTTTCCATTTACTTCAGTAGTTATAAGGTTTGGTGTATCTGTAAACAATTGTATTGTTTACAGTAGTATAGAGATGTGCCAGGCAACTCTGATAGATTACAATTGCTAATTTTCAAGGTTCAAGGTAAAAGGCATGAAACTTGAAGATTGCAATTTATTTTTTTAATTACATTCTTTGGGATTGTTCATTTTCCCTTTTTTACATCTGACTGGTTAGAAAAATAAAACACTGAAGGCAAAGAACACAAGTTGATAAATGTTATGTTAATTTCAACTAAAGTGAGACAAGGGGATCGGGGTCAAATTTAACATTGTAAATCATTTTTTAAAGATAAACCAACAGTACAAACTTGTAGTTGATTAAAACATGGTGCCAAAGATGCTTCCACTTAGAGTCTGAATATTTATATAACATATATATATTATTTTTCTTTATGCATTTTGCTCAAAATTAAGTTATTTCATAAATGTGTTCATTATGAAAAGTATGCCTGATGAATTTCAGAAAAACAGAAATAAGTTAAATTATGTTTGATGACTTAAAAAAACATTTTCACTGTAAGACCAAATAAAAGACTGATGACAAGAAAACGTGATGTCCCAAAGGAATGGAAAAAATTACTTGAAGAGAGCAGACTTTTCACAAATGGCAGGAGTTCTTCAGGAAGTATGAGTGATTTTGAGGTAGACATTGAATGTTATCAATATATATGACATGATGAGCATGTTACAGTGAAAACACTACATGGAGACATTCCCATTTTTTCAATTTTACTTAAAAAAAAACAAATGGAAGCATCAAATTGACAGGCAAATACAAAAAAAGCTGGTTCATGTTGAAGAAACTAGAGTCCATGTACAAAACCATACTTAATTTTCTCCCACAACTACATTTTGTATTGCTTTCCAAAAAACACCACCATCCAAAAATAGATTAATGATAAATTACTGTACAAAAATTAAAATTACATATTTGAATTGTGTACTTCAGTAGTGATTGGTGATGATTCTGGTTTTTCTCAGTTTTATTTAGACTGTACTATATACAGTATGAATGTTCTCTATTTTAGAGAAACAATGTTTTTGAAGAAACTCCAAGGAAATTGATAAATACATCACAGATGATACTCTTTTTCTATCATCCTTCTAAGAGAATAGTAGAGACAAGATTACCCTCTATTATGGCCAGTTAAATGCATTTTCTTCTTGTTTCATAGTATTTTATTTATATAAGATCAGGACATAAATACAATACAGAAAAAAAACTAATCTCCACCCCAAAGAAACCTCTCCATCAGTGGTAATCTGTAGATTTGGTCCATAGTTGCCATGAAAAGACTCCACAAATGAAATAATACCAAACCGTTAGAAGTGTTGTACAGGATAACAGAGGTCTAACTTATCAGTAGCAGTGCTCTATGCCTCCACTATCTCCATATTCACACTGTGAATCCTACCATAAGAAATCTTATCTAAGATCTACTGTATTGGAAGGGAAGGGAAAGCAGAAATTCAAATGCTTCTGGATTGTGCTTTACTGGGAACCTCTTTGGGAAACTGGGAACTTGAATATTCAATAATACAATTATTAAAAATACATTAACAAAGTAAACTCAGCAGATTTCTTAAGAATAACATTGAAACACAAACAGGGGGGTACAAGTGGAAACTACTGTATGTGATAGTGCATTTAAAACTAAGAAAAAGAGGCACGTCTTTACCCATAGTTTTCTGGGAATATACAACAAGGTAACCAGACAGCCATGATATATTCAACCAGCCAGCAATGTGAAGCTTATACCCTGTTCTTTTAAGAAATTACTGGATGAGATCATTGGATCAATTAACTACCAAATGAGCTAGATAAACTGAATGGCCTTCTATCATGTGTACAAGCACTATTGTTCTGTGAAAAACCAAGATGAGAGTCATTCACTCAGAGATTACGTGTGGATAAGGAAAAGATGCCGATAACACTCGCTAGATTATAAAATAGATTAGGAAATAGTTTCACATGATAGTATCTACAATGGAACCGGTATACTTTAAATACAATTTTGATTAATTTTCAAAGAGCACGGCATCTACGGATTTTAAAGTTAACAGATGTAGAAAGTATCTATGTGGGTGGGAAGAGTTGCTTGCATTGAGGATTATAGAAGCCCGATTCATGTTCACACCTTTGATTATCTATTGATGAAGACAGAGAGACACACAGCATAGAGTGAGAAATGGCATAAGTTGGGATATGGGGTGTGCAGATGGGGAAGGCAAGAGACCACTGGAGGAAAGCATCTGAAGCTGGCATTAGGTGAGCTGGGTCAACATGATTACCTGTAGGGGAAGAAAGTTGGGGTGGATACTAAAACAAGTTAGATACCATAAGGGAAAGGGAGCAGAAATGAAGACAAGAGATATTGCTGAGGCTGAAAGCATGTGGGTAAGGTGTTTGAGGAAGCTACAGTTGGGGCAGAGGGTTGAGACCTGGGACTGACAGTACTCCAGGTGGATTGATGGCAGGAATATCTGTGAATAAGGAGCCCAGGTATGATGGCAGTTTGGGCCCACAATGGGGATTCCAAAATAGACAATGGAAGCAGGGTTGCTTCCAGATAAAATGGGGGAAAAGGAAGACATGAAAACACGTTAGGCGTTGCTGGGGCCAAAGGCACTGTGGCTAGGACACCTGAATTTAAAGACAGAAACAGACAGGACAAAGAAAGAGAAGAGCAACTCTGAGAAATAGTATGCTTTCTGTGGAGTGTAAGGTAGAGTGCAAAAGTTGTTTCCTGGAGTTGAAATGTAAAACGTTAACTTGCTGGACTGCTGTCTAGTCTCTGAAATTAGTTGAACAGGATGAGGAAAAGTGGGGCAATGCATTTTGTTTTTGGTTTGGATAGCAGAGGTTGCAAGCTTAATTATAATATTGCACTGGTTAATCTAGTGAATCTAATCTAATTCTAGTGAATGGGAACCTCTTCAGATGCAGGCGATGCAATCCCATTCAGCAAGCAGGTCACAGTAAAGCCAACAATCCCTAGATCCATTGAGATTTGAATTCTGCGGTGGGCAGAATAAGACACTAAACGGACTGGAAAAAGAGTATCAGTTGTCTGCACTGATATGGAATTCAAATAGGAACTGGTGTTAATACTTTCTGATGTTTGCTACAATTGAATAGATGAGGACAGATTCCACTCAGAATCATTAAAAAAGAAAAAAAATATCAGTGAAGCGAAGGTCAAAACAAGAGTCTAGTGTATTTGAAAGGTTTTATGTTGGTGTTTGTGGCATAGGAAAGGAAAGAGTCAAGGGCTAACACCACAGTGGCTGATGTTAAGTTAGTTTTGGGATTATAAGGATAGGATGGCCATATCAGCTGATGAAAACATCAGAAGAACCACAGATGGTGAATGGCGGTTGGATTGCCTAGTTCAAAGGCCTGTGATTGTGAAGAGTCAAAGGAAGAAATAAAGGTCTAGCCATGCTGTGTGAATGGTGAGAGATTTCTGTCTCAGATCAATTTGCAGAGTGTGCAAAGGATATGCAAGAGATGTACAAAGGGGACTCAGCAGTGGAATATTTATACATAAGAGAGCAGAAGTGCAAGATTAAGTTTTGACCTCTTCCTCAACTTCTGCTTAACAATTCCTCTGGGGCAAAAGTATGTGGTGATTTTGTAGATGTGAGAATCTAGCTAAAATCAAACCACAAAGTGGTTCATTTTTTTTAAAGTTGCAGTTTAAAAAAATTAGATCATCTACAAATATTGAATAAAAAAAATAAAAATGTTTCAGAATAATTTTCTGAAGCGCAAAATTTTTACAAGTTAAAACCTCCTAAATTAGAACATTTTAATTTAGATACATTCTGTAACATGTTTGAAGTAAATCTTAAAATTTTAAAGAGTTTCCATTAGGGGACCAGCACTTGATATTTACATTTAAATGTTAAGTGGAAATTGAACAGAATTTAAATGCTACTTTGTTTATTTCTACTGACTGCAGTGTTTGCAGTACATCTTACAATTACATTCTGACATTTAAATGTGGTTAACTGGAAGAAAACCCAGAAGCAAAGTAACATTTGGTGATATCCTGTAAATGTCACATTAAGAGGTTAAAGCAATGTCCTTTAAAACAATGCAAAAAAAATAATTGTCAAAAATCCATAACGGCACTTTTTCATCTCACATTTGTTTCTGGGCAAACAGCGACAGATAAATATGAAAGATAGAATAGTATTCTACAGACATAGTTCAACACATTATCTCTGTGAAAGACAAGAAAGACATTTTAATTTGGTTCCACAAAGTTCTTAACAGTGGTGAAGAAAATACTTTTTGCTTCAGGATTTAATCTCTTTAACGTTTTCCATCCCATGCTGTCCCTTTTGCTGAGGCCAAAGATATCCCCTCAGTTTTAAATCATTAAGTCTAGAAGTTCAGAACTAGTACTGTGTTCAGAAGGTTAGCAGAATAAAAAAAAACTGACATGATTTAGGCAAAATATACTTACATTTTCTGAAACATTCAGTTAGTGATCAAGTGCTCAAGGATATTAATAAGTGGTAGTTGTAATGCTACTAAGGGTCCTCACAATCAAGATAAATTTATGTTTCACTACTTTTAGCATTTTTTATTGAGAATCTAAATTGTAGAACCTGTAACTGTTGACTCAGTAGCAGCCATTTTTCATTCTAGGAGCATAGATTGTCTTAATTGTTACCTCAGCTCATGTCTCAATTTGTAAGCATTGTGAAACAAGGAGAAGGGAAATTAATGTTGCAATACTGAAATAATAATAGCACAGTAACGCAGATAAGCAAGCAACTGATAAATGTAATTTATGTGTGATAAACTCAATAAGGACTGAAGAGGAGAAAAACCCATATCATTAATTATAACCCTGTTAATCTAATGGTAATCTTGTCATTTTATAAGATATTCTCTGTCCACTCAGCACAGAACATATACTGTAATACCTAAACTATACCAATCATGTTCCTGTTGTGTAGTTGACCCAATATACTGTATGTGTCTGGTACAGAAAGTCTCCTATTAATGTCTCAGCTAAAATATTGCTGTAAATATTGATATTTATCTCTCCCCTAGGTTTATATTTCTTCCTTACATCTAACGTTTCAGGTTAAATGGTTGCTTAAATTTTGTAATAAATACTGTATATAAGCTTTCTGTTTTTATGTTTATTTTATGTAAAATGTTTATACAAATGGCTGGCAATATGGAATAATGGTTAGCATTGCTGCTTAACATTGGGATCAGTCCAAAGACATGATGGAAGGTTATTTGGCTTCTTTAAATCTGGCCCTGGTGTGAGTGTATGCTTATTTTTGACTCTGTGCCCTGATATGGACTGGAGTCCTGTCCAGGGTGTATCTGGCCTTGCTTCCCAGGATAGACTTCGGGCCGCTGTGACCCTGAATTGAAGTAGTAATTGAAAATGATGTGATTTGGTGTCTTATAGAAATACCAATGAGGTTGGTGGATTGAGCACTGTCTTGTCAAATTAGTGTTAATTAAGCTTCGTCATAATTCATTAAACACTTAAAAGAAAGAATAATTTTAACCCCTGTTCCAATCCTTAACCTAGAAAAAAAAAAACAAATCCACATTACTGAATTTTAATTGGATTTGTTTACCAGTATAAATCGATACATATCTACAATATATTCAAATTAGATATACTGTAAGATATGATTCTTAATGCATACAGCAATAATCCTATTTATCTTTAATAAAAACAAAATATTAAATGTTAAACTAGCGAGGGATAATTGTACTATGTTTTAACAAATTATATAATAATATTATTTACAACCAATGCTACTTTCTGAAAATATTTAAAATAAACAGTAAGTTTTGATCTAGTAAAATATATAAAACAGTGAGTTTTCTTTCTCAATTTAACATTGTGATTTTCAAATGAGATACAATAGTATAGAATGCTTAGACTGATCATCTTAACTGCATATGAGAAAAAGCATCTGAAATGAGACATTACTCTTGCTGTATTGACCTTCCTGCTATAGTATATTGTTCCAGATGGTTGGAATCATGCTGCTGCTGCTACTTCTGTATTCAGAAGACCTGTTATTTAAAAAAAAATAGAGATTTTCTCAAATTAGAGAAAGGAAGATCCACAGGCTATGGATCCACTGGGAAATTTCAGACAGCCTGACAGTTCTTTTTGACATTTAATGATAAGGCAAAGCTTCTTCCTCGATCTTGACATCTGTCACTCGCCTTTTCACCTAAAACTTGTATTATATCTTGTTGCTGTTTTTCTCTCTGTTTTTATTGTTTCCTATTGTATTTAATTGTTCATCTACTATACCATTTTCAGTTCATTTATTTGGAGAAAATCTATTTTGCACATATTAATATTCCCTTGATATGATGTTATGAAACAAGATTCTAAACTGATTTACAAGATTTTCTATTTTAGTAACATCTATTAAATTATGGAGTAATGTAATATGCAAATATTGGTATTACCTTAGCAGTAGATGTATTTTATTTACAGCAGGAGCTAATTAAGACAGCACAGTTAGATTGAGCAGAAATATGGAATGAAAGATGAAGACACCAAAATGTCAGACAGCACAATGATTAGCATAGACTGGCAAGATTAGCAAGGCCCTATGCTGGCAGCATGGCTGTTTCTTTTAATATAATAAAGTAGATGTTTACTTTACTAGCATTTGTATTTATTTCCATTCAAAACAAAGCAGTTTTAATGAGTGATAATTGATACAATATGACTTAGTACTGCAAAGCTGTCAAGGGGATTGTAGATGCATTTGCTGAGTGCTTGACAGGTTGTAAGATATACAGTCTGAAGTAAAAAGTAAGTTTGAGCTTTCAATGTATGTGCATCCTTATATTAACCAAGTTTTGCATTTTCATTATTGCATTAATAATAAGAATGGAATTAAAGATTATGATTAACATTATTTTATTGTGTAACTTCTTTATTTTCTGTTGGGGTTTCACATTAAGATGGCAAAGTTTCTCTGAAAAAGAAAATGCTGACCTTTGTGTACTCTATTAATTCAACAGTGGCTGGAGGGCAGTGGAGCCTTTTCTGAGAAAACGCCCTCTCAACAGTTCATTAATGTTATCGAAGAACTCATTACTATATGAGTTTTCTGTCTTACGTACACCCTAAATACAAGGGGACACTAAAGCTGTGCAATACAATGTTCCAGTTACACACAAATAAATAAAATGGGTTCTCTTAAGTTTGAAAATATTTTTCTTACTCTGCCTTTGCACTCTGCTTTAATAGTAGAATCCACAATGTAATTATGATTTCTTTGATAATTACCCGAAATATGTTATTTCTGCATTGTTCTAACTCTAGAACATTTATTTCTGGAAGACACCAATGTAATAACAAATTGTCCATCCATCAGCCTATCATTTCTTACCATTTTATCCAAGACAGGGCCGCAGGGAAGATGGAGCTTGTCCTCGCCAGCAACAGGTGCAGGGTAGAGTACACCCTGGATGGGATGAGTGGTCATCATAGGGCACACAAAGATGCAAATACACACACACAAGGGCCCACTTTCCCAGAAGCCAATTAACATACTGTACCAGTATGTCCAGTATTCCTGGAGTGTGGAACAAAACCCACACAAACACAGGGAGAACATACAAATTCCATGTAGATAGCATCCTAGGTCAGGAATTGAGCCCAGAACTCCAGCACTACAATGATGTTTAGTGAATAAATATCTGAACCTCAATCAAAATGGAAATTGCTGTAAGTATACAAGTGCATATGCAGAGCCAGAACACATCTCAGAAAGTTCAAAAGAATGTTTTGGAAGAGCTTTCTGTTGTGTCCTTTTTATTGGATGAATCTGATCCAAAGATGAATCTTATGCATCTTTTGTAATTACTTTTGAGTGCATAAAAGTTTGGTTCATATTTCATGGAGAAGCTGCTGCCTACAACATTAGACATTAAATTAAATTTAAGTAAATTTCAACTCACATCAGCCATGGTCCCCCAAGGTAGTCCTTTAATAATATCTCAACATAATTTATTTTACTGTATATTATATTGCAATGTAATGACAATCAAATATGTTTAAGTTTGACCCTGTGTCTTTAATATGCTGTATATGCCTGTGAAATGTAACATATTGATATCCAGTTGTACAAATTTAAATATTTTTTTTAAGAAAGCTTATTTTACAGGTGAAATAATAAAAATGTATATTCTCATTTGCTCAACAAAGAATGTTTTTTTGGTGGAAAAAACACATATTAATAACCATTACAGCATTTTAATAACCTTTTATTGTCAGTTTTAACAGAAGTCTCAGCAGCAAATAATTCTCTGTGATTTTTCAAATGAAGAAATGCATCACACACACTAATGCTGCAAAGCTAAACCAGTGAACCATTTTATATTCAAATGAGTTCTCAACATGCAATAGATTTTCCTTGTTTTATCAGGATGTTTGGCTTAAGTCATTCAAGCCTGATTTTGTGAAGAGTTAGTACTGTTAGAAAAAGAGTTTAAGGACTTCACATGTAAAGTGGAGGAGCTCTAGAATTAAGTGAGTCAAGAACAAACTGCAAAGCAGACCTTTATAATTCTAAACATTTAGTGTGTTATGAAAGTGGTTTGTTACATGATAAAGGAAAGAGGAAAAGATATGCTATTTATGCGATATAAAATCTCGCATGTGTGAAGCAAAAAAAAAACACATAAGCAATCAGAAGCCAGGACATAAGCTGTTGTTAATTTTATATATTTACAATATGCAAAGGTTTGTTTGGCATCTCTTCACTTTTCCCATGATCTTTCTATTCTTAATTCACACATTAAGTTTTTCCTTTACACAGTCTGTCTTGTTTTATGGTCATAGTTTACTGTGATTCAACTATGATCATTGATTTACAATGATTCAACTATGCTGAATTAGACTTTGCTTTTACCATGGTACTGTACTGGTACTGTGTGTCCTCTCCTCTGAAACAAGTGGAGCATTTTGACCCAATTCATAATTTAAATGCACACATTTTATTTTCATTTGATAAAATATTAATAAATATACAAATAGATAAAGTTTTTTATATTCTCTGCTATTTTTCTTTTGTACTGTATATCAGTATTGTTACAATTCTCATCATACCTGCACAAACAGAAAACTAAGAAGAATATGGAAATATTTCTAAAGTATTTTAAAATTCTAAATAAATTTTATATGTAATAGAATGGACTTGAAAGGTATTGTCTGTTAAAAAAATGTTCAGTGTTCTTCAGTGAATATAGTTAGTGCTAGACTGACATTAAACTGCCCATTGTTATCCCTTGACAGGCAATTAAGTGGATAATGCCATTCTGGTACTGTATGTGAGCAATTGCAATACAGCAAATGATAATTAGCTGTCTTTTTAAATCATTTGTAAATTTAATTCTGCTAGTAGTTGTCAAACTGATTGCAATTGAGAATTAAATCCATTGTGTGTTGATAGAATAGGCAAAAGACATCCTACTGCAAAGCTTCCAACCTTCTTGTTTAACCACCTTGTCTTCTCAGATGACATTTGTGGCACTAGCAATAGTTTATAGTAAGACAACAAGGACAGGCAGACCACAATATCAACCTAACTTCTTAACATTAATTTCCATAATTTTTTTTAGGCATACTTGTTAAAAAGATATGAACATATATTTGACACTTTGAACTTAAGCTTTGACCCAGTGTTAAAACTGGAAATTACTGAACTTCAAGAGATTGAAGGAAAACTTTATTTTGATGAAAAGAAATGAAAATATCAACACTACAAATAATCAAATGTCCCCATTTCTGACTTCTTTATGTACAGAAGAAATATGGGATTAACTCAGAAATTATGTATTGAAAGATTGCACCAACAGATTGGAAGAACATGTGGATGGTCAGGTGATTAACCTGCTTCCAAGTTTGCTTTGCCTCTGATAGTATTTAGAGGCACTAACCATAATGTTGAACATGTTTTCTGTTCCCTGCCTTTAAATACAGTTACACATACAATGCAAATACATTTTAGGTAAAATTATTGACTGTGGTCTTGTCTTCCACCCTTTCACTTTTTTTTCTCTTGCCTGAGGCATATTTGGGTTTATAAACCCTAAATGAGGTGATCCAAATCAAAACATGGCAACAATACCATTAGACATTATACTTTGACTGCTGAAACAACAAATTAGATCTCAAATGACTAAAAGAAAATATTAGTAATAGACACAATTATTACAATTATTTAAGGAGTAAAAAAATACAATGAAAATACATAGGAAAATAAGAATGGAGTTGAACATTATATTTGACAAGAAAGAAAAATAAAAGGAAAGACATTCTAAAAAATATATAATAATGATTAGAATTAGATTCAAATTTTAAATTTATACAGATCCAGCCGTTCAGAAAGGGCGAGCAATACGGCAGTAGATTGCGATTGAGCGGCTGCACGAGACTATGGGAGTCTGCAACATTTTAGATATTTTCAGTAATGCGACTACAATTCTTTGTAAAACCACCAGGTGGAGCTGTGAAAGCTTAACGGGACGTGTGGAGCATTTGGGCTGTACCAGAAAATGCCTGGATTCAAATCCCGATCTATGCTGAAGGACAATCTTTTTCTAATTATAAAATTTAAGCTGTACAGTACACTGTTTAGACTTTTATTAATTTTAAACTGTTATTATGCTGTAGCTTGTGAACATGATGTGCCTTTTCCAGGTTTACATTCACAGAGAAAATCCAAAGGTAAATTTTGGTATCAGAAAACAAAAACAGTACTGTAATGTAATACTGTAAATGCAGTAATCTAATGTATGCACAGTAGATGGTAGTGATAGCTAAATATGAAAACGTACCCAACAGTATTCTACCCTCTTCATAAATATTTTATGCATTATAGTCTTTAACTTGGTAACTTACAGTGGGTTATGGTTTTAACATGCTTGTTCTAACATTATAAAGTTTACTATACTTCATAAAAAGTTATAGCGTTTGATCCTTTTCTAAGAATATGTAGTAAGAACACTACTTGCTGTAATTGTAAAAAAAGTTGTACTTATTTAATACCACTTCATAGTTATATTAATATGGAATCATGTAACTAAGCAGCTAAAATATCACAAGTGGACATTTCGGAAACATTTTGACATCCGTTTCTTTTTAAAAAATACTCATATTGCTAATGGACAAAGCACTGTAATGTAGCATGCTGCATCCAATGGTTCATAGTGCGATCAGAGCATTACTTTTCGGTTTGTTTCTTATATAGTGAATAAATAAAAATAGTCCACGATTGTAGCTTGTTGTTGGCTCTGGCGTGAATTTGTGTATCTGGATAAATTAAGTGATGGTTTTGTGATTAAGGATTTCTTTGCAGAATTCTTTAGGTTAAACAAAGGAGGGAAGAAGGGTTATTTTTAGAATTTGCACTCCGAGATTGTGACTGATTTAATTCCCCTGATTTAGCTGAAATGGTAAAGAAATCATGCAGTAGTTACATGTATTGGAAGGCGCTCTGTTTTATTAACAGCCATCCGACTCAAACCTGTGTTGTACAGTGATATAGACGTGGGTAATGTCATCCCCATTAAACAATGTGCTTATTGCGCAAATCCTGCTAAACTAGAAATTAGGACAAGAAGAGTATTATTGGACAATGTTGTGTGGATCTGGCGAAATTTCTCTGTAAACTGAAGAGTTTTACTTTGAAACCGTCAAGATCATTGTTTCAAAATAAAAAAACATCAAACCCTATATTGGATGAGAATGTCATGATTGTTTTGCAAGAATGTGAAACATGACAATTTGTTACAGTTACCATCAGGAGAAAAACGCCAATGTAAAAGTCATTTAGAATTTGTTGAAAATAAAAATGTTAAGTTATCTAAAGCTAACTCAGTCAAGAATGAATAGGGAGCTATGTAAGCATGTGTAGGCAGCAAAAGATTAGCTAAATGTTTTAAAAAAACAATTTCAGGTATGAAGAATACAGATCCCTAATTCAATTCCAGCCAAAACCTTTCCCCACACACCCTGCCCCTGCTGCGATTGGAATATGCACAAACAAAGCACTGAACGCTTTACAGTAGATGATCAGGTGTTTCGCAGACGTAGGGATAGTACGTAATTCTGGCTTTATGAACTCACACCTGGGATTCGATTAATTCAAAATAAGTTTTTTTTAAAAAAAACTGCACCAGGTACTAGATCTTGTTTATATTAAAGTTATATCACTGGGCAGTGGAGGACGGTTAGTGGATGGTGCGCTATTTTGTCAGCAACATGTTAATCTGCTTAACACCTGTAGAAAACATGATTTTATTTCTGTATGGAATGCATGTTGCGTTTACAAAATTAAAATGTTTCAAATGTTTCAAATGTTTAATTAAGCAGTAAAAAGAACTTACAGCATACACAAAGACTCAAACTACAGTATGGAAAAACGAGTGTTAAGAAAAAAACAGGACATTTGATTACTGTTTGCCTTATATTTATTTAAAAATAAAAAATAAAAAATAAGATACAATGACGTGTTCCTGCCTAACTCAAACATTGCAGGACTTTAAAAGCTGTAAAAAATGTTTAGATA
Source organism: Atractosteus spatula (assembly GCF_055471065.1). Classification (NCBI taxonomy): domain Eukaryota; kingdom Metazoa; phylum Chordata; class Actinopteri; order Semionotiformes; family Lepisosteidae; genus Atractosteus; species Atractosteus spatula. The sequence continues at coordinate 22,535,806 of NC_142713.1, read as the reverse complement.
ACAGAAAGTCACCTTGCTCCTATAAGCGGCTCTGTTAAGTACAGTTTGTGTTAGCTTTGTCCGTCAGTGAAAAAAATGACCAGGGGCACTTTTCCTTCCCCCCAGGTTGTTTAAAAAAACTCGCTCTTAATGGGCTAATCCTTTAGTCATTCTCTCCGATGCAGTACATTAGCTGGTCATGTGACTAAGGGTGGCTCATTATTTCCCACTGCATTCGGGGGAATGTAGTTTTGACAAGAACCTCTATCTCCATCTATCACTCTCTCACAATTCAATATGCGTGAATGAGTCAAATTAAAAATAAAACGTGTTTATAAAGAAAGTGGATTACAGTACAGTTGGGTATGCGTGATTGACAGCACTTTTAACTACATTGCTGTCAATATTGTAGCAATAGACAGAATGAAACGCTTTGAGATTGTAATGTAGGGCACTCTGACTTTGATGCAGAACAAATAAATGTATTTCCCACAAGCTATACTAGTAACCAGAGAGCAGCTTATCCATATGCTGAAACCACACCAGAACAGTGAAGACATACAGGGTACACCTTCAATTGAGCCAGTCACTCTCTCTGTTGTTTACTAATGTACACTGTCTAGATGCCAATGTTCCTGTTATGCGAACAAGAATAAGTTCTTGCTTATTAAACGCCAAGATTCTGACAGATTTGACTCTATATTCCCGTCATTTAACTGAAATGGATAAAGAAATCATGCAGTTTTATTAGCAGATACACCGACTCAAACCTGTGTTGTACAGTTATATAGACGTGGGTAATGTCATCCCAATTAAACAATGTGCTTATTGCGCAAACCCTGATAAACTAGAAGCATTGCAGTAGGTGATAAACTGTACATTATTTACTGGAGCGCAGTTTAGTTCAAAGAGGGAAGTCCGTGAAGCCCCCCTGTTTATTCGTAATGAACATTGATGTTGACGTCACGGTTCTGTACGGATTACAGAAAAGTGAACGCTGAAACTCCATCAGACATCGTATGTACTGTTTAACCATAGTCAAGGACCAATGCACTGTTCCCTTTCATAATAGGGTTACTACCTGGAAATTAGACACAAGAAGAGTATTATTGGACAATGTTGTGTGGTTCTGGAGGAATTTACAAACTGAAGTTATAGGAGACACGTTGTGTATCGCCCCCTTTTACACTTTTAAGAACATTCCAATGTTAATGTGATATGGAAGATATTATTAATAACTTTTTTAATCTGAAGCTGGTAACTCTATTTCACACCTGCATGTCAAGATCACAGTTTCAAAATAAAAAAAAACATCAAACCTTTGATTGGATGAAAACGTCATGATTGTTACGCAAGGAAGTGAATCGTGACAGTTTGTTACAATTACCATTAGTAGAAGGAAAAGTTGATTTTTTATTTATTTTTGGACGCTGCAGTTGGACCCTTTGCAATGGCTGGATAGTGGGGGGGCTCTCCTTGACATCTGACTCTCCTCCATACACTTAATTGAAAAATGAATAAAAACACCAATGTAAACGTCATATTTACAATTGGTTGAAAAAAAATAGTTGTAAAGTTCTCTAAATCCTTCTCAGTCAAGAACAGCTCCCTATTTTCCTCTGGTTTAACAATCTGCACAGCAAAAGAACAATCAGATTAAACAAGAGAGTGTGATGTCACTTTTTGTCAATGAAAAAATAGTATTTTGGTGTTGATTTAAGTGTCCTTCTTTCAGTTGGATTGCATGATTAGCATGAAAATATGCGGGGTTATTGTTATTATATCTCTATATAATAACATTATCAAATCCCTCAACTCATTCACTTGTCATTATTTTGAAAACATTTTGACATGTTCCTTTTACCTACATTGCTGCCAATACTGTTGCAATAGACAATGAAATGCTCGCAGTTTGTAATATAGGGCACTCTGCATGAGTTAAACTTTGATTCAGGACAAATAAATGTATTTCCCACAAACTATACTGTAGTTGCTTTAAAATTATACAACATCATGTATGCATGTGGCACGTCTTTATTCATGTTTTAAAGCTACAGTATGGAAAAATGAGTCTGAAGAAAAAACAGGACATTTGATTGCTGGTTGCCATATGTTAAAGAGCAACAATGACAACAAAGTATGCTACTGAAAATTAATTCCCATCCCCCCAGCAGAACTGTCTATTCTACATAATAAAAATAGCGGGGTGTAACACTCCTGATATGAAAAGTGTCTCAATGTGTCTCCTCTATAAATCTTCAGCTTACAGACCATCCAAGGTAATTTATTATTAATAATATCTTCAGTATTGCATTTAAATTGGAATGTTTTTTACAAGTCTAAATCCACCTATCTATTTTCTAACCGCTTTATCCAGGACAAGTAACAGTTTCACCAATACTATCTGGTAAAAAATGTTACCATTTGACAGACTTCAGAACGCTTCGACTGATGCTTAAAAATTTAAAATAATGCATACTGTGGTAAATGAGCTATTGAGCACAAACATCTTTCCGCCTGTAAAAAGATTTGCATATGTAGTCTTACCTTATCTGTGTGAAAACAGGAAATACAGAGGGAGTTTAAGAAATCAAACAGAAGTCTTGAACACCCTGTCTCAAACATAGACGTTTAATGAATTGAAGGTTGTGAAAACAGTGACAAGTCACCCTGAACAAAATACAATTTTAAAATACTAGCAGTTTGAAATTATTAGTTATTAATAAATCACTTAACTTAAAAAATGTTGTGATATTTAGAAACACCAATAAATTTAATTTACTGCTCATAATATTTACTATTTTAGTTTTTCAAAGAAATGTTTGTTAATGGAAAACTCATGCCAGGAGCTGGGTTCAAAACCCTGACCTCCACCATGTAAGTCATACGCCAAAGCCATTACACCAACGCACCGCTTGACAACTTAAGCCATAACCGAAAAGGGCAGGAAAAATGTTTTCAAGTAATCACGGGTGAATGAGTCAAATTGATGCAGATGTATGCAAAGAAAGTGTACTACTGTAATAATTTGAGTTTTATAAATATAATTATATCGTTATTAATTTCTTGACATACGCGATTTCATATTTGATTCCCTGTTAATCAAATTCTAAAAAGAATGCTTTTTTTATGGTGATAACAAGTGCAAGTATTCATAGAAAAGGTTAAAACATAATAACTTTTTTTAAAGCATATAAATGAAATATAGTCAGAAGGAGCTAGTAAAAACTTTTCCAAATTAACCACTTAAAATGTTTATAAGGAAAGTGGAATACTGTTGTGTATTTTTTATTTAAACTAACACTACCAGCCAGATGTTCAGAAACTTAATATCTTTATATCTTTTATGAGACATAATGCTCATCTCATTTTTAAGCTCAGCTACCAAAATTACCCTTTATTGAAAATTCCATATTAATATACAGTATCAAGCGGACTTAACATGCACAATAAAGAGATTAAATGAAGCAATCGTTTCACTAACAACCAAGGCACCACAAGTACCACCTGTCCGTCATTTTGGCCAGCCAATCACATACTGTGGAATTACACACTGTTCTGCAAATAATGTCGTGCAGTATGGGGATTTATACTTTCAAACGCAATAATTTAAGAAGCAAAGTCACTGTCTTTCAAACTTTTGCTACTTTAGGACAATTTAGACAACATCCCCTTTTTGGGCAAAGCAGTGTATATAGCCATATACTGTACTGTAGGAAAGAAAAAAAATGTGGAGATAACATTTAAATATCAGCATTCCTAAATTTTATTTCTGTTCTAAAACACAGCCATACCATCAAAAATTGTCTGCGTCTTATGGAAATCCTAACCCTAACCCTAGCTATGCATCTGTTAGGTTAGGGTTTAGAATTCTGTCAAAGAATGAATGCAACCTTCTGTGACGATAAAGTTCTTTTCGGACCCTATGCGGACGACACAATCCGGAATAGTGAGGAAACACTGGGGAGAAAAGTTATGCAGGAATCGGGGATCAAAACAGGGGGCGTGTCCTTGGTGCACTGGTGTTCAGGGGGGGTGAGTCCGGGGCAACCAATCCAGTAATAATCCAAATGGGAAATCCAAACACAAGCAAAGTCCAAAGCCGGGGAGTCCATCCAGGAACAAACAAGATAAAACCTGGAACTGGGTCAGAACCGGCGGAATAGGGACGGGAACGGAGAATAAAACCTTAATGGGACCAGGCGCTTCCAGGTCCCGGACTCGCATGATACGGAGATCAGATGCAGAGCCCGGATTAATGTCAGTGCCTGGCTTTTAAGGTGGACTGGGAACAGGAGACAAGTGCACAAAATCAAGCAAAAAGTGAAAGGGCCGGAGTGCCCTTAAGGGGGAGGGACTACAGTCGTGACACCTTCTACTTATTTGAGTGGAAAATATACTTTACTGAAACAAAATATTAGTCTGAAATGACAAAGCAAACTCCTCTAAGCAAAGAGAATGCATGAACAATGCTACATTTCTATCGCTTGTTAAGTATTCCTTAACTGGAAATTTCATGTTGAATGGTGTTATCAATGCATAGTGTCATGCGAAAATATGCCTTTTTGTAAATATGCCTTTCAAATGCAATAATTTGAGATTGTAGTCACTGTCTTTCAAACTTTAACTGCAAGGGCAATTTAGACAACATCCCCTTTTAGGGCAAAGCAGTGTATACTATATATCTATTAGTAATGAACTGAGATTAAAAATAAAAATTCTTACATACTAGTAGACATTAATTCCATACTGAAAAGTAGAAAGAAGAAATGACACTGAAAATGTTTTTGTTTTCTTCTCAATGTGGAATTATTGTTTTGCAGTTTGCATGCTGATGCAGATTCTTAGTTGTCGCTCTGTAAAAGGTGATTTTAAAGAACAATCTGTTAATGTTTAAATGAAATTCCAACCAAAAGAATTCTGCTGAATAACATTTTTTTCACATAATTAAACTTCAGCTATATTTCGGAAGAATTTTCTTTTTCTATGTATTTCCCTGATGGTTTAGTGGTTAGGATTCGGCACTCTCACTGCCGCGGTCCGGTTGGATTCTCTGTCAGGGAATAGTGCCTCTTTTTTAGAGGGGCAGTGCAGTGGTTCTGTGGCTAAGGATCTGTGTCTGGCTTGAAGGTTGCCAGTTCTTATCTCACAGCTGGCAGAGTAAGGCCCTTAACCCCAACTGCTCCAAGGGCGCCATATACTGTAAATGGCTGACCCTGACCTCTGACCCCAAACTTCCCTCCCTGTCTGTGTCTGTGTCTCACGGAGTTGGGGTATGTGAAAAAGACAAATTCGTAATACAATAAATTGTATATGGCCAATAAAGTGATCTTATCTATCTTATCTTATTTAAGTTATATATACCTTTTTAACTAATAGAAAACATTAAGAAAAGATTAAGGTTGAGATTAAAGGAAATAATGCTAACTTAATTGCTAGTTATTGTAATGAAGCATTAATGACATTTGTATTTCAGACCAAAAGATTAATATGAGGCAAAAGTATAGAATGTCAGCTTCAGAATTTCTCATTTTGAGTCTTAAAGTTCTTGGTTCCTTACCAAATATTCTTTCTCCATTTTGTTGGTCAAGGTCACAGCTTTTACCATATTTTGGAAATACTTCTGCAATTGCCTTGGTGAAAATGAGATAAGAGAACCTTCTTTGGGAGCTTCAGATCTGCTATCAGACAACTTACCAACATAGTGGAGCTGATTGAAGATGATCATGGATTCATAGCTACTGTGCCTGTGGTATCTACTTGGTAGAGAACACTGCTGAAGATGCATCTGTCCTTCCACTTCATATGTATAATCTTCCACAAATGGTTTTGTTAATTAATAATAATTCCTTACACTTATATAGCACCACACTCCACTCAAAGTACCTTACAATAATGGGGTCTCCCCTCCTACAGCCCCAATGTGAAGCACCCAACTGGATGATGCGTAAGCAGCCATAGTGCACCAGTATGTTCACCACACATCAGCTATCAGTGGGGAGGAGAAAAGAATGATGAAGCAAATTCATATATGGGGATTATTAGGAGGCCATGATTGGTAAAGGCCAATGGGAAATTTGACCAGGAAGCTGGGGTAAAACGCTTTTGGGACTTTTAATTACCACAGAGAATCAGGTCCTCGGTTACACCCCTACTCTTTTTGAGAAACACTCTGCGATTTTTAATGACCACAGAGAGTCAGGACAGTTTAGTGTCCCCGTCACTATCCTGGGCATTAGGACCCACACAGACCTTAGGGTGAGTGCTCCCTACTGGCCCCACTAACACGTCTTCCAGTTTTTCCAAGAGGTCTCCCATTGTGGTCTTCTGAATGTCAAGTGTAAGTAAGATTCTTTTCATATGTCTCATTAAATATGTTGAAAATTGTCTAGAGATGCATTTCTGTCAAGGACATAGCACTGCATCATCCAAATACTGCTACTTTAGGAATTTAGGAATCAATATCAATATATAAACCCCAAACCCAACATATTTGAGTCAATATGTACTGTATATCTAATAACTATATACATATAACATACTACTGACACTGTCTGTCTGGGTTCAATTTCTGGAGTGCTATGTGCATGGCGTTTGCATGTTATCCCCATGTCACATGGGTTTCCTCCAAGGGCTCTGGTTTTCTCCAACAGTGCAAAGTCAGATGTGAGTATGTGCTGTAATGGACTGGCATCCCATCCACGATGTATCCCCCCATGCACCCAATGCTTTCAGGGAGAGACTTTAGGCCACCATGACCCTGAATTGGATGAGCAGTTATTGAAAATGATGTGATGTCACATGATGTGATATCTGAAACAATGCGTACATTCAAAGAGTAATGCATATCTTTCTGCATTAATATAGTATGCATTACTTTTGCAGTAGCCTTTCATTCAAACCATTGAATTCAGTACGTTGCTCTTCAGTAATCATCAATTTACTGACATTGGCAGTAGCTGTGTATAATTTGAGCAAAGCAATTAGACCCACTGAGTAAAATTAGTATTTAAAGTCTGCAGATTAGATATGATATGCCATTTACTGCTAAATGAAGGTTTCTAAACTTGCTTTCTAACATTTGCAGAACAGGTGTAAGATCAATTTTGCCTAAAGAGTATTCTGAAATTGTTAAACAAGGAAGCAAAACAGTCAAAGTGTAAGTTACTAGCAGCAAATCTCTATGTTGAAATGAGACGGCCAGTTCTGCCTTTTTTATTTGTTAGATCAAATCCATCACCTTGAACAACCTGTAAAGGGAAATATAAATTATTCCAGTGGTAAGTTTCTTGCTTAAATGCAAAATTTGCTAAGTTATTTATACACCTTCTCCGTTTAAAAAAGATTGCACATTTGCACATTCAATCCATTATTCACCTGGGTTTCTTTAGACATATCTAATTCATGTTATTTCTACACTTAATTTTTACTAAGCATATCAAGCACTCATTATTGTTAAAGTGTGGTTTCTGGTCTCATGCTACATATTTCAGTGAGGAGCCAAGATAGGGAATGTCATTTGGATGTGAAGGAATAGACTAGATATAATGCAGCAATGGAGCCTTCAAACTATTTGTCACGATCGTAATCCCTCCTTTTAAGGGCAATCCGGCTCTTTCTTATTTTGCCGATTACGTGCACCTACCCTCAATCCTGCCCCTCCTTATTTAAGCCTGCCACTCTCGCTATTCTGGGCTCAGCACTGGGAGATGTATGCCTGGAAGCCCACCTACCAGCGGGTCCAGGAGTGACCCAACGGCATAGGCTTCATCACGGCGTCCTGACCATCTGAGTCCAGGACTTGGAGCACCTGGCCTCGTCATCCTGTTTTTATTCCCTGTCCCTGTACCGGATCCCAAACCCATTCCGGTTTTGAACTGTTTTGTCGCTCGGTTGGATCACCCGGTTTTGGACTTTTAGACTTCGCCCCGGATTTCCCCCCTAGATTTCCCCCCTAGACTCCTTGGAGTTGTTTGCCTTGGCCACGTCCCCCAAACACTAGTTCACTGTCGTCACGCCCCCCTGTCTCTCAACCTGCCCTGATCCTCGTCATCTCCTCCCTGTCATCCTTTTCCACTTACTTCCAGATTATACTGTCTGCATAGGGTCCTGAACTACACTTCACGGGAGCCTGGACCGGCTCTCATTACACTACTCACCAGAAAACAATTGGTTACTGTATAACTGTTATAAAAAGCAAAAGAAGCCCCTACCTACATATATCACAAAAATCCTGACCTTAAGGACATGGACACCCACTACAAAAAATCTAGTAGTTAAATACTGGTAGCCAGTAGGATGCTCATGGTATTTCTTTTTTAATAAAAGAAAGAGTTGACTTCTTTAGTTGTTCTGTTAGAAAATCATCATGGAATATCTGTGGAAGAACACTGCTGGAGCAGCTACAGCAACAAAACAATAGAGTTACATAGCTGTCTTAGAAGTGTATAGACAACCAGGTATGAGTCTCACTACACATGTTAATACCACCCAGACAGGAAATGTAAATCTCCTTCATGTCATGTCATACTGTCTGCTGAGCTAAATATGTATTGCATATATAAGTTATCCTGGACAAGGGATGTCTCACTGAAGTTTAGTGGATGTGACTTTTAAGTATCCTTAAGGTATTAGGGAACTCTGTGTTATTACGCATTACAGATGTCACATTTAAAATGTGTGAGGTGTCAGGCTATATACTGGAATAAGCACCGTTACATGATGAACAAACACCTCATCTTGCTGTTTTTATTTTTTCCAAATATTCTAATGCAGGCCAACACTACTCTGTAAACATGCCATTTGGTGCAGTGAATCCTTAAGGTACTACAGCTCCATAAGGCTGTCAGACAAATGTTATTTTAATAATTAAATGAAATGTTTATTAACCCATCAGTGCTAATCATACTGTACCATATGCATATTGTATTAGGGACAAACTTATTAAATAAAATGATAATGCACTACTCCAAATATGACACTAATGTCAAAATACTATACAATATAATTACCTTTATTTAATTACATACAGTATACACATTTATTAGTAATTTTGTATTACAAATGAGAATTTCTCAAAGGGAAACTTCTACCAAGTTCTGTAGATATTTACTTGTAAATCACAAAGCAAAGACAACAGTTTGTCTTAACCTTGATTGATATTAAGAACAACAGCAAAAAAGGCAGAAAGATTACGTAGCAATACTGCAAGGCTATAGTTTATATACAGTCTGTGATCACATCTAATCTCACGTCAATTGCAAAAACAAAAGACAGACTGTAGTGTAGATATAACTTTGTAGAGTAAATAAAGGAGAATTAGACCTGAGTTTTAATGCATTTGAATTTGAACATGCTGACTGACTTGCAAGATCTAATATGGGCTTGGAGGTCATTCCACTACCTTGGAGCAATTCCAAAGGTTGTTTTGTAGTCTTGTTTTCAGGAAAAAGTATAAGTCCTGAAGGGTGAGCAGCAGTATTTTAAATTAGATTGTATCCACAGAGTAATTGTAAGGAAATTAAAAGAGGACATACAGTACATGCTCATTCAGTTTTAGTGAAAATTTAGCAGCTAAACTGAGTATTTTGAAAAAAAAGTTTGGGATTTGTGAGTGCAAAAGGTAACACTGCAATACAATAATCAAGCCTGTAAAAGAAAAAAAAATCATGCACCCTTTTTTGCACTGGGTTTGGAGAGGTATGGGTGGTGTGGTGCCATGGGGGTAGTTGACACCGCATTGGGTGTGGTCAGGCTCTTATTCTCCCCTGTCACACCCCTTTATAAGCTCTTTTGGGTTCCTTTTCTTTATCTTACACACACTCTCCTTCAAGTGTGCTGATCACACTGACCCTCTCATTGGGGTAACAGGATACATGACTCCATATTGCATTACTTCTGGGCCCTTTACCTTCAGAGTCTCAAGTACACCAAGGTCATCCTGTTGTCATCACTGCTTGGAACCTCCTGTTCCCCAGCTCCAACACAGAGCCTCCTGCTCCTACTCTGTCAGTGCACCTCACTGTGCCCAGCCACCACTGCACTATCTCCCAGAGGGTGCAGCTAGATAGACCCCACTCACTTTCCCAATACCAATGTACTGCCAGGGGGAGGGTCCCTCTACCACACAACCCACTCTGGTCCACACACACTAACTCACTCAAACAGCGGACACAGCAGCCCTGCTCTCACACCCTAGCAGGATACTGTCCCTTTAAATCAATGATCTCATAAAGTTCAGTTTCCTCTGTCAGATTCCTCGCAAACTGACATTCCCACTCTTTTCCTCGCAGGCTATTCCTCTCACAATCCCCTCCAGAATTGTCATTCTTCTCCACCCCCTCACGGGGTTACTACAGCAGCTAGTCATTCTTTATTCACTCATATGTGGTGGCATGCTTTTCTAACATCGCCCCGAGTAGTAGCATCTCACACCAGCTACTGTCATGCTTCAGCCCGGCTCTCTCACAGCAGGGCCTCAGCATTTGTCCTCTCACCACTGCAGCGAAAGCAAGACTGAGGTCCTTCCCGCTCTTCCTCCCTTTAAACCACTTCTACACCTGCTGTTCATTCACTTATTTGAGTCAGGTGTGGTTTCCATGGCAACACGTCTCCCTTAATCCGGGGCTCCTCCCCCCACACCAGACACTCCCTGCACTGTACCACAATGGGTACAAACAATGTTATGAAAATGAAACACATCTTTACATTTCAAATATAAATCTTGGATTAGTGATGGATCATTCATGACACTAAAATTCCTGAAATTATTTAATATGATGTAATACTTCTTTAAATACACTTAAATGAATATTAATATGGAATCACGTAAATAAATGGAATTTATATGGTATTTATTTGGAATTTGGTGATAAAAAATTGAAAACGACATTTCTTAATGTCATCAACAATAGTAATTTAGGAATATAAATATATTTATATACAGCAGCTGGTAGTAGTAGAAGAAGGTAAGGTAAAATAAGGTAGTAAAATAAGATACACAGCAATATCTCACCTTCATAAACATTTTCTGCATTCAAAATGTTTCACACTATTGTATAAAACTGTTGTGCATCACCATTTGTAGGGATATTTTGTATCAGATATTACACTGAGTGGAACAGATTTTTTAAATTAAAATTGATCAGATATCTACAACACATTGTATAGAATAAACTGGGTTTAAAAAGCCAGTAATGGTGAGGTGTGGTGGTGTTTGTAATGCTGTGGCACTTGTTCTAGTATGGCGCATGGGACCATATTGCATTTTAAATGGCTGCATCTGTAAAATGCATTGAATGGCCAGTGGCTCCCTACATGTTGATGAAATCCATGCCTTGTACACTGAATTTTCTCCCCTGATCAAGGGCCCTCTTAGCACAGATGTTGGGTGATTACCACAAAGTTCAGGGGTGACATATGGGGTTGCAAGGCAGGTTTGACTGTGTCTGTGACCAAATGGGAGGCTGTGGTGCAAAGTGAGAATGCACAATATATCAATACATCTGGCTGTCTACATACAGTCAGTTGATCAATGGGTTCTGAGGAGTTAGCTCTGCCCACATTATCATGACACTAACATCTTCCCTGAGAATCATGAGCCTATTTAAGGAGACTTTATAAAGCTCCAGTTAGAGAACTCAGGAGAAGGAAGGATTGCAAGAGAGATTGCAGCAGTCGGACCCAAGAGAGGATTAAACTGGGAGACCATGGACTGAGATCAGAGAAGGAAAGCCCCAGCATCATCTTCCTCCCACTCTATGCAAAACTGGCCTTAGAGACAAATGGGGAAGTGGGGGAACACAAGGGACACATTGTTCAGGATGCCAGGGCTCCAGGAGGATGCCTGGAACTTCATTGTTTCTTTCCTGTGGTTTTAGGAAGCATACCGGATTTCTGATCAGAGCTGGTTCTATCGCACGGCAATACTAGACTTTTGTTTGAGACATTTAGTTCTCCTAACTGGAGTTGTTGGACTGCTCTATGAGTAAGTTGTGTCAGGAGTTCTGTGCATTGGGTCAGCAATCATAGGAATTACTATGTTATGGAGTTAAGTTTATATGGGAGGGAATCAGTGACAGTATAAAATTACATATGATGACTGTCTTGTAAGGTCTTTGGATGCACTGGTGGTTCTTGAAGATAAAAAAAAAATCTGTGGCAAGGGGAAAAAGGATCCTAGCCCCATTATGATTGCTAGGTCAGCAGCACAGCAAAAGCAGTTCCTAAAATTAAAGGTCATCCATTTTGTGACACTTCAGTGATATGAAAAGATCTGAATCCAGTTAACAATCCTTTTTTGCAGATGAGTGAACTTGTATCTGGACAACACCCATTCTAAAAGTTTTCCCCAAACTATGAAATTAGATATTTTTTTTATGTACTGAACAAATCAATGACTACCTTTTGCTTTGATAGAGGAATATAAACTGCAACTTAAACACAATGTAAACAATTCCAGTTCTTTATTGATAATATGCATGAGAATAGGGCAATGAATTGCATAAAAACAAAGCAAAACAGTGGGCATAGGAGCCAATGTACTGTAGCAGGTTTCATTTTTTAGTGGTCATTTTAGATAGGTGAAGTGGAGTGACTGCATGAATAGCATTATGCTTGAAAGTTATAAGCAGTTTTTGAAAGTTTAATCACAAGATACGTTCTTACTTCTGCTGTTACTTTAGACTGAAAATTTGCATAATTAAATTGACTCCGTAAGAGTGGTTTTCCTGGATTTAACAGGTTAACCCTTTTGTGTTCACCTTGACATCTACTGTATCAGATCATACATTGTGTGTGCCGACAATATTCATATATATCTCAAATATATGTTATTATATTATATTATGGAGTTACACAATTGAAGGGAACTGAAACTTATGTTTTAATTTTTTTAAAGAACGCTTTGCTGTGATAGAGTTTAAAAAGAAAAAAAATAATTTAATCAGTGACATTATTGGACGTAGTGTATTGTAGTTTTACATCAACAATACAGAGATAGACCAATTAATTTTTAACACTGATAGAGCCATGAGATCATCAGCAATAGTTTGAAGATGTGTCAGTAAATGAGACATGAATTACATATAAAGTATAGTAATATATCATAAGCATTGATTCATGTATCAGAGGAGAACAAGGTTGAGTATGGTAGATCTAGTGGATAGAGTAAGTAAGCATCTATGACAAATACCCCTAAAAAAGCAAACTGGGTAGAATACTTGTTGCGTGTTAACACCTTTGCTGAAGGTACAGCGTATAAAATTGCAACCATATTAATGAATCCCAAGACCACATACTGTACCCTAGAACCAACCATATTCCTATTCAAGCCAACCAGAAGGCTTTTAGAATCAAATTAAAGAATGACACAAGGGAAAGCGTTTCTTATATTCATGTGTGTAATATGGAGGAAACAAATAGGGAAGGCATACCTTAATAATAGCTGTCTGATTAAAAGGTGCTAATTTAGCTATATAGGTCTCAAGCTCATGTGATATTACTTTAGCACACATCTTGGGATCAGAACACATCAGTAAGACAGAATGATAGGTCATACAGAGTGAAGGATCTTTTTCTTTCTTCAATAACACAGATATAATGATAGTTATAGCATTACTACAAAATGAACTGTGTCATTTCAAGCAGAAGGAGACCTAATTGGGGTTGAAAAGTCAAATACAATTATGGAGTAATGTTACCAATGCCACGTAGTTTACCGTTTGTCTTCTCTCGCACAACCGTTTTAGCTGACACAAGGATAAACTGTAGGTACCTGTAGTAAATCTACTATTCTTTGCCACAAAAGACAAGGTGAATGAAGGTGATAGAGATACATCCCGCAATCTCCCTGTTGATTCTGAATGTCTAAACAATGAGTAATGTGACAATACCGTGCCTATCTATTATAATGACTTTCAGTATAAGTGTTCAGCAGCATATAAAAACATCTCTTCGTATATTGGCGTGGTTATTCAATAACAGCAAAATAAAATACTAGAATTGTGTACCATAGTAAAAATAACTTGTGGAAAAAACATAGTCTTTGGAAGTGTCCATTAAAAAATAAAAGCAATTTAAAGGCAACATATCTCTAACACATCCAGAACAGATATATAGTAGATTCTCCATGCCTTAGGTACTGAAGACCAATCATTTATCTTTTCAAAATCTGATCTCTCAAATATTGAAGCCAGCATTATATCTTCATATATTCAAATATGCCAGTTAATCAATTTCTGACTTCATAATAGATTTCTAAAAAATCCTAAATTAAAGCAAGTGAATTCCTAGTGAAATCAAAGTACTCTTTGTTTTTATTTTTGCAGGAGAGAAGGCTGCCACTTAGTAATATGTATTATCAAACTTAAAAATATCTTTATTTATGCTCCTGTATAATTGAAATATCTATATGTTTTGTCTAGGACAGGAAATGTAAAACATGTATAATACTTGGTATAAGAAACCTTAGATTGGGTATCAAAGATCAACCACACCATTTATCAAAATAAATCTTTGCAAAATCTAAAAATAAAAATTAGAAATACATACAGTACCTTAATCAATCAGAAGAGCTGTAACAGGGTTATAATAAACATAGAACAAAAAGTATGGAACCAATAATGATAATTACCATCTTAATCAAAACCTTGATTTAACCTAATAACACTGTAATCAAAATCTTGATGTAACCTACAGTATACAACTTATGTTCAGTCATAATGAGTACAGAAACAGAAAAGGTGTCTATTTGTACCCACAGTTATAACAAATACATGCTGCACAGGATATTAGTTTTCTTGAAAAACTGTGCTGTTGTTTCATATGATCTGATAAAGTGAACCCCTCACATGAAGTCTGATGAAAGCCTGTTTTGTTTGCCAAAGAAATGCTATTTTGCAACATGAAATACTTAGATCATCAAAGAGTACAAATATCACAACCTCCCTTGGTGTTTTTTTTTTATTTCTGATTTGAAAGTAAGTCTCATCTGGGCCATACTTCAATGTATTAGTCTGTTTAAAAAAAAAATGAGCATAAATTCCTCATCAGAGAAAAATCACTTTTTAAAAATTAACTCTTGGGAATTTTTTCACCCTAAAGCGTGGTATCCATAGATTCTGTGTCCATTGTACTGCCCAGTAATGCTGTGCCAAAGCTGGAAATCTTACAGGGACTGCGTCAAAAATAATCCAAATGGATCATTTCACTCCGTTCACATTATAGGAGTGACTGTGTGGATGTTGTCGAATGCTGAACATTCTCCCAATTGACAATCTTGTGTTCCAGAATCCTTGGTTTCATGAGTATTTTAGTAGCCTTTTTTGTTCCCTTTCTTCATCTGAAATCAAGTCTGGTGAAAAAGCTGGAGGTATTAAAAACACAACAGACATGGCGGTTATTAACTGGATTCCTAATCTCCCCTACCAGATCATCATTCCAGTACACTAATACTGCGATGTCCTTAAATATCCTTCTTGACAGAAGTTAAGATATACAGTAGTACAAGATTTAAGAAGACCACCATCTGAATGGGAATTTATTTTATCAAACAATATAAAATATGTAAGGCAGTCAAAGCTCCAATTTTGCATCATGATTCTTGAAAACAAAGTGGGAAAGTTTTACCCAAGTCATATTTCTATTTTGATCTAAGGAACAAAAATGAAACTTTTAAACAAGGTTCCTGGAAATGACAAGGCATACATATTTGACAACCTGCACACTGTTGAGATTCATTGTATTTTGAACTTAATCATATCTATTTCTAGGAAAAAGCATAACCGGACTTCAGAGCATGTCATAGCTTTCCAAGGAAACCGTAGTCCCACACATTTGGTTCTATTCTCAAGCTGTTAGTTTTCTATGACAGTTAATCTTATCTTCTGTTCAGAAATGGAAAAATCTGGAAAGCAATGTGTACTATATTTGAAGCAGTGAAATTAATATTTTCTTGAAGTCTTAAAATATACTTTATTTTTGGTACATTTTATTAATACTTTCTATTAATACCTTACAAAATAGACAACGAATAATTGTTAACTAATAATTCCTGTTTACTGTCAACTTAAAACATAAAAATGAAAACATTTGAAGTTGACCAAAATATTCAATGTTTACAAAAAAAAATATCTGCAGTAATATTTTATGGGTCTTTATTATTTACAGATTATATATTATCTAATCAATGCATATCCCTGGAAAAAGAATATATTTAGAGGCACATACTGCAATATCCGAGGGGGTAGTATACAGGAGGACTGTTATTTTCTGCACCCCGTTTTGCAGCTTATCCCAACTTTTCACCTAATCGTGGAAAACAAAGGAAGGAACCCAGGAAGCAAGAGGTGGCATGACGTCTCCCAGACTAACACGGCACGGCTGAAGACATCATGTCAGCCTGTATAAAAGGAACACCTAATAATGGATGATCACCCATTACACAGGCCAATGTTGAGTTACATAATTCCATATTAATATTCCATATTAAGTGGATTTAAAGAAATAGAGTAGAGAAAGATAAAACGAAGCAATCACTAACATCTAATGCACCGCAACTGCCATCTATTGATCTTCTGTGGCCAATGATTCACACAGCCAAATTACACCGTGGCACAGCGCAGCGCGGTGCGGTGAAGCCAGTTTAATGCAGCTATGAGCTTTGCCACATGTACTGAATTGCTTTTATACATTACTTGCAAAAGTCTTCACTACATAAATATTTGTAGAACAAACACACACTTCAGGACATTTCTGCATCAAGCTCCATGCCATGCAGGTAATCTATATTTCCATTTTAGTTCACACATAACATTATATCCTTCAATATATTGATGCTGGATACCATGAGTTATTACATCTTGATATCATCTATGGGGTTGTCCAATAGTGATGGTCTGGGCAGGACCAGGAGTGTGTAGTATAAAGAATTTCATTTGTAATGATTGCAACCTGACTGCATGGTGAGACACTGATCATATACTGGAACCTTACTTGCTCCCCTTCATCCTGACATGACCACTTGACAGCAGGACAAAACATGTCCTCATGCTGCTCATATAGCAGCTTTCTTTTGACAGTTATGTCGTGGATGCCATACTCACCAGAGTTGACTATTTGTGGGATAGGCTGTGGCATCTGGGGTTCAGAGACCAAGGAATACGCACATGATTGCCTCCACTTCATGAGAGGAATCTGATAATATCCCACAAGATGGCATCTGCAACCTGGTGGAAAGGATGTATCACAATTTACAATAATACAATTTGTATTATTTTGAATCAACCAATGTCTATTCAGCAAAATGTAAAGGTTTCTGCTACAGAAAATATATTAAAGTTATAAGTGGCATGTTTCTTTGGGCACTCAGAATATGATCAATATACCTACTGTACAAATTACTTGAATTTCCTAAGGCACTTTCTGATTAAAGTTAGAGTAGGGAGCTACATCAGCATGTGGGGCCACAAAGACAAAGACAAAGTAGAGATTAATTTCATTCTCAAGTACAAAAAAGAAAAAGAATGCCTTGCTGTTGATCTCTCTTTAGTTGCAAGGAACAATTTACAGCTGAACAAAGGTTTAAAGCAAAACGTGTTTTATTTTCTTTCCTTGTACTTTTCAGTGTGGAATGAACCACCGTCAACCAACTCTTACTTCTAACTTTTTATTGATACATTATTTATTATCCACAGTCCTTTTTAAATTTGTGATGAAAAGTAAATTACTTTTGAACAGGCAGTGTAATTGTCACGAATCTTACTCCAGCGTGCACATCCCCGCGTGCACACCTGCGCCGCTTTTAGCAATCAGTCCATCACTCCCCGCTCTCTCATATATACCCTTTCACTCCGTTTACTCCTCGCTCACTGTTGAGATAGCCTTCCACTCTCTCTTGTGCGCTTTATTTTGTCTCTGTTTACTGGATACCGACCCTGCTCGCTTTTGACCATGATTCCGTCTCTACTCGTGTTATTTGGATTTGGACACCTCGCTGCCTCGATTTCTGGATACCTGACCTTACTCTGCCTCCAACCCCGACTACGTCTCTGCCTCACGTCTTCCGGATTTGGATACCCCGCTGCCTGACCTCTAGTTTACCGACCTCGCCTGGCTACCCCAACCTCGTACCTTGTACAGTACCACAGCCTTTGGAAGTCTGACATTACTCCTATTTGCTCCGCATAGGGTTCGTTATTTTCCACCAGTTCATACACTTGAGTGTGACAGTAATCTTTTAAAACATGTAAGTAATTATTATAGCTGTAAGCACCAGAAAAATGTTTAATCTGATTAACTGATTAATCAAAGGCCCCCCACTCCAGCAAACCCAATTCTTTCTTGTTGATTCTTAATCTGAGGTTGACTTTCCAATTCTAACAGTATGCAAACACGGTTATGTTAAATAAATTAATTTAATGATGTTTTCACATTTTATGTATGCTTGGACTAATTCAGGCAACAGGGCAAAACACGTTCTTCTGCTTTTAATTTTTTCTTTGCCTTCTTCTGTCTTTGTGAAATACTTTAGAAGTCCAAATAAATGCTCATCCTATATGTATTATAACCAGTCATGATTAATATATAATTTAATAGATACTTAGTAGGACAACAGTGTGTAATACCGATTTATGTAATAAACAGAGAAAAAAAAATCGAAATATTAAAACATAACAGCTTTTCCTCCCAGGTTTATAAGGTTATTGTTACACCCCGGCAGGTCAGAGCTCTCAGCCCTCAGTCTCCTCAGAGACAGGGTACTGTACATTTGCATGAGGAGCTTAACACTGCCCAATTCTACATGCTCCAAATTCAGCAGGCTGTCCCAACCACCTGCCACTTGTTAACATCGATTAGCACTGTATTTAATACCCAGAGAGCCACTGCATAGTGTTTGGTTATTGAGCTGCTCTCAGCACATGCTCTATCCTGACCTGAGTGTTCTGTTTTACAGTCCCACCTTGTCCTGCTGCTGGCAGTCTTCTTCAGTTTTCAGTCACCTACCGTACCTGCACAGCTCCAGCTGTGTTTGTCTGTTCTTCCTGAGAAACTTCTGAGCCTTTTGTCAGTTCCTGAGGCTTCGGGTCTTTCTGTCAGATCACATATCTGCAGTTGCGTCAAGCTCTTTTGTACTTTATTTTCTACCTTTCAAATAAACTAGTCTGAGCCAGGCATATGGATCCCTTTGTTCCTCACAACGCTGCCTGCTATTTGGCATCTGGCCACAGAATAGCGATTATAACATGGTTTTTGTACAGGGAAGAGCCACAGTTACTCTTTAATCATAAATGTGTAATAAATTTTAGTAGACATGAGTTTTTATTACTTTATTAAGTTAATTGCTTAAATTAAAACAGGAAAAATCTATTCTTGTCCTTGCAATTTACATGGTGTTTGTATTTTCATTTCAAAAGATCTTTGAAATACATAGTTAAACCATTCATCTTACTTTGTGGTCAAAGTAAATTGTTCCAATTACTTATAAATGTACAGTATGTTTTAAGATCAATGCCTAAAACCCGCTGGAATGTGGATCTCCAGGGCCAAGATTGATCACCCATAATTGAAAAAAAAAAGACATTAATTGACTTAAAAAAACTAAATATATGCATAAAAATGAGAATCTAATTTTTGTAGAAACAACATGAAAACATTGCTAGAAACATTTAAGGAAAGAAAATGCAAACTTTTATATATATATACGGTATTCAGCTGTTTTGTTTTCTTTTTATTCCACATGAACTAGACATACATCAACTTTTCTTTTGCGAATGCCACAGCAGGACATCATTTTAAAAATAGTTCAAACTAAAAAAGAGTTTAAGCACTCTGTGTGACTCACACTACAATTCGCAATTCCCACATTCCCACTCCCACTCAAACCTACACAAAGTTTTATCAGTGAGTTGAAGATGGCAGATTAATTTAAGGTAACTACTTTTTTCATAGTTTATTTTAATACTAAAAATTGTCTACAACATTGCTATATTTCTTCTTGGGGATGTTATTTCTGTGTTGATCTCCTTACAATACACATTCAGAAAAGCATAGTGTCAATATTTAATACCTGAAGTGTACTGTGATGTCTGATTGGAATTGATGATTTGCAATTTACCTAGTAATACAACACATTTTAACATCAAATATGTAGCTCATGTTTTGGGCATAAGCTCATGTTCTGATCTAGCTCATCCCCTTTCCTGAAGGTACATACAAGAAAAAAAGTTTGAATATTGAAAATAAACTTTATACTGTATATATACTGTATAATTATATATACAGTAAATTAGATTGTCTAATATAGCTCATTGTTCTTATCTTTAACGTTTAGCTTACTTTTACTGTGTATATACCCGATAATTAGCCCATGAACCTGTGATTAGCGTAACATTGTATTCATTGTTTATGTTGCTCAGAGACAAAATAAATGCCAGTTAAGCTGTATTATAAAGTGTATATAAAGCCCACAAATAAGCAATGGTACTTCACAGGGATGAGAACCAAGAAAAAGATAAAACCTTGAGTGGGTAACAAAGATTTACTTGTTGCTATTAGCATGCTTCAAGTCAGCATGTGACAGAAATTGCTCATGGATCGAGGCTCTGTTTTTGAAAAATCAGCTTAGTCTAAAGAAACAAACTCTGTATGAGATATAACACATCTGGGACCACAGACCAACCCCAGCTGTCACAATGAACTGCTGTAATTGTTGTCTTCATATTATTCATATAATTGTTTTCTTCATTTTGGAACTGCTACTGCATCATAGCGGCAACAGCTCAAACATCCACAAAACAGCAGAATAACCACAGTACACCATCTGGAAGAACACATTTGAATGCATTAGAGATAATTCAATGGAAGTGCCTTGATGACTGCACATCAAAATGGTCATCATCTGTGGACCAAGCAGCATCTGAGGTGGCAGTAAAGTGAGTGTTGGAGTGCTCTCTTCGGGTACACTTTGCCTTTGATAAACCAGGTGGAAAATATTTTTAGTTAGAAAATATATAAAGATGTGTAACTCTGTTATGCTGTCCTTGGCAATCATTGAGAAAACAGAGGTGTATTAATCTTCGTTATGACAACTTAATTACACACAAGTATTAAAAATAGAATTAATGTGCATATCTTTAGCACATTTATAACTGCTCTGCCCATTTCAGAGTCGAGGGGGGGGCCAGAGCCTATCTACTGCAGGTGCATGGCGAGGTACACCTTAGTTGGGATCCCAGTCCAAAGCAAGACACACACAGACACACTCACATTCAAATCAGGGCAAATTTTTCAGAGCTACAGTACGTAACCTTCCAGTATGCTATTGGACTGTGGGAGGAATCCGGAATACCTGGAGTAAACCCACACAAACATGGGGATAACATACAAACTCTACACAGATGGCACTCGAGGTCCCAAATTGAACCCGGGGCCCCAGTGATGTGAAACAACAATGCCAACCACTGCACAACCGTGCCACCCATGTTTTAACACTCACAACACAAAATAATTAACTTTACCTTAACTATTGAAAATACAGAATATTTCAACTGACATGTGATTCAGAGAAGAAAGCAAAGTGACTTAGATTATATATCTCTGTCCTGTACCATGTAAATTCAGGCGTACTGCAAACCTTGAAACCCTTTCTTTAATACCAAAAGGCTGTTATAAATGTTTGCAGTTTTTGTATTTCTTACCTATATTCTCATAAACATCACCCCCCCCCCCCCCTTTGGGACACATTACCTTTTCATTCCTTAATGAGACTTAACAAGTGCAGTGTAACAGGATCCTGTTCCTGTTAGATTGCACTGCATGTGCAGGATTTTTTGTTGAGGAAATAACCTTGATCTCTACCTTTAGTGTTCTTCAGGCACTGGATTGTGTCAATCTTCTTGAATGTCTAACATCAATATTGATTTGATTACATATGAGAATATTTTGTACATAGTAAACTATTTAGAACCTAACAGTCCAGTGCTAAATGCAATAACTGTATTGCAAAATAGAATGACTATAAAGACTATCAGTACACTACATTCAGTATCTTCTCATTTTCTCACAAAAAAGTAATAATAATAATAATTGCTTACACTTATATAGCGCTTTTCTGGACACTCCATTCAAAGCACTTTAAAGGTAATGGGGACTCCCCTCCACCACCAATGTGCAGCATCCACCTGGATGATGCGACGGCAGCCATAGTGCACCAGAGTACTCACCACACATCAGCTATCAGTAGGGAGGAGAGCAGAGTAATGAAGCCAATTCATAGATGGGGATTATTAGGAGGCCATGATTGGTAAGGGGCAATGGGAATTTTGGCCAGGACACAGGGGTAACACCCCTACTCTTTTCGAGAAACGCCCTGCGATTTTTAATGACCACAGAAAGTCTGGACCTCAGTTTTATGTCTCATCCAAAGGACGGCACCTGTTTACAGTATAGTGACCCCGTCACTATACTGGGGCATTAGGACCCACATGGACCACAGGGTAAGCGCCCCCTGCTGGCCCCACTAATACCTCTTCCAGTAGCAACCTTAGTTTTTCCCAGGAGATCTCCCATCCAGGTACTGACCAGGCTCACACCTGCTTAGCTTCAGTGGGTTGCCAGTTGTGAGTTGCAGAGTGATATGGCTGCTGGCAAGCAGATGTCTATTTTTACCTTAAATGCTGAAAATTAAGAATAATACATCTCCCTCAGGTAAGAGTCCTTCAAAAAGCTAAATCAAAATGCTCTGTTCCTAGATTCATAGCAATAAAGGTCAAGATTAGGTATATACAGAGTATGTTTCCTTATAATTAATTAAATAATTAAGATGGCTGCATAAGGTAAAGAACTTTCACTTGAAATAAAAAGCTTGTAAAAAGCTCATATTCACATTTTACAAGTTAAAGAACACAGTCAAATTGTGTCATTCAGGCACTTCATTATCAGACTAGAGAAAAAAATGACAAGTTAGGCTAGAATTTAATGATCTTCACAATGAAAGTGTTATTTAATAAATAAATAATAAAACAGAGATACCATCTCACTAAAGGTATCTTCTTCACACCATAATTTAAGGACTTCACTGATTAAACGCTGTGGCACATCCTTAGAGAACACCTCATCATACATTATTAAGAAAAATATAAAAACTTTTAATATTTTTTGCAAAGAATTGCATATTCTGTACTCAGAGGTAATTGGTGTAATAAGGTGTACACTGCAATGGAGAGTATGATAAGTGAGTAAACTTGAAAGAAATATTATGTGTTGATTAGGTATATTCAATTAAAGGTATACTAAGTGCAAGTACTGTATACAAGAAGTCAATTTTGACTATATACTACAGTATATGACTAATGTATACTCTAGTTAACACACCACATACAACTTACTCAAAAGTTTCAACTCTTGTCCATTCAGTAATTGAGAATATCTGATTTAGCAAATTAAAATACAGTTGTAACCTTATTTTAGTTTTGATGTTTTGACAAAACCTCTAAACCTAATTATAGCTGGAGCCTTAACGTAACAGTCTTCTAATTGCTTTCTTAGACTTTGTCTTCAATTCAATCAGAATCTACAAGTGACTAATCTTGTCCTCCAAGAATCCAAAACTAGTCCAAAACATCTCCTGTTCCTAGTTTCTTCTTTTTAAACAAAATTATTGATCACATGTATGGATGTCTACTAAACCTGATGTATTACATACCCCTGTGCTTTAAAGTCTGGCAGCCTAGGGTTACAGATTCAATAAAACTAGATCTCCAGACTGCTTTTTAAGTACTAGTAGAAATATACAGTAGATTCAATAGCATTTTGGTATTAAAAAGATGCTTTTTTGTGATGTTTTTAATAATTTTGTTGCAAGGTGTAACACAAGGCATCGCATCACATACTGTACAGATGCAGCCATTCAAAACGGGTGGGGTATTTCACGGTATACCCCGGTGGGCGTGTCACATCAAAATGCAGTTTCACGCAGTATCACGCGGTGTATCGCGTCATTTGACGTCATACCGGAAAGTATCCGGAATCACCTTGTAAAACCGCCAGGAGGAGCTAATAAAGCTTAAACTCTCATGTACAGCATTTGAGCTTTTAAATTTAAACTGTGTATCACAGCATGTTAATCATCAGTCATTAAAAAGTTAGTATACTGTATTTTATGAAAGCAAGATTGCTCAGTTGGGCAAAAGTACACAACCTACCTTTATCATAAATATTTTAATTATGCAGAAATATTTTATGCATCAAAGCCTTTACCGAAGATATTACTCATATTATTAATAATGAATGACCTTGGACAAGCTGTAAACTCAAAGTATTAGGCTGGTCCACATTATTTGTAACTGTCATTTTAAATGAAAAAACGTTATTTTTTCATCGACAAAAAGTAACACCACAGCATTTCGTTGATCTAACTAACAAGGACAGGACATTAGCTAGCCAATATGATAAAGGAATAAATTACTTTTTTTGTTTATTTCTTTAGCACATTTATTTGAACATTTCCATCGATTGTACAGATGCAGCCATTCAAAATGCGTGCGTTATTTTGCGGCATACCCCGGTGGGCGTGGCGCGGCATCTCGCAGTGTCACGCAGTGTGACGTGTTAATCGCGCGTCATTTGACGCTCTGCCGGAAACTATCCGGCGTCACCTTGTAAAACCGCCAGGGGGAGCTTAACCTCTCATGTACAGCATTTGAGCCTTTAATTTTGAACAGTGTATTACAGCATGTTAATCTTCAGTCATTAAAATGTTGGTATATTTTATGAAAGCAAGATTGCTCAGTTGGACAAAAGTACACAACCTACCTTTATCAGAAATATTTATGCATCAAAGCCTTTACCGGAGATATTACTAATAGTATTAATAATGGATGACTTTGGACAAGCTGTATACTCAAAGTATAATTTCTTTAGCACATTTGTACAAGCACTTGGAATCTGTCCAAGCCATACTTTGTCAGGCATTTTGTTTTACTTCAACGGGCATAAAAACTTCCTTGCTTTTAACAGGGCGTTTCATAATTTCTAACTACGAAAATGATTTAAAATGCGACACCTATCATTCAACTAGAGCTTAAAATATCACAAGGAAAAATACACACCGGTATTCCATTTCTCCCTAAACATTGTAAGCTTCGAAGTCTTTAACTAACGTGATACCGGAGTCAACAAGCATACTTTTAGAATTTGATTAAAAGGGAATATAATATGGAATCGCGTATCTCAAGAATTTAATAACGGTATGATTATATCCATGTACTGCGGCAGGGCTGTGTAGGGCTGTTTCGCCTGCCTGCTCATGCGAGCTGACTGTAGCCGACTGGTCTAGGTGCGTGCCTGCCAACGGGCAGGGTGTGTGCTCGAATCCAGCTGGTGCTGAACCTTCCAGTTTTATTTATTTATTTTTTAATCGCGTAACATATTACCGTATGCAAACTGTACTGTATACAGTATGTATATGTATATTTAATGTCTTAATTGTGCCCGTTTAATTGAATTTTAAAAAATTATTTAACACGAACATTAAGCTGTTTACATCTTCCGCCTGAGAACAGTCACCCGTTGCTACCCAACGCAGAATGGTGATTGGCTGACACCATCTGACACCCCTCTGATTGGAGAAAAAAGACGTGCTAGTTTGCTATACATACTGTAACAGGAAGAGGATTTCTTTCTATTCAAAACGTGTACTTTAAAAGTTTAAGAAGTAAAAACCTTACAGCGTACACAGATTTCTAAACTGATCAGGATCGTTATCTTTGTCTTATGCATAACAATATTCACCGCTCTGTGCAGCAAATTAATAATAAACTTTATTTTATATAGCGTTTTAAACGAATAAGTAATTAGATTGCTCATAAACCTAATCACTTGCTTTTTCTTTTTATTTAGGCTCAGATTTCAACTATAGATCGTATTATTAATACCCTTGGTGATACCCCTTGGTGTTTCTCTCGCTCTCTCTCGGGTCACCTGATCATTAGCTCGAAAGATTTGAGTGCTTTGTGTATATTCTAATGGTAGTGGGGGCAGGGTGTGTGGGAACAGGTTTGGTTGAAATTGCATTGGAGATCTATGTTCTTCACACCTGAAACATTTTCTCTGAAAGCATTTTCTTCGCTGTTTAACCGATCTTGTTACAGCATGTTACAGTTTACTATTATTAACCATATTAATTTTAAGTGCTTAATGTAAAATCTTGTAAAAATATATTTTCATTGTTCAAATATACATTAAGTCTGACTATCATATAATAAGTTAAATACAAAACTAAAGAAAAAATAGGGTTAAATATAATTCAAAATATTTTGCTAACAATGTTAACTGTTTATGAATAATAAAATGTATTAGCTAAGGCGTAGGATGGCACAGTTGTTAGTATGTTTTTTGTTTTGTTTCTTTTTCATAAATACAACAGTAGTACCTGATGTCTCAGTGGCTTTCAAAATTAAATTATGCATGCAAACCTGTGAACTAGAAAGATAACTAAGATATCCATCCATTTATAATGGTGGCAAAGTGGTTAGCATTGCTATCTTGCAGCACTGGGGTCCTAGGTTCAATTCCTGCCATCCTGTGTGTGTGGGGTTTACATGTTCTCTCTGGGTTACATGGTTTTTCTCCATATGTGTGATATGACTCCCTCTCGCACTCCAAAACATACTGGTAAGTTAATTAGTTTATGGGAAACCTGGCCCTGGTCTGTGTGTGTTTGTGTCTGTCTGTCCTGTGATGGACTGGCGCTATGTCCAGGGTGTATTCTGCCTTGTGTCCGTTGCTTACTGGGATAGGCTCCAAATCCTCTGTACTGGATAAAGAGATTAGAAATGGAAGTAAAGGCACTGTGTGGATGGAACTATACACAGTGTTAGAAACCCACTATGAAATGGCAGCATCTCACTGAGAATAAAATATTTTTTACTGCTGGCTTAAGGAAACAGCCTTTCCACCTCTCTTGCACATCAGTATCCATACCTAGTTATTTAAACAAATTGCCTCTAATTATAAACATCTTAATATGCTGGCTCTGTGGATCCGCATCAGCTATGTTTGCCCATTCCTTCAATTCATGTGCATCCAACACACAGTTCAATGCCAGCAACTACACATAATCTAAAATACAATCCTTATTTCAGTATCTATGTAAACATATAGTCTGTTAACTTCATCATCTTCATCAAAAGTATGCCTAACCCCATTAGGAAGTGTTCTTGTTATAAGTGTATTCCTCAGCTTTCCCCAAACTATCTTCTTCTTGCCAACATCTCTAGTCTTTTATCCTGCAATAACTCAGCCAACACTTAAATCTCCAAAAGCTGCTTGTGTTAATTTCTTTAAATCACAAATATCATGTGTAAATACTGGCCATGTAATACTCTGCATTGTGGAATAATAGTTTATTTTAAAGGGAACTAGACTAAACTAGAGAAACTAAGAACTAGAGAAATCAAGAAAGGCTTTTTTTCTAGAATTAATAAATGCACATCCTGTTCACTGGGGAAATTAAATCCACACTGAGCAATCTTCAATATGTTCAGAATATGACAGCAAGAATCCTATCAGGGATGCATTACACCTGTTTTCAAGTCCTTGCACTGGTTACCTATCAGATTTCGAGTCAACTTCAAAATCCTTATCCTCCTTATATACTGTCCTACAACTGGTATTATTGTTCTCCGAATTATTGTACTTGACATGACTTCATTCAGCCTTTCCTGAACGTCTATGACAGGCAGAGTGAGTGCTGTTTCTGGTGCGATCTTTTACAGCTGACATTTCACTGTTTTAAACGAACAAGAAATTAGATTGCTCATAAATCACTTATTCTATATAAACACAGCGTAATTGCCCTCCGAAAATCTTCTTTTTCTTGTTCGTTTTAGAGACCTTGATCGAAACTGATTTTAGATGTCAGAAAGAATTTATTTTCTCTGTATTTCCTACATTGCTTTGTCAAGATTTTAACTTTATATCTAACTTTATATCTAGGCTCAGATTTCAACTATAAATCGTACAGTAATTAATAGCAGTAAATACTGATGTTTATACATAAAAAAGTCATGCCTTGGAGTCATGCAAAAAGTCATGCCTCAAGAGCACAGCAAAGAGTGTATTAAAAGACACTTGTATTTATCAACGCTTTCTTTTCCGTATACCAGATTTTATGGAACCACTTCAGAGGGGTGTCAGCCAGTCAGATTCCAGGATTCGGCACTTTAAAGGAAAAATACACACCGGTATTCCATTTCTCCCTAACGATTTTAAGCATCGAAGTATTTAACTAGCATGTGAAATAGCGTGTGAAAAAGTGGTAGTTTTAAGCTTTTCTGCTAATATAATATGGAATCGATATTGATTTAAATCGTGTTCTGATTTAAATCGCAAACGCGTGTTTAATTATATGTGTTTTTTAATCATAATCAGGCTAATGCAACATAAATTGATACAGTATCTTTGTCTTCTAAGCATCTTAATAAACTTTCAGCATAGCTTTCTACCCGTCAAGATTTATATTTCTTGGGATTTTGGGATCAAACGTGGAAGGATTAGATTATAATCGTTTTTATTTGTCAAATACGTGATTGTATTTCTGAATGTTATGTGACACCTACAGTAGTTCACTGCTTTAAATACATCGAATTAAGAAAGTTATGTGTAGCACTTTAGATCTTTTTTCTGAACCAGGGAAAATCTGATCATGTTTCTCTATAACAATAATAAAAAAAACTTTATTTTACATATCGCCTTTAAAAGTGGCATCTCAAAGCAATACAGTAGATCGAAAAACAGTTAAAAGGGACCAGATTAAATACCAGACAATCGCAAACGCATTTTCAATAAAATTATTTTATTCATTCAGCAGTTTGTGAGAGGAACATCCAGCAGGGAGAGACACACACACCGGTTTTCATTGACAAAATTGGTTTTTTTCAATTCCTTTTGTCTAACAGGAATGTTTTGTTTGTGGACAAACTGTTAGACAAGAGGAAAAGACCGCCTCCTCCTACGAAGCATTAATCGCGTATCTAAGGAAAATTGCAGTATACCTTTGTTCATGCACATCATTATACAGTACAGTATCTCAATTTGTATTTCGATAAAAAAAATCGTTTGCCCAGCCACTACTGTTGTTATTGTTTTTATCCTGTAAAGCGTTTTCTTTTTCTGCGTTTTCCATTTCCTTTTTCTGATCACTCGCTTTCTGGATACACATCTCACCTGTCCTGTTCTTTGTTTTCCTGGTTTGCTGATTATGCCTGCTGCGGTCCACTCCTACCCTCACACCTAAAGAATACTATTTTAAATTTCTTGGCGCAGTTCATTAACCCTTGTATGTGCTGTCCGCGCCCAAAATGCAATTAAAAAAAAGTAAAAAACCGCGCTCAAAATGCAATTTAGAGCTTAATAAGATACACTCCACAGGCAAAATTAAAGACAAAATTAAAGACGATTAAAATCTGTAATCTTTCCACTTGTACTGTGAGTCATCGGACAGTTTCTGCTTTGTGTAAGGATGGTGAGAAAGCTGTGTTCAATGTATTTAAGGGACTCAGAAGTAAAAGAAGATGCTTCATATTGCGTGACTAATTTTAAAAACCAAGTTATAAATGCAGACGCTCCCTCGGTGCCGCGCCGGGTGTAAATATCAAAGTATACATTCCCAACAAGAATTGTACCCATCTGTCATGCAAATAAAACACCTTGAATTGAATTGAGGGAGAGATGGGGGTAGTGGGACAGAGATACTGTAGACAGACTCAAGGCAAATAAGATACTTATGGGTACGCAGACATTCACGACAGCAACATACGAAACGTTTGCACGTACTGTATAGTTAAGTTATTACTTGGTTTTCAAAGTGCAACGAAATACAATATTGTTGTTGCTGCTGTTCTGGTTGTTTTTATCCCGTAAAGCGTTTTGAGAAGCCACCTTTAAAGGCGATATATACTGTAAAACCACTGATTCTTATGGAATGTGT
Organism: Atractosteus spatula; assembly: GCF_055471065.1. Classification (NCBI taxonomy): domain Eukaryota; kingdom Metazoa; phylum Chordata; class Actinopteri; order Semionotiformes; family Lepisosteidae; genus Atractosteus; species Atractosteus spatula. Next base: position 22,505,841 of record NC_142713.1, on the reverse strand, counting down.
TCCGCGGGAGATTCAAATTTTTATTTATTTATTTTTTAATCGCGTATCTTAGGAAATCTCAGTATAACTTTGTTCATGAACAGTGGCATGTTACATTATCATTCGTTTTTTTAACAAGGCTCGCCAGCTAATGTGAATCGAAACCTGTCTTGCTAGCTTTTAAAGTCGTGCATGTGTAAACTGTACTAGAGGGCATGCAAGTTACTCTGCCCCTTTCAGCGGCAGGGAGTCCCTCTGCTGCAACACACAGCAGACAGAACGGGAGACTATTGCCTTTCATATCTGACACCAGTGAAGTAAAAGGGGTGTCTAAAGGGGTGATTTTAGACCACATTTTAGTTACTTTATTTTGTTTACTTTTAACATTTCTGTAATTTACAGTAGATGTCACAATAGAAGCCCGAAGCCTATTATACTCAGTCTAGCCTTGGATCCTCTCAGTCCCTTGACTCAGTTATTGCATATTAATTTCTTGAGATACGCGATTCCATATTATATTCCCTTTTAATCAAATTCTAAAAGTATGCTTGTTGACTCCGGTATCGCGTTACTTAAAGACTTCGATGCTTAAAATGTTTAGGGAGAAATGGAATACTGGTGTGTATGTTTTCTTTAAAGTACCGAGACCAGCCATATACTGAACGTTTAAGTTCCAAAATTAATATCGTTTATGGACTTCACACGCGTTGCAGTATGCTCCTATTCTTTTTATGCTCAGGCACTAAAATCTCCCTTCTGCTTTGTGTAAGGATGGTATCAAGAGCAATCTTAAGTGGTGAGAAAGCTGTGTTCAATGTATTTAAGGGACTCAAAAGTAAAAGAAGATGCTTCATATTGCTTGACTAATTTTAAAAACCAAGTTATAAATGCAGACGCTCCCTCGGTGCGCTGCTCTGGTGCGCCGGCTGTTACACAGTGCCTGTCTGCCGTAAGCGTTACAATATACATACCCAACACTGCTTGTACCCATCTGTCATGCAAATAAAACACCTTGAATTGAATTGAATTGAGGGGAGAGGGGGGGAATACTAAAGCCAATACTGGCTCAATACCCTCAATGGGCTTTGACGTGCTAATGCGTTGGTTTAACAGTCCGGGTGTGGCAGGCTTCCAATGTCAACTCGACTCGATTGGAAGACAATGAACGTATTTTAGCCCTAAATGAATTAATAGCAAACATGGTTTACATAAAATACATTTTTCCAAGAAAGTTTATAATAATACGATCTATAGTTGAAATCTGAGCCTACTTTAAAAATAAAGGAAAAGCATTTTCAGAGAGTAATCATGCTGTGTTTATGTAGAAAAAGCGATTAGGTTTACGAGCAATCTAATTACCTATTCGCTTAAAACGCTATTAAAAATTTACTCTGTTGCACACACACACACAATAGAAGCAGGCACCGCTGTCAGAAGGGAAGATATGTTCAAAATATCGCAAATATCGATCATGTTGCGATATTTTGAAATATAAAAGTCAATTGATTGTCCATAATATCGCTATTCTATTTTTTCGAAGAAATGTTTCTTAAAAGAAAAGACCAGCACCAGCTGGATTCGAAAACACAACCTGTCAGCTGGTAGTCACGTCTACAAGACAGCTCACATGAACAGGCAGGCGAAACAGCCCTACACAGCCCTGTCGCAGCACACGAATACCATTATTAAATTCTTTAGATACGCGATTCCATATTATATTCCCTTTTAATCAAATTCTAAAAGTATGCTTGTTGACTCCGGTATCGCGTTAGTTAAAGACTTCGAAGCTTAAAATGTTTAGGGAGAAATGGAATACTGGTGTGTATTTTTTTCTTTAAAGTACCAAGACCAGCTATACACTGTATGTTTATGTTCCAAAATTAATATCGTTTATGACCTTCACACGCGTTACAGTATGCTCCTATTCTTTTTATGCTCAGCTACTAAGATTTCCCTTCAGTGGTAAAATTCAATACCTACAACGGGCACAGCAAAGACGTTTACTGTCTTTCTACGACAGACCAACGGACCACGAGTGCCCCTGTCGGTCAACCAATCACGTACTGCGGTGCCCCGCGTCATCTTGCGTCATACTGAGCGACGTCACCTGCGGTACGTGTCTGTAACGCGCACTTTGAATGGCTGCATCTGTACAAGCACTGAAAAACTGTCCAATCCCTAGTTCGTCAGGCATTTTCTTTTAGTATAACAGACATAAAAACTCCCTTGCTTTTAACAGAGCGTTTCATAATTTCTAACGAAAATTATTTAAACTGCGACACTTATCATTCAACCAGAGCTCAAAATATCACAAGGATCATCAAGAGCACAACAAAGACTGTTTTAAAAGATATTTGTAGCAGATACATGAGAATCCAAGCTTTTTTATCTACGTCTTTAAAATTTATCACACAGTAACAAGTCAAATTTCAGGGGCGTTTATGGTACCATATGGAGATTATGGTACCGCTTCAGAAGGGTGTCAGCCAGTCAGATTCCAGGACCGGAATTATCTGTTTTATAATCGAGAATATGTAAGCACGTATCTAAATAAATTAATCATGATATTAATTTAAGGATCTAAATTTCTAAATCTATGTATCTATATAGCTGGTAGTATTACTGTATTTCACCTTCTTTGTAAACACGTTTTGTTAACACCCGAATCACAGGTGTATTCTGTTTTTTGGTCTGTTATGGTCTGTAGCTCAAATCCTGCTTAACTAAAAATTAGACGCGAGAAGAGTATTATTGGACAATGTTGTGAGGCTCTGTAAACTGAAGAGTTATAGAGGAGACAGGTTGTGTATCGCTTCTTTTGACACTTGTAAAAAAAAAACATTCCAATGTTAATGCGACAGGGAAGATAATGTGGTGTATTGGTCATTAGTGAAGATTTAATTATTTAATCTCTTTACTGTGCACATTTCAATCCGCTTAGTATTGAATATTTATATGGAATTTTACCACTAAAGGGAAATTTTAGTAGCTAAGCATAAAACGCAGAGGAGCATAACGAAGGTCATAAACGATATTAATTTAGGAACATAAACATATTATGTAAACTGTATGTTGCTGTTATTGGTATTTTAAAGAAAAAATACACACCAATACTCAATTTCTCCTAAAGTATATTGACATTTTTTATATTTCAAAATAACACATGTTCGTACTGTACTGTATGTACAGTACACAGCAGTACCGCAGATTAAACTGTAGGGCGCAAATCCACCTGAACCCAAAAGCCCAACAAACATACAGTACACATACAAACATACAGTTAATGTGCATTCACCTGACGCTGCGCCGTTTTCATCACTCTCTGCGGGAGTGCTGGTTGTGACGAATTAAACCGGTTTCACAGGTATTTTCAAAGTAGAAGGGGACAAGACACCCCCTCCCCCAAAACCCTTTTTTTTACAGTAGTAGTACTTAAGTACAGTACAGAAAGTATAGTAAGTACTTACTGTACAGTACTTACGGTAGTACTTATCGCGTTGTGAAAGCTAGGTGTTAGCATAAACTATTAGTAATCAATAATATTAAATTTAGCACTGTAATAAATTGTGCTGATAATAAATTCTATTCTACTCTGAGAATGTAGGGGGGAGGAAGAATGCCCGTGGTCTTTTCACAGATAAACTTGTGTCAAGCTGTCAACAAAAACCAGCTGTCAAAAAAACATTGTTTTTTTTTAAAAGTCAATTGTGTGTCCATAATATTGCTATTTGGATATTGCTAATTGCTATTGCTACTGAGTCTCTGTGTCTACAGTACATTGTGAACCAACCGGTTTCACAGGTATTTTCAACCCCCAGCCACTGTTGTTTCATCGGTTGTTATCCTGTAAAGCGCTTTGAGGAGCCACCTTTAAAGGCGATATATAAAATAAAGTTTATTATTATTATTATTATTAATATTGATCATATTTTTCCTCCCAGAACTTGTAAATTGTTGTTGTTATCCTGTAAAGCGCTTTGAGAAGCATTTACAGTATGGCATCTCCATGTTCAAGTACACACTGCTCTGTGTGCAAATGCATTTAAAAAAAGTTTTTTAAAAAAGCCACCTTTAAAGGCGCTATATAAAATAAAGTTTATTATTATTATTAATATTGATGATATTCTTCCTCCCAGGACTTGTAAAATTGTTGTTGTTATTGTTGTTATCCTGTAAAGCGCTTTGAGAAGCATACTGTCCATTATATTGTATTTCATTGCACTTTGACAGATCGTCTTATAATCACTTGTTGTTAGAATATCCCCCAAGAGGATATTCCCCTCAAGAGGATATAGAGTATATCCCCCAAGAGGTATCCAGGTGAAACGGGCGTACAGTCTGGGGAGATCGCCCGTTTTCCATGTAAATAGTTCCCTGGTTCCGCACCCCTTGGTCTCTCTCTCTCTCTCTCTCTCTCTCTCTCTCTCTCTCTCGGGCCCGCTTTCTTGGAGGGCTTGTCTTGTGTTTCTCTCTCGTCTGGGTGCGGGAGTGCTCCTGGCGGGTGGTGACGGAGAACAAATAAAGCACAGTTTTTAACTCCACAGGTTTGCGTCTTTGTGTTCGTCCTCAACGAACCCAAATTCATTACATTGGTGTCAGAAGCGGGAGGATGGACAGTGAACGGCCAATGATGTCGGACCCAGAGAAGCGCCGGTTCCCCCAGCAACAGAGTGACCCCTTAAAGCGCCTTTTTGGAGCGGGCAGCAGCCGCCAGGGGCCAGGACGACCCCTCAGCACTGCCAGTGGCCACAGCCCTTATCAGGGCTACCCCACGGTGACCTACTCAGTGGAAGGGGGGCCCTTTCCAGGGTCGCCTCAGGCCATGTGGCACAAAGGAGATGCCAGACCAGCGGGGTCTAGCACGCCACCCCTGCTCCAGCCTGCGCCGGTGAGACCGAGCCGTTATAATGGGGAGATCCCATGGCAGATGTTTGAGGCCCAGTTCCAGATGGCGGCCTGGGCAAACGTCTGGTCTCAGGTGGAGATGGTGGGCCACCTCGCCGCCGTCCTGGAGGGGAAGGCCTGCCAGGTGTTGCTGGATGTACCCAGGGACAACTACGCGGCGTTGGCGTCGGCCTTCCGGAGGCGTTTTGGCAGGAGAGGGGAGGCGCTGGGACTGCTCCGGGCCAGGTTGGCCCAACGCTGCTGCCTAGCGGGAGAGCCACTGGGTCCAGTCGCCGCAGACGTGGCCTACTTAGCCCGCCAGGGTTACCCTACTCTCCCGGAGGAGGCCCACTGGGAGATAGCGCTCCAGGCGTTCCTCTGGGCCCTGGTGCCGACTGAGGTGCAGCACAATCTGTCAAAGTGCAATGAAATACAATAATTACGCTGGGTGAACGTTCCGAGGTCAAATTCTTCCGCGACAGGGGTACCTTTAACGCGCAGACAACGGCACCCCAAAATTTTGGCACGCCCCTTTCTTTAAAGCCCTGGCCAAATACGAAGACAGTACGTACAGTTATAATTCAAACTAAATTAAAAACTACTCCTATTTGGCATTTTAGTTATGGAGGCGGAAAGACGCCCCCCCATCTCTGGGTGCCTGAGTTGTCGCCATCTTTAACCATTCCGTGTCCGAGTCGCCGCAGGTAGAGACACGTTCGAAAAAAAGTTCATCCCAGCTACAATACATTATTTTTTATATTTTTGTGGTAAGAGGGAGCAAAACATCAGTATTTACTGCTAGTAATTAGTGTACGATCTATAGTTGAAATCTGAGCCTAAATAAAAAGAAAAAGCATTTTCAGAGAGCAATTATGCTGTGTTTATGTAGAATAAGTGATTAGGTTTATGAGCAATCTAATTACTTATTCGTTTAAAATGCTATATAAAATAAAGTTTATTATTAATTTGCTGGACAGAGTGGTGAACATTATTATGCAGAAGACAAAGATAACGATTTACGTTAAAAGACATTTAATTAAACACGGGTTTGTGATTTAAATGGGAATGAGGGTGATGGGAACTCTTAAACTAAATAAAAATAAAATAAATAAAACAGGTTTCGATAGTTAATAACCACTTTTAATGCACGAAACACGGGTGATTTTTCTTCCTCCTGATCAGTTTAGAAATCTGTGTACACTGTAAGGTTTTTACTTCTTAATTAAACTTTTAAAATACGCGTTTGGAATAGAAACAACATATGTTGTTGACTTCCTGGTGTGTAGAGCAGATCAGCACATCTTTTTTCCCCAATCAGAGGGGTGTCAGATGGTGTCAGCCAATCACCATTCTGAAGCCCTACTGTAATCTCTGGTATAGGGAGACCTCAGAATTCTGTCCCATAGTTTAGATAGATAAATGATAGATACTTTTATTGAAATAAAGTAAATCATTTTCATTTTAGGAAATTATTAAACGCTCGGTTAAAAGCAAAGGAGATTGTCTGTTATAGTGGACATAAAAAGAAGAGTTTGCTGCGGTGTTACTGGAAACCCAAATTTAACAAAAAATCGCTGGCATTATATCCTAGAAGACACAGACCGGCGCCAGACCGGGGGAATGCCCACAGCGTAAAAGAAAATGCCTGATGAACTAGGGATTGGACAGTTTCCAAGTGCTTGTACAATCGATGGAAATGTTCAAATAAATGTGCAAAAGAAATAAACAAAATAATCATTTATTTCTTTATCATATTGGCTAGCTAATGTCCTCTCTTTGCTAGTTAGTGGCTGTGTTTCTGCGTTGGGTAGCAACGGGTGACTATGTTCTCAGGCGAAAGATGTAAACAGCTTGATTTTCGTGTTAAATAATTTTTTTAAATTAAAATTCATTCTATACAGCAATCGCATATTTGGGTACCGTTTCATAAAACTTTCATGCTTAAAATGTTTAGGGAGAAATGGAAGACTGGTGTGTATTTTTTCTTTAAACTACCAAGACCAGCCATACACAGTACAGTTTACACACAGTAATGTTTATGTTCCTAAATTAATATCGTTTATGACCTTCAGATGCGTTATGCTCCTCTTCTTTTTATGCTCAGCTACTAAAATTTCCCTTTAGTGGTAAAATTTCACATAAATATTCAATACTAAGCGGATTAAAATGTGCACAGTAAAAAGATTAAACGATTAAATCTTTTCACTACCGACCAAAGCACCACGAGTGCCCCTGTCGGTCATTTTGGCCAGCCAATCACTTACCGCGGTGCACTGCGGTGGTTTGTGGGTAGTTGCGTGCAGTACAGGTTTGTACCGTGCATTTTGAATGGCTGCATCTGTACATCTAACATGCCACTTTTTCTATGCAGAGAGAAGACAGGATAAAGAACACAGAACAGAGAGAGCAAAGGAAAAAAACTGTGTGAAAGAAACATTCTTCAGTGGACCAAGAGAACAGAATATGTAAATGACTATTAAGAGGACCAGACTCTAGACCTTAAGTAAGGGACTTGTTACTGTATTTACTTTTGGGAAAACTGATTCTCTATGATATCCTTCAGGCTTAAAAAATATCTTGGTGTTTGATGATGCTTTATTTGTAACTCACAATCACATACAATCAGAATCCAACCTCTCGCAAAAGACCCTGCATTTTTCCCCAATCAGACTCCAGCCCCTTCCAATTCCAAGAAACGCCAAAGTACCAATTAATCAACCAACCAGACCTTCGTTCCATCACCAACCCCTCCACTTCCTGGATTACTTGAACTCTCATTACCTAGACCTTGAAGCTCAGTATTGGTTTTCACCTGGCGGAGCTCACCTTTTCATCCCCGAGACTACCTTGCAATTTTCCGAACTCCTGAACCTTTGGCTTCCTGACCTTTGAACCTGTCTCTGACCATGACCTTTGATCTTCGATTCAGATAAGTACACTCGGATTCTCCTTTCTTCTGCTCACCGCCTTTGTTTTTTCGATCAGCTAATGCACAAGATCCTAATATCCATCTGGCTAGTAGCGTAACAGTATTAGAGAAATTATTTCCTGCTCTCCCCTTGAGAAAGCCAAAAAACATTGTGTGTGTATTGCAAGTAAATCTCTTTGTCCTTTTTTGGTTTGATACGTAGTTATTTTTTTTTTTACCAGACTATACCAGAGAACCAAAGAAAAAATGTCTTGTGTGGTTGTTGGATTTAATTGTTAAATTTTCTAAATTTGCTTGAGTTGTATGGCAGATTCCCCTAAACCAGTAGAGTAGAATGCCCCAGTTTCACAGATAAACAATGGGAATCTGTGAAACTGGGGCAAAAACTGCACGGCATTCATCTCGGACTTTACTGGTCCATTTCTATACCCAGAATAAACAACCACCTCTGTGTGCTTAACGTTTTTATAGAGCAATCTGATAATCATCAACTGGATTCGATTCCTCTAATAGTATTATGCTAATATGTACTTGTCTTTTTGGCATGTCCCTAAGCTTCCCTCTAGTGGTTTAGACCAGTCTCAACACTCACAGATCCAACTACTTGCAATAGCAAGCAGGTGTCAGGTCCTTATAGTGATTTGATTGATATTTCTTATTTTGTCTTTTTAAATTCCTTAATTTGTAATGATCATTTATGTTTTATTACAATATGATTGTTTTAACTGAATATCCATCCTCTGTTAGGTATTAATCTGGTATTTGTTTAGAGGCAGATTATGCTGTGTTTATTAAACCTTACACAGAACATAGATCTCCCTTTTTTTATTTATTAAAGTTGGATAGAAAGATCTATATTTAAGATCTTTTTTACATATAATAGCCAGGTATTGCAATATATAACTCATTGAGTGCTTTAAGTTGTGGTATCATTTAACTCATTACATAGAGATCACTCAAATGATTAAAATGTTCACCAAGGCTCTAACACACACTGCCCCATATTAACAAAGTAATTACATTTCCTTAAACAAAATCTGTTTCTATGTTCCTTTGACTTTAATTAGTGTAATTGATAACAGTTATATAGCTCTGCGCCATTTTAATCATGTAGACATCTTTTGCTGTCAGAAGAGAAAATTAAAATCAGCTAGGAGGTCTATTATTTGCTATAGTAGCTGGTGAGAAAATTAAAACGGGGACAGTAATTAATGACTGAAGTATTCAATTTGAAACAAAATAATCTCATAGTTTGAAATAAAGAGACAAATAACCAAGCATTTGAAATAAAAGGCAAACATTCTAAATCCATTGCTTTCCTTGTTTTACTTACACTCCTTCAATGGAAAAAGCCATCTTTTTCAATAAAACATTGTTAAAACAACTATTTAAGACTTAACAAAATGCAGCAGTAGCTTGAAGTACTGTAAAGAGCCAACCTCGACAATAGAAACTTAAATTCATAATTTTTCCTTTAGAAAAAAATAAATCAACATTCATGTTCTAAAAAGTTACATCATAGGTATTGGTACCTTGTAGTTTTATTTTGTTATCTTAATTACACTATTGTAATGTTATTGAATGTGTGATCAATAATCATCGAAGTGTTATAACTGACTAGTAAACATTATTTATTACAAAGGAAGAAGTAATAGGTTTATTCCATGCTGAAAAAAAGAAGAAAGAAAACACATTTTGGCCGTGGAGCCTTCTTCAGGTGTAACACCTGGATTTCGAATTCACTGCTGAGGGACAATCTTTTTCTAATTAAGAATTTAAGTTGTATACTGTTTATACTTTTAATAATTTTAAACTATGTATTACAGCATGTTAAACATTAAACATTAAAAAGCATTATATTTCATAAAGAAAGATTGCTCAGTAGGACAAAAGAATACAACCTTCCACATTCATCATAAATAATTGTATTATGCATAAATATTTTATGCATCAAAGTCTTTAACTTGGTAACTAACAGTTAACAGTGGGTTCTGGTTTTAATGTGCTTGTTCTAACATTATTAAGCTTACATTGTGTACTTCATAAAAAGTTTTTATCCTTTTCTAAGAATACGTAGTAAGTACACTACTTGTTGTTATTGTAAAAAGATTATATGGTTATTGTAAAAAAGGATAAAATAGCATAAAAAATATAACATCTCTGCTGTGTGGTTGAGATAGTCTGAGGATGAAATGATAATTGGGCTTAGAACAGATTAACAGAGATCACAAAAAGAAATTCCATTCTGTTTTACATTATAATTCAATACCTGAACCTTATGCATCAAAACATCAAGTGAAAATAAGCACACATAGAAACAATTTTATGAACAACTTTTCAAGACATGACATGTTTCATGAAGAAAAACTGTCTTAACTGATAATCAATAGTTTGCTCACAGTTTTTGCATATACAGTATCTTGGCTTCAACAGGCACATTTGCATTCAATAGATAATTAATTCTACACAACGAGAAGCCATTAAAAGACACTTCCCCTGCCAGAGATTTACGTCATGCGAGTCACACACCAAAGCCATTACACCATCGCGCCACTTGACCACTTAAGCTATAACTGAAAAGGGCAGGCAAAATGTTTCCAAGTAATTGCGGGTGAATGAGTCAAATTGGTACAGATGTTTACAAAGAAAATGGATTACAGTATTTTGAGCTATATGAAAATAAATAAATCCTTAAATATCATTATTAATTTATTTAGATACGCGATTACATATCATATTCCCTATTAATCAAATTCTAAAAAGAATGCTTTTTTACTGCGAAAACGAGTGCAAGTATTCATAGAAAACATTATAACTTTTTATAAAGTATATAAACTTAATATAGTCAGAGGGAGCACGTAAAAACTTTTCCAAAATAACCACAGTAAGTAACCGAATGAAAGACTTTGAAGCTTAAAATGTTTATGAAGAAAGTGGAATACTGGTGTGTATTTTTTAAACTACCAATACCAGCCATATACAGCTTATGTAATATGTTTATGTTCCTAAATTAATATCATTTACAGTATGACATTCAGAGACGTTATGCTCCTGTTATTTTTGTGCTCAGCTACGAAAATTTCCCTTTAGTTGTAAAATTCCATATTAATATTCAATATTAAGCGGCTTTAAACATGCACAGTAAAGAGACTAAATGAAGACATCGTTTCACTAACAACCAATGCACCACGAGTGCCGCCTGTCGGTCATTTTGGCCAGCTAATCATGTACTGTGGTATTCCACGCAAATCTGTAGATAATTTCGCGCAGTACAGGATTTTACTGCGTATTTTGAATGGCTGCATCTGTACTTAACTTTTCTGATTTGTACTAAACTGACTGATTTTACCTTAGTAACAGCAAAATTTCTCCTTGTACTGTACATCCACATAATGTAATTTTCTACTGTATATTGTAAGTCACCCTATACTGTATAAGTGTTTGCAAAACAAACATATTATCTTTAGACAAATGGAACATACTGATGTCAATTGCAGCTTTGTGATTTTGTTTTTCTTTCAATAACATTATGCCTTAATGATGTCAAATATTTTTTTTCTAGCTCATCTATGTTTTTTACTTTATTTTTATTACCCTTTCTCTAGAAGTCTCTCTTCATAACTCATCACTTTTATCATATAATGTTTAGACTTAACCATGTGTATTTTTAAACAGAATAAAATGACAAAAGTGTACTTTGATAATATTTAAATAAAAATCACCTGTTGAATTTGTTTGAAGAGACCTGGGTAATCATTATTATAATGTCAAATTAATGCTCTTGTGGTTCACATTTGTTAAATTGTTCAAGATATTTAATAGGATTAACTAAATGAGCTCTCTTTATTGAAGAGAGCTCTCTTCATGACAAAAGGAGGCAAACCGCATATATTATTGGTCTGCATAATTACACACCAGTGATTTTATCATCGCAATGATAAGAAATATGATAAAGCATGTATTCTGCAGGTGAACAATGTCTGACAATATCTGAAATAATATGTAAAAAAGGATAAAATAGCATAAAAAATATAACATCTCTGCTGTGTGGTCAAGATAGTCTGAGGATGAAATGATAATTGGGTTTAGAACAGATTAACAGAGATCACAAAAAGAAATTCCATTTTGTTTTACATTATAATTCAATACCTGAACCTTATGCATCAAAATGTCAAGTGAAAATAAGCACACATTGAAACAATTTTATGAACAACTTTTCAAGACATGACATGTTTCATGGAGAAGAACTGTCTCACTTGATAATGAATAGTTTGCTCACAGTTTTTGCAGATACAGTAACTTGCCTTCAACAGGCAAATTTGCATTCAATAGATAATTAATCTACACAATGAGAAGCCCTTAAAAGACACTTCCCCTGAGGTTTATGCTGTAGTAACCAAAGTAAATAAAATAGGATACACATATGTTTTTCAATGTGATATGCAGTGCAGCATACTACTTGAGGGAAATTTACTCTAACTTTTATTACTCTAAATTTGTACCATTTGCAATTGGAAAATATTTCTGCTTTGGAAATTTTAGCTGTATCAATGCCGTGCAAATTTCTGACTGACTGTATTACAGTATATGATCTGTCCTGTAAAGCAGTGCAGAGTTGCATATTGCAAAATAATTTCTTAAAAGATAATGGATTATATCTATTTTCAGAGAGCTGCCATTTTAGTGGTTTCTTTCAAGAGCAATTTAGAAGACTAATTAGGGGTTTTAAAGTGTCTTACAAACAAACTTAATTGGTAGAAGTAATGAAATGTACTGTATATTGCACCATACAGTAGATTACCATTGAAGATTACTGTATGTTTATACCAAATCAGTCTACACACACTGTATATATTTATCAAAAGGAACTTATCACTATAGCTTTTTTAAAAACACATTTTGGTTCTTGATTAAATGTGCTTTGTGTCATTTTAATAAATAGGTCATTCATGGCTGACCTTGATACATTTGAGCTTGAAATTAAATTAAAATTTGAGTGTTATTGGTTAAATCACCTCTTTACTGAAAGTTGATTGGTCACAGATGATTTAAGCTGTTGAATGTCACAATAGAAAAACTCACAGAAAGGAACAAATACTCCCTGCCCATTAAGGCTTTTGTGCCATCACTAGGCCAGTAACCTATCAATTTGTCATGATTTGGGAGACAACATCTCTACAGGATCTATGGGAGGATCATGTCTGATAGGGCAGGCACTACAGAACTTCACTAGTAGTGATTGATGGTAACCTGATTGCTAGTGTAATATTGATCAATACCTGAAAACCCACTTGCTGCCCTTCCTGTGGGTTGTTCATGAGAATGTATATGTTTTCATGCTATTAATTTAATAAAATTGAATGTAAAAATGATATCATGTGTGCCTCACCAGCTAGACCAGAGCCCCATTGAACATTTTTGAATTGGAATGAAATGACATATGGCGTGTGAGGCTTAGACCACATGCCACGTGCTTGTCCAGACACAACACATTCAACTTTCCTGTCACTTTCACTGTAAACCTCTGTGAATGATACATTTTAATAGGACAATAAATGTCACCTCTGTTCAATAAAATATCACTGCACATGCTACAATACATTGTCCTTACAGCTGTGAATTTGTCACAGTCACAACTGAAGTTTTTATTATTGTACTATGTGTACAGGTTCTGAATTATATATAGTAAGAGGCTCTGAATTTAAGCAATCCTCAAACCTAATGGGGCCTTTCCTTATTGTAATAATTCTAAATCAATTTGCCAATGAAAGAGTATTAAAATAAAAATAAATTGAAACCAATTTATTTCACATAATGTAACTTATTTTTGCATGAACGTTTTGTAGAATATTAAATGTGTATATCCTAGAAGTACTAGGTTCTCTAGCGAAAAACAGGTTAAACTGATTGGTCTGTATTTTTTCTCCTGGTCTGTATTTTTTTTATCCCAGTTCTTGATATGAGTTTAAAAGACTAGATAATAGAAATGTGGATGAATGTTGACCTCAGAAAATAGATTTTAAAAATAATACATGAATTGTTTATTATTATTATTAAGTTTATTATTATTATTAATATTGATCATATTTTTCCTCCCAGAACTTGTAAATTGTTGTTATTGTTGTTGTTATCCTGTAAAGCGCTTTGAGAAGCATACTGTCCAACTTGTCAGGTGCATTCTCTTGTAAAATAATAAGTAGAGCTTTGGGCTTATTAGTGCTCCACTTACAGCAACCCAATGTAAATACATTTGGTCTCCAAATCCACCACCACTTGTATGAATCATAGCCCTGCCAAATGATGCAAATTCCACTGCAATGGTTGTGTGCAGGAATATTTCAGTATGGCATCTCCATGTTCAAGTAAACACTGCTCTGTGTGCAAATGCAAATACATTTAAAAAAAGTTTTAAAAAAAGCCACCTTTAAAGGCGCTATATAAAATAAAGTTTATTATTATTATTATTGATGATATTCTTCCTCCCAGGACTTGTAAAATTGTTGTTATTGTTGTTATCCTGTAAAGCACTTTGAGAAGCAAACTGTCCAGCATATTGTATTTCATTGCACTTTGACAGATCGTCTTATAATAACTTGTTAGAATATCCCCCAAGAGGTATCCAGGTAACAGTGAAACGGGCGTACAGTCTGGGGAGATCGCGCGTTTTCCATGTAAATAGTTCCCTGGTTCCGCACCCCTTGGTGTCTCTCTCTCTCTCTCAGGCCGCGCTCTTGGCGGGCTTGTCTTGTGTTTCTCTCTCATCTGGGCACGGGAGTGCTGCTGGCGGGTGGTGACGTAGAAGAAATAAAGCACAGTTTTTAACTCCACAGGTTTGAATCTCTGTGTTCGTCCTCAATGAACCCAAATTCATTACATTGGTGTTAGAAGCGGAAGGATGGACAGTGAATGGCCGATGATGTCGGACTCAGAGAAGCGCCGGTTCCCCCAGCAGCCGAGTGGTCACCTAAAGCGCCTTTTGGGGGCGAGCAGCAGCCGCCAGGGGCCGGGACGACCCCTCAGCACTGCCAGTGGCCACAGCCCTTATCAGGGCTACCCCACGGTGACCTACTCAGAGGAAGGGGGGCCCTTTCCCGGGTCGCCTCAGGCCATGTGGCAGGAAAGAGACGCCAGACCAGCGTGGTCCAGCCCACCACCCCTGCTCCAGCCTGCGCCGGTGAGACCGAGCCGTTATGACCGCCTGGGCAAACGGCTGGTCTCAGGTGGAGATGGTGGGCCACCTCGCCGCCGTCCTGTAGAGGAAGGCCTGCCAGGTGTTGCTGGATGTACCCAGGGACCAGAGGTACAACTACGCAGCATTGGCGTCGGCCTTCTGGAAGCGTTTTGGCAGGAGAGGGGAGGCGCCGGGACTGCTCTGGGCAAGGTTGGTAAGGTGGCTTTTTTTTAAAAAAACTTTTTTTAAATGCATTTGCACACAGAGCAGTGTTTACTTGAACATGGAGATGCCATACTGAAAAATTCCTGCACACAACCATTGCAGTGGAATTTGCATCATTTGGCAGGGCTGTGATTCATACAAGTGGTGGATTTGGAGACAGAATGTATTTACATTGGGTTGCTGTAAGTGGAGCACTAATAAGCCCAAAGCTCTACTTATTATTTTACAAGAGAATGCACCTGACAAGCTGGACAGTATGCTTCTCAAAGCGCTTTACAGGATAACAACAACAATAACAACAATTTACAAGTTCTGGGAGGAAAAATATGATCAATAAAACTTTATTTTATATAGCGCCTTTAAAGGTGGCTCCTCAAAGCGCTTTACAGGATAACAACCGATGAAACAACTGGCTGGGTGTTGAAAATACATGTGAAACCGGTTTAATTCGTCACAGCCAGCACTCCCGCAGAGAGTGATGAAAGCCGCGCAGCGTCAGGCGAATGCACATTAATATGTTGGGCTTTTGGGTTTGGGTGGATTTGCGCCCTACAGTTTAACCTGCAGTACCGCTGTGTACTGTACATACAGTACGAACATGTGTTATTTTGAAATATAAAAAATGTCAATATACTTTAGGAGAAATTGAGTATTGGTGTGTATTTTTTCTTTAAAATACCAATAACAGCAACATACAGTTTACATAATATGTTTATGTTCCTAAATTAATATCGTTTATGACCTTCGTTATGCTCCTCTGCGTTTTATACTCCACCCATTTAGAATGGCTGCATCTGTATTAGGTGTAGCTTCTAAAAAGATAGGAATTCACATATACTTTTACTCTTGCTTCATAGGCTACACATTGTTCACAAGCAAACCTGCGGCAAGAGAAATGCATCACATCAGAAGACCAATATTATTAAAGTTGTACTTATACATTCTAAGCTGCGGCACCATAGAAACTACTCTAGATTTCACGGGGAGCCATTATAATGTTCTAGGCAGGAGTTATGTACGTATGTAAATGTAATGACCGCAGACAGACAATATTATGCAGAGGTAACGAAAAGATAATTTCATGAATTTAATTCATGAAATTTCTAACTACTGTACTGTTTATCCCAACTACATATGAGAATTTAATTTCAACACTGTCAACAATGATATTGAAATCAGCAACTTAGTAACTCACTGGAAGACAATAAACCTCATTTCCTAAACAATAGTTCTGTTTTGTGGAATTTCCAAATGTTCTCTTCACAGAATCCTGCTTCCTGTTGCTGCTCCTATGCATCTGTATGCATCAGTATTCTACTTGTAAAAAAAGTTCTGTTGCATCCATATCTTACTATCAGGCAGACAGGCATGTGCAACACATGCAGTGTAGTATCTGGTTTATTTCACAAGTAAATCTGAGTGAAGTTAACATAACAGTCTGGGTTGGTGTTGAAGGACTGAGACAAAGCGGCAACATATTGGTATAGAAATGTCCCTAATAAATATTAGCCAGTCCTGACACCATCTTCAGTACTTGCAAAGTTAAATAATAAAAGTGAATACCAAGTAAAGTCACGTTGCTTCTTTAACGTCCCATACCAATTTATTTTAGAAATCTAAATTGCATTATGATGCATAACCATAATATACTGCTGCTTTTAACTCAAAGCGTAATCTTAGAAGGTGTTCACTCTATCATTCCAGCTAATGTTTACAGAAAACACTACCTCCATCTTTCACACTCAATTACCAACATTGACCATCCATAATAATACACAGAGTTAAACTAATCATTAGTTGGAAAGGTCAAGATGCAAGTCCACATTCTAAAATGATGGGAAAAGGATACAGTTGTTGTATTATTTGGATACAAATAGGCATCCACATCCAGACAAGAATTACAAACTATACCTGGCAGACAAAAAATATACTTTCTTTCCATAAATTTAAGCAGAGTTCCTTCAGTGATTTATTTTTATTCTTTGACAATATCTGTTTGTTACCAGTGTAATGAAACTGTTAACCATTATCTCAGCATTATTAAATATTCCATGAATATTTTGAAAACCAAATTAATATTAAATCTCACATCATCCTGAATAGAAAACAAAATTCTACTGAGATTGAAATATGGAACTATAATAGAAAAACTTCTTAAAAAACATTATCAATAAACGTTTGGAGAAGAGGGATTTGTAAGGTTAAATAATATTTTTAAATACGTATTTTGAGCTATACATACTGTACATTACATATCCAGTGATAAATTGTCTTTCACAATATTCAGCAGTCCATATGTGTATCAGGAAAAAAATCAGCACCATAAATGATCAGAAACTAGCCATGAGTGAGTCATTAAAAATGCAAATATTGTCATTGCATCCAACGGAGGATTTTACATACCCTAAAACAAATGTGGCCTTAAAATGCACTTTTATTTCACCGAGATGCTAATCCTCAGTCTATTACAACATCATATCATGACTCATGCTAGCTTTGTCACATGACCCCTGCATTTTAGTTGCTTAATGCTTTTATTCTCCACACCATGGCTCACTCTCTAATGACTCCCTGTGGGATTACAGCTTTAATGATTTTCCCCAGAAGAGGACCGATCTTTCCTTCTTCTGATCTCTTTCTCATAACATCTACCCCTTTTCACACTGTGTTCTCTCATAGCACAGGACTCTCTCTCCTATCAACTCACACTATATTTTTACACTTCAAATCTCCCACCAAATACCTTTTACAGTAGACATAGTAAGCCTTGTTTAAACTGGCACTGAGTTCTCCGTATAACAATCTAAAACAATTCAATTTTGGTCTCTCACACACCTTAGAACACTCCTTTACTATTAGTGCATTGTGAGATATTAATATTTAATGAGACTCTGCTGCTATATTAGTATTGTAATTCACAAAAAATATAGTTTATACCAAATTAAACCACCCCATTCCAGTGCCAACTGCAGCATTGCAAAATGTTGCAACAGCAATCGCTTTAGTTCTTCATACATTTTCATGGAGAATGACATGACATTTGCATATGTTTTTTTAGTTCTGTGGTATCTTGCTGTCTGAAATGTACTTGCTCTGATGTTTTTTCTTTGTTTTGTTATCTGGCAAACTCTACTTCAAGTCTGTCTGAATTGTCACATGCAGAAATGCACCGACTGTAATGCAGCAAGTTCACAAACTATTAACCATTCCTTTTGTGTTTTAACTTAAATCAGCCTTCTTTTCAAAGTACAGCACATGATGAAAATATGTAGTCTCTTACTTTAATTTAGGAATCATACCTTGTGCCAAGCGATATCCTCACATTTGAGTTGTACATACAGTACCAGTGAAACAAAGTTACCATGTTGTCATGCTTTGGTTTTCATTACTTAGTATAGGGGAGTGTGTTATCTGGCATTTCAAATTGGTGTTAGGATCATTTTTAATATCATTTTTAGATTTTAAATATCTTTCAAACTGAATGAAATAACTTTTTATATGACATTCTAGAATATTATAGTGCAGTTGCAAGGAACATACACTAAGAAAAGAGATAATAAAGATTTTTAATATTTTTTGTGCCTGGTTACACTGGAGACACTTCAAGAGCTAATGACTGTCTACAACATAGGAGGCAGAGTTTCTATGATGCAAAGTGCTGATAATATGCCTTCTCAAGAGCTCATCCATCTGTAATACCAACATACTATCTCACTAGCACCAACTAACTACAGGTTCCACAAACAAGATCTCATTAGTCTTTCTGCATTATTAACACAAAATGCAGGGTCACTCAGCCTCTCCTGACAAGTTCTTGCAGTTAATGGAGACCCAAATCTTCAGCTCTGAACCATCCCCCACACTACAACTCCAGTGCATTTGTTACATTTTAACAGTTACTGTATTTTATTGTTATTTGCTTTTTTACAAGGGTTGGATCATGCTTATAATTTTCCTGATGCCTCCTTTCCATGGAGCTCCATATCGACCAGTCACTCTCCCCCATTTTATCTGTGAAATTTTTGCTTCCCTTACCCCTCCTCTGAATAATCTATAACACACTTAGCTGCCTGAAGGGGAGGCAAACATTGGGCCAGCACCCCCAGAGGTTTATTTTCTCCCAGCAGGAGTTTTTGTATTTCCTCTCCTCCATGCCTACACAGTCATACATTGCAACATCGTCAGCTGCTCAATAGGGCCACTATGTGTTCTGTTGCATTTCAGAACCTGCCAGAAATGTGTGTCACAGTAGCTTATTCTCTATGCTCTCCTGTTCCAGCAATACTTGTAGTTCACAAATAGCGAAAAATGAAACTGCCTGTTTATCTCCTCCAAACAAGTCCCTCCATTCCAAAACTAGAGCAAGCTTTTTTTCACAACAGGATCGGCATTCTTGCTATTCTGGTTTGAAACACCAGGACAAAAAGGTCAACTCAAGACAACAGTCCAGTCTACTCTCAAAAAGCAGGCTTGTCATTTCTAGGCATCACATACTGTATTTAGGGTAACACAGCACAAATCCTCCACATCCACGTAAGGAGAACTTAAGCAGCACACTTTTTGACCAAAGTCAAGAATGAAACTTTTTCCAATCACTCATTCCAGACCTCACTCTCCCTTGACTGGTCCCATTTTTTCCAAATTCCCATTGCAGTCATGTCCGCTTGCTGTGCCACCTGCAACAGGGACTCTACAGCATCTGTAGGAAGCTACCAAATACCATGATCTGCTGCCGCCCTTCCACCAGCTTTTCTAGCTTCTAGTTGCTTCATCTGCTCTTATGACTTCATCTTTACTCTTACACTACAATGGTCACTCTCTCAATGCCCACTACTTTTACTCCCTCCTGCTACATCCTTAGGGAAACAGTACTATGTACACAAGAAATGGATATGCCATTTCCCAGTTCCCAGTTTTATGGGAACTAGAATTCCTAAGATAATACAGCATCTGTCAGAGATTTTAGTCTGTGTCTATAGTCTGCTCCCCTCTGATTGATGTTAACCTGTATGTGCTAGCAGGCAAAGTGAACTAGAACCTACTAACTGCTATGGGGAAATATTAATATTAAATATAAATAATTGCATCTAGATGTTGGTAGTCTGCAATAACAGCTCTAATAGTTGATGTATGGTTATCTGTGGATATTACTTTACGGAATTCTTTAACTTGGTAACATTCCTTACTCCTTAACATTACGTAGATCAATCTATACAAAACTGTTTCAAGAAATAGCAATATCAACTTCCTGTTCCCCTTAAAAATATATATTTTAGAAACGTAAAATTAATACATGCCACTCACAAAATCCAAAAATATTGTAAATATTTGTCTTTTGTTTTTGTCCCATCATATCATATCTAGGAGTAAAATATATAATGAGGCCAAAGTAGGATATGCAGAACAGCATGACTAAAAAAAAAAGATTAGCACATCTGTGTGAAACACTACATACTAATTGATTAAATTCAGGAAACACATGTACTTTTCACCAACTGCTACAAAAAACAAATGAGATGTACTACAATTATGAAAAATGTCCTGCATAGAAGTTTAAGAAGTCCTAATTAGGAGAAAAAAATCATAATTGGGAGAATTAAGTACTGTATGGGTTTTTTTTTCATTTTTTTCTTGTGGTAAAAGGACACTGCCATACAGAGCTAACAATCATGTTTAAAAATTAAGTAAATGCATGTTTATATTGCTACAGTGAAAAGCACTGTATATCTGCAAATATATAGTCATGCTTAAGAACATGATGCTCAGGTGTAGCTCATACTACAGCATGACTTGTATCATTGAATTTCTTATTATTCTCTCTTTTTTCACTTTTAATTGTTGTACTCCTCCTCCACTTTTCCATCAACCTTGTCATCAAAGGGGGGAAGAAGGAGCTGTTAACACATTTTGTTTGATAACATCACTAATATTAAAGGTTTATAGTTTATTTTCTTTTAATACCACTTTCTTATTTTAGAGTTTAGTTATATCAAAATATTATACATTGTGTCTTTAATGATTAGTATTTAAAAGCATAAATGTACATACAAACCTCAATTGCAGTTTTTGCTCAATGGCATCTTTAACTTCCCTTACCCTCTCTGAACAACCTGGAGATTAGGAGTCTGACTGGTGTTATTAATTTGATTAATTTATTATTAATATTATTTTAATATTTAACATACTGTGACAAATAAATTAAAAAATGTTAACCCAGGACATCATAGCCGGCAGGCAAAAATTCTACCACTGATCCAAAGTGTCACTCAGACTGCCATTCCCTTAGCTAGGTAAGTCTCATCAAATACTTTACACATTCGTCTTTCTCTCACATTCATTAGGATCTAACCAAACTACTGAAATTACTAAATAATGTACAGTGTAGGGTAATGATATGTACAGCATTTACAAATTTGTTAAACAGTAATTCTATTTTATTTACTGCACTGTGTATTTTAAGTGTATGCTATATTTGGTGTTTAATTATTCTAACTTTAAGGTTTTATTTTTTCATTTATAATTTCATTTCCGTGCCAGTGCAATAAATGGAGGACATTTTTTTCTGCCTTCTTGATGTTCTCTTGCTTTCTACTGTTATACCAGTTAACCATTGAAGGACAATGTGTATGCAGCTTTTATTTTGCTTTCTCTGCACTCACAGACACAGGTAGAGCAAATAAGGGAAGATCACTGCAATATCATGAATGGTAGTTTTCTTTAACACACAGCAATTAAAAAAGCTTTTGACGTATGTACTATATAGTAGGAACCAAACCCTTATGTAACCCAGGAGTGGGTATATACCACATTCTATGCTATGCTTGTATTCATTACTGCTGTTGCTTGTTCAAAGAAATTAAGCAAAATACAGTATACTATTTCTAATACAATGTTGTCTATCCCTTAGAATCTTATCACTACGCAAATGCCCCTGTATTTCTAATTACATTTCTTTAACCTTCTATGTAATAGAAGTAAGATTCATTTATTCATATTTGTTTCGGTTATATCACCCTATTAATGGATGGTTGCTAGTTCAGTGTGCCTCACTTATTTTTTGAGGGAATCTTCAAAGAATTTTGTTTATGCCTTACCCTGTGAATAATATATACACCAACAGTCAGCTTCAGCTGTCATCGTTGAATAAGTCGTTGAATTTATGAGTCACATTTTCATGAAAAAAAGGGTTGTGAAAGGATGGAAAAGCTGCCTAAACTGTTGTTGAAGTTGATGCCATATTTGTCACTCAAGAAAGAGTTGCAAGAGATTTTTGTCTTAATAAATCAATTAGCTACTAGGAACCAAATGAGCTGGTTATGAGCTCAATGGACAACTCTTTGTAACTGTTCTTGAGATACGTGTACTTCGTATAGCAATTGCTAAAACCTCTACTTGTGAGTTAATATTCTATACATTCTAAGAATGTGTACAGCTTTAAAAACATTTTTTTATTTATATTGATTGGTATCCAGGAAGTACTGTACATTTTACTATTTGGGATATTTAGCAATCCATAATAACAACAAAGCCATGTTTAAATTTAAAATTTTGTTCAATACTATATGAGCTCTAGGAAAAAAAGCATTTTAAAGCAAGCGTGATGTGCATCATATCTCCCACCATAAGTGCAGAATATGTAAATGTTTTTTTTCTCTTTTTTATCATCCCCCACCCTTAGTTCTGTTTAAAAGGCACCTGCTAAATCAGACAACATAATGTAAATGGTTATAAGCAGCAGGGATGAGCTACCGTGTACTAAAGTATCCACACTTTTTATCCCAGAAAAGACACTAACAGGGCCTGACTAGTAAACATCTGTTCTGATTAATGTAGATAGCAGATACATACCATTACAACTGAACTTGTCCATTCAAGTGATCCCAAGAGAAATATGAGCTGGCATGTGCAACTTCTCTATCCAGCTTCTTACGATGGCTAGTATCAGCTAGTGGGAGGCATGAAAGATCTCAGTAAGTAAAGAAGCACAGTTCAAATTCTTCTCAATATTGGCAGAAGAGTTCTTGTGTCCCTCGATGCTACCTGCTCTCACAGGATGGTAATTTAGTGCTCCACTGAACATAGAGCAGAATGGATGAATTGAAAAATCCAGAGATAAATTGGAGCCAGCATGCACTGAAGTGTCTGCACAAGAGGCTCTCATCTGCAGTCTGTAAGTCTGCTTGAAAAGTGTGGAGGGGAAGAAAGCTTTATGGCTGACTAGCACAGCAAGCTCTCGTTAAGTGACAGGGAACAATCTCAATGAAGAAAAATCCCCCTATTATTTAAGCTAATGCGACCACAACTAGATTTAGCTGTAAAAATGCCAATAGGTGGGGAAATTAATCAAAAGATTACTGAAACAGTCCTGTCAGCTACATCCATTTTAAGACTGCTCAGCTAACTTTTATTATTGAATAAACATTGAAACATCAGCAGAATACATCAGAAAATGTTCAGACCCCAGATCATTAGGTTTTCTCTACCACTAGCCTTCAACCCAGGAGAAAAGATTTTAAACTTTTTTTTCCTCACAGGTAAAGTGCAATACTACCCTATTTATACTGTAATTGCAATGCAATAAGTATTGAAAAGGTTTCTCTTTAAATTTTACAGAATCAAAATGTCTCCCACTGATAAACATTTCTGCCATTCTGATATGCACTCTATTAAAAAAAACAGCAATAGCTAAAGTGATCGAACCAATGTTTTAAAAATAACAGTTCAGAGTATCCAGCACAATACTTTTTTAGTCATAAAGTAAGATCTGTACACGTTTCTTGGAGTTTTACCCATAATTATTACAGATTTTGTGAGGTTCACATTGTTTTTTCTTGTCTAAATTAAATTAAAATTATTTGCCATTCACCATACTGAATCACAGTTTCTGTTCTACAGGTGCCCAGTAGTGTGCAGTAACCATTCAAATTTACAGACTAGGTCATTCAGATTACAGTAGTTCATAATTGTTATCAATATAAAACAATATGACATGCTACTACATGTTTGAGTGTGGAGCTACAGAAATGTACATAGAAGTAAAAGTTAATGCCATGCTGAAATATATTAAGGAGAAACAACATTCTGGCTATAGAGCCTTGTGTGAGATACAGTACGGTATATACTCCTGGGTTACCAGAAGACACACATGGTAGAATATTACACAGTTAAGTATCGGTTATTTAAAGTCCCATAAACAACTAATTTAGATGAGGTTTATACTGTAATATCACTTTGACTTCTGCTTTTGAATTTTCAGAAGCTTTGCGTCATGCTCACCCTGACCAGCAGCAGGGCAAGTTCACATTGACGGGGCAGCCAGTTATATTACTGTCCAACCGAGCTGCAGCAGAAAACAACTGATGGGAGACTTGAGCCCACTGGAGACAATTTATGACCACGCCCATTCCAGGCAATTCAAACGATAAAAACCTGGATCTGACAGAGCTCGTTGGAGCTATCTGAGCCCCTCAAGTCTTGAGCTAGTCTCCATAGCTATGCTTTGTTTTGTTCCCTGACCCCTGCTTGCCTTCTCAACCTTGTTCCCAGATCATCCTTTGCTTGTTATCTCTTCACTTGCTCAGCTTGGAACCTGTTTTTTTCCCTAGGATCTTGACTTAAATTCGTCTCTCGTGCTTCATTATTGTATTTTCCTGGTTTTGACCCTCGCTTCGCTGGACCCAGACTACTCGTATGTTCCCCTCATGCTTTACCTTGTGATTTACTGTGCTTACCTGCTCTGGCCCTAGCTTAGGTCTGACCACGCTACCTGAATTCCCCTTTGTGCTTCGGACTGTGCTTCATTTTGCTTACCAGCTTTTACCCCCGCCTGCTCAACCATGATCTCTGGCTGTGCTCATTTCCTAGTCTGCCTTTCCACAGCACAGCTCCCTGTGCAGTTCCCTGCATGTGTGTGCTGACTGTGGGTTTCCCTGCCTTTTTGCCCAGCACTTGGCTTCATTCTATGCCTCAAGATCCGCTGCAAGGTAAATTAGGTACAGTGTTCATCCCCTTCAAAAGATGTCCCGTTTTGTTCAATTATGTATGCACGTTTCTAAAGTGTTTTCAATAAAAACATGAATGTTATGTTTATTTTTTCCCTATGCTATGACAAATTTAAATTGGTTCAAGAGCAGAAAATTACTTTGAGAAGTCACAATATTGATCCATTTGTTGAATTGCCCGTATCTGTGCAATAAATCACATGATTTAAGAATAAATATACCTGTATCTATAAAGTTCCTTAATGAAGTGGTGTGTTTAAAAAAAAATATTAAAATTGGAACCAGGAACAAAATGTTGCAGAAACTACTAAAATTAATATTGTTGTTTCTTTTAACATTTGATATGACTTAATACCTATAGCGTTATGTTGAAAAAAAACACTTTAAACACTACACCGTAAGTATACCCAACTGTGAAGTATAAATGATTTGCACAAATTGTGTTCTTTCATGGTCGCTTTATATACAGTATTTATACAGTATTTAAGTTGAATAGCTGTGTGACCTTCAGTTGCCAGGGCAAGTAGTGCTGGGGGCCAATAACTGCACAGCTTGAGCAGTTCTCAGAATTAGCTCTGTGATACTTCCTGGGACCTCAGGAATAAAAAGAACACCTGGAGACTAACAGTACATTTTTTTTCATTTTAAAACACTTCTGCAGTTATTTCAATCTGTCTTAGATATATTAATATGCTCTCTTTCAATATTTTTTAAGTGTCATATTATTTTAATGTTTTGTAGCAAACCTTATATAATAACATTATTAGTGAATCTTTGATCAAAGGATAGCAGTTTGGTCAGTAGTACGTCTTAATATTTTTCTGCTTTTAATCCTGCTTCAGTAAAACAAAGCTTTCCATTCCTTTAAGGAGTAAAGAAGACCAACACAGCAATAAAATCACCGCATGGCAATTGACATGATCTCTGTATTTTGGTATCTGTTTTAGGAACAATTCAATTTACTGAACTAAACGTAAAAGACCATTGGATATGATCAAAAAATGTATCAGACTAAGACAGTATAGTCTTTATATAAGATTCTCCCAAATATTTTATTCATTTTTACTTAGATAACACTACTGATTTCATATGAATAACTTTGGTAATACTTTATTTGAATGTTGCTACTGTATGTAATGGCTTCATAATGCCTTCATAACTGCTCCACAAGACATTATAGTCATAAGAATAATGCTTTACAGGGATATGTGCAAATGACAAAGTGTGCAGAAGAGGTCATTGCCTTTGTTTTAGCATTGTTTTGTACCGAGCATTATAAATGATACTAAAACAAAAGTAGCAGTTATGAAGGTATTATTAAGCCATAATCCAGCAACATTCAATTAATTACTACAAGTTTTCCACATTCTGACAAACTGCATATTTCTTGCACATTAGTGTTAAGTAGTTTTCCTATCCTAAATTTCCACAATGTTTAAATGAGCTAAGAATGACCTTAATGTAGTAGTCATTTTTTTTATTAGCTTAAGTTAATATACTTTTCAGATCCCTAATGATTTATTAGAGAGCACTTTAAAAGCCTTCAAGATTTTGTCTGTCACATGTGCAACTCTCTCTGCCCCTACTACGGTTCAGTCTCAGTTGGTTAGTGAATGTGCACAACTCCACTTCACAACGGTTCCCCCCGCTATGCCAAAATAAATGGTGAGACCATGGCAAAGGAGTCAGTGTTGGGGTGCAGCAAATTCTTAACTAACTATAGAGTGACACTGTGTGTCTCCGGGACTGCTAGGACTCTGATTGAACCCTGGAAGGGGCAGAATAGAGCCAGACTAGAAAAGAGGCAGAACAGAGCCACACATTGTGGCACGTAGAATTCTCCTGTGGTGAAAGACATAGTGTTTTGGCATGTCAGTGTTATCTAAAATCACTGTTATCTTTCAGTATTATGGCTCTATGCATGCTCAGAGCCCGTCAGAAGCCAGACTGAATCCTGGCATGGGCAAAGAGAACTGCAAGCATTACACCTACAGTAGATCCAGGAATGGAAAACCCTGCTTCTAGATGTTTCATGACCTAATTAAGCAGTTTGGTATACTTACTTTCCTGTATTTCTAAATAATAATTAGATATCTTCAGTAATGTGTGCTCCCCATTTAATCATAGGATTCTCATTGTTCAATATTTGATGGTGCTATACATCTAGATGTGCCCAGTGTGGTGCCCCGGGGGGGAATAGGCTTATGTAATAGTTACGAAAGTACTCACACCACACCCTCTTCTCTTATTTTCGTGAAGTTTTCTCCTGTTCTTCCGTTCGTCTGTCTTCCAAGCCAGTCCGCAATCCGTTTTCTCTATCCGTATTCAGTCCGTGTTCCAGAAGTCCGTAAAATCCCACAAATCTGCGCCAAGTCCAAATCACTAACCGTATGCCGTTATCCTTTAATTATTCCGTAAATCCGTTGCCCTTAACTCTTTTTCCACACCAACCAAAACTCCACGATCTCCTCCAAAACGCATTCACCTACTGGCTTCCACGCCGGTTCACTGTTTCCAGGCCATATATATTTTGTCTCCTGATGAGACCCACCTGCGTCTCGTTGTCTTTCAGACCGAGTCCTTTCTATCTGCGGGTCAGCTGGTTTCTCTTAGCAGCCATCTTGGTCAGGTCTAAGTCAAGTATAGTGAGCAGATCGTTCCTAAAATACCTGTCCTGGATGACCCTTCCTCTGGCCCTCTTACACCAGTTATTTTAACTTTTTTAGCATTATAATTCAGAAATTATGAGCTCTGTGTCATATACAGTATTGTACTAATATCTGTTGTCCAAGTACTAAGCTTTGTTTGAATAATTTTCATTGATTTGGAAACCAAGTCTTTTGTAAATTTCTTTTTCTATTCATATGCCAGTCAACTGAATGATTTGAAGACTGTGCTAGTTTTTACTTCACCATTATATTAAAATGATCCTTTCCCTTTGGGTTTTCTCGTTCTGGTCTACCTAAATTTCCCCTTGAGTTCAGTATAAGTCATTTCTGACTTCATAACCTGACCTGTTATTTATTGATGTTGGTGCTGGGTGGTGGGCACCATGCTGGGTGCTGTACTTCAGTGATAAATGTAATGTGTCCCTTCATATTTGGAAGGTGCTTTGGATGAAAAGTGCTAAACAACTGCAAAAACTTGTATGAGTGTAATATTTTCCCTCTATGATTTTGAAAATTGATCAATTTTTAATATAATTTCTGAATGTTGGTTGTTTTTTTATTTTGTTCATGATTGTGACACTATTTTTCTCAGCTTCATGCATAATGTTTAATTTCATACATAATATTTTTGTATATCTCATGTACAGTATGTCCCCAATGATTCATGGTATACTGAAATATACTGAATATTTTAGACATTTTTACAATACAGGACATAAGAATGGCTAAAAGTAAGAATCAGTCTTTTGACTGCCAAACGCAAATGGAAATACAATATTACAGTACTTTTGATACTTCCCTGCACATAGAAGCTCAATGGCTGAACACAGCTCACTGTTTGAAAACCGCTCTAACTCTCTAGCACCCTGTGTACAGCTTCACCGCAGTTGGATATTGCATTCAGCTTGCCTGGACCTTACCTTTATTTTGATCACCCAGGACCAGAGCCACTCTTGCCTCTCCTGCCCCAAACCTCCTCTGAAATGAAACGACTCTGCACTCATGATATTTTCAGCATTTTTCTTTCCGGTCACCTGATGTCAGCAAGCCTCCCAAAAACTGAGCAACTGTGGAAGCTTTTTTGAAACTGTTTTGTTTCTTTTCTCTATCTTCCTAATCTCACCCGCTCCATTCTCTCCCCTCCCCCTTCTCTTTTTGTATGTGGTCGAAACAAAATCCAACATCTAATCCATTGCACCAACGACTCCAGCCCATGTATGTGATTTTGTCTCTCCCCTGTCCCCAGTCCTTCTTTTCTCTGTCCACTGCAGTATCCCTGGTCAGCCCATGGGTGCAAGTGCACAGGGACAGTCTACATCAGATCTGGGTTTCCTTGTTCACTCCCATGCTGTTCCTAGCTTGACCTAAGCTCAACTTTTGACTTTTCTCCCTCCAAAATCTTCTAGTCTTATTTGCAGCTGATATTCCCTTTTTTCATGGATTCAGCTCATAATACATTTTGATCATCTAGCTAAATTCAGCAAGTGGGAGTTCTATTCTGTGTTTCGCATCAGTCTATTCTTCCGAGCCACAGTACTCTTCCAGTCACCCATCATCTGTCCAAGCTAGCTGCTCATGCTACTGCTGCTAGCCTCTACTGTTGCCACCTGTTCACTTACTCAGATCCTGCCATCAACATATATGCCTTTTTAGGCACCACATCCAAATCCACTAGCCCAGAGAAGTACAAGCCTGCATCATACATGTTTTCCTTCATTACACACATATTCTGCTGGGTTCCAGTGAAACTGTAACCGAACCAAATTGCTCTTATCTCAGTGTCAGAAATCTCTGTCAGACATTTGAGGATTCTTTCAAGAGGATGTGACAACACTGATCACTGTCCTGCACCATCATTTCCTCAGCCAGGCGAGTTAAAGCTAAAGAATTAAGGATGCTATTTCTTTATCACCACATTTAATCATTATTAGAATCTGACCAAACAACTGGAATAGTGTTACTGAATTTTGGATGGAGGTCAAATTCGAATGTCATACTTTCCTGCATATAAGAGCTCGCTGTCTGAATATTGTTTAACCTCTCTAGAACCCCTCCTTCCACACCAGCATCACCATTGCAGCAATTCTCCTTGGCTCATACTTTGTAAGTATCTAACTTGGCAAGTTTACTTTGGCAAGTTAAAGCCTATGTACTAAATACTCTGTATCTTTATCCTTCAGCACATTTCTTCTTTATTAGAATTTGACCAAACAACTGAATTTTACAGTTCCAGATGGTACTTAAAATATTATTTGCAGAAGTGACTATCCCAGGTTTGTCCTGCAAGACATATTACAGAAAATACATTTACACTTCCTTAGTCAAACATATTCCTATCGGTGTAAAACAACATTGATGTAAAGCCTATTATGTACAAAGTTCCAAACAAACCTGGTCCCACGGGTAGCCCACACAGCTTGAGTTTTCAGTGTCTTGACTAGGGAAAATACAACTGATAAAACCAATTAATGATTCAAACATCAAAGAGAAGCAAAAAATACTACTATAGTTATTGCATTGCTTAATGTGGGATTATTCTGAAATATTTTACATTCTCAGACTCAGCATCTGTGTGTACAGTACTTCTACAGTGTTCTGCCAGAACTAAGGATAAAAATAATATACAATTAAAATGCAGTTACTATTGTGTTGTATACTGTGATCCAATTCCTCTGCTCTGGTATTTGAATTAGTCTACATGTTCACATTTCACTTTAAGGTGCATTAGTATTGATTGCATGTTTATAAAATAACTTGCTTCCCTGATAATTGGGCTATAAGCACAAATGTTTTACACTTTTATCATTCTCTGACTGGATATGGGTCAGTGACAAAGAGACTGTAATTACCTTGAATATGTTCATGTAATACTGTACAATCAGTTCCTTTTAATTACACAGGAATATTTTATTATACAAAATAGCAAAAGATGTTGAAAAATGTTGCAGAAATATGTTGCAAAAATGTATTTAATGCTTCAGCTCACAGATTTGTGAGTGATCCACTTCAGAAATCCAGTTTATGAAAGTAAATTTTATGACCAAAGTTTGTTAAAATAAAGATTTGTCTTTATTTTTTTCTGTCCGCAATGTTATCAATATTTAATATTTACAATTAATATCAGGAGCACTCAGAGGAAATCCATGCAAACACATATACATTACATTATGTATTTATTGGGTGACATACTGTACTATACACACATAGATAGAACACCAGGAACTGAATCTGGGTTTGGCAATGCTAACCACTGAGCCACCATGCCACCCATTTCAAGCCATATATTCAGCATAAACATTTGCTGCAAGTGTTGGAGTTTATTGGTCAAAGATTAAACACCCATTTGACCCATAAAACATCTGTTGGCTCAGATAAGTTAAAATCATCTCAGGGTGCACTCTGAATGTAATAGTCCTCTTAATATTAAAAATTAACCCTTTACAGTTAAAGTTCACGTGATTTTCATGATTTTGGTCCACTGTATTGTGTTAGCTGGACCACTGGTATCTAATAGTTTTTCTTAATTATATTTTACATTGTATTCTTCATATAAACTTTGTGGCAGGAAAGCAGGTTCAGAAAAGATGGCAGCTCCTGTTTTAGCTACATTCCTCAGAGCATTGTGGGGAATGACCTGCTGCCCTCAGTGCCCTGACCAATTGCTAGAAGAGAATTAGTTGGGGGGCATTTAAAAAACACTTTGGTACACAGGGACTGAAGGAGACAAGGGTAGTAGCTCAGAGGTTCCGCTCACATTTTGTTTGTGGTTTGAATATTAATTTCCATGCACTGCATTTGTGTGTCTATCTTCCTTGAGACCCACTTATTCAAAGATCTTGTTATGGCACCCTAATCTCAGTATGCCACTTAAGTTATTTGAAGATAACAAAAATGAATACAGCAACAGATGAATACCAACATGCTGTATGAATTAACAAGGTTCAATACAGTCCCACCAGGTCTAGTTAGTATCACCCAAAGGTTGTTATACTGTACCTCTAGTGGTTTTCTAGGAAAGCTCAATATTGCCTTTCACCAACATAAAATTTTGCTTGGTCTGAGAGATTAGCCTGTATTTTAAATTGCCCACAGTTTCTGCAATGAGCTACAGAGCCTTCTCAAGGAATTCAGTTTTATTTTTGTTGATTGCTTTGCTCCTGCAGGACCTGAGGTCAGCTTTGGCTATTACTTGATCAAAGTGCAAAGATGGTGCAAGCAGAAACTGTGATTGGACATACAACATAAATCAGTTCAATATCATTTATGGATTTAAACCACAAATAGAGAATATGCTGTAAGACAGTTAAGGTTTGTTTAGGTTTTTTAACAAATGAAAATTCTTTTGAATTTCACGTGTAGCTGCATTGAACAAGTCTCTAGGATCATGTGAGAAGGATCACACCATACCACTCTATTTTGGTTTGTTACCATATTAGTTTGATTATAAAAAACACATATAGATGGGAGATAATTATGCTCCTCCTTCTGTTGTGCTAATGTAACCATTACCCTTCATGCTTGAAACATGAGGATGGAACATGATGAACATGAGGATTCCTTGTAATTTGTTTCATCTTCAGGTTCTGAAGAGCACAAAGATGTTACTCAGTAAGTCCTTCTTACAGGCCACTCTCTACTGGAAGTCACTATACATCACTAGATGTATAGGATAAGGGAAGTGAAGGGAAATTGAGCTGTGTATCTGAAACATCTCTTCACTAAATGGATGTTCACATAATTGCATAACAAACAAAAAAAGAAGAAACTGGGACCAGTTTCAGAAGAATATGGCCATAACAACTGCTTACCACACATCTTGAAGTAGAAGAAAAGAAATACCAGCAATCCCTTGCATTAATTTTAGAGTCTTTTTAAATGTTAGATCTATAATGGAATCAATATAATTGGAACAAAATCACATAATATACTGCATCACAGGTTAGTATCAAATACATCTCTGTGCCTCCAACCTGTTTTAGTGCATACTGTATATGCAATTAAAAAGAAAAATACTCCTTTGTCCTCAGTGGGAAGCTATATGACATAATTTAGTGATCCTGGAAGTGCAGAAAAGGGACTATTCTGTGCATAATGGATTTGCAATGAAATGATGATGATTTCAGTAAGTGGGTAAAATCTCATTCTCTTCTTACAGTATGTTCTTGACATTTCACGTCACCTCTGTTATAGCCACAAACAGATATAAGATGAGACTTAAAATATTATTTAAAAATGGGTTCTTGATTCTTTATCTTGTTTGCTACTGTATGTATTGTATATCTTATATTTGCCAATTAAAATGTATACTACAGCAAACCCACATTCTTTAGTCAGGAAGATGAAGAACCATTGAGGTTCAATCTTTACCTCCTTTAGGGTGAATATACATTTGTATAGTAATGTTTGCTAAAATTGTATCTATTTGGAACCCATCAGTTTCCTAATGTATGGAATTATCAGAATGTGCCTCATTGCTATTTATGCCCTTTATTACAATGACCTGCCATTGCTTCAAAATGAAATATAAATAATTTCTCTAATGACTCTCTCATGTACTGATTTATGTTTATTTAGCAGGAGGCTTTGCATTTCATAGATTGATAAATTAACATTTGTTTTCATAATCCAATAAAAATGAGGATCCAATAAAATTGCACCTGTATTCATTTATATGGATGGCAATTTAGGCATCCAGTTAAAAAAGGTAATGTAACTGCTGTCACTATCTTAACAGAGCAAATGCATGTCTGGTTTTTGGGGGGATTGCTATAGGTTAACCCAAACTATATTAATATCCTGTGTTTAGCAGGACATCCAGCTTCATTACGTCTTGCATATTTAATATTAATAAAGTGTAATTTAATAAATTTTATGTAATGTACATTAAAGTTTTTATATACTTAAACATGTAGATTTTCATGTAAACCCTGTATGCTGTAGTAGGTTTTGGATCATAAAATCTATTTATGAATTCATGCTCCATTGATTCCTGGTGCGCACAACACCACAAGTGACCACAATCAGAATATGTGGAGATTTTGACTGTGTTTGCTATTTTGCATATCATTGTAACAAGTGTATTTAGCGGCAAAAAAAGGAACATATTAAAACATATTAAAAGCTCTTATCATTAAAAACCTAAGAACTTACATTCCACATCCTCCCTGTTATCCATCCAACTATACATTGTCTAACTGCTTTATCCAATACAGGGTTACAGAGGAACTGGAGCCTAACGCGGCAAGCAATGAGCTTAAGGCAGGATATGCCCTGGATGGGAAGCCAGTCAACTGCAGGACACAAACAGACATTGATGCTGTATTTATTGCATGTTGAAATATGAAGATAGAATTTTTCCTATTAAAAACATTCTTTATGCCACAACATTTTTTATAGAAATGCAATTGAGTGTTTTCATTCAGGTGTGCAACACAAAGACCTGTCAGTTGCAGTCATCAGAAGAGTGGCTGTGAAAAGAACAATAGAAAATAGAACATACTATCAGACTATTTTGGTCTAGGAAATGCAATATACAGTATAACTATTATTTACACATATCTGTTAACTCGTTACCTCCATTGCAGTTGTAATGGATTTGTGGTGTAGTTGTTAGAAACGAATGTACTTTTAGGATTTAATCTCACTTTTTTAAAAAAAACATTTTTTTAGTTTTATAAATAAAAAATACAAATACAAATACACATTTTTTGTAAATACAGAACACATTAGTTACTATAATTAATAGAATCTGTAAATACAGCACAAACCTTTGTTATCTCAAACAAAAATGGTCAATTGTTGAATGTTTTGTTTATTACAATTTAAATACATTCTTACATTCACTCATCCACAATTAATAACTCTATTATGTAATGTAATTGGATCTCAAAACCTAAACAGGTCTGGTTCTGGTTTGGTAAATTTTGGATTTAATGTAAATGGTAGATGATGACGGTGTATTTCAACTGAACTAAAATGCTATAAATGGGCATATTGTATATATACTGTACAGTATATAATTTCCACCCAGGGAGCATGTTAAAACAATAATAATAAAGCATATGAGTTAATTATCTCTAAAAAACATATATCTGCTTATTTTAACTTGAAACATATTATAAAGACATTAACCATAGAATAATATTAAGAAAGACCAGAGTGTTATTTAACCAGAATAGCAGTGTCATGGGATCTTTAATGACTATGGCCTTGGTTTAATTTCTCATCCTAAGAATAGCAGCTCCTACAGAACAGTGTCCTTGGTAACCATAATGGTGCACTGATTTAGAAATTTTCATCCAGAGAGTACTGTCTACTGGTCTCCCAATACCATTTACAGCACAGCAAACTGGTCTGGCTTTGATGTTTCTTGCCCATTATTAAGTAGTTAGATGAAAGAATATGAATGGGAATTGGAATAAGAATAAAGGAGAGATAAAGTGGATTGTGATGTTAGGTTGGAGGTAGTAAATTGTTCCCTGCCAGACCATATATAAACTGTTATAATTTATCTTACTGCCTCAAATATAGACAGGGACAAACAGAGAAGGCAGTTCAAAACTCATACATATTCTTGCTGACAAGAGAGGCGGAGGAGGTTGCCAAGCTAGCATTTATGTTTATATTTAGGATGTATTTGTTTCTTTTTATTCCTTTTTTCCTTAGGAGGAATAACAATTTTATAAATGGTATGATCTTTGCACAGGAATCAAAGACTTTTCTTCACAGGAGATGAGTTCACTACAAAAATATGCAAGTTCTGATTTAAATGCTTCATTAACAACAACATAAAATAATAATAAATCACATTTAAATAGTCATTAAAAAAACAACATCTCAGGTTCCCAAATGGCAACTTCTAAAAATATATATAAATTATACTTCCTCATGTCACTACAAAAATTTGAATCATGTTTTTTTTTAATAATTTGTCACAATCTGACAACTTTTCAGCTTGTAAGTTCAAAGATCACCACACTAATTTCTAAGCTGTCACACTACAAGAGTCTACAGTGTGCTGGAACTATGTGTCCTTGAGGCTTCTTTCAGTGTGTCTGTCTCTTTGTCTGACCTGGTTTACAGCAGCAGGGAAAACATTTTTAATGAGCTCTTGATGTGCGGGAATGCATGTAGCTACTAGAACCCTGTGTAGGTTTCTGGATGGCTACATCTAGAAATGTTGCCCTACTAATTAAATGTGCTGTCAGTTTATAACAAGGACACAACACTTCACTGCACTGCAGGTCTATGCAGAGTGTCATCATGAAAATGATATATAAAGTATATAAATCTAAACTACTCCACCTTTTATTGGATAGGTAGCATATGGTACACACAATAGCCGTCATAGTTTGCAGCTGAAGAAATATATTTTATTTTATGCAATATGAATATAATTCATATATGAATATGATTTATACTGTATGGTCAGTTATACAAAATACTGCATTTATCGACTTTATTACTGTGTAAGAGAAGTATGTGAGGAAACCTCTGTAGGGACAAGGCCTATAATTTCACTTAGAATTAAGTGATATTACGTATTTCTAAAATTAAGTATTTCTTTGTGTGTCTGGACCAAACAGCCTGTTGCTTGTCACAGAAATGTAGTGAGAGGCCCCTCTCTGTGGTCAGCCACAGGATGACATAGTGGCTTTTCCATGTGAGCAAGTGAGTATCTTTTGAATAAGGATCTTCCCCAGGACAGTCCAGACCCAGTGTCAATATTCCTTTAAAATCGATGTTCACTGCTGGCACCTGGATGTCTGGCAGAGGGACATATGCACATCTGGAGATAATTATAAAAGTCACAGGGCGTGATCAATCATCCAACAAGATGACCAACCAATCAGGCACCTTAAATATTTATTATTATTAATCTCTATTATTATTATACTATATTATTATTCATCTGTTTCTGTATACTTTCACTTCACTTAATTTTCAAACTCATTCTTTGTCTCAGTGTATTTGATGTGGATTTCAACCTCTACTATTTTCTTGTTTCCAGTCTTCACTGCCAATCACGTTTATCTCCTGTGTCTCCTGGCATCCTTCCAGTAGTCCTACACATACAGTATGTATCATACTCTCAGCTGGATTCTCACCTGATGTATTATCAACCTTACTTACTACAGGCCCAAATGTATTTTCTGTGGTTAGATATTCAACCCTAGACTCTCTTCTCCAGTACACCTCAGCCCTAATTTCACTATTTGGTTAATCTGCCAAGGCTGGCAACAATCATGAAGACAGGATCAGCCATATTAACTCTGTGCAGCATGGCTCTATCTCCTAATATCCTCTACTGTTAACCCCAGCTTTTGACTTTACAAAGCCAGTATTTGCAGATATCCCACTCATGGCCTTGACAGCAGTCACCTAAATTCTGTAACATTAATGATGTTTAAAGACCCTATGCGAGATGATATAATCCGAATGTGACCGGAGGAGGACATCAGGGAAGACGCAGCAGGATCGTTTTGGGTAAAAACACTGGGGGTGATGACGGCAGTGAACTGGTGCATGGGGGGAGCGCAGGCAAACAAGTCCAAAGGAAGTCCAATAGGGAAAATCAGGGCGAAGTCCAAGGTCCGGGTTCCGGGAGATCCATCCAAGACGAACTCGTGAACAGGGAACTAGGAACACAGATAATTAAAATCTTGACAGGAGAAGGCGCTCTGACCCCCGTACTCAGTAGGGCAGGATGCCATGGTGAAGCCTATGCCCTCGGGCCAATCCTGTGCCCGATGGTAGGCGGGCTTCCAGGCGTTCATCTTCCAAAGTTTAGCCTAGAACTACGGAGATGCCGGGATTAAACAGGGAAATGGGGAAAGGACACAGCTGGGACAAATAAAGCACACAACGAAAAAGGGTAGGAGCGCGCTCTAGAGGATGGATGATGATCGTGACACACATGGATTGAGAGCCCTACCTAGAATACTGAATAAAAAATACTGATCCCTCTTAGTTTCAACATGACATACCTTCCCATTGCTTTTATGGCAAATTAGAATTTAGAATAAATAAAATAACATCCATCATTCATCATTGTTAAAAGATGCCACAAAGTATCAGATTTGTTGTCACATCACTTTCTTCATTCCTTTAAAAGAGTAAACTCAAAATGTTCAATGAAAATAAATTATTATGTACCATACGTATTCAAGTAAGGACGATGCTATATGTGTTTGGTATCAGACAAATAGGGAAAACGTGAGTAGATCAGAAATCTAAATATCAAACCTGTGAGAATCCCACATTAAAAGTCCAAAGTTTTAACAAATATGGGACATTTGTCGAGATCTCCTGAAGGAAGCAATACAAATTCCTGAAAGCAAGAGATGTAAATCTCATATTTGAATTTGTCAATCAAAACTAAACTCTGGAATATATTTGTCTATGGCTAAGAAATAGAGCAAGAAGAGACCAAGTTATGTACTGAAGTCGGGACCCAAGGAAGCAAAATCAAGACGTCAGAACCAGAAGAAGCCAGAATGCCCAGAAGGAGAAGAAGTAGCAAAGAGCTCCAATGAACCAGGAAAGCAAAGTTCGATATGCTATCTCACCCTTTCCAGTCAGTAACAGATCTGATTGCCTTCCACAGAAACACCACATCAGTTTCAAGGCTCGGTTCACATTACATTGAAGAATCCTTAAGGATCAGTTGATGCCATGAGAGACAGGGATACATCAAGCTTCTCTGATGTGCACACTTCCTGAGGGAATAATTCACACTTGCCTTTTGCATGGCTTTTCTGCTAGATTATGATAGTGTTACATCCTTTTCATATTAAGTAATTATGGTAATTTCATGCTTTTCAGCTCAAGTTAAAATTTGAGTCTTTTTATGAAGTAATATTCACTTTTCTTATCATTCTCCCTTAACCATTTCCTCAATTCTTTCCATAAGTCTTTAATTTGTATTATTTTATTCATAATAAACTTTTGAACTGAATTAATGTAGACAAACCTCAATGCTATCTTGAAGCATTGTGTTGTCATTTTAACCTGATTGTTTTTTTTCAGCACATTTAAAGGTTGGTGTGATGATTATCACTAGACCACAATATCTGTTTTATACCTTCCTTCAAGGTTACAGTAACATCTAGGACATGTGGCATCGTTCTTGTGTTTCAAGTGCTCACAATAGGGTATAATGTTTAGTCACATGTGGTATGTGTATACAATACTTTCATGATTGACAGAAGGTTCAAGCAAACTACAGATCTACATAATAGTTCTCAAAATAAAAGCCTTCTGTCCTTTTCTGAGAATATTAAGATTTTTTAGTTTCTGCATATAATTAGCACATATACAGATGCAGCCATTCAAAGTGTGCGTCACAGACACGTACCGCAGGTGACGTCGCTCAGTATGACGCAAGATGACGCGCGGCACCGCAGTAAGTGATTGGTTGACCGACAGGGGCACTCGTGGTCCGTTGGTCTGTCGTAGAAAGACTTACAGTAAAAACGTCTTTGCTGTGCCCGTTGTAGATATTGAATTTACCAATGAAGGGAAATCTTAGTAGCTGAGCATAAAAAGAATAGGAGCATACTGTAACGCGTGTGAAGGCCATAAACGATATTAATTTTGGAACATAAACATACAGTATATAGCTGGTCTTGGTACTTTAAAGAAAAAAATACACACCAGTATTCCATTTCTCCCTAAACATTTTAAGCTTTGAAGTCTTTAACTAATGTGATACCGGAGTCAACAAGCATACTTTTAGAATTTGATTAAAAGGGAATATAATATGGAATCGCGTATCTAAGGAATTTAATAATGGTATTCGTGTGCTGCGACAGGGCTGTGTAGGGCTGTTTCGCCTGCCTGCTCATGCGAGCTGTGTTGTAGCCGACTGGTCTAGGTGCGTGCCTAGCAACTGGTAGGTTGTGTGTTCAAATCCAGCTGGTACCGGACTTTTCTTTTAACAAACATTTCTTCGAAAAAATAGAATAGCGATATTATGGACAATCAATTGACTTTTATATTTCAAAATATCGCAACATGATCGATATTTGCGATATTTTGAACATATCTTCCCTTCTGACAGCGGTTCCTCCTTCTATTGTGTGTGTGTGTGCAACAGAGTAATTTTTTATAGAGAAATGGAGGCTGGACAGTATGCGTTACAATATAAACATTTATATTGATTTAAATCGTGTTCTGATTTAAATCGCAAACGCGTGTTTAATTATGTGTTTTTTAATCATAATCAGGCTAATGCATTCCTACATTTTCTGTATGAACCAGCTTAGAGGTTCATACAGAAAGACAGCTTGTGTTTAAATTGAGTGTAAGGTAATTTATGCTTCTAAAGTCATGGTCAGCATTTATTATCGTACTGTGCTGTAAACTTTTTCTGTGCCTAGTCACATTATTTTATAGCGTTTTTATTGCGTTATTAAATCTGGTGGCGCTGTGTGTTACAGTAGTTTCGTGACTCCCATGTCACATGGTCTGTGATTGAATCCCATAGAACTATGACTTATTTTTTTAACAAACATTTCTTTGAAAAAATGAAACGTTTCCCTTGGTCAGAGATTAAATAAAACCTCACTCGCACCAAACAAATTTATATTTCTAAATATCACAAAATATGTTCATTGTCTTCCAATCGAGTCGAGTTGACATTGGAAGCCTGCCACACCCGGACTCTTAAACCAACGCATTAGCACGTCAAAGCCCATCGAGGGTATTGAGCCAGTATTGGCTTTAGTATTCCCCCCCTCTCCCCTCAATTCAATTCAATTCAAGGTATTTTATTTGCATGACAGATGGGTACAAGCAGTGTTGGGTATGTATATTGTAACGCTTA
This sequence comes from Atractosteus spatula, assembly GCF_055471065.1. Taxonomy (NCBI): domain Eukaryota; kingdom Metazoa; phylum Chordata; class Actinopteri; order Semionotiformes; family Lepisosteidae; genus Atractosteus; species Atractosteus spatula. The sequence goes on along the minus strand of NC_142713.1, from coordinate 22,465,157 downwards.
CGGCAGACAGGCACTGTGTAAGAGCCGGCGCACCAGAGCAGCGCACCGAGGGAGCGTCTGCATTTCTAACTTAGTTTTTAAAATTAGTCAAGCAATATGAAGCATCCCCTTTTACTTTGTGCCTGAGCATAAAAAGAATAGGAGCATACTGCAACGCGTGTGAAGTCCATAAACGATATTAATTTTGGAACTTAAACATACAGTATATGGCTGGTATCGGTACTTTAAAGAAAACATACACACCAGTATTCCATTTCTCCCTAAACATTTTAAGCATCGAAGTCTTTAACTACCGCGATACCGGAGTCAACAAGCATACTTTTAGAATTTGATTAAAAGGGAATATAATATGGAATCGCGTATCTCAAGAAATTAATAACGATATAATTATATTCATGTTGCAAAAGAACTGCAACGGACATAAAAACTCCCTTGCTTTTAATAGAGCGCTCCATAATTTCTAACTACGAAAATGCCAAGTGAAAGGATTTGTAAACATATTTTGTTAAAGCAAGTCAGTTTTTTCCGCAACACATAAAAGACATTTTTCCAAGAAAGTTTAGCCTTTGTCACTAATGAAACCACTAAATAAAGACATAAATATAGAAATCTTAAGATTTGTTTTATTTAATGTTGGTAGCAGGATGAACTGTCAGAGTGTATATTTTGTCGCAGAGTTGCTGCAAGATGTTAACAGTGAAAAAGGTATTTAGAAATTAGTTATTTCAAGATGAAAATTTTCAGAATAATTGCAAATCTAGCAGGATAGAGAAAGCACAGAAAACTGGCAGTTAGATTGATCAGATTAGTATGAAAAGTCATTTAGCAAAGGGAATTAGAAGAGTGACAAACTAGTATACTTTAGATCTTTTTTTTCTGAACCAGGGACAATCTGATCATGTTTCCCTATAACAATAATAAAAAACTTTATTTGATATATCACCATTAAAGGTGGCATCTCAAAGCAATACAGTAGATGTAAAAACAGATAAAAGGACCACAGATTACAAAGTAAATGCATATAAGAAAGACAAGCAGGTAGAGGTGCTACCAAAATTAGAAAATGAAGCAGATACAGACACTAAGTCTTCTGAAAAGAAAGGTTCTGAGGTTAGATTTAAAGTGGCCCTGGTGTGTGTGTGTTTGTGTCTGTCCTGTGATGGACTGGCGCTATGTCCAGGGTGTATTCTGCCTTGTGTCCGTCGCTTCATTCATGTGCATCCAACACACAGTTCAACGCTAGCAACTACACAAAATCTAAAATATGAGCTCTACTTGCCACTTACAGTACCAACAGTACCAGCTAACTTTAGTAGTGACATTTTCATGGATCTTTTTAACAATAAAATTTACAACATCAGACTTCAGACACAATTAAACAGGCCTCAAAAAAGTCTGGTACAAACATTTTCAGCATGGAATAAACTGTTACTTTAATGGTATAAACCTTAAATGGATTCATATTCTCAATAAGATTTGGTGCTCAGTAACATGACTTAGAAAATGACAGAAGACATGCGTATCATGCTTATCCTTCTGTTTTTCATAATCGTAAACTCCTTAAGGCAGTTACATTTTCTCTGTTCTGACCTGGAGTTACAGAGAAATTTAAATTCTAATAAGAGATTTGTAATGAGGAAAGTCATACCAATCACTCATACAGTACCAGGATTTGCAATTACAATACAAATACTTTCTTTCTGTATGTGTTTATTTTGCAGTTTGAGTCTATGGCATTCCTTTGGGGGTCTATACTCCAAGGCATGACTTTTTTATGTATAAACATCAGTATTTACTGCTATTAATTACTGTACGATTTATAGTTGAAATCTGAGCCTAGATATAAAGTTAGATATAAAGTTAAAATCTTGACAAAGCAATGTAGGAAATACAGAGAAAATAAATTCTTTCTGACATCTAAAATCAGTTTCGATCAAGGTCTCTAAAACGAACAAGAAAAAGAAGATTTTCGGAGGGCAATTACGCTGTGTTTATATAGAATAAGTGATTTATGAGCAATCTAATTTCTTGTTCGTTTAAAACAGTGAAATGTCAGCTGTAAAAGATCGCACCAGAAACAGCACTCACTCTGCCTGTCATAGACGTTCAGGAAAGGCTGAATGAAGTCATGTCAAGTACAATAATTCGGAGAACAATAATACCAGTTGTAGGACAGTATATAAGGAGGATAAGGATTTTGAAGTTGACTCGAAATCTGATAGGTAACCAGTGCAAGGACTTGAAAACAGGTGTAATGCATCCCTGATAGGATTCTTGCTGTCATATTCTGAACATATTGAAGATTGCTCAGTGTGGATTTAATTTCCCCAGTGAACAGGATGTGCATTTATTAATTCTAGAAAAAAAGCCTTTCTTGATTTCTCTAGTTCTTAGTTTCTCTAGTTCCCTTTAAAATAAACTATTATTCCACAATGCAGAGTATTACATGGCCAGTATTTACACATGATATTTGTGATTTAAAGAAATTAACACAAGCAGCTTTTGGAGATTTAAGTGTTGGCTGAGTTATTGCAGGATAAAAGACTAGAGATGTTGGCAAGAAGAAGATAGTTTGGGGAAAGCTGAGGAATACACTTATAACAAGAACACTTCCTAATGGGGTTAGGCATACTTTTGATGAAGATGATGAAGTTAACAGACTATATGTTTACATAGATACTGAAATAAGGATTGTATTTTAGATTATGTGTAGTTGCTGGCATTGAACTGTGTGTTGGATGCACATGAATTGAAGGAATGGGCAAACATAGCTGATGCGGATCCACAGAGCCAGCATATTAAGATGTTTATAATTAGAGGCAATTTGTTTAAATAACTAGGTATGGATACTGATGTGCAAGAGAGGTGGAAAGGCTGTTTCCTTAAGCCAGCAGTAAAAAATATTTTATTCTCAGTGAGATGCTGCCATTTCATAGTGGGTTTCTAACACTGTGTATAGTTCCATCCACACAGTGCCTTTACTTCCATTTCTAATCTCTTTATCCAGTACAGAGGATTTGGAGCCTATCCCAGTAAGCAACGGACACAAGGCAGAATACACCCTGGACATAGCGCCAGTCCATCACAGGACAGACAGACACAAACACACACAGACCAGGGCCAGGTTTCCCATAAACTAATTAACTTACCAGTATGTTTTGGAGTGCGAGAGGGAGTCATATCACACATATGGAGAAAAACCATGTAACCCAGAGAGAACATGTAAACCCCACACACACAGGATGGCAGGAATTGAACCTAGGACCCCAGTGCTGCAAGATAGCAATGCTAACCACTTTGCCACCATTATAAATGGATGGATATCTTAGTTATCTTTCTAGTTCACAGGTTTGCATGCATAATTTAATTTTGAAAGCCACTGAGACATCAGGTACTACTGTTGTATTTATGAAAAAGAAACAAAACAAAAAACATACTAACAACTGTGCCATCCTACGCCTTAGCTAATACATTTTATTATTCATAAACAGTTAACATTGTTAGCAAAATATTTTGAATTATATTTAACCCTATTTTTTCTTTAGTTTTGTATTTAACTTATTATATGATAGTCAGACTTAATGTATATTTGAACAATGAAAATATATTTTTACAAGATTTTACATTAAGCACTTAAAATTAATATGGTTAATAATAGTAAACTGTAACATGCTGTAACAAGATCGGTTAAACAGCGAAGAAAATGCTTTCAGAGAAAATGTTTCAGGTGTGAAGAACATAGATCTCCAATGCAATTTCAACCAAACCTGTTCCCACACACCCTGCCCCCACTACCATTAGAATATACACAAAGCACTCAAATCTTTCGAGCTAATGATCAGGTGACCCGAGAGAGAGCGAGAGAAACACCAAGGGGTATCACCAAGGGTATTAATAATACGATCTATAGTTGAAATCTGAGCCTAAATAAAAAGAAAAAGCAAGTGATTAGGTTTATGAGCAATCTAATTACTTATTCGTTTAAAACGCTATATAAAATAAAGTTTATTATTAATTTGCTGCACAGAGCGGTGAATATTGTTATGCATAAGACAAAGATAACGATCCTGATCAGTTTAGAAATCTGTGTACGCTGTAAGGTTTTTACTTCTTAAACTTTTAAAGTACACGTTTTGAATAGAAAGAAATCCTCTTCCTGTTACAGTATGTATAGCAAACTAGCACGTCTTTTTTCTCCAATCAGAGGGGTGTCAGATGGTGTCAGCCAATCACCATTCTGCGTTGGGTAGCAACGGGTGACTGTTCTCAGGCGGAAGATGTAAACAGCTTAATGTTCGTGTTAAATAATTTTTTAAAATTCAATTAAACGGGCACAATTAAGACATTAAATATACATATACATACTGTATACAGTACAGTTTGCATACGGTAATATGTTACGCGATTAAAAAATAAATAAATAAAACTGGAAGGTTCAGCACCAGCTGGATTCGAGCACACACCCTGCCCGTTGGCAGGCACGCACCTAGACCAGTCGGCTACAGTCAGCTCGCATGAGCAGGCAGGCGAAACAGCCCTACACAGCCCTGCCGCAGTACACGGATATAATCATACCGTTATTAAATTCTTGAGATACGCGATTCCATATTATATTCCCTTTTAATCAAATTCTAAAAGTATGCTTGTTGACTCCGGTATCACGTTAGTTAAAGACTTCGAAGCTTACAATGTTTAGGGAGAAATGGAATACCGGTGTGTATTTTTCCTTGTGATATTTTAAGCTCTAGTTGAATGATAGGTGTCGCATTTTAAATCATTTTCGTAGTTAGAAATTATGAAACGCCCTGTTAAAAGCAAGGAAGTTTTTATGCCCGTTGAAGTAAAACAAAATGCCTGACAAAGTATGGCTTGGACAGATTCCAAGTGCTTGTACAAATGTGCTAAAGAAATTATACTTTGAGTATACAGCTTGTCCAAAGTCATCCATTATTAATACTATTAGTAATATCTCCGGTAAAGGCTTTGATGCATAAATATTTCTGATAAAGGTAGGTTGTGTACTTTTGTCCAACTGAGCAATCTTGCTTTCATAAAATATACCAACATTTTAATGACTGAAGATTAACATGCTGTAATACACTGTTCAAAATTAAAGGCTCAAATGCTGTACATGAGAGGTTAAGCTCCCCCTGGCGGTTTTACAAGGTGACGCCGGATAGTTTCCGGCAGAGCGTCAAATGACGCGCGATTAACACGTCACACTGCGTGACACTGCGAGATGCCGCGCCACGCCCACCGGGGTATGCCGCAAAATAACGCACGCATTTTGAATGGCTGCATCTGTATACAGTACATCATGTACAAGTTCTGAAAGGTCATTAGGGACTGAACAGATCCGAATTCTGTAGATAGTTCAATTATGTCTATTAAACTAAATGGAAAATAAAAGGAAAGAGGGTGAAAAAAATCTAGAGAACACGGAATGGAGAAGAAGTGTAGGAAAAGATAAGCAACTGAAGTCAGGCATGAACTAGGAACGACTGAGACAGGGGTAAATGAGAATTAGGAATTTGAATCAGATGCACGTTGTAAAGTGGAGCCAATGGAGTAGCAGAAGTATAGAGCATTATTTCAGAAAATACAATAGGAGAAAAGATCAAAGGTTTGGGTGAGTTTGACTGGCCAGATTACATGTGCAGGGAGGATGGTGAAGAGAGTACCAGGGCCTTGACAAGAATGTCTGTAGAACACGTGTTATGTGTCATCCCTCCTCTAGAGGGCACTCCGACCCTTTTGTGTTTTTCATTATCACGTTCACCTGCCCCCTGTTCTGTCCTTTATTGAAACCCGGTGCTCCGGAGGCTCAGGGCTCTGCATTGGAAGACGGACGCCTGGAGGCCCACCTAGCATCAAGTCACCCTACATCCGCGGCTTGAGAGCTTAGGCTTCTGATCAGTGTCCTGACCTAGCTGAGTCCATGGCTCGGAGTGCCTGCCCTTGTCAGTCTGTTTTTAACCTCCTGTTCCAGATCCCGCTCCGTATTTTATCCCTGTCTTGTCTTGGATGGATCACCTGACTTTGGATTTTAGACTGCGCCCTGATTTCCCATTTTTGGACTTCCCTGGATTTGTTTGCCTGCTCTCCTCCTTTCATCTGATCACTGTCGGCACCACCACCTGTTCGCCATCCCTTCCTTTCCTATTTTCCCCGTAGCCCATTTCCAGTCACTTCCAGATTTTACCGTCTGCACAGGGTCCTAAACAAAGCACTACATGGGAGTCAGGACTGGCTCCTGTTACATTAGGGAAGGGGTGTATTCTGTGAATGCTGTCCCAGAAGAAACATCAGGAACAAAACAGAGAAGAAACAATGGGAGAAGGGAAATAGCATGGAGGTATGGTCAAGAGAAAAAGAGATGGCTTTGTGATATTGAATTTAAGATGTTGAGAGTGCATCCAGGACAAGATGATTCTGAAAATTTCAGAGATTTAGGAGGGTCAAATATGGAAAAAAGATCCGTGCATCTGCATAATAATGCTATGAAAGAATAAGATGCTAAAAAGAGAAAGAAGGCGACCCAGGATAAAACTTTGGGGAAAACAAGAAATTGAATAAGGAGCAAAAATCAAACCTTTCCAGTAAAGATTGTACATGAAATCAGTGAGGTATGAAGCATACAATGCATGAGATCTACCAGAAATTCCTAGGTCATTCCTATGTTGAATGCTCCAAAAATCATTATCAAGAAGAATAAAGGCAGAGGAGAGGATGAATGAAAAGTATTTATATCTTGGAGTACAGTTTTTGTTTCGCTTCAAAGGTTAAATCTAAAAAATCTGAAAAGGGTGAATCATCAAGATGCCATAAAAAGGAAAATGAGGAGCTGTTGGTTAAATACCTGCTTGAGGGATTTAGAAAGAAAGGGAGAGATGTGTACCGGGTGATGGTTTTTAGGCAATGAGAGATTAATGTTGAGTATTTTAGGAGATGCCTCTGTAAAGTCTTTGGGAGTGTAGGGACAAGACCTATCATTTCACTTAGAATTAAGCTGTATTAAAGATGTCTCACAATCTTTGTGTGCCTTGACCAAACAACCTGGTGCCTCTCCCTAAATGCATAGGAATGTGGCTAAAGAGGCCTCTCTGATAATAGACGTTGTAAAACTGTATCAACCTGTACATTTAATGATATACTGTAAAGAGCAGATGGATTCCAGCCACATTCCAGGCTTGTTTCTTTCCAAGGAAAGATCACTATCCATTACCCAAAGAAAGATCCCCCAAATATCAAAGGTCACTATCCATCATCCAATGGAAGATCCATCAATTGGGGATCTGCAGTGTGAGTACCAGAACCAACCCTGATGGCATCTCAGCCAATCACCAACTGGTGATGTCACCCCACATAACCTAGAACACGGGTCCTTTTTCTCCAATTAATTTGTAATCCCTGAGTGAATGATCAGCATTCATGTTTATAGCAGATCGTTTCACAGATATATATTCTGTTCCTGTTGTCATTTGTTATGCATGTTTTGGTTAGATCAATTTTTTATTGTGTCTGCAGTGTATATTTCACCATGGATGGATGTGAAAGCAGCACTCAGAGAATTATACAGTATGCCACCATTAACAACTATGATACTGCTTTCCCTGATGCTGTATCTATTGTTGTGGGCGACTTAAATCAGACCAACCTGAGGAAAGTTGATCACTGCTATATGACTATCAAAGACGCTTACCATTCTATCTCTCACCTGCACTTTGGACGGTGTGATCATCTATCGGTGTTTTTCAAGCTAGCTTACAAAGCAGAAGCTGAAGTGAGAGAATGTATCATCAAGAACAGTACATCATGGAAGTATCACTAAGGATCATCCCAGTTTCTCATTTTTCTTCTCCCTTCCCTCTGGTAAGCATTATAGAAGCTTAAAGTCATGAACGTACAGATTCAGAGACACTTTCTTCCTGAAAATTTCAGATTAGATAGATAGATAAGACTTTATTGATTCCGAAGGGAAATTGATGTGTTACAGCAGTCCAGCCCAAGACAAGCAAAAACAGACATCAGAATAGATGAAAAATTATACAAAATAAATAAATAAAGATAAACACATAGGTGTGTGCAAAATATGATGATCATAGTCACTGTAAAAACAATAGAATATGTGCAAAATGTGCATAGGTTTATACAGATTGATTGTAAATCAAGATTACTGAACTCTACCTTTACCCATCTACATTACTACATCTACAGTACATTACTACTCACACGGATGTGTTTTTTTCTCTTCTCACAGTTTATCTGACTTGCTTTTTTAAAGTTGTATGTTAACTTGTCATTTTTGCATTGTTTGTGAGACTTCAGCACTGTGTGTCTGAACAGGCAGTGAGTAACACAGGGGCTCCTCAGGAGACAGTTCTTTCTCTGTTCCTCTTCACCCACTATACTTTGGACTTTAAATACAATTCAAAGTTGTGCCACCTGCAGAAGTTCTCAGATGACTCTCCAATTGTGGGATGTATCAAGGGTGGGCAGGAGGAAGAGTACAGAGGACTGGTCAGCAGCTTTGTGGAGTGGTGTGAGGAGAACCACCTGCAATTGAATATGTTAAAGATGAAGGAGCTGGTGATAGATTTCAGGAGGAAAAGGGTCCAACCTACTCCTGTCTACATCAATGTGAGTGGCATGGAGATAGTGCACTCATTCAAGTACTGTACCCGGGAGTGCACATCGACGATAGACTGGAATGGTCTAAGAACACCGAGGCCATCTACAAGAAGGGTCAGAGCCGACTTTACTTCTTGAGGAGGATCAGGTCCTTTAATGTTTGTAGTAAGATGCTACATATGCTCTATTAGTCGGTTGTGGCTAGCGCCATTTTCTAAGCGGTGGTATGCTGGGGCTCTTGGATTAGAACAGGGGATGCTAACAGGCTGAACAAGCTCATCAGAAGAGCAAGCTCTATCATTGGGTCTGACCTGGACCCCCTGGAGGTAGTGGCTGAGAGGAGAATGGTGTCCAAACTAGAGGCCATCATGGACAACGTCTCCCATCCCCTATATGACATGCTTGTGAAAATGAAGAGCACATTCAGCAATAGGCTGATCCAACCATGGTGTGTCTGGGCAGGGGCAATATTGACATTGACCTGTTTTTGGACTAAACAGTAAACTCTCTGCTTACATCTGGCTGTTCCCGTCTAAAACTGTTTTTTGTTTTTTGAGCAATATGAGCCAGAGACTTGTGCAATGTATTTATATTTATATTTATAATTGGCAATACAACTTTTTGTGTACTGTTCTGGTTTTTTCTTTGTATATTCTGGACTGTGAGCAACTTTTCTTAGTGCACTTCTCACTGACTGTACTGACTGTATTGTATGTACTGTATTGGATTGTTGTATTATTGTATCATTTTGTTACACTGTGCTGTGTTGACTGTCCTAAGCTGCTGTTGCACTGCAATTTCCCTCACGGGATCAATAAATTATCTATCTTACTCCTGCTGTTCTGTTTTGATGTTTTGATGTTTGATGTTCTGTTTTGCTGTCCTTGTCTTTGTATTGGAGCATACATGCAAATAAACATTTCATTGTACTTGTGCATATGACAAACTGAACTGAAGTGATGTGATCTTCTTGAGAAGAATCACTTACAATAAAATTGATTAACTCATTTTTTCTGATTTGTATTCTTAAAATATTAAATTTTATTTTGTATGAAAGTATTTCACAAAACCACATTTAATTATTAAAATAGTATAATAATTATAATATTTTAAATAAAATATTTTATAGCCCTTGCTTTATTTTACTGTCTGAAGAACAACTGAAAACTGTTCATGTTGCTTGTCATAAGACATTGCACAGGCTCAAATTACCTGCTGTACCTTAAACTATTTATTTCATCTGAGTACCAACTCAAAAATGAACTTTCAAGATAATGATTTAACAGGTGACCCAGTCCATCACCACCATGCAACATTTGTGCTCATTATTACTGGGTGATCCTGACAACATACAGTAGTAATGTAGAACAGAGATAGTACAGTGGTGATAAGACATTTAATTGGACTTGTCCCAAAAATACTCATAAGTACTGCAGCAGCAGGGAAGCAGCTGGTATGTTAATACAGTACATGCTCACATTTCCTAATTGGTAATTATATCATCATGAATAAAAACATTTTGCAGTAGAAAGACAGGAATATATACACATTATAGTATACTGCTAAAAGTAGAGAATGACGGTACAAAAGCAAAAATATAGAATATACATACAGTAAAATGCAAACAGAATTGTTATTAACCATATGCATGATTTAGATAGAAATCTCTCCATATGGTTATTTTGAATGGTTCCTGGGTCTGTTTTCCAAATCAGCCTACTTACTAAAATTAATTTATGCGAACACAATGTATTAAGGACTTCTCAGAACTTTGCATTTTATTTAAATTGGTTAAATTTAGTTTAAATATTGAGTTTTTTACTTTATATTTTTTGGATTTGTTTTACAATGTCTGTAATGTTGACAAGGACAGTGGTTAAATGCAACTTGTGTACAATTTCAGCATGATTTCAGTAACATAAATCTCACAGTTATTTTCCCCTACTTACATGTAACAATGTATGCATATAACAATACATTGTTTTATTTTTTATTGTATAACTGAAGAGCACAACATACTGTTTATTAAATTAATTTATAATCTTACTGCATTCATGATTTAAAGATATATCCAGTCAAATATGCAGTTATTTTGGTCAGTACTATAAGCGAGACTATAACTGCCTAAATAACCGTACATTTCTAGTGTAGCTACTACATGCTGAAAGTTTAAATCACCCTTCAGCTAATTTTATAGCAGAAAAAATAATTTAATTGCAATTCACAAAACTGTTCTTCTTGTAATTAAAAAGCCATTTCTTATACAGATTTTTTCAAGCCACAATTAAAAAACTTAAACTCTGTAATCTAAAAGATGCTATCTTTTTGAAAAATAAGCAGCCAAGTACCCACTGTATACAAGGGTTATAATGTGCTATTACAGATTTGCAGTTGAAAGCAACATTTAATATGTTAGCTCTAAATTAGAAGGTGAATTATAAATTCAAGGTTTCTCAAAGGGCATGTCTTATCACAGTTTTTACTACATGGCTACACATTTTTCTACCCAGTCAGCAATACTGTGAAAATGATGGTGTGAGAGATAGAGAAGGAAGTACACTCAGCAGCTGGCACTGGAATAGGTCCCTATGTTAGGACAATGGATGAATGCACATGGGCACTACGTTAAGGATCTGCTGCTGTGTTCTCATCTCTAATCCAGAGGGGGGCTGACCTTGAGCTGTAAAGGTTCAATGATGTCATGGTACTGAAAATGAGGTGGATCAGATGCCAAACCAGTGAGGTGGAACACTGTTACAAAGGACGATTAGCAGTGAACTATAGACACGACTTGTATCAAAGTTTTTATTTTATGATGAAAAGAGTGCTAGTCCTATGAACAAAATTATATGTAATTTTAAGTTTTTCAAAATGCAAGAAAATATTGTAGTCTAAAAAAGGAAAGAAAGTCTAAGAGAATAAAAGACAATTAGAATTGCTAAATTGTCTTAAGCATTATGAAACTGCTAGTAAGTTCTAATCTAATGGGAAAGTATTACACAAACACTAGTGTTGTATTGCCTAGGACCTGTTACATCCACAGCACAACTGATTTCCTAAATAAGTAATACCTTTTATAACATACTGTATTTCAACTGGACAAGTAGACATTACAGCCTGAAATACAGAACATTCACAGAAAATGTGAATACATTACAGTATCTAAGATATATGGTTGGTCAAAGGTCAAAGGCAAAAAAAGAGTGGGTTTCTAACCTAACATAGAAATAAATGTGATGCAATAAATAACAAACAGACCATGATAAACAGTACCAAATTAAGATGAGCTTAGCCATGTAATCATTTACGCACAAGTGTCCTGGCAAAAGGTGAACAGAAGTGTAAGTTTTTAATTCAAAATAAAGCAAGCTATCCATGTCCCATTATTGTATTGCGATATGAAACAAGCCTTTTATTTATCAAATTTCATTCGTTGTTCATAAATATTTTTTTTCTTTTATCAATATTTTGCTATTTGTTATAATATTTATCTTACCTCACAATTATAACATTCATTAACAAGAACATTATCAGAGGCATTGTGACACTCCCAAAACAGATTTGCTTCTGTTATACAAATGGTTCTAAAAGTCAATGAAAGGGAACAAAATGTAGGGGACTATTTTATTGAAATTCGGGCCTCAATAATTGCTTTCACTTTCTCTGGGGATTTGTACAAGTCTGCAGCATCAATAGTGTGACCTAGGTATTCATGGGAAGTCCTGAATAATTCAAACTATCATTTCATATCTTATATTTGCACTGCTTGTCCAAAGAACTGTAAAAGTTAGTTAAACAAGACCTACCCTCTAAATCTATGTTGACTAGTCCATACAATCAGTCTCCCATATTGATGATCCTATACTTTCTTTTTAGTTCTTATTATTTATAACCTGATACTTAATGGAAGTAAGGTTTATTTATTCTAAATAACTGGATTCACTTTTGTTATTATTTTTGTGGATGTGCACAATATTGTGACTGTATACTATAAAGCACAATATAGTGACCACTGAAAGAGTTTTGGAAATTAGTCTACAGCTGTATAAATAACATCTCTTGATGTTATCTCTTCTATCATCTCATCTCTGTTGTATGTATATTGCTAGAATAACACCAGGCCTTGGATGTTTGTTTAATTTAAATGTTTCTATTATCTGTAACACCTCATAATTGCTAATACTATTTAATATATAACTTTCTCTTTGCTTGGCTTCATGCTTGTTACCAAATTTTTCTCAGCTAAATAGCCAACTGAAAGTTTTATTTCAGTATATTGGCACTATTTTTCCATAATTAAAATGTTTTGTTTTTTTCTCTGAGAAACTTAATTCAACTTTACAGTTGTTTTGCTGTTTTACTACTGAAACAAATCAGCAACAGAACAAAATGTGTCTTTTTTCTCTTTCTAATTTGCTTTCTAACCTGTGCAGCAGTTCATTGAAGTCCACTTCTTTAACTGAATTCTACTTTTCACATGATGTATGAAAGTACTTCTTTCTTCTTATGATTTTTTACAAATTTACTGATTCATTTATTATGCCAACTGGGATACTGCTTTTTAGCCTTTGTGGGACACTGTGTTTTAGCCTTTCAAACAGCATCTCTTTGAAGATTTGTAAACCATTCTGTAGTGATCCCTTCCTTACTTCCTTCATATTTTGTCTTTCAGTCTGTTTTTTTCCAATATGCTAAATCTTTCAATTGGACTATGCATGTACAGTATTGTCTGAAAATATACTTCAAAGCATACTATATTATGATCACAATTGGTACTCTTATTGGTGTTCTTTGCTCTGTCTTGTTTGTTTGAATACTAGATCAATATGAGCATTCTCTATAGTATATGTTCTGACTAAATGATTATAGAAAGAATCGTCAACCATGTCTACCCTTTTAGCTCAGCTGTGTATACTGTATACTGTACCTGTCCCTTGTGTTTTTTTCCCTAATGTACAGAAATTAAAATCTCCCACTCTTCTTCCTTTGCACATACAGTACATCAATCTTTTGATAATGTAAGACTTTTTTTTAATTGTCATCTGAATTTTGTTTGTGACACTATGCTTTTTTATGTTTTTATAAGACTGACCCAAAGATTTATATAGCTTAACTTCTTGTGACTGCATGCTTTTACTGATGTATTAGTGCTATACCTCCACCACTTTTCCTCTCTGGTGGGAATACTATCTTTTCACTAATGCTATATTCATTACCATTAATCTCTGTTAGTTATGTTTGAGTGACTAGTTACATTGTAACATTGTTTTTGTAGAGACTTCACAGATATTTTGTCACAGATGCTTAAGTGCAACAACCTTTGTGCCTACAACAATCAGCTCTGTAATACTTAGCCTCCAAATGAGTCACTAAGGATCAAGAAACTGTATCACTTGTACAGAAAAAGCCCTACAGTGCTGAAAGGCAACAGTGCAACTTCAAGTTCCCTAATATTTTTCTGTATTTGAGACAGAAAAGTTCAGTGTAGGATATTGAACACTGAACTTTTCACTGCAACATATCTGGCTGCTCTTCCATGGACGGATGCCAGGGCACCAATAACATATTTTAAAGTTTTTAATATAAAGATTAAAATTGCACAGATATTTTGAGGTATAACTAGTATAACTAGACCAGATTCTAGCTAAGTACTTGGTCCTTGTTTAACAGCACTAGCTGTTCTGTTCTTTTGAAAAACACTGATTTCCTTTATAAGAAATCCCCAGGCTAAAAACGTTCTCGACTGGTTAGTGGATGTGTGTTTTAGAATAAGGAGACAAATTCCCAGTCATGTTGGAGCATCTAGATTTTTAGAAAGAGAGATTTAGCTTCGGGTTTTATTCTGATTTATTTATAATGCAGGTTTATCTCTCTGGTGGAGTTGTTTAGGCATTACATAGGATTTCCTAGTACTAGGATAGTAGTCTGGGTTTTTCTAGTTGGTTAGGACATAGTCCTCTGAGACATCCTGGATGTAAATGACTTGCTTGAATGTTGTACTGTATGTTGTTAAGTTGGTGTTATTGTCATGATTAATACAATTTTTGCCTTCCATTTACAACTGTTTTGGCAGAGCTATACCAGAGAGCAACAAAAATAACTGAGGTGCTTCTAACTATATGAACTGCTCCTGTATATTCTTGGCATGCCCTTTACTATTTGAGCATTGTAGTTATTGATTTTAATTATTGATTATCCTGCATTCTTGAACCTCCTGTTTGTAACAATATGCTTTTATCTACAATATGTATTCTAACAGTTGTTGCTGTATTATTGTTTCTTGACATTCAGTTTAGACAATGTAAACAATGTAAATGTGTCAACATAAACACCTATTTTTTTCATACCTTGCCTCTTGAAATTCAAATGTTTCCCACTTTGTATTTTTGAAAAATGTGTGTAATTTTGTAAACTTGTCTACCTTAAACTTTATCTGTCAGGTGTTTGCTCAGATTTAAAACTTATGTAAATTGAGAGTGTTTGGTAATCCTCCTATTTGTTACTGTAAACTAAGCTATTTTACTAACTATACTTGAATCATTGGTATGAATTTGGAAGAGCAGGTGCCCAAGTACTGATCCAGGTAGTACTCCAATAATTTTGTCACTCCAGTTTGAGTATATTTCCCTTATACAGTATGTACTTGTTATGCCTCAGTAAAGTGCTGCAAACAGTGGCTGAACATGGAGATCAGAGGCTGTAGTGCGGCTGTATCCTACAGGAGGCTGTGGAGGGTTAGAACTTGGCTAGAACCCAAGTGTGTGAGCTTGTGGGTCTTTGGGTAGTTGTGGAAATTAAAGGGGAGGCTTAGCTGGAGCTAGCTGGAGACAGTAGATGGTGCAGTAGAGCAAAGTCAGCTTCAAAAACCAGTGGTGATAAAAGCCACGAGTGTCTGGAAGCACTCTGAGATGCAGGAAGAGAAGTCTTCATCAGGACCTGGAGGGGATGCAGGATCTCGTAGGTGAAATGTCAGGATTATTGTCTGTGGTCAGATGGATGCACTCAGAAAGTGCTCAAAGTTGGAGAGCTGTCAGTGTCATTTTGGGAAAAAATAGGAACCAGTCAGTGTGATGATTGGGTACCAGTCTGATAAGTCAAGTGTTGATCTGACAGTGTTCAGCCAGAGTCCTCTGCTCCACAGGCCATCCATGATCCCTGTTGGGAATATCACAGTTTTCCAGGTCAACCAAGGACTATGAGCCACCACCCACCCAAACGTAACGGTACTCTTTTTTTTCTTTAACCTAATATATTTTCAGATCTAACATACACATTTTCCTGAATGCCTAGTGCATTTTCAAAAAACCTCTTGAAAATCTAAATATATCATATCATATACTCTATGTGGATTCATTACTGCTCTTGCTTGTTCAAACAACTTTAACAAGTTAAATCTACCTTTTCTAAACCAATGTTAACTAACCCTTAGGACCTTACTTCTATATAGATTTTCCTCTAGTTTAATTCTAATTATTGTTTCCATAATCATACATGTAATAGAAGTCAGATTAAATGTTGTATAAGTTTTGGTTCAGTCTTGTCATCTTCTTTATCGATGAGCACTACATTAGCAATTCTCCAGCCCATGAGTACTGCTCCTGTTTTTGAGAAACTGTTGGAAGAGTTGTGCCAATGGCTTCTGAAAAGCATCTCCTTTTTCTTTAATTACAATTAGTAGGATATCATTTGTCCCAAGAGATTTTTTTTTAATCTTGAGCACTTTTAGTACTCTGGGTCCTTCTGTTTCTGTTATGTTAATACTATTAAATACAGAACTTTGTTCTGCTGCCTGAGGCATGTTATTGACTTCTTCCCCAGTGAACATTAATTTAGTACATCAGCCAGTTCTCTTTCTTTAGAAGATTATCTTGGATTCATTTTGCTTTATCCTTTACTGTTTTTCGCTGTTGTACTATGGAAAGAACCTTTTATTATTTATTTTTGCTTACATTGCGATATCCTTTTCAGTTTCCTTTTTTTACTTGAGCGTGCAATTCAATCTGCTCTTTGAGAATATGTTAAATCATAAATAAATGTTCTTTCAGCTACCTGTAGCTTCTCCAACAACTACATACAGTCTATACAGTGAAAAAAAGCAGGGTATGTCAATAATTACCAGACCATTTAAAAATATATATCGAAAGCTCATTAGGATGGCTTTGTACTCTTCAAATCATCAGATTCAGTCAAACCCACATAAATATTATGGGGCACATACAGACACAAACTTGCATTACTCACACCACAGCCAACTTTCCCAGAAACCAATTAACTTAACAGTATGTCTTTGGACATACCTGGAGGAAACCCACGTGATCCCATGGAGAACATACAAACTCTACATAAATAGCAACCCAGGAATTGAACCCAGGGCAATTGCTGCAAGCCAGCAATGCTAACCACTGTACCACCATGTTGGTCTATTTGAATCCCCTTTTTGATAAATTATTCAATAGTTCTAGCACTTTGTGGATAATATGTTTTGAAGGGATTTAGCAGCAAACAATGCAGACAAATCTAAAAAGGAAAAGATATGTCAATTTAAATTTTCATTAAAAATAACCCAATAATATTGGTGATATTCATGGTAGTGACTTATTTGTATGCTGAAAAATGAAGGGAATGCTAATACTCCAAAGGGAGATAGCTGCATATAGTATATTAATTTTGAGAGAAAATATTTCAAAATGCTCTATACAATTGAATATCATTTATGGAGTTAATAGATATTTCTATACTTAAATGTACAGTACAGATGTAGAGAAACATTGCCTATTGTTCCTTTATGTGTGACTTTCTAGATAAGCATCTTTTTTCACATCCACTGCATTTATGCAATTTATAATAAGTGATGAAAAAGAATAATATGAAAGCTTTTGATTTTAATTTAAATGAGAACTAAGGGAAATTGGATTTTTTTTTATCTTCCAAAGCATATTTTTAAAATGGCAAATTGTATTGGATCGCCAGGTGTATTAAAATCAGGTCCTATGGATCAGGACAGATACTTCATTTCACGGTGCCAATGAAGTACATTCACAAAGATTTGCACAAAACATTACCAGCACCTCTTCAATGCAGAAATTTTCTTCATCTCTCAGCTAGTCCATTAAATCAATAACCCCTGACCTTTTTTGCATATTGTATAAATTGCCTCCTTTCAATTTACATATAAAAGAGCACCATCTCTTCAAAAATGTTCTGAACTGAACTACAAAAAAAGAAAAATGTTTAAATATAGGGAGTACTTATGTCTCTGCTTTCATATGTCTGTTGAGGGAATAGAAGTGACCCTACAGAAACATTTTCTAACAGAGCAGTATTATTTAAGGTTTATTACTTCATGTCATCTTTAATGCTTTCTTAATGAGTACTTACCCTTGCACATCTGTATGATCACACTTCATTAAAGATTGCATAAACATTATAATTACAATCACAAAGATGCAAGTCAGGTCTTTTATATTATATATAAACACAGGTGTATGAAAAAATGTTTTTCCATCCATGTTTGCTTTTTATTTGAAATCTTTATTTTGTATGCTCCTGTCAATGAAAACATAATAACATAAGAATGTTTATAAAAAAGAAACCCACCTAGTTTGTTTGATTGCAAATCACTTAGTAAGCCAATGGTCTTGCCCAGGGAATTCTTGAAAGGTGGCAGGGTGTCAGTTCTGACACATGACCTCTGGTTAATGTTTAACTGTTGGTTATGAAGAAATCCAGTGGGTTGACAATGTCAATGCCTGTGAGGATTTTCAATACACCTGTTACAGTAGGTACATTAATTATCTTCTGTCCATCAGCTTGTCAGAGTAGGACATTTCTTTGAAATCCATTGTATCTCATTGTTCTTCTCTGACTTGATTCCGGAGAGACAATGTTCTTTTTATATTTGGTGACCACTGTTATTATTCTAAATTCTAAGTCTAATTAGTGCATTGCATGATTTTAACAAGAAGAGGATCTTAATTCTATACTTTTACCTGTCTTCATATTCAATTTATGATTTTATTGTTTACCCTCATTGTCCACAGTAGGAAAAATGTGTTGACACTATCATTATAACACTTCATAGGTGTTTTTGTAGGTAGCTTTTTTACACTAAGTGTTTCCAAACATATATCTATTCAGGAGTTCATATTAGATCCTAATATGATATACCATAGAGAGAATGTATTAGAGGTTATTCTGTGTAATCTGCCTAGCTAAGGGAATGGCTATCCAAACTTAAGGATGAGGTAGATAGAACAATCCCACAATTTGGAGCCAATGCTCCAATTTTGGTATTATATGAAATTATAACTACAGAAGTTTATGAAATATGATAAAATATCATAAAGATCAGATAAATTAAGGAGAACACTGTTCCTTATACAGGTCGAAGATGTATTTTATTAATTACATCACCCTAATTTGAGTATTCACTCCTTATTTGTATTTTTTTAGTAATCAATTAACAGAATTACCTACCCATTAATCCATTCTTAAGACAAATACATTTATGACTTTGTGTGCATCATAGAATATAAGAATTAATCTTTTATGAGGAATTTTATTTTAAAATCCCTCAGAAAATCTAAACATACAGATGCAGCTGTTACAAGTCAGAGGGGAAAAACAAAGAGGATCCTATGCAGATATTGAAAAAGAAACTTAACGCCGTGTCCTAATCTTAAAAGAAGTCAAAGTCTGTAATCACTGGAGAGAAAAACAGCAACCAAAACCAAGAACAGAATCCAAAGACGAGGTCTGACACAATCCTTAGTTCAAAACCAAAATAGCCCATACAATGAGAATACAATAGAAGTAGCTCACAAGGAAGTAAACCCAATACTGAGCAAAGTGGGCTGCATGTGGTACAGTGGTTGTAACAGTAGCCACTCGGAAAGTGTGGTATTTCTTCCAACTATGTTAAAAACTATGTTAAAAGTCATGCAGTGTGTTGCAGTATGTAATTCACCGGCAAAAGATGATAGGTGACACTTGTGGTTCATTTGATGTCAGCAAAACAATTGCTTAATTTAATCTCTCTGCTGTGCATATGCATCCTTAATATGGAATATTAATATGAAATTTTACAACTTAAGGGAACTTTTGGTAGCTGAGCATGAAAATAACAGGAGTATAACGTCTCTGAACATCATAAACAATATTAATTTAGGAATATAAATATAGCATACAGTATATATGGCTGATAGTGATAGTTAAAAAAACAGTATTCAATTTTCTTTATAAACATTTTATGCGTCAAAGCCTTTAACATGGTCACTTACTGTGGTTATTGGAAATGTATTGACATGCTTGTTCTGACTATATTGAGTTTGAGTATAAAAAGCTTTTAACCCTTTCTATGAATACTTGCTGTTGATATTGCTATAAAACATTTACTTTTTAGAATCTGCTTAATAGGGATTATTGATATAAAAAAATCACTTAATTAAAGAAATCAATAACAATATTATTTAAGGATCTAAATATAATATATTTATATAGCTGGTAGTAATACTGTACTCCACATTCTTCGTAAACATCTACATCAATTTCTTTGATGAAAGGATTATACAGTAATTTATAATCTAGGGTGCTGTGACCGAGGTACGCTTTGGTACAGTACAAATAAATATACAGTATTTCATACAACCTGTGCTGTAGTGGCTTTAAAATCATACGGCATCATGCTGTATTTACTGCATAGTATTGTACATACTGTAGTATACCCCCCGTTAATTACAGCTCATTCATGGTCATTCATAACTAATATTTTTAATAATATCCTCTGTATTGTATTTAGATTGGAATGCGTTTACAAGTATAAAAAGAGGCGATACACAATGTGTCTGCTCTTTAACTCTTCAGCTTACAGACAAATTCCCCCAGAGCCACACAATATTCTCCATGCCCTTCCTGTGTCTAATTTCCAGGGAGTAACCCTATAACAAACTGGAACAGCGCATCGGTCCTTGGTTATGGTTAAATGGTACATGCAGTGTCTGGTGGAGCTTCAGCATTCACTTTTCTATAATCTGTACAGAACAGTGACATCCCATCAAGGTTTGGTACCAATAAACAAGGGGAAATCCATGGATTTTCTTGCTTGAACTAAACCATGCTCAAGCAAATAATGTACAGGTTATTGCCTTCTGCAATGCTTCTAATTTAGCAGGATTTATGTGATAAGCACATTCTTTAACAGGGGTGGCATTACCCATGTCTATATTGCTGTATGACACAAGTTTGAGTTTGAGTGTCTGTTAATTTTTTCCATTTCAGCTTAATGATGCGAACAGAAAGTCAAATCAGTCAGGATCTCGGAGTTTAATAAATGAGCACTTGGATCTAAAATATTTCATATAACAAGACCATCCAAATCTAGACAGTGTACAGTAGTAAACAACAGAGTGAGCCACTGGCTCACTAAAGGTGTAACACGTCTGTTTTCCTTGTCATGGTACAGTTTCAACAAATTGATAAGATGTTCTCTAGTTACTGGAAATTGTAAAAATAACCCTTCTTCCCTCCTTTGTTTAACTTATAGAATTATGTGAAGAAATCTTTAAACACGAAGCCATCACTTCTAATAATTCATCCAGATACACACAATCATGCTGGAGCCAATTTTCCCAGAAACAACCTCCCAGTAAGTCTTTGGACTGTACAGTACAATATATGGTTACAAGTTTTACATTTAAAGTTAAATTGGTTGCTGATTACTTATTACTGAAATTTGACAAAATATAGATTTTCTGAATGCGGATGTAAAACTGAAAGAGCCACATTGCGTTCACAACAAACTATAATAATAAACTATTTTTATATATTCAGTATATTGAGCTATGTAAGAAACAAACCTAAAGGAATGCTCTGATCAGGCTTTGAACCGCTTGGACGGAGCACGCTACATTACAGTCTATGAGTTTTTCATTGTCCATTACCACTAGAAGGACAATAAAAGTTTTTTTTTTTAAATGCATGTTAAAATGTTTTCAAAATATCCACAAGTGATATTTTTAGCTGCTTAGTTACACAATTCCATATTAATGTTCCTTATCAAGTGGTATTAAATCAGTACAACTTTTTTACAATTACTACAAGTAGTGATCTTACTATGTATTCTTAGAAAGGGATAATACATTATAGTTTTTTATGAAGTACAATATAAAAACTGTATAATGTTACAACAAGCACATTAAAACTTTTCTAAAATACCCACCATAAGTTACCAAGTTAAAGACTTTGATCCATAAGATATTTATGAAGAAGGTGGAATACTGTTGTGTAGTTTTTTTTATATATTTAGCTAGCACTATCATCTACATCTACATCTGTACATTAGGTATATATTACATTATACTGCTCTTTTTATTTTCTGCTACCAAAATTTACCTTTAGATTTTCTTAATACAGATAACCTGTAATAGGCACATCACATTCACAATAAGCTACAGATTAATAATAAACTTAATAATAAACTCTTTTTATATACTGATGGAAAAAACGCAACATCTCCTCCTCCACACTCTGGCCCTCCTGTCTGCGTGGAAAAAGCTGAAGAGTGACTCATCCATGAAGAGGACCTGATGCCACTGCTGATGAGTCCATCACAGCTTCTGTCTGGCCCAAGCCAGTCGGGTGTGATGTCTAGGAGGTGTGAGCAGAGGGCCTCTGATATGTCACCTTGCTCTAAGGCCAGCAGCATGGATCCTCACTGTCCTGTCACTGTTGCTGGCATTGTGTCTGCTGGCAGTTTCAGCAGCAGTGGCAGATCTGAAATGATCTCTCAGATGGACCAGTCTGATGTGTCGGTCCTGCTCTGGTGTGGTCACTTGAGGACGACTGGATCTTGGACGGACATCTGTCCTGATAGTCTGCTGAAACCTTCTCTGCAATCGGGACACAATGGAGCGGCTTAAAAAGGCTCTATCAGGCATTGTTCCACCTAGACCTCGTTAGGTAAAATTGCACCTAATGAGCTTTCGTGTGATAGTCAAGTTGCAATGCTTAACTGTACAAGTTATATTGCTGGTCAGAGGGCTTAAAACAAGGGTTTCACAATGTTTTGTGAAAGTACATAAGCTATAACTATAGTATTCGCATTCCAGAAAAGGTTGTGTTTCTTTTTTCCATCAGTACCCTGTATATCCAACTGAGTAATTTTGTTTTTTTTATAAAATATACCTAGTTTTTAATTAATTTTTATATTGAACATACCGTAATACACAGTTTTGGTGATTGTATCCATGAAATCAAAAGATCCTTGATTCCTGGGAGGAAAGTTATGGAAAATCTGGATAAGATATTAAAGTGCAAAGATATTACATTGTCAACAAAGATCCGTATAGTGAAAGCTATGGTCTTCCCTGTAGTAACATACTGTATGGATGTGACAGTTGGACTGTAAGTAAGGCTGTGCATCAGAAAATCAATGCTTTTGAACTGTGGTGTTGGAGAAAATTGTTGAGAGTTCTTTGGACTTCACAAAGATCAAATCAGTCAATGCTCAAGGAAATAAACACAGATTGTTCATTGGAACAAATGATAGTAAAACTAAAACTCAAATACTTTGGCCATATAATGCGAAGACAGGATTCACTGGAGAAGACTCTGATGTTGGGAAAGATTGAAGAGAAAAGAAGAAGGGGGCAGCAGAGGTTAAGATGGATAGATAGTATTTCTGAAGTATTGAATATGAATTTGCAAGAGCTCAGAGAAGCAGTTGTTGACAGCTCTGGCATGCTAAAGTCCATGAGGTCATGAAGAGTTGGACTCGACTAAACTACTAACACAATACACAATACAAAGTTTAAAATGAATAAAAGTCAAAACAGTATACAACTTACTGTCACGATCGCTACTCCTCCTCTTAAGGGCGCTCCAGCCCTTCCTTGTTCTGCCCTGTTACCTGCACCTGTTTCTTATTTCCGTTTCACCTTAAAAGCCAGACGCAGACATCACTCCTAGTTCCTCATTGAATTCCGCTTCGCGAGAGCCCGGGGTCCTGCTGCATCTGGCTCCGTTATGTTTTTAACCTTCTGTTCCTGATTCCCCGCCCCGCCGGTCCCGACCCGGTTCATGGTTTTATTCCCTGGATGGATCCCCTGGCCTTGGACTCTACCTTCTGTCTTGGATTACCCGTTTGGATTTTCTCATGGATTGTTCGCCCCGGATTCACTCCCTGGACACCTGCACCCCTTGGACACGCCTCCTGTCTCCATACCCTCTCCTGCATGACTTTTTCCTAGCGTTTCCTCACTCCCTTCCGGATCATGTATTCTGCATAGGGCTCGGAAAGAACTGTTCGTGACACTTACATTCAAGGGGATCAGCACTAACTGGGATTTGAAGAGGTGTTTTCTGGCAACCCAAATGCTTCCATACATCACATTAAGCATTCACTGTGCCACTTAGCGGTTGTACAAAATAGTGCAGTCCAAAATCATTTTTTTTTAATAGGGTGCATTATGGTGCGCTAAGGCATGCGCACTGCAAACTGCTGTGGTATCTGGCACGCATTCTGAATGGCTGGATCTGTATCACATTATTTGCTCTTTCACTACTTGTCAAATGAACTCTAACTCATTATTTAACACAAACAGACTTAATGGTTCATATCGTTACAAATGGGGGGTTGCGAAAATGGTGAAAATGAGGATTTGACCAAGCAGTTAAGTCAATGTTACTAGATTCAGTTTATTTTGAACAAACAAAAATGCAGTAGATGTAAATAGTTGCATAGACTATTTAAGTACATATTCTTCAAAAATATTTAATTATTTTCTGTTTTAAGTATTGCAACACTCAAAACCTCTTGTTGGTGTCTTCTCATTTGTAAACCTTCTTGTTGTAATGTACACTTTTGGATTCCACTTCATTACAGCATTTTATACCAAGATAGCCACAAATTCTTTTTTAACTTACAAAGCTATCTCATTTAAAATTCCTTTTGTAGTGCTCAGTTGGGACCATTGAGAATAATGCATGAGACAAGTGGTATTTCTGAATGAAATATAAAGTCTTATTTCAATTCAGAACTGAATTTTATCATTAAAGTGATGTCAAACAGAGTGAATTCTGGTCACCCACTGAGTTTTGGTTTAAATAAACGTGTTATGTCTGTAGTGTGCTCTCACGAGGCACCAGTTCTGTAGGGGTTTGGGCATTTACTGGGACAATTATTAATTGTAGCAGTAAATCACAAAATTGATTCTTTTAATGGCCTTAGAATCCAACCATGCGATATAACTCAAACAACGCACACACACAGGTACTAATACACGAGGATACATTTATTAATACATAGAATATGCATGTAAACCTAACAGATCTTATTGTGAGGGTTATCAGAATACAAAAGATATATATTCATTCAGTTACGAAGAGTTACATACTGTATATCAAGAGGACATACGTTCAGTATATCATTCATTTAGACCGTTTCGTAAATGAACTTGGTTATAACTTCTACATTAGATACTCAAAACAAGTACATAACTCTTAGAAATTAAATTGATATCAACTGGTAGGGATAACAATTGAATTCTCGAGCTGTAATGCAGTGAAGTTGAATACTCATCCAATCTCTGAGGATTCAGATCTTCTGTGGGCACAAAGAAACAGTTGCAGGCTTGTTGCTGTCCAATCCGCGCTCTCTGGCTCGGTGCCAGGCTGTGCTGTGCGGCTTGCGGCGGTGCGCTGCTGATGCTCTCTGAAGACCGGCTAGTTAGTTTTGGCTGAAACTAGCAAGAGTTTGTGCACAGGAGAAAAGATGACTGTGGGTCTCAGCAGGTCAGGAAGAGGACCGGTTCATTCCTGATGAAGCGCTAGTTCTGAATAGTGATTCAGCTGTCCGCAATTCCGACCTGTTCACAAGGGTTGCTGCTGGTGCTAACCTCGGGTGGATCCTTTGGTTACTCGTGGCAACCTCCGCTCTCAACTCTTAGAACAAAAGCAAAGTTCTGGCACTCGGACACACTGGCCGTTACATGGTTGTCCGGGCTGAGTCTCAGGATGGTCAGGAGGCGTGCTGCGAGAATGTCCTGCCCTTGGGAGCCTTCTGCTCCTGGGCCGTCCTGCCCTGGAATTGTCTCGCACCCCTGGAATTCTCCTTTTGGAATTCGCCTTAGAATTCTCTCTGTTGCCTGTTTTTACCTGGAGGAACTTCAGCTCGTTCATTGGCTGGAAGTTTCATGGGCATCAGAGACCCACGTGGGTTACTCGGCCCTACCAGTTCCTGATTGGCTGATGATCAAGGTGAGATATGAGTCACTTACTCCTGACACTTAGGAATGCAGTCCAGATGTCCATCTGGCACTCCCTAGACAGATAGGAGCCAATGGATGACCATTGATCATGATAGCCAGGCTTAGCTAAGTGCATCCCCATTTGGGAGCTGTCCCTTATCAAAAGTAAACATCTTTAAATCAGCCTGCATGAATAGCTTCTCTGTGGCTGCACCACAGAGATGAAGAGAGAGATGGGGCCTCATTTAGGAAAGCACAGCAACACTTAATTCTGTCTTATTAATAAGCCTCGCCCCTACATGTCTAAAGAATCAAAGTAATGTAGTAACAAATGAAAAAAAAAAGATGCTTCACTAAATATGCTTTGTTTTTGCATTTGTTTAGGGGTTATTGATTTGTTTTTGCATGAGATTCACCTGACTGAGTAGTGGGTAACTGCCATCAGTCCAATACTGAACAATGTGAGTTTTTCAGACCTCAGCAGATGCACACAATGAGGGCTGCAGTACATTCTGTCAGTTCTGAATTGCATCTATTGTACATTACAAGTCTAAATCTCACTCATCAGATTTTAATTTGTTTGGCCCTAAGAAGGAATTTCTTGGAGATTATAACCAAGTAATGACAATAATCCCAAAGTAATTACTTGGGGAGTAATAAACATATACTGTATACATTTTACGAGGGCATACTGTGAAAATGAATTTCTATACCCATAAAGTATACAGTATTTAGTGCATAATTTACAAAATTATTTCCTTAGTTATGTTATTCATAGATTGATATTTAGATATTGTACACTACAGCGCACAAACAGAATCTCAGTATCAATGCTACCTTTTCATTAAACCTTTTAGTTCGAGCTATTTAATTAAAAAAGGTTCTGATTTGTGGGTTGATAGTTAAATTTGTAGATTAAAAACACCCTTCTGTGTTTTCCATGCAAGCTGCATGATGAAAATGATTAATTTATAATGATACTGTTATCATATTTCATATGTAAGTAAGCATTTCTATATATTAGTATAGATTTTCAGAATTTCTTTCTTTTTCTGTTTTTCATATTTGTATGAGTACTGTATGTAAATATGAACTAAAACAACTTGTATGCTATTTCATTCTTTCTATTTATGACATCATATTGAGGTACACCTTAGATCACTCCGTAACTGAAAAAAGTAAGTCTGGAGAAATTAATGTCATACTGTACATACTATAATTCACATAAATATTCACTAGGTAGTAACTAGTGTTTTCAGTGTAAACGTAGTGACTTTGCATTGAAATTATGGAAGGTCTTTTGAATCCAGTTGCAGAAATACAACGTTTATGGATTACATAATATACAAATTTTATGTAACTAGTGTTCTTGCCTAGGAACTGCAAATATGGTTTGTTTGCTGTATATGCAGGTACTTTACACTTAACCAATCATGTTATAAGGTTGTGTTTTTTTATTGCTGTGGTGCAATAGCAAAAAATGTCAGATGTAAAGTTCAAGAAGGTTTAACCATGGGCAGAAAAGACAGTTTCTGATGAATATTTCATACTATCCATCTTAAGATTTCCTGCAATCCTAATGTTTAATTAATGATTGTCTTCTTCTATAATTAATGTCTATCTCAGGGTAAACAGGTCACATTTTGTCACAGGTTATTAGAATACAGAAAATTACAAGATTTAAAATGCAAAAGTAGATACTACTACCCCTTTGAATTAAAATGAAAAGATGTAGTATTTGTTTTCTTTGTCATAATTAAGATTTAAATTATCAAAAATAATAATTTTCCATTCTGCATTATTGTGGATTGAATATACCTCAAAAATCCTCATGGAGAGCCTAGGAATTTCAATATAATGTCCATTGAGCCATCAGAAGAAATCCATGAATTTGACAGTTTGTTTCTGGCATTATAAACCTGTATATTTGTTTAGTAGGCTATGTGATAAATCTCCCCAGAATGTAAGCCATACAAAACTGGCATCCAAATGTATGTGCCAAATGTCTCCTCTTAGGTTTATTTTTTCTTAGTATTAGGGTCTGGCTGTTTTCAGTTAAGTTAGAATATAAAATCAATTGAAAAGAACAATAAAGGACAACTAAAAGCTCAATTGGTTGGGAACTGTGGAAATGTGTAAAGAGTTATGTGTAATATTTATAAAAACAAAGTGGGAACCATGACATAAGTGTGAACAGAGGAAGATGTATTGTTCATGCTTTCATGTTGCCATTCTTTCAGGAAATTTCCTATTCTGTCTGTGCACAGGATGCAGAGAATACAGTTTCAATGAAAACTCAGTCTAATCTGAAAAAGAAAATTTTTTCACAGTATTTGAAAATAATAACATACTGTAAAATATCTTTCAAATCGACCCAAAAGAGAGTGAAAAATAAAATAGTCCTGCCAACATTTGGATCAAAGGACTGTGTTCATATGTACCCAGGTCAGTTTAATTCTGTTTCATGTTTGTCCAAGAAAAATACATTTATTTATATGCTCTCCTGACAAATGCATCTGTCTCCCATATAAGATATCTTTATGCAACGCATTGAATCATGCCAGAAGTATCACCATTATGGCTTTCTTTGAACTGTGCCAGCATCTTAAAGCCATAAAACTGTAGTCTTAACATTTTGAGATTTAATATTTTATATTCTGTTAACTGATGGTTAACCTGATCACAAAGGTCTCAAGCTAGCACTTTAAATAAAAACAAGATTTCAAAATGACAAAAATGAGCAAAATGAAAGGGCATTTTTATAAGTCTATTACTGGCACCACCATTCACTCTCTGGGGTGTACAGTTCTGGGCCTGTTTTAGATGTTGCCCTAAATTTACTTATTTTAACAATTGGAAACACTTGTAATTTATTGATGATTTAAGCAAGTAATTTATTTAATAAGGGAAATTCTGACCCTTGAGATTTATAAGGTATTTCAATTGATTTCTAAATTGGCAGCATCACAGCATGGCAGTTATTGTTGCAGTCTTGGCTGTTAGGTTTGATTCTTGTCTCGAGCTTCTGTTTGTTTTATGTTCCACCTTGACTGTGTGGGTTTTTGTTAGATACTCTGATTACCTCCAGATTACCAGTTGTCCAAAGATATGCTTACTTATTATCTCTAAATTGTCCCTCTTGTGTGGTTTTCTGTGATGGACTGGCATCCTGTCCAGAATAATTCCTGCTTTGTGCCCATTGTCTACCTGGAATAGGCTGTCTATATGAGGACATCTAATGTTTGAATTATCACCCATTGAATATTTTCAATGTGATTTAATCTGTTGGCATTTATGTCAGTTTAATCATTCCAGTTATGACTTTATTGAACAGAGTTCAAGGTAGATGTAAATTTTGATTCTTGCACTTCTGCTTCCCTATGTTCCCTGGGTGCAGATGGCACAGTGCACATGCTTTCTTGTACTCGTTGCTTTGCTGTAGATGGGTATGTTTCATATTTTGCTTTGTTGGGACCTTAACTTAATTGTGTTAATCCTGGACTAGAGTTATGTTCTTGCTTCTTCAGCCTCAACCCTCCACTGAAAATGAGCAGCTCTGGCCATCATGCTATCTACATTTTTCTTTCAGGTCTCCTGATGTCAGTAAGCATTCCAGAAACTCCAAGCAACTGCAGCAATTTTGTCCTTCCCCATCCCCCTCTCTCTTCCTAATTTGCCCACTCTCCATTCTCCTTTCTTCCCCCCCTTATCTCTCTGTTTTTGGCTATGCATCTAATCCATTGTGTCTATAATCTCTTCCTTTCTCCCCTTTTCTTTTTTGCTGTCTACTATGGGATCCTCTGGTCACCCAAGGGTACAACCACTTGGCATCAGTCTGCATCGGATCCGGACTACCTCAGCCATCCCTATTCCTAGTTCTTGGGCCTAGACAGTGATGCCAACCATCCATTTATACCCCTTTAGGATTGCGTCCAACTTGTTGGTTTCCCCCTTCCAAAGCTTCCAGCTGCATACTTTAAATATCTGATATACTATCTCTTTTTGGGACTTTAGCTTGGAATACATACTCATTCAAACAAGCCCAATCCTGCATCATACGCACTCTTTATTAGTTCCTGTTAGGGATGCAGGGTTGGTCTCCCATGGAGGGTGATATTTAGACCCTATGCAAGGCGGCGATTCTGGAAAAAGGACCATAGACAGTGTTCAGGGAAGACACACAGGGTTTATTGGTGCTCACAGTGAAGTAGGGAAGTTCATGCAGGAGTGCGGGGAAATTCTGAAGGCAATCATATCCAGGGAAGTTCAAAGGAAAGTCAGGTAGCAGTCCATAGCCAAGAGATCCATCAGGAGACACAGACGAACAGGAACACTGATGAGACGAGAATCCAGGAAATACGGGGCTCTTTTCCAAACCATGGGCTCAGTGGGTCGGGGAGTGTAAACAGGCCTATGCTCTCAGGCTTCCTCCTGAAGTCTGGTGGTAGGCGGGCCATCGGGCTACTGAGTACCAAAGCTGAGCACCGAAGGCAGGAAAGAGTAAACTTAAATAGGGAAACTAAAACAAGACACACCAGGCAATAATGCAGGTAATAATTAAAAGAACTAACATGAGGAGGGTGGAGCGCCCTCTGGAGGAGAGGATGATGACCATGACAGTTCCATGCTACACGCATGATATACTCAGTTTTGTTGAAACCATAGCTGAACCAACTTGCTCTTTAGGTCATTGTTCAAAATCTGCACAAGGTTTTTGGGGATTCTTTGGGAGGATGAGATGTTGCACACATCTTTTCTAGATCCCCTTCCTCCAGCACAACTTTACTATTGCGTCCCTTAACCTTGAGATTTTAAATGCACTAGTATTACGTTATGAAACATTAAACACATTTTCATGGCTTTAGGAAACAATAATAAATCCTGTCAAACCCTTGTTTAACTGTGTTTGCAACACAAAACTAATGTTATTCTAAGTGACAGAGGATAAGGGAGCAAGGCGTTTTGGAAGTGAAAGCAGGGAGATTCAGTGTAGGGTGCTTTGCAGGAGAAAGGAAGATGTTTTCTGTTGTTAAATTATACATTTTGTATGCATATTCTTTAAGAGTTAATTTCATAGTTAATTTGAAAGTGTTTACCTTACTTGATGCAGTGGGAATTTATGCTTTGTAAAATATTGTATTAAAATCCAAAATCTAAAAAATTTAAAACCTTCCTAAATAAAATATGATAAATGAGCAACATACAAGTTTTACTTATACAATGAAAACACCATGAAAAGTTTTCTACATTATAGTATGCTAAGTTACAGTATATTTAAGAGTGTATTTGATATTTATGGCTAATTGTTGTTCAGAGCTTGCAAATATGGTAGTAGTATCAGACTTGATGGTAATCAAATCTAAGAAATCCATTGGAGAGGTAAGGTAAAAAAATTTATTTTGGGGGGGAAACAAAGAGACCAATGTGTCACTGAATGGACACTACTTAATTACTTAAATCTTTACAAGCGATATCTTGTATTTTGGAGCTACTGTACATTTTGTTTTCTTGTTTAAAACCTCCTTTTTGCATTCTGTCAGTGTTTTAAAAAAAAGTATGTCTTCTTAATTACAGTAAGGTAAAGCTACTGTTGATTCCACAATGCATAATTATCACTTGCAGAATAACATCGAAAAACATCCAAAATGGAACTGTAATCAGTTAAGGATTAAATGGATTAGTACTGGTTGATGGAATAAGACAGAGATAGCTGTGGGTCAGATTTAGAAAAAAAAATGTTTATTGAGGGTTAGTTACTTGGCACATTTTTATTTTCTTTTTTTTAATATGCTAATCTTCAAGTTTCTGTAAACAGTCACTAATGAGAATTGCATACTGAATGCAAAAGTCCAGTATTTAATTAATCTGTATTTATTATATAATGAATAAAAGTGATGTTAACCATTCACAAGATTTGAAAAGAGGTTCTTAATAGACTCTATAACACTGACAGAGACTAAAAGCAGAATACAGAAAATAAATAGTAGCCTACTGTATATGATGATAATTCTGTTTCAAAATTATAATCGGGAATTAACAGTCCTGCTTCATGGCAAGAATTTATTTCAGTATCCCCCAGAAGCCCATTATTTATTTTATAAATAAGAAAGATTATCTCATGTAATACTTGTGCTGGCATGATGGTACTGTGTTTTCCCTAGTACTTCTATGAGTTCTGAAAAAGAAAGTAATGTGTGTAACCCAATGATACTCAGAAGTAAACTGCTGCTATTAACATTATGAAGTGCACTTAAGAGTAAAAAGATTGAGAAGTGTTTGTCTTGATATTCACATCCAAGTACATTCACTCACTCATTAATAGCATGTGATCATTTTAGATGTCCTTGCTTGAAATAATTTATTTCTTTTAAGTTTTAAAAAAACAAAAACTACAGTATAAGTCCTTTATATTGTTTTACAACTGCCTTAACTAAATGTCATGGTAGCTTATTAATCTGCTCAAGTATATTTTTATTATATGTTTTTGATATGGATGTAGAAAATGTTAAAGTTGACACCTACACATTTTCTTTGTTAACTGCAGCGTATAGGAATACAGAGTGACAACACATGTGTGGAAGGAAATGAGTTGTGAGTTTTCTTGTGCAAAGGTGATGATTGCAGGCATAAAAGTCTCACCAATTCCATCTGTTAACCCTATTGGATGTATAATTAACTGAGAAAGAAAAAGGAGCATTTTTAATTTTTCTTTGGAGAGCTATACTTTTGCTTGCTTACTTTTATATATATGAGGTAATAATAATAATAATTTCTTACGCTTATATAGCACTTTCCTGGACACTCCACTCAT
This sequence comes from Atractosteus spatula, assembly GCF_055471065.1. Taxonomy (NCBI): domain Eukaryota; kingdom Metazoa; phylum Chordata; class Actinopteri; order Semionotiformes; family Lepisosteidae; genus Atractosteus; species Atractosteus spatula. Next base: position 22,432,472 of record NC_142713.1, on the reverse strand, counting down.
GTATTGACCTGATGACCTAATTTTAAACACTTTTGCTGACTTACAGTGGTGTGAAAAAGTGTTTGCCCCCTTCCTGATTTCTTTTTTTTTTGCGTGTTTGTCACACTGAAATGTTTCAGATCAAACAAATTGAAATATTTGGTAAAGATAACACAAGTAAACACAAAATGCAGTTTTTAAATGAAGGTTTTTATTATTAAGGGAAAAAAAAAATCCAAACCTACATGGCCCTGTGTGAAAAAGTGATTGCCCCCTAAACCTAATAACTGGTTGGGCCACCCTTAGCAGCAACAACTGCAATCAAGCATTTGCAATAACTGACAATGAGTCTTTTACAGCGCTGTGGAGGAATTTTGGCCCACTCATCTTTGCAGAATTGTTGTAATTCAGCCACATTGGAGGGTTTTTGAGCCTTAACCGCTTTTTTAAGGTCATGCCACAACATCTCAATCGGATTCAGGTCAGGACTTTAACTAGGCCACTCCAAAGTCTTCATTTTGTTTTTCTTAAGCCATTCAGAGGTGGACTTGCTGGTGTGTTTTGGATCATTGTCCTGCTGCAGAACCCAAGTGCGCTTCAGCTTGAGGTCACGAACAGATGGCCGGACATTCTCCTTCAGGATTTTTGGGTAGACAGCAGAATTCATGGTCCCATTTACCACAACAAGTCTTCCAGGTCCTGAAGCAGCAAAACAGCCCCAGACCATCACACTACCACCACCATATTGTACTGTTGGTATGATGTTCCTTTTCTGAAATACTGTGTTACTTTTAGGCCAGATGTAATGGGACACAAACCTTCCAAAAAGTTCAACTTTTGTCTCGTCAGTCCACAGAATATTTTCCCAAAAGTCTTGGGGATCATCAAGATGTTTTCTGGCAAAACTGAGACAAGCCTTTATGTTCTTTTTGCTCAGCAGTGGTTTTCGTCTTGGAACTCTGCCATGCAGGCCATTTTTGCCCAGTCTCTTTCTTATGGTGGAGTCATGAACACTGACCTTAACTGAGACAAGTGAAGCCTGCAGTTCTTTGGATGTTGTTGTGGGGTTTTTTGTGACCTCTTGGATGAGTCGTCGTTGCACTCTTGGGGTAATTTTGGTCGGCCGGCCACTCCTGGGAAGGTTCACCACTGTTCCATGTTTTCGCCATTTGTGGATAATGGCTCTCACTGTGGTTCGCTGGAGTCCCAAAGCTTTAGAAATGGCTTTATAACCTTTTCCAAACTGATAAATCTCAATTACTCTGTTTCTCATTTGTTCCTGAATTTCTTTGGATCGCAGCATGATGTCTAGGTTTTGAGGATCTTTTGGTCTACTTCACTTTGTTAGGCAGGTCCTATTTAAGTGATTTCTTGATTGAGAACAGGTGTGGCAGTAATCAGGCCTGGGTGTGGCTAGAGAAATTGAACTCAGCTTTCCAAAGATGTGATAAACCACAGTTGATTTATGTTTTAACGGGGGGGCAATCACTTTTTCACACAGGGCCATGTAGGTTTGGATTTTTTTTCCCTTAATAATAAAAACCTTAATTTAAAACTGCATTTTGTGTTTACTTGTGTTATCTTTGTCTAATATTTCAATTTGTTTGATGATCTGAAACATTTCAGTGTGACAAACATGCAAAAAAATAAGAAATCAGGAAGGGGCCAAACACTTTTTCACACCACTGTATGTTATTGTTCCTCCTATCCATTTGCAGTAAAACTTTATTTTGCAATTAGGATATTAAAATACTGCAATCAATAAATTATCCACAGACCTTTGTGGAGTCAGTAAAGAGTTTGAAGTGGGCCATCTGCAATCACACTGGCCTCACTGCCTATATCTCCACTATTACTTTGTGTTTTCCTTAGAACTTTGACTGAGCTGTTTTTTCTATTATTTATTTCCGGTTTATATTAATTAAATGGTTATCATTTAAATATGACACTATCACACATTTACCGCAAGCTATGAGCAACACACTAATGTGAAATTCAACTTATACTTTTTTCAGAAGGAGTAAATATTGATATTCTTCTACCTTAAAAAAGTTTTTAAATATAAGGACATAATATTTAAGATTTTTTCAAGTAAATAAAAGTTAAAATAATCTCTCTACAGTAATTAAAAGAAAATATGAGTCTCCATTGAATCAATTATTATTTATATATATAGATTTGCTTCTAGAGTTCCTTTAGGATCCTCTAAGATGTTCTTTCTCCTGCTTTAAAGTTATCTTAACCTAATTCACTAAAATTCTTTAAAGCCAAATTCAGATTAAAATGTAAAAACTGCACTGCAGTTTTAAACTGAGAAGAAGTTAGAAGCCTATGGTCTTGGAATTTGTAGAGATGTGTTGGTCAAACTTTTCATTTTCCATATAATGTTTGTTATAAAAACATAACTGGTTTGCTGTGTCTTAGCATTAATTGAATTAAAAGGTTTATATAATTCAACATTCTCTACATCATATCTAGACAGCACATTTAAATCATTGTATAGAATTTTATAATGTTAGTAATTATTTATTTTATGTCAGTTGAAACAAAGTACAGTAGAATCTTTTAATATGAATGCATGTGGCAATTTTATTTTATAATGATCCATGCAATTTATATATACTTGCTACCTTTTATTCCAGTATAAAACTACAGAGGCTTGCATTTAACATTTGTTTTAAGTTTGTTTACCTGTCTGTGGTTATGGTAATGAGAAAGCAAAGGAAATTTGCCTCTCTCGTTTCTTTTAAATACCAAACGTTTTGAAAACTACTTCCTTTTGTCTACTGAGACACCTTTTTTCAAATTATATAATCATATTCTTTGGAAAATACCTCCCTCTCCTTCATCTATGTATACCAACCCTGTATGTGGTTAATGTTTCTTCATTTCAGCTATAAAAATCAATGCTGCTCCCTCATAAATCAGAACACCTCCCAAAAGGCTAGAGCTGTAGTGCACAGCAGAGATTTTGTATTTAAATATGAAATACATTTCACTGAGTGAAGTCCCTTAGGTCCTAATTGCCTTTTAATCTATAAATTAAGCAAGTAGAAATATACGTTCTAATCCTTAAAATGAATACTTCTACTTTGGTTAAGTAATCTAGGCACCCAATAAGTCATTTTAGAATGTATTTGGAACCATACATGTTTTCCATTTGTTTTACTAATCCACCTATTTTCTAACCACTTTATCCAATTCTAGGTCGCTGGGGAGTGGGAGCCTATTCCAGCAAGCAACAGGCATAAGGTGAGGTACACCTTAGACAGCATTTTTTTCATTGAAAACCAGCCACATCAAACCTCTGGTGTTCCATATGCAGCAGACTCATTACATTAACATGCAATTTGTCTTTAAGAGAGATTCTTATAAATTGTTTTAATGACACAGGCTGATTTGTCATTATTTAGGACAATCTGTGTCCAAAGGGAAGCTAAACAATGATTTTACCAGTCAATGCTAAAGATTTATTTCTCCCCTTTTCAATTGCTGCTGCCTCAAAGCCATTCAAAGGAGGGGTACTTTGTGCACTCTATCAGAGTGAGTGAATGATCTAGCCTCCTACAAAAGAAGGTAATTTGCTGTTAATGTAGTGCTGTAAACATTCATCATAATGGCAGCCAGCTGCAGAAGCCAACAGCAGTTTCACTACCCACAGAATGTTGACAGTGCTTACGGACCATATTCTCAGCTAATGAATTCAGATCTCTTATTTCTGTGATGTTATTATTATTGCAAATTAAAAGTGAATGTACCGCATAACTGAAAAAAAAAACAGAACTTAAAGTAAATGTGGCCTCTAGTATACTTTATGGAACTCTTCTTTCCATCATTTATGCTATGCTGTCTGCATTAAGATTAGAACTAACAAAGACTGAGTTATTGGATCTAGATCATTTTATTACTAAAGGTCAGTATCTTACATTCAGTATTTTTTAAGAAGAAATATTATCCAGATTTGTAGCTAAAGGATTATTGGTGTTTATAACAGGAGTTTTGAGGGAAGGTTAGATCCTAATCTCGCATACTTCTCCATGCCTATATACAGATGCAGCTATTCAAAAGGAGCAGGGTACGCTGCGGTACAACGCGGTGGGCGTGAGCAAATTAACTGCTTAATAACGCGTCGTTTCAGTGTCATACCACACTCTACCGAATGCAAATTAGATTATGTTAATAGTATCGGGAATCACCTTGTAAAACCGCAAGGTGGAGCTAATAAAGTTTAACCTCTCAGGTACAGCATTTGAGCTGTCACCAGAACACACCCTGTTTCGAATCCCGATCACTACTGAGGGACAATCTTTATTCATTTAAGAATTTAAGTTGTATACTCTTTAGACTTTTAAATGTAAACTGTGTATTTGAGCATGTTAATCATTATCCATTAAAAAGTTGGTATATTTTATGAAAGCAAGATTGCTTAGTTGCACAAAAGTACACAACCTACCACCTTTATCATAAATATTTTAATTATGCAGAAATATTTTAAGTAAAATTCTTTACCGAAGATATTACTAATAGTATTAATAATGAATGACCTTGGACAAGCTGTAAACTCAACGTATTACCCTGGTCCACATTTTTGTAACAGTCTTTGTAAATGAAAATACTTTATTTTTTCATTGACAAAAAGTAACACCACAGCATTTCGTTGATCCGATCACGTATTCGTTTCCAATCATACAAGGTAAGTTTTGAGAATTTTCGATTCACCATGCCTTTCACATGCTCTTAAACGATATTAATTTAGGAACATAAACATATTATGTAAACTGTACATTGCTGGTATTATAAATTTAAAGAAAAAATACACACCAGTATTCCATTTCTCCCTAAACATTTTAAGCATCAAAGTCTTACATGTGGTTATTTCGGAAACGTTTTTATGTGCTCCTTGCTCCTTCTGATCATGTTACTGTACGTTTATATACAGTACTTTGTGAGTAAAGTGATAGTTTTAAGCTTTTCTGTGAATACACTCGATATCGGAGTAAACTAAAGCATACTTTTAGAATTTCATTAATAGGGAATATAATATGGAATGACGTATCTAAAGAAATTAATAACGATATAATTATATTCATGTACTGTAGCACAAACAGTAGTATAAGACTTTCTATTGACATGTGTAAAATCTCGGGCAAAAGGATTAGTAAATATATTTTGTTAAAGCAAGTCAGTTTTTTGAGACACATAAAAGACATTTTTCCAAGAAAGATCTCATGATGAGGAAGACAAATCAGCTGTTTTTCGTGCACAAAAAGTGGTTATTAACTATTGAAACCTGTTTTTATCGCTTTTAAAGTCATGCAAGTTCTAAGTTAAGCAGGAACACATCATTACATCTTATTTTTAATTTCTTTTTTTAAAATAAAAAAAAATTAGATTGCCCAGCCTAAGGGCATTTATAATATTGTGGCGTTATTATAAAGGATGGACACAGTGACTCAGGCACTCGTTGAATGAAAAACGGTGCTTTTTTTTCAGTACAGCTGGTACATCACGCCCGCGCGCCAGCAGAGAGAGAGAGACACACTTTTTCATTGACAAAAAGTAATGCCACACTCTCTTGTTTAACGCACACAGGCATCTGAAGCACAACGTCTCTTCCCATAAAAAGTCTTTGTCTCTATACTATGGCCACTGTAGTGCAGGCTCGCGGACTGTTTTGTAATGTGAACTCAGCCCAATCCCTTGGTGTATTTATATTATATTCTCATGTACGAGTAGAATAGGTTCATCGTCTTCCAATGAAAGACAGGTTCCTTTCGCCCAAGGCAGTCAGGAGACAGTAGAAACTCACCACACCCAGACTGTTACAGTAACTCAATCAACCTTAATAGCCTTGCAAATGAGCTCACACTGTTGGATATATACTCGACGCTCCAGAGATGTCACATTTTACTGTACATGTCAAACGGTTGCTTTCTTTTGCAGATGTGCTCCCGCTGAGACTTTTTTTCCTCATAGCACTTTACACTTAGTTTAAACTACTGAGTGAAATAGGTTTAATACAGGTGGGTAGCCTCGTACATCATGCGTAGGCTGCAAAGGAACAAGTAATAGGTTCATTCCATGCTGAAAAGAGAAGGAAGACAACACAACGTTTCGGCTGTTTCAGGCTGCACTGTTCTGCTTCCTATGGTGATATACAGGTTTTTCACACGAAGCCGTATTGAGCAGTATTTCTCGCGTTGTGAACGTGTGTACACAGCAGTCCCAGTGGGTGTAACAGTATATGCATAAAGTTATATTGTTATTTAGATACGCAAATCCATATTATATACCCTATTAATCAAATTCTAAAAGTATGCTTTTGTTTACTCTGATAGCGAGCATATTCGCAGAAAAGGTTAAAATATCACTTTTCTCACAAAGTATATAAACAATATGGTCAGAAGGAGCACGTAAAAACGTTTCCAAAATAATTAAATTCTGAAAAGTATGAGTTTCTTTTACTGTGATAACGAGCGCAAGTATTCCTGGAAAATGGCAATCACTTAACTTTGAATGTTTTGTGATATTTAGAAAGACTAACAAATTCAATATAGTGTCGATAATATTTATTGTCAGTAATAACATCAGTAGCAGTTTGAAATTATTCGTTGTTATTAATAAATGACTTAGCTTCGATCATGTTGTGATATTTAGAAATATAAAAAAGGTCAAAATAGTGTCCATATTTGCTATTGTGGAGCTAAGGCTCCACAGCTGAAACATGTTTCCTCTATTCTCTTTTCAGCATGGAATAAATTCCTTTGCAGACTATGCATGCTGATGCAGCTACCCACCTGAACTACATTTTATGATGTAACTAATATCGCTGTTAAGCTGGATCATTCAAAAGTTATTTTTTTAGATTTGGAGAGGGTTAGAGACACTTCAGAATGTAAGTGCTTTTTAAAGTGGAAAAAGCAGCATTTAATATTACAGAATAAATAATACTATTAATTACATTTTTTTCATTGCATTACAAAAATACTTTTTCATCAAGCAGAATACTAGTTTAAACACTACCCTGCTTGCCAAGACATTAAGCACATAAGAGAGCTCCAGTTCTTCACATGGAGTACCTTACATTGGTTGTTGAAGCCATAGCCAATCAATATTAAGGCCAGAGCCCACTAAAGTATGCCACCCATTAGTTCATTAGTTTGGGCAAATTCTAATTACAATGAAATGAGACAACAAATATCACCTGGCTGAGGACCTGTAAGGCCTATCAGAAGGTCAAAGCTATCAATGTCATGAACCACTGCTGCAAGGGTGCCAAGATTTGGACAGCCAGAGAGTTTTAAAGTCAGAGAGCTGAAGTGTGAGATTCAAATTTGACCACCACCTCAAAATAACACCATTAACTAAAAGGTCCACAGTTGTTAATGTGTGCTGTAAGAATGGTAAAAATAATATTGTACCCAGAAAATCAGAAAAAAAGGATGAATGTTCTTAAAATGACAGAGATATGAGGAAATAATGGCACAGCTTCAACCATTTCAGGTCATGGTTAGTCTTTGGTTCTTTTATCTCTCATAAAACTTAGTAACAATTTCATCCATCCATCCATTTTCATTTTCATAACAGTGTTATTCAATTCAGCTGGAGCCTATCCCAGTAAGCAATGGACACTAGGCAGGATATGTCCAGGACAGGATACCAATCCATCGCAGGTAACCAATTTACAGCTTTGTTGCATACATTTTCAAAATGCAACACAATTGTTGCATATGGTTTTTTTTTTTACTTTGACCACAGTCACATATGTTTTAAATGATATGAAGCTACTTGTTAGAACATGTTTAACTTTAATCTTCCATGAATAAACTGATGGTGAATAAATGAACAGGCAATAAATTAAATAAACAAAACACACAGACTGTCATTAAAACATACAGACATTTTCTTATGTGGTACTTGCATAGAATGTGAATACCTGGGTCCATTCTTCTACAAAACAAAGGCTTAGATACCGAGGTCTCTCAGTGACAGACCCCAAAACTAATGGAGTTTATTTAACTAAAGTTCGGGAGGGATGACAACAACCACGCTCAATCATTCTCAGCCATCAATGATTAGCAATCACTCCCTTCGTCCTTCCTCCACCGAACACTATAAATAGCAAATGCGATATCTCTCTCCCTCGTGTGTGACTTTTTGCATCCCACCTCCACCCCAACTCCACCTCTGCAGTTACCCCTTGGTTACCTTGCCTTGCGGGGGGGGGGTCCTGGCCTCCTCGCCCTATGGCCAGGAGGTTGGCCCTCAGCCAAGCGGGTTAAGCCAAATATTCACTCCACAATAGTTCATTACGCTTTGATTTTGGGGCATTTTCATTTCTTGTGAAATCTGAATGAGATACATGTTCAAAGAAGGAGATGTAAAGCTATTTCTTATAAATGACAGACTTCACTTAGAACTTAAGTGCTCTGCAAAAACAATGCTAAACCACAGGTAATCACTCTCCCTACACCAAATAAAATGCACCAAAATACCTTAAAGAGATGAGAGATATCACAAAAAGGAAATATTTCTACAGCTGTAAGAACACAGCACACTTTCCTAAATTAAATAAAAGGTCTCTTCAGATCCCAAAGAAGTAGTTTCTATTCAACAAAAAAAGGTCTGAAGCACCAGAAACATGAGCTGTAAGAAGATTAGACCCACACACATCATCCGGAGAAGAGAGAGAGATGGCCAAACCGTCATGTGGAGTAGATCACTGGGACTAGCCCTTCAGCTCTTGAATGGTAACTTCATCACCACAATAGACCATTTTTCACACAACCCCTCCTCTTAATTTTAAATCCTTTAAAGAAGTGGTTTGATGCTGGCTTCAGATGACAGTTCACAGTGACTTTCTATAACTAAACAATCTCCATAAGGTTTTTAACAAAACTGACCTCTAAAGGAGAAGCTCATGGTGATCACAATGTTCAGTGGCTATACAATAGTCCACATAAGTGTCTTTAACACTCCAGAATTTTATTTATCAATTTTAATAATTATGTCAGAATTGAAAATTTACCTATGCATGGCACTACTATTGCCATTTTATGACAACATCTAATAATTATAGTGCTTTCAATTGCTATCCAGTTTCCATTAAAGGCTATATATTCATGGAACAGAAGCTTCTGTAAATTATAAATTACATCTGCATTTTCTCGCTTCTAATTATTTCGGTGTTTTGTATTCCTATTATCTGTTTTCGTCAAACTCCCTTGATTTCTCCTTGTTTCCATGTTGATATCTGAAAATGACTGGGTGTTTCATTTGCATTTCAGATGTCTGGATAAAAGCATAAAAATGGATATGTAAATGTGCACTAATTAATACTGTTTCTGAAACAAAGGGAATAATCGTTAGCATTATCCTACCTGCTGTTGATAACTCACTTTCTCCCTTCCATTTGTAAACTAGAATATTTTTTCACTCCATTCAACCTGATGATGTTTGTGATGTTTAACATCACACAATTATATAATTTTTAATACAGAAATGTTTGTAATGTTATGTATTATGATGTAAAATCACATTGCAATCCTCAGATATGTCTGAATATCGTAGTGTTGTATATTTATAATTATATTATTTTATACAAAAAAATAAATTTCTTCTCATATGTTACCGATACAGTATAATAGATATAAATATCATGTAGTGTGCAAATTAAGCTTTCCCAATTCTCATAGTAAACAGTATACAGTATAGAATAGTTCACATTTACATTTTTTACAATATCCTTTACATTTTATTACAAGGTACTGATAAAATGGAATCCAGAGGAGTAATTAGAATTAGAAATACTTTGTAACATTACATAAAAACTTTTTTTTCTGAGATATGCACTATAAGTATTTTATTTTAGGGAAACTTTTACTCAAGTATGTTTGTGATATTTGCTCCACTATGTTTACTGGAATCACATCGATAATGCTTTGGAACTATCAGGTGTTTTCAGGTGCATTTAAATGCTGGTGTGCATAGCAACCAGCAAACATGAAGTTTATTCAATGTTTCTTTTGTTATTCTTTTTCAAAAACAAACTGTACTATTATACAGTACTGTTTGCTGAGTAAAACTGTACTGTTGAATAGTAAATTAATTAATGTAATTAATCTAATTCTTGGAGATCTGTGATGTTGTAGTGCCATCAGTTGGCAGAAATGTGTTATTCTCTTCACCTGTGTTCAGGTTCTGACAGTCTTGCTGAAGGTGAAAGAACACAGAATCTATTATTTTGGAAAAAGCTGTTTTTCTTTCCCTAATTGTGTGATATACAGTATGTGCATAAAAAAGCGCTCTGACTACATAGTGTTAGTGGGACCAAAGTTCATTTTTTTTTTACCCGATAGAGTAATCTTTTCTTCAAAAATCCTAATTATAAAATTCATATTGAACTTTGCATCCAGCACCTCAAACAATTGTCATTTTGATGAATCCTTGGAAATTAAGTGTCATTGTGTCATACACTTTGATCTGGAAAAAGACAATACACTTCAAAAGATTTAATTACACTTATCATTCACAAAACTGTAAGTTTTACCATACTAAACTGTGCCACAGCAAATAACAGAGAAATTGATTGGTTTTATCAGTAAATATGACTGAATGCAGTAATATATACTTTCACTATTTTATATGAAACCAAACTTTCATATGTATTAAAACTGATATAATTTCAAACAGTACATGGGCATGGAGGCAGCTATGTCTGTATGAGCTGTGCTAAAAGTTGCTTAAACTAATTAATGGTGGGGAAAAGGAAGCTGGCAAGGGTGTGGAAAAATAATGCAAAGATTTTAGCAACAAAACCTTCAGAAGCTTGTGAAAACCCGAGAGATGCTGAGAGGTGTTTCAGCAGCGAGGTTGTAACAGTTATTATTTGGGACCTTAAATCTTTATGTTTTAAGTTTAAAAATGTTAATTTAATTATGCAGAGGAGTGATTAAGGATCACTTGTTTATAATGTATTGCAATTAAAACCATTTTTCTCATGAAGTATGAAAATACAACTCAAAATTTTCTACATTATCTCTAATTCTAACTCTTAAGTCAGTGGTTCTCAAACTGTGATACGCATACCAGTTGTGGTACGTGGAGCGCCGCCAGGCGGTACACCATATGACCCCGGAACTTTGTTGTATGCACTGAAAAATTGGGACGGGTTTTCATATTTTCTATTTTAATAGAATTAGTTTGTGTGAAATACGCAGCCTACTTTACATACTACGATACAGCACGCACTAATACTTGAGTGGACACAAGAGCTACAATGTAATTCTATACCATTCTATAGGAATGCGTGCTAAAAATGCAAGTGACCAATTGTATTTAAAAAAAGTTATCTTCAGCAATAGGGAGGTAGGAGAATATGTGTGATTTTGGAACAATGCCAATGTTGTAAGCACAGGAAGGCATAGAAATGTGTACTATGAACACTGGCAATCTTGTGAGCACAGGAAAGCATGATAGATAACAGAAAAATAAGAACTGTTCTAGGTTAATTTGAGAAAAATACACTGACCGTCTCCGTGTTTCACTCCCATGCACATGAAATAAAAACTTCTTTTAACTTCTGAGACAAACTCATGAAATGGAAATGGGGAAAAATGCAAGCTTGCAGATTGCTAAAGCAGGTGAGCCCCACATTACTTGTGAGGAACTTTGTTTACTGTTGCCAAAGAGCTGACACGTATTACGTGTGGAGAAAAAGCTGCTGAACTACGGACTTGTAGGTAGTACTTGGATGCTTTGGTTTGATCAGAGGTGGTACTTGTCTTAAGTCATTCTGGAAATTGTGTTGTCCCAATTGTTTTCTTCATGTTGCAAGTTATTATTCAATTCAATTTGTTCTGTTGGCTCTCTTAAATATTTAATATATTTTGTTCGGTAAAATAATAAAGGAAATGTCACACATTTTATTGCTCATTATACTACTTTTTACATAGGCTTTTCTAAACTTGTTTTTGACTTTAAAGATATATATATAACTTATCTTTTTTTATTTAACAATATACTATATATTGTGCAGTATATAGTAAACTTCAGATTACTCATTAAAAGTAAACATACAACAGATATTTAAAACTTTTTTATAGCAGAAGACAAGTAAAAATTAATTCAATTAAATGATTAAGCATATGAGAGCTCTGCTATTGCAAAACACTGATAGACTACATCCTTAGAGACTGGGTTTTCAAATTCCCTTTTTCAAATACTTTCTAAAAGAAGCAGATGCATACAATAGAGCTGTGGATCATTCTAAAGTGCTACATTAGTATAGATTAGTAGTGGCATGACAATAAAATGTTATTCTAATTTTGAATACTTCACACCCAGGACCTACTGTATAAGTGTCTACCAAGATTCATAGTGTGACACCATTGTCTTGATGAATGCTTTTGGGCATTTACCTATACAGTATGCCAGACGTGGTGTTCATTTGGCTATATTTAAAGTAAGATCTAAAAACTGTTGCTAAAGAATATTATAAATGTAACCTTTACAGAAATCCCCACCTTTGAAAAAAAAATGCCTGAAAATATTATCATTGATAAAATACTACCTGTTTTGACCAGAAAGACAGCAGTCTCTCAACACATTACAAGAAATACTTAAGCATTTGTAGGACCTAAAGTTCATATACATCCATCAGCAATTTAAATTAATTACCCTCTTAATTTATTCATGACATTTTTTAGTCATCTGGTAGTTTCACAATGGCTCAGCAACTCCACAGAAGTTTCTGGAAGTAATTTTGCTTAAAACTGGGTATGAAAAGCAGGTGAGCATAGAACAAAAACTCACTGAACTATTTAATTATGGAGAATGTTAGAGAATTATCTACATATCTTAAAAGATTACCAGCCTGAACAACTCTATAGAGTTTGCTATAATAAAGACCAACAATGGTATCCATCTTCAAAAAGATGAAGGCTGGTGTGATGATTACAACCCCACCAACAAGTGTAAGAAGTGAACTTTGCAAATATCAGAAGGTAGCTAGGGGGTTGACTTACAATCAAGGAAAGAATTCTGGCATCATCAGGATACAATGGCACCGTTTGAGTTTGACCACATGATTCTGGTGACAACAGAAAAGTTCTATGGCAACATGAAAAGAAAACATGAGTTGCTAAATATAAAAAGAAAAGCACTTTTGCAGAATAGTAACTGATTGACTGGCATTTTAAATGATTAACACAAATAGCTAAGGCATCATTCGAAATAGAAATGGATATCTTTTGCTTGAGGATGTTTTGCATCCCCAGGTCCTTGTTTTCTAGTTAGGAATAAAGCATAGAGTCAAATGTTTGCCAGGACATTTCATTTTTAAAAACTGGTGCCTTCTGCTAAACCTGCATCAATTTACATGGCCAAATAGTAAGGAGAGCATAAATTCAGTGCTCTGGGTTGGTCCGTTGTGGAAGATTTATGGTTGGAACAAAAGAAAGCATATCTCACTCAAAGGCTGAATATGGTGTGTTCTTGAGGTTCTGCATGGAGGAATAGTTGAATAACCCACCTGGGAAGTTCAAGAAACTAATGAAAAACTACAAAACGTAGCTCCTTGTAGTTATCTTTCATATCAATAAATGCAAAAGATCATATTTTGTATATATGTGTTTTGTATATTTAGAAATACATTTTTTTATTGTTTATACCGACAATAATGGACGTCATGTAATAAGTGGCATTGAAATGCAGTAAATGCTGAATAAAACTAAATGTTTTAACAAGTAATAAATATGCACTTAGATTTTCAAACTAAATTAAAATTTACAGGTAGTTGCTTTCAATTTATAACTAAAACCAATTGAACAGCAAACACAAATGATTTTTTTAAAGTGTTTTACTTTTCAGGGTAACCAGGATGTCTAATATGGTAAAGTGATATTTAAAGAACACGTATTGTGGGGATTAAAGTTAAATGTGTGGTGAATGTAAAGATACACCTATCATTTTGGAGACAAAAGATAAAAAAACAAAGAATAAAGATATGCTCAACTAGGCATCTCATTTTTTTTCCAAAAAAGATCTTTTTAAAAAATATATTAAACACTATTTTATCTGCATACAAAATTTTAACAACATGCACTATGCTCTATGAATGAACTACATGTGGTAATTCTAATTAATGTATTTCTATCAAGTGTAACGGTGCAGTTTTCAGTATGGCAAAAGCATGAAAGGGTTTTGTACTTCAAGATCCCTGTCTGCTAATACAATGGTGAATCACAAGTCAGCAGAGAGGAACCTAGACAAAGTGGACGTCAGCTATGTTTTCAGATGATGGATGGAGAACTGAATACAAAAAATGAGGGATTACTTAGAAGCGTTTCGTTCTGCACTGCACAGGATGATTGTTTTAAATGAAAAGGCAGTGTAACCAGCCTTTACATACACTTGTACTGATGCACTAATGTCCTTGTGAAGACAGCAGTGGATAAAGAGTGTTTGCAAGCACACTGCCTAACTAAACCTTGACGCTTGCAGCAATTACTCAAAGAAATTCATTAGCTTTTTTCCTACAAAAGCTTTTTTTAATGACTTTTATAATTATCTGTATTCCTCCTTCTCTACATAAGATGGAAATAAATGGTGCTAATTAAACATCTGAAAAGTAATTAAAAGTGCATGCTATCAGCAAAACACAGATATGGATAATCTATGAAGTGGATGATAAAGTACTGCTTTATTTTTTCTTTAAAAGGTTTATTATCAGGGGAAGTACTCTGAATGTTGCATTTATCATTCCTAATTAACTTTACATGAGATTTGCTTATCTTCTGTCAGGGAAACCAAGAGGTTATTACTTGATATGCAGAGAATTTTTTAAAGATATTTTATAGTCTAAAGCTGTGAACATTTTACCACACACAGGCTGACTCTGAAACAGCAGATGGGATTTGCCTTTGGAACTTATCCATATACCCCTGTAAAAGTACTTAGTACTTCTCTTCTTCCATTGTGCTACAGACATGGATAACTGAGAAGAAGACATTTTGCTGAATTTTTTTTTCTCTAAAAACCATGGAGATTTCCCTCTCTGATTTGTTCATCCTCATGTTTCTTTTACTTTAATATTCGCTTAATGCTTGACCTCACTTACTTTGGACCTACAGATGCAGCCATTCAAAATGTGCGGGCGATACCCACTGGAGCAATGAATTTTTTTTAACAAACATTTCTTTGAAAAAATGAAACGTTTCCTGAGTCAGAGATTAATTAAAACCTCACTCGCACCAAACAAATTTATTTTTCTAAATATCACAACATGATCGAATTTAAGTCATTAAATCATAAACATTAATATTGATTTAAATCGCGTTTAAATCACCTTTATTTAAAACCCATAAAGCTGATACTGTTTAGACTTTTAATTATTTAAAACTGTATTACAGCAGCACAATGCACAATGCAATGTAAATCGCTATCTTTGTCTTCTGTGTAATAATGTTCACCTCTCTGTCCAGCAAATTAACAATAGTAATAATAATGAACTTTATTGTATATGGCGCCTTTAAAGCTGGCTCCTCAAAGCGCTTTACAGGTTAAAAACAATAACAACAATACTGTTAGGCTGGTCAAACGATTTCTTTTTTAAAGAAATACAAAATGAGATATAATGATGTGTTCCGGCTTAGACATTAACGAAGAGCATAACACGTGGGCGGCGTAGAGGTCGGCTCTGGCTTTCCCATCTACTGTATACACTGCAAGTACAACCCCCCTCTCTGCGGGAGTGCTGGCTGTGACGAATTAAACCGGTTTCACAGGTATTTTCAAAGTAGAAGAGGGCGAGATTTCCAGCGAAAGACACCTCCCCCCCTCCAAAACCCAGTAAGTACAGTACTTACTAGTTAAAAAAGCTAGGCACCTCAATGAAATCGCTTTAACATGCTAATGCGTTGGTGTAACAGTCCGGGCGTGGCAAACTTCTAATGTCAACCCCACTACGGCGAAAGGAACCCTTCTTTCATTGGAAGACAATGAACATATTTTAGCCCTGAATGAATTAATAGCAAACATGGTTTACATAAAAGACATTTTTCCAAGAAAGTTTAGCCTTTGTCACTAATGAAACCACTAAATAAAGACATAAATATAGAAATCTTAAGATTTTTAAAATACATGACTTTGCTAAAATTTATTTGAAAATAAAAACGATTACAAACGCCAGGGGAGAGAGAGAACAGGGGAGGGATGTTGGTTTAGCATAAGGGGTGGGGCTATGGAAATGAGGTCTGTTTGGGAATGTGGAGTTACATGTTCTGGCTGTTTGTGAATTATCGTTGTTGAGTATGGAGTGTTGAGGTATTGATTTTGTGTAATGCTTTATGTTGAAAATTGAGGTGAATTTTGTTTATGATAAAGAAGATAAACTGGGATGGGAGGAGGGTTTGGTTTTGCATAAGGGGTGGGATTATGATAATTGGAGGAATTTGCGAGAGTATAATGGTTTGATATATTTGATTTTGTATTGGGGTTGTTATCTATGTTTTTGGTTGGTATTATGTTTATATGGTTGTTTTTGTTGGTTGGTTGTTATTATGGTTATTAATAATACGATCTATAGTTGAAATCTGAGCCTAAATAAAAAGAAAAAGCATTTTCAGAGAGCAATTACGCTGTGTTTATGTAGAATAAGTGATTAGGTTTATGAGAAATCTAATTACTTATTCGTTTAAAACGCTATATAAAATAAAGTTTATTATTAATTTGCTGGACAGAGTGGTGAACATTATTATGCAGAAGACAAAGATAACGATTTACGTTAAAAGACATTTAATTAAACACGGGTTTGTGATTTCAATGGGAATGGGGGTGACGGGAACTCTTAATCTAAATAAAAATAAAATAAATAAAACAGGTTTCGATAGTTAATAACCACTTTTTATGCACAAAACACGGGTGACTTTTCTTCCTCCTGATCAGTTTAGAAATCTGTGTACTCTGTAAGGTTTTTACTTCTTAATTAAACTTTTAAAATACACGTTTCGAATAGAAAGAAATCCTCTTCCTGGTACAGTATGTATAGCAGACCAGCACGTCTTTTTTCTCCAATCAGAGGGGTGTCAGACGGTGTCAGCCAATCACCATTCTGAAGCCCTACCGTAATCTCTGGTATAGGGAGACCCCAGAATTCTGTCCCATAGTTTAGATAGATGATACTGTAGATACTTTTATTGATCCCGTGAGGGAGATAAAGTAAGTCATTTTCATTTTAGGAAATTATTAAACGCTCGGTTAAAAGCAAAGGAGATTGTCTGTTATAGTGGACAGAAAAACAAGAGTTTGCTGCGGCGTTATTGGAAACCCAAATTTAACAAAAAATCGCTGGCATTATATCCTAGAAGACACAGACCGGCGCCAGACCGGGAGAATGCCCGCAGTGTAAAAGAAAATGCCTGATGAACTAGGGATTGGACAGTTTCCAAGTGCTTGTACAATCGATGGAAATGTTCAAATAAATGTGCAAAAGAAATAAACAAAATAATCATTTATTTCTTTATCATATTGGCTAGCTAATGTCCTCTCTTTGCTAGTTAGTGGCTGTGTTTCTGCGTTGGGTAGCAACGGGTGACTGTTCTCAGGCGGAAGATGTAAACAGCTTAATTTTCGTGTTAAATAATTTTTTTAAATTAAAATTCATTCTATACAGCAATCGCATATTTGGGTACCGTTTCATAAAACTTTCATGCTTAAAATGTTTAGGGAGAAATGGAAGACTGGTGTGTATTTTTTCTTTAAACTATCAAGACCAGCCATACACAGTACAGTTTATGTACATACAGTAATGTTTATGTTCCTAAATTAATATCGTTTATGACCTTCAGATGCGTTATGCTCCTCTTCTTTTTATGCTCAGCTACTAAAATTTCCCTTTAGTGGTAAAATTCCATATAAATATTCAAAACTAAGCAGATTAAAATGTGCACAGTAAAGACATTAAATGATTAAATCTTTTCACTACCAACCAATGCACCACGAGTGCCCCTGTCGGTCATTTTGGCCAGCCAATCACTTACCGTGGTGCACTCCGGTGCCCTGCGGTGGCTTGTGGGTAGGTTACTGTACCACGGGTTTGTACCGCGCATTTTGAATGGCTGCATCTGTATGTCGCTTGGTACTAGCCCCATATCTTTTTATCTTGTAGGCTTCAGATGAATGGTTAAGGTGAAATCAAATGTCTGGAACATGAATCGCAGTTCTTCACTGATTATAGGTAGTTTAGATATTAGGTTGACTTCATCCAAAATCTATTCCTTATCAAAATTCCTTGTTTTTCAATCCAATATTTTGTTTTTATGTATCTAAATCACTTGAAAAAAAATCACTTTAAAAAAAAACTTAAACTAAATAGTATGCTAATTGGTCTTTCCTTTGCTCACACTCTAAATCTGCAAGTTAAAAGCAATAATTAATTTGCTCAAGATCAGTTTTTCAGGTGTTCCAAATTTAAACTGTGACTGTACTTATGTGGATTTGTTAACTTACACAAATGTATGTTCTACTGCCTGTTTTTTGAGTCAAGCATTGCAGTCTTTAATTCAATTAGCGATATCACCACAGAGTGTCCTGTCTTTGTTTCTTTGGTAGAGTCAATTTATTTGAAGAATCTTCTTATTTGGTATAATAGAAGATGGGTGGATGCAATAAAGGTCAACATATTTGAGTGATTCTTTAATCATAGCTACAGTACTTCCTTTGGAATTCTTTGATGGTACAGAAAACAAATAAACTATTTTTTTTTCTGAATGTTAGTCATGGCAAACTAAGTTGATTTGAAATCCAGCTCTGTTTCTGTATGTGTGTTTTTTTTCTGGTTTATAAAGCAGTAAACATCTTAATCTTTTTGCATTACTTCTCACTCTGTGACTTTTCAAGACGAGAAGTTCCTTCCTCTAGGATCTCTCCCCTAGGTGAAAGAGGGGACTTTATTGCATTAATAAAGTGTAGAATCTTGATTAATCTTATTCGGTAGTACCCACACAAATTGTACATGTTAAGAATTCAAATATTGTTACAAATAGAGGGTTACGAAAATGGTAAAAAACAGGATTTGATCGAGTGGTTAAGACAATAAGTAAAATAATTATTCATAACCCCTAACTTGTAAGTGATTTCTCTAGAATATACCCAATTGGTTGGTATAATTAGAGGCACATGAATTCTTTATTCTCTGACACAGCTTTGGTGAGAGGAGCAATAATCCAGACACACTTGGTCAAGCAAATATTTATGACAATGACAAGACACAAAACACACTATATACAACAAAACATACAACACACAAGTTACTCTATGTACAGTATTTACAAACAAGGTGTTTCAGAGGCCTAACATTCTGGGCACTCTGAAAACCCCAGATTGCTACTAAGGATTAAACTCTTAATGCTTACAGAGGCCACATAAGAGATAAGCTGCCTTCTAACTAAATACAAAGCAACTTTCAGTTAAATCTCTTTCTCTGCACCACAGATGCCACAAAATAAATGGGAGCCTATATCCCTATCCATAAAAATACACCCTAAGCAGGAAATACGTTTCTCACTGAGTGTGACAATTGTCATCCCTCCTCTAGAGGGTGCTCCGACCCTTTTATATTTTATTTTCATTATTACGTTCACCTACCCCTTGTTCCCTGTATTATTTAAACCCTGTGCCCCCAAAGCTCAGGGCTCTGCATTGGAAGACAGATGCCCAGAGACCCGCCTAGCACCAAGTCGCCCCACGTCCGCGTGGCTTACAAACGGCATACGAATGGCATACTAACCAGCTGAGTCTGGAGCTCAGAGTGCCTGGTCTTATTACCTTGTTTTTAACTTCCTTGTTCCTGTTCCTGAAACAATCCTGGTTTAATTGTTTGTCTTGGATGGATCTCCAGGCACTTGGACCCTGGACTGCACCCTGGTTTCCCACTTGGATGCACCCCATGCACCTGGATCACTGTCGGCACTGCCCCCTGTACGCCATCCCTTCCATTCCTCACCATGTTTTAACTGTAGCCCTTCTCCAGTCTCTTCCAGATTATACTGTCTGCATAGAATCCTAAACTACGCACTTCACAGGAGTCAGGACCGGCTCCCGTAACACTGAGGTATGTTTTACCCAGGAAACTCAGTCAAGTCTGGGTACTTATCTTTGTATCGTAATGCCTTCGGATATTACACTCCTTGAGAACAGCAACAGTTTCTCTGCATATTAAGCACAACGCTTTGTTATTGCTTTCAATCATGAAATAGTTTTCAGTCCACTTCCCATTAAAAACATGGCACTCTTCGTCAACTTTTCTCGTCTTAGTAAAATAAATAAACAAACAATGCAGGACAACAAACAAGTGAACCTGAGGTAAAGGTTGTTTAACATTTGCGCGTAATATATTATTTATTAAGCATTCTATAATAAAGTACAGTAGCACGTATAGTAAAGTGTACAATGTGTCTATACACAATATCAGTAACAAGAAACATCATTTTATTTTAGCTTTTGATTCTAAAAATATTATACACATGTTGTAGTGGTTTTAAAACCATGCAATATCCATGGGTAGGTCAATAGCAGTTTTCTGTTGCACTCAAAACAGACAGCATGAAATATTTCAGGTAAAATTTATTTTCAAGTCCAGCCAGTTACAATATATCACCCTTTCAACTCACAACTGGAAAGCCACTGAAGCTAAGCAGGTCTGGCTTGTACCTGGTTAGGAGATCACTGCCCCCACAAAATCAAGCACTGCAGGACAGAACACCTCCATCCAATTTCTAATTGTTTTATTCAATCAGGGCTGTGTTGTGTATGCTATGAGTGTTTCTTCAGATATAGTGCAAATAAAAGAATGCAAAAAACACCCAATTTCACTTCCCCCACCAAATTTACCACCGAGTACTAGACAATCATTCCAGTGTTAAGCAGACATACAGTAGGTGCTAAGTGAGAAGGCATTTTCACAACTTTGGTTAAGCCAAATGATTATAAAAAACAATACAAAAAGTATATCAACTACTAAGAAGACAAAAGGGGCAGTAAAAACATGTATAAAAAATAGATTTTAAAATGTATTATTTAAACGTAAGGGACAATTTGTTAAAAGCACAAGAAAAGTATTGGCTACGATCAAACCCAGATCCTGTTGCATAAAAAAGCTGCCAGTAAGTAATTTGTGAAACAATAAAGCAATTTGATTAAACACAGGAGTGTGACAATGTTTTGTTTAAGTAAATGAAAAAATGTCTTTTCATGTTCATTTCAGTTCTCTTATATAATTTAGATTGTATAATTAGCATTAAAACAAAATATAAATCATTGTATCTCTCATAGAGTTAGCAAAATCATTGTTTAACTCTGAGACTTTTTGGGAAATCCATTTGAGGACTCTTTTGGCCTGTTTTCCACTAAGGTATGATACAACTGGTGTCACTCCTTAGCATTCTGCTGTGGCAATTCAACATACAACAAATAGTAGTGACCATATAATCCAATTTCCCATTACTTTTCAATGTTCTCATGAAAATAAAAATATTCACCAAAGTTTCCTTTTTCTTTAAGTTACACTGTCTAACCAGTGTGTTGCAAATATAAAATACTTTGCATTCACAGCAGGCTGTTTTTATATATTTGGCTGATTTTGCTTTGTGAAACAGCCCTACTTTTATTATTAATATTATTTTAATATTCCACATATTGTGATTAAATAAAATAATAATAAAAATGTAAAACATAGTATACATATTATATTTTATTTTTAGAGAAAGAGTCTTGATTTGTTAAAAAAAACTGGAACCTTCCATTTTACCTACTCCAAATGAGCAGCAGTTGGTTCCTATTGTAAATTTACACTGTATTTTTAAATTTACTTATTTTACATTGTGTAAAGTCATTAATTACAGTAACTAATTACCATAAACCTCAATGAGGGTGGAACTTACAGAAATCAAAATAAATTGGAGTTACAATTTATTAACTTTTTTTAGTTTTTATTTAGAGAACTAAGCTAAGATCATATCATAGTCTCTGAAGCTCAGTGGTATTTTTGTCTCATTTGCTTCTTTGTTACAAAATGTTAATTAATACCTAATGCTTTTTCATTTATCAAGCTAAATTCATATTAAATTATTCTGTTGACAGTTTGCTTACAGGAGCCAGATGATATGATTATAAATGTTTTTTTATATTTGCAAGCTGCCTGCCCTGGGGGAGTTTAAAGCCAAGTTGCTACTCGGTGGCTTACATCCTACTTAGAATTTGCCTGAAGCTTCACAGCAATCAGGCTTTCTAAGATGTGGATAAGTAACATCTTCCATTTTAAGGAATCCTTTCCTTTGCTTATTCTCTTAAAGCCAGTAACGTTTCAGATTAAAAATCTAAAATTGAATTTTAGATTTTGTAATGATAATATTTACAAAGTATTTTATTCATTAAACTTCTCTTTATTATTTTCCATGGTTATTTTCAAATTGCTCATAATGTCTTTCTAAGACATCAGAACAAAAAAGTTTACAGTTTTCAAATAAGTTTGTTTGGTTATTTATACCTTATTTAACCAAAAATATATAACATATAACTTAAAATATATCTTCTCAGATATGTTCTGTCTTTAAAGAAGAGCAAGGAATCTGCTCCTACAACATGACTAGCTCACTCTTTCCAAACATTAATCAATCTTTATTTCCTATACTACCCTTCACAACAAATTGCCACAGAGCATTATACAGAAATATGTTCAACAGATATCCATATACAGTATGTACAGGTGTATTAGAGTACTGAATTAGAGGAATGAAGTGAGAGTAAAACAACTCTCCCGAAGGGAGTAAGTATATCTCAGGGGTCCAAGGCCCAGTGGTTTTCTCTCTTCCATGCAGTGACTCTTGTGAATTTGCATAAAAAGCAGTTTCCAGAGTGTGGTTTAATCTTAAGCATTTCATGAGACTACCACAGATCACAGAGCAATACATCAAGTCTGAAATCTGTGAATGTCATTTTGGATCTACCAAACTGTCTTTCATTTAAGATCTGGAACCCTGCTGCATCCTTATTTTCAATCCTGAATGCACATTATCTTGCTTTCATGAATCTTTATTAATTTGTGGCCATTTGACATGTTAATCATGTTAATTGCAAGATTAGTAATAATCTTTCTTTAGCACAAGACATTGCCAAATCTTATACATACACTCTTAGAAAGGAATATAAAGTGTGTCTGCATACATACAGTATACAAAATAAAAATATTAGGACTGTTTTTTGGCTAATAGTCAAGCAATTTGTGATCATGAGATTTATATGAACGATACATACAGTAAATTTTTCATTTCGTTTTGGGTAATTCCCTTCATATATTTAAATATATTAGGTAACATTACTTTATATTTAATCCAATAATTTCAAGTTAGCATAAGTATTGGTACACAGTCACTTTAAGTAAATTTCAGAGTGTAAATGTCTATTTGGTTCCCTTTGAGATAACAGTATGACACCTGCTCACCAAACTCTGTGTAATCACTTACACAGAAGGAAATTCAAATCCATCTTTTCTATTCTTTTTGCTGATGAGATGTTTATACATGTATCTTCTGGTGTAGCCTGCAGACAGTGGAAGTTAAAAAAAACTAAAAATATTTATAAAACAACCATACCCTTGTTATGCCAGGCCTGTGGATGGAAAAGGGGCACGGCAAATTAATTATTTCCAGAGCCTGTTCAGCGGTGAAGACTAAGGAGTTTATTGAATGATGATAAGGGGAAACAGAAGGAGGGATGGGGAATGGCTGAGATGCGCAGATGAAGCAGGTAGGAAACAACAGGCAGAAAAGGTGCAGGAAAGGTAGACGGGACTGGGGTGAGGTCAGGGAGGGTTGATTAGCGGTGGCAAGGTCTGGGAATTGGAGCTGGGAGACCAGAAACTGGGAAAAAAACATGGTTACCTTCTAGAAACCTGGAATAGAGAGCACACACACGCACACAGGTTATTGACTCAATGTCTGAGCCCTGAGGAATGGTCCCTCAGGACTTAAATAGTGTGTGAGGTTCCCTAATGATGCTGATAAGCCCAGCCTGATCTTGTTAAAGATGGTCCTAAGAAGCCCCTTCCATGTGTGGAATCTGTCCTGAATCTGCTCTGCCTCTCTGTAGCCTGTTGCTTTCAGGAGCACCAGACCAATGGTATAAATCTAAGATTCCAGCCCATAATCCTGCAAGGTGATGTGACAACTCTGCTTCTGCCATCTTCCTGAGATCAGTCCAGTCTGCAACCGCTTTTTCATCCTGCCACAGCAATCTCCATCAGTATTTGCTCCACATCCTGCTTCGGCAATTCCCAACAGTCCTCATCTATCTCTGAACCTTCACTTCACTGTTCTCTTGGATTCACTATAATATTCAACAGACATGGCTTGTTTTCATCTTAACACTGCATCATAACACTATGTTGTTGAATTTGAAGTGTACATTTGAGAACTGTTATCAACATTTTTGGCCTGATATTTTTTTATTACACTAGACAGTTTTCGTATCAGTGACGTGGATTTTTCAGTGTTTCAGCAGATAGGTGTTGAGGGCTTTGAAAAGCAGCTAACTGAATCAGAGTGGTCAGACACATGGAACTCAAAGTAATGGGGCCTGTGAAGCACACTTGAGGCTACTGAAAATAATGAGTCCCCAACTTTACCTTAGTTCAATCTGAGAGGGGAACTGTTTCACCTTCTCCATAACCTGAAGCATCAGGATATGATCTAACTTTCTCATCCAGATCTCAATTTCATAATCCACTCTAACAGAAGTCTTTTGCATGGAAAAGTACCTATTTAGACATACAATTACATCGTACTGGGCAACCGTTATACAGTTCAACAATTGTGTTGATGTGCTGTGTAATCTGAGAGACATACCATAGAAAACTTTCAAATTTAAAGCTAACATCTCATTCCTTTTCTTTTGGCAACAAATTCAGAAAAATAACACCAACAATCTTTACTCCCAATTCATTCTGCAAAACCTTCCTGGAAAAATACAGTCTACTCAATTTCTCCTCCTGTGACTCATTACCCTTAATTACAAAGCACACATAACTATGCCTTCAAACACCTACGCAGGTCGGCATTGTAATTTATACAACAGGAAATAAATAACACCAAAAATACACCAGCCCTAAAGGGTTGAACTAAAAGACACCCTCTAACAAAAGCAAGAACATTTTCACACACTAGGAAAGAAATAATTAAATTCTAAATAAAAGATAATCCCTCCCACCTTCAAACTTTCCACCTCAAGATAGAGCACTGAGTCAAGCTCTGAGTCTTTGCTAAGCAGTCTCCCTTCAGCCACAGGCTCTAAGCACTAAAGTCATAGAAAAATAGTATAATGTTCACAGCTCTTTTATGAGTGCCTGATTACCCTACAACAATCATCTAGCAAACAAGAAACACTTGTCAGTCAGTTGTCCCAATACCTTTGCCCTTTTAAACGAAAGAGGTTCAACACTTTCAATTTGTTTAATTGATTGAAGAGGGTTGGAATGAAAAAAAAGAACCTGTACTAATTTAACATTATCCAACCATTTTCTAACTGCTTAATCCAATATAGGGTCATGGAGCTAGAGCCATTATTATTATTGATATTATTATTTTATACCTATGGAACCAAGTTCATATTTTAGTTAATGTAATGTAATTATTAGAACAGTAATTTAAAATATTTTAGTTTCTTGCAGTATGGTTTCAATATCCAATATTTATTGTTACAAACCATAATTTCTCCTAGTTATTGTGTGTAAGATGAGACTTGGCTACAGTTAAGCATTTTCCATATTTTGATAGAATGTTTTACTGACTGTGACAGTTGCTTACCAACAGCCAACACAAGAAACTCCATTTCCTAGTCATTCCTAGTCTGCATGAAGCTAAGTGATGATAGGAGCATAGCAGCACATCTCTTCATGTCTTTGAAGGGCACAAAGAGATATGGACCAGCCCATTTTAGGGATGTTTAAGACCAAGAGACAATAGGGAAATATTTATTTTTTTAAATATTTTCTTCTTTTGAAAAATAATTAAAATTTTAATTAAAATATTTTTGTAAATGTCTTTTCTTATTCACTTTCCAATACAGCTGCTTTTGTGGTCAGACTGTACTTATACTAAATGCAGCATCAAAATATCCCTGTACTTTGCCCAGGAGGTACTGTAACAGACTAGGATATTAACTGCAGTATAAGTAATTCAGTAAAGTATTCTTCATCAGGTTACCCCAGACTTTCATAACAACAATCAACTCAAGAATCTTTCTGCTAAACATAGCATTGGCTTCTGGATATCTATACATTTCAAAATGATACCCTTGAAACAGGCGACCTGCCATGCTCCTGGAAAGCTGAAATCCAGTAGAACATACAGGTACCCTTAAATCATCTATACGTAAATACTATAATTGTTGTAAAGTCACCAACACTGATACAAAGTGACAAACTTTACAAACATACAGATGCAGCCATTCAAAACAAGCGGGCGATACCGCATTATTTTGCGGTGCGCTTTACGCAGTCTACCGCGAGTTACCGTAAATTCTCCTATAGTACCGCAAGTCAAATAATAGTATCCGGAATTTCCGCAAGGTGGAGCTAATAAAGCTCAACCTCTCATGTTTGAGCTGTCGCCATCAAAGTCTTTAACGAAGATATTACTAATAGTATTAATAATGAATGACCTTGGACAAGCTGTAAACTCAAAGTATTGCCCTGGTCCACATTCTTTTTTTCATTGACCATCTTTGTAAAAGTAACACCACAGCATTTCGCAATCACGCATTTGTTTCCAATCATGCAAAGCACAGTAATTTTTGAGAATCTCCGATTCACCATGCCTTTCACATGCTCATAAAAGAGATTGATTTAGGAACATAAACATATTACTGTATGCAAACTATACTGTATACAGTATGTATACAGATGCAGCCATTCAAAGTGCGCGTCACAGACACGTACCGCAGGTGGCGTCGCTCAGTGTGACGCAAGATGACGCATGGCACCGCAGTACGTGATTGGTTGACCAACAGTGCACTCGTGGTCCGTTGGTCTGTCGTAGAAAGACTTACAGTAAACGTCTTTGCTGTGCCCGTTGTAGATATTGAATTTTACCACTGAAGGGAAATCTTTGTAGCTGAGCATAAAAAGAATAGGAGCATACTGTAACGCGTGTGAAGGCCATAAACGATATTAATTTTGGAACATAAACATACAGTATATAGCTGGTCTTGGTACTTTAAAGAAAAAAATACACACCAGTATTCCATTTCTCCCTAAACATTGTAAGCTTCGAAGTCTTTAACTAACGTGATACCGGAGTCAACAAGCATACTTTTAGAATTTGATTAAAAGGGAATATAATATGGAATCGTGTATCTAAAGAATTTAATAACGGTATTCGTGTGCTGCGACAGGGCTGTGTAGGGCTGTTTCGCCTGCCTGTTCATATGAGCTGTCTCGTAGCCGACTGGTCTAGGTGCATGACTACCAACTGGCAGGTTGTGTGTTCGAATCCAGCTGGTGCCGGACTTTTCTTTTAACAAACATTTCTTCGAAAAAATAGAATAGCGATATTATGGACAATCAATTGACTTTTATATTTCAAAATATCGCAACATGATCGATATTTGCGATATTTTGAACATATCTTCCCTTCTGACAGCGGTTCCTGCTTCTATTGTGTGTGTGTGCAACAGAGTAAATTTTTATAGAGAAATGGAGGCTGGACAGTATGCGTTACAATATAAACATTTATATTGATTTAAATCGTGTTCTGATTTAAATCGCAAATGCGTGTTTAATTATGTGTTTTTTAATCATAATCAGGCTAATGCATTTCTACATTTTCTGTATGAACCAGCTTAGAGGTTCATACAGAAAAACAGCTTGTGTTTAAATTGAGTGTAAGGTAATTTATGCTTCTAAAGTCATGGTCAGCATTTATTATTGTACTGTGCTGTAAACTTTTTCTGTGCCTAGTCACATTATTTTATAGCGTTTTTATTGCGTTATTAAATCCGGTGGCGCTGTGTGTTACAGTAGTTTCCTGACTCCCATGTCACATGGTCTGTGATTGAATCCCATAGAACTATGACTTTATTTTTTAACAAACATTTCTTTGAAAAAATGAAACGTTTCCCTTGGTCAGAGATTAAATAAAACCTCACTCGCACCAAACAAATTTATATTTCTAAATATCACAAAATACGTTCATTGTCTTCCAATCGAGTCGAGTTGACATTGGAAGCCTGCCACACCCGGACTGTTAAACCAACGCATTAGCACGTCAAAGCCCATCGAGGGTATTGAGCCACTATTGGCTTTAGTATTCCCCCCCTCTCCCCTCAATTCAATTCAATTCAAGGTGTTTTATTTGCATGACAGATGGGTACAAGCAGTGTTGGGTATGTATATTGTAACGCTTACGGCAGACAGGCACTGTGTAAGAGCCGGCGCACCAGAGCAGCGCACCGAGGGAGCGTCTGCATTTCTAACTTAGTTTTTAAAATTAGTCAAGCAATATGAAGCATCTCCTTTTACTTAGTGCCTGAGCATAAAAAGAATAGGAGCATACTGCAACGCGTGTGAAGGCCATAAACGATATTAATTTTGGAACATAAACATACAGTATATGGCTGGTCTTGGTACTTTAAAGAAAAAAATACACACCAGTATTCCATTTCTCCCTAAACATTTTAAGCATCGAAGTCTTTAACTAACACGATACCGGAGTCAACAAGCATACTTTTAGAATTTGATTAAAAGGGAATATAATATGGAATCGCGTATCTCAAGAAATTAATAACGATATAATTATATTAATGTTGCAAAAGAACTGCAACGGACATAAAAACTCCCTTGCTTTTAACAGAGCGTTCCATAATTTCTAACTACGAAAATGCCAGGTGAAAGGATTTGTAAACATATTTTGTTAAAACAAGTCAGTTTTTTCCACAACACATAAAAGACATTTTTCCAAGAAAGTTTAGCCTTTGTCACTAATGAAACCACTAAATAAAGACATAAATATAGAAATCTTAAGATTTGTTCTATTTAATGTTGGTAGCAGGATGAACTGTCAGAGTGTATATTTTGTCGCAGAGTTGCTGCAAGATGTTAACAGTGAAAAAGGTATTTAGAAATGAGTTATTTCAAGATGAAAATTTTCAGAATAATTGCAAATCTAGCAGGATAGAGAAAGCACAGAAAACTGGCAGTTAGATTGATCAGATTAGTATGAAAAGTCATTTAGCAAAGGGAATTAGAAGAGTGACAAACTAGTATACTTTAGATCTTTTTTTCTGAACCAGGGACAATCTGATCATGTTTCCCTATAACAATAATAAAAAACTTTATTTGATATATCACCATTAAAGGTGGCATCTCAAAGCAATACAGTAGATGTAAAAACAGATAAAAGGACCACAGATTACAAAGTAAATGCATATAAGAAAGACAAGCAGTTAGAGGTGCTACCAAAATTAGAAAATGAAGCAGATACAGACACTAAGTCTTCTGAAAAGAAAGGTTCTGAGGTTAGATTTAAACTGGCCTTGGTGTGTGTGTGTTTGTGTCTGTCTGTCCTGTGATGGACTGGCGCTATGTCCAGGGTGTATTCTGCCTTGTGTCCGTCGCTTACTGGGATAGGCTCCAAATCCTCTGTACTGGATAAAGAGATTAGAAATGGATGGAAGTAAAGGCACTGTGTGGATGGAACTATACACAGTGTTAGAAACCCACTATGAAATGGCAGCATCTCACTGAGAATAAAACATTTTATACTGCTGGCTTAAGGAAACAGCCTTTCCACCTCTCTTGCACATCAGTATCCATACCTAGTTATTTAAACAAATTGCCTCTAATTATAAACATCTTAATATGCTGGCTCTGTGGATCCGCATCAGCTATGTTTGCCCATTCCTTCAATTCATGTGCATCCAACACACAGTTCAACGCTAGCAACCACACAAAATCTAAAATATGAGCTCTACTTGCCACTTACAGTACCAACAGTACCAGCTAACTTTAGTAGTGACATTTTCATGGATCTTTTTAACAATAAAATTTACAACATCAGACTTCAGACACAATTAAACAGGCCTCAAAAAAGTCTGGTACAAACATTTTCAGCATGGAATAAACCGTTACTTTAATGGTATAAACCTTAAATGGATTCATATTCTCAATAAGATTTGGTGCTCAGTAACATGACTTAGAAAATGACAGAAGACATACGTATCATGCTTATCCTTCTATTTTTCATAATCGTAAACTCCTTAAGGCAGTTACATTTTCTCTGTTCTGACCTGGAGTTACAGAGAAATTTAAATTCTAATAAGAGATTTGTAATGAGGAAAGTCATACCAATCACTCATACAGTACCAGGATTTGCAATTACAATACAAATTCTTTCTTTCTGTATGTGTTTATTTTGCAGTTTGAATCTATGGCATTCCTTTGGGGGTCTATACTCCAAGGCATGACTTTTTTATGTATAAACATCAGTATTTACTGCTATTAATTACTGTACGATTTATAGTTGAAATCTGAGCCTAGATATAAAGTTAGATATAAAGTTAAAATCTCGACAAAGCAATGTAGGAAATACAGAGAAAATAAATCCTTTCTGACATCTAAAATCAGTTTCGATCAAGGTCTCTAAAACGAACAAGAAAAAGAAGATTTTCGGAGGGCAATTACGCTGTGTTTATATAGAATAAGTGATTTATGAGCAATCTAATTTCTTGTTCGTTTAAAACAGTGAAATGTCAGCTGTAAAAGATCGCACCAGAAACAGCACTCTCTCTGCCTGTCATAGACGTTCAGGAAAGGCTGAATGAAGTCATGTCAAGTACAATAATTCGGAGATCAATAATAACAGTTGTAGGACAGTATATAAGGAGGATAAGGATTTTGAAGTTGACTCGAAATCTGATAGGTAACCAGTGCAAGGACTTGAAAACAGGTGTAATGCATCCCTGATAGGATTCTTGCTGTCATATTCTGAACATATTGAAGATTGCTCAGTGTGGATTTAATTTCCCCAGTGAACAGGATGTGCATTTATTAATTCTAGAAAAAAACTAGATTTCTCTAGTTCTTAGTTTCTCTAGTTCCCTTTAAAATAAACTATTATTCCACGATGCAGAGTATTACATGGCCAGTATTTACACATGATATTTGTGATTTAAAGAAATTAACACAAGCGGCTTTTGGAGATTTAAGTGTTGGCTGAGTTATTGCAGGATAAAAGACTAGAGATGTTGGCAAGAAGAAGATAGTTTGGGGAAAGCTGAGGAATACACTTATAACAAGAACACTTCCTAATGGGGTTAGGCATACTTTTGATGAAGATGATGAAGTTAACAGACTATATGTTTACATAGATACTGAAATAAGGATTGTATTTTAGATTATGTGTAGTTGCTGGCATTGAACTGTGTGTTGGATGCACATGAATTGAAGGAATGGGCAAACATAGCTGATGCGGATCCACAGAGCCAGCATATTAAGATGTTTATAATTAGAGGCAAGTTGTTTAAATAACTAGGTATGGATACTGATGTGCAAGAGAGGTGGAAAGGCTGTTTCCTTAAGCCAGCAGTATAAAATATTTTATTCTCAGTGAGATGCTGCCATTTCATAGTGGGTTTCTAACACTGTGTATAGTTCCATCCACACAGTGCCTTTACTTCCATTTCTAATCTCTTTATCCAGTACAGAGGATTTGGAGCCTATCCCAGTAAGCAACGGACACAAGGCAGAATACACCCTGGACATAGCGCCAGTCCATCACAGGACAGACAGACACAAACACACACACACCAGGGCCAGTTTTCCCATAAACCAATTAGCTTACCAGTATGTTTTGGAGTGCGAGAGGGAGTCATATCACACATATGGAGAAAAACCATGTAACCCAGAGAGAACATGTAAACCCCACACACACAGGATGGCAGGAATTGAACCTAGGACCCCAGTGCTGCAAGATAGCAATGCTAACCACTTTGCCACCATTATAAATAGATGGATATCTTAGTTATCTTTCTAGTTCACAGGTTTGCATGCATAATTTAATTTTGAAAGCCACTGAGACATCAGGTACTACTGTTGTATTTATGAAAAAGAAACATAACAAAAAACATACTAACAACTGTGCCATCCTACTCCTTAGCTAATACATTTTATTATTCATAAACAGTTAACATTGTTAGCAAAATATTTTGAATTATATTTAACCCTATTTTTTCTTTAGTTTTGTATTTAACTTATTATATGATAGTCAGACTTAATGTATATTTGAACAATGAAAATATATTTTTACAAGATTTTACATTAAGCACTTAAAATTAATATGGTTAATAATAGTAAACTGTAACATGCTGTAACAAGATCGGTTAAACTGCGAAGAAAATGCTTTCAGAGAAAATGTTTCAGTTGTGAAGAACATAGATCTCCAATGCAATTTCAGCCAAACCTGTTCCCACACACCCTGCCCCCACTACCATTAGAATATACACAAAGCACTCAAATCTTTCGAGCTAATGATCAGGTGACCCGAGAGAGAGCGAGAGAAACACCAAGGGGTGCGGAACCAGGGAACTATTTACATGGAAAACGGGCGATCTCCCCAGACTGTCCGCCCGTTTCACTGTTACCTGGATACCTCTTTATTTAGAACTCACAAACACTGATTTTTAGTTTAGAAGGATTCAAGTAGGGTTTTAGATGAAAGGCAGCGACCTTAATCAAGCCCAAATCACAATTGAACCCATTCAGAGCCTACATTACATTTTAGTGTTTCATTCTGAGCAGAAGACCCTCACACCTGAAGAAGGGGGAGGTGTTTTTCGCTGGAAATCTCGCCTGCTTCTACTTTACAACCGGAGTGCTGGCTGTGACGAATTAAACCGGTATTACAGGTTTCAATCACAGACCATGTGACATGGGAGTCAGGAAACTAACAGCACAGTCCCAGCACGAAACGAAACTAAAACGCATACCGTTTCGCGCTTCTTATTAGTTGCTCAAAAGTAATTTGACCGTATGAAATGCATAATATAAACCTAGAATCATATACGTGAGCAGTACTTAAGCACTGTAGTATCGGTGTTAAGACATACCTCTCAAATACTGTAAATCAAGTTAAAAATATCTCAAGACAGATTCTGGTCATAATGAAACCATGTTTCGTGTATGTTTTCTTTAAAGTACCGAGACCAGCCATATACTGTATGTTTATGTTCCAAAATTAATATCGTTTATGGCCTTCACACGCGTTGCAGTATGCTCCTATTCTTTTTATGCTCAGCTACTAAGATTTCCCTTCAGTGGTAAAATTAGATATGAATATTCAATACTTAAACGGGCACAGTTAAGACATTAAATATACATACAGATGCAGCCATTCAAAATGCGCGGGCGATACCGCATGATTTTCCGGTATGCTGTACGCAGTCTACCGCAAGTTAAAAGACATTTAATTAAACACGGGTTTGTGATTTCAATGGGAATGGGGGTGACGGGAACTCTTAATCTAAATAAAAATAAAATAAATAAAACAGGTTTCGATAGTTAATAACCACTTTTTATGCACAAAACACGGGTGATTTTTCTTCCTCCTGATCAGTTTAGAAATCTGTGTACTCTGTAAGGTTTTTACTTCTTAATTAAACTTTTAAAATACACGTTTCGAATAGAAAGAAATCCTCTTCCTGGTACAGTATGTATAGCAGACCAGCACGTCTTTTTTCTCCAATCAGAGGGGTGTCAGACGGTGTCAGCCAATCACCATTCTGGAGCCCTACCGTAATCTCTGGTATAGGGAGACCCCAGAATTCTGTCCCATAGTTTAGATAGATGATACTGTAGATACTTTTATTGATCCCGTGAGGGAGATAAAGTAAGTCATTTTCATTTTAGGAAATTATTAAACGCTCGGTTAAAAGCAAAGGAGATTGTCTGTTATAGTGGACAGAAAAACAAGAGTTTGCTGCGGCGTTATTGGAAACCCAAATTTAACAAAAAATCGCTGGCATTATATCCTAGAAGACACAGACCGGCGCCAGACGGGGAGAATGCCCGCAGTGTAAAAGAAAATGCCTGATGAACTAGGGATTGGACAGTTTCCAAGTGCTTGTACAATCGATGGAAATGTTCAAATAAATGTGCAAAAGAAATAAACAAAATAATCATTTATTTTTTTATCATATTGGCTAGCTAATGTCCTCTCTTTGCTAGTTAGTGGCTGTGTTTCTGCGTTGGGTAGCAACGGGTGACTGTTCTCAGGCGGAAGATGTAAACAGCTTAATTTTCGTGTTAAATAATTTTTTTTAATTAAAATTCATTCTATACAGCAATCGCATATTTGGGTACCGTTTCATAAAACTTTCATGCTTAAAATGTTTAGGGAGAAATGGAAGACTGGTGTGTATTTTTTCTTTAAACTACCAAGACCAGCCATACACAGTACAGTTTATGTACATACAGTAATGTTTATGTTTCTAAATTAATATCGTTTATGACCTTCAGATGCGTTATGCTCCTCTTCTTTTTATGCTCAGCTACTAAAATTTCCCTTTAGTGGTAAAATTCCATATAAATATTCAAAACTAAGCAGATTAAAATGTGCACAGTAAAGAGATTAAATGATTAAATCTTTTCACTACCAACCAATGCACCATGAGTGCCCCTGTCGGTCATTTTGGCCAGCCAATCACTTACCGCGGTGCCCTGCGGTGGCTTGTGGGTAGTTTACCGTACCGCGGGTTTGTACCGTGCATTTTGAATGGCTGCATCTGTAAAGTTGATGCTCAATCATAATTTCAATCCTTTAACATTTTAGCTTTAGAAAGTTGTAACCCTTAAGTGATCAGCAGAACACACCTACATTACAGCTGTTTAGGGCAGATTATGATGCACACCTAAGCAACAAATCTTAAGTCAGAAGAGTATGTTTTTATGTGAATAAAAAATGAGGCAGTGATAGTTGAAGTAGATAGTTGCGTCAGCATGTGTATACTGTGTGAAGGTTTATTCCATGCTGAAAAGAGAAGAAAAGAAATACACTACAACGCCTGAAACATTGTGATTTTTTTCTTCTATTTTCAGCATGGAATAAACCTTGTTTCCATGGTGCAATGATGTCGATCTCCCTTCCAAATACTGCTCTCCTACCTTGTAATCATTGTATATAAACTGTAAAACTTTTATTGACCTAGAGAATTTGCATCCATTGTTATTGCTGAAATATATATTCCCTCTCAAGCTAGTGTGCATTCAGTGCAACAACTGCTGATGAATCAAATCATAGAATTAGAGAACAGACTTCCTAACACTCTGATCATCATTATGGGGGACTTAAATCATTCCAATCAGAGTTGTGACCCTTCAAACAGGTTTTTAACTGTCCTACTACAGAAGGGAAAACAATTGATCACTTCTGCAGCACAATAAAGGATGCCTACCACACTGTCCCTTGTGCGTCACTAAGTAACTATGATCATGCCAAGATCATACAAAACGTATGTACAAAAACTGAAATCAGGCAAGCCAACCAAGAAAACTTGCCACTGAAGCCACTGAGATGTCACAAGATTGTTTTGACTCCAAAGAAAGAAGTGTCTTTTAATAAGGAAGTGAAAATGTTGCTGAATATACAATACACAAGTTGCCACTTCTTACATTAGCTTTTGTAAAGTTTCATATTGTCAAGCCATGGTTTACCAAAGAATTCAGACCCCTACGAAAAGCCAAGGAGAGGCTTATAAAAATGGAGCCATTGTAAACTACAAGAAAGCAAAATGTCACATCAACAAAGCAATCAGGCATGCAAGAGTCAAATACTGTATATGAAGGGGTAGAATTAGAGATGGGTGGTATAACCGGTATAGATGGTCTACCGGTAGAAATATGTGCCACAATATGGATTTGGCTATACCGTTTTATAAAGGTAGAGAATGGATTTTGATGTTTACATAGATTGCGCCGCCAGCATCGCCACAAAATGGGGTTTGGAAATTTTTACTATTGACCTGTTATTATAATTGACCAATTATATAATTCTGAAAATGTTCATCTTGCTGATATTTGGAAATCTGATAGGTTCAGAATTATTGATCTTTGGTGGTTCAGACATCCAGTTTGTGATGCATCTGAAGTCATTACGGCCAACAAAAACATACGGGTGTCCTCTTCCCTTCCCTCTTCCGTGAAAACACACATCTTGTACAACGTAGTGTGTGCAGTGCACCCTCTTTTTCAAATTTTAACGCTAAGCTGCCGTTTGAATACTTGGGGAGTTAATACTTTAATGCTTGAATATTTTTTTAACTTAAAACTTGTTTTAAGAAGTATTGCATATTTCAGTTTATAAGAATTTTATTTCACGTATAACATATTTACTAATTTAATTCATGTTCATACAGATGCAGCCATTCAAAATGCGCGGGCGATACCGCATTATTTTCCGGTATGCTGTACGCAGTCTACCGCAAGTTACCGGTAAATACCGCAAGTTACCGGTAAATACCGCTAGCAAAATAATAGTATCCGGAATTTCCGCAAGGTGGAGCTAATAAAGCTCAACCTCTCATGTTTGAGCTGTAGCCATCAAAGTCTTTAACGAAGATATTAATAATAGTATTAATAATAAATGACCTTGGACAAGTTGTAAACTCAAAGTATTGCCCTGGTCCACATTCTTTTTTTCATTGACCGTCTTTGTAAAAGTAACACCGCAGCATTTCGCAATCACGCATTTTTTTCCAATCATGCAAAGTACAGTAATTTTTGAGAATCGATTCACCATGCCTTACACATGCTCATAAAAGAGATTGATTTAGGAACATAAACATATTACCGTATGCAAACTGTACTGTATACAGTATGTATATGTATATTTAATGTCTTAACTGTGCCCGTTTAAGTATTGAATATTCATATCTAATTTTATCACTGAAGGGAAATCTTAGTAGCTGAGCATAAAAAGAATAGGAGCATACTGCAACGCGTGTGAAGGCCATAAACGATATTAATTTTGGAACATAAACATACAGTATATGGCTGGTCTCGGTACTTTAAAGAAAACATACACAAAACATGGTTTCATTATGACCAGAATCTGTCTTGAGATATTTTTAACTTGATTTACAGTATTTGAGAGGTATGTCTTAACACCGATACTACAGTGCTTAAGTACTACTCACGTATATGTTTCTAGGTTTATATTATGCATTTCATACGGTCAAATTACTTTTGAGCAACTAATAAGAAGCGAGAAACGGTATGTGTTTTAGTTTCGTTTCGTGCTGGGACCCGTGGATTGATTAGAGATATCAAGTACATACAAGTCATTTTTTAAATGTTGTAGTTCGTCTTGAAAAAATGTTACGAGTACATCATCTATCAACAATTACACAGGTTCTGTTTCCATATTGCGGATTTTGGTTACGTGATATTATTTTCTAGATTTCACGTTGTGAATATATGATTTGGGCAAACAGAGCCGCAAAGAAGTACATTATGGGTTGTTGTTTTTTTTTGCAGTTTTATCTAGAACAAGCGATGCTTAAACCTTTGTCTGATTCTTGTGAAACTATCCACACGACAGTTACAGTACCTAGGAGTTGACTTCAGTGATGTCACTGATGGGATGTTTCTAAAAATCCATCCTCTGTAAAACGTCTTCTCTAGTTGTCCTGCATATGTATTCGCTAATGAAGCTGTGTGTTCTGAGCCTGGATCTCTACATTTCTGTATGAACCAGCTTAGAGGGCTAAAGACAGCTTGTGTTTAAATTGAGTGTAAGGCAATTTATGCTTCTAAAGTCATGGTCAGCATTTATTTTTGTACTGTGCTGTAAACTTGTTCTGTGCCTAATTACATTATTTTATAGCGTTTTTATAGCGTTATCAAATCCAGTGCCGCTGTTAGTTTCCTGACTCCCATGTCACATGGTCTGTGATTGAAACCTGTAATACCGGTTTAATTCGTCACAGCCAGCACTCCGGTTGTAAAGTAGAAGCAGGCGAGATTTCCAGCGAAAAACACCTCCCCCTTCTTCAGGTGTGAGGGTCTTCTGCTCAGAATGAAACGCTAAAATGTAATGTAGGCTCTGAATGGGTTCAATTGTGATTTGGGCTTGATTAAGGTCGCTGCCTTTCATCTTGAAATAACTCATTTCTAAATACCTTTTTCACTGTTAACATCTTGCAGCAACTCTGCGACAAAATATACACTCTGACAGTTCATCCTGCTACCAACATTAAATAAAACAAATCTTAAGATTTCTATATTTATGTCTTTATTTAGTGGTTTCATTAGTGACAAAGGCTAAACTTTCTTGGAAAAATGTCTTTTATGTGTTGCGGAAAAAAACTGACTTGCTTTAACAAAATATGTTTACAAATCCTTTCACCTGGCATTTTCGTAGTTAGAAATTATGGAACGCTCTGTTAAAAGCAAGGGAGTTTTTATGTCCGTTGCAGTTCTTTTGCAACATGAATATAATTATATCGTTATTAATTTCTTGAGATACGCGATTCCATATCATATTCCCTTTTAATCAAATTCTAAAAGTATGCTTGTTGACTCCGGTATCGCGTTAGTTAAAGACTTCGATGCTTAAAATGTTTAGGGAGAAATGGAATACTGGTGTGTATGTTTTCTTTAAAGTACCGAGACCAGCCATATACTGTATGTTTATGTTCCAAAATTAATATCGTTTATGGACTTCACACGCGTTGCAGTATGCTCCTATTCTTTTTATGCTCAGGCACTAAGTAAAAGGAGATGCTTCATATTGCTTGACTAATTTTAAAAACTAAGTTAGAAATGCAGACGCTCCCTCGGTGCGCCGCTCTGGTGCGCCGGCTCTTACACAGTGCCTGTCTGCCGTAAGCGTTACAATATACATACCCAACACTGCTTGTACCCATCTGTCATGCAAATAAAACACCTTGAATTGAATTGAATTGAGGGGAGAGGGGGGGAATACTAAAGCCAATAGTGGCTCAATACCCTCGATGGGCTTTGACGTGCTAATGCGTTGGTTTAACAGTCCGGGTGTGGCAGGCTTCCAATGTCAACTCGACTCGATTGGAAGACAATGAACGTATTTTGTGATATTTAGAAATATAAATTTGTTTGGTGCGAGTGAGGTTTTATTTAATCTCTGACCAAGGGAAACGTTTCATTTTTTCAAAGAAATGTTTGTTAAAAAATAAAGTCATAGTTCTATGGGATTCAATCACAGACCATGTGACATGGGAGTCAGGAAACTACTGTAACACACAGCGCCACCGGATTTAATAACGCAATAAAAACGCTATAAAATAATGTGACTAGGCACAGAAAACGTTTACAGCACAGTACAATATTAAATGCTGACCATGACTTTAGAAGCATAAATTACCTTACACTCAATTTAAACACAAGCTGTTTTTCTGTATGAACCTCTAAGCTGGTTCATACAGAAAATGTAGAAATGCATTAGCCTGATTATGATTAAAAAACACATAATTAAACACGCGTTTGCGATTTAAATCAGAACACGATTTAAATCAATATAAATGTTTATATTGTAACGCATACTGTCCAGCTTCCATTTCTCTATAAAAATTTACTCTGTTGCACACACACACACAATAGAAGGAGGAACCGCTGTCAGAAGGGAAGATATGTTCAAAATATCGCAAATATCGATCATGTTGCGATATTTTGAAATATAAGTCAATTGATTGTCCATAATATCGCTATTCTATTTTTTCGAAGAAATGTTTGTTAAAAGAAAAGTCCGGCACCAGCTGGATTCGAACACACAACCTGCCAGTTGGTAGTCATGCACCTAGACCAGTCGGCTACGAGACAGCTCATATGAACAGGCAGGCGAAACAGCCCTATACAGCCCTGCCGCAACACACGAATACCGTTATTAAATTCTTTAGATACGCGATTCCATATTATATTCCCTTTTAATCAAATTCTAAAAGTATGCTTGTTGACTCCGGTATCACGTTAGTTAAAGACTTCAAAGCTTAAAATGTTTAGGGAGAAATGGAATACTGGTGTGTATTTTTTTCTTTAAAGTACCAAGACCAGCTATATACTGTATGTTTATGTTCCAAAATTAATATCGTTTATGGCCTTCATACGCGTTACAGTATGCTCCTATTCTTTTTATGCTCAGCTACTAAGATTTCCCTTCAGTGGTAAAATTCAATACCTACAACGGGCACAGCAAAGACGTTTACTGTAAGTCTTTCTACGACAGACCAACGGACCACGAGTGCCCCTGTTGGTCAACCAATCACGTACTGCGGTGCCACGCGTCATCTTGCGTCATACTGAGCGACGTCACCTGCGGTACGTGTCTGTGACGCGCACTTTGAATGGCTGCATCTGTAATTTAATTGTATTGTTTCAGTTCTGCAAAATAAAAATGTTCTTAAAATGTTCAAATTCTACTTCAGTTCAATGTACAATTTCAAAAATACTAAAGGAACAACACAGTAGCTAACCAACAGTTAATTATAACCTAATAGTTAACTCCAGGCAATAAAAACTTACTATCCTTTTAAAGCATGTTCTATTGAAATTATGAGAAAACATTCTATATTGTGATATATATCGTTATCATTCAAAATTAAAATTATACCGTGATATAAATTTTAGGCCATATCACCCAGCCCTAGTTAGTAGGTTTGCAGTTTGCTAACAATGATTCATCCACTGTCTGGATAGGCCTTCAAGCTATCACAAACTATCACAAACTACAAAAAGACACCCCTCCCCCACCCTTGCAGAAGCTGACCCATCTCTACCAGGCAATCTACAGATTTAATAAGCAAAGGTTCGTGCAACCTGTTATCTCCTTTCATTTCTAACACTTCACATCCCCCTCTCACTCCCCTCTCCCTGCAGCCACCAGAAAACACTGATTCAATTTGCTTCTCTCACCTTTTTATTAAAGAAGACAAATTCCTCAAGCTTTTTGCGAACCACAGCTGCAGGAAGGCTGGATCAGCTCATCAGTCTCAAAATAGTGGAAATGTTAATTGACCTTCGGAAAAAAGATTCTTACAAGTTTCTAGGAATTTCTGTCTCTAACTCCCTTAAATATTATGCAAATGTTAGCAGCATCATAAACAAAGCACACTAAAGATTATGTAAACTGAACAATTTCAGTGTTTCAAAGCCCATTCTTATTCAGTTACTGTATATAAAGCTGTTCCTGAGAGCTTTCTCACAGCTTCTAGAACTGTTTGGTTTGGCAATGCTTCTGTTCATTCAAGAGGTAAATTGCAATGCATTGTCTGCTGTAGAGAGAGTCAGTGGCTGCCATTGACATTCTATTGAAGACCTATATAAACTTAGACTAATGATGCACGGAGATAAGATTGTTGATGACTCGTCTCATCCAGGATACCATCTATTTAAAATATTTGCCTCAGGAAGACACTACTGGTGAATTGAAACCAAAACCCACTGGCATCTGAACAGTGTCTTCGCAATGGCTATAACCCTGCTTAATAAAAATACATGAATATGGAATGTACGATAGTATGTATATAAATGTGAACCTGAGTG
Organism: Atractosteus spatula; assembly: GCF_055471065.1. Lineage (NCBI taxonomy): Eukaryota > Metazoa > Chordata > Actinopteri > Semionotiformes > Lepisosteidae > Atractosteus > Atractosteus spatula. The sequence continues at coordinate 22,390,876 of NC_142713.1, read as the reverse complement.
TATTCTTTGTGTGAAGTATATATGCATTATCGAAATGTTTCTATATGATCTGATACACTTTAGTAATTCCCAAGGGGAAATTCATTTACCAATACAACTCATAGACATAAAAGAAAAGATAATAAAATGCTAGACAATGACAATTATTTTAGAACAGACATACTGTATAATTAGAGGATTAACACAATCTACCACTCCATTCAATGCACAAGAACAGTAAAAGGAAAAAAAGTCATAGATAAGTTAATTCAATTACTTTGGAGCTATTCAGTGCATGGATGGCTGTGGGAAGAAAGGACCTCCTAAAACTCTCTGCTTTTTAGATCCAAAAGCACTGTGTGGAGAGGATGCCAACATTCCACACTATAAGTGTGGCATTCCTCAGGATCCACTTTTTGGGTTTTTAACAGACTTCAGTTGTGTCTCAACAATGGCAGAGACCTTCTTAATAACTCTGTTAAGTCAGTCTTTTTTTGTATGTTATCATGCCAAAACACAGGCGCACAAAAGCCCACACTAGCTACGGCAGCCTGATAAAACAGCCAGCATCTTACTACATACATTAAAAGAAAGGAGATTCCTCAGGAAAAAAAGCCTTGACTTTATACACACAGAATCTGTACAAAGCCCCCCACCATAGCCATCATATCCAGTAATAAGTTTCATTCCAACCCAATCTTAACATTCTTTTCCTGCAGCTTACTCTCAAGTTTCCTCCTAAAAACCTTTTTGATCTGCTTAATTTGTATTTTCTTCTGCACCTGTTTCTGTCACGAATCTCCCTCACGCAGGCAAGTGCTCCCGCATTCCCACGAGCTCTCCCCGTACCAAACGTGCACGCATCAATCAGTCCTCTACTTAAACCCTGTCCCTTGGTCATTGCTCACGATTGAGATTCTCTCCCGGAGCTACCCTACTAACTACGCCTTTGCCTTACGATGACTTCTCTCCTGGACCTCAACCCTGCTTTTCCGACTACCGCTTTTGCTGCTCGATTTAGTACCTTCGCCTGTTTTACGCTCTCTCGGATCCTGACCCCAGCCTGTCTCTTTGTTTACGCCTCTGCCTTCCGATTCCACACCGACGCCTCTTCTACGCCTTCCCGGACTCCGACCCCAGCCTGTTTCCTCGACTACGCCTTCGCCTGCCGATTCAGTGCCTACGCCACTACTACGCCTTCCCGGACTCGGACCCCAGCCTGTTTACTCCGACTACGCCTACGCCTAGCGCCAACCCTACCAAGGGCACCGCATTGGATCTCCATCCTCCGCAGTCAGCCCCTGTGTGACAGTTTCATTTCTTCCTTGCTACCTAACAGGAAGTCATTTTCTTTTTATTGTGCATAACCTTTAGGTCTTATACAGTACATGTCTTATTATTTTGGATAATAGCATACTCATTTCACAAGCAAAGCCAAATCAACACAGACTTTTTACTGTATGTAGTCCGTTGTATGTTTCATGTTTTTGCACCAAGACACCAGATCAAATTTCTTGTAAATGTAATGCACTTGGCAGCTAAAGTGATTATGATTCTAATTCCACATAATACTTTTACATACAATAAATACAGATTTACTAATCTAAAAAATCTGTACTGAAACCCAGGTGGCATACAGAAAACCTTCTGCTTTTCTTGATGTGAATGGCAATGTTGTCGTTGGATTTAAATTCAATATCATAACACAATCATGTCTCCAAATAACTTATTTCACCTTCCTACAGGCTACAATTTACCCTATAAATGCACAGATTTGATACCATTGCCATAAAATAATTCGGGTTACATTTAGGCTTATCACTGAAATAACATGAGTTGAACTAATAACAAGAATTGTTATTTCTAATAACTATTATTTCTATTATTTGTTATTATTTCTAATAACAAATAACTAATTGAACAAGCTCATCAGGAGAGCAAGCTCTGTCATTGGGTCTGACCTGGACCCCTTGGAGGTAGTGGCTGAGAGGAGAATGGTGTCCAAACTAGAGGCCATCATGGACAACATCTCCCATCCCCTCTATGACAGGCTTGTAGAAATGAAGAGCACGTTCGGCAATAGACTGATTCATCCACGGTGCGACAGGGAGCGCTACAGGAGGTCATTCTTGCCTTCTGCCATAAGACTGTACAACGCATCCACCTTGCGTCTGGGCAGAGGCAACATTGACAGTGTCCTGTTTCTGGACTGAACGCATCTACACATCTACTGCTACATCTGTTCTCTTTATTTTCTTTTCCCGTTTACAACCATTTTTGTGCAATATATGCCAGGGACCCATGCAATGCATTTATATTTATATCTATATCTATATTTACATCAATATTTATATTCATATGTGTGATACGATTTTTCTGCATACTGTTCTGTTCTAGTTTGTTCTTTGTGTGTCCGGACTGTGAGTAACTCTTTTAGTGCACTCTCACTGTACTGATTGTATTGTATGTATTGTACTATTATTATTATTGTATCATTTATTACACTGTGGCTGTGTTGTCTGTGTAAAGCTGCTGTTGCACTGCAATTTCCCTCACGGGATCAATAAAGTATCTATCTATCTCTAATAGCATTATCTACAGATAGATTTTGTTGTTACAATAGAATTGTATTATATTAATATGAGATATATATTTCCTTTGGGCTTTGCACCAGACTTCGGATAAGTTCATAGATTGGATTCAGATAATGAAAAACTGAAATTCTTACTAATATTTTAGAATTAAATTTATTGTCAGACTTTATGAAAATTTTAGGAAACATGTTTGATTTTTTTTTCTCGTGAGCACAGATTTGAGAAAGGAATTTTGTTGACACATGCATACTAAAATACATTAGTGGGATATATGTACAGTAGTATAGAAAGCTAAGATTTTTGTTTCATGTTGTGATTTATTTACACTTTTTTCTTTCACTTATTTTGACATTTAAATAGACTGCAAAATAGAATTTTCTCATGTTGTTTTCCAATCTGTAATTTCATAATAACTGTCAATGAGAAGAAACTGATTGTTCAATTACTGTCATGATTTGTGGCCACAATTATAACAGAAATAGGTAATTAAACCTCATTTAACTGATTACATTTCCTTAAGATCATTGTTTCCTTTCTTCTATTTTAGAGAATAGTAGTTTTTACATAAAAACTTTGTTTTTCACCTAAATCAAGCTGTTGGTTACATCAAATTACTTATTAGCATACTGTAGTGTGGCACAGCCTCCCAAACAGCCTTGTTTTGCCATAGGAAAGGCTTTTTTCTTATGGGAGTTAAGCTACTTAACATGTATTTTGTTACTATATTGGAACTATCAAAGAACTAGAAGTCAATTATAAAGAGAAAGAATTACAAAAATATGTATTTCAACCCATTTCATTCACAATCCATTTATAGCACTAGAAACATATAAGACTCTTGTTGCTGGCATAGTTGAATGCAGCTTTTATCCTCCAACCTGCTGCTTAAATCACAAATCAAAAAGAGCTGGGAACAAGCCTGGGCATTTTCATCCGAGGAAGCATATAATATATTCATAGAAGTCTCTGAAGAGGGGAAACAACATTGTGTAAATTGTAGGAGAGCTAGCATATTTTTTGTAAACACTTGCTATTTTTAATTTATTTATTGCTCAAGAAGAGCCTCAAAGAAAAATAAAATATTGATTTCAGCTCTTATTTTCAGAATAAATTTAGGAATCACATTAACTGTATGAAAAGAAGAAAAACATTTAAAGTATACATTCAGTATATTCCAATATATTTCTAATATGTACTATTAGAAAACCACTTAACCTGGTTAATGTCACTGCTAGCTTAAGCCTAACCCAGAAGCACAGAGTGCAAGACAGGGACTAAGAGCTCATAATTACTCACTTCTAAACCATGACACTGGAGAGTCCATTACAGGGCTACAGAGAAATGAACATCTTAAAAGAACAAATAAAGCCAAGCCAGCTTCTGAAAGCTAGTATTTCAGAGTTAGGAGGAAGCTAAAGCACCCGGGGAAAACCAACAAGTCACGGGAATAAAAAGTACAATCCACACAAGGCCAGTACCACACTGAAGAATCTGGAGCTATAAGACAGCAGCATTAACTAGCTCAACATAAAAAAGTCCTTTTTAATGCTCAAGTATAGTGTTTAAATTTTGACTGCATTCTTTCCCTGTTTATCAGCTCAGAAAAGGGGCATATATTACAGAACTATATGTAATGAATTTATTATTGGAAATAGCCCTTAATATGATATATGCAATACATTGTTATTCATTATGAATGCCTAACTGATGGAAAAGGATTAGGTAAGTGAGGACACTGTTGGAAAAAATACTTTTCCAAAGTGTTAAACATAAGGTTAACAGCTAGAGAAAAGCAAAATCTAGAAGCCTTATGCTGTGGTACACTGTAGTTGTTTCAATACTGACCCATCTGTCTTACTAGTAAGCTACGGTACTTGAAGTGTCGACCAATGAACTGACTTAATTTAATAATCAGGTTAATTAAAAAAGCCTGTCAAGATTTTTTTTCTTTACAATGGAATCAAGCTGACAAATGCTGATGGCAATTTTTGGTCTCATTCAATTTCACTTGACAAATATACTTTAATTACTTCCATCTCCATTTGATTGTTTTCTTTAAAGTGCCACAGTAATTTTGCAAAATGTTACGTTCAGAGGCTGTTTTTAAACATTCACCCATCCATTTTCTATCCGCACAGTATAGTGGAATATATCCCAGCATGCATTTGGCTCAAGGCAGGATACAGTACACCCTGGACAGAGTATAAATATTTCATAACATTTTAAAATTACAAAAATCTGTCTTGGAAAACATACTGTACCTGATGAATGATATTACCAGATTGTACCTACAGTATCTTTCAAATATACAGTGCAGGTTTGAGGAGAAAAAACTTTCAGAGTAACACAAATGGGTCTTAGTATTATTAACAAATATATCTGTATTTATAATCAATACTGTGTCCTAGAAACAAACACAGGGAATGGGGAACCATCTTTATATTTAAAAATCCCAGTTTTTGAATCACATACTTTACATTTGTGTTAATACTATTTTTTGTTTCACCAAATTAAATTGCAGGCAGTTTATGATGGACAGATGAACAATGTTTAAGTACAATAAAATAAAAACTATTACATTAATAACAAAAACACTGAAGAGTTATAAATGCTGTTCTGTTCAAGAGTTTCTTTCTATCAATTCAGACAGAACATTTTTTTAACAGAACACTACGAGGAGACCTGTTGAAGTATTTAAAATTCTACAAGATATTTTACATTGCAAGATATTTGCAATGTCAAAGTAGTGGATATCTTCAGAATCAACAGTGTAACAATGCTGAAGACGCAAGTGGAAATTAGTGGAAACTGGTTTTTAAAATGAGAAAAGAATTTATTTTCCCAACATGTAGTTAGGGTTATGGAACAAGCTACCCAGCCAGGTTGTTAAATCCAATACACTGCCTTTCTTCAAGAAACAGTTGGATGCAATCTTTGGATCAAATAGCTTTTAACAAATAACTTAGAAAGGCCAAATGGCCTCCTCTCATTTGTAACTGTTCTTATAGTATATTCTATAAGAAACTGACAATATGATTACTGATTCCTTTGCTAAGAAGAGGTCTCTAACTTAATTGTGTGAAAGAAGGTTAGATGGTTTGGGGGCAACTAGACTGTTGTTAACAGAAGAATATGCAAGTGCTCTCTCAGGTTTTTCTGTAGCATGGAGTTGACATTTCTGTTCTTGTTAGTACTTACTGTCTGTGTTTTTCTGGGATTCAACGACACCTTTGCCAAGAAAACGTCAAATATCAATAAATCAAAAGTCAATATGTTCACACATTCATCTAGCACTCAGTGATCAACAAATCTCATTTTATATCTTCCCTATTCATTTACAGATTGTTGACTTTCACACCTTTCCTTATAAACATATTTTCCCACCTGTTACCAATCCTTACTAATTCTTGTTTGCCACCTTACCTCCTTCACTCATACCTGTATCTCTGCTCTCCCTTTCTCATGTATAGTACATTCTCAGTGGAAACTTTGTCTTTTCCTTGTACTTTCTGTCTCAACGTGAAAATAAACCCTGCTTTTTCTTTGCAGCTCTGCAATGATATACCTCCTCTGTCTAAACTTTTATATCTCTTATATAAATGTATAAATATTCAGTATATATAAAATTGCAGACATTGATTTTTTGGCAGTTGCAGCGCAGATACAGCAGGTACTAGAAGTGCATATTTCCTCTATACCAAGCCATTATGAGAATGTCTATTTCATAACCTATTGTAAATGTCTTTCAGGATTAACACAGAAGTGTTTCACATTTCTTTTACATGTGCCCCTAGGCACTACCGCAGACCATTTTGATACATTTTTTCATTGCTGCTATTCATCTACCTCCAAAGTTTCTCTAGACTCATCTTTGTCTTTCCTCAAAAGATAGTGTTATTGTAATATAACGTTGACATTTGCTCCAGGAAATCTGTTTCTTAGAATTGTGTTTGGACCTGAATCTGACAAGGAGCACTAAAATTATACCTTAAGGCTAAGGGTAGAATATAACCTGGTTTTCTGCTCCAGAGATTTTCTCTTTTAATTCTTTCCTTTTTTGAGATGTAATAAATGATTTAGCACACTTTTAAGCAGCAATGACTTATTGAAGACTATGCATCATTAAAATTTTAAATAATCACCAAACAGCTGAGACTCTGGACAGCCTACCTGAAGTATACTGTGAAAGTCAGTAAGAAATAAAATCAAATATAACTATCCACCAGACAATTTTTTTTTGTGAAACTTACTTCAAAGTTTTCAATGTTTTCAAATGTTCAAGGTGCCCCTTGAGTTTCTGGGGAAATTTCTAAACTGTGGCAAAAGCATTAAAAAAACATGTTATTAAATAAAAGAAAATATTTAATTAAAAATAGGGTTACCCAAAGTAACAAATAAAAAAAAGAGACAACTTATAAATAAATTATTGTTTTTTGTATGCATAAAGTAATGAAATTGTTCCTCTTCTGAATGCAAGAACTAAGAGTGCTTTAACAGATTCAAAACAAAAGCCCATTCTAACTAAATATTATACATAATGTGTGAGCACTCAAGGTATTCTATTTCACTATGAAAATAATCCCTGTAAATGGATTCATTTTTATGCAGAAAATGTTTCCTCTTTTGTGAAACAAAGCCAAACAAATAATAAAATACATCTTTCCACATCTATTATGTATAAGAGGAAAACTTATACATGCATTAAACAGTAGTAGTCCAAGACTAAAAAACTATGTAGTCTGCTGTACAGATTAATAATGCATTAACTAAGATTGAAAGCTGAATGTGAAGTCAACGGGACAAGAAAAATAAAACACCATATGTTTCCCAGACTTTATAACTGGGAGATTTCCAAGTAAAAATACCTGCATATTCTTAGATTTTCTAAACTCGCAGATGAGGCTGCACTGTAATCAACACTGGTGTGGATCATTTTGTAAAATGCATTGACTCTTTCCTATCTTTCAGATCATCATGTTTGCAAAAGTCTGCAACAGATCCTATTCCATTTACAAAACATATTTCCAATTCTTTCTCTTACTGATGCCAGGAAATTTGTTCATGCTTTCATCTCCTCAAGGCTAGATTACTGCATTGCTTTGCTACCTGTATCATCCAAAACATTATTTCAGAACCTATAACATGTCAAGAACTGTGCTACTCGATAGCTGACCAAGTCTAAAAAATCTAAACATATTTCTCCTGTGCTTGAAAAACCTGCACTGGTTTCCAGTCTCTAACAGGACTGAATTAAAAAAAAATCCTTTGTTGCCCTACCAGGCACTATACAGTTTGTCTCCTTCTGTATATACTGTAGTTCAGTGGTTCTCAAACTGTGGTACGCGTACCAGGAGTGGTACGCAGAGCGCCGCCAGCTGGTACGCCATATGACCCTGGAACTGTGTTGTGTGCGCTGAAAAATCTATTTTCTATTTTAATACGTGTCGAATACGCAGCCTACGTACTACGATACAGCGCGCACTAATACTTGAGTGGACACAGAGCTACAATGTAATTCTATACCATTCTATAGGAATGCGTGCTACGAACGTAAGTGACCAAATGTATTTTAAAAAAGCTATCTCCAGCAAATAGGGAGGTAGGAGAATGTGTGTGATTTTGGAACAATGTCAATGTTGTAAGCATAGGAAAGCATAGAAATGTGTACTATGAACGCTAGGAATCTTCTGAGCACAGGAAAGCGTGATAGGTAACAAAAAAATATTTAAGAACTGTTCTAGGTTATTGTTTCTGTAGTGTAGTGGTTATCACGTTCACCTCACACACGAAAGGTCCCCGGTTCGAAACCGGGCAGAAACAGAGTAGCTTCTTTTGGCTAATAAATTGAGCTTATCTAAAAAAAAAGGCGGAGCGGTGGCACTGTGGCAAAGGATCTGCACCTGTGGCTGGAAGGTTGCCGGTTCAAACCCCGTAGCCGGCAGAGGAATCCTACTCCGTTGAGCCCCTGAGCAAGGCCCTTAACCCCAACTGCTCCAGGGGCACTGTACAATGGCTGACACTGCGCTCTGACCCCAAGCTTCTCTCCCTGTCTGTGTGTCATGGAGAGCAAGCTGGGTTATGTGAAAAGACGAATTCCTAATGCAAGAAATTGTATATGGCTAATAAAGTGATCTTATCTTATTTGAGAAAAATACACCGAGCATCTCCGTGTGTTGCTCCCATGCGCATTAAATAAAAACTTCTTTTAACTTCTGAGACAGACTCCTGAAACGGAAACGAGGAAAAATGCAAGCTTGCGGATTGCTAAAGCTGGTAAGCCCCACACTATTTTTGAAGAACCTTATTTACTGTTGGCAAAAGAGCTGACACGTATTATGTGTGGAGAAAAAGCTGTTAAACAGCTCGACCTGCTGCCCCTCTGAAAGACACAGTCACTCATAGAATTATTGAAATGGCGGATGATACAAAAAGTACGCTGATAGAGCGTGTTAAGATGAGCAGATGCTTTTCACTGAAATTAGATGAGTCTGTAGTTGATTTGGCTTTTTGCTCATTTATGTTAGATACGAGTTTGGGGGCATGTCCCATGAGGACTTTCTGTTCTGTAAGCCGCTACCAACAGGAACTACAGGAGAGCACATATTTAAGATTCTGAATGAATTTATCGAAGAGAATGGCATCAACTGGATAAAATGTGTCTGAGTTTGTACAGATGGTGCTAGAGCAATGACAAGCTGACACAGCGGTGTAGTTGCACGAATTAGAGGGGTTGCTCCAGAAATGAATGGACGCATTACAACATCCACCGCAAGACCTTTGCCGTCAAGAAAATGCCTGACAATTTCAAATCTGTTAGACTCTGTTGTGAATCAAGGCTCGAACTTCACATCTGCTTTGCTCGACTAAACAGGCTCACCCCTCAAACTGAAATGGTGCTTTTTTATTGTTTATTTTTATTTGTTGTTGTTCCTGTTTTTTTTTCTTTAAAGCGCTTTAAGAAGCCACCTTTAAAGGCACTATATCAAATCAAGTTTATTATTATAATATTTATTATACGTGTATGTGAGTGTGTGCACACACGTGCGCTCATATTGGAGAACCACTGCTGTAGTTTAAAAAATTTCCAATCCCACATGTCCCAGTTCATTTTGTTCAGCTGACTCTAGGCTCCTCAATGTTCCAAGACTTCACAGTAAATGTTAGGGGACTTAAGTCTTAAGTAGTAGCACCTCATCTTTGAAACACTCTTTCTGATCATATTAAAAATGCACAATGTGATGATGTTTTTAAATCTCACCTCAAGACTTACTGTGTTCTCATTGACCTTCAATTCCTAACATACTGTAATTATTTCTTTTAGCTTCATAATGTATATGCTTCTGCACATTTTTCTTTATATAAAACAAACATGTTTGCATTTCTGCGCATTTTTATTGTATAAAGTTCCTTGAGAATGCCATGATAGAAAGGCTCTATATACTGTAAGAAAAAAATGATTGATTTATTCACAAAAGCCTATCACAAATTTACACAGTAATCAAAATATTTTCAGCTGTACAAAAAAATATTATTTAAAGCAGATTGCAGATCACAGTAGAGTTCCCTACAGTATATACATCACATTAGACAACCTAAAGTATAAATTACTAGGTGAGGACAATAAAGTTAAAAAATTGGCTATGTTAAATATTTATGATCTGACAAATAGGTATACTCTGTCAATTATATGGTGAGCAAAGTATAACACTTTAAACACCTTACTGGAGCAGAGATGTAAAGGGAGCAAAAAAATCAAAATGAATAAAATGAAAAAAACAACAGTTTGCGTTGCATTAGATGATAAATATTCATGCAGAACTGACTACTTTTTTCTGCATGAAACAATGAGGTGCTTTTTAAAAAAAAAGTATTGTAGTAATATTCTGACAGTTCTACTAAGAGAGCTAATGCAATGATAGAGATTGCCTAGAGATTTGTTCATGTGCAGATGTGTCTCAGTCTTAGGTCAGTAGTTATTACTACTAGTAATTCTATTAATACTAGTGTTGTCAGACTGTAAGTCTTTATCAAATGTTAAACCAAAAACTTAAGTGTAAACATTTAGTTAAACATATTACAAAATTGTACGATAACTTTATAACTTATATTAACTTTATAACTTTTGTATTGATTTTGGTGGTCTTGCATTACATTATACATTTGCCATTGACTTTGTAATTATAAAAATAATGTTGCACACCTCAGGCTCAATAGAATGTCTTAACACAATAAAATGATGATGAAACTATTCAACAGGGAATAAAAATAATAGATTTTTACAAACTCTAGATTTATTAACATTCCTGCACAACTAAAGCACAGTTAGAGTGGAAAACATATAATGGAAGACAGTTTTAAATAACTTGAAGGAGCAGCTAAGTGCTTGACACAACATATCTATACACAGCAAACAGAAGAGTGGATTGCCTTCTTAGAAAGTAGTTGTTATTTTTTATGCCATCATGAAACAAGTCTCTTTAACTTTTTATTGCAGTGCTCCATGATCTGTAATACTGTAGCATGATAAATGAGAACTGTCACTCAAAATTGTGGAAAGAATACCAGTTCTATATACCAACAGAGTCTGAGCAGAGACAGTCCTCTCACCCTAGTATGTGACTGCAGTCACTCTACTGTAGTTTGTGGCTATATTGGCTATATTGTCAGCTTCTTAAATCTGATGTTCTAATATCATCTACACTTTCATTTATATATACAATTTATGAATGTAACAGAATGTGTACAACTTTCTACAGATTTGTAGAAACAAGCAAGGAAGCTCAGAGCAAAATGACATATAATTTAAGTAGTTGTCAGAGATTATTGAAATGCTGACATTATCATACTGCATATGTGAGGGAAGTGGAGTAAACAGGAAATTACTATTCTGTGCATGATGTAAATTCAGATAAGTTTCAGGATTAATATGACACATAAAAGGCAAGAGAATGGGAAAACGTGGAAACCGAGAGATTCTCAACAAAAAGAGACGTGTATAATTTCTTTCCTTTTAAAAAGGTTAGACACACAACCCAAAAGCATAATAGATTCACCCCCATGCTTTACAGTTGGCAAGACGTTCTTTATTTCAAATGCTTCACTCATTTTTCTCCAAATGTATCTTCTATGGTTGTGGCCAGAAAGTTCACTTTTCTTTTCAGCAATTTGGAACAGCACTTTGTTCAAAAAAGTTTCCGGCTTATCAAGGTTTTGTTTTGCATACTTTAGATATTGACTTTTGCAATTAGGTCATAGGAAACGTTTCCTTCTAACAACTCTCTCAGGCAGATCCTTTCTGTGTAAGCAACACTGTACTATGGACCTGTAGACAACTACTCCAGTGTCAGCTAAACCTTCCTGCAAGTTCTTTGCAGTGATCTGTGGAATCAGCTTTGTAGATCTGACCAGTTGAACAGAATCAGAGATTTTACTGGGTCTTCCAGATCTTGCCTTGACTTCAACAGTTCCCTTTAACTTCCATTTCCTAATAATGTTTCTGACAGCCTTTCTTTGCTATGCAAGACTGAATTATCTTTATTTTCAAATCCTCAGACAGCTGCTTAAAGGGGCCCATGGTTATTTAAAGTAGGAAGAAAACAGATTCATCAGCAAGAAAAGAAAATGAATTCTTCCCTGGAATTATATAAATAGCCAATATCTGTCATATTGGTTCAAGTATTGTCTTCCACTATATTGAACAATAGATGTAAATCACGTGTAGAAAGCTTTGGATATCCACTTTACATCTAGAATAAACTGTGATTATTTAAAATTAGGAGTGTTATTAATTATTTAGGGGTTATGTTTAATATATATTTTTTCATATTAGATTGAACTGTAGTCCTTTTAGATTTTATGTAAAAAAATACCTTCTGGAATATAAGGTATATGTTTAATCTTCCTCTCATTTTAACCTCACACCTGCCAACTGATGAGGAATGTTACAGTATATAATCCTGAACATAGAGAATATGATTTAATCACCACTTCATCCAAATCAGGTGCAAGAAAGGGCAAGCAACTGGGTACAGTCTGGACTTGATGCCTTACAATCGCAAGGTACACAGACATAAACTGTGTGTCACGCCCTGTTCACCTATAAGGCGCTCAACTTCTGTACTGTTCCTAGTACCCTGTGATTATTCATGTCTTTCCGGTGTGTCTTGTTGTGTAGCCTATTTATTTCCTGTGTCTGCTCTGCTCCTGGCTCAGCATTGAAGGTACGGATGTCGTGAGACCCACCTATTACCAGGTCGCCCCACGTCCGTGGCCCGAGGGCTTAGGTTTCTATATCAACATCGTCCGACCCCCTGAGCCTGGACTAACCTCCATGTTGCCCCTTTTGCCGCTACGCATAGGGTCTCTACCGCTCTCCTTGTCATTCCATGGCATGCCCTTCCAACATCCGTGACACTGTGGGAGGAAACCGGAGTACCCTGATGAAATCCACATGCTGTGAGGCAGCAAAGCTAACCACTGCGCTACCCTGCCGCCTATCTGTGAAACATCTTGTAGTTAATTAAGACTAGAGTAAATCAGTAGGACAGCTAGTCATAAATACAATTAACCAGACTAAATTAACCATCAAATATTTCAGACTACGGCTCTAGCCTATGTATTTAAACTATATTAGTTTTTAATATTAGTTTTATACATTTTATATTTTTATTTAATATTAGTTTTATATTGATTTACTTTAAATAATAATGCTAAAGTAAAACACAATCTACAATACATGAAATTTAATGCTGAGCTTGCAAGCCAGGTGCCAGATTACCTCAGTAGTCTCAGAAATATCTCAGCATTAGTCAAGTTCAAAACTAGATTTAGTGCTAAGAATGTTGTAATTATATTTTTGCCCCCAACACCTACTGTGTCCTTCAATGCTTGGCTTAGTTAAGCACCCAGACTGTCTTCAACACAACTTTGAAAATAAGACTGTAGCGGTAAGACTATGACCTCCATGTACTAGAATTTACAGTTTACAAACATTTTAATAATAATTTTCTTAGTAATGCTGTCAAGATGGGCACTTGATAAGCGAGATGTGTAAGATTCTGGACAAAACTGAGGACATCATAAATTAGTTGTATTTGACATCATCAGCGATGAATTGTACACAATGGTACTTTCTTGTCTGCATCTCTAAAACAGAAGTCCATCTGGACTCAGGATCAAGGTTTGAGGTCCCTGTCAATAAGCCACTGACAGGTTTAGGACAATCTATCAATAGACATTTTGCAACCTGACTAACTAACCACATGATTATGACCACTTCTGTCTGACCTGCCAACAGCTAATTGCAAAGGAAAAGAATTAAAGGTAACTGCCAGACTTAGAGGGCCTTAGGTGAAGCAGTATTCTACCCAAGTCTCTTTACAACAAAAGAAGATTTGTGACAAACCTCACAATTGTAATTTTACCTGAACAATGAAATAATACAGTTGGGCTTTTGTCACCAATGAATATCACTGAATATTTATACTAGCAGCTACTGTAAAAGCATCGCTGAGTGGATGTCTTGAGTTTCTCCCCAAACTAGGACTGAGTTGCTTTGGGACCTGAATCCACACTATTTCTTGTACACATTCTAAAAATTCAGTGTGATTCAGTGTGACACTACCAAGTTATCTTTTCCTTTCAGTGCACCACAGGACATCCTTGGCACAGAACTCATACAAAAAAAACAGCTGCAACATGCAATCCAGTATTCCCTCTCTTTTGCAGGATTTTAAAATTCATCTCAGCTACACCTGCTACAGTAATTTATCAATTCAACTATTATATAAATATTATCATTATAACACAAAATAATAAATATTTTCTTCTAAAAATGTAGGGTCGAGAAGGTCTTCAGAACTGTAATTAAATATTAGGTATCTTAGTGTATGAATGTGGTTTTATATGAAACTGATGATTAGTTATGAGTTGACTACTAACTTGGTTATAATTTGCATATTATAATCCTGTTATTGTTCTCTTGTAATCTACGAAATAATTGATCAACTATTTGTGTACCTCTGCAAATTGATACATATACATGTATAATATACATATACTTTCTATTGGTTATTTTGAACATTTTATTATTTCTGATGAATAAAACTAAATGTTGTATCCTTGGAATCCATGTGTTTCTGTCACCATTTGATGTGCTAGTTTGATTGCAAATATGCTTAAAAGTACTGTTGTACTGATCCTATTTCTAATTTTTCCTGTGCATTCAAACCATTATCACTGTAAGTCTAACTTTTTAAAAAAATATATACACCGGGGAATAAAGTGGTCTGTACTAAATTAAAAGAACTATTAAATATGGCATTAGCTCCATCAGAGATGGTCTGTATAGATATTTCTTTATAGACAATCTTTGACTGTGTTTTGAAAATGACTGCATTTTCATAAACAAATACTACCTCACAATACATTGGGCTGCTAGGAAATGTAACCAAACTGTTTTAATGTGTACATAGTAGGGACAATCAAATAAGAACATTGCTATTTTGTGTGGGTGTATTGATCTTGATTAATTAAGAACAGTTTTTAGTATAGGTCTCAGGATTGGTTATGCAGTGTGAAAAATGTAAGCCACATTTACATAAAACTGTTATACTTTATACATGTGAACTATAAACAGGTAAACTGTTATATGATCATACTATTACAGTGAGCAAACCATATAAAACTAGTTTAGCATGTATTTTTTTTTCAAAACGAGTTAATCATAGTTTTAAATTTAATCCAGCAGTTCAAAAACAAAGACGCCTAACAGTCCTAAAAACAACAAAACTAGAAAAAGATTAAGGATGAGGATTTTAAAATAGTTAAATTAATACTTTAGACTTAATTATGATTTGCGTTCTCTTGCATTCTATTTCTAGTGTTTGTTGTTCAAATGCAAAGTATGTTTTCTGACATACTGTATATAGCACCATCCATTTACAGTATCTGATCTGCTTGCGTGTTGCCTAATCCTGGGCTAGCCTTCTACCTTACCATATGTTGTTTTTTCTCTGCTGCTAAGACTAACACAATCTCTGTATCTGACATCTGAGCTACTTTTGCAAGAGAAGAGTCACCGTCAGCATTTGATGGGTTTGTGATCCGCGACACAATTGTGTTGATACTGCACTATGTTTGAAATTATGGGCATGTATTTGCATTTCTGTACTGGAACTCTCTCTCAAAGTGTGAAAGTTCTTTATAGAGGGTACACTTCTTGCTTGGTTCTAAAGATTGTTCAACAGTGAATGACTGACAGACGGAAGGTTTCCTTGAGATTCAACAGAACAGCTCCAAACCTTGGTTCCCTCGGATTCCTGACCTGATGCAAAGAAGATTTCTAGTGACATGCAACAGTTTTTTGTGTGAAAGAAAACACCATGTCCATAATCAGAATTGTCTGTGGAATTTCATTTTATAAGGTGCACTTATAATTGTTACACATTACTTTACAAAAATAGCTATAATGCTAATAATCCTTACATTTTTAAATTATACAGCAATAATCTCAAAGCACTTATGCTTTATTATATTTTACAGAGTTTAAAGCTGACTTCTTGACCATGTGTCACTTCAGATATTTGTAATAAATGTTTTTAATTTATAATTTAAATACCTACATTTTTGGTCTGTGTATTCTCATTTTAAGCCCCCAGTATCCCTCTTAGTTCCAGTGAAGAAAAGCCAGTGAGCTGTACATTTACAGACATACTGTATGTATATCTTGCAAAACATTTTGACAATACTGTATAATGTGTTGGAAAACATATGAGGTCTTAATGTACCTCCATCTAACTAAGTACATAAAATATTTAATTTTTGACTTTCAATGAATTCTCAATGGTGGAGTCATTTGGGAATAACAGATTTGCTCCTGCTGTATATAAAGTTGGGGTAACATATTTTATTTTTTAAGGCACAAAATAGACTTATTATTTTTGGAAAATTGGCGAAGATGTCTTTGAGTGTTGAGCTTTTTGGTACCAGAAATAAAGAAAAAAATGAATTTCAGAAGGAATCCTTTTGGGATTATGTTGTGGCAAAGGCATCTCTAAAGGAATAAAAGGAGGTCAGAAAGTCTGTTCTTGGAACAAAGAACTTCTAAGTGGCAAAAAGGGCTGAATAAGAAAAGAGGGTATAGTTCCCAGTGAGAAAGACAGAGAATGGTATGGAAATCTAGAGAAAGCTTTAGCTGAATGCACGGTAGAAAGCATATACCTGAATATTTGAGACCTTGTGAATTTTACATCTTTCATTTTAAATTTCAGCATGGAATTTGCCTCTTGCAAGAGGATTCAGCTCCGTGCTTACTTGCTTAGTTAATGCATAAGAAAAACAGATTTCCAGTTTGAGGTGTTTCCATTAACATTTTAATGTTGCCTCTGTTCCAAGTAAACATAAAGGACATGCAGCATTAAATTTTGTAGGAATTTCATTTAAAGCATTTGACTACTGCAGGGGTGGGCAAACTTTTTTGGTCCAAGGGCCACATAACATTTTGAAACTGTATAAAGGGCCACTTCAGACTGCTGTTACACATAGCTTATGCCCTATATAAGTTTAAAATCCAACATAGGCTTATTAGTTCAAGTTTAACGATAACCTGAAAGAAGAAATATATTTTAATTTATATTTATATTTATATTTAAAAAAAAATTAAAACTGAATAAAACTTGATGTTTAACTCATTAGCCAAGTCTTCACCAATTACCTCAACCCAATGGGTTGTCACAATCGTAAGCCCCTCCTCTTAAGGATGCTCCAGCTCTTTCTTGTTCATCTTGATTTTTTGCACCTACCTCCTGTTCCAGCCCCTCCCTACAAAAGCCAGACAATCCCACCATTCCAGACTCAGCTTTGGAAGATGGACGCCCTGAAGCCCCCCTACCAGTGAATCCAGGAATGGCCCGACCACCTGGGTACAGGGTTTCGAGCGCCTGGCCCCGTTACCCCTTTTTTATTCCCCTACCCTTTGCCGGATCCCGCTCTGGCTTTCAACTTCTGTCATTTCTGTCATAGATGGATCACCTGGCTTTGGACTTTTGCTCATTCTGGATTACCCTTCAGACTCCCCTTGGACTGCTTGCCTGGACCACACACCCCCGAGCACCAGTGCACCATCGACATGCCCTCTGTTCGTCTACCAACCCCGTTCCTAGTATACTTTCCCCGTGTTTGTTGCACTCCCTTCTGGATTCTATCGTCTGCATAGGGTCATGAAAAACGCTTCGTGACAACTGTTCTGTGTGATAAACATATTTTCTCAAATTTGCTCATGCTCTCGGGACAAAGAATATCTGCGGGTTCTATAATACACTCATTCAAAAGCTCTCCTTCAGAGAACAGCATGCTTTGTTTAACAATTTTCTATGCAAGCAGGTAGCTTGTCTTTGTGCTGGCCTCTTGGATAGTAGAAGGGCGGAAAAATAAATTTTGCTTAGCCTGTAAACTAGCAGCTAGTTTGAAGTTCTATTAGCCCTCTCCTTGCATGACAGATTGCTAGCATAGTTAGAATGTTTGGTACAAAAATGCCAACTGAGATTGTATTCTTTGAACACTGCGACCATTTCCTTACAAATTAAACATTTAGCCTTTTTTCCAACCTCTGTGAAAATATATTTTGCAGTCCATTCTTTGTTGAACACTCTGCATTCTCTGTCAACTTTCTGCTTCTTCAATCGGCTCATTTTGGTGCAGGTTCCCTCACAGTATGATGGACCCACTCTAACTGGTGAATTACATTGGTAAAGCAGGGCTTCCCAAACTTTTTGAGTCCTTGCCTCCCTTGACCTGTCAAATTTTCCATATGCCTCCCCGTCTCAAAAATAAGTTCTATGGCAATGCAATATTTTACAAAAGATTATAAATTTGAAAAGGAAATAATGGGTCAAAATAAAAACAAAGTTGATCCAATTTTTAATATTTTTAATCATTTTCAAAACCAAATTACTTTTTGGTTAATAATGACTGTGAAAATAGTCAACATCTTTGTAAAATGCAAATAAAATGACCTAGAAAAAGTAAAAATTTAACAATGTTTTAACAAAAGGGGGAGAAATACAATGTCATTTTGTTTGTGCCCCTTAATGGGTAGGTGGGCTTGTTTAATAAATTCTGTTAACATAATTACCAAAACTACTGGGTAGTATTTGTGAAATGGCAACACGCATCTCCTTCTCAGTATTGACTCTTGATGTGTACTTGGATTTGATAACCACAAGTGCTGAAATCCCAGCCTCACAAAGGCAGGAAATTGCAAAGGGAAGCAGTATTTGCAGGGCTCTGGTGCTTATTCCTTGGTACTCCAATAGTATGAGGTTTTTTGCATTGTGCTACTCGGTATGCAACACTGTATGCACTTTGTATCCACAACTTTGCACCTGAAACAGGAATTCAAGAAACTGTCATCATACTTTCTGTATTTGGTATCTGTTTCTCTTTAGAACTAGGCTCCATATCCTTCCTGGTTTTTACTCATATTTAAAAACCTCTCCATTGAGATTGTGTAACAAAAAACCCACAATATGACCACTCATAGAAACATGAAACACTGAAGCCGCGGTCAACTGGTACACTGCTTACAGACTGCTGACTCTTTTGCCTAGTGTCATGTGACACAATCTATCTAGGTAGCGCACAACTCATACATTCTGTGTGCAGGAACAGTGGGTTTTGCTTCTAATACAATTTTTTTTTGCCACTACAGTACCTGCAACACCCCTGACCGACAATGGCACCTCTCCAAGGCAGCGTGGTGCACAATTTGGAACCACTGTGGTAAAGCGTTCATGTGCCATCTAATTGCAAGAATAATGAAATGTAAGAAAAAATAGCACCAAACAAGGTGGAATATGGCGAATATTGACTCATTTATTTTTTACCTAAAGGGCAGGTTAAAACAGGCCATATGCGGCGCGTGGGCCATAGTTTGCCCACAGGTGGACTACTGTGACATCATTGGAATTTGTTCAGACATCTTCCAATGTTTTAACATATTTTTCTCAAATAGGGTGCACAGAAGAAGATGGCTTAATGGTTTGACAGTACTGACTCTGCACCCACAACATGAGAGATTTCAAGTCATTCCTGTCTTCAGCAATGTGTTGCCAGCTTCATTGCAGACTGAAGAATTCCTGGAGAGATGTTGAACATATTCTGACCACGTTTGAACTTGTCTGCAAAATGAACCTTTAGTTTGCTGCTAGAGCAAGGGTAATCCTTAAGCTGTCTATAAGATGTATTCACATATCCCAAGATATTTGGTTTGATTTAAAACTGGAGATCTCAAAGCACAGGCCCTATTGGCTAAGTATCTTTTTCAGACATACAGGTATGTTAAGCTTTCCAGATATGTGAAAGGTTTTATGTATGCATCAAATATCAGCAACAGTACTAATGATGGTGGGAAAAAAGTGAGACTTTTTTTTACTCTTTGTTGTTGACATAAATAAAAGAAAGAATGTATGTACTAGCCCTTTACTGGCTTGTTCTGAGACTCTTGACAGTTTCAGTTCATTCATATACAGAAATTAAACAGGTCACAGAAATATTAATGCTCAGATTTTGTTTTACTTTTGTTTTGCTCTGATTTGTTTGTTCTGTTTCAAACAAATATATTGTTGGTATTTCAATCTTTTTCATAGTTTGTTTATTTACCTTTTATATTTATGAATGCAATCAGAGTACTGAAACACGCCTCAGTGTGGACATAGATTTGACTATTATATACTGTACATAAAGATGACAATTTAGATGATACAATTTTAGAATTTGATTAAAAAATACTAAATAGTTTGGAAGCAAATTGAGAAATACTTGATTGCCAGCTTTGTATGAAATAAACATTTAAGATTAATACTAGAGATGCCATTTATAGCATGTACTGTAAGTAAATTATATCTTCCTTACAGTATGGAATGCAGTACAACAATTTAAAATAAGAAAAAAAATAGTTCAACAGAATCAGCTTCCATTAGATCATTAGCAACTTTGACAAGAGCAGTTTCAGAGGTATGTTTTTGTCTAAAGCTAGAATGAGCTCTGGCTAGTTCTACTTCGGCTTTATACTGTGGCAAGCATCAGCAGAATCTTGTTTACAAGAATTTACATGTATACTGTTTATATAGCTACAACTAAGAGATCTAACAGATCTTGATAATTATTCTTGACAGATATGAGCAGAATCAAATGAAATAAAATGCAAATAATGAAGTGGTTTTAAAAAAACTCTTAAATAATGAATGAATTATTCTGATAACTTTAATCTTATCATTGCTTAAGAGAATATCTTTTTCCCTGCAGTTCACAATGATGAAAAGATGAGAACATGACACTTGCTCTTCTCTTAATTCAGTTGTGATCTGTAACTGTTGTTGCAACCAGTATATTATTAACTGCAGTTTTAAGGTCACATCACTCGTCAGTGGGTCAACTTGATATCATTAAGAGGGACTCTAGGCACACTGAAAAAACGAAGGATGAATTCTGTAGAAATCTGCAATGTTGTTCATGTTGTTTTTATGAAACCTTCTATCTATATATCTATATGTCTATAGATATTTAAAAGAATGGAAGGCATTAAAGGAATAAAACGCATTCAAACATTTATACATGCATAAATAAACAAAAAACCCTGTTTATTGTCATATTCCATTTTCCTTTCATGATTTTGTGTTCTTGGGTGATTGCAATGATAGTTTGTGTACAAAAAGGACTCTCTACATCACGTAGCTGACAAACAATCCTAAAAAATAGATGTGGTCCAGGAGCCAATTCTGTAAATGTGTGGTGAGGATTTTAGACTGGCACTGTAAGTGTAAGGTCTGAAAAATTACACCCATGGGAGTAATATTATTAACAATGATAAGATTGGAAATCTTATAATAATGTTATAGCATTTTACATTTAAGCTTTTTATTAATAGTGTTATTGTTCAGTGTGGATAGTTTACTTAGTAAACTTCACTTAGAGACACTATGTTCAAACATCAACACTATGTTAGCAAGAAAAGTAGTAGACAGAAAACAATGCTTTGTTAGAGTGTGCCGATGTTACTGTAACATTACACACAGTACAAGATGAGATTTGTACAGTTACATCTCTCCCCAGCATTCTTGGAGCATTTAAACTCACAGTGGCAAGGTGCCAATCTCTTGGTGAGAAGGTGGCAGGCTGGGTACTTGTGTAGAGGTGTACTTGAGACAGCAGTTCAGATCTGTGATCCAACCTAAACTGCTACACAGGCAGGCAAGAAAGAGTGTGTATCCACACATAAGAAGAATAAAGATAAAGACAAACATGTCACTTGCAGCATGCCAGCATCATATTTTATTATAAATGCCTCAGATATTGAAACAATATAAGGGATGATAAAGACTTAAGGAAGATGTCTTGACAGCTACAGTACACTGAATTAGATAATACTTAAAATAACTAAGATAAATAACTAATATTTAAGATTATAAAAAATTATAAAGTAAGATTATAAAAAATCCCAGATTGTGTTATTAGTAGCACAATATAGTAATAACATATCAGTAAATCATCAGAGCCTTTTGCCTGTTGTTGGGATAATTTTCCTTTGTACAACCTTGTAGAACATGATATCAAGATTTATTATAAAACATACAAATGGCCTCCATGTTGAAATGTTTTAATTGAACTATGACAAACTGGTGAGAGCCCTTGTAAAGCCAGTGGCAACAATTCTGGGATATTCCTATGAAACCTGTTTAATTATTGGTTGCTAGGGTGACAGTGACCAGTGAAATATATGCTGATTTGTCCCTGCTCTGTATAAGTCCTCTGTCACACACAGTGTTTTCGTAAAATATCAGGTTTATTAACCAATTCAACATGGGAGATGTGAAATTATTGAGAAAAGTGCCAGGCAAGTATTATGTATTCCTTTACAGTGTAATATTCTTTATGGGGTGGTAGAATTCATTTAAGGCCTGTCAGCAAATATCATTGAACACTGTCTGGCAACTTTCTGTTTCACAGCAAAATATCTTCATGTTTGAAAAATACGGTTTGTCATTTATATATAGGCCTTTTATTGTATGGATGTCTAATAACTACCAATATATCTTAATAATGCTTATTTTGGATTACACTAATATCACCCCCTGCATTTTTAAGACTGCTAGAATCTTTGGACTGGCACCTGCCTAATATGATAATTCAAGTATGGGACCTCTAGAATATGTTAGACACACAAAAACAAATGTAACCCAATTATGTGTAAAACATATAAGTACCTGATGTAAACAAAATCAGCCATCCTCGTTTTCATTTGATTGTTCATTTATCTTTGTTGGTAACACATTATATTAAACATGTACTATTCAAAAGAAATGCAAACCTCTTTTATATCTATGAAGCTTAATTTGTTTTGCCATTTTGCCATTTACAGGCATTGCATATTATAATACTACTCGATTATTCCTTTAAAGACCTGCTGTACCAGAAAGAAATAAAACAAAACCTAGAAACCTAAACATACAGGAACCTGTGGACTAATGTACTGTCCTCCTTAAGAAGCTCCTTAAAAAGATGTGAGAATTGAAGCTCTTATAAAAGATGTGAGAATTGTTACAGTACACTGACCTGGCTGCTGCTATCATCAGGAGACGGGAGAGTGATCCAAAAGTAAGCTCTGCTTGAATCTACTATCCAGCATATGAAAGCGAAACTAAAAGTTTCACCTAGAAACCAAAGCATTGATCAGGTAGGCAGGGGTCGAGCTTAGAGGGCGTGATTGAAGTATCAGGGAGAATCCAAAGGAGAGTCGAAAAAACAGGCAAAATTTTAAGGAATGGGAAAACTGCCCAGGATGTAGCTAAACAGGTAGGGTTACACAGAGAGAGGTTAGACAAAACATAGGGAAAATTCAAAAGCTGAAGTGAAAAAAACATATTTGAGAAAAAAGGAAAATATTTGAAGACAAACAACTGTACGGAGTCTAGAGAGCAAAACCCAGACTGAGCAAAGGGCATTGTAAATATGATGCTTAAATACCTGGAGGTATCAAGGTAAGTCCTGGCTTAATTGCACGTACGGTAGGAGGTATCGATAATCGCCCATATCTTGTCATTACAGCATGAGTAGAATTAACAGACCAAGTGGAGACTCGGCCTGTTACCATGGAGATACAGTATGAGAACGTCGGTTGTTGTTTGCATGAGTGTTACAGTAGGAACCAGAGTAGATAAGACTTTACTACAAATATGTTTAATTTTTAAAAACTGTACTCTATACTTATGTAATGCCTTACTATATTTCAAACAATCTTTCAAGTCAATGTCATTATACACAAATAAAAAGCTGTTTTGGTTCGTTCACCATGATAATTTCGTACAATGATTGCTAAGTCTGAGATGCCATTTACCACTGGAGACAGGCATTTTCTGTAATATCAGTCTACCTCCAAACATGAAATATCACCTTACTCTTGACCTCTCTAAAGATGGAGAAAGGCAAGCTTTCTATACATACAGTATACTATCATCACTCATGAAACTACTGATGTGGTAGAAAAGTAAGTAGCCCTATATTTATGAGAGACACTGATGAAACCTTTGTCACAAATTAATCACTGCTTAAAATGAAAAATTTCACTGCCATTTAGAGGCAGTAGAACATTGTTTCAGGGGCAGTAGAACATGATTTGCAATGCATAAGATATTGATAAGATATTTGAATCTTTATGAAAAGATAAAAGATAAAATTTAGAAAAACAGATTTTTTTCAGGCTTCTTACATTACAGTTATCTTTCCCAAATCTTTGAAAGACCTTCAGGAAAATCATGTCCACCTTTGGCATTTGTGAATTTCCACAATGAATATTAACAAGTCAAAGTACAGAACACAACTAACTGCATGCCTTGCTGCAATCCTAAATGTGTCAACAGCTCAGTCCCAGAAACCCCACATCAATGAGCTGAGAGAACTGAGGCATTGCTAGGTGTTTCACAAGCACAATTGTCTGGAAGGCAAGGGATTGTACGTTTTTTTCACCAAGATGTTTGAAGCTACAGATGCAGCCATTCAAAATGCGCGGTAAAAACCCGCGGTACAGTAACCTACCCACAAGCCACCGCAGGGCACCGGAGGGCACCGCGGTAAGTGATTGGCTGGCCAAAATGACCGACAGGGGCACTCGTGGTGCATTGGTTGGTAGTGCAAAGATTTAATCATTTAATGTCTTTACTGTGCACATTTTAATCCGCTTAGTTTTGAATATTTATATGGATTTTACCACTAAAGGGAAATTTTAGTAGCTGAGCATAAAAAGAAGAGGAGCATAACGCATCTGAAGGTCATAAACGATATTAATTTAGGAACATAAACATTACTGTATGTATGTAAACTGTACTGTGTATGGCTGGTCTTGGTAGTTTAAAGAAAAAATACACACCAGTCTTCCATTTCTCCCTAAACATTTTAAGCATGAAAGTTTTATGAAACGGTACCCAAATATGCGATTGCTGTATAGAATGAATTTTAATTTAAAAAAATTATTTAACACGAACATTAAGCTGTTTACATCTTCCGCCTGAGAACAGTCACCCGTTGCTACCCAATGCAGAAACACAGCCACTAACTAGCAAAGACAGGACATTAGCTACCCAATATGATAAAGAAATAAATGATTATTTTGTTTATTTCTTTTGCACATTTATTTGAACATTTCCATCGATTGTACAAGCACTTGGAAACTGTCCAATCCCTAGTTCATCAGGCATTTTACCGGTCTGGCGCCGGTCTGTGTTTTCCAGGATATAATGCCAGCGAACTCTTGTTTTTATGTCCACTATAACAGACAATCTCCTTTGCTTTTAACCGAGCGTTTAATAATTTCCTAAAATGAAAATGATTTACTTTATTTCCCTCACGGGATCAATAAAAGTATCTATCATCTGTCTAAACTATGGGACAGAATTCTGGGGTCTTCCCATACCAGAGATTATGGTAGGGCTTCAGAATGGTGATTGGCTGACACCATCTGACACCCCTCTGATTGGAGAAAAAAAGACGTGCTGGTTTGCTATACATACTGTACCAGGAAGAGGATTTCTTTCTATTCAAAACGTGTATTTTAAAAGTTTAAGAAGTAAAAACCTTACAGCGTACACAGATTTCTAAACTGATCAGGATTGTTATCTTTGTCTTATGCATAATAATGTTCACCGCTCTGTCCAGCAAATTAATAATAAACTTTATTTTATATAGCGTTTTAAACGAATAAGTAATTAGATTGCTCATAAACCTAATCACTTGCTTTTTCTTTTTATTTAGGCTCAGTTTTCAACTATAGATCGTATTATTAATAACCATAATAACAACCAACCAACAAAAACAACCATATAAACATAATACCAACCAAAAACATAGATAACAACCACAATACAAAATCAAATATATCAAACCATTTTACTCTCGCAAAGTCCTCCAATTATAATAATCCCGCCCCTTATGCAAAACCAAACCTTCCTCCCATCCCAGTTTATCCTGTTTATCATAAACAAAATCCACCTCAATTTTCAACATAAAGCATTACACAAAATCAATACCTCAACACTCCATACTCAACAACGATAATTCACAAACAGCCAGAACATGTAACTACACATTCCCAAACAGACCTAATTTCCATAGCCCCGCCCCTTATGCAAAACCAACATCCCTCCCCTGTTCTCTCTCTCCCCTGGCGGTTGTAATTGTTTTTATTTTCAAATAAATTTTAGCAAAGTCATGTATTTTAAAAATCTTAAGATTTTTATATTTATGTCTTTATTTAGTGGTTTCATTAGTGACAAAGGCTAAACTTTCTTGGAAAAATGTCTTTTATGTAAACCATGTTTGCTATTAATTCATTCAGGGCTAAAATATGTTCATTGTCTTCTAATGAAAGAAGGGTTCCTTTCGCCGTAGTCGGGTTGAAATTAGAAGCTTGCCACGCCCGGACTGTAACACCAACGCATTAGCATGTTAAAGCGATTTTATTGAGGAGCCTAGCCTTTAACTAGTAAGTACTGTACTTACTGGGTTTTTGAGGGGGGGGGGAGGTGTCTTTCGCTGGAAATCTCGCCTCCTACTTTGAAAATACCCGTGAAACCGGTTCAATTCGTCACAGCCAGCACTCCTGCAGAGAGGGGGGTTGTACTTGCAGTGTATACAGTACACGCGTTATGCTCTTCGTTAATGTCTAAGCCGGAACATATCATTATATCTCATTTTGTATTTCTTAAAAAAAAATCGTTTTCCCAGCCTAACAGTATTGTTTTTAACCTGTAAAGCGCTTTGAGGAGCCACCTTTAAAGGCGCCATATACAATAAAGTTCATTATTATTACTATTGTAAATTTGCTGGACAGAGAGGTGAACATTATTACACAGAAGACAAAGATAGCGATTTATGTTGCATTGTGTATCGTGCTGCTTTAATACAGTTTTTAATAATTAAAAGTCTAAACAGTATCAGCTTTATTTATGGGTTTTAAATAAAGGTGATTTAAACGCGATTTAAATCAATATAAATGTTTATATTGTAACGCATAGGTGACTATTCATTGTTATTAAAATGACTTAAATTCGATCATGTTGTGATATTTAGAAATATACATTTGTTTGGTGCGAGTGAAGTTTTATTTAATCTCTGAGCCATACTGATTCTTCTGGAAGCCAGTTTCCGCCAGGGAGTAAAAAAAAAAAACACACTATGGTATTCTCTCCAATGCAGTGCAGTTAAAAACATACCTCTGATGCTGCTCCTAAATGAATATCGTTTATGACCATCAGAAGCTTTATGCTCCTTTTCTTTTTTCCAGTGGATTGAACAGGGAGAGGCATTTCATGATGTACTTTTCACTGATGAAACAACAGTGGCTCTGGAACAGTTTTCAACCATGTCATTTTATAAAAAGGGGAGATATGTACACGTTACTGAAGCTAAAAGTTTAGCCTTTGTCACTAATGTAACCACTAAATAAAGACATATAGAAATCCCTACGTTACAGACTGTATATGGCTGGTATTGGTAGTTTAAAGAAAAAATACACACCAGTATTCCACTTTCTCCCTAAACATTTTAAGCATCAGAGTCTTACATGTGGTTATTTCGGAAACGTTTGTACGTGCTCCTTCTGACCATGTTACTGTTTACTGTTACTGACCATATTAAGTTTAAGTGCCTGTGGGCACTTTTCCTGTCCGTGGGGGGTGGACCGTCTTTCATTAGAAGGTTAGTCTGTTCTACTCTGAGAATGTAGAGGGGGTGGAAAGTGCCCGCGGTCATTTAATTAGTATTAAAATTCGCACTGATTCCCTTGCGAAGATACGGACATAGGAATATTCGTGCGTGGTCAAAAAATGGCATAAAAACGACAAAGTGAAGGCTGTGAAAACATTCACAATGTACTTTATACACAAAGCAAATATACCCCCCCCCCCCCCCCCCTCTCTCAATTCAATTCAAGCTGCTTTATTAGCATGACAGATGGGTACAATCAGTGTTGGGTATTTACTTTGCTTTGAGATGCCACTTTTAAAGGTGATATATAAAATCAAGGCTTTAACTTGCTTTAACTCCGCAAGTCTGAGTTCTTGTGTCTGTCCTATCCGAACCCGAAAGTATTACAATATGTATCTTTATAGCAGGTGGTGTACAGCTTTTTAGTATAGATTACACTTTTCTAAAATGTATTTAAAAAATAAAAACGATTACAATCTAATCTTTCCACGTTTGGTCCCAAAATAAATCTAAACGTGGAGAAAGCTATGCTGAAAGTTTATTAAGATACTTAGAAGACAAAGATATCAATTTATGTTGCATTTGTCTGATTGTGAATCAAAAAACACATATATTTAAACGCGCATTTGCGATTTAAATCAAAACGTTATTTAAATCAATATAAATGTTTATTTATGTCTAAATAAAAAGAAAAAGCAAGTGATTAGGTTTATGAGCAATCTAATTACTTATTCGTTTAAAACGCTATATAAAATAAAGTTTATTATTAATTTGCTGGACAGAGCGGTGAACATTATTATGCATGAGACAAAGATAACAATCCTGATCAGTTTAGAAATCTGTGTACGCTGTAAGGTTTTTACTTCTTAAACTTTTAAAATACACGTTTTGAATAGAAAGAAATCCTCTTCCTGGTACAGTATGTATAACAAACCAGCACGTCTTTTTTCTCCAATCAGAGGGGTGTCAGATGGTGTCAGCCAATCACCATTCTGAAGCTCTACCATAATCTCTGGTATGGGGAGACCCCAGAATTCTGTCCCATAGTTTAGACAGATGATAGATACTTTTATTGATCCCGTGAGGGAAATAAAGTAAATCATTTTCATTTTAGGAAATTATTAAACGCTCGGTTAAAAGCAAAGGAGATTGTCTGTTATAGAGCTGGCAGCTGTGTGATGCAGTGGTGGCCGGGCACGGTGAGGTGCGCTGGCAGGTGGGTGATGCAGTGGTGGCCTGGCACCGTGAGGTGCGCTGGCAGCTGTGTGGTGTGACGCAGTGGTGGCCTGGTACGGTGAAGTGCACTGGCAGCTGTGTGGTGTGACGCAGTGGTGGCCTGGCACGGTGAAGTGCGCTGGCAGCTGTGTGGTGTGACGCAGTGGTGGCCTGGTACGGTGAGGTGCGCTGGCAGCTGTGTGGTGTGACGCAGTGGTGGCCTGGCACGGTGAAGTGCGCTGGCAGCTGTGTGGTGTGACGCAGTGGTGGCCTGGCACGGTGAGGTGCGCTGGCAGCTGTGTGGTGTGACGCAGTGGTGGCCTGGCACGGTGAAGTGCGCTGGCAGCTGTGTGGTGTGACGCAGTGGTGGCCTGGTACGGTGAGGTGCGCTGGCAGCTGTGTGGTGTGACGCAGTGGTGGCCTGGTACGGTGAGGTGCGCTGGCAGCTGTGTGGTGTGACGCAGTGGTGGCCTGGCACGGTGAGGTGCGCTGGCAGCTGTGTGGTGTGACGCAGTGGTGGCCTGGTACGGTGAGGTGCGCTGGCAGCTGTGTGGTGTGACGCAGTGGTGGCCTGGCACGGTGAAGTGCGCTGGCAGCTGTGTGGTGTGACGCAGTGGTGGCCTGGTACGGTGAGGTGCGCTGGCAGCTGTGTGGTGTGACGCAGTGGTGGCCTGGTACGGTGAGGTGCGCTGGCAGCTGTGTGGTGTGACGCTGTGGTGGCTTGGCTCGGTTACATGCGCTGGCAGCTGTGTGGTGTGACGCAGTGATGGCCTGGCATGGTGAGGTGCGCTGGCAGCTATGTGGTGTTACGCAGTGGTGGCCTGACACGGTGAGGTGCCCTGGCAGCTGTATGATGCAGTGGTGGCCTGGCACGGTGAGGTGCGCTTGCAGCTATGTGACGCAGTGGTGGCCTGGCACGGTGAGGTGCGCTGGCAGCTGTGTGATGCAGTGGTGGTCGGGTATGTAGAGGTGCACTGGCAGCTGTGTGTTGTGACGCAGTGGTGGCCTGGCACGGTGAGGTGCGCTGGCATATAATGAATATATTCATGTGCATCCAACACACAGTTCAACGCTAGCAACTACACAAAATCTAAAATATGAGCTCTACTTGCCACTTACAATACCAACAGTACCAGCTAACTTTAGTAGTGACATTTTCATGGATCTTTTTAACAATAAAATTTACAACATCAGACTTCAGACACAATTAAACAGGCCTCAAAAAAGTCTGGTACAAACATTTTCAGCATGGTGAAACATGGTGAACATTTCCACCACTGCGTCACACCACACAGCTGCCAGCGCACCTCACCGTGCCAGGCCACCACTGCATCACCCAGCTGCCAGCGCACCTCACCGTGCCAGGCCACCACTGCATCACACAGCTGCCAGCGCACCTCACCGTGCCAGGCCACCAATGCGTCACACCACACAGCTGCCAGCGCACTTCACCGTGCCAGGCCACCACTGCGTCACACCACACAGCTGCCAGCGCACTTCACCGTGCCAGGCCACCACTGCGTCACACCACACAGCTGCCAGCGCACCTCACGGTGCCAGGCCACCACTGCATCACCCACCTGCCAGCGCACCTCACCGTGCCCGGCCACCACTGCATCACACAGCTGCCAGCGCACTTCACCGTGCCAGGCCACAACTGCGCCACACCACACAGCTGTCAGCGCACCTCACCGTGCCAGGCCACCACTGCATCACACAGCTGCCAGTGCACCTCACCGTGCCAGGCCACCACTGCGTCACACCACACAGCTGCCAGCGCACCTCACCGTGCCAGGCCACCACTGCATCACCCAGCTGCCAGCGCACCTCACCGTGCCAGGCCACCACTGCGTCACATAGCTGCAAGCGCACCTCACCATGCCAGGCCACCACTGCATCATACAGCTGCCAGGGCACCTCACCGTGTCAGGCCGCCACTGCGTCACACATATTTCAGTGCCATATATTTCATGGATATTATGGAATATAATGGATGGATATCTTAGTTATCTTTCTAGTTCACAGGTTTGCATGCATAATTTAATTTTGAAAGCCACTGAGACATCAGGTACTACTGTTGTATTTATGAAAAAGAAACAAAACAAAAAACATACTAACAACTGTGCCATCCTACTCCTTAGTTAATAAATTTTATTATTCATAAACAGTTAACATTGTTAGCAAAATATTTTGAATTATATTTAACCCTATTTTTTCTTTAGTTTTGTATTTAACTTATTATATGATAGTCAGACTTAATGTATATTTGAACAATGAAAATATATTTTTACAAGATTTTACATTAAGCACTTAAAATTAATATGGTTAATAATAGTAAACTGTAACATGCTGTAACAAGATCGGTTAAACTGCGAAGAAAATGCTTTCAGAGAAAATGTTTCAGGTGTGAAGAACATAGATCTCCAATGCAATTTCAACCAAACCTGTTCCCACACACCCTGCCCTCACTACCATTAGAATATACACAAAGCACTCAAATCTTTCGAGCTAATGGTCAGGTGACCCGAGAGAGAGCGAGAGAAACACTAAGGGGTGCGGAACCAGGGAACTATTTACATGGAAAATGGGCGATCTCCCCAGACTGTCCGCCCGTTTCACTGTTACCTGGATACAGTACCTCTTTATTTAGAACTCACTAACACTGATTTTTAGTTTAGAAGGATTCAAGTAGGGTTTTAGATGAAAGGCAGCGACCTTAATCAAGCCCAAATCATAATTGAACCCATTCAGAGCCTAAATTACATTTTAGCGTTTCATTCTGAGCAGAAGACCCTCACACCTGAAGAAGGGGGAGGTGTTTTTCGCTAGAAATCTCGCCTGCTTCTACTTTACAACCGGAGTGCTGGCTGTGACGAATTAAACCGGTTTTACAAGTTTCAATCACAGACCATGTGACATGGGAGTCAGGAAACTAACACACAGCGCCACCAGATTTGATAACGCTATAAAAACGCTATAAAATAATGTGACTTGGCACAGAACAAGTTTACAGCACAGTACAATAATAAATGCTGACCATGACTTTAGAAGCATAAATTGCCTTACACTCAATTTAAACACAAGCTGTCTTTAGCCCTCTAAGCTGGTTCATACAGAAATGTAGAGATCCAGGCTCAGAACACACAGCTTCATTAGCGAATACATATGCAGGACAACTAGAGAAGACGTTTTACAGAGGATGGATTTTTAGAAACATCCCATCAGTGACATCACTGAAGTCAACTCCTAGGTACTGTAACTGTCGTGTGGATAGTTTCACAAGAATCAGACAAAGGTTTAAGCATCGCTTGTTCTAGATAAAACTGCAAAAAAAAAACAACAACCCATAATGTACTTCTTTGCGGCTCTGTTTGCCCAAATCATATATTCACAACGTGAAATCTAGAAAATAATATTACGTAACCAAAATCCGCAATATGGAAACAGAACCTGTGTAATTGTTGATAGATGATGTACTCGTAACATTTTTTCAAGACGAACTACAACATTTAAAAAATGACTTGTATGTACTTGATATCTCTAATCAATCCACGGGTCCCAGCACGAAACGAAACTAAAACGCATACCGTTTCGCGCTTCTTATTAGTTGCTCAAAAGTAATTTGACCGTATGAAATGCATAATATAAACCTAGAAACATATACGTGAGCAGTACTTAAGCACTGTAGTATCGGTGTTAAGACATACCTCTCAAATACTGTAAATCAAGTTAAAAATATCTCAAGACCGATTCTGGTCATAATGAAACCATGTTTCGTGTATGTTTTCTTTAAAGTACCGAGACCAGCCATATACTGTATGTTTATGTTCCAAAATTAATATCGTTTATGGCCTTCACACGCGTTGCAGTATGCCCCTATTCTTTTTATGCTCAGCTACTAAGATTTCCCTTCAGTGGTAAAATTAGATATGAATATTCAATACTTAAACGGGCACAGTTAAGACATTAAATATACATATACATACTGTATACAGTACAGTTTGCATACGGTAATATGTTTATGTTCCTAAATCAATCTCTTTTATGAGCATGTGAAAGGCATGGTGAATCACTGTACTTTGCATGATTGGAAACAAATGCGTGATTGCGAAATGCTGTGGTGTTACTTTTACAAAGATGGTCAATGAAAAAAAGAATGTTGACCAGGGCAATACTTTGAGTTTACACTTACAGCTTGTCCAAGGTCATTCATTATTAATACTATTAGTAATATCTTCGTTAAAGACTTTGATGGCCACAGCTCAAACATGAGAGGTTGAGCTTTATTAGCTCCACCTTGCGGAAATTCCGGATACTATTATTTTGCTTGTCGTATTATAGGAGAATTTACGGTAACTCGCGGTATTTACCGGTAGCTTGCGGTAGACTGCGTACAGCGTACCGCAAAATAATGCGGTATCGCCCGCGCATTTTGAATGGCTGCATCTGTATATGAATTTTTTACAAACATGTTCAGTGACATTCTTGACCACCCTAGAGAATTGGAAAAGAAATCTGCATGTTGGATCATAAAACTAACCATCATTGAATAGAGAAGACAACAAAAAAAGAACACATGGTAACAGGAAAAATAAAAAATAGAAAAGACACAGGAGAAAGAAGAAACGGAGAGAATCAAGGGTGGCCCATCCATATGGGTAAACCTAGGTGGTCACCTTTGGTAGTTAAATTCCAAAGAATTAATGTAATAACAGAAAGTAAAAACTACATATATAATAAAGAAGTTATTATTTCTATTCAAATGTCCATACAGAGGGAAAAAGAACTATAAATCTTTTTTATTTTTGCAGCTATAGGTGACAAGGAAGTGTCTCTAAGAGTTTAGAAAAAGTGTGTGACACCTGCCAGTATAAACATTAGCAACTTCAAAGCAGAGGGGATGTTTGCCAAGGTGTAGGGGGGTCCCCTGATCAAAAACAATTGCAAAGTTTACCTTGATTTACTTAGTTAATTAAGTTGTGGGTCAATGATTACCAATACATAGTCCAGAAACAGACCATATAAGATCACATTAAGACCACAGAGGGAAGAAGAGAGTGTAGGGAAGCGAGGAAGAAAAAACAGGTCAGACAACAACAGAAGAGTCGGGAGAAGCTGGAAGCTTGCGCCAGGTATTTTTAGGGAACTTGGGTTTCCAGAGTAAAAGATACCTCAGATAGAAACGGCCTTTCCTGCTTGTGAGCGCATTTGTAGAAACACGGAGATAGGCTCATATTTATTTGGCGGCATCTGGGTTTCTAGAGAGAGACACTTAACTGCAGGTTGTATTGCATTTATCAAGAATGTAGCTTATCTCTTAAATAATGCCTTCAGAGCCCAAAATAAGAGTTTAATTTCTTAGTAGCAATCGGGGGTTTTCTGGGTGATTAGAATGCTAGGCCTCTGAAACACTTTGTCTGTACAAACTGTAAATAATAGATAGATACGATTTTATTAATCATGTAGGGAAATTGATGAAATAAAGGAACTTGTGCGTTGTTCTTGCTGTGTGCAGTGTAGTGTTTGTATTGTCAAATAATTCATGTGCCTCTTATTATACCAACTGCTCAGGTACTGTATATTCAGGAGAAATCACTTCCAAGCCAGGGGTTGAATATTTATTTTACTTATTGGCTAAAGGACTCGGTCAATTCCTGATATTCACCAGTTTTGTAACCCCTATTTGTAACACTGTACATTTCTGAAAATTAATACATCAAATAAGCTTTCAAGAGCTTAAGATAAGAAAATTGTCACTGAACTCTGCAAGGGTACACCACTATTGCCCTTTGCATTGCTGTCTGTTTTATTGCGTTAGAGTGGATATACAGTATGAGGAGCTAAAGTCTTTAAACATTATTAAAACTTAGCTTTATTGGGTTGTATAATTATGACCTTTTCTCATATCAGGGTTACATGTAAGAAATAAGATGTTTGTTATTTAATTATCAAGACATTTGATAATATTATTACAACAAAAGATATCATAAAAATAATAATGGGTAGACACTGAACTGTTTATGTAGCTGTAGGTTGTCTGTGAGTGGCAGAGGATCAAAAGGAATCTTCTAATCATAAATAGGGAGAAAAATTACACAAAGAAAGAGAGTAAAAAGACAAAGGAAAGAGGTCAGAGATAGGGAATTAATTGAAGGAAGAGGAAACACCAGGTGAGTGAACCTTGTTCCGATTTGGAGAAAAGATTCTGGTTCTGAGCGAGATATAGAGAACTTGTCCTGTTAAGGAAAATATGACTACCTTTGCAATGGATTTCCTAGCCTAAAAATGTTTTCTCCTAATTAAGTGATGCATTTAATAGAACAGGGATATAGATTACCATTCACTCAGGCCATCAGGGATTATAGGAAGGGAAATTTAGCATTGGGTCATATTCTGTTAATTTGGGATGTAGGGTATTTCTATTATTCGCCCTAGAATTTCAGGTTACAGAGTTACTGTAACATTCCAGGTTTCCTTTTCTAAGCAAAGTGGACAAAATGAATAATTAGTTTTAAAATAATAAATCTCAGTTTACAAATGCTTTAAAAATAAAAAATGGGGCAAAATGCCTTACCAACCAGTTTACTGAAAAGGAGAGGGTGCCAATTGCAAGATTTGCAATTTTGGGGCTTCCGCTGGAGAGAACACTGCTTTTGACAGAGTAAGTGTCCAGAATCTACAGTAAGTAATTTCAACACTAAAAAGTCCAGACTTTTGACCTTAGGTAATTTATTTTGTATTTGTTGGAAAAACTGATTTCCCTTTCACAAGGATAAAAGGCTTCTTTGATTTTAGTAGTGCTATACTATTTTTTAATAGAGAAAAGGGTCCATTCAGCATTCATTTCAGAATGAAATTTAGTCTTTCCTAAGATCTTATTTGATCAAATGCAGGTTCTCTCTTTTCATTATAAGGTATTTGTGCCTCAGTACTCAGGAAGAATTTTAAATTTTCCATGTATGTAGTAAGATGTTAATATCTGTGAAAATACTTATGAAAGTTGTGTTTGTGTTAAATTATTCTAAATATAATGTAATTTAAGTTTTCCACCTGGTACCATGCTGTGCCAAAAACAAATGGTACTCCCCAGTGACAGCTGATGTATAACTATTAAATTTTAAATTTAAAAACTTTGCTTGCATACCAAGCTGGTGTCAATACCTGACTTAACTGATTTTTATTTAGTAATGTTAACATCCCTTTATTTGAGTATTTACACCTTATAATTACAATATCACAAACATCAATCCAGTGTTATCATCTGAAAGATAGCATTCCTTTCACCACAACTAAACCTTAAATTCTGTAATTCCAAATTATAGTGTTAAATAATATCTGCACTGTTTAATTTTTATTATCCATTCATCCATTTTCTAACCATTTTTTCCAATGTAGGCCCGCGGGGGAGCTGGAGCCAATCTCAGCAAGCAATGGGCTCAAAGAATTTTTTTAATTATTATTAAAATGACTTTTTATTCTCTTTGCTTCTGCTTTCATGCTTTATTATTTTAGATTGAGGCATGCTTGGTATGTGTTGTAATTGTAGTGCTGCCCTGGGACACTGGAAGTGACATAATTGTGCTGTACCTTAATAAATATAAATGTAAGTGGATAAATAAATCATGCTTTGCACTGTTAGTGTACTCATCTGTAAATCTCACGGTGGGTGTAATGACCCGATTTTATAAAATGAATATTTAAATAAAATAAATTACTCTATAGTACATTAAGATACTCTAAACCAGACCTACTTGTACTAACACAATATGTAACATTGTGATTTATTTCCTTTTTAGAGAAAGATAATTTCATTGATAAAGCCCTTTAGTTTACTTTTTATATTTTATTCTTTTTAAGGAGATGTTACACTCAACAACAGTTACTTTGCCATTTATAAAAATTGCTATTTAACAGAACTTCTTGAGTCAAATCCTAATTTCTAATCTTCCACTCATCTACATATAAATATTTGCTGGCTACAAATACACACTGCGCTCTATTGCTCATTCTTGTTGGAGACAGACATGTTTCACACTTAGGGTTGCTAAGACCTTACTATTAATGTGTTCTCCTCCTAAAACCCAGCAAAGGAGTTGTTTTTTTGCCTCTTTTCACATCAAACAGCTCCTTGACCTTCATTTCTCTGGAAAACAACTGTTTCTCTGTTCCAACCATGCTGTCATCAGAGCCAACGAACATCCAAGAAACTCCTATCAGCTGCAGCCACTTTGTCTCATTATCTCCCCCCTTCTCTCTTCTCACAATCTCTTTCATTCTGCTCTCTCCCTCCCCTCCATTTTTTCCTCTCCATTTCTGGCCAAGCTTCCAAACAACTGCACCAACAGTCTTCCCGTCGCTATACTGAAGCATTAGGAACAATATAGACCCATTGCATATCCAAATTTGCTTGATCAAACAAAGCTTACGCCTGCATATTACATATTCATGTACTCTATGCTACACATTCTCCGATTGTTCTTGTGAAACTTTACAGCCAAACTGATACACTCTTAGATCTGTGTTTGAAGAAATCTGCTTTGGTGTTCAGGGGATTGTTCTTGGATCTGTGAGAGCACTAGTCACCAGCCAACACTGAATTTTCCCTGCTAGGAGAATTACCACAACTTATTAATAATAAACTGTACTTTATATAGCACCTTTAAAAGTAGTTTCTCAAAGTGCTTTACAGTAAGAAAAAAACAAGGTTAAGAGATGGTACACTAAAAAAACAAAGGTTTGGAGTATGGTAGAAGATGAAAAGGGGAAGACACGGATATCAATTAAGTAAAAGCCCTACTGAAGAAGGTTTTGAGTCTGGATTTAAAAGTGCTGAGGGAAGCTTTGATATCCTTGGGGATAGAATTCCAGAGCTTTGGGGCATAGTAACAGAAGGCCCTCTATACAGCATGTAGAAGAGCTTATGAGACAAAAAAAGAGACTAGAGGTCAGAAGATCGAAGGCTGTGAAGTGGTGAGTAGGAAGATAATCAGACAGGTACTGAGGTGTCATGCCATGTAAAGCCTTATATGTGAGCCCAAGGATTTTGAAGCTGACACAAAAAAGGAAGCCAGTTCAAGGACTTAAGGACAGGAGCAATCAACTTGCATGCAGAATTCTGACTGCCACACTTTGGATATACTAAAATTCAAAAAGCTTTTTAAAGAACAGACCATCATTATGTTGAAACACACACCTGTGCTTTTTATGTAACGGGGCAGGGAACTCAAAACACTACATGACTACATTTTTCAAAGTCCCTAACTATCATGGCCAAGCAGCTACGCTGCTTACTGGCCTGAAAATAAACAATTCTCACAAATAGTCTCTCAGAATCTTCTCAAAACAAAATAGTCTCTCTGTCGCCCTGAGGCTCTTCACAAAGTTTCCAAAAACTCATAAAACTCACACTCTCTCTGTTCTCAGTCAATGATCAGTATTTCTCACTCTGGTGAAGGATGAATACAGGGTTTCTGCCCTCAGTCCATCAACTCCTACCAACTAACACAGGAAGCCTCTGCTTCCTGCTTTTTAAACAGTCACCTGACCAATTGGTTTCTTTCGACTGGGCATGGTTCAGAGCAGCCAGTGTTGTGTGCTCACAATATTTATAATTAAATGTTATGAATAACAAAATATCTGTAATGAAACCTTTGATCTTGATCACAGATCACGAGAGTGATCCATAAAACAAACTAAAACGACAAATAAACAAGGACTCTTTTTCTTATTGTTTTCTCTATCAGACATCCTTTATCTCTTTTTATTCCTTTACTTAGACAGACATGAATCATACACACAAAAAGGACCCCAACTGCAGCTCGTAAAGTTTTAATCCACAGCAGCTGTGATTGCTGTGAGGCTGATAAGTCACTGTCCTGTCACATCGATATCATCAGTGTTAAAACATGGAGGGAGGGGTCAAGGTACTATTAATTGATATCATTGTCCATTTGCCATTTTCCATAAACCTCTGTGCACAGTGGTAAATTGTTCATTGCTTTGCTGTCCTGGAATAAATATATTGTGGAGGGGAGGAAGACTGCCTTTTGGACTAGGGGTAATGTGATTTGTTTTGTTCCATGGAAGGAATTATTTAGGACCCTTACAGTACTGGTGGCTTGTTGTAGCTTTGTGATATCCTTCTTTGTTTTCTTTTAACATCAGAATGTCTTTGTATTCCATTTTAGACATATAATTTGCATAAGGGTAAGATTATTTTGTGGTCTCTGAGAATTTGTGCCTTCATGGGTTTTTTTTTTTATGAAACCACTTTTTCTGTCTTTGGATTAGTTTCTGGGTCACATTTTACTATATTTGTAAACGTTTCTTCCTCTCATATATTTTTATACACCCCTTTTTCCATTACACTTGAGTTATTTTATATACAGATGCAGCCATTCAAAGTGCGCGGTACAGACAGGTACCGGGGGTAATTGGCTACAGCCTCGCGCATCGTGACGCGCGTTGACGCAAAATACCGCGGTACATGATTGGTTGACCGACAGGGGCACTCGTGGTGCGTTGTTTGGTCGTAGAAAGATTTAAATGTCTTTACTGTGCTCGTTTTAGTATTGAATATTTATATGGAATTTTACCACTGAAGGGAAATCTTAGTAGCTGAGCATAAAAAGAATAGTAGCATACTGTAACGCGTGTGAAGGCCATAAACGATATTAATTTTGGAACATAAACATACAGTATATGGCTGGTCTCGGTACTTTAAAGAAAACATACACACCAGTATTCCATTTCTCCCTAAACATTTTAAGCATCGAAGTCTTTAATTAACGTGATACCGGAGTCAACAAGCATACTTTTAGAATTTGATTAAAAGGAAATATAATATGGAATCACGTATCTAAAGAAATTAATAATGATATAATTATATTCATGTACCGCAACACAAGAATTGTACACGCTGTACGATGTCTGTTGATAATGTTTTGTAGGGCTTTTTCAACACTCCTCATGTGACCTCGCTGGTGGCGCTGTGGGTTAGGTTCCCGGCTACCATCTCACATGCTGGGTGTTCGAATCCTGCTGGAGCCATCACTTTTTTTTTTAACAAACATTTCTTTGAAAAAATAAAACGTTTCCCTGGCTCAGAGATTAAATAAAACTTCACTCGCACCAAACAAATTTATATTTCTAAATATCACAACATGATCGAATTTAAGTCATTTTAATAACAATTAATAGTCACCTATGTGTTACAATATAAACATTTATATTGATTTAAATCGTGTTTAAATCGCCTTTATTTAAAACCCATAAATAAAGCTGATACTGTTTAGACTTTTAATTATTTAAAACTGTATTACAGCAGCACAATGCACAATGCAACGTAAATCGCTATCTTTGTCTTCTGCGTAATAATGTTCACCTCTCTGTCCAGAAAATTAACAATAGTAATAATAATGAACTTTATTGTATATGGCGCCTTTAAAGGTTGCTCCTCAAAGCGCTTTACAGGATAAAAACAATAACAACAATACTGTTAGGCTGGGCAAACGATTTTTTTTTTTAAAGAAATACAAAATGAGATATAATGATGTGTTCCGGCTTAGACATTAACGAAGAGCATAACACGTGGGCGGCGTGGTGGTCGGCTCTGGCTTTCCCATCTACTGTATACTGATACACTGCAAGTACAACCCCCCTCTCTGGGGGAGTGCTGGCTGTGACGAATTAAACCGGTTTCACAGGTATTTTCAAAGTAGAAGGGGGCGAGATTTCCAGCGAAAGACACCTCCCACCCTCCAAAACCAAGTAAGTACAGTACTTACTAGTTAAGAAAGCTAGGCTCCTCAATGAAATCGCTTTAACATGCTAATGCGTTGGTGTAACAGTCCGGGCATGGCAAGCTTCTAATGTCAACCCGACTACGGCGAAAGGAACCCTTCTTTCATTGATAGACAATGAACATATTCTAGCCCTAAATGAATTAATAGCAAACATGGTTTACATAAAATACATTTTTCCAAGAAAGTTTAGCCTTTGCACTAATGAAACCACTAAATAAAGACATAAATATAGAAATCTTAAGATTTTTAAAATACATGACTTTGCTAAAATTTATTTAAAAATAAAAACGATTACAAACGTCAGTGGAGAGAGAGAACAGGGCAGTGATGTTGGTTTTGCATAAGGGGCGGGGCTATGGAAATGAGGTCTATTTGGGAATGTGGAGTTACATGTTCTGGCTGTTTGTGAATTATCATTGTTGAGTATGGAGTGTTGAGGTATTGATTTTGTTTAATGCTTTATGTTGAAAATTGAGGTGGATTTTGTTTATGATAAAGAGGATAAACTGGGATGGGAGGAGGGTTTGGTTTTGCATAAGGGGCAGGATTATGATAATTGGAAGAATTTGAGAGAGTGTGCGGGCTATTTTTGGTTTGTATTACGAATAATTCGTACAAGATGTTGAGATTTGTTGATAATTGGAGGACGGTTTTGCTTTAATGGTTTGATATATTTGATTTTGTATTGTGGTAGTTATCTATGTTTTTGGTTGTTATTATGTTTATATGGTTGTTTTTGTTGGTTGGTCATTATTATGGTTATTATGTTTATTGTGTCATTTTTTTTTCAAAGCAAAGTTTTTTTACTTTGTCTTCTTAGTATATTAATAAACTTTCAGCATAGCTTTCTCCCCGTTTAGATTTATTTTTCTTGGGATTTTGGGATCAAACGTGGAAAGATTAGAATAGTAATCGTTTTTATTTTTTAAATACATTTTAAAAAAGTGTAATTATAGTAGATACGCGATTCCATATTATATTTCCTTTTAATCAAATTCTAAAAGTATGCTTGTTGACTCCGGTATCACGTTAGTTAAAGACTTCGATGCTTAAAATGTTTAGGGAGAAATGGAATACTGGTGTGTATGTTTTCTTTAAAGTACTGTAGTGTTTCATAGCCGTTCACGGACGCCAAATAAATAATCATAGTGGCTCTCTGAAGGCACCAGTTCTGTAGGGTTTGGGCATTTACTGAGACAATTTTCAATTGTAGCAGTAAATCACAAAGTTGATTCTTTTGATGGCTTTAGAATCCAACCATGCGACATAACTCAAACAACGCACACACACAGGTACTAATACACGAGGATACATTTATTAATACATAGAATATGCATATAAACCTAACAGATCTTATCGAGAGGGTTATCAGAATACAAAAGGTATATATTCAATCAGTTACGAAGTGTTACACATCAAGAGGACATACGTTCAGTATATCATTCATTTAGACCGTTTCGTAAATGAACTTGGTTATAACTTCTACATTAGATACTCAAAACAAGTACATAACTCTTAGGAATTAAATTGATATCAACTGGTTGGGATAACAATTGAATTCTCGAGCTGTAATGCATTGAAGTTGAATACTCATCCAATTTCTGGGGATTCAGATCTCCTGCAGGCACAAACAATCAGCTGCAGGCTTGTTGCTGTCCAATCCGCGCTCTCTGGCTCCGTGCCAGGCTGTGCTGTGCGGCTTGCGACGGTGCACTGCTGATGCTCACTGACCGGCTAGTTAGTGTTGGCTTTAACTAGCAAAGTTTGTGCACAGGAGAAAAGATGACTGTGGGTCCCAGCAAGTCAGGAAGAGGACCGGTTCGTTCCTGATGAAGAGCTAGTTCTGAATAGTGATTCAGTTGTCCACAGTTCCGACCTGTTCACGAGGCCTGCTGCTGGTTACTCTCTGGCAACCTCCACTCTAGACTCTTAGAACAAAGGAAAGTTCTGGCACTCGGACACACTGGCCGTTCCGTGGTTGTCCGGGCTGAGTCTCAGGATGGTCAGGAGGCACGCTGCGAGAATGTCCTGCCCTTGGGAGCCTTCTGCTCCTGGGCCGTCCTGCCCTGGAATTCTCCTTTGAATTCCCTTTAGAACAGTCCACAGAATCCTCTCCAGAATCTTACTGAATCTTGTTGAATCTCCCCTTCTGAATCTCCAGGCCTGTGTTGCCTGTTTTTACCTGGAGGAACTTCAGCTCGTTGATTGGCTGAAAGTTCCATGGGCATCAGAGTCCCACGTGGGTTACTCAGCCCTACCAGTCCCTGATTGGTTGATCAAGGTGAGATATGAGTCACTTAGTCCTGACACTTAGGAATGCAGTCCAGATGTCCATCCGGCACTCCCTAGACTGATAGGCGCCAGTGGATGACCATTGATCATGATAGCCAGACTTAGCTAAATGCATCCCCCTTTGGGAGCTGTCCTAGGAAACCTTAAATCACCCTGCACTAATGGTCTCTCTGTGGCTGCACCACAGAGATGAACAGAGAAATGGGGCCTCATTTGGGAAGCTCAGAAACACTTAATTCTGCCTTATTATTAAGCCTCGCCGCTACATATCCCCCCTTTTTGAAGGTCACGAGGTCCTGAGGCGTTGTTGCCTTCAAAACAAAACAGAGTTAAGTGATGTCCCTTGCCATTAGAACATTAATCTTAAATGTCCACATTACTCCTCGAGAATTCATACCAGAACCAGCATTGGATACAAACAGGATGAATAACATCTGGAGTATGTATAAACACGGTAGGAGACATTATCTAAGTCTAGGAATTACACATCAGGAAGTTCACTGTCAATATCTGATACCTCTGTGGTAGATATTTGGGGAGAAGTCACTTCCTTTCTTTTGACATGCTACCTTTGACTCATTCATGCTACCCGGAGTACATCTTGATGTGAGAGTACATCATTCAGAGTACACTGTCAGTCATGATCCAGCTACCTGGCAGTAGTGTTACAATAACAACAGTTCCTGTTCCCAGCCCCCCGATAAACCACAACACCTGTGTTGGGTATCTGCTAGGGTGGTTTGGAGGTTTGTTCCATTAAAGCAAACTAAACTACCTGTACCTCTTCAGGGCTTACTGTTTCTTGGATTTCTATCCAATTCAATAGTGTGGCACCTGAAGGCCTCCACGACCTCAAGTTTGGTCTTATGTTGTCTGGTTCCAGACCATACAGTGTTAAGTTACCATGCTGTACTATGGCCTCCTCAGGAACTTACAGGAAAACTATTTGGTTAGGTAGCTGCTTTGTGGTAGCTGTATCATGCCTGTCACAAGTCATAGTGACAGTTAAATGTGGTGTGTTGACCAGCCATTTACGTCCCACCCGCTCTTCATGGGGTTCATTAACCTCCCTCTGCCCATTAGTAGCTTTACACCCTTCATTGGTGAATCGTTTAGACACAGCCAATGGATAGCTTTAGTAGCCATACCCATCTCAAGATTTGGAACCGAATTCAATCTTGGATTGCCTTCTGGGTGAGCTATGAGCGATGGGGTTAATGTCACATACTCCTCTACTGAGAAGAGTGGAATCAAGTGGGTTGGGAATTGTGCCGTGGCTAGACTGGCTACAGTGGCACTAAACTCCCTTAACAGGTCTTGTGTCAACATTCTGGCCTGTTGCACACAAGCATAAACCCACTGTATAACACCAACAATCATGTCCACTGGTTGGGGAATAAGGTTTAACCCTGTTGCATAGGAAGTTGCCTGTAGGGTTTTCCCTAAGCTTTCCAACTTTTGCTGCTGTCGATACAGTCTGTCACTACCCTCTGGCATCTCTGACACCTGCCTTCTTGGGGCAGTCAGGATGAGAGTGCCAGCAGCACACAAACCTACCAGAAAAAGCAAACGTGCAACAGTGGCGGCAGCAATCAGTCTTCCCAAAAGTCTTTTCGGGTGGCTG
The DNA here is from genome assembly GCF_055471065.1 of Atractosteus spatula. NCBI lineage: Eukaryota > Metazoa > Chordata > Actinopteri > Semionotiformes > Lepisosteidae > Atractosteus > Atractosteus spatula. The sequence goes on along the minus strand of NC_142713.1, from coordinate 22,346,114 downwards.
ATCCCAGTCATCTCCTTCTGAGTGACTGTTGCCTTTCTAAGCTGGCGCAGCGTGTACATGGTGTCTTTCTCAGTATGCCATGTGGCATCTTGGGCACCAACATCCTGGAAATCTGGGGAGATCTGACACAGCTGCTGATGCTGCTCCTCCTTTTCCAGGGCATCTGCTTTTTCGATTTGTTCATGCCTGTGCTCTAGGAACCCTGCAGGGGGCGGTGCAGCGGTGGAGCATACCTGACCCTCGGCTGAGTGGTCATCTGGAGCACCTGAGTGATCTGGGATTGTTATCCCATTCTCACTGTTCAGGTCCACCCTGCACACTTCCTGATTGAGGAATCCCTCTATCGGCATGTTTACAATCGTTCGCTGGGCGTGGGTGTAGGACACCTGCTCGCTCCCCCCTTCCGTCGCTAGGGGTTCAGGGAGCTGCCCCAGCACTGGGATAGCTAGTTCACTGTCTTCGAACTCGCTATCACCCACCAGGCCCATGTCAGTGCAGGCGGGGATTCTGACACCCCTCTTTGCGATGTCCTGCACTGGCAGGCGGGTGACTTGACCATCCAGCTCCAGTCTGGCTGAACCACTGTTGGTCAGACTCAGACTGTGAGACTGAGCTGGTGGCTGTAAGAAAACCGGCTCGGCTTTCATTCCCTGTCCCTTCTGGGGGACTGGGTGTGTTGGCAACCCTGCCGTTGAGGCAGGAACAATCAGGTCAGTCTCACTCACTACCTGGTAGTTGTGAGAAATAATGTTACCTGACTGCAGGTTCCCTGGGTCACAGCAGAGGGAATCGGCATCTGGGATCAGGTGTGTCCACAGCGCAGTAGTCTCAGCGTCCAGCTGGACCTCCTGTCTAACCTGTGAATGTTGCACCAGGGGCACCTGGCGGTGGCCCCGTGACAGCTGCTCAAGCAGATCCTCACTAATAGAGGACCTCTCAGGGCTAAGGGTGAGGGCTACATCACCAACCTGCTCTCCTGCCATCTGGATCCCTTCCACCACTGCAGGGTGGTGGTCCTGACCCCTCTTGGGTGCCAGGGTGCACAGGGAAAGCTCCTTTTCATCGCCAGGTGGGGAGATCTGCTCCTCTTTAGGGATGTAAAAGGGGTGTGCTTTACCTGGTGGATCAGGCGGCTGCTTGGAGCACCGCTCCTGTGGCAGGGAGGCTGTTGTGACCTCAGCCGGGACACGACTTCCCTGTATATCCGGGGAACAAGAAAATATTTTTATTTCTTGTCCAGAGGGAACAGAAGGAATCACCACATAGGCTTCTGTGTTCGGTGGGCACTGTGTGAGCACAGTCTGCCTCTTGGCCCCCCTTTCCTTCTGTACAGAAGGCTTAGGAGCCTTGACCTGTTTCCACACTTTGCCTTTCTGGTGATCCACCAAAGGTTCCACTCTGAGTCGCATGCCCTTTTCTTTTTCAACCCGTTTGAGCTTGCCGTGTGACATCAAACACCTTTCAACCTCAGTGTCAATCAGTGTCTCACTGGGTAAGACATCTCCCATGGCAGTCTTGAGGTAAAAGCTTCCTGCTTTTCCTCTGTGTTTTACTGCCTGCTCTGTGACTTCAGGGGTGGAGTCAGCACTCACTTGGGAGTGGCTGACCTCATCCGGGCAGGAACCCTTCCGCTCAATCAGATAGACTGAGGGAGTGGGAGGGGGCGGGTCTCCGCCTCCTCCAGTGGAGAGTATCAGCTCATTCACGCTTCCGGCAGCCTTGGGGAGCGGTTGTCCCTGTCCTAATAAAGCTTGTTCAAGCCTGGCCAGGCGGGTGGCTACTGAATCCTTTTGTTCAGCTTTATCTAGCCCTTTTCCTCCCCCGGTGTTCTCATGGCACTTAGGACGCTGGGTGCGGTCCTGTGTGCATGCTTTGGAACGGGGCTTAGCCAGCTCAGGAGCCTGTGCTCCTTCGAGCAGGAGGGAATTAACCCTGCTGGCTCTGACGGCGAACACGGTCGCTTTAGCAGCTTTTTGCTCAGAGCGTCTTTGGACATCATACTCCCAGGCTTTCTGCACGAATCTCTTAATATCAGTCATTTTCATGGTCTGTGCATCTGTATGCATTAAGATCATCTTTCTGACTGATGGGTGGAGATTCGCAATGAATAAACCCTTGAAATGTGTGTTCTCTTCGCAACCCTCATCATTTCGCCCTGCAAAATAAGTTCGTCTAAGTCTCTCGTAATATTCGCGAGGGGACTCTGCTCTCTCGTGCTTAATGTTAAGGGCGGCGGCTATCGCGGCAGTCGGGTCAATAAACGCACTGTATTCTTCGATAAGTGCATGACAAAGCTGTTCAAAGTCATTACAGACTTCTTTCATCTGCCTAGCCATCCACTCATGTACAGCTCTGCTGGTAGTTTTCCTGACCAGAAACACTTTCTCCTGTTCTGTGGCGTTTGGCAGGTACTGCAGGTTATACCTGAGGTCTTGAATATAACTCTCGATATTATTCTCTGACACTGCGGGGTCAAATCTCTCTATGTCCTTCGCTAGCTCTCTCAGAGAATGGAGGTTTATTCTCCTAGCTTCTCCGCTGACGGAGATATGACGGAGATCGTGGTCAGACTTGTCGCTGCTAGAGAGAGTGCTTAATAGCGACTCGAATTCAGACCTTTTAGCAACCATCGTTAAACTTAAAGAGTATTACTTTTAAGTACGAAATCACAGTTTAAGATCAAGTATGCAATCAAACCGGTAGATTGCAAAAGATCACAAAACAATCAAGCACTGCTTAAAGAGCAAGGGGAACTTTTTCTTTCGGCTTTCAGCACACTGTATTATCGTGAATGAAACCCGCGGCGTTTTATATTGAATTATTCCGCTTGGTTGATTCATTTCAGTCTTGCCACGCCCACCCAGGGACGCCATAAATGTAGTGTTTCATAGCCGTTCAGGGACGCCAAATAAATAATCATAGTGGCTCTCTGAAGGCACCAGTTCTGTAGGGTTTGGGCATTTACTGAGACAATTTTCAATTGTAGCAGTAAATCACAAAGTTGATTCTTTTGATGGCTTTAGAATCCAACCATGCGACATAACTCAAACAACGCACACACACAGGTACTAATACACGAGGATACATTTATTAATACATAGAATATGCATATAAACCTAACAGATCTTATCGAGAGGGTTATCAGAATACAAAAGGTATATATTCAATCAGTTACGAAGTGTTACACATCAAGAGGACATACGTTCAGTATATCATTCATTAAGACCGTTTCGTAAATGAACTTGGTTATAACTTCTACATTAGATACTCAAAACAAGTACATAACTCTTAGGAATTAAATTGATATCAACTGGTTGGGATAACAATTGAATTCTCGAGCTGTAATGCATTGAAGTTGAATACTCATCCAATTTCTGGGGATTCAGATCTCCTGCAGGCACAAACAATCAGCTGCAGGCTTGTTGCTGTCCAATCCGCGCTCTCTGGCTCCGTGCCAGGCTGTGCTGTGCGGCTTGCGACGGTGCACTGCTGATGCTCACTGACCGGCTAGTTAGTGTTGGCTTTAACTAGCAAAGTTTGTGCACAGGAGAAAAGATGACTGTGGGTCCCAGCAAGTCAGGAAGAGGACCGGTTCGTTCCTGATGAAGAGCTAGTTCTGAATAGTGATTCAGTTGTCCACAGTTCCGACCTGTTCACGAGGCCTGCTGCTGGTTACTCTCTGGCAACCTCCACTCTAGACTCTTAGAACAAAGGAAAGTTCTGGCACTCGGACACACTGGCCGTTCCGTGGTTGTCCGGGCTGAGTCTCAGGATGGTCAGGAGGCACGCTGCGAGAATGTCCTGCCCTTGGGAGCCTTCTGCTCCTGGGCCGTCCTGCCCTGGAATTCTCCTTTGAATTCCCTTTAGAACAGTCCACAGAATCCTCTCCAGAATCTTACTGAATCTTGTTGAATCTCCCCTTCTGAATCTCCAGGCCTGTGTTGCCTGTTTTTACCTGGAGGAACTTCAGCTCGTTGATTGGCTGAAAGTTCCATGGGCATCAGAGTCCCACGTGGGTTACTCAGCCCTACCAGTCCCTGATTGGTTGATCAAGGTGAGATATGAGTCACTTAGTCCTGACACTTAGGAATGCAGTCCAGATGTCCATCCGGCACTCCCTAGACTGATAGGCGCCAGTGGATGACCATTGATCATGATAGCCAGACTTAGCTAAATGCATCCCCCTTTGGGAGCTGTCCTAGGAAACCTTAAATCACCCTGCACTAATGGTCTCTCTGTGGCTGCACCACAGAGATGAACAGAGAAATGGGGCCTCATTTGGGAAGCTCAGAAACACTTAATTCTGCCTTATTATTAAGCCTCGCCGCTACAGTACCGAGACCAGCCATATACTGTATGTTTATGTTCCGAAATTAATATCATTTATGGCCTTCACACGCGTTACAGTATGCTCCTTTTCTTTTTATGCTCAGCTACTAAGATTTCCCTTCAGTGGTAAAATTCCATATAAATATTCAATACTTAAACGGGCACAGTAAAGACATTAAATATACATATACATACTGTATACAGTACAGTTTGCATACGGTAATATGTTTATGTTCCTAAATCAATCTCTTTTATGAGCATGTGAAAGGCATGGTGAATCGGAGATTCTCAAAAATTACTGTATTTTGCATGATTGGAAACAAATGCGTGATTGCAAAATGCTGTGGTGTTACTTTTACAAAGACGGTCAATGAAAAAAAGAATGTGGACCAGGGCAATACTTTGAGTTTACAGCTTGTCCAAGGTCATTCATTATTAATACTATTAGTAATATCTTCGTTAAAGACTTTGATGGTGACAGCTCAAACATGAGAGGTTGAGTTTTATTAGCTCCACCTTGCGGAAATTCCGGATACTATTATTTTAATTGCGGTACTATAGGAGAATTTACGGTAACTCGCGGTAGACTGCGTAAAGCCCGCTTGTTTTGAATGGCTGCATCTGTAGGACATTTTTAAACTTATTACAACTAAATCTGATAAGTGTGTTTAAGTGTTTGAAATTTTGACAGAGAATAGATGTTGCTACGAAACAAGAATCTCATTTTAAACAAAAGACAGCAAGCTCTCTATACCATGGTTCATCTTACTTAACTAGAATCTGGTCTATAAGGCATCAGAACAAGATCCTCTCACATGGCACAAGTTTAAAGTATGAGGAAGGTAATGGTGTTGTGTCTCTTTCAGTGTTTCCTTCTCTGTCTTTCCTCCTTTCTCCCTGTGTCTTTTTATGTTGTGTTCTGGGACTGATAAAGACCTTAATGATGTACCATGAAGTAAATTAAACAGAGTAAATTGCTAAAATATCCCCCTTGATCATTTTGACCTGCTCTTTGCTCACCTGAGCTGGGCAAACACCTCAAATGATACCTATTGCCCTCAAACTTCCTGAACAATGCCTTAAGTACTGTAATAAAATGTTAAATAAAGTATAATTACATTTCTAACATTTCTAAGATGTGACATTTTGAGTTATGAATGGCAAAAGACACAAACAACAAACAATATGACAAAAGACATAATTTATTTCAGCTTGTTCCCCAACAATATTTGAGTCAGGTTTTGTTTCATTGATCAAACCATTTTGCTTCTTTGATTGGACCTTTGATTGCTAGAATGCAACCACCCTAATCCCAATTCCAATAGTTTTTCACTTTTTATAGTCTGTCTTTAGCTTTCGGATCCTCTTCAGCATCTTATCTCTTTCATGTTGTTCACCTCTTAGGGAAGACTGCAAAGTCCTTTTCCTTCCAGGTTGTTCTGTTCCACACACACGTCACTGGGAATGGATCTTCTCTCTAATTCACTGAAGACTCACTCTGTCTTCATTAATTACCTAGCACTAAATTATTTAGCTCTGTGTTGCTCAATCCCAGTCTTCACTTATTACTAATCAGTTTAACATAATCAGGCTGAATATAGTATTCAGTTAGATTAACTCTGTTACCCAATCACAATGTTCACTATGTAGTGTGCTCTCTGAAGGCACCAGTTCTGTAGGGTTTGGGCATTTACTGGGACAATTATTAATTGTAGCAGTAAATCACAAAATTGATTCTTTTGATGGCTTTAGAATCCAACCATGCGATATAACTCAAACAACGCACACACACGAGGATACATTTATTAATACATAGAATATGCATGTAAACCTAACAGATCTTATCGTGAGGGTTATCAGAATACAAAAGGTATATATTCAATCAGTTACGAAGAGTTACACATATCAAGAGGACATACGTTCAGTATATCATTCATTTAGACCGTTTCGTAATTGAACTTGGTTACAACTTCTACATTAGATACTCAAAACAAGTACATAAGTCTTAGGAATTAAATTGATACCAACTGGTTGGGATAACAATTGAATTCTCGAGCTGTAATGCATTGAAGTTGAATACTCATCCAATTTCTGGGGATTCAGATCTCCTGCAGGCACAAACAATCAGCTGCAGGCTTGTTGCTGTCCAATCCGCGCTCTCTGGCTCCGTGCCAGGCTGTGCTGTGCGGCTTGCGACGGTGCGCTGCTGATGCTCACTGACCGGCTAGTTAGTGTTGGCTTTAACTAGCAAAGTTTGTGCACAGGAGAAAAGATGACTGTGGGTCCCAGCAGGTCAGGAAGAGGACCGGTTCGTTCCTGATGAAGCGCTAGTTCTGAATAATGATTCAGCTGTCCACAGTTCTGACCTGTTCACGAGGCCTGCTGCTGGTGCTAACCTCGGGTGGATCCTCTGGTTACTCCCTGGCAACTTCCGCTCTAGACTCTTAGAACAAAGGAAAGTTCTGGCACTCGGACACACTGGCCGTTCCGTGGTTGTCCGGGCTGAGTCTCAGGATGGTCAGGAGGCGCGCTGCGAGAATGTCCTGCCCTTGGGAGCCTTCTGCTCCTGGGCTGTCCTGCCCTGGAATTCTTCTTTAGAATTCCCTTCGAAAAAGTCCACAGAAGTCCACTGAATCTCACAGGCTCTCTGTGTTGCCTGTTTTTACCTGGAGGAACTTCAGCTTGTTGATTGGCTGAAAGTTCCATGGGCATCAGAGTCCCACGTGGGTTACTCAGCCCTACCAGTCCCTGATTGGTTGATCAAGGTGAGATATGAGTCACTTACTCCTGACACTTAGGAATGCAGTCCAGATGTCCATCTGGCACTCCCTAGACAGATAGGCGCCAATGGATGACCATTGATCATGATAGCCAGGCTTAGCTAAGTGCATCCCCCTTTGGGAGCTGTCCTAGGAAACCTTAAATCAGCCTGCATGAATAGTTTCTCTGTGGCTGCACCACAGAGATGAACAGAGAAATGGGGCCTCATTTGGGAAGGCTCAGAACACTTAATTCTTCCTTATTAATAAGCCTCGCCGCTACAACTAAAACATTACTTCAACTCAACTGTTTGCTCTGACTCTTCACCAACAAATTCCAAATCTTCACTAACTGCCAATCACTACTGTAACTGTCCTGCCATATCCTGGTTATGGAGACATTCCTGGAAAAAACATTTGCTTGCCTAACACAGTTGCAGTGGCTCTCATGTATCACACTTTTGAGACCACCCATCTGTCTACACAGGGAATTCTCAGGACTCAACCTTTCATATTAAAGACTATTCTCTCAGCTGTGCAGAAAATGTACATTCCCACATCGCCAAATGAAGCTCCATTGTTCCAGATGCTAATATCCAGCTGGCTAAAATGTTCCTTGCCAGCACACTTCAACACGATTGAGCGTGGCAAAAAAAGTACCATGCAGACCACCTCTTTAGCAACTGTGACACCCCTCAGTACAGCCTAAGATGTACTGTATGTTCTCAAGCATCCCTTGCTCATGGATTCCCACAGGCCTGTAAGGCAGCTCAATCCATTTCTAGCAATCAATCCCCCTCTGGATCTCTCATTCTCCTTCCTATCAGACTGAAACCCATTTTGGCCTAGCTGTTATTATAAGCCTTCTAATGGACCCAGAAGAGTGCATAATTCCATGCAGAGTCTGTCCTAAATGTTTCTTTTTCTCATTTGGAATTTCAATCCCTCTGAGTGCTAATTACACATTCTGACTAGCTGTGCCTCATTCTGCATTTTTTCAGTTAACAGGGCGTTTACTCACAAAGCCACCTCTGACCATCTCACACATCTCTCTCAATATATTTTATTTTCTATTTGGTTTACAATTATTTTAATTTAAACCTCAGTAATTTTTCTCTTGATTGTGACTTGGTAAGAGATCCTCCACTTTTCCTTGCCTTCCAACAGTAGGCTCTCGCTTTTTCTGATTATGTATATGTGGAGCTCCCTATTCTGGTCCTCGGAGTGATAAAGGGAAATGTTTAAAGGTAGGGGAACACCATTAAAATGTTTTTAAGCCCACATTTGTAGTGCAGTAACTTGGGGTCTTCATTTAGTTGAGAACTGTTGTATGGTTCCTACCTTGTCAGGGATGGTGAGATCGTGGGAGGAAGAGAGTTGGGGAATAGATTGCTATTTGGAAAAGGTTTTAACAACGGGGCAAAATGGGCTTGGAGGGAAATGATATTGTTTTTCTTTGTGATATAGCTAAATAATATTATTCTTCCTTCTATGGGCACACAGTATTAAAGTAATTTTAAATGTATGTTTATATTTTTATTTTAGTTTTTATATACATGTGATAGTTAATCATTTTATTTTCATAAAATTAGGCTGATTCTAAAGCTATGTATATACATAAACATATTTATATGTATACAGTTATGATTCAGTTGTAAAGTTAATATATTTATAAATAATATGTTTACCAGATCATTAGTCTATATATTAAGCTTTAGTGCTTACATTTGCCAGCACAAATATCAATCTATGTATTAAGCAATAATTCTATACAATTACCAGTTTAATGGTCAATCTACTGTATGAACAAGAAAAATAGGTTATATAAACATTTAATACAGTCTCAGATGAAATCAGAGGAGAACAGTTTATAGTTATGGATGAAAACATTTGCACATGCCTTTACAGTTTTCTCTGTGAACTTTTTTATGTATCTTTTTATGTATTGCTTTCATTAATCTTTTTACACTGACAATATTAGTAATTTTCATTTAATTAATATAACTTAACTTAGAACAATTTGCTATATTTATTGCTATTGTCTTTACATCTTAGTAATGTACATTTTGCAGTGGTATTAAATGAATGATACAGAAATAAAACAAAATACAGAGGTTGTATTTAATACAAATCTTACTTTTTTTCTAGTATTTTTCTTTTCCTTTTTCACATTATGTAAAAGGGTAGTTTTTCAAAAATATTAGCAGTTCTAAAACCCATTATGAAAGATATGAAATGGTAAAATTTTCAAGTATGTTTCTAAGACGCACAAGTGCATAAATCAAAAGTATCATTCCAGATTTTGAAAGCCAGTATTCTTCTGTGGGATTTTCTTTTTCAAACTGAAGGAAATGTAATAAGGAACTGTGGTTCCCATGGCAATCTCTCCCTAATCAAGTCATACCCCTTAGAGACTCAGAGTTAAATCTTACCTCTGGGCTGAATCAGCATGAGCCAGTGATCCTTCCACTCTTCCTGTGTAATAAATGCAACCTTTCTGACCATGATGTGCATTAATTCCTTTTGATTCTCTTTTTTATTTATAGTAGTTACTATAATTATATACATTACACTGTATTTTCAGCCAAGATAATTTAATTGTTAACTGCAGTGATTGTGCATGCAACATTGTTTTAAATGTACCTAAAGGAGTGGTTCAGCACAGCATCATTCCATCTGAAATCACACTGAAAAGTATATTTCGACACCCACAATCTCAGATTGCTCTGAAATGATTTGTAGAGTTAGAGAGAGCTGGGATAAGCATCCCTGTAACATTATTTCATAAAAATATACAGTAGTTTGATCTGTGGAAAAATGAAGCAAACTGATAGCACCCAAAATGGACACTTTGTTCAGGTTGCTTTAATGAATATTCTGTAAAAATAGGTTCCAGCTTCCAATTTGTACCAAACTCCTCCCTGAAAATGATTAGGACATGAGAAATTAAAATAAATGGTCAAACTTCACCCATGGGCCCTCGACACCCCACCCTTAGCCCACCTCAATAAACATCATACATCATCGGTTCTCTATGATGGACAAGTTAATATGAAGTTGTGACTTGGAGTATTGATTCTTCAACCTTTCTAATGTATTCCCAGAAAAAATGGTGGTGGCCTTTTTCTCCAGCACAGCTTTTTCTTTAGGGCATCCTTTATTGTAGTAAAAAGAAAGTTTTTTTAGGGTTTTAGTAGTTTTTAGGGCAGGGGTGGGGAACCTTTTTTCTGCCAAGGGCCATTTGGATATTTATAACATCATTCGCGGGACATACAAAATTATCAATTTAAAAATTAGCCTGCTATATTTGGTCAAGCATTTAATTAACTCACCCCTAATGTGATGGCTGGAACTGCTTCTCTTTGGTGAGGCGTGTGATGTTAGCTGGTATTGATGATGTTGCTACTCGCAACTGCGTAGGGCTGGGCGATATGGCCAAAAACATTATCACGATAAAAATTATCACATTATCACGCCCAGCTCTACACCTGCGGTTGCCTTGGCAGGGCCAGACCAAATGATTTTGTGGGCCTTATACGGCCCGTGGGCCAGATGTTCCCCACACCTGTTTTAGGGGCACAAGAGACCCATCTGGACAAGGAATCTAACTGGAGGTCACCTATCAATCATCCAATGATTGACAAACTGATGAGGAACATTTGGGTTGGGATAGACCACTACACCTGATGAATTTACAGCTAATTACCATCCCAAGATTACTGGACTGACAAGATATAGCAAAAATTTGTTACTTGCTTATTCTGAGCTCTCTCGCTCAATTGGGGCCTAGCAACCTGACAAGCACCAGACAGAAAGAGAATGAGATCTTACATTAACAACATTCATCCCAAGAGTTCCTCTGTGACTGGCAAACCAATTGTACTTTAATCTGATCAGTGAAATCAATACAGCTGGACATTAGTCAACAACTCTGTATGAAGGGTGCCAGTATCAGAGTAGCAGTTACACCACAGGGCAAACCGACTTTCTCATTAAATGTTTCTCTTTAAATAAAGATGCTTGGGTTCAGCTTTTTCTCTGAAAAGGGCTGATTACTGCATTCCTTTTCATGTAAGATTGTGAAGATTATTTCCTTTCAATACACAATGTAGTCATCACCAATGTTATGATCCAAGCTGACACAAGCACACAGCCAGCTAGAGAGACATCTGGGAGGCGATTTCTTAAGTAGACATGTTTGGGGTACATCATTATTTTTGTAGGTTTGTAGAATCTGGTGATGATAGACAGGAATGACAACATAGTTGCCATACAGTGTCTACTAGAGGACATACGTGAACAGAAACAAAATACTGTAGGTCACCAGGCCTTCAGTGACATGTGCCTTTGTGCCTTATATCCTGGGAGGAAGTACATGTATAGTTTCCCAAATCAATCACATATCAATCACAGGGTGACAAGAGACGTTTAGAGTAACCCAAACCTGGTATTTTACCATTTTATAGGGTGATGTATAGGGAGTCACGGGCGTAGAGCATTGCAATGGCTTTGAAATTGTTGTTTTGGGTAAGGACCAGGCAATTCATGTGCAGGGACTGTGAGGGTCTGACTGAAGTTATACTTGGTCAACAAAGTGAGAGGCTAGTGAGGGAATAGTGGAACTCTTCACAGATTTACTTTGGAAAAAGAAAATAGAAAGGCTGGGTTGGTCTTTTATTTAAATCAATGACAGGTCTGGGGAAATGGTGAGAGAGGGCTATACTATCATCATTGATCTGTACTTGCTTACTTGGTACATGGCAGTAATTGCCAATAAAAGGTAATCTTTAAGGGCACAGTGAGCAAACAAGTTACAAACTCCAGAGCTTGGGCACAGCCAGAGTTAATATGGTGCTTCATACAGTATCTCATTAAGGCATTAGGGCACAGCCAGCAAGTTGCTCACTCAAGGGGAGCACATCTGGAGTGGTATGCAGAGGTAAGGTGGAGGCTGTGCATTACTGAACCTCAAGCAGAACTGACAAAGACTGGGAAAATCCAGCTATATTATGAGGAAGGGACTAATAATTGAAACCTCTTTATGCTGTCCTTCATTTGTTTGCTATGTGCTAGTGTAAGCAATGATTTTGCAGTGTGCTCTGCTTTTACAAGTAGGCAAAGTGGTGATTTTGCTTGTCTCCATTACTGTAAGTAGCATGCAGCAGTTCACAAGCCTCAGAGATCAGGGTAGGGGGCACATGTGTGTGTTTTACAACCTGATTGGAAGTTCCAATTCTAGCACTAGCCTAGGTGTGTAAACAGAGTGCAGGGTCTCTAGTCATAGATAACTCTGTTGTTTTAATCAGAACATTTTCTGGTCCCTGTCAGCAAAATCCAGCTTTGACCACAGAGAAAACTATGTGTTTGGACACTGTTTGCTAAGAATTGAGAATTCACAAACAAAGTATGATGTGATGAAACTTCCACACATCAATTTAAATGATCTGTATATCTTTATAATAGAACAATTACTATATTTGTAGCATATCTCCTGAAAGGTGTGATAAAAATATAGTAGTTTCCACAGTGAAATCCGTCAACCTCAAACAGAGATGATAGAAAGGTACAGATGCAGCCATTCAAGGTGAGCTGTACAGACACGTACCGGAGGTAATTGGCTACGGTGTCGCGCATTGTGACGCACGATGACGCACGGTACCGTGGTACGTGATTGGTTGACCGACAGGGGCACTCGTGGTCCGTTGGTCTGTCGTAGAAAGATTTACAGTAAACGTCTTTACTGTGCTCGTTGTAGTATTGAATATTTATATGGAATTTTACCACTGAAGGGAAATCTTAGTAGCTGAGCATAAAAAGAATAGGAGCATACTGTAACACGTGTGAAGGCCATAAACGATATTAATTTTGGAACTTAAACATACAGTATATGGCTGGTCTTGGTACTTTAAAGAAAAAATACACACCAGTATTCCATTTCTCCCTAAACATTTTAAGCATCGAAGTCTTTAACTAACGAGATACCGGAGTCAACAAGCATTGATTAAATAAAACCTCACTCGCACCAAACAAATTTATATTTCTAAATATCACAACATGATCGAATTTAAGTCATTTTAATAACAATGAATTGTCACCTAGGCGTTACAATATAAACATTTATATTGATTTTAATCGCGTTTTGATTTAAATCGCAAACGCGGGTTTAAATATATGTGTTTTTTGATTCACAATCAGACAAATGCAACATAAATTGATATCTTTGTTCATGCACAAACAGTGGCATGTTACATTATAAATTTGGGTGTCTCCTCTTGCCAGAAAGCTCTAAATTGCATTTTGAGTGCAGTTTTTTACTTTTTCTAAATTGCAACCCATAAATAAAGCTGATACAGTTTAGACTTATTTTAAACTGTATTACAGCAGCACAATGGACAATGCAACGTAAATTGCAAAAATGCACTTGGAATCTGTCCAAGCTCTACTTGTCAGGCATTTTCTTTTACTGCAACGGACAAAAAAACTCCCTTGCTTTTAACAAAGCATTTCATAATTTCTAACTACGAAAATTATTTAAACTGCGACACTTATCATTCATTCCATTCCATTCCATTATCAGTCTTCCATTTCTCCCTAAACATTTTAAGCATGAAAATTTTATGAAACGGTACCCAAATATGCGATTGCTGTGTGGAATGAATTTTAATTTTAAAAAATTATTTAACACGAAAATTAAGCTGTTTACATCTTCCACCTGAGAACAGTCACCCGTTGCTACCCAACGCAGAAACACAGCCACTAACTAGCAAAGAGAGGACATTAGCTAGCCAATATGATAAAGAAATAAATGATTATTTTATTTCTTTTGCACATTTATTTGAACATTCCCATCGATTGTACAAGCACTTGGAAACTGTCCAATCCCTAGTTCATCAGGCATTTTCTTTTACGCTGCGGGCATTCTCCTGGTCTGGCGCCGATCTGTGTCTTCTAGGATATAATGCCAACGAAATCTTGTTTTTATGTCCACTATAACAGACGAATCTCCTTTGCTTTAAACCGAGCGTCTAACCCCTCTGATTGGAGAAAAAAGACGTGCTGGTTTGCTATACATACTGTACCAGGAAGATGATTTCTTTCTATTCGAAATGTGTATTTTAAAAGTTTAAGAAGTAAAAACCTTACAGCGTACACAGATTTCTAAACTGATCAGGATCGTTATCTTTGTCTTATCCATAATAATGTTCACCGCTCTGTCCAGCAAATTAATAATAAACTTTATTTTACACAGCGTTTTAATAAGTAAGTAAGTAAGATTGCTCATAAACCTAATCGCTTTTTCTACATAAACACAGCGTGATTGCTCTCTGAAAATGCTTTTTCTTTTTATTTAGGCTCAGATTTCAACTATAGATCGTATTATTATAAACTTTCTTGGAAAAATGTCTTTTATGTAAACCATGTTTGCTATTAATTCATTTAGGGCTAGAATATGTTCATTGTCTTCCAATCGAGTCGAGTTGACATTAGAAGCTTGCCACGCCCGGACTGTTACACCACCACATTAGCATGTTAAAGCGATTTCATTGAGGAGCCTAGCTTTCTTAACTAGTAAGTACTGTACTTCCTTTCTTTGAAAATAGCTGTGAAACCGGTTTAATTCATCACAGCCAGCACTCCTGCAGAGAGGGGGGTTGTACTTGTTAATGTCTTAGCACAAAGCAGAAACTTCTTGTATTTTCCGATGACATATAAGTGGAAAGATTACAGATTTTAATCGTCTTTTTTCTGAACCACGGAAAATCTGATCATGTTTCTCTATAACAATAATAAAAAACTTTATTTTACATATCACCTTTAAAAGTGGCATCTCAAAACAATACAGTAGATGTAAACCACAGATTACAAAGTAAATACCCAGACAAACGCAAACGCGTTTTTAATAAAATGCTTTTATTCATTCAGCAGAGAGAGAGCGTAAAACCTGGGCGTAACAGCTGTACCTTTTTCTGATCACTCGCTCTCTGGATAAACGTCTCGCCTGTCCTGTTCTTTGTTTTCCTAATTTGCCTATTATGCCTGCTGCGATCCACTCCTACCCTCACACCTAAAGAAGACTATTTTAAATTTCTTTGCGCGGTCCATTGTGCAATTAACCCTTGTATGTGCTGTCCTTAAGGTAAGGTCCTTAAGAGCAGGACAGGAGTGAAAGTGGTCAGGGCGGGGTTTAGGAAGGCGTACAGTCTGGGCAGGTATAGATTACACTTTTCTAAAACGTATTTGAAAAATAAAAACGATTACAATCTAATCCTTCCACGTTTGATCCCAAAATCCCAAGAAAAATAAATCTAAACGGGTAGAAAGCTATGCTGAAAGTTTATTAAGATACTTAGAAGACAAAGATACTGTATCAATTTATGTCGCATTAGTCTGATTATGATAAAAAAAACACAATTAAACACGCGTTTGCGATTTAAATCAAAACACGATTTAAATCAATATAAATGTTTATATTGTAACGCATACTGTCCAGCCTCCATTTCTCTATAAAAATGTACTCTATTACAAATTTACAATTTGTTGATAATAGAAATGTTAGGTTCTCTAAAGCTTTGTGAAAGCTGCCCACCCAGGCAGCAAAAGATCAGCTGCACTGGTAAGATGTGACACCGAAGATATGATTAATAACCTTTCAAATCTGAAGGGAGATCTGAAGGGATCCCCCCCCACACACACACACATAATAGAAGCAGGAAGCAGAAGCAGGGACCGTTGTCAGAAGGGAAGAAGGTGACTATTCGCTGTTATCAAAAATGACTTAGAATCGATCATGTTGTGATATTTTGAAATATAAAAGTCAATTGATTGTCCATAATATTGCTATTCTATTTTTTCGAAGAAATGTTTGTTAAAAGAAAAGTCCAGCACCAGCTGGATTTGAACACACAACCCGTGAGTTGGTAATCGGGCACGTAGACTACTACTACAGTGGGCTACAAGGGAAGTCACATGAAGAGAGAGGCGAAACAGCCCTACACAGCCCTGTCGCAGTACACGAATATCATCATATCGTTATTAATTTCTTTAGATACGCGATTCAATATTATATTAGCAGAAAAGCTTAAAACTACCACTTTTTCACACGCTATTTCACATGTTAGTTAAATACTTCGATGCTTAAAATGTTTAGGGAGAAATGGAATACTGGTGTGTATTTTTCCTTTAAAGTACCGATTCCTGGAATCTGACTAGCTGACACCCTTCTGAAGTGGTTCCATAATATCTGGTATACGGAAAAGAAAGCGTTGATAAAAAAGCCTGGATTCTCATGTATCTCATACAAGTATCTTTTAATACAGTCTTTGCTGTGCTCTTGAGGATCCTTGTGATATTTTGAGCTCTAGTTGAATGATAAGTGTCGCATTTTAAATCATTTTCGTAGTTAGAAATTACGAAACGCCCTGTTAAAAGCAAGGGAGTTTTTATGCCCGTTGAAGTAAAAGAAAATGCCTGACAAAGTAGGGCTTGGACAGATTCCAAGTGCTTGTACAAATGTCCTAAAGAAATTATACTTTGAGTATACAGCTTGTCCAAAGTCATTCATTATTAATACTATTAGTAATATCTTCGGTAAAGGCTTTGATGCATAAATATTTCTGATAAAGGTAGGTTGTGTACTTTTGTCCAACTGAGCAATCTTGCTTTAATAAAATATACCAACATTTTAATGACTGATGATTAACATGCTGTAATACACAGTTCAAATTTAAAAGCTCAAATGCTGTACATGAGAGGTTAAGCTCCCCCTGGCGGTTTTACAAGGTGATGCCGGATACTTTCCGGCATGACGTCAAATGACGCGATTAACCGCGTGATACTGCGTGATACAGCGACACGGCCACCGGGGTATGCCGCGAAATACCCCACCCATTTTGAATGCCTGCATCTGTATGTAATAGGAGAGTATGTTCTGTAAATACTCTTTAGAGTCATCTTTCTCCACACCTTTAAGAAGGCCAACTAGTCAGATGTTGTAGAAATATGTCTTGTATCATTTGTCAACCACCTGTAGACTGCAGTTAATGTTTTTTCACCTTACACATTTCTGGTTTGGTAGAAACATAATAAAACATAATCCAAAGTTTTATTTTTATGGTTAATGTGAAATGGATACATTTTGATTAATTGCATATATTTTCATATACTTGAAATATGAATTTCAATGATATGAAATATTTCATATATTTCAATGAATATGAAATATGAAATATGAATCTAAAATCACAATTTATTTGTGATTTTAGAAGTTTGAAGTGAAAGTAACTGTTGAAATAGATTTTAATTTCTGCATCTCAGGCACATCCACACCTTAAGCAAACAGTTCCTATTTCAGACCACAGTGAGTTTTTCTGTGTCAGAAGTCTAAACTCACACTGTAGAACAATTATTGGAGGTTTTTTTAGGGACTAGGTCATAGTAAAGAGCTCACAAACTGAATGAACCCTACAGATGCAGCCATTCAAAATGCGCGGGCGATACCGCATTATTTTGCGGTACGCTGTACGCAGTCTACCGCAAGCTACCGGTAAATACCGCGAGTTACCGTAAATTCTCCTATAATACGACAAGCAAAATAATAGTATCCGGAATTTCCGCAAGGTGGAGCTAATAAAGCTCAACCTCTCATGTTTGAGCTGTGGCCATCAAAGTCTTTAACGAAGATATTACTAATAGTATTAATAATGAATGACCTTGGACAAGCTGTAAGTGTAAACTCAAAGTATTGCCCTGGTCAACATTCTTTTTTTCATTGACCATCTTTGTAAAAGTAACACCACAGCATTTCGCAATCACGCATTTGTTTCCAATCATGCAAAGAACAGTGATTCACCATGCCTTTCACATGCTCATAAAAGAGATTGATTTAGGAACATAAACATATTACCGTATGCAAACTGTACTGTATACAGTATGTATATGTATATTTAATGTCTTAACTGTGCCCGTTTAAGTATTGAATATTCATATCTAATTTTACCACTGAAGGGAAATCTTAGTAGCTGAGCATAAAAAAAATAGGAGCATACTGCAACGCGTGTGAAGGCCATAAACGATATTAATTTTGGAACATAAACATACAGTATATGGCTGGTCTCGGTACTTTAAAGAAAACATACACGAAACATGGTTTCATTATGACCAGAATCGGTCTTGAGATATTTTTAACTTGATTTACAGTATTTGAGAGGTATGTCTTAACACCGATACTACAGTGCTTAAGTACTGCTCACGTATATGTTTCTAGGTTTATATTATGCATTTCATAAGGTCAAATTACTTTTGAGCAACTAATAAGAAGCGCGAAACGGTATGCGTTTTAGTTTCGTTTCGTGCTGGGACCCGTGGATTGATTAGAGATATCAAGTACATACAAGTCATTTTTTAAATGTTGTAGTTCGTCTTGAAAAAATGTTACGAGTACATCATCTATCAACAATTACACAGGTTCTGTTTCCATATTGCGGATTTTGGTTACGTAATATTATTTTCTAGATTTCACGTTGTGAATATATGATTTGGGCAAACAGAGCCGCAAAGAAGTACATTATGGGTTGTTGTTTTTTTTATGCAGTTTTATCTAGAACAAGCGATGCTTAAACCTTTGTCTGATTCTTGTGAAACTATCCACACGACAGTTACAGTACCTAGGAGTTGACTTCAGTGATGTCACTGATGGGATGTTTCTAAAAATCCATCCTCTGTAAAACGTCTTCTCTAGTTGTCCTGCATATGTATTCGCTAATGAAGCTGTGTGTTCTGAGCCTGGATCTCTACATTTCTGTATGAACCAGCTTAGAGGGCTAAAGACAGCTTGTGTTTAAATTGAGTGTAAGGCAATTTATGCTTCTAAAGTCATGGTCAGCATTTATTATTGTACTGTGCTGTAAACTTGTTCTGTGCCAAGTCACATTATTTTATAGCGTTTTTATAGCGTTATCAAATCCGGTGGAGTTTCCTGACTCCCATGTCACATGGTCTGTGATTGAAACTTGTAAAACCGGTTTAATTCGTCACAGCCAGCACTCCGGTTGTAAAGTAGAAGCAGGCGAGATTTCCAGCGAAAAACACCTCCCCCTTCTTCAGGTGTGAGGGTCTTCTGCTCAGAATGAAATGCTAAAATGTAATGTAGGCTCTGAATGGGTTCAATTATGATTTGGGCTTGATTAAGGTCGCTGCCTTTCATCTAAAACCCTACTTGAATCCTTCTAAACTAAAAATCAGTGTTAGTGAGTTCTAAATAAAGAGGTATCCAGGTAACAGTGAAACGGGCGGACAGTCTGGGGAGATCGCCCGTTTTCCATGTAAATAGTTCCGTGGTTCCGCACCCCTTGGTGTTTCTCTTGCTCTCTCTCGGGTCACCTGATCATTAGCTCGAAAGATTTGAGTGCTTTGTGTATATTCTAATGGTAGTGAGGGCAGGGTGTGTGGGAACAGGTTTGGTTGAAATTGCATTGGAGATCTATGTTCTTCACACCTGAAACATTTTCTCTGAAAGCATTTTCTTCGCAGTTTAACCGATCTTGTTACAGCATGTTACAGTTTACTATTATTAACCATATTAATTTTAAGTGCTTGATGTAAAATCTTGTAAAAATATATTTTCATTGTTCAAATATACATTAAGTCTGACTATCATATAATAAGTTAAATACAAAACTAAAGAAAAAATAGGGTTAAATATAATTCAAAATATTTTGCTAACAATGTTAACTGTTTATGAATAATAAAATGTATTAACTAAGGAGTAGGATGGCACAGTTGTTAGTATGTTTTTTGTTTTGTTTCTTTTTCATAAATACAACAGTAGTACCTGATGTCTCAGTGGCTTTCAAAATTAAATTATGCATGCAAACCTGTGAACTAGAAAGATAACTAAGATATCCATCCATTATATTCCATAATATCCATGAAATATATGGCGCTGAAATATGTGTGACGCAGTGGTGGCCTGACACGGTGAGGTGCCCTGGCAGCTGTATGATGCAGTGGTGGCCTGGCACGGTGAGGTGCGCTTGCAGCTATGTGACGCAGTGGTGGCCTGGCACGGTGAGGTGCACTGGCAGCTGTGTGATGCAGTGGCGGTCGGGTATGTAGAGGTGCACTGGCAGCTGTGTGTTGTGACGCAGTGGTGGCCTGGCACGGTGAGGTGCGCTGGCAGCTGTGTGATGCAGTGGCGGTCGGGTATGTAGAGGTGCACTGGCAGCTGTGTGTTGTGACGCAGTGGTGGCCTGGCACGGTGAGGTGCGCTGGCAGCTGTGTGATGGAGTGGTGGCCTGGCACGGTGAGGTGCGCTGACAGCTGTGTGATTCAGTGGTGGCCGGGCACGGTGAGGTGCGCTGGCAGGTGGGTGATGCAGTGGTGGCCTGGCACCGTGAGGTGCGCTGGCAGCTGTGTGGTGTGACGCAGTGGTGGCCTGGCACGGTGAAGTGCGCTGGCAGCTGTGTGGTGTGACGCAGTGGTGGCCTGGCACGGTGAAGTGCGCTGGCAGCTGTGTGGTGTGACGCAGTGGTGGCCTGGCATGGTGAGGTGCGCTGGCAGCTGTGTGATGCAGTGGTGGCCTGGCACGGTGAGGTGCGCTGGCAGCTGGGTGATGCAGTGGTGGTCTGGCACGGTGAGGTGCGCTGGCAGCTGTGTGGTGTGACGCAGTGGTGGAAATGTTCACCATGTTTCACCATGCTGAAAATGTTTGTACCAGACTTTTTTGGGGCCTGTTTAATTGTGTCTGAAGTCTGATGTTGTAAATTTTATTGTTAAAAAGATCCATGAAAATGTCACTACTAAAGTTAGCTGGTACTGTTGGTATTGTAAGTGGCAAGTAGAGCTCATATTTTAGATTTTGTGTAGTTGCTAGCGTTGAACTGTGTGTTGGATGCACATGAATATATTCATTATATGCCAGCGCACCTCACCGTGCCAGGCCACCACTGCGTCACAACACACAGCTGCCAGTGCACCTCTACATACCCGACCACCACTGCATCACACAGCTGCCAGCGCACCTCACCGTGCCAGGCCACCACTGCGTCACATAGCTGCAAGCGCACCTCACCGTGCCAGGCCACCACTGCATCATACAGCTGCCAGGGCACCTCACCGTGTCAGGCCACCACTGCGTAACACCACATAGCTGCCAGCGCACCTCACCATGCCAGGCCATCACTGAGTCAGAGATTAAATAAAACCTCACTCGCACCAAACAAATTTATATTTCTAAATATCACAACATGATCGAATTTAAGTCATTTTAATAACAATGAATAGTCACCTAGGCGTTACAATATAAACATTTATATTGATTTAAATAACGTTTTGATTTAAATCGCAAATGCGGGTTTAAATATCTGTGTTTTTTGATTCACAATCAGACAAATGCAACATAAATTGATATCTTTGTCTTCTAAGTATCTTAATAAACTTTCAGCATAGCTTTCTCCCCGTTTAGATTTATTTTGGGATCAAACGTGGAAAGATTAGATTGTAATCGTTTTTATTTTTTAAATACATTTTAGAAAAGTGTAATCTATACTAAAAAGCTGTACACCACCTGCTATAAAGATACATATTGTAATACTTTCGGGTTCGGATAGGACAGACACAAGAACTCAGACTTGCGGAGTTAAAGCAAGTTAAAGCCTTGATTTTATATATCACCTTTAAAAGTGGCATCTCAAAGCAAAGTAAATACCCAACACTGATTGTACCCATCTGTCATGCTAATAAAGCAGCTTGAATTGAATTGAGAGAGGGGGGGGGGGGGGGGGGGGGTATATTTGCTTTGTGTATAAAGTACATTGTGAATGTTTTCACAGCCTTCACTTTGTCGTTTTTATGCCATTTTTTGACCACGCACGAATATTCCTATGTCCGTATCTTCGCAAGGGAATCAGTGCGAATTTTAATACTAATTAAATGACCGCGGGCACTTTCCACCCCCTCTACATTCTCAGAGTAGAACAGACTAACCTTCTAATGAAAGACGGTCCACCCCCCACGGACAGGAAAAGTGCCCACAGGCACTTAAACTTAATATGGTCAGTAACAGTAAACAGTAACATGGTCAGAAGGAGCACGTACAAACGTTTCCGAAATAACCACATGTAAGACTCTGATGCTTAAAATGTTTAGGGAGAAAGTGGAATACTGGTGTGTATTTTTTCTTTAAACTACCAATACCAGCCATATACAGTCTGTAACGTAGGGATTTCTATATGTCTTTATTTAGTGGTTACATTAGTGACAAAGGCTAAACTTTTAGCTTCAGTAACGTGTACATATCTCCCCTTTTTATAAAATGACATGGTTGAAAACTGTTCCAGAGCCACTGTTGTTTCATCAGTGAAAAGTACATCATGAAATGCCTCTCCCTGTTCAATCCACTGGAAAAAAGAAAAGGAGCATAAAGCTTCTGATGGTCATAAACGATATTCATTTAGGAGCAGCATCAGAGGTATGTTTTTAACTGCACTGCATTGGAGAGAATACCATAGTGTGTTTGTTTTTTTACTCCCTGGCGGAAACTGGCTTCCAGAAGAATCAGTATGGCTCAGAGATTAAATAAAACTTCACTCGCACCAAACAAATGTATATTTCTAAATATCACAACATGATCGAATTTAAGTCATTTTAATAACAATGAATAGTCACCTATGCGTTACAATATAAACATTTATATTGATTTAAATCGCGTTTAAATCACCTTTATTTAAAACCCATAAATAAAGCTGATACTGTTTAGACTTTTAATTATTTAAAACTGTATTAAAGCAGCACGATACACAATGCAACGTAAATTGCTATCTTTGTCTTCTGTGTAATAATGTTCACCTCTCTGTCCAGCAAATTTACAATAGTAATAATAATGAACTTTATTGTATATGGCGCCTTTAAAGGTGGCTCCTCAAAGCGCTTTACAGGTTAAGAACAATACTGTTAGGCTGGGAAAACGATTTTTTTTTAAGAAATACAAAATGAGATATAATGATATGTTCCGGCTTAGACATTAACGAAGATCATAACGCGTGTACTGTATACACTCCAAGTACAACCCCCCTCTCTGCAGGAGTGCCAGCTGTGACGAATTGAACCGGTTTCACAGGTATTTTCAAAGTAGGAGGCGAGATTTCCAGCGAAAGACGCCTCCCCCCCCCTCAAAAACCCAGTAAGTACAGTACTTACTAGTTAAAGGCTAGGCTCCTCAATAAAATCGCTTTAACATGCTAATGCGTTGGTGTAACAGTCCGGGCGTGGCAAGCTTCTAATTTCAACCCGACTACGGCGAAAGGAACCCTTCTTTCATTAGAAGACAATGAACATATTTTAGCCCTGAATGAATTAATAGCAAACATGGTTTACATAAAAGACATTTTTCCAAGAAAGTTTAGCCTTTGTCACTAATGAAACCACTAAATAAAGACATAAATATAAAAATCTTAAGATTTTTAAAATACATGACTTTGCTAAAATTTATTTGAAAAT
This sequence comes from Atractosteus spatula, assembly GCF_055471065.1. NCBI lineage: Eukaryota > Metazoa > Chordata > Actinopteri > Semionotiformes > Lepisosteidae > Atractosteus > Atractosteus spatula. Next base: position 22,322,532 of record NC_142713.1, on the reverse strand, counting down.
AAAAACAATTACAACCGCCAGGGGAGAGAGAGAACAGGGGAGGGATGTTGGTTTTGCATAAGGGGCGGGGCTATGGAAATTAGCTCTGTTTGGGAATGTGCAGTTACATGTTCTGGCTGTTTGTGAATTATCGTTGTTGAGTCTGGAGTGTTGAGGTATTGATTTTGTGTAATGCTTTATGTTGAAAATTGAGGTGGATTTTGTTTATGATAAACAGGATAAACTGGGATGGGAGGAAGGTTTGGTTTTGCATAAGGGTGGGATTATGATAATTGGAGGACTTTGCGAGAGTAAAATGGTTTGATATATTTGATTTTGTATTGTGGTTGTTATCTATGTTTTTGGTTGGTATTATGTTTATATGGTTGTTTTTGTTGGTTGGTTGTTATTATGGTTATTAATAATACGATCTATAGTTGAAATCTGAGCCTAAATAAAAAGAAAAAACAAGTGATTAGGTTTATGTGCAATCTAATTACTTATTCGTTTAAAACGCTATATAAAATAAAGTTTATTATTAATTTGCTGGACAGAGCGGTGAACATTATTATGCATAAGACAAAGATAACGATCCTGATCAGTTTAGAAATCTGTGAACGCTGTAAGGTTTTTACTTCTTAAACTTTTAAAATACACGTTTTGAATGGAAAGAAATCCTCTTCCTGAGTCAATGGGGGAGTGATGTCTGGTTATCATTTGGTAGTAATCATTCTGCGGGGGTTGCAATATTAAAGGGTACATTTAAAGGTAAAATTATTAGTAGTAGAGCTCATCATTTGGGCAGATGGATAATTATTGTAGTGGCTCTTAATGGGAAAATGTTTTTGCTGGGGAATATATATGCTTTTAATAACAAACAATATAGCAGAGACTTGTTTCTTGAAGTTGAAGAAGAAGTGAATAAGGTGAAGGACAAGTTCCAGGATATTGAAATTATATTAGGGGGTGATTTTAACACAGTCTTTGATGTTAAGTTGGATAGATACCCTGCACCTGCTAGATCTCCCCCTCCTGATATGGAGTTGCAAAGGTTATGTCAAGGCTTAGGAATTAGTGATATATGGAGATGTAAACATCCAGGACTAAAGGAGTTCACGTGGTGTAACAAGGACAGATCTAAACAATCAAGAATAGATTTTTGGTTAAGTTCAAATGCATTAGAAGGACAGATTAACAAGGTTTCTATTGAACCATCAGTACTATCTGACCATAAAGCAATTTATCTTTCTGTTAACTTGAGTAACAATGAGGTTTCTAAGGTCCCTAAGACTTATTGGAAACTAAATAATAGGATTTTGGAAAATGACAGCTTTAAAATGGAAATTAAGGAAATTATACAAACATATTGGAGGCGAGCTCAATTAACAAATTCATATAGCCAAAACTGGGAATTTATGAAGTATAAGATAAGATTAATTACTATGAAAAGAAGTAAAGAAGCTGCACGCTCTAATAAAATAAAGGAAGAGGAAGTTATTAAGGCAATTTGTGATCTTACTGATGACAGCAATACTAATCAAACAGATGCTTGTAAATTAATTGGACTGCAAGCTGAACTGGACGAATTATACATGGAAAAAGCAAAAGGAGCTTTTGTTAGATCCAGGAGACGATGGTTGGAGGAAGGCGAAAAAACTCAAAATACTTCTATAATTTGGAAAAAAAGAATGGACATTATACATCTCTTAGTAAACTTAACATAGATGGCTGTGAAACTCAAAATCCAGTAGAAATTTCAAGATACGTATCAGATTTTTATGGTAAGTTATATACTAGTAAGGCATGTTCTACAGATAAAATGTGTGATTTTCTGAACTCATTAAAAGAAGACTTTAAAACTATAGACGAAGGGTTTAAAGCCATCTGTGATAAAGAGATATCCACTTTTGAAATTAAGAAAGTTATTAATAAGCTCAAGGTTAACAAATCTCCTGGTAATGATGGCCTTACCACTGAATTTTATAAAACCTTTTGAGATGATTTGGCTGAATTTCTTCTTCTGGTGTTTAAGGAGTCAATTGAAAAGGGAGTTTTACCAACCTCGATGACTCAGGGCTTAATAACCATAATTCCAAAACCAGATAAAGATCATTTGTTGATAGATAATTGGCGGCCTATCACTTTGATTAATAATGATGGAAAGATTCTTGCTTCTATTTTTGCAGAGAGACTGAAAACAGGCCTTGACTCAATTATTGATGAGTCACAATCAGGTTTCATGAAAGGAAGACATATATGTAATAATATTCGATTGGTGTTGGACCTTGTAGACTATGGTGAACTTATTAGTCAGGATAGCTTTATTCTATTTGTGGACTTTTATAAGGCTTTTGACACAATTGAACATTCTTTTATTTTTGAAACTCTCAATTTTTTTGGCTTTGGTGAGTATTTTCAAAAGGCAATTAGAACCTTGTACAATCAAGGTAACAGCTCTGTTAAATTGGCTCATGGAACTTCTCATAGATTTAGGATTGGTAGGGGAATTCGACAAGGATGTCCCATAAGCCCATTCTTATTCCTGCTGGTCACACAAGTTATGGCTATTCATATAAAAAAAGATGTGTTTCAGGGTATTCAAATACAGGATAGAGAGATTAAGTGTTCCCAATTAGCTGATGACACAACACTATTTTTAAGAAACCATGCAGAGATTGAGAAGGCAATTAAATGTATAAATGTTTTTTCCTCTGTTTCTGGTCTTTCTCTTAATTTAAAAAAAATGTGAACTGATGGCTCTTGGGAACTGTGATGTTTCATCTATATGTAATATTCCTGTAAAAGATGTAGTTAAATATCTAGGTATTAAGATTTCCAAAAATCCAAAAATTAGAAATGATCTAAACTTTTCTCCAATTATGCATTCATTTGAAAAAAAACTTGACTTATGGTTGTTAAGAGACCTTTCTTTAAATGGTCGAATACTTTTGTCTAAATCTGAGGGTTTATCTAGATTAGTTTATGCTTCACTGGTTCTGGATGTACCACCTGCAACTATTAGGAAAATTGACTCCAAACTTTTCAAATTTATCTGGAGGAATAAACCCCATTATCTCAAAAGAGAAATTATTTGTCGTCCACAGGCAGAAGGGGGCTTAAATGCTTTAGACTTTAGGACATCTAATGCTATTTTTAAGATTAAATGGATACAAAACTATTTAAAAAATAAGCAAAGTGTATGGCATATAATCCCCAATATGATATTTCAAGAAGTAGGAGGTCTAGAGTTTTTACTAAAATGTAACTTTGACATTGGAAAAATCCCCTTGAAACTTGCCAGTTTTCATAAACAAGTACTTCTGACATGGTCACTTATGTATAAACATAACTTTTCCCCACATAGATTTACTATCTGGAACAACAAATATATCAAAATTAGAAATAAAACCTTATTTTTTGAAAACTGGGTCAAGAATGATATAATTTGGATTAAACAATTAATCAAGGCTGATGATGAAATATATAGTTACACCGAGTTTGTTAATAGATACAATATTTCTATTACTTTGGATCAGTATTTTGCTGTAATTAATGCGATTCCTGGGGAAATATTAACTCTTTTAAGGAGTTGTAATTGTAGTCCTTTAGAAACATTGGAAGAATTTACAGCTCATATTAAACTACAAGGAAAGGATATTGTGAGTTGTGGATGTAATAACCAATTTTTGAGATCCTTGTTAAAAAATGATAATTTACTTGCGACTACAATATATTGGAATTCCGCATTTGGAAAGCGCATTGATTGGAGAAAGATTTGGATGATGCCCAATAAATATTGTATAACCAATAAAATTAAGGAGGTTTCATATAAAATAATTCATCGAATTTACCCAGTTAAAACTCTTGTTACCCAACGATTTAAAATTAATATAGATGACAAATGTGTTTTTTGTGACAATAGCCCTGAAACTATTCAACATTTGTTTTGGTTATGTCCCAGGGTAAAAATGTTCTGGACTAAGTTGCAGAATTATATAAAAGAAGAGACGAATATTGATATTTGTTTTGTTGAAAAAGATATTATGTTAAGTTTCAGCCCCAGTGAAAACAATATAAAAATTTCTTTTGTAATAAATGTAATTATTATATTGGCTCGTTATCATATTCATAAAATGAAGTGGTCTGGGAGGTACCCTGTGTTTGAGCATTTTGAAATGGAAGTAAAGGGGTATTTGCAGACTATTTCGAAATGCAAAAATATGAAAGCGGTGAGGACATTATTTTTATTTAATTTGTTTAATCTTTTTTCATAACTTGAATTGATGTAGTAGTATGTACCCTGACGATATTTTTGTTTGGAATTGTTATATGTACTCTTGTTTGTATTGTAATGTTTGTTCTTTTGTTAAGCATAAATAAAAATTAAAAAAAAAAGAAATCCTCTTCCTGGTACAGTATGTATAGCAAACCAGCACGTCTTTTTTCTCCAATCAGAGGGGTGTCAGATGGTGTCAGCCAATCACCATTCTGAAGCCCTACCATAATCTCTGGTATGGGGAGACCCCAGAAGTCTGTCCCATAGTTTAGACAGATGATAGATACTTTTATTGATCCCGTGAGGGAAATAAAGTAAATCATTTTCATTTTAGGAAATTATTAAACGCTCGGTTAAAAGCAAAGGAGATTGTCTGTTATAGTGGACATAAAAACAAGAGTTCGCTGGCATTATATCCTGGAAGACACAGACCGGCGCCAGACCGGTAAAATGCCCGATGAACTAGGGATTGGACAGTTTCCAAGTGCTTGTACAATCGATGGAAATGTTCAAATAAATGTGCAAAAGAAATAAACAAAATAATCATTTATTTCCTTATCATATTGGGTAGCTAATGTCCTCTTTTTGCTAGTTAGTGGCTGTGTTTCTGCATTGGGTAGCAACGGGTGACTGTTCTCAGGCGGAAGATGTAAACAGCTTAATGTTCGTGTTAAATATTTTTTTTAAATTAAAATTCATTCTATACAGCAATCGCATATTTGGGTTCCGTTTCATAAAACTTTCATGCTTAAAATGTTTAGGGAGAAATGGAAGACTGGTGTGTATTTTTTCTTTAAACTACCAAGACCAGCCATACACAGTACAGTTTACATACATACAGTAATGTTTATGTTCCTAAATTAATATCATTTATGACCTTCAGATGCGTTATGCTCCTCTTCTTTTTATGCTCCAGCCAATCACTTACCGCGGTGCCCTCCGGTGCCCTGCGGTGGCTTGTGGGTAAGTTACTGTACCGCGGGTTTTTACCGCGCATTTTGAATGGCTGCATCTGTATTACATATACATATCCAAAAACTGAACTATACACACACAATTCAGACTTAATATTTTGTATATACAGTACATTTTTCTCTTCTTACTGTACAGTATATGTTCAAATATGTTAGTTATGTCTTTGTCTTCCAATATTTCCCTTTTTTTAATTTGTACTATTGCAATAAATAATAAATTATTCATACTGGGGTTACAACTTCAGTTGAATAAAAAATGGAAATCAAAAAGATTCTTTGTTGCTGGTTAAAATGACTGCCTAAGACCTTTAAAATCCATACAACGTTCCTACAATTGGATGCAATTTCCTCTACTTGCAGTGAAATTCCATTGTTATCTAAACTCATGCTGTGAAAATGACATCATAAACGGTCCAATAAACATAGATAAGTGGAACAGAAGCACAAGGATTAATTAAAGGTGTGCTGATAATAATGACCCTTATCAAAACAGAGAAACTTGAAAATCATTTTGTCAGAGATTTCAAAGCAACTCTAGCAGTCAATGTTGTCCATTAACTTTTGTTGTGGCCCAGTTTGCATCCCACATGCCTTGAATAGTCAATCAATAAAGCCATTTGCTGCTGATAAGAGACAGGCTTTCTAGGGAAGGCAAAAAGTCACATGGATGCGATCAATAGAAGAGATCACAGTGTTTGAATCTGTGGAAAATAAACTGCTCCATGAGCTGGAAAAAAGCACATTAAAGAGTAAACCTATGCATGTAATTTGACTGCCTTCTGATAAGAAGAAAAACATCCCTGGAGCACAGTGAAAAATACAGGGTCAACAAAAGACATTTTTTTAATAATCTGTATAGACTGTATTCCATAATTACAGACATAGGTTTATTTTAATGCTAAGTATGTATATATATTACAAAAGTATTCAAACTCTTGAGCATTAAATCTTGCAGTAATGATACTTTGATGTAAAATTGATGTTTGTTATGCAACCTACCTGACTCGTTCAAACCAAAAAAAAAAGACAAAAGTAAAACGATAATATTAAAGAAAAATGGAAAAGATACAATCACATTGAAATTTATGGCAAACCTAAATTAATTTAAGTGCTCGAAATGATCTTAAGGAAGCACCCAATAAGTTGGGTGTCATCAGTTATCAATGTTTACATTAATATTCACCCCCTTTGCTCAGGCAAACCTCAGCTAGTTTCGCATAATTAATTGAATGGTCTCTATGTACAAAGTGGTTCACATGATTTAATAATAAATACATCTATCTCTTTAAAGGTCTCTCTGTCAGGTAGTACAATTCAAGCAAGTATTCAAACATGAAGACCAAGAAACTTTAAAAAAAACGCAGGGGTAAAGCTGTTGAAAGGCATGCACCAGGAGAAGGGTAAAAATATTGAAATTACTCTTAATATCTCTTTATAACATGGTGATGTTGAATATAAAAAAAGAAACACTGTCCTGTTACACCATGAAAAACCAGGTGGACAGGTTTTACAGATGTCTGCTCTTTATTTATTGTGCATAACTCGTGGCACTTGTGGCAAAAACCCACCAAAGCACCAAAGTGCAGTAAAGTGGTAACACCAAACCAAAAGTGCATCAGTGTCATAAACCCAAACGGACGCTGTGTGTGACATAACACTGACCAAGAAAGAAACTGGTTGGTGATGGCACTAACAGGCCAGAATCAGCTTTGAAGCTGATACAGAGTTCAGTGGTTGAAACAGGAGAATATGCCTATGGATCAACAGTACAGTATGTCAGTCAAGGTACAAGGGAGGCTTGTATGAAAGTGAGAAAAGAAAAAAAAAACATCTAAAAAACTCCTAGGGGTTTGCAGCTAAGTGATACTCCAAGAGTGGTAAAAAGTTTTTCTGGTGATACAAAATTATAAATTTTCAGTCTAAATGCACAAACACAACATACTGTACTGTGTCAGTCAGTCAACACCATCCATACTGTCAAGTGATGTTTGCAGCATTATGTAGTATGCTTTTGTAGGTTTTGTAGGTATGGTTTTCATAAGCAAGGACTATGAAGTTTGTCAAGCTATGATGGAGAAAAACACAGGCGAATCTTGAAGAAAAAAAAACCTGCTTCTGTCGCTTTTGATGCAATCAAAATGTTTTTTTCTATTTAGTTTCGCCAGACATTTACTGTAATTTATTGTGACAGGCAGTCAATTTGAGCACGCAAGTGCAGCATGCCCAGAAGCTCTGGAGAGGGGCTTCAGAGAGCACAAGAGTTCCTCAACCAGCTTAAGAATTAGATCGTTGACTGTGAGAGCCATGGAGTTACTAGTAGAGGACCAGTTATTCTATTAAGACAAGTCAGCCAGTGGTGACTCTTCTTAGCAGCTGAACATACTTCCTTTTTCTTTATGTTCGATTCACATTTTGAATTGCTTGTTTACCTTGGAGTTTCCAAATTATTTTTGGCTTACAAAATAAAGAGTGCTACTTTGACTCTCCTCAACTCATGAGCAGTTCTGTGCCAATACTGTTACACTTACAGTATCTTAAACTTAGAAGTCTTCAGTTTGAGCATTCACATTGAATAAAATATGCTAAGGAAGAATACAAATTATTTTGCAAGGCACCATATGGATCTGTATGTGTGTATGCATATACAGTGGTGTGAAAAAGTGTTTGCCCCCTTCCTGATTTCTTATTTTTTTGCATGTTTGTCACACTGAAATCTTTCAGATCATCAAACAAATTGAAATATTAGACAAAGATAACACAAGTAAACACAAAATGCAGTTTTTAAATGAAGGTTTTTATTGTTAAGGGAAAAAAAATCCAAACCTACATGGCCCTGTGTGAAAAAGTGATTGCCCCCCCTGTTAAAACATAAATCAACTGTGGTTTATCACATCTTTGGAAAGCTGAGTTCAATTTCTCTAGCCATGCCCAGGCCTGATTACTGCCACACTTGTTCTCAATCAAGAAATCACTTAAATAGGATCTGCCTGACAAAGTGAAGTAGACCAAAAGATCCTAGATAGAAGCTAGACATCATGCTGCGATCCAAAGAAATTCAGGAACAAATGAGAAACAGAGTAATTGAGATTTATCAGTCTAGAAAAGGTTATAAAGCCATTTCTAAAGCTTTGGTACTCCAGCGAACCACAGTGAGAGCCATTATCCACAAATGGCGAAAACATGAAACAGTGGTGAACCTTCCCTGGAGTGGCCGGCCGACCAAAATTACCCCAAGAGCGCAGCAACGACTCATCCAGGCTTCACTTGCCTCAGTTAAGGTCAGTGTTCATGACTCCACCATAAGAAAGAGACTGGGCAAAAATGGCCTGCATGCCAGAGTTCCAAGACGAAAACCACTGCTGAGCAAAAAGAACATAAAGGCTCATCTCAGTTTTGCCAGAAAACATCTTGATGATCCCCAAGACTTTTGCGAAAATACTCTGTGGACTGACAAGACAAAAGTTGAACTTTTTGGAAGGTGTGTGTCCCATTACATCTGGCATAAAAGTAACACAGCATTTCAGAAAAGGAACATCATACCAACAGTAAAATATGGTGGTGGTAGTGTGATGGTCTGGGGCTGTTTTGCTGCTTCAGGACCTGGAAGACTTGCTGTGGTAAATGGAACCATGTATTCTGCTGTCTACCAAAAAATTCTGAAGGAGAATGTCCGGCCATCTGTTCATGACCTTAAGCTGAAGCGCACTTGGGTTCTGCAGCAGGACAATGATCCAAAACACACCAGCAAGTCCACCTCTGAATGGCTTAAGAAAAACAAAATGAAGACTTTGGAGTGGCCTAGTCAAAGTCCTGACCTGAATCCGATTGAGATGTTGTGGCATGACCTTAAAAAAGCGGTTAAGGCTCGAAAACCCTCCAATGTGGCTGAATTACAACAATTCTGCAAAGATGAGTGGGCCAAAATTCCTCCACAGCGCTGTAAAAGACTCAGTGCCAGTTATCGCAAAAGCTTGATTGCAGTTGTTGCTGTTAAGGGTGTTATTATTAGGTTTAGGGGGCAATCACTTTTTCACACAGGGCCATGTAGGTTTGGATTTTTTTTTCCCTTAATAATAAAAACCTTCATTTAAAAACTGCATTTTGTGTTTACTTGTGTTATCTTTGTCTAATATTTCAATTTGTTTGATGATCTGAAAGATTTCAGTGTGACAAACATGCAAAAAAATAAGAAATCAGGAAGGGGGCAAACACTTTTTCACACCACTGTATATGACTACATAATCTTATGCATTGATTTTTTGATGATAGTGTTACAACTATAGGGACTTGAAGTATCTTTTAGAAAGTAGATGCAAGGGGTAGCACTTGGCTAGTGTCAACATTGCGCATTCTCAGGAGCTTCAAAGCAAGATATTTGCTGAGATGTAAAGGTGCGAGGTTTCTGTGATCAAAGATATCATAAAATTGACCTTTGTTAATTAAGTTCTTGGTAAATGATTGAGACCGTCATCAATGGTCTTGGAACACAGCATAAAACAGGCAGGTCACATTCTGTTTAGTTTAGAAGGCAGCTTTCTATCCTTTTGGTCTTTGTAGGCATTACATAAAATACTTGATAGCAGTCTGGGGTTTTTCTGTGTGGCCAAGACATAGGCCTCTGGGATGTCTTGTAAATAAATGTTTACATAGTGTAGCTTGTGTACTGTACGTTTATGTTAGGTGATGGTTAGTGTACGTATTGTCATTGTTAATACATATTTGTTTACCCAGAGTGTCTGAATTGTTATTCTTTTTACCAAAGCTGTGCTACAGAACAAAGATCTCAGGTACTGTACCTCTAATTATCCACTTACTCAGGTACATGTATGTTCTTGGCAAAATCTTTACAAGTTAGGGCTTATGATTATGTAATCTACTTAATCTGCTTGGCCTATTTCTGATTTAAACTATTTTTGTAACCCCCTATTTGTAGCACTAGAGAGGAATGTTACATTAGTGGATAAGCACTGATCTGAAGAGAGAGGTAGGATAATAAATAAGAATATATTTAAGAGTATGCTTTAGACCAGTGGTTCTCTAACTTTTTGGACCAAGTGCCACCCCTGATCAAACCAAAGCATCCAAGTACTACCTAAAAGTCATCTTCTCATGGGAACCCCAGAAATTCTCAATGACCAACATGAATGCGCATGTGTGCACACATTCACATACACATATAATAAATATTATAATAATTTTAGCGGAAAGGCTTATTAAAAATACAGGAATTAAGTTTGCTGCTCCCTCGCCAGTCCCTCTCTCCCTCATCTCAGTGGTGCTGGATACAGAGAGACCATTCCATTTGGTTCACATTTAAGGTGTTTTTCTAGCTGATAGAGTTTCCTGATAAGGAACAGCTCCCAAGGCTGAGATTCACCAGACACCCTAATAAATGGTCATCTCTGGCACCTTACTGTCTGCGAGATTCCATGGGAGAGTCTCATCCTAAGGTTTACAACCCTAAGGTTAGAGTGCATGGTTACTCATCCTTCACCTCAATCAGCCAATCAGGAACTGGAAGGGCAGGGTAACACCACGTGGGTCTCGAATGCCCGCGGAACATTCAACCAATGAATGACCATAGTTCTTCCAGATAAAACAGGCAGCACAGGGTCCAGAAAGGGGCTCCTCCAGGACATTCTCAGACTCATCTCGTATAGTCACGTGATGGCCAGTGTGTCCGAGTGCCAGGACTTTACTTAAGTCTAAGAGTCGAGACCGGAGGTCGCCCGCATGTAACCAAAGGATCCGCCCGAGGTTAGCCCAGAAGCAAGCCTCGTGAACTGCCGGTACCCCACTGCGAACGCTCGTTTGATCAACGAGTGAACTACGGTCAGAACTGTGGACAGCTGAATCTCAGGATTCAGGATTAGCGCTACATTGGGAACGAACCGGTTTTCTTCCCGTCTAAAGAGTGTGACTTGCTTGGACCTGCAGTCACTTTCCATGTGCACAATCTCTGCTAGTTAAGCCAGGATCAACTAGCCGGTCTTCAGAGAGCCCACTGCCAACGTGTCGCAGCAGGAATCTCTCCCTCCTTCTCCCACACCTCACGCCGAACCAGGACTGCCTGGCACCGGGCCAGAGGACGCCGATTGGACGCAGCAACAGCCTGTCGCTGTTCCCTTGTGTCCGAGGGAGATCTGAACCCACACAGATTGGATGAGTATTCAACATTCTGCATTAGAGCTCGAGAATTCAATTGTTACCTCAACCCCAGTTGATATCAATTTAATTCCTATGAGTGATGTACTTGCCTTTGAGTATCTAGTGTAGAAGTTGTAATAAAAGTTCATTTACGAAACGATATAAATGAATGGTATACTGAATGTATGTCCCTCTTGGTTTGTAACTCTTCATGAATGAATAATATACCTTTTGTATTCTGCTAACCCTCACTCTTATGACCTGTTATGTTTATATGCACATTTTATGTATTAAGAAATGTATTGTTGTGTATTAGTATCCGTGTGTGTGCGGTGCTGAGTTCTTCCTCAAGGTCGGTTTTCTAATAGCTATCAAAGAATCATTTTGTGACTTACTGCTACAATTAATAATTGTCCCAGTAAATGCACAAAACTCCTACATAATAAACTTTATTTGATAAAGCGCCTTTAAAGGTGGCTTCTCAAAGCACTTTACAGAAAAAAAACAGGAACAACAACAATTAAAAATAAACAATAAAAAAGCACCATTTCAGCAAGAGGGGTGAAACTAAACAGGAGCCTGTTTAGTCGAGCAAAGCAGATGTGAATTCATTTTTCGAGCCTTGATACAATTCACAAGAGAGTCTAACAGATTTTAAATCATCAGGCATTTTCTTGACGGCAAAGGTCTCGCGGTGGATGTTGCAATGTGTCCAACCTCTCTAATTCATGCAACTACACCGCTGTGCCGACTTGTCATTGCTCTTGCACCGTCTGTACAAACTCCAACGCATTTTATCCAGTGGATGCCATTCTCTTCGATAAATTCATTCAGAAGCTGAAGTGTGTGCTCTCCTGTAGTTCCTGTTGGTAGCGGCTTACAGAACAGAAAGTCCTCATGGGACATACCCTCAAACTCGGATCTAACGTAAACGAGCAAATTGGCCAAATCGACGACATCTACAGACTCATCTAATTGCAGTGAAAAGCATCTGCTCATCTTAACGCACTCTATCAGCGTACTTTTGATATCATCCGCCGTATCAATAATTCTGTGAGTGACTGTGTCTTTCAGAGGGGGGAGCAGGTCGAGCTGTTTAGCAGCCTTTTCTCCACACATAATACAGTACATGCCAGCTCTTTTGCCAACGGTAAATAAGGTTCTTCAAAAATAGTGTGGGGCTTACAGATGCAGCCATTCAAAATGCGCAGGCGATACCGCATTATTTTCCGGTACGCTGTACGCAGTCTACCGCGAGTTACCGGTAAATACCGCTAGCAAAATAATAGTATCCGGAATTTCCGCAAGGTGGAGCTAATAAAGCTCAACCTCTCATGTTTGAGCTGTAGCCATCAAAGTCTTTAACGAAAATATTACTAATAGTATTAATAATGAATGACCTTAGACAAGCTGTAAGTGTAAACTCAAAGTATTGCCCTGGTCCACATTCTTTTTTTCATTGACCGTCTTTGTAAAAGTAACACCACAGCATTTCGCAATCACGCATTTGTTTCCAATCATGCAAAGTACAGTAATTTTTGAGAATCGATTCGCCATGCCTTTCACATGCTCATAAAAGAGATTGATTTAGGAACATAAACATATTACCGTATGCAAACTGTACTGTATACAGTATGTATATGTATATTTAATGTCTTAACTGTGCCCATTTAAGTATTGAATATTTATATGGAATTTTACCACTGAAGGGAAATCTTAGTGCCTGAGCATAAAAAGAATAGGAGCATACTGCAACGCGTGTGAAGGCCATAAACGATATTAATTTTGGAACATAAACATACAGTATATGGCTGGTCTCGGTACTTTAAAGAAAACATACACGAAACATGGTTTCAGTATGACCAGAATCGGACTTGAGATATTTTTAACTTGATTTACAGTATTTGAGAGGTATGTCTTGACACCGATACTACGTAAATATTGCTCACGTATATATTTCTAGGTTTATATTATGCATTTCATACGGTCAAATTACTTTTGAGCAACTGATAAGAAGCCCGTAACGGTATGCCCAGGACGTTTTAGTTTCGTTTTGTGCGGGGACTATGCTTTAACTATATCGCCGTGGATTGATTAGAGATATCAAGTACATACAAGTCATTTTTTAAATGTTGTAGTTCGTCTTGTAAAAATGTTACGAGTACATCATCTGTCAACAATTACACAGGTTCTGTTTCCATATTGCGGATTTTGGTTACGTAATATTATTTTCTAATTTCACGTTGTGAATATATGATTTGGGCAAACAGAGCCGCAAAGAAGTACATTATGGGTTGTTGTTTTTTTTTTGCAGTTTTATCTAGAACAAGCGATGCTTAAACCTTTGTCTGATTCTTGTGAAACTATCCACATGACAGTTACATAGGAGTTGACTTCAGTGATGTCACTGATGGGATGTTTCTAAAAATCCATCCACTGTAAAACGTCTTCTCCAGTTGTCCTGCATATGTATTCGCTAATGAAGCTGTGTGTTCTGAGCTTGGTTCTCTACATTTCTGTATGAACCAGCTTAGAGGGCTAAAGACAGCTTGTGTTTAAATTGAGTGTAAGGTAATTTATGCTTCTAAAGTCATGGTCAGCATTTATTATTGTACTGTGCTGTAAACTTGTTCTGTGCCTAATTACATTATTTTATAGCTTTATCAAAGCTATACATTGTCTGTCGATAATGTTTCTGTAGTGCTTTTTCAGCACTCAGCATGTGACCGCGCCGGTGGCGCTGTGGGTTAGGTTCCTGACTCCCATGTCACATGGTCTGTGATCGAATCCCATGTAACTATGACTTTATTTTTTAACAAACATTTCTTTGAAAAAATGAAACGTTTCCCTTGGTCAGAGATTAAATAAAACCTCACTCGCACCAAACAAATTTATATTTCTAAATATCACAACATGATCGAATTTAAGTCTTTTTAATAACAATGAATAGTCACCTATGCATTACAAAATAAACATTTATATTGATTTGAATCGCGTTTTGATTTAAATCGTAAACGCGTGTTTAAATATATGTGTTTAAAGGCGATATACTGTATAAAAGCGCTGATTCTTATGGAATGTGTTCCGCCGGGGATTCAAAAAATTTATTTTTTTAAATCGCGTATCTAAGGAAAATTGCAGTATAACTTTGTTCATGCACAAAGAGTGGCATGTTACATTATTAATTTGGGTGTCTCCTCTTGCCAGAAAGCTCTAAATTGCATTTTGAGTGTGGTTTTTGACCTTTTCTAAATTGCAACCCATAAATAAAGCTGATACAGTTTAGACTTACTGTATTCTAAACTGTATTACAGCAGCACATTGGACAATGCAACGTAAATTGCAAAAATGCACTTGGAATCTGTCCAAGCCCTACTACGAAAATTATTTAAACTGCGATACTTATCATTCATCTTTAAATAAACTTTATTTTATATAGCGTTTTAAGCGAATAGGTAATTAGATTGCTCATAAACCTAATCGCTTTTTCTACATAAACACAGCGTGATTGCTCTCTGAAAATGCTTTTTCTTTATATTTAGGCTCAGATTTCAACTATAGATCGTATTATTATAAACTTTCGTGGAATAATGTCTTTTATGTAAACCATGTTTGCTATTAATTCATTTAGGGCTAGAATACTGTACGTTCATTGTCTTCCAATCGAGTCGAGTTGACATTGGAAGCTTGCCACGCCCGGACTGTTACACCAACGCATTAGCATGTTAAAGCGATTGCATTGAGGAGCCTAGCTTTTTAACTAGTAAGTACTATACTTCCTACTTTGAAAATACCTGTGAAACCAGTTTAATTCGTCACAGCCAGCACTCCCGCAGAGAGGGGGGTTGTACTCGTTAATGTCCGATGACATACAAGTGGAAAGATTACAGATTTTAATCGTCTTTTTTCTGAACCAGGGAAAATCTGATCAGGTTCAGAAAAGGTTGTTTTGAGTGTCTGAACATTGTCTCTTTGCACCTGTAGTTATTTGCAGCTGGGAAAGCTAATGATTATGATCTGGGAATGTAACTGAGATTTTTTTCTCCATAATAAGCAGCTTTGCAGCAGGTTATTTGTTTTCACTGCTTGAGAGGTATTGGAATGCTGCAAGCAAACATGCAGCTGTAAAGTTGAGCAGTTTTTAATGTCATGCTCTTAAGAAATAAAACCTTTAGACAATTAGGAGGTACTGGTATTCACAAGGTAGAAGGTGGTGTTTTCAGAGGCCTAAAGGGAAACTGTTATACCTAATGATTAAATACTTGATGAGACATTTTTTTACTGCATTGTTTATGTATGATCTGTGTATCTCAGCTGAAAAGCTGAGATAAAATAAGATGTATGCATCTAAATAACTGGACCTCAAATAGCAGACCTTATGAGCAGTACTGTGTGTATTTATTTAAAATATTTATAGCTCCTCTGGAAAGTTGTTGGGGGAAAAAAAAACTGATGTGCTGAAACAGTACAATTAAACACGCTCTGCAGAAAAGGGGATGGTTGTTAGGTCAGCTTCAGTTTTACACGTACAGTACACATTTGATTTCATTTAAATTATGAGGTACCCTGTATCTGCAGGACTCAAGAGGCTCTCAGTCATGTCACTTTGCAGTTGATGTCTCCTAGAGGTTCCTAGATTCTTATTGTAAATAAAAGGAACAGCATACAGTGGGACTTTTTCAAAAACGGGGAACAAATTTCAACATCTGACTGCACCGAGCACACAAATATCGGTTCTAGGCTCCTGAATCACCTTTGGTCCCTGGATCATTGCTTTTAACCATTTACACAAGGTTTTTACTGTAAAGCACTTTCACAGCTCAACATAAATGGACCTTCTGGGGCACAGGCTTTAAAGGAGCTTTTTTAAAAAAACAGACTTTGCATTTCCTGTTATAAGCTATTATTTTAGCATATGACAAGCATGCCCTTATTATGGCGATATCCCCCTAAACATTGGAGAAATAACTCTAGAAGTTCAATTAAAACAGAAATGCTTCAAATCACTTGGGATACAACAAAAAAGTGGTGTATTATAAAGTGTGTTAAAAATGTAGCTAGTTTGTTTTCATACCTTAGATTATAATAAAACCTCACCATTTAACACCAACAGGTATTTTCATGAAGTCTGCTAGCTTCAAAGTTTATGGTTTGGCTTTTGTGTATAATGATAGTGAACTGCATTGGAAATGTAGGAAAGTAAGCATTAATAAGCAGGAAAATTAAACCAAGAAACACCTAAAGTACTGGACTATATTGCAGATAAACTACCGATCTACCTTTTAAGCCTGTACAACCTGCAGAACTCCAGCTTTAATTGATTGGACTCAACAGCCTAAGTTTTAAGGTTATCCTTACGAGTGTGGAAAAGCATGGGCGTAATGTTGCAGCCTTCACTGTTGTTTTAGAAGTTGTTTTTTCCAGCTGTACATGAACATTTCTGTCTTGAGTCTTTCTTAACAATATGGTGTAAACAGTGTCTGGTTTCTACTGTGATTATTATTTCATTACTGAAGTAGCCTTTTGATATTTGCACAGTAATTTTTGTTGTTATGGCTGTTTTCATATTCGTAGTTTTCTTCAGTTAAAACTTAAAATCTCTCGCATTAAATTGGCTACAAATGCAAGAATTCAACCAGATATTCTTACTTGTACAATGTATACTGTTGCATTGCAGTTAGTTAAGGTAGTTAGTCTATAGTCAGCAATCTAAACTTTATTGTTAAGCTTTAATGATTGATGTTGTACCAGTAACCTTTAGAAATACTATAGTACTTCACAAATGCTTCAAAATCTTTTGAGTAAAATCCTTATAAAAATAGGTTTAGTTTTTACAGGACATCACAGAGAAATAGGATGGTATAATTCTTATAATTGCTTAGTGATTGTATTTGGAAGATTATGGACTAAACAGACTTCAGGGATGCCGGTGGATCATTGTGCTATTTGGAATTATTCCAAAAATCAAGTGACCTCTTTGCTGTAGTATTTTTAGTATTATTTATTTAGTATTAATAAAGAAAGATTTATTAAAGATGTGCGATGTGTAAGCGGGATATGTAAAATAATGTAAAATAAAGTTTTTTATTATTGTTATAGAGAAACATGATCAGATTTTCCCTGATTCAGAAAAAAGACGATTAAAATCTGTAATCTTTCCACTTGTATGTCATCGGACATTAACGAGTACAACCCCCCTCTCTGCGGGAGTGCTGGCTGTGACGAATTAAACCGGTTTCACAGGTATTTTCAAAGTAGGAAGTACAGTACTTACTAATTAAAAAGCTAGGCTCCTCAATGCAATCGCTTTAACATGCTAATGCGTTGGTGTAACAGTCCGGGCGTGGCAAGCTTCCAATGTCAACTCGACTCGATTGGAAGACAATGAACGTACAGTATTCTAGCCCTAAATGAATTAATAGCAAACATGGTTTACATAAAAGACAATATTCCACGAAAGTTTATAATAATACGATCTATAGTTGAAATCTGAGCCTAAATATAAAGAAAAAGCATTTTCAGAGAGCAATCACGCTGTGTTTATGTAGAAAAAGCGATTAGGTTTATGAGCAATCTAATTACCTATTCGCTTAAAACGCTATATAAAATAAAGTTTATTTAAAGATGAATGATAAGTGTCGCAGTTTAAATAATTTTCGTAGTAGGGCTTGGACAGATTCCAAGTGCATTTTTGCAATTTACGTTGCATTGTCCAATGTGCTGCTGTAATACAGTTTAGAATACAGTAAGTCTAAACTGTATCAGCTTTATTTATGGGTTGCAATTTAGAAAAGGTCAAAAACCACACTGAAAATGCAATTTAGAGCTTTCTGGCAAGAGGAGACACCCAAATTAATAATGTAACATGCCGCTGTTTGTGCATGAACAAAGTTATACTGCAATTTTCCTTAGATACGCGATTAAAAAAATAAATTTTTTGAATCCCCGGCGGAACACATTCCATAATAATCAGCGCTTTTATACAGTATATCGCCTTTAAACACATATATTTAAACACGCATTTATGATTTGAATCAAAACGCGATTCAAATCAATATAAATGTTTATTTTGTAACGCATAGGTGACTATTCATTGTTATTAAAAAGACTTAAATTCGATCATGTTGTGATATTTAGAAATATAAATTTGTTTGGTGCGAGTGAGGTTTTATTTAATCTCTGACCAAGGGAAACATTTCATTTTTTCAAAGAAATGTTTGTTAAAAAATAAAGTCATAGTTACATGGGATTCGATCACAGACCATGTGACATGGGAGTCAGGAACCTAACCCACAGCGCCACCGGCGCGGTCACATGCTGAGTGCTGAAAAAGCACTACAGAAACATTATCGACAGACAATGTACAGATTTGATAAAGCTATAAAAAAAATTAATTAGGCACAGAACAAGTTTACAGCACAGTACAATAATAAATGCTGACCATGACTTTAGAAGCATAAATTACATTACACTCAATTTAAACACAAGCTGTCTTTAGCCCTCTAAGCTGGTTCATACAGAAATGTAGAGAACCAGGCTCAGAACACACAGCTTCATTAGCGAATACATATGCAGGACAACTGGAGAAGATGTTTTACAGTGGATGGATTTTTAGAAACATCCCATCAGTGACATCACTGAAGTCAACTCCTAGGTAACTGTCGTGTGGATAGTTTCACAAGAATCAGACAAAGGTTTAAGCATCGCTTGTTCTAGATAAAACTGCAAAAAAAAACAACAACCCATAATGTACTTCTTTGCGGCTCTGTTTGCCCAAATCATATATTCACAACGTGAAATTAGAAAATAATATTACGTAACCAAAATCCGCAATATGGAAACAGAACTTGTGTAATTGTTGACAGATGATGTACTCGTAACATTTTTACAAGACGAACTACAACATTTAAAAAATGACTTGTATGTACTTGATATCTCTAATCAATCCACGGCGATATAGTTAAAGCAGTCCCCGCACAAAATGAAACTAAAACGCCCTGGGCATACCGTTTCGCGCTTCTTATCAGTTGCTCAAAAGTAATTTGACCGTATGAAATGCATAATATAAACCTAGAAACATATACGTGAGCAGTATTTACGTAGTATCGGTGTCAAGACATACCTCTCAAATACTGTAAATCAAGTTAAAAATATCTCAAGACCAATTCTGGTCATAATGAAACCATGTTTCGTGTATGTTTTCTTTAAAGTACCGAGACCAGCCATATACTGTATGTTTATGTTCCAAAATTAATATCGTTTATGGCCTTCACACGCGTTACAGTATGCTCCTATTCTTTTTATGCTCAGCTACTAAGATTTCCCTTCAGTGGTAAAATTCCATATAAATATTCAATACTACAATGGGCACAGTAAAGACGTTTACTGTAAATCTTTCTACGACAGACCAACGGACCACGAGTGCCCCTGTCGGTCAACCAATCACGTACCGCGGTACCGCGCGTCATCGTGCGTCACAATGCACGACACCGTAGCCAATTACCTCCGGTACGTGTCTGTACCGCTCACTTTGAATGGCTGCATCTGTACCTGCTTTTGCAATCCGCAAGCTTGCATTTTTCCCCGTTTCAGTTTCAGGAGTCTGTCTCAAAAGTTAAAAGAAGTTTTTATTTCATGCACATGGAAGTGAAACACAGAGACGCTCTGTGTATTTTTATTAAATAAACCTAGAACAGTTCTTAAATATTTTTTTGTTATCTATCACGCTTTCCTGTGCTTTCAAGATTGCCAGAATTCGTAACACGCATTTCTATGCATTCCTGTGCTTACAACATTGGCATTGTTCCAAAATCACGCACATTCTCCTACCTCCCTATTTGCTAGAGATACCTTTTTTTAAATACAATTGGTCACTTATGTTTGTAGCACACATTCCTATACAATGGTATAGAATTACATAGTAGCTCTTGTGTCCTCTCAAGTATTAGCAAGCGCTGTATCGTAGTACGTAGGCTGCATATTCGAAACATATTAAAATAGAAAATATGAAAACCCGTCCTGATTTTTCAGTGCACGCAACAAAGTTCCAGGGTCATATGGCGTACCACCTGGCGGCGTTCCACGTACCACTCGTGGTACGCGTACCATAGTTTGAGAACCGCTGCTTTAGACCGTCAAGTGCAGATGTTGATTATAATTTAGCATTTTATAATTAAATTAATACTGTAAGTAGTTTTTATGAGAGACTTCAACTTTCCCAACAGAGACTTGCCAAGAGCTCTAGGAATCTTAGCAGAATCAGAAGTTATAGACATGGTTTTTTCTTACTAAGTTTGTTCAAGCACCTCCAAGAGAAAATGCTGTGTAAATCTTTTAATACACTTAAGACATAAGTGACAAACGGAGGTAAAAGAGCTATTTGGGTGACTGTGATCATGATATGATGTGTTTTGAAGTATATTTTGAAGCTGTCCAAAGCAAATGTTTATAATTTCCAGTAAGCAGACTTGAAGGAATAGGACACAGATTAAGAGAAATAAAATCAGATAGAATAGATATAATGTCGGTAGAAAATGAATGGCAACAGTTTAAACAAATTCAACTTCAAAAGCAAAGAACCAAGTTATTTAAAAAAATAGTTGACTAAAACAATGAGTTAAAACAATGGTATCTCAAATCGTTCAACAAATACATTAGAATAAATGCAAAGGAAAATATAGTACTTAATATAATGATTAGAAAATAATTGCATCTAGTTAATATAAAAGAGTACAATGAACTGCAAGCACACCTAAAAAAGTATATAAGAAAGGCCAATAAAGATATTGAAAGGAATATTGCAATGGAGGAAAAAATAATCAGTAAAAGTTGTTTCAGTACTACAACAGCAAAAGAACCATCAGGGCTGAAGTAAAATGTTTGGGGTGGAAATGGGAAATTTCCAGACCATGAAAGGGTAGTGGCTGATGTACTACATGAGCATACAGTATCACTTAGGTGTTTACTAAGGAACACATCAACAACATGCCCCAGGCAGCAGAAGCTTTAAGTTCTGTATTAAATAGTATTAGTATAGAACTGACAAAAGTGATTCAGGTACTACAAGAACTCAACACTAACAAAGCCTGATGGTATCTTACAAATTGTACTAAAAGAAACAAAAAGGTTTGATGCTACTCTTCCAATAACACTTGTCTTTATTATCTGACACTGCTCTGGATGAAAGAGTAAATCAGAGGCAAATATGGATAAATTATTTATTAACACTCACACAACTAAATAATATAAAACATTATACAACATACAACATAAAACAAAAATACACTATTTACAAAATATAGTATTTCAGAAACTGTAATGAATTTTCTTAGTCCTTATGCTCCAAAACTGTGCAAGGGAGAAAAAAAAGAGCAACACTAAATTAGCAACATAACTATGTGAAAAGGGTTGAAATGTGTTGAACTTGACTTTTCTGACGTTCAGTATTGAGTGGACATCTAAAGAAAATGTGGCAATAGTCTTTAAAGCCTGAGTTTTGAATAAGGATAAGAAAAGTAATTGCTATAACTATAACTTGTGTCAAATTATAGTGAAGGGGCTTTTACAGTTGGTGTATGATTTTTCTTTTAAATCTTACCACTATTCTCATCTTAATGTGACATTTACTGATTCTCTAACCCCCTAATTTGACATAATAGATTGCTTTCATGTGGCAGAGTCAAACCACTGGAAGAGGTATTATTTGTCAGAAGACCCTTTATTTTCCTCTATAAGACACATTTCTATTGATTTGTCTGTGTAATTTGGTTTGGAAAGATTGAGCCTTAGTTATAAATCTGGCTGTTGTAAATCCAGCAAAGCTCATTCTATGGGATCACAAAAATATATGTGCATCATTTTCTATATTTGAGATTTTTCATCATCAACGTCTATTATTTTTGTCCAGACATGAAGAACTCTTTACAATTAGTACTTTAAATTCCAAACATGTCATGGAGTTTTATTTAAAAATCTAAATCTTTAAATGGAATAGCATTGTTGTTATACAAAAATATAAATGTGGTGCATTAGGTTAATTCTATTGGGTCATGATATATTTATATATATATCATACATGACATACATAATCATTTGTTTTAAAATGCACAAAACAAAGAAACAAAATGAAAATGAAAAAGAAAACAGTTCTTTTTATTTACTATTTAGCTGGGCCAATTGTGTTGGTATTTGTACAGTTGTGTACATCTCTAAAATATCAATTTGTCATAATACACCTACTGTACCAAAATACACTTAATTAAAATGTGTAAATGTATAAAATCCTGCAGTCATTTAGAAAATTCACAGTTTCTTTCTCTTTTGTGGGGCCTGTCTGCCCTTACAGAGACAGCTACTGTCAAGATGCTGGCAGGAATGATTTTGATATGGCTGATTTATGCAGATATGGTTCCAATATGTTTTATTTGTAATGCATCCAAAATACATTATGCTTCAAAATTCCCTGCAAATAAAAATAATAAATGTTATATTTCAGAAGAGTGTTCCTCAATTCTTTCTTCTTAAATACTGTTACTTATAGTACATATATCCACCTCATAATTTTATTTTTTGTATACTCAAATGTCTTGTGTAATTAACTGACTAGTTCTCAGACATGAGTCTTAAGTGTACTTTATGTGGAATCAATCGACAGAATAACAAAGAGTCTTCAAAAGAATTTACAACACAGAGAATTAATTTATTGATACATAAAAACAATGTGTACCACAATGGTTACACTAACTTGCTAATCCATTTCATTAAAATAATCAAGATTCAGGCACTCTGAATAAGTACTGCAACTTAAATTAATTAAATTGAAAAACTGATAAATATGTGTTAATACAACAATTTCATTCTCAAGATAGTGAATATTGAATTATACTCCCAGTCCAGAAGGATGGGGAACAGCTGACTGTGTCCGTCATAGCACTGTCCAATCTGTACTCTGTTGGCTCGGTGCCAATCCAATCCTGAGGCAGCTTGAGGTATCAAGAGCGGAGGATCCTGCCGTGACCTTGCGCTGACAGTCGATTCTCAAATGGATTGTCCGGGTCAGTGCTGAGCTGAACTGGGGACAAAGTCTGTGCACAGGGTGGTGACTTCACAGTCGGCACAAGTCACATAAAAAGGGGACAAACTTGATTTGCTTCCAGCGTAGCAGCTTTTGCTGAATAATGCTCTATTCAAGCGTGTCAAGTCCAACCATATTGCTCTGGTGCTCAAAGAGACACACAGTGGTAGCCAGCTGGTCTCAAGGTCCTGCTACAGGCTAGACCTCGGGCAGAATTCTGTCTTGATGTACAGGCTCACCCCCTCAGCTGTTGCTTTGGGAAAAAGTTGAAGTCCTTAAGCTCAGATAATAAGTGTGGGAAGCACATGGTTCTGTTGTCAGTCATCCAAGTTGGATCAGCGGAGAGAGGAGGGCGGCCAAGTTAGATGCAATGGGTTGGTTTTTAAGTGGGGAAAAATACACTCGGTGATTGGTCAAGAAGCTACCAGGAGGAGTGGGTTTCCACACCCTGCAGTTGCCTGATTGGTTGGTCATTTTGTTGGATGATTGACCATGCCCTGTGACTTTTAGGATTATTTCCATATGTGACTATGTCCCTCTGCCAGACATCCAGTCATCAGCAGTGGACATACATCTTAAGGGAATATTGCTAATGGATGTCGACTGTCCCGGGAAACATCCTTATCCAAAAGATAAGCTCATCTCCCTCACTTGCTCACACGCAAAGACCATTAGGTCATTCTGTGGCTGACCACAGAATACTTAATATCACTTAATTCTAGGCCTTCTCCCTATCAGAGGTAGGATGAACTGTCCATTTACGTGAAGGTGGAGCAGGAAGAAGCTGCTGAGAGAACGAAACTTGATTAGTTTATCTGAAAACAATTGCGGAAAAAAGGTCTAAATGATGGCATTATTGTGGAATAAGGATGAATTATCAAAAAGGGGGTTTCGAAGAGCTTGGTAAAAGTCATAGTACTAAATCTAGCAAGTGTATCTTTGGAACCACAGCTCTATTTAGAGCATTTGAAGATTGATGCAGTGTAGCTGACAGAACAGGGAAATGTAAAGGAACAGGTAAAGGTTCATTCCATGCTGAAAGATAGAGAAAAGCAACACTACATTTTGTAGAAGGCTGTGGAGCCTTCTTCAGGTGTGAGGGAGAGAGGTAAAGTAGCAAATAAATAAAGCATAGGAGAACAAAACACAGAGTAAGTAAGAAGAGGCAGGGATCAGGGGGGAAATTGGCATAAAGCAGTGAGAATGAGTGGCAAAACTAAGAGAGAACAGGAGGAGAGGTGTGGAAAGCTGAAATCTGCAAATGAATGGAGAAGATTTAGAATGGATAGAGTCGGTTGTTGAGAGGAGCAGGAAGGTATGATCCAATTTTAAGGATACATGAGTTTTTTGAATATATTTTTCTGTAATAGGAGTTCTGAAACCCCTGTGTGAGGAAGCATACATAGAGATCAGAAAGATTGTGGCCTCAGAGATGAAATGAGGAACTATTGGTGAGATCTTTAATCCTTACAGCTCTGACATACTCCCTGAAATGGTCTGCCTCAGTCTTCTTCCTGTCTCACCAATGTAAATAGCTGAGCATTTTCTGCATAACATAAGTAAATGAGGTTGCTGTAAATACATGACGTCATCTGGTTGACACAGAATTGTCCAGAGGGACTTTGAATATGCATTGTATTGGATTTGCAATGATGTGAAATAGAAAGTATACCCCCGATTCTACGGTTTTACATATTAGACATACAGTATCTAACCTTCATCTAGTTCTCACCCAGTCCTAATAGTACATAAATCTAACCTCATGTGATAGATAACACACACAAATTTTGCTTTGCTATTATTTATTAAACAAAAAAATCAGTAGCCTTGTGTGAAAAAGTAAGTGCATCCTTACTGCTTCCACATCAGTTAAGAAGGTAATTAAGATCAGATGCTAGACGTGAGTTTCAGTGTGGTTAAGATTTAAATAGTAGAGATAACTGAATAATAGAGGAAGAGGAGGAGCCCTCCCCTTCTCTAAACTTTCACCTGATAGTTATCATATTAAACACCATAATCAAACATGTAGCACATTTTCTTTGATCTAAGCTAAAACATTACATTTTTAACTAAAGATTTTCAACACGAAATATTAATTTTGTGGTTATCAGACAAATACTACCAAGGACAATTTCAGATATTTTCTCAGTTAATAATTAGAATATTATCCTTTTGTTTTGTGTTCCTCACAGTTGATAAAACCTTATAAGTATCACATACATTTTCACTTTTTCCACATTGAGTTTACAATTAATCAAAATATTCTGATTCTTTTTATGTCATAACATCATTTTCCTACAACAAATCCATTTGATCCTTTCTGACCAGAGTCTATTGCTCAGGATATTTCAGTCTCTTCAATACGCTATTCCCTGCAGGAATTAAAGTCTGCTATGTGTTGCTGGTTAATATATAATTGAAAACTGCACATAATAACAAAAGAGCTAAACAGCACTGGAATACATGAATATCATCTTTATATGGAACTGCCTAACAATCACAGAATATTTCAAAGGGAATAAAACAGGGATGGTACTTAGGATACCCTACAGCAATTCATATGTTCATACGAGATTTCAAGTCTATTTCGTGAAGAGACTGGCAAAGGCATGGAACAGTAACTATCAGATGATAGTGCAATACTGTTAACACCAAGGTCAATTGCCTTATGCCTGCTTTTGTCTCATCATAACAGGGCTGACTATCTAACTGTGCACACAGACACATACTCATAGGTGCAATCCATCTATCCATCCATTTTCAATAACCACTTTTTCCACAGGGTCATGGTGAAGTTCAATCCAATGCTGAAATTTTTATTTAAAGTTTATGTAGTTACTTGTGATGGGGGTATCCAAATGTTTAACTTCATCTCACAGTACTTCTTGTCTTTTAGGTAAGACAATAGTTATTGCTTGAAGTTTTTGATCTCACTCAGTTTAAACTGTCCCCAGCTATTTTGTCAATCTAGTACTGACAATGACCAGAATCCAGATGGTCAGACAATTAAACTAATATTTCATATTGGCCAAACTGTTTCTGGTAGATTATTCAATTAGTCTGCATAGGGACAAATAATGGCCTGGGTCATACATAAAACATTTTCCCTCATACAGGGCTCCTCCTTTGACAAACCAGACTACAGAGCACATTCAGGTAACTGGAGTAACTTCAGGTTTTAAATAAAGAGCAGCAGGTTCATAGTTGTGGAAATACAGTATGCAATTCCCTTTTTGTTGTATACACCAGGCTAAAAGAAATCTCTTAATGGTTTAGTGATGTAGTATTTGAAATAGGGAAAACGTTCCTATTAATTTAGCATCCATTTTAGGTGGTGATTTATAACTGTGTAGGGGGTTTTATTTTAAAGGAACAGGTTCTCATTTGCCTCAATGGAATGTGTGCCTGAGTTACAGGGTTGATTTCTGTTTTCTGGTTCTGTAGAAGGCAGGGCCCTGATACTCTCAGTCCATATACTGTACAGTAAATATGTACACATAATAGGAGTTGACAGTGTGAGTTTCAGAATAATTGTAAAAAATATATTTGTCTTTTTAAACTTTCTGTCAAGATTATTAATCTATTATTTGACTACACAGGAGAACAACAACATGTCTGCAAGTATTGCAGTTTGGTATTCCTTGATTTCTTATTTTTGGATTTTAGTCTTATTTATTTAAATATTCAGCCTAGTCTGTACAAAATACTGTACAGTATATAGTATAAGAAACACTTTACATACATGCTCAATATTATTTTGTTCTATTTTTCCTTCCTTTTAAAAAGAAGCTAGAAAAGGTTGGGAACATTTTTCAACAGTGTTAAATACAAAATTAATATTGTCTCGCTATGCTTGCTACTTTTATTCAATTATAAAATGGGTCAAGTTGTAATTCCTGGGACCTATTTGAAGTGTTCTTCTGTTTACTGTATATATGAGTGTCATTCTAGTTCGGTTCATCTTGAGCATATCCTGCTGTTTTTCATTTAATCACAACAGAAATATGTTGGGGATTTTAACTTGTAAGGTATCTTCTGACTATTAGATTTGAATGCTTACATTACCATTTTCTCTTAAGTGAACGAGTTAAATGGTTGCTCACTCTTTTGTTTAATTGAATTCTTATGTGTTTAATTGTATCACCTTCTACAGTATGTAACACAATTAAAATAAAGTGCGCTGATCTCTTTCACACAACATCAGGTCACTGAACATCTGCATTTCTAATTATGTTCCTTTTTTTCCAACTAAAGACTTACAGACTTGCTGAAATATAGTCTAAATTATTATAATTAAGAAATACATTAATGGAATATTAAACATTTGCAGCATGTTGCAGCAAACCATTACTGTCAACAGGGATATAAGAATGATAAAGTACTGTATAAAATATGATGTTAGGCACAGTATATACATTATATTTCTTGTAAGTTTAATTAAACTTAAAAAAGCCATGTCATTTCTACTTGTTACAGAAATGGCGAGAACGAAATGCATTTTACCTGGAAATGGTTACTGACTCATTGTTGTACTTCTTGTATAAAAAAAAAACAGAACATGTGCTCCTTTTTTTTCCAAAAAGAGGAGTGTGACGATATTTTACTGTTGTTTAAGTCATTGATACTTTGCATGTGAAAATGTTATTGCATAGACAGTACAATGCAACATGCAGCATTAATACAGTAGGCAACATTGTTCACAAATTAACTATTGTGTTTAAATGGAATACTTTTCTCATATTCTCGTATAAACAAGTTTTGTTTTCTCTGTGGCACTAATAAGCTTCCGAAGGTTACACATAATTTTTATTTACATAATATCGGTCATGCACTGAAATCACTGAAATAGCTCCTTGGAAAGTGTAGAATTAATTTTAAATTTGGTTTCCTTCATGGAAAATGTATTGAGGCCTTTGCTACATGAACTTGTATAAACAAGATTTTCAAATGCTTCTTGCCATCATTTGGTAACTTAAAACATACTCAACAACATCATTTGTGCCAAAATGTAGTTGTGTTGAATGCCAAATATTTAAGCCAATTCTAGTTAATATAAAATATTTTCATTTAATGTGAAGCATTTCTAACTGAATTTGGATACTCATAGATGAAAACATTCATCTATGAGTTGAGGAATATAGTCCTGTTGCTGCCAGCTCAGGTCTGCTCCATGTCACTGTCCAGTTTTCAGAGGGGTTCCAGGTGGTAGCACACAACTGATCCAGCTTCACTGAACTATTACCACATATTAGATTGCAAGGGATACTTGGCTTTCCAGCGTGCAGCAGCTCCTCTGACCTGCCAGCACTTACAGGCACCAACAAGCTTCCACTGATGCCAGTGAGAGATGGCATCTCTTTTATCTTACAGTTGATGCTAACTGTCAAGTGCTGTGTCATTTACACGTAAAATACCAAGTTGCATTCTCTTGAGTGGTACAAATTCAATGCAGCTGTAACGTTGAGTCATATAAAATTAGAAATTCTAAATTTGGTGGGCATAAAAGTAAATAAAGTTTTTTTTCTGAGGGGAAAGGTTATTTTTATTTTTTGTATATTACTGAATTTTGGAATTCAAATATAAAGAGTAATGAAACACTTCGAGATAAATACAATTGCACCATCCTGCATTTTTTAATCACTGCCTTGTTGTAGGAAATGTACAGTACCTTGCAAAATAATTCACCCCCTCATTGTTGTCTCATGTTGTTGAATTAAAAATGATCTACGCATATTTTAAGTGAATATTTTAATCAAAATTTGATTAAAAACTGAACACTTTTGTTTAGTTTGAATGTGAACAGCACTGATTTAATGCTAAAAAACTGAACACTTTTGTTCGGTTTGAATGTGAACAGCTTATGAATCTCAACAAAAACTATAAAGAATATAATGTGAATTACAAAAGTATAGAGCCCATTTGTTAAGGCAAAACAATGTTAGTTCACATACACAATATTACTTTCCAAGTCACACAATTGGCTGAACGACCTCTGTCTATGTGAAATAATAGTAGTTCACATGATTTCAGAATAATAAATAAAAACATTTGAGTTGAATCCAAAAATGAAACCTGGTGTCTTTTAACTATCAAGGTATTGTGACAGGAATGATTAGGAGAAGGATGTAAAAATCTTTTATAGATAATATGTATTTCTCAATAGAGATATTTCTTTTGATGTTCATATTATTATAATTAATA
Organism: Atractosteus spatula; assembly: GCF_055471065.1. Lineage (NCBI taxonomy): Eukaryota > Metazoa > Chordata > Actinopteri > Semionotiformes > Lepisosteidae > Atractosteus > Atractosteus spatula. The sequence continues at coordinate 22,292,882 of NC_142713.1, read as the reverse complement.
AACAAATAATTTATGCAGTGCCTTGAAAATAAATGATCATAAAATGCTTTACAAAACAATTCTTTTTGACAAATTAAGTTTTTAGGCTGTATCGTCCAATGAGTCTGTGATTTCTTTGGGGATGGTGTTCCAGAGCTTTTGTGGCACAGCACAAAAGGTCTTGATACTCATTGAATATATTCCAAAATATGTCATTATTAATACTGTACTACTATTATTTATGTGTCTTGTGTGTCTTAGACTTCAGCACACTAATAACTCCATACATTAAAGAATACACTTTCATACAAAAAAGGAGCATCCTGGAAAATTATATCTGCCAATTCAACTTTCAATTCAAATTAATTTTGCTTGCATTCATTAACTGTTGAAATCTAATCTGCAATATCTAGTTTCTTTTTTTCGTAATTAATTAGCACTTCCAGCATATTCCTTAATAACACTTTTATAGATTTACAGGCTGGTGAAGTGAAGGGGAACAATCAAGCAATAAACCATCTTTCCAGGGTAAGGAAGATATAAATCTCCAGGAATAGGAAAATATTTCAAAGTGCAAATCTTCGGAGCTCCCATCTCGCCTTTGTTTTCTGAACCGTCTCCTGACTTTTCTCGATACGAACCACTGACCTTGCCTTTGACCACATCTCTCGCCTAGCCCTCTCCTGGATTGGAAACCTGCTCATTGCTCTTCACTATACGAACCATGGAACTTGTCTTTGACTACGTTTCTCGCTTAGCCCTCGTTTACTTTGGAAGCTACCTTCCTGCCTCTTGACCACCTAAGGTACCGCACAGGGTTCATCCTCCCTTTTGACAGCGGGTCATTCGTGACAGAATACTGGGCGCAGATCATGGACCCCACGGACCTACACCCTATATCGTCCTTACTTAACCAGCACTCTCAAACTTTGTCCCAGCTCCATCATTCCCTCCATCTCCTCACAGATCAGGTTTCTCGGCTCTCGGTTCCCACCCCAGCATCATCGCCCATCCCGGCACCTGCCCCGCTCCCAGTCCCCACAGCAGCAGCTGTCTCACCGCTTACTGCAGCCCTGCCGCTGATCCCCCCAGACAAGTTTGACGGTAATCCTGCTAAATGCCGGAGTTTCATCGCTCAGCGCTGTTTATGCATCCAGATGCATCCGGAACACTTTCCTTCAAATCGTGAAGCTATTGGCTTTGTGATTTCGCTCCTCATGGCCAGGGCTCTGGATTGGGTCATGGCTTTATTGTCTAGAGGAGCCCCTGAACTTTTGGATTTTACCTTTTTATCAAGAAACTCCGGACGACTTTTGACCTTTCTAGCTCGGACCTCTCTAATCTCTGCCTGTCCTCACTCCAACAGGGGAGTAAGAGTTTCGTAAGGGTCTCTCCAAAGATCTGAAGGACCACTTAATCCTTATTCCCCTTAGCCCCCACTCTCTGGATCTTGCTATCTCCCAGGTGATGGAATCAGACACTTGTCTTCAGGCTAGGAAGACGGAACGACTTCAGGAGGATGCAGGCTCCCCTCCCCTGACACCACAGCAACCCGCAATGTCATATACCCGACTTACCCTGGAGGAAAAAGACAGACACCATTGGGAAGGACTGTGCCTCAACTGTGGTTCTCCAGGTCATTTCCTGTCCACCTGTCCCACTAAGCCTCTCGGTACCTGACCGGTGTGCTCAATCTCCACAACTGTGAGCAATTTCTCTCGTTCTCTTGTTCCTTTGGGTCCTTTCCTCTCCATATTTTTGTCCTGGAATACTTTTAAGATCTCCCTTTCGACTTTTATTGATTCAGGTGGCACCGAGAACCTCCTAGACACCTCATTGCATGGAAATAGAAAATTCCCACAGTGCCCCTCTCTCCTCCTGTCTCTGTGCACACCCTGGACGGTTCCCCCCTGTTGCCTGGATTGATTGATCGGCAAACAGTCCACTTACCCTCACCATCGGCGCCATCCATGTGGAACAAATCCAATTCCTCATCCTCAATTCTCCATCAAACCCGCTTCTTCTAGGCTACCCCTGGCTTGTTAAACATGACCCCAATTTTTCTTGGTCACGAAACGAGATCCTCGCCTGGAGTCCCCGCTGCATGTCGTCATGTTGCTGTCATCCTATCAGGATTTCTTCAGCCCAACCTCCTCAGGACAACTCGTCTCTCATTCCGTCTCAATACGCTGACCCGCACTCAGCCTTCAGAAAACAAAAGGCTCTGTCACTCCCACCGCACCGCCCCTATGACTGCGCAATTGATCTTCTTCCAGGAACTCTACCCCCCAGAGGGCATATCTATCCTCTTTCGAGGGTGGAGTCTGGAACCTTGGAGGAATACATCCGGGAATCCCTGCAGCCCGGTTTTATTCATCCCCCCACATCACCGGCGTGCACTGGTTTCTTTTTTAAGAAGAAGGACGGCTCCTCACGCCCCTGTATTGACTACAGAGACCTTAATAAAATCACTGTTAAGAACCACTACCTGCCTCTTATACCAGCAGCCTTAGAATCTCTACGTGGAGCCTCTATCTTTACCAAATTGGATCTCAAGGGGGCTTACAATCTGATTCAGATTATAAAGGGGGATGAATGGAAGACTGCTTTTATGACCACCCACGGGCACTACGAGTACCTTGTGATGCCCTTTGGGCCCGTCAATGCCCCATCTGTCTTCCAGGCATTTATGAATGACATCTTCAGGGATCTTATCCACAAATCTGTTTTGGATCCACTTGGATGACATCCTAATTTTTTCCTCTAATATTCAAGGTCATACAGCACATGTCCGATAGGTTCTCTCTCGTCTCATTGAAAATAATCTTTATGCTAAGCTGAAAAAATGCTCCTTTCATGTGTTCAAGATCCATTTCCTCGGCTACATCATCTCTTCCGGGGGTGTTGAGATAGACCCATCTAAGGTTTTTGCTATTCAGGACTGGCCCGCTCCTTGCAATCTAAAGCAGATTCAACGCTTTCTCGGCTTTGCCAATTTCTACAGGCGTTTTATCAGTAACTTTAGTTCCATTGCAGCCCCCATTACTGCCTTTACTCGCAAGGGTTTCAACACTGGCAGATGGACCCCAGAGGCCAACCAGGCTTTTCTTAGACTCAAACACCTCTTTACCACAGCCCCCTTGTTGCGTCACCCGGATCCCTCTCTCCCGTTTATAGTTTAAGTTCACGCATCTGTATATGGAGTGGGAGTCATTCTCTTTCAGTTCCATGGTGAAAAGAATCTTCCTCATCCCTGTGCTTTCTTTTCTAGGAAACTATCCCCTGCCGAGGTCAACTACGATGTGGGTAATCGAGAGCTCCTAGCCATTAAATTGGCCTTAGAGGAGTTGAGACATTGGCTTGAGGGAGCTCAAAACCCCTTTGTGATTATTACCCACCATAAGAATCTAGCCTATATCCAGTCTGCTAAGTGCCTCAATCCTAGACAGGCTAGATGGCCCTGTTCATTTCCAGGTTCGATTTCGTCATCACATACACTCCTGGCCTGAAGAACCTGAAGGCAGGTGCCCTCTCCCACCTGCATGACCCTCCAGACCTTGTCAAGATTCCTGAACCCATCATCCCTCCCAACAAGATTCTCGCTGTGGTCCAGTGCTCCATCGATCACCAGGTCAGATGTGCCATCGCCAACACTACCATTCTCTAACAATGTCCATCGGATAGGCTCTTTGTCCCCAAATCATTGTGTTCCTCTGTCCTACAATGGGGGCACGATGCCCGCTCAGCAGGCCACCCTGGTACCAAACGAACCCTGGACCATATCAGCCGAGATTTCTGGTGGCCCTCTATGAAGAAAGACATCCCTGATTATGTCCGGGCATGCCCTGTGTGCACGAGGTCCAAGACCCAACGAGGTAAGAGGACCGGTCTTCTTCACCCTTTCCCCATTCCGGATCGCCCGTGGTCCCATTTGTCAGTGGATTTCATTACTGACCTTCCCAAGAGTTGTGGAAACACCACTATCATGGTCATAACAGATCGGTCCTCTACGGCAGCATATTTCATCCCCTTACCTACTTTACCCTCAGCCAATGTAATGGCGGCCCTCTTTGTCCAGCACATCTTCCACCTCCATGGTATACCTAGCGACATTGTTTCCGACAGGGGTCCGCAATTTATCTCCAGATTCTGGAAGGCCTTTTGCAAGGCTTTAGGCACCTCAGTTTCTCTCACCTCTGGCTACCACCCAGAGGCCAACGGTCAAGCTGAAAGGACTAACCAAAGCCTCCTCACCTACTTGAGGCCCTATACCTCATCTATTCAGGATGACTGGTCGGCACTGCTCCCCTGGGCGGAATACGCCCACAACCCGCTGCTCACTTCAGCCACCGGAATGTCTCCTTTTTTCTGCTCCCTGGGATACCAACCCTCCCTTATCCCTGAAACCACTCTAGCCATGGACATTCCTTCCGTCCGCCGCACCTTTTTGAAGCTACGGCGCATCTAGAAATCTGCCAAGGTTTCTCTCCAAAGGACCTCCCTACGTCACGCAGGCGCCGCCAACCATCACCGGCATCTGGCTCCCTGACTTAGGAGGAGTCACTTCGTATGGCTCTCCACTAGGAATCTACACCTGCGTCAACCCTCGAAGAAACTCGGTCCTCTGTTCATCGGTCCCTTCTGCATCTTCTCTCAAATCACTCCTGTCTCCTACCGCCTGGCTCTCCCCTCCTCTCTCAAGGTTTACCCCACTCTTCATGTCTCCTTCTTGTGGCCTTTCTGTCGTTCTCCTCTTTCTGGACCCCAACCTCAACCTACCCCCTCGTTTGATCGATGGTCTTTTAGATTCCCATTGGTACAGGGGTTCACAGCAATACCTGGTTGACTGGGAGGGTTACGGACCAGAGGAGAGATCTTGGGTTCGCGAAAGGACATTCTGGATCGGACACTTATCCTCTTATAGATCTACGAGGGCGTCCAAAGCCGCCCATGAAGGAGGGGGTACTGTTACACCCTCATCCCATCAAATTAGCCACATAGCACTTGCGCTAATTACACTCCAGCCCCGAGCACTTCTACCAAACAACACAGCTCCTGTCAATCAGCCAACCCTGACACTTCATCAATCAGCGCACCTTCTTCCTCGCACAATACTTAAACCCTTCAGGACCCTCTGCTCTTTGCCTGGTATTGGTCTGAACAGTCTCCTGACTTTTCTCAATACAAGCAACGGACCTTGCCTTTGACCACGTCTCTCGCCTAGCCCTCGTTTACTTTGGAAGCTACCTTCCTGCCTCTTGACCACTTAAAGTACCGCACAGGGTTCATCCTCCCGTTTGACAGCGGGTCATTCGTGACAGCAACTTTTGGACATAAAAATGATCAAGTCAAATGCACAGCATATTTACAACACACAGACATGCCAACACACAGACTCTAGGGTCATAATAAATGACAGAATAAAACGGTACTGTAAACCAGTAGAAAAAGCATTAAACAGTAGCTAAGGATTGAAACACCTATCGAGTTCACCTTTCCCTGCTTCTTTTTTCATAATTTATTTAATATTATCGAATCCAAAGTGGAGCAGCACGGTGGCACTGTGGATGGCATTGCTGCTTCTCCGTGCTGGGGCTCTAGGTTTAATTCCTGGGGTGCTACAGTATCTGCACGGATTTTGTATGTTCCTACAGTACATTTATGTGTGGGATTCCTCAGGGTGCTCTGGGTTCCTCCCACAGTCTAAAGAAATACAGGTTGTATCTCACCTTGTACCCGTTGCTTGCCAGTGTGGGCTCTGGCCTCCCCCTTGACTCTGTACTGGATAAAGTGGTTTAGAAGAAGGATAAATGGAATCCAAAGAACAGTATGTCATATAATACCATATTGCTTCTGAGTGTTCAGGGAATTTGAAACAAATTAGTAGTTAAAGAGATCCTGTAATGTTAGCTTAAACGTTGTTGATTTCTATGCCCAAAGGAAAGAGAACCCTACTACTGTGCTACTGAGAGCAGGTCTCTTTAGCAGGCTCCTATCCAAGTACTTGCGACCTTGAATTGAGATCTGAAAAGATGAGGTGCCAGGGTGTTACAGACAGAGCCAGAGAAATATTATCTAGACATTGCCATCAATCATGTAGCTCTAGATAATTAAGGTATTCACTATTGGATCAGCCTTATATTACAGGTCCTTAAATAGCCTTATTTAGGAAGCAATTTTATAGTCAGGGTGACATTCTGAAACCTTCAAAACACTATATAGAATCTAAATAATATCAAGATGATTTCTTTCTGCATAGACAATTCAAAATGCAAAAAACAGCTGACATAAAGAAGGCACTGTGTCCAACACTATACTGTATAATAACTTTAATAACATAAGAATGTTTATTTTTGTTATACTAAAGGCATAGTATAAAGTATGTTCTGTATGTCATATACAATTAAGTGATATTAATTGTGTTAAAAGGAAGGAACTGCATTTCAGTATTAGGTTATCAGATACATTTAATTTAATTAATTGAAAAGGAACCAGTATTTCCACAATCCCCTATAGAAAATGCATCTGGAATTATTAGAAAGACTTATTAGTTTGTAATGAGGTGTTAGAAAGTGACACTGGTGACATGTCTATGTTATGGATGAGTTCTTTCAAGCTCATAGGGAATATCTGTCTAAGCATGTTTCTTCAAAGATCAAATTAGCCTTTTGATCTGCCAATCAATCTAACAAAAATGTAAGCAGTTTTTTTATTTTCTTCAAAAAACACATTGTCTTCAACAGCTATCAACAATATTTGTGTGGATCTATTGAGTTTGAGATAAATGTTTGTTAAAATCAAGTTAAAATAAGGGTACACATCATTTTAGACAGTAAAGTTCAGTCTTTATTCTGCAGATTTTGTCCGGTATTAATACTGTTCAGAGGGCATATTTTTTTTTCCTGATGATTTAACAAATACACAATATTTATGACTATTTATGACCATTCATTTACTTCATTTATTCTTTAACCAGAACTGCACACTGAACACTCTTTTACAAAAGGTGTCCTACAAAATTATGGCAAAACAGGCAGCAGCAATTTCACAAAATTACAAAATAAACCCTTTTTTTTGGCCTCCACTGCACTATTCTTTATCATTATTGCTATTTCTAATACCTATTTTTGCTCTGTTCTTGAAATTCACTATATTTTTACAAGATGTATTTCTTGATAAATCATTTTATGAAGTGCTTTATTTCGTCTTACTTTTTAATTATGGATTTATTAAATTATATGTACACGTGTTTTCCAGCTTTTGAGTTTTTTTATGTTTGTTACTTAGCAAACAAAGAAAGAGACAAGTTATAACACATAAATGAAATGTACATGTAACAAGTTAATACAATTAAATATAAGGGAAGCACAAACAAGGATTGTAATACAAGCAAAATGAAATAATTTACTTACAAGAAAGTGAGTTCAATTGAGATATCAGAATACGGAATATACAGAATATTCCTAGGAAGAAATTCCTAGAAATCTCAGTATGATGCATTGGGTTCTTAAGACAAAAAGTGTTGTTTGCAAGATGACATTAAATCATTTTTTTTTGTATGCATGTACAGTACTGTATACAAATATCTAAATATATTATTATAAAGATCTTACTTATATAAATATATATGAACAATAAAACAAGAAAACATTTTAAATCTTCACAAGTATTGTAGGAAATATAAAAGATCATCATATTGTATCAAAGGTAGTTTGGAATAACCAGGATAAATAGACATAATATAATACCATGCAAATCAGTGTATCCTTCATTCTCTGAAAAGTCACAGTCTCCTCTACAATTTCCAAGCAATATGGCTTGAAAATTAAACTTAATTTGATATGCAAATGTATAACCAGTCACTGATGAAGTTAATGCCATGGTTAAGAAAGTGATTAAAATTAAGACAAAGCAACTTGGTGATCTGGAGGAAAGCATATGAATATTCATTGTTCTTACCCCAAACACGCTGCTCACTCTGATGTGTATCTATGATTAATCACACCTCTGGTATGATTAAAAATTTCAAAGGTTTGTGGGAGGAACAATAAAACATTAAAAGAGAATATCTTATATTCAATGGATTATATGCTTATTGCTTTTAAACAGCAGGGAATTTGGCCAGCATCTGTCTTGCAGAAAAGCTCACAATTTGCACTTCTGAGGATACCTTTTGCACCTGTAGAAGTTGGAAAGGTTGTGTGATGGCATGCCAAACTTCTTTAGTCTGCAGAGAAAGAATAGGCGCTGCCATGCTGTCTTGTCTACATGGGTGGTGTGGTGGTCCAGGATCCAATTGCAGAGAGGGGAGTTAGTCCTAGATCCAGGAGCTTGGTGATAAGCCTTGGGGTTACAATGGTGTTGAATGTTGAGCTGTAATCGACAAACAGCATTCTCACATACGGTCCTTTCTTATCTAGGTGTGAAATTATAGTGTATAGAGCAGTGGCAATGGCAACCTCAGTTGATCTGTTCTGTCTATATGCAAATTGCAGTGGGTCCAAGGTGTCAGACAGTAAAGAGGTGATATGTGCTTTGTTCAGCCGCACGAAGCATTTCATGATGATAGATGTGAGTGCAACGGGGCGGTAATCATTCAGACAGCTAACTCTGGTTTTCCTGGGGATCGGAACAGGTGGTTTTCTTGAAGCAAGAGGAGAATGTGCATTGAGTGAGGGAGAGATTAAATATGTCCATGAAGATGTCTGCCAGTTGATCTGTACAGGTCTTCAGGACACGACCAGGGATAGCGTCTGGGCCAGGAGCTTTGCGTGGATTAGTCATTTTAAAGACTTTTTTACATGTCAGCTCTGGAGACAGACAGTTGGTGTTCCCCCTGGTTTACTGGGATTCCCTTACCTGCTTCCGTGTTATGGACTTCGAACCGTGCGTAAAATGAATTTAGTTCATCGAGGGGAAAGGTTGTGTGTGTTGTGTTGCTGTGTTTTGCTTTGAAGTCTGTGATGGTCCGGATTCCACATATTCCAAGCGGTCGTTGTGATAGCGTGATTCTATTTTCACTCTGTAGTTATATTTGGCTTTTTTGATGGCTTTTCTGAGATCAGATAGGGATTTTCTGTACTTGTCCTAGTCTCCAGAGTTGAAGGCAGATGTTCAAACTCTGGGTTTAGAGTGTACTTCGCCATTTAGCCATGGTTTTTGATTTCGGTATGTGCAAACAGTAATCCTGTGGACAACATCTTCTATGCATTTGCTGATGTAGCCAGTGAGAATGCTGTTTGTGGACTACAGTTCAGCATTCAATTCCATCATACCCAGTCAACTGGTGACAAAGCTCAGGGGATTAGATCTGTGCAACTCTGTCTGCAACTGGCTGCTGGACTTTCTTATCGAGAGACCACAGGTGGTGCAGATAGGCAATAAAACATCAACACCACTCACCCTGAGCACTGGAACCCCACAAGGCTGCTGTCTGAGTCCAAGGTTGTACTCCCTGTTCACTCACGACTGAAAAGCAAGACACAGCAACAACCGCATCATTAAGTTTGCAGATGACACACTATAATAGGACTGATCAGTGATGATGACGAGTCCACTTGCAGGGATGAAGTCGTACAGCTGCTTAGGTGGTGTCATAGCATATAAGAGCATATGGACACTTACCACTAGATTCTTCAATAGCTTCTATCCACAAGCAGTGAGATTGGCGAACACATTTAGCCATCCCCCTCGGACCACACCTACACCATCACCATCTACCTCATTATGATTTCTTATTTATTGCACATCTCCAGTCATTGTTTACACGCCTGTATTGTTTACATTCAAACTGTCTACATGTTTACTTGTACATTGTCTACTGTTTGTTTGTATATTGTCTTGATGCACTATTTGCACTTTGTTTTGTTTTTTACACTTGTTTTACAATCGAGAGACTTTCTGTAAGTAAGAATTCCATTGTACCAGTACCAGTTACATATGGCAATAAAGTTCAAGTTCAAGTTCAGTAACACAGTACGCATATAGGTTAATGTCGCGAAAAATCTGCCAGTCAGTGGAGGCAAAGCAGTACCGTGGGTTTCCAGGTGCAGGTGGTCGCGGTACGTGATTCTCTGGCCAAAGATAATCGACAGGTGGCACTTGTGGTACATTAGTTGTTTTATTTAATCTCTTTACTATGCATCCGCTTAATATAGAATTTTACAACTAAAGGGAAATTGTGGTAGCTGAGCATAAAAATAAGAGGAGTATACTGTCTCTGAATGTCATAAAAGATATGAATTTAGGAATAAAAATATATTATACAAACTGTATATGGGTGGTAGTGGCAGTTTAAATAAAAAATACAAAACAGTATTCCACTTTCTTTATAAACATTTAATGTATCAAAGTCTTTCACTCAGTCACTTAGTGTGACTTTCCTTAGTCTTTTTAAAGTTTTTCCAACTACCTACTGTACAGTAAATATTAGGGGTATTCAGTATGATGGAGCAATAGTATACTTTTCAATTTAATTTTTTCTTATCCAACTTAGATAAGACTCTTCAGAAGCTTTTCTTTAATGGAGAATACGAATTTAAGCAGAGAAAGCCTGCCAACCGAAATCACATTTACAAGGAGTAGCACAAAACAGAGACACTACTTGCTGTTTTGCAATTGTAAGGATAAAATTCATTCTTCAGTGCTATGACACAGAATCCTATATGAAAGAATGTTTTTTATAGATTGAAGTCAGCACAGTAGACAGTTCTGAACACCACAGCACTAAAACTGTCAATCCCCAGTTTGTTGGGAGCTATCAGCATGCATTGAGCAAATCACCAGTTCTTTCATACTGTGAACATTTTTTTTGCTAGTTTGTGTCTTATATTTTCAAACTATTCTGACTTTATAAACTCATTGTTCACAGCTGGAAAAACTGGAAGCTCTGAAACACAACATCTATGTCACACAAATTATGAATGTTTTTAAGCTCACAAAAACAGTGTTACTATCCTCTTTCACCCTGTAGCTAACGTTAATGAACCTAGTGTTTCACTACACTTAAACATTTTTAACACTTTCTATTTCCTTGAGACTCGTGTGTGTTATATAATCTCCTATTATTAGGTCTTACAAATCAATTATCTATCAAATCCTCTTTTAAAAGTATTATACATTACTATTCAAATTAAGTCATTTTTACTGTTTTTACTTTTGCTCTGAAGCTGAAACAAAACCAGAGCCCAGAATCTATCTGGATGTGCTTGAAAAAAAAAATGCTTCAAACAGTCCAATTGATAACAAAACAGTGAAACATTTTCAGCTTCTCCAGCTGATGAATGCAAGTTATTGATCTGTTCAATTATGGAGGCAGAAAATGAACGGACTGGCCTATGCTGCTTATATGCACTATTGCCCACGTTGATTAGACAGAAATTCATTTTCTCCAGTCAAGACCTCTGTGGAACATTTTAGCACACTTTATAAAGTTCAGTGCATCTCAAGATAGCAATTTAGTGCTTTAGCACTCATAGCCCACTACCCAAGAAATTACAAAATTCAACTTTGGAGACAGCTACATCAGAAGAGAGCTCCTCCAGAGTATCTTATTCACTGCCAGAAAGACTGCATGTAGATGAAGCCAGATGGCAGGCTGCCCCTGGTGAGCCCCTGTCAGAAGAAGACTAGAATTTTCAATTAGGAGATAAGGAAAAAGAATCTCAACCTCTCATGACAGCGCTAAAATGAAGCCAAAAACCTTTGCTCTGCAAAAAAAAATATCTAGAGTGTCAGTTCTGATCCTCTGGGTGCACATCACCAACACATAATGGCAACGTGTTCTTAAATGGGATTGGCTAATGGCACCATTTCATTATGTCATTTAACGTACCTTGCGAAAGTTTTCATATCCTTTCTATGTTGTCTCTTTTTATGAAATTACAAAATGCAAACACATTTTTTAAATTATTATTTTACTGAAATTCCTAATGCTTAAACTGAACACTTAAAATTGTTAATACAACACTAACAGTGTGATGGGTTAGAGTAAATGTCAGCAACACTAACGAGGTAAAAACTGAAATATGATGATTGCATAACTATTTAGACCTGTGAGCTCAATATTTTATGGTAGGAATGTTGACAGAACATACAGCTGCATATCTTTTTGTTTAAGTTTCTACCAGCTTTGCACACTGGGTTGATGGAATTTTTGCTCAGACAAAGTAACTTCCTGGTGGAAGTTATCAGTGGATTTAAAAATAATGGTCATATGTGGTAGAACACGTATAAAAGAAAATTTTGACATATTATTGTAAAAAAAAATATTTAAGACATTTAGCAGGGGGCACAATACCTTGGAAAAATATTCATCAACCTCTGACAGCAATTACAGCCATAGCCAAGTTTTTTGGGAAAAGAATACCAGCTTTGCATACTGCATTGGTGCAATTTTTCAGGTTGCTTGGGGATCGTTTATGGACAGTGTATCACTGTATCATGGGGCAACCAAAGCCTGGTGCAAGGCAAGGTACACCTTGGATGTGATGGCAATGTATCGCAGGTAACTCCATGCAGATAGCACCTTAGGTCAGGATCTGAACGCAGGACTCCAGTGCTGCAAGGCAGCAATTCTAACTACTGCACCACCATGCCACCTGATCAGGTGCTTGTTGCTTGTAATGTATTGAGTGAGAGACCTTACAGAAATAATTCTAACCACTATAATTATACACAGAGAGAGGCTACTCAATTGTGATTGAGGATTGTTAATGTAATTCTGTACACTTAAATTTATTTAACTATTCCTCGGCACAGGATTCGAATACTGTAATGACTGACATTTTTTCATATTTACTTCTTTTCATTTTTTGCTTTGAATGTGTGGAGTAGTAATTTTCTGTTTATGGTAACAAATATCAATTACTACACTTAAGTGTCATGATTGCAAGCCTTAAACCAACAAAATGCAAAAAATGCATGTTACAGTTGTAATGACCCCAAGTGTCTAGGGGTAAAGGGGTGTAACATTTGGGATGGTTTTGGATGCAGGTGGGTTTCTGGTGAGGAAGTGTTACAACAGGTTTGGTGCAAAAGGGTTTATTCTTAAGTGAATAAGTGACCGGTACGTAAATAGGACACAATAACACACAGGGAAAGGGAACTAGAGCGGTGCCAAAGAAAAGAAAATAAACAAAATGGAGCTGGCTAATAAAGTGAGGGGAAGCTGACCTATCTACCAAAACAAAACCAGAAACATTCGGTCTTTGGCTTCTTCTAATGCCCTAGCTTACCTTGACTGACTACCCAAAACCATTCAAGACAAAAGGCACTCACCTGTCCTAGTGTTTGTAATACAAAGATCAACAACGTGTGCAGAATGTACCCGACAACTTAAACTAATACTTACTCAAAAGTTCACATAAATACACAAGTGAACTACAGTATGCATACAAATAAGGAAAAGGAGTATAGACAAGGAATAGGGTACAAAAGAACACAGAGGTTGATATAACATGTTAGGACAAGGTAATCGGGTAAAAAAAAGATAAACACAAACAAACGAAAGTACAAGTAGATGAAAACAAACCAACAAAGCCGAAGCTATACAAACACACACACACATAAAGCAAAACGAACAAAAATGGAGAAGCAAAGCAAAAGCAAAATGAAGCTGAGCCAAGCAGAACTGAAAAGTCAAGCAAAAGACCCCTTTTGTTCTGAACCTCCAAGCTATATACTGAAGAAGTTGAGTTCTGATTGGTCGAGAAGCTGATTGAAGTTGATGTCACAACATCAAAGATGATGTAGTGATGGACCAATGGTGGTGGTGGTGGGGGGGGTAGCTGAATACAGGAAATGGAAAAACAAAACAAAACATATGAACACACGGGGACGTAACAATAGTGTTCAAGGGAACCAAATGTGGTACAAAGCACAAACCAAAGTGTTTTGGAAAAGGGAATTGCAAAACAGTGATTAGTTTTAGTCAAAATTAATTCCATGTTCAGCTCGATCTTTTTCCTAGTTTTTATTCTATTTGAACTTTCAGTGACATATTTTAAGCCTTATTTCTGCTAAAATTAAAAATATACATTGTACTGTATAGTTGACAAATCTTAAAGGTATGATTAACCATTCTCAACAAATTAATGAGAGTTTACTTACAACAAAGACAGTGACAGTGTGGTCACAAGTACAAGATTTTTTTATTAAACTTTGGTTTATTATTATATTGTAGTAGAATTCAGGATGAACTTTCCTTGTAAACCTACTGTTCACTACAAAAGCAATTAAAACATACAGTACATACAGTTTGAAAAGCCACTCAATCTATTTTCTCATTACTCTACTCATTGTTTTTAGAACTGCATGGCCCACTTTTCTAATACAAAGATTAGTCCCACTATTAAAGCTGTTTAATTGAGGGAGACAGCAGCTTTAGATCTGTGACTTTCTCTTTCTTCTTTAGAATTGTGTACTTCCAGGTTATGCTTGTGACTGATTTTCAAAGCCATTGGTTGTGACATTTACATCGCCTTTAGCAAATCTCGAATCCCACCTATTGCTTCCATAAAGTAATCTCCAGTAAATGTGTAATCTTCAGGCAAACACCATTAGCTTTTGTGCATGATCTGTTTTTTTCCTGACTCTGTTTTCTGATATCCATTTAACTGTTGTTAGTTAATCATTCTGTCCTATTTCAACACCCCAGAAAGTCTTTACCAATGTGGACATACAGTAGGCCACATTGGGAGAAAACACTGGGACAAAAACTGAAACTAATTTGATCATCACTTCTCCAGTTACTGGAACGTGGGTAGCCCATGGGTTCCTCTATACCTTGGCTTTACTGATCTTACCTTCAACTTCGACGATCAGCAACTGAGAATCACTGTGTAGGAATCTTCTGAAGTTCAAATGCCCCCTGAAATATTTCAGTATTCTTTGCCTACTTTATGATGTTATGTAAGCATCATATCATATTCATCATAAGCCTATTTGAAGTTAAGGCAGGAAGCAAAGAAGGTTGTTTTGCTGCCCCAAATCTGTTTTGAATATTGTACCTGTGATGCACTGTAAGAGGGCAGCTAGTTCAGACAAAATGGAGATCTTGTCTTGTCTGAACCACATTCCTCAGAATGCTGCAGGGGATGATATGTCACCCTCGGTCACCTAACCATTTGAAAAAAGACAATTGGAGAGGAAACAATTTAAATGCCAGGAAGCAGACTGGACTGGCTCCTGTTTTAAGACTGCAGTTTTCATCAGTTTGAATATAGCATTTACAATCCAAGAACAACTGAGGTGGACTGCCATATTGTCTGCCTGAATCCCTACTCCCAAAGAATCATGTTCTTTCATATAAGCCATGGCATAAACTCAGGAAGGGGCAAAAGAACTGCAGTACTTTAGTTGACCAGATCAACAACCCAGGATCATCTGCTGTACTAATAAACACAATCGTAAACTGAAACAGACTCTGTCATCTCTGAATCCACAGATAAGATAATCATGGTAGATAATCATACTTGACTGTGAGGGGTGTCAGGACTGATTGATTGATAAGCTTTCCCTTTTGCAGTGTTTGTAAGCCTGAAACTGACATCTGTTGTGGATTAAAAGCCATTGCAACAGCTTTTCTAAGACAGAGAACACAGTCATACAGTGCTCTCCAAAAGATATTGGAACAGCAAAATCAGTCAAGATCTCTGTGTTGCTATAGCAGAGCTTCTAAAATGTTTACAAAATGTGTTGGATGAGTTCAATGGGTTGCAGTTGTCATGCAGTTATTACCTCAAACGTTACAAAACGTTTTTGTTTAAACTAATTGGTTGAGCACAATGTATGTTTTGTCCTAATATGTAAATGTACACATGGAAACATAATTAAAACATGTATTATATTCTACTCATCATTCATATAAATCTCATGATTACAAGTATAAATTGCTTAAGCTGAAACAAAAATACGTGTTTTTTTATGTTGCTGTTCCTTTTACTTTTGGAGAGCACTTTACAGTATATACACAATTACAAAAAATAACTTTCTGTCCTCTAATCAGGAAAAAAAGATGGTCTTCTCTTTAAAGATTCATAATTTCATGAATTTGTATAGGAAGAATATCAAATACAGCAAAAAAACAATCCAGCAAACCTGTCCACAGAGAACCATCCCAATAAATATTCATTGGTTCTTAAGTGGGACACCATTATTCTTATCTGTTTAAAATTGAGGCAACTAAGTCAGCTCCAGAAACTGATTGAGCATCTTGGGACAAACATCCCCTTTGCTAGGAATAATGTTTCTGTTCTTATGAAGAGATCAAAGAGTGATGTATTTTTCAGTCATACTGTTATGTGTGAGGTATTGCAATGAACTGAATTTTGCAGATAGATTTATAGGTTTTGATATAATAATAATATTATTCAGATACAAAATGACAGAGCCTGAGCAATTTATGAGAGTGTGTTCATTTTGTAACGATGGAGAAGTGGAAAAAAAGTTTTCCTCTTTGAAAATGTTCTGTTAGTATCATGGATATTATGTCAAAGTCATTTTATATCTGTGTCAGTACACTCGTCATTGGGACAATATGACAATTCCTTCTGGGTTTCCCTTGCCGATTTCAAGTTATTAAATATCTTATTGCCTGTAACTTTTGCTTCCACAAATCCAATCTTGTATTTGACCCTTTTTTTTCTTTTCCACATAAAGTAGATATCTCCTATATCTGCAATCATACACGTATTAAGTTTTCAATCAAAAAAGATTATTTAAAATATCGATATGTTATTACACACTTCAAAATATTATGTGTTGTTATGTGGTCATGTGGAAATTTATTGTTATGCTTTCTTTGAAAGCTTAGTTTACTTATATTGTATATCTATTTTAATTAGTAGCATGTTTAAAGACAAGTAATCATGGCTAAAGATACAGGTGATCGAAGAAGTGGTACTAATAGGTAACCTGGGCTAAACAAATTCACTGTTAAATCATCATGTCAGTAGCTTATATCTGCAAAATAAATTTTAAAAGTTTTAGACCACATTGTAGAAATGTGGCTCCACAATGGCACTATAAATATGAAATGTATAACAATGAGTATGAAGAAGCTATTTTTGAAAAATACTTAAGTGTTTATATAGAACTTTTCATCTCACCTACTGTGAGGAATCAGTAAAAAGGGCAAAGTCAGCATATGATTAAAAATGTAGATTGATAATTAAGGAATGTTGTTAAAATTGTACAATGCACTAGTAAGACATCATATTTAAATATTATGTGTAATTATGGTCACAACGATACAAAAAATCAGCTATTGTATTAGTCCTGAAAAGAACAAAAAAATGTCTTGGCTCAGAGGAATGCTCTACACTGAAAGAATGAAAGGATAGAACCTTTATTGTCTGAAATGGAGATTATAAGAAAGACTGATTCAAATATTCAAAATTCTCAAAGACACTGACAAGGTCAAACCAGTAGATTTTACAATCAGTAAAATATGAAACAAAGGATTCAAGTAGAAACTATGTGGAAGAGCAGCTTGCAGGTTTTTTTTTTACACAAAAGGGTTGTGTACTCTGTCGATATTCTTTCTTCTTTCAAAAAAAGGCATAATGAGATTTTTAGATGAGTAAGCAACTGAAAACTAAATGAGCAAAAAAGACCAGGTTTCCACCATGTTTGTAACTGTACTTTAATAAAAACACTAACCGTTTAGTGTAACAGTACATGTGGCACATACAAAAGATATAGTGGACAAAACTTAGTCTTTCAACTTTGTTTAATGGCACAGCCCTGTTAAGTCGCCTTCACTACAGTACATATGGCACAGATGGTTACTTGCTAATACTTAGTGTTACATTTGTGTTAGTGAAATGTGTATGTGCTGCTTTGGTTTCTGATATTTTTTTTGAGGGGGGGAGCTTGATCACACTCAGCCGCCCTGCAAAAATGTAGATGGGTAAAACTGGTCTTAATAGTGTGTGCTACGTTTTTGCTGGTTTGGAGTTTGTACAAGGATGGGCTGTTATGTCACTGATTTACTGTAAGTAAGCATATGGAGTTGTCTAATAAAGGGGACAGAATCAGAGGATTTGACATCAGGTGCATAGCAAAGCTCATCCAATTTGTGACACTGGAAGATGCAAAAGAAATCATTAAGGCGTTCGCTGCTGAAGCATTAAAGAAAACAGAAGGCAATCCTGGAATGGGAAAGCCTGGCACTTCTGGGACATGCAATATTTTTCTCCAGAAATGAAGAAATAAATAGATATGTTGTAAGGTATGGTATGTGCAAGGACTATCCACTGATAATTCCCAACAAGATCTTGTAAAAGACAAAGAACCAAAGAGTACGTTAACCTAACACCAAGGTAAATAATTAAGAGTTTGACATAAATAATGTGGTTCAGATAATATGTATGATATGGAAACCCTGGAATATTTAATATACTATTAAATATTATTTATTGACTTTAATTACGTCAGTATTTTTAAACTGCATGTTTATGTTGATTCTACACTCTGCAATTGATAATGGCACAAGGGGAAACAATTAATTAGCATAAGGCATGAATTTAGTGTTTTGCCGATTTCCTAAGACAAACTGAAATTAAGGAACAATTTTATTATAATAAATTAGGTTGTAGCCCTGCATACTTGTTATCTTTGACTCTCATTCCAGCAAACTACTCCATGACTAGACAGTAGTCCCTAGCTTTTACATAATAAACCAAGTCATGCTCAATACTTTGAATTTATGGAGTTGTGGCTTTTTTACTGTTTGCATGTAACATGGCACAAGGTTAATAGCAGTTCTCTATATAGATCCCTGAGGTTCATTTTCTTCATTTTATCAAGGTTAACAACCATGAATACATCGATCTGAATCATGTTACATTTTTTTACATCTACTGTAGATCACTACTTTTTTTTCCTGATGTGTTTGGCTTCATCACAATGTTGAAGTTTTATACCAGGCAGTCTAAGCTTGTTCTAAGCTCTCAGGATTTTATTAAAACTACTGGGTATGTATTTGTCAGGCACAAGTACCTTTTCAGTTGTCTTGCGGGGACCTTCAGTTCCTTTGGGCTTGCATCTGCACACTCACTGTATAGCTACGGCAATAAACACTCCCACTTTAAAGCAAAAGGAGAAGTAATTTCTACTCAAATTACCTGGAGTCCTACTCTGATGAGAGTACTACTTTTCCATTAATGTGTAAAAACTCATAGCCAATTTTCACAAAGGGCATGCATGCCTTTCTTTGTGACTTATAGCAGGAGACTACCTATTTGGTTACATTCTTCAGCTAAAGCAGTTGCAGACTGCAAAGATCTTTGCAAACAAACAAGAGTTTCTCTGGTTAGAGACCAAATGCATCTGTTCCGATTTAAATAATCTCATTAAACACAATTCAATTTAAACTGTGATTCAACAAAACACAGTTATCTGTTTAAAATTTGTAATTGGATCATTGCATTTCTTTCCATTCTGAGTTCACTGAACTAACAAAAGGGCTGCAAACCAAGGAAAGGGCTGCAAAACAGTTATGTGATTAGTGTTTTTATTAAGAATGCTCGCTTATTTTTATGGTCTGAAATTGTTTACTTTTCCTACCTAGCAATAAATCAATCCATATGTTTTCTTGAGTGAAATTTTAAATACTGTATGTTGTGTTTTGAATGTCTCTTGGTATACTGGTGTTATTGGTTTTAGTGTGTGGGCGGGGTCACTGTGCAGTGGCAGCTGGCATGCCATCGTGACCCAGCAGAGAGGTGGAAGGTGGAGGGACTGCTCTGTGACCTGTAAAGGAAAAGACCAAAAGGACTGGAGCTTGTGCTCCCGATTGGGTCATCGGATCCGGACCCGTTCCAGGTTCTACCACCCTGCTGCGGGTGTGTGCCAGAGGGGTCAGAGCTGGGTACGCCTGTCCAAGGGCATTTGTAGCTCACGGCCGAGGAAGGCTGGTGAGCTGCCAGTCTTGGCGTGCTGTGTGGCCCTGTAGTGGAGAAGAGTGTGGAGGAGCGCGGCTGAGAAGGAGCAGACCTCAGACAGGTGGGCTCTGATGTTGTTTTTGAGAGTCTGTCGTTCCACACCCCCATTCGCCTTTGTGTTGTAGAATGCAGTGCAGATCTGTTGAATGCCTCGGTCAGCCAAGAAAGATTCAAACTCTCCAGACACAAACTGCGGCCTGTTGTCGGTTATGATGACGGTTGGCAGCCCCCAGCGGAGTCCAGGAAGTCCATGAATGCCTGGATTGTGACAGATCCTGTGGAGGCTACTTCTGGCCATTTTGAAGGGAGGTCACAGGCTTCTATGAGGAAGCGCTGATGGGGAAGGACACCATGTACACATGACTGTGGCCTGAAGTGGAGTGTGGAGCATCTTGATGAAGTCGGGCTCAAGTGTGTCTGAATCAGGGCCTCCAGGCAGGTTAGATAAGGAGCGGGAGAGTAGATCTGCAACTACGTTCTCACATCCTGGGGTGAACTTTAGTGTAAAATTGGATTGCTGGAGGCTCTTTGACCAGCGGTGGAGTCAATGCCCTGTTCCTGAAGTGACAAAGCAGCACAGTGAGGACCTAGTGGTCCGTCCCTAGTATGAATGCACGACCATCCAAATATATGTGCCACCTCTCTCATGCTCAGACACAGGCCAGGGTCTTTTGCTCCCACACAGAGTACTTCTGTTCAGTTGGACTGAGAGCCCGGGAGGCGAAGATCATAGGTCGCTCCACCGTGTTGTGAAGCTGGGACAGTACAGCTGCCACGGCGGTGCTGGAGGCGTTGCAGGTGATGAAGGTGGGGCTGGAGGAGTCAAAGTGCTAGGACAGGCAGTGAGGTGATCTGATCCTTCAGGAGGTGGATGGCTTCAGAGCAGGCAGGAGTCCAAACCCAAAGGGGTTCCTTTTGCAGTAGCTGTTGCAGCGGGGCTGTTTTGGCTGAGTAGTGTGGCACAAACCAGAGGTAGTAAGCAGTCATCCCAAGGAAGGAGGCGACCTGAGCTGGTGTGGTAGGCTCTGGGATGCACTGAATGACCTCGATGTTAGACTGCAGTGGAGTGAGGCCAGCAGGTGTAAGGCAAAAAACCCATAAACTTGATGGTGTCAGCGGCAAACACACATTTCTCTCCATTGAGGGTGAGGTGGTGGTGGCTCTTCTTTTGAGTGTTTTGTTTTAAAAGTCTCTGTTCCCTATTCCAGTATTATTGTTACTGTCTATAGATCCCACCAAGCCTCACAATGTCTCAACCCAATGCCACAACTATGCCTCCAGTTTTGCCTAGGAATCATCAGAACTCCTCTTCTTTGTGTTTTACAAATAAAATGTCTTGTCCATATGAACATTTTGTAGCTTTAGTCTCTTTTCAGTTTTTTTAATGTGCATCTGTGATGGGTCATGAGTGGTCTGCTGTAAATTTGTTGTTACATACACCTGCAGGTCAAGTAGGTCAACAGCTGCCTGTTATGTAGCAGTTTTAGTGGGCTTATAACTATATAACTTGTAACTCTATATGATGACCATTGCATCTTTCATCTAGTTTATTATCATCCTATTATCATTTTGTTAGATAAATTATTTTTACAGATTATATCAAACCAATTTAAATGATTTTTTATGAATATTTTAAAATATTGTAATATTTTACAATTTTAATGAATATTGTAAAAGTCACTAAGAATTTTATTAGTCATCTTTATTGAATATTAAGATTAAAAAATTCTGCCTGACCTAGTAATTCTTTACAGGAGCTGTGCTTAAAATGTAGGTCATTCACCTATAAAAAACATACTAAAATGCCAAATCAGAACCAAAATGGAGCAAATCTTGGTGTTTGTATAGTCATTTCGGTTAATGAAATATCAGTTCTTGAGAGGTCACTTGTCATCATTTCAAACGGTATTCAGTTTAACTGAAGTTTACAGAGGAACCTATCGGCATTAGAGGGATGGAGAAAGAGATATGCCTGCTTGTATACAGTACCACCATGCTAACTTTCTATATTACAGGTATATACAAGTATATACTATGTATCAATTTTTTATATTCTGGTCCCATCAGAGGGCACTGAAGGAGATTATTTTTTAATAAATTAATCCTCTTCAATTTTCACAAACTATACTGTAATTACTACATTTTTTGGCCTCCTCCAGGCCCATTAGTTCATAAGGATGATAAGTGCAGGTTTCATATTTTCATTAACACCAACATTTCCACCACCTCAAAGTAGAAGTTCTCTCCCCCGACTATGTTCTGTTCCAGTTCCACATATTCCTGAACAGCACTGCACTGCTGCATTCTTATTCCTTGCATTTCTGTGTCCTGTCTCTTTTTATTACTTACTGTGTGTGTTTTATGCTGTCAAAGTAAATTCTCCTGTTCTAATTGTTTATCATTCTCTTCTGTCTCCCTGGTTCTCTTCAACATTTTCTCGACAAACTTGATTTCTGCCTTTCCTTCCCTTCCTCTCTCTAACCCAGTGGTCTTTCTAAGTGGGTTCTACTTTCCAATATTCCAATCAGAATTGGACTACTTCTTATTCTGTATTTTTTCAGCTTTTCTCTCTCCTTCTCCTGTTACTCACAAAACTGGTCAAGTGCTGGATCTTACTTTCTCTGGGGAATCTGCTCACCAAATTCTGTTTCAGCCCTCTTAAAAGTTCTGTTCACTATTTCAGCTTTTCCTTCTCTCAGTCCCAAGACTTCGTCTTTAACCACCTCCTACTGTCACCTTTTGCTGCAATTTTCACTTTCTGTCCTCTTCTCCTTTTGCTTCAACTTTGTGCATCCATCTCTGTTGTTCTGTCCATTCACTTTATCCCCTGACCTCCATCTGTATGGCTACTCACTTTTCACCCTGGCTTCCAATTCCCATCCCTAGCTCCAGTTCATGTTCCATTTTGCCAGAAACAGGTTCCACTTTACTAAAAAGATCTGTCAAACTGTCAGGCGATCTAAAAATATTTCTCCCTTTAATTTCTCTCAGTCACATCTTCAGCACTCAAATGTAACTACTGTAACAATCTCTGTAGGTTATTCTTCACCTTCTCCCTTCTCATCAGCCCATTTATCTCTATTTCATACTCAAATTTTAATATTTCTCCATCTGTAAGCTTTTCAACAAATCCTCTCTTTATCCATCATCCCCCATTCTCAGCGTACTCATTTCCCACATTCTCCAACTTTACCCCACTGTTTTTCTCTCCTTCTCCTTCTTCACATTCTCTGACGTCTGTTTCTTTTTTCCAGGGCCACAAGCATTCTGGACGTCCTCCCAGCTCCCTTTTCTAAGGCTGTTGTCCACAGTCTCCTTTCTATATTTCCTCTCTCTGTGACAGAGGACTCTGTCACTAGGCATGGGTAGCACAGGAAAATTACACAAACACACATTTTCCACATTTTCCAGGTGACTGCTGTTGTGCGTCCATTCGTGAATTTGAGGCACAGTGGTGCCCAGATACATACAAACATAAGCATAAATGGTGATAGTATTGTCCGTTTTTATGTTCCTATCGTGTGAATGGAGAGCGCCCTCAATTTGTGTGGTACTTACTGTTTGTTTGTTTGCTGTGAGATACTTCTTGGTTTAAAGTGTCAGTCTATGGTAGCTCCAAAGGTCCAAACCTAACCCCAAGTTCTAAAGGCATATTTATAGCGAGTTAAGGAAGTACCGCATGCATGTTTCAATGGGAAGTGTGACAGAGGAGTCTGTCACGGGGTACAGATAGCACAGAAAATACAACATTCATACACCTTCCATTGAGCGGTTTTTAGATAAGTTACTGAGGGTGCACACTCAGGGCTTGACTAGTAACTGCTATTACTTAATTGCATATACATTCACGTACATATACCTAATTTCACATACATCCAAATACTTAAACACAGGTATGAGTGAGTACTGTGGTGTGAATGGAGAGTGCTCTCAAAATGGATGTTACTCACTGTTTGTTTGGTGTCAGTACTTCTGGGGTGAGTCAGCCTATGGTGGCCTCAAAAGGCTAAACCTAACCCCAGTTCTCAAGGGTTATTTATGGAAAGGGGAAAAACCACTTTGAGGTAGAGAAATGGTTTGTTCCAGAGGGGGAGGGGCTTACAAGCTATTTAAGCTGGCTCATCAGCCTAAGAGTTGGTTGTTGGTTGTTGGTTGTTGGTTGTTGGTTGTTGGTTGTTGGTTGTTGGTTGTTGGTTGTTGGTTGTTGGTTGTTGGTTGTTGGTTGTTGGTTGTTGGTTGTTGGTTGTTGGTTGTTGGTTGTTGGTTGTTGGTTGTTGGTTGGAGAGATAGAGGACTTACCTTTATTTGAATAGTTTTTTTTTCTGCTGTGGGGGACTGGGAGCACTGTAAATAGACTGCACTTGTTTGCTTGGGTGCTTTTGCAGCGGAGCCAGTTTGAGAAAAATGGACCTACTTTAGCCTTGCTCAGGCCATTGTGTGATGGGAAGATTCCATTTTCTACTTTTACTTGGGGAAAGAGTAAAAGTGAAGTGGTAAAATGTTATTTTTTGATACATCTGTTTTTTTTCTTTTATTTTGTTTTGGAAATCACTGTGACCAGACTGAATGAATTGTGAAATATTTTATGTGTAAAATCAAATTAAGACAACGGTTGATTCCAGGAGAGGGGCTTCCAAACGATATAAGCTGCTCCTCAGCCTAGAAGGTTGTTGGACGTTCTTGAGTGAAGGATTAAGAGTGTCAAAGTATGTCCTGTATGTCCTGTCCTGTAAATCTTTTTGCATTTTTTCTTGCTGGGAAGAAGAGCACTGTAAATAAATTGCACTTTGATATATCTGAGTGCTTTGCGGCAGTCCTATCATCTGGGGAAAAGGACCTGCTTTGGCCACTGCTTGGGCCACAGCCTTCAGCTCTTGACAGATTTAAAAAACAGATGAAGAGACAAAGTGTAGCTAGAGATCAAAGAAGAGGTCTATTTATTTTGTCTGAATTTTGTTTTTCCTCTCACTGTAAAAATATGTTTCTGCATTAAAGACACACTACCTGTGACAGCCACCTGTTTAAAACTCAGATTATGGTGTGTGATTGCCAAACACTCTCCTCTTCATTGCCCTTTCCCATCCGTTCTCTCATTTCAAGAGCCAGTTTATACTCTATCTTATCTTTTCTGTGGTGGCATGGTCAACCTGCACAAATCAGAACTGTCCTTTACTATGTTTTTTTTTATGTCTGTTTAGGCAGAACCTGTGACTTTGTCTGGGCTCTGTTGTTCAGCTGTCAACCTGAGTAATGTTTACATTGCATTGCACTAAATGTGTTTACTTCTCTGTTTCATCTTTATTTTGTTGAACTTATTAACTGGAAACAGAATCATGGAATTTACATCAACTGAGTGTCTGCATTATTGCTTTGCACTCACACTACTGTTACCCATTTCTTCATTTATTCATTTATTTTAATTTAGTTTTTCTCTAGTACTTGCATTGCACTTCCAACATTAGCACTCTTGCTTTCTTTCTATTTTTGTTGTTCTGATTTGTAATAAAATTCATTGTTAGCTTTCATTCTTGCACTTATTGTTAAGTTATATACAGTAAACACTAAGAAATTGTGGATAGGGATGTCTGTTAAACAAAAAGTATTCTTTAAACTATGTTGTTATACTGATTGAAAGCTTGCCTTTCAGGCAGGTAAAAGATTAGATGTACCAAATTGACATGACAGTGTTTTACTCTGTTCTCCTTGTATTGTTCCATTTTTAATGTATAGTACAGAAAAGAGTTTGCCCTGGAGCACAAATCCCTTTCTCGGTTTGGAGCCTCCCATTTGACCCAGTCAAGCTGAAAATGATCCACAGAGGTTAGACCAGTCTGTGGAAGACAGCACATGAAGCAGAAAGATTAGTCTCAGAGCTCCAGAGAAATTATGTCTATTTTACAATCTACACCAGTTGGACATTTGAGTCACCATCCCACCATCTTTTTTTTTCCCTAAAAGCTAGAGCACATTCCTCAATTTCTTTGCAAAACAGATGTTTTAATTTGGTGAAACAGAAAATACATAAATGCTCTGATGACACCCTGGAGAAGGGATGGGTACTGAAAAATTAGCCTCTACTATCAACAAATTTAGCTGCAACAGTCCAGAGTGGTAGTTTTTAAATATATCGTCCTGTTTGAAAGTGTCATGACTACAACCTCTTATAGCAACAAAATGAAATGAACTTTTGCCATATGAGCTTTACGGGGTTATTGATTCTGCTCTTTAGAGATGTGTTCTTGAAATATTCAACTATATCCAGTATTTCTGATATTGCACTATTTCGATTCATTTGATTGCGGGAATCATTTGTGGTAAACACTAGTGATTTAATTCTTTCTTGTATCAGAATGAAACCTCTTTTAAAACATCTCTCTGAAAGTTTAGAAGATAATTTACAATAATTCTGAAATTAACCACCATATTTGAGCAATCTCTGAATGCTTTTACCAGAGGCTAGTGTA
Organism: Atractosteus spatula; assembly: GCF_055471065.1. Lineage (NCBI taxonomy): Eukaryota > Metazoa > Chordata > Actinopteri > Semionotiformes > Lepisosteidae > Atractosteus > Atractosteus spatula. The sequence goes on along the minus strand of NC_142713.1, from coordinate 22,266,493 downwards.
TTGTGTGACACCATAGGCAGCCTCCTCAGGTGAACCTCAATCCTGCAGTTAAAAAAACAGAAAATGTAAGTTCCTGGAGAGTCAGACATATGGTCATTATGAAAGTAAATATATTAAAAAAGTCAGCACCATTAGAACATAATTTCTAATTCACAAGACACTTCTAAATTATCATTATGTGGGTTATGTACTGTAGGACAGAAACAAATTGACCATTTTTTTCTTATATGGTGAATGTTGAGTGCAAGAATTATGTTAAATCCTTTAACCCTAACCCTAGATATATAAGTTTTATAAGACTACTATTCATATGTCATCACTTTCAAAGCCTGGCACAAGGATGTTGAAACCCACTAAAATTTACTCCTGAACAGGTGATGATTTAGATGTTCTTATTCCCTGAAGGAGTCAAAGGCAGCTGCTCAGTCTATGCAGGAGTAGAACCCTCGTGACTTGGGTGGCTTTACACCTGAATGGTTGCTGGCAGTTTGATACTTTATAAATCTAAAGTGCTCATTCCAAGATGGCTCTTTCCATAGAGATAAAAATTGTAGAAACTTCTATTCATCTTAAAGAGTTATTACAAAACTGTAGCTGCAGGTCATTATTGCTATTAAATTCAATGTCTTCAGATTGAAGGTGAAAAGAACTAGAGAACACAACTGTAAGGTTTGTGAAAATGCATTTAAAACAGAGAACAAAAGTGTGAAAAATGCATATTATCCTAACTGTTTCATGACACGTAGATAAAGGAGGAAGGCACACAATCAAACATAACACACACATTCTTAAGCAAACACATCCCCATCAAATGTTATGTTTACTCTTTCCAGTAAAATTCTGATCAGGAGTATATGAGTCTTGTGTTACCAAACTCTGATTGCTTCAGATTAAAATAGTATTAGTGTGATTGGTTGGATCTCAACAAGAGGGAGGGACATCACATTTAAATTTGTGTTATGAATCGTGTGTTAGTTGTTGAGATAAAGAAAGAAAGTTTTGGAAGAAAGAAGGAGTTTGGAGATTTGTGGTAGAGATAGTTGGAGTGGAGAGTGCATGATTATTGGAACCACCACTATTGTTTGGTTTTCACACAGTGCCTAATCATAATCTGCATATAGTTCATTTTTACTGCACTTTTCATCACGTGAGGCATTTCTTTACCCAGAAGTTTGGGAGTACAGAACAAGTTTTGCAGCCATGTTTTTGATAACCTGAAGCTAATACACTGGTTTCTTTAAGAAATGGCTAGATGAGATCCTTATATCAATTAGCTACTAATTATCAAACTAGTTAGGTGGGCCTACTCTTGTTCGTAACCTTTCATGTGTTCTTAAACTACAGTATGTCAAAGTAATATTGCAAAGGTTTTTTCTAAGATATTGGAATTATACATAGTTGACCATAAGGGCTTTTTGAGGGGCCAGTTTGCTTCCATTACCTTATGATACATCTTCTATATTTTGGTTCAAGCTTGCCATCAACTAGTTTCTTGTGCAATGATTTATTAAGAAAAGCTATCACTGTGGAATGGAAGCACTTGTGGGATGTTTTCAAATGCTTTGGTAATGGCTATTAACTTATTGATACAGTATGTTAATGCAGCTGGAGAGATGTAGTCCAACTTGAGTATCCTAGACTCTACTCAGACCCCCCTACCAGTGCCTTGAAATATTGTTTTGATTTTATATATAGTATATAGTTTAAATCTTTTCACAATGCCTGCTCTGGGACATGTTAAATCCCTGTCTATGCACAAACAAACCCACAAGTAGATTGTTTACCTTTTAGGTCAAAATTATATCTCTAGCTCTCCTGCCATTTTGATTCAATGCCTACTCTTGGCCTACATACAGTAAGAGCAAAAATAGCTGCCTGCAGTGTTCCTCCCAGGAACATCACAGGTCATTTTCATTCAGAGATGTGGAGAAGTGGAATTACTCTTTATACATTTTCAGTAGTGATTATCCCCTTCAATATTGCTTTGTATACTTGCACAAAATCAACAACCTGATTTCCTGTCTTTACTGTCTTACATGCTATTGATAATTTAATCTCAGTTAAGTCACTCAATCTAAAGCCAATCAAGTACTAGTGGGTAGAATTTAAAATTCATTGATGTTTTTTTAAGAAGATGTATAACCTGCCACAGCACTTTGTCAAATTGCAGCTATTTAAATGCTTGAAGACTCGATCAATATGTCGCTGAAACAAAATCTGAAGACGAGAGACCCAAGAGGGTTTAACAGTCTTTATAGAGGGTAAGTAAAAGTGTAATGATATGGAAAGCCAGAAAACTATTGGCCAAATTTTGGAACTAATAAAAGCCTGGATTGTGTTTCATTATATTATCTTTCCCTTTTTACATATTGAAAAGCATATTACTTCAGAATAACCCTTTTTTCTATAATTTTTTTCTCTTCAGCTTGGAAGTGTGTGAGTACTCTGAAATACTCCCATCTTTTTTAGAAAATCTATTGATGCCTTACAGTTGTTGATAATCATAGTTTGTTATTTGCCTATGTAAAATTCTAATCAGCAGCTTTCTTAAAAACCTATTTTGAATATCTTTAATAAGAATAAACATGTTACTGACATTTTGGGATGTTGTTACTAGCTTTAGCATTGTGGTATTCTAACACAGCATAAGTTTCCTACTAAAAGAGATTCTACCATAAGTAATTTAAATTTGAATGGCAGCTGTCCCTGGAAATATTTGCTATTAATTTATTTTCATAGCACTGTTTGATTTCTGGTTGCAGTTGAGGGGCTATACTGGTACAAACTCCTGCTGCTCCTCTTGCTAGTTCCAGTTTTCTTGTTTAATACATTGTTTTCTTCCATGTCTTGCTACTACTTGATTTGTATTTTAACTGCTACCTATTGCTGTTTTAATTACTGCACTTGCCCTGCAATCAGACTAACACTGACTTCCTTCCTGCTGCCTGTTGAACCGAGGTGCTCTTCTAAACCACCTACTTTCGTCTGATTCAAGTTTTTGTTTGTTTTTTCAGTTTCTGTTGCACCATCCCAAGATTTCACCACAATACTTGTAAGGTACACCTCATTGTTCATTGAAATTGCTGCATTTGAACAGAATTATTTCCTTGAAAACTCTGCCTTTGAATATCGCCAGTATATTGGAATCTTGCGACCAACGAGATATGTCCGCCTCAGCACTAGATGCCGGATTTCTGGCGTCCTCTTCTAGTGGTGTTATGGTGCCTGTTTATTTGGCACCAGGCTGCTAGAAAGTCCCACGCTGGTGCTGACCTGATCGACCTAAGCACTCCTCCTCTCCTGGAGCACACTCCACTCTATGATAAACCCTCTAGCTCACCTAGAGTGGCCAAATCAGCATTTTCAGCACCTAATCCATGAATAACAAGGAACTCTTATTAAATGACTTAATCACAGACAAAAACTTGATTTTCTATGCTTGACTAAAACCTGGTACAGACATAACAATGATCTCCCGTTTAACAGGATTGTTCCTCCAGGTTATGGTTTATTCAAGCAATCTCACCCTTCTGGCCATAGTGGGGACATGATTTTTATTTATAATCTCCTCTGCGTGAGTCTTGTTAATCTACCTCTGCCTTCTTCATTTGAGTGCCTTGTTTTAAACGTTTCTGTTCTCCATTCTGGTATCATTGTTACAATTTAAAGACTCCCCAAGCATACAGTAACTATGCCTTTTTAGGTGAGTCTGTCGATTTACTTTGTCTTTTACATTTCAGATTTCATGTGTTTAATAGCTTTCTTTTAACCACTCTTCACACATTAGATCCTATCAAAATGTGAACCATCTCCTTTACTTGTTTGACATTCATGTGCAAAATATTGTCAAAACATGTTTATTCCATCTCAGAAATCTCACCAGCTTATATTTTATGTTGTTTCTAACTGTGGCTGAAAAGTTGGTCACACATTCATCTTCTCTAGGATTGATTAATGCAATGCCCTGCTCACTGGGGTTTCTAAATCCACACTGAACAAACTTCAGTATGTTCAGAATTCAGTAGCCAGAATACTGACCAGGTTCCTTGGACTTGATCACATTACTTCCTTCGTGGAGTCCTTGCACTGGCATCCTGTCACGTTTAGAGTTGACTTCAAAATCCTCACCTATAAAGCTTTGCATGGCTGGACACCTCATTATATGTCTGACTTATTATTGTCCTACTCCGCACCTCAGAATATTTGTTCATCTGATGCTTGTCTTAAATTATCAGAGTCACCTTCCCTGAGCACTTTCAAATCCAGACTCAAAGCCTTCTTCTTCAAAAGGGCTCTTACTTTTGCATGTTGCACAACACTCAGAACCCTTGTTTTCTTTTTTATTGTATTAGCTTTTTATCTCCTATGATTGTTGTTTTTATACTGTAAATCACTTTAACTACTACTTTTAAAGGCACCATATAAAATAAAGTGTAATATTATTAGAATTTTGACAGCAGTCTTAAGAAGTCATATGTAGCTGATAGTTAATATACTGAGAATCAAAATAAACATATCACTCTGTTTATGTATGTATAATACAGTATGTTGTACATACATAAAACTGAGTTTTGATATTGATTGAATGTTTTAAAATCATTTTAACTAATTGATCATTCATGACAGCCTGTAACACTCACGATTGGGGAAAAGCTTTTTTTTGCCCCATAAGACTCAATTATTCAATAGATAACATTGCACATTTTAATGTGTACTGTATAACACCAATAACCTTGCTAACGTGACATTTGTGCAATGATAAATTGAACTTGTGTTTGTCATCATAAGATAGAACATCTACAGTTGACTCTTATACCTGTACCATTTGTGGCTTAGATATCAGTGACCAGGCATATTTTTGTCCAGGCTACACAAGAAGAAAGGAATAGATTTTCGTAAAACTAGAGCAAATATGCATTGTAGCTGTATAATTTATTGCTTCCAACAGTGGCCACATACACAGCTAGCCTGCAACTTTCATGGTAGTCCCCCAGTTGATCAATTTTGTTAATAGAAAATGTTAATCAGTATAATGAATTTACCTTTGTCATTAAAACCTGTTACAAAATAAAGATTTGATAATTTCCATGTTAATTTGCAGAATGTACAGGGTATTTGTTGCAGTTATGAGTCATCGTTTTCTTTTAATGTTTTAATGTATAACTGGCATATTGCTTAACCAAAGGAACAGATGGCACATTTAAAGGGTTTGTATTTTAATTTTAAATGGGAAACATTTTAATTTATGTGATGTGTAAATTCTAGGCTTCTTCCCTATTCTGAAATATTCTGAAAGTGTTAAAAAAATAAAAAAGAGGGGATATGTGGGGTTTTAATTATTCTTGTGCAATGTCTTCCTTATTTAATCATATTTGCAAGAGGGAATTATATTCTATTCAAGGAAACCTAGATAATTAATTTGTCAAGACACAGAGAGAAAATGAGCAATACAATCTCCGCCATTTGCACATCATTTTTCAATTAAAATATTCTGACTGATACTGAACATTTCAAAACAGAAGGAATAGCTTATTAACTTTCATTCCAGGGACAATTTGTCTGTAATGACACTGCCTTCTGTACCAACAAAAATGATTCCTTTTTATTTCAACCACTCCATGCTAAAGTAAAGCCAATATATAGAAGAAGACTTCTACTCGACCAGGTGGAAAGTTGGACTAGATGAGATAACACAAGACTCTCTCTCATCCTAGCGTTAATCCCGTATCAGCAGGGTCCGCTTGTCGGCACGCCCGTCTCCATTTGGTGGTTTGAACCAAATCTTTGAGCTGACGTTGCCATTAAATGCGACTGAGAATACTCCAACCGGCGCGTTGCTCCGCCTGCCATCGGAGGGGGGAGAGGGGGGGGAAGGAGAGAACAAAGTAATGTAGCCAATTCATAGAGGGGGATTATTAGGAGGCATGGGAAATTTGGCCAGGACGCCAGGGTTACACCCCTACTCTTTTCGATAAACACCCTGGGATTTTTAATGACCACAGAGAGTCAGGACCTCGGTTTTACGTCTCATCCAAAAGACGGCGCTTGTTTACAGTATAGTGTCCCCGTCACTATACTGGGGCATCAGGACCCACATGGACCACAGGGTGAGCACCCCCTGCTGGCCTCACTAACACCTCTTCCAGCAGCAACCTTAGTTTTTCCCAGGAGGTCTCCCATCCAGGTACTGACCAGGCTCACACCTGCTTAGCTTCAGTGGGTTATGAGATAACACAAGACTGTCTCTACAAAACTGCAAGGTTAAATTAATGCCTTCAAGGTAAAGACATCTCTTTTGTGCTACATGGTGAGTATCATAATATGAGACTTATTCTCCTGCCTCAGGCTCTAATTTGTATCAAACATAAAGTCTGTGACTTTTAAACAAGTAAAAATAAGAAGAAGTCTTCTTGGGAATAAGCTTGATTCATTTTTTGTACCTTCTGTTTTTTGTATTTTAACTGTATTCCTGTGGAAATGTAGTCCTTGTGACCTCAGTTGCAATTAAGCATACATAGTAGAACAATGACACTAATATTATACCACAGTGGTATAATGCAAAGAAATTCAGGTGGGTAGGCTGCAAAGGAACAAGTAATAGGTTTATTCCATGCTGAAAAAAAGAAGAAAGAAAACACAATGTTTCGGCCGTGAAGCCTTCTTCAGGTGTGAGAAAGACAAGGCAGTAAGCAAAGGTAATGTAGCGGGAGAACAAAAGCTGGGAGAAAGGAGGAGCGAGAGACAGGAGCAGGGGACAGAAAGAGAGGCCAATCAAGAGGTGTGAAGTCAGAATAGGTGTAGAGAGGTGTGAAATGAAACATTAGATGAATGGAGAAAATTTAGAAGAAAAGTAGCCTGTCGTTAAGAGAAGGGGGAAGGTGTGATCCTAGCTGCAGGATAATTTTGGTTATCGCTGCAATATCTTTTTATATTTCATAACAAAAGTTGCTATACTAACAAGCACTAGATATCTTAAATGACACTGAAGCCATGAAAACTGAACCTTTCTTTGAATGCACTGTTTCATATCACAGTCATGTGTACTGTAGGTATTTTTCACCAGCTGTGACAGCAGTCGGCGAGATATGTCTCAAGTCCTTAAATAAAGCTTCAGATCTTTCTTGATTTCTGAAATCTCTCTGTCCCTAGACAGCATCCAAAGCTTGCGCTGCCGTGTTAGACATGTAGCCAACATTGAAAACCTGTGACAGCTGAATCAAATGGCTTTGTTGATGTAATCAGATACTTTGCTTCCATTTTCTTTATTATTTATGCAGTTTTGAAAGCATTGTATATTTCCATCAATGAAAATAAAGTTACTATATACAGTAAGTATTAAGTTGGAAGCTGGATTATTGGTAAGTAATAATTTTTCAGCATGAGTTTTCAGAGCACATTTCAATGATGCAGCTGCCCATCATTTATTATATTTCAATATAATTTATGACTTCAGTCAAAAAACCCTGCAAGCAACATTTTCTTCTACCCATGTTGTTTTGCAGTTCTCAGTAACCTGCTGGAAAACTGCAGAAGAGCTTTGTTTACAAAACTGAAGTGAAATAGCCTAATATCTCATCATAACATACAATTGTTTTTTTAAGTGTACATTTGTAAAATCATAATCTGAAACATATAACCCTAGATAATGATATTTAAAGTGCTACTAGAGAGATTTTGTTAAAAGGTAAGGTTTGCCTATTTATTTGCTTTACTGTATTATATTCATGTTGTGAACTGAACTAAAACAACAATAAATGAAACCCTGGTATCTTTACACATTTTGAAAGAATTGCCCACAAAACACTCATTCTGAGTTTCCCTAACACAGACTCTGTGTAATTAATATACTGCAATTTTGTAGACCTGCTTTGGTTTACATACATTATAAGCATGTTGCTGCCTTGTAAAGGTCTGTGTTAGATGTCTGTTCTTAAATTAATTGTCTGTTCTAAATTAATTTTAATGAAAATTCAGAATATATACTGTATTTCCAGTGCTTTGAAACCTTTATTTCCTGGTATTCAGTGACAGCAAATGTGAATGTACAAAAGCCAAAGACAAGAACTTTATTTTTAAAGGGAATTATAATATAGTTTTTAATTTTTACTGCTTTTTAATTTTTGCTGCATCAAGATTCTCTGAAGGAGACCGTTTTGCAACTCATTAAAGGAAGCATACCTAACACCTCGGCAGACAGTACGTGTCCTGATTATAACAGACACTGTAGAAAGCTGAAAGCTGAGTGTTGTGCCACCATCAATACAGAAGATTGCTTGATATTAAAAAACAGAAAATATTTTAAAATATGAAGAAAATCAAGTAGATGTAATCAAAAATATTTTTTAATTCTACTGGACAAAATAATAGATAAAAATTACTCTCTGAATATTCTGATAGGTAATTCATAACTGGAATCATATCTTCCAATAACTTGAATATACATCTACAGATAGTAGAAAACAATTCTAAGATGAAGTCCCTTCAATTAAAGAAAATGCAGAGTGGCTGTAAAATAGAAAATTCAGCTAAGATTTAATAACCTTTAATACATTTAAAGATTTCAGGTATTTTTCATAGTAATTTGGATAAAATTTTTCTTAATTGTTTCTGTATCTCATAGGGATACTGAAGTATCAGCACAATAAAACTGATCACCTCCATTGATACGGAGGAAAAGATGCAAACTGTAATACAATTGCATGACAGCCAAAATTAGAAGTCACGATAAGTGAAGTTAATGTTCTTAGTGATATAAAACAAAACGAACTCAATAATTCATGCTGTAACTACTACCTTAATAGGCTCCATATTATTATGCAGTACTGTATATAGTGCTTTGCAAAAGTATTCAAATATTTGTACTCAAATTATGTATTTACAAAAAAAGTGTATAAAACTGGATTTCCAATGAAAAATTACATGCTTGAGCTAAACAATATTATGGGTGGAAGCAGTTAAATGTCAACAAAAACTATGAAGAAAAATCAAAAACTAAAATATGTTGATTGTGTAAGCATTCACCTTTCTGCTACAGTAAACTTAAGTTAGTTTGAGTGCTTAAAAATGTCTTAAAAATGTAAGGCACACAATTAGTTGATTTGCCTTTGTGTACAATAATAGTGGTCCCCAAGATTTCGGAATAAATACATCTATGCATCTCTCAATTGAGTAGTCAATTTCCAGTAAAATGTCAAGGAAGTGAAAACCAAGGAACTTTTCAAACAATTCAAGAATAAAGCTGTAGAAATGCACAGATCAGGACCTGGATCATGTTGTCCATCCAAATAGAGCAGCTGGGCAAGGATGTAACCTTGAGGCAGCAGCAACTCTGATTGTTCAATGGCTGAGATGGGAGAAAATATAGGAGACATTTCCCAGTTACAGTATCCCAGTCATTCACAGTTACTCCACAAAGTTGTCAAATTATTAAGTAGGAACATAGTCTTTAAACTAAAAAGACTGTTTCAGTTTTCTAGGGGAACTGAACCCTCAAAGTAACCATACCGAAAAAAAATTAAATGAGAAAGATGTCCAAAAATTGGGAGAGGTGGAGGGAAAAATAGCCATACTGGAAGGTACAGGGTGACCTGAAGGCCCTCCATAGCTTCAGAAGGAGGCTACCAAGTAAACATCGCCAATGTTCCCCTACTCAAAATGTCATAATGTAAATAGATGTAAATATCTATATTTACATCTATATCTATATTCATATGTGTGATACAATTTTTCTGCGTACTGTTCTGTTCTAATTTGTTCTTTGTGTGTCCTGGACTGTGAATAACTCTTTTAGTGCACCCCTCACTGTACTGATTGTATTGTATGTATTGTATTATTATTATTATCATTGCATCATTCATTACACTGTGGCTGTGTTGTCTGTGTAAAGCTGCTGTTGCACTGCAATTTCCCTCACAGGATCAATAAAGTATCTATCTATCTATAATTACCTCAGACTTTCTGTAGGTGGTTTGCATTCCACCTGGACGTATTATGCAAGAGTTATGTGGTAGTTCTAGGCCTTTTCACAATGCACAAAGGTTCTGAGCACTGGGGCTATAGTTTCCTGCTGCACCGAGGAAGCCAGATGCACACTCAGTCCTGCTCCTGCAGAGAAGGGACTTTCACCCTCTTGAACCGATCAGACTGTTGCTGAATCTGATGCTAAAGTGTTTTCAGTCTGATGCTCAATTTCCACAGCTCTCTCAAGTGTTAAGGAATTAGGTTTTAATAAACATGATGTTTTTTCAATCAGCTGGTCATGGATGAATTTATCCTGTAATGCTCCAAATTTGTAGTTTGAAACAAGCTAATGCAAAGCCGACACAAACTGAGAGACTGACTCACCTGGTCGCTAACACTGTTGGCAAAACTGAAAGTGACTGAGGACATTCAGCTGGAGGCCAAAGAGAAAAGCTGTCTGCAGAGCTGAAAAGAAGTGCTGTCCTTCTGCACCCAAGCAACATAAGAGGGGGGCTTGTTTCTTGGGCTCTTCCATGGTGTCTACACTGAACACCAAGTGGTACAGTATGTCCCAAAAGACTGCATCCACTTGCTATGGGGCAAAGGGGACATGTTGTGACCCTGCAGAAATTGAGGTGGTTGAGGTTAAGAAAAATCAGACGTCCTTGTTACCTTGTTTGTGTACAGAAATGTACAGTATTAAACAAGAGAATGTTGAGTCACTGCAAGCACGTTATAGTGACTCCATTACTCACAAACTCCACTTACCATGGAAACCAGTGAAAACATAAATTGAACTTGCTGTCAAACTAATATGTCAGCTGTCAAAAACCCTGGAACACAAAGAACATTAATACTAACTTTTTTACTTCTTTCTCACATAAAAATGTTCAGTTTGCCCATTCGCATTTTGATTAAAATATTTAAATGTACAGTATGTATGGGGGCAGATAGCTTTCAGGACATGGGAGCACAGAACATCTTCAACTTTATTCTATGCAACTGACTGACTGGCTTTCTCATGCTAAGCTTTACTTGGAGTAATTACTTCCCAGCAAACTGCCTCCAAACTTAAATATTTTACATGTTGGAGGCACTACAAGTTTTCTGCACTTGATCTACATTTTTTGGTTAACTGAATTTCTTCTAGAAGTGTATTTTCTAAGGTGGGTAAGTGGGTGAAGTCCATATTTGGTAATCAGATTCAGATCAGGTCAGGTTTGATTCAAAACCATGTAACCAGATTCTATGACTTGACCCTTGGACCTCTCTGGACAATATTTTGACACCCAGGAATGATTCTTGCTGCTGTATCTGGGTCTCACAGTACCCCTTCAGTCTTTCACTGAAAAGTCACAAGTTTGTACCACATTGTTCATTGTTCAGTTTAACCCTTTACTACTTGCACCATCTAAGTCCCTCCCATTAACACGTAGGACAGTGCAGCCTATAAGCTGACCTAACACATTTCACATATACTGTACATCAGCAGAGTTCCTTTAATCTGAAGTTTTGGGTAATTTACACTCCTCCTATGGCCTTGGCTATTCCCTATCGGAAGTGTCAGGAACAGTTCTTTCCGGGCCCTATGCGGACGACACGATCCAAAAGGTGAAGAAACAAAAGGGAAAAATATCATGTGGGAGTCGGTCAGGAGACAGGGGGGCGTGTCCATGCAGTGCTGGTGTCCGGGGGGAGTGAATCCAGGGCGAACAATCCAAGGGTAAATCCAGAGGGGGAATCCAAGACGGGAGGTTAGTCCAAGACCAGGGGATCCATCCGAAGTTAAAACCAGAACCGGGTCGGGACCGGCGGGGCAGGGAATCAGGAACAGGAAACTAAAACCATAACGGAGCCAGACGCAGCAGGACCCCGGGCTCTCACGATGCGGAAATCAATGAGAAGCCCCGGGCAAACGCCTGCGTCTGGCTTTAAGGTGGAACTAAAGAGGGGCTGGAATAAGGAACAGGTGTGGGGAATGAGACAGAACGAGGAAGGGCTGGAGCGCCCTTAAGAGGAGGAGTAACGATCGTGACAGGAAGGGCCTGATCCTAGAATATATTGCAAAAGCACAATATTCTGCTGTCATTGAGCTAGCCCTGTTGTACAGGTAAGGGGTTTAAAGGTGAGAACCTAGTTTCTCCTTCCTTACTAGAAGAGTAATTGCACTATATCAGATGTTATCACAACTGGTTATCAACAGATGATAAGGCTAATAAGAAGAGCTAGCACTTAAAATCCAGTTGCATGGCGATCTGCCTAATTTATCTTTATCACCAAATATATTGAGTTGTATATGACCCATCCTGTACAGTGTCTGCCAGCCACACTGCTGTTTCCATTCTTGGATTTACTATTTGCCCTTTCTTGATATTCTTTAAAGTTTCCTTAAGTGTAATTGCTCTGGACACTGTAGCTCAAGCTACCTCTTCTGGTTCGCCGTCTTCAGTTAGCTCTGCCTTCCATCAAGGACTAAATTACAGTTACCCCCGAATGTGAAGGAGTCTGACACTCATAAGAGGAATTTGGTTGCACCAGGCAGTGTAGGTATTATATATGTACAATCTGTTGCTGGTGTAAGAAACACCACTGGGTTAGCAATACCTTCACAGTCTTTAAAGAGTCAATGATTCTGTCACTGACATTATTTAGCATTCAAGAAGTGCCATGGGTTTTGCATTCAAGTAGTGCCATAGGGTCATAAAATATAATGAGCTGACTCAGTGCAACACTCATAGAGGTTACCTGTGCCATCCACCCTGACTGAACTTTGTGACATTCATGATCCATACTATATATTTTTCTTCCTGTACTTTTCCCTAAAGATTAAAAAATCAGGGTTTCATGTAGAGTATTGCACAGAGCTATGTGAGGGTACACTAGTGAAAAAATTATAACTCCCTTTACTGTATATCATTGAATAAGTCACCACCAATTCACTGTTAGTCAGCTTGGCACAATTCCCAAAATATGTTAATTATGTCTTATCTAACTTATTGACTCAAACACTGTAACATATTAAACATCATTAAATAAAACAATAACAAAATTTTTTAGAATTAAAATGTCTGTATTATACTGTATATAAGCTAAAAACTATCATGCAATATTGTCTTTGGTTATACTGTATTCTGTTTTTGAATTAGCCTCCCTTTTGTCATTTCTTACATGTTTCTAGGAGAAAATACAAAAGGGAATAAGATCTGTAGGCATCCTCTCACGAGGCACCAATAAATGTAGGGGTTTTGTGCATTTGTGCATTTGTGCATTTACTGGGACAATTATTAATTGTAGCAATAAGTCACATAAGATTCTTTGATGGCTATTAGAAGACCGACCCACCGGGATACTCAGCAATGCACACACGGATACTAATACACAATAATACATTTATTAATACATAAAATGTGCATATAAACATAACAGATCTTATCGTGAGGGTTAGCAGAATACAAAAGGTATATATTCGATCACGAAGAGTTACAAACCAAGAGGGACATACATTCAGTATACCATTCATTTAGACCGTTTCGTAAATGAACTTGGATTACAACTTCTACACTAGATACCCAAAAGCAAGTACATCACTCATAGGAATTAAATTGATATCAACTGGGGTTGAGGTAACAATTGAATTCTCGAGCTGTAATGCAGAATGTTGAATACTCATCCAATCTGTGTGGATTCAGATCTCCAACAGACACAAAGGAACAGTGGCAGGCTGTTGCTGTGTCCAATCGGTGCTCTCTGGCTCGGTGCCAGGCAGTGCTGTTGTGGCTGGAGAGAAGTGGGAGAGATTCCTGCTGCGATGCTCTAGCAGTGGGCTCTCTGAAGACCGGTTAGTAGTTCTGGCTTACTAGCAGTTTGTGCACAGGAGAAAAGTGATTGCGGGTCCAAACAGGTCACACTCTTTAGACAGGAAGAAGACCGGTTTGTTCCTGATGTAGCGCTAGTCCTGAATCCTGAGATTCAGCTGTCCACAGTTCCAACCGTAGTTCACTTGTTGATCAAGTGAGCATTCGCGGTGGGTTCACGAGGCTTGCTGCTGGGCTAACCTCGGGTGGATCCTTTGGTTACGCGCTGGTGACCTCCGTTCTCGACTTTTAGAACAAAGGAAAGTCCTGGCACTCAGACACACTGGCCGTTATGTGGTTGTCTGAGCTGAGTCTCAGAATGTCCAGGAGGAGCACCGGAGGGGCTCTGTGCTGCCTGTTTTACCTGGAGTAACTACAGTCATTCATTGGTTGAAAGTTTCATGGGCATCCGAGACCCACGTGGGGTTAACCTGCCCTACCAGTTCCTGATTGGCTGAGGATGAGTAACAATGCACTCTGACCTTAGGGTTGTAAACAACTTGGGATGAGACTCTCCCTTGGAATCTCCCAGACAGTAAGGCGCCAGAGATGACCATTCATTAGGGTGGCTGATGTGTCTCAGCTTTGGGAGTTGTTCCTTATCAGGACACTCTATCAGGTAGAAAAACACCTTAAATATGAACCAAATGGAATGGCCTCTCTGTATCCAGCACCACTTAAATGAGAGAGAGAGACTGGCAAGGGAGCAGCAAACTTAATCCTGTATTTTAATAAGCCTTGCCGCTACAGATCTATGACAAAAATGAGCTTTGTTTATAGTAAAGTTTATATATAATTCAAGCTATTGCTAGAATGGTATACTTAGTGGATAAACTGGAAGGATATAAAGCACTGAAAACCTGTACAAAGTGTTGTATACATACTGTAAATATTTTCTAAACGTAGTGTTAGTAAGAAGGGTCTTAGGCTGGAGGTTTCTTTGCATGACCACTATAACGCTTTGAAAAAAAACATGTTCTTTAAACCATAAAACAAGGACAGCATGCATTGCTAAACCCCTGCAGTTCTATCACAAATTCATCCAGTTCTCTTTTCTGTTCTTTGTTGCTACCCATTTGTTCAAACATAAGAAATCAAGTTTAGATTACCTAAGGCTCTCAGTCCTAACAGGAGATAAGCAAATGTACCGTTCTAGGTAAAAACTGCAAAACAGATACTGCAGTATAACAATAATCATCTAAGACTTAATGTATTTCTACTGTAACATTTATAATTGTCTTCTCTTTTGTAGATATCTACTTTTACATTTAACATAAGTCATTATTTCTAAATAAAAAAAATAATACAGTGTAACTGGTTTAACTTCATTTCTTAATAATAGCTGAGGTATGAATCTTCAATTTTTAGATTATGTACGTCATAAAGTAAATCATGTTTCATAAATCAATAATGAGAATTAAAGACAGAAAAAATAACAGAGAAGATCAATGGAGCATTACCTTCAAGACCTAAAAAAATTGTAAATAAATATCCAGGCACTTACAAGAAGATATTGGTATATTGGTATTTCTAATTAGACTTCCAAACACGTAAGCCTCTAGTGAGTGTAAATATATATTTTTTACTCTTATTTCATTCATTCTAAATTTCAAACCGGCCGAGGTCAAACACAGTGCAGTCAATCAAACCCAAACAGTCACAGGCCAGACACACATACTACAGTATATTCAAGAAACCTTTATTCTTCTTAGTAACTGCTGCACTAATTTAAACCAAAAAAACAACAACTATGCATTTATAACTATGCATTTGCTTTTGCACCATGTTTAGTAAAGAGATGCACCACATTGCTTTGCTATTGTATTCATGATAATGACAAATTCTTGGAAGCCATTAAAATTTCTGCCATTTTCCATTAAAATACTGCCATTGTAGTTGCAGTATTCGGTAGGTTCCTTTTGGATTTAAATGTTTATCAGTAGTCCATGAATGTGACTATATGCAAGAGTGAAATATTTTACAAAGAACAATATCAAGTTCTTGAGATTTACCTAAATGAAATAAAAATGTTTGCACATGGTAAAATTGATTGCATAGTGAATTACAGAAAAAAAGAAACATTTACACAAAAAATGCTAAAACAAATAAGTGGTATACTAGTGGCATAATCAAATAACTATCATTTTCTAACATTTTAAAATCTGTCTTTTAATAAGCAGAATGTACATTATATATTTTATGTTTTATCAACAATATTTCCCTTTACTAAGTTTATAATTTTCTTCATTTAATAACATGCATACAGTTCCACAAGGCATGGAGGTTATGTGTTATTATATTTCTTTTTTACAACATTAAAAACCATTTGATCTCTGTAAATGAATTAAGTTTTTACTGTGCTTAATTAAATTTTGTACTACAACAAATGGCAAAAAAGGACATTTGCCTTTAACTGATGCCTTTGACTTTTTTGATTGATGTTTCACTGCTGGAACAGTGAATGTAGTGAATGGCAGTTTTTGTCACAAGTAAACAATGTTTTTTTTCCAGATACCTAAGGTGAAGTTTTGGGCTTTTTATTGCTTTTTATTAATATACTGCTTTTTGTGGTGTCTTTGTCTTGCTTCTGTTCTGGTGTTTATTGCGCAGTTTAAATTGGAAAAGCTTGTGTATGCTTCAGGTATTGTATTGCAATGGTTAAACTCTCTTGAGAGCTTAAACAGGAAATTGTATATTCTACTACAGACCTTACTTTTTAAAAGTAAACTTATGTTTCCAGCACTATGTTTGCACTTTACAGTATATGACCCTGCCATAGGGTGATGAGCAAGATGATAAACACCAGTAGACACTCTGGGGATTGGTTTTGGGCTCAATCTCTGTTTTAGCAGTGGTAATTATGTGGTAAAAGGATGCATCATAATATTCATTGCAAATTTTAGATATGTCATGTTTGTGCTTATTGGTTAGATACTGTTGGCTCTGAGAGCACTTGATTTCTTGTATTACAACTGCTTGTATGATTTCTAATTAGCCTCATACTTCATACATTCCTATCTGCTTGCATGAATAGCCTGGTCATTTTGTTCAGTTGTTGCATCCTTCATTTCCATTTTCAGCCTCCAAGACCTGAGGACATCATTAAAGTCCGTTTGTCCCTCTTTTAACAGATACAGTCAATCATATACAGTGAATCAGGTCATAAATCTGTCTAAACCTTCCTTCCTTTTGTGAATGTTCAAGCCTTCCTGACCACCTTTGTGAAAAATTCAATCACCACTTTTTCCATGGTGCCACTTTGACAGGAAAACTAGTGCCCTCTAAGAAGCGAGACAGCCGTTACCCCAGTAGTTTCCATCATCTAGTGACAGCCAACCTGCCAGGTAGGTTTTGACAAGAATTGATTGAGCTTTTTTGATTCTAGAAGATATCTAAATCTCACTCTATTGATGTGCATCCACACATCCACACAGCCCATCAGATCCATTTATCTTCACAGTCATTTTCACCTTGACAAAACTCCCCTTCATTCTACGGAAAATCCTTTTTTTGTGAGTTACAATGTCACAAAAGGTCATAATACTTTGAAATTGAACTACAAAGTTCTGCCACACGAAATAAAATGACAGTACAAACTTTTGACAATATGTGACTGTATTGTGAATTACTATTCATGACATTGGTTTTCTTTATAAGTAGCTTGCAACAGCTTTGCTACTCCACCATACAGTATGATCTAACTGATTTAAAAATAGTAAATTTACTAATTTACAATAATAAATTTAGTTAAGAATTTGTAGTTTTATACACTTCCCATCTTGGAATCCCCAATTATTATTCAACCAATCCATCCATCCATTTTCTAATGGTTTTATGCAATTAGGGTCACAATGGAGCCTATCACGCAAGTAATGGATGCCAGGATGGAATAACTCTGGAAGGAACAGTCTATCAAAGGGGACACATTCACACCAGGAACAATTTTAAAGAAGCATATTAATCTATCGGTATGTCTTTGGACTGTGGCAGGTAACCAGAGTATCCACTCCACACAGATAGCACCCTAGATCTGGAATTGAACCCAGGGCCACAAAGCTGTGAGGCAGCAATGCTAACCACAAACCGCAAAGGGTCTGCTTAACAGATTAGGTTCTCAGTAGAAACACTTCCCTCAGCACCTTAAGTGCAAGATGAAGGACAATATAAACCACCAGCCTACATATTCATATTAAACCTATCACACAACAAAACATTTTATTTATAAGTACTTTTCAAAATACTTGATTATGTACAATAGTACACACATAAAACACAAATGTAGGAAAATACAAGATAACAAAATAAAATCAAGAGTAAAACTACACAGTAGATCTTTAGCCAAGTTTTTAAAATATCTACATGAGCAAATCTAGTGAAATTGGGAATAACGTCCACAGTCATGGAGAGATTGCTCTACAGACTGTTGTATGGAGCCTGGTCTTAAAATAGATTAAATTACCTGAGGAAGGACACATAAAAAATACAAATGTATATTTTTAAAGAAGTTTTCTTATCTTAAACAAATTGCAATGTTTTATGCTTTAACAATTCACTAACAGTAATCCTAGTACTACATATGTCATTTTAATCAATTATTGAAAAATAAGTCTAATTGTCTAAATCATAACTGTGTCATACTAAAAATCTTAATCACATTATTAGACTATTCCGTCTGCTTTTTGCTTGCTATCACTATTGCTAATGATCTGTGATTTTTTAATCAAAAATTAAATTTTGCTGTCCATAACATGTACATTATAGATTATACAGCTAATTAGGTCCTTGATATTTGTAGTAATTATTTTATTAATTACATCAAGTGGAGGATTAATGGAGGGTCTGTGTTGTAGGGGATGATGGTCAGTACTCCATGGAGGTGAGGCTCCACTTATTGGGATTTTTTCCAGACCATGCAACCCTATAGGAACTGCACTGGCGGCTGAATTCTGGAAATACTTAAGCCTATATAGTATATATGTTGATGCCCCAATAAGTACAGCATTAAAGTAGTCAAGAACTGATCAAATAAAGCCAAATATTGATTTTTCTTCACCTATTACACGAATATTAAAAGTTAGTCTTGTACGGTCCTTAAAATGGGCTTCAAATGACAGGAATAATCAGCAAGTCATAAACTACCAAGGACTGTTTTAGTACTGTCTTGGTCTAAACCCCGACTGGAAAGATTCAAACAGCAATGTAAGATAGTAATTAAGCTACAACCACCCATTCCAGAACTTTTAGAAATAATAAATACAGATGCAGCTATTCAAAGTGCGTGGCACAGACACGTACCGGAGGTAATTGGCTACGGCCTCGCGCGATGACGCAAAATACCGTGGTACATGATTGGTTGACCGACAGGGGCACTCGTGGTGCGTTGGTCGGTCGTAGAAAGATTTAAATGTCTTTACTGTGCCCGCTTTAGTATTGAATATTTATATGGAATTTTACCACTGAAGGGAAATCTTAGTAGCTGAGCATAAAAAGAATAGGAGCATACTGTAACGCATGTGAAGGCCATAAACGATATTAATTTTGGAACATAAACATTCAGTATATGGCTGGTCTCGGTACTTTAAAGAAAAAATACACACCAGTATTCCATTTCTCCCTAAACATTTTAAGCATCGAAGTCTTTAACTAACGTGATACCAGAGTCAACAAGCATACTTTTAGAATTTGATTAAAAGGGAATATAATATGGAATCGCGTATCTAAAGAAATTAATAACGATATAATTATATTCATGTACCGCAACACAAGAATAGTACACGCTGTACATTGTCTGTTGATAATGTTTCTGTAGGGCTTTATCAACACTCTTCAGGTGACCTTGCCAGTGGCGCTGTGGGTTAGCTTCTTGATACACACATCACACGTTGGGTGTTTGAATCCAGCCCGAGCCATGACTTTTTTTTTTAACAACCATTTCTTTGAAAAAATAAAACGTTTCCCTGGGTCAGAGATGAAATAAAACTTCACTCGCACCAAACAAATTTATATTTCTAAATATGACAACATGATCGAATTTAAGTCATTTTAATAACAATGAATAGTCACCTATGCGTTACAATATAAACATTTATATTGATTTAAATCGCATTTTGATTTAAATCGCAAACGCGTGTTTAAATATATGTGTTTTTTGATTCACAATCAGACAAATGCAACATAAATTTATATCTTTGTCTTCTAAGTATCTTAATAAACTTTCAGCATAGCTTTCTCCCCATTTAGATTTATTTTTCTTGGGATCTTGGGATCAAACGTGGAAAGATTAGATTGTAATCGTTTTTATTTTTTAAATACATTTTAGAAAAGTGTAATCTATACTAAAAAGCTGTACACCACCTGCCATAAAGATACATATTGTAATACTTTCGGGTTTGGATAGGACGGACACAAGAACTCAGACTTGCGGAGTTAAAGCAAGTTAAAGCCTTGATTTTATATATCACCTTTAAAAGTGGCATCTCAAAGCAATACAGTAGATGTAAAAACAGTTAAAAGGGCCACAAATTACAAAGTAAATACCCAACACTGATTGTACCCATCTGTCATGCTAATAAAGCACCTTGAATTGAATTGAATTGAGAGAGAGAGGGGGGAAGGGCGAGCGAGAGAGCACAGCCAAATAACATACACCCCACAGACATTCACAACAGCGAAATATCATAAAACTTTTGCACATATTGTTAAATTATTACTTGTTTTTCAGGAAGTTAAAAAAAAAAACACTTGAATTACTTATCCAGTCTCTCGAAATAAAATTATTTTTCAAGCAATGCAACTAACGTCGGGCAACGTGTTTTTTTTAATCCAACATTGACAGCCACATCTTAAATCTTGTCAGTCAGCTCTTTTTTCTCTATTTGAATTGTGGCGATTCAAACAACTTGGGATAACAAGTGGTCTCAAAGTCACCGAGCTCACAGAACTTCAACAACAGATGACAATTTCCTTAGTCCTTCGTTAGTCTTCCTGAAATTGTCAGATTATGAGTGAATAAAAGCATTTCATTAAAAACACTTGCGTTTGTTTGGGAGCTATATTATGTATTTTTCATATGTAAGATATAATGATGTGTTCCTGCTTACACATCGCACGACTTTAAAAGCTAGAAAAACAGGTTTCGATTCACATTATCTCGCCCACCCCCCCCCCTCGCTTGCCCTAAACAGACAATACACAGGGGGGAGGGCAAGCGAGAGAGAGAGAGAGAAGGGGGGGGGGTTGTGGGCGAGCGAGAGAGAGAGTTTTTTGCCCTCTGTCAAAAAGTAACTGTACTTACTGGGTTTTGGAGGGGGGGAGGTGTCTTTCGCTGGAAATCTCGCCCCCTTCTACTTTGAAAATACCTGTGAAACTGGTTTAATTCGTCACAGCCAGCACTCCCGCAGAGAGGGGGGTTGTACTTGCAGTGCATCGGTATAGATGGGAAAGCCAGAGCCGACCGCTACGCCGCCCCCGTGTTTGGGGATGCTTATCATTCTCAGTGCATAACAAGGAAGATTAATAAACATAAACATAATCTCATGGTTAAATAGTCAAGTCTAGCCATGTGTGAGTCTAGTCTCACAGAGCTTCAACAGCAGATGACAACTTGTGAGTTCGATTAAGAATGAATAAAAGCATTTCATTAATAACGTGTTTGCGTTTGTCTGGATGCTGACAAAGTAAAAAACAATTACTTTTTGACAATGAAGAACTGTGTGTGTGTGTCTCTCTCTCTGCTGGCGTTTGTAATCGTTTTTATTTTTAAATACATTTTAGCAAAGTAATGTACCATAAAAGTACTGTGAGACATATTTGGGTTAACATGTTCAGTGTTCAGTGTGTGGTAATTTGTTTGGTGCAAGTGAAGTTTTATTTAATCTCTGACCCAGGGAAAAGTGTGGACGGCTGAGGAGAGAATGCAGGCTCGCGCTGTGTCCGTTATTCTTTTTGTCTTCTTCTGGCTTTGTTGGATAGTTTTTGTTTTTGTTTTATCAATAAAGTTTGATAATCGGCCGGTGAAAGCTCTATTGTTCTTCACATGAATGCCTGAAACATTGTACCGAACCCAGGATTTTACAGTATTTTTTCTTAAAAATACCAATAACAGCAACATACAGTTTACATAATATGTTGATGTTCCAAAATTAATATCGTTTATGACCTTTATGACCTTCGTTATGCTCTTCGTTAATGTCTAACGAATCATTATATCTCATTTTGTATTTCTTTTTAAAAAAAATAAAAATAGTTTGCCCAGCCTAACAGTATTGTTGTTATTGTTTTTATCCTGTAAAGCGCTTTGAGGAGCCACCTTTAAAGGCGCCATATACAATAAAGTTCATTATTATTACTATTGTTAATTTGCTGGACAGAGAGGTGAACATTATTACGCAGAAGACAAAGATAGCGATTTACGTTGCATTGTGCATTGTGCTGCTGTAATACAGTTTTAAATAATTAAAAGTCTAAACAGTATCAGCTTTATTTATGGGTTGTAATTTAAAAAAAGTCAAAAACCGCACTCAAAATGCAATTTAGAGCTTTCTGGCAAGAGGAGACACCCAAATTAATAATGTAACATGCCACTGTTTGTGCATGAATAAGGTTATACTGCTATTTCCTTAGATACGCGATTCCATGGGGTTTTTTTTTTAATCCCCGGCGGAACCGGGCATCCATAAGAATCAAGTAATAGGTGTATTCCATGCTGAAAAAATAGAAGAAAGAAAACACATTCCATAAGAATCAGCGCTTTTATATAGCGCCTTTAAAGGTGGCTTCTCAAAACGCTTTACAGGATAAAAACAACAATAACAACAACAACAATATTGTATTTCATTGCACTTTGACAGATCTTCCTTAAATCAATTGTTGATTTAGTTTGACAGTAACCCTAACACTAACCCTATTTTATTTTTTCAAAGAAATGTTTGTTAAAAAAAAAAGTCATGGTTCCGGCTGGATTCGAACACCCAACGTGGCAAGGTCACATGAGGAGTGTTGAAAAAGCCCTACAGAAACATTATCAACAGACATCGTACAGCGTGTACTATTCTTGTGTTGCGGTACATGAATATAATTATATCATTATTAATTTCTTTAGATACGCGATTCCATATTATATTCCCTTTTAATCAAATTCTAAAAGCATGCTTGTTGACTCCGGTATCACATTAGTTAAAGACTTCGATGCTTAAAATGTTTAGGGAGAAATGGAATACTGGTGTGTATTTTTTCTTTAAAGTACCAAGACCAGCCATATACTGTATGTTTATGTTCCAAAATTAATATCGTTTATGGCCTTCACACACGTTACAGTATGCTCCTATTCTTTTTATGCTCAGCTACTAAGATTTCCCTTCAGTGGTAAAATTCCATATAAATATTCAATACTTAAACGGGCACAGTAAAGACATTATACAGTACAGTTTGCATATAGTAATATGTTTATGTTCCTAAATCAATCTCTTTTATGAGCATGTGAAAGGCATGGTGAATCGGAGATTCTCAAAAATTACTGTACTTTGCATGATTGGAAACAAATGTGTGATTGCGAAATGCTGTGGTGTTACTTTTACAAAGACGGTCAATGAAAAGAGAATGTGGACCAGGGCAATACTTTGAGTTTACAGCTTGTCCAAGGTCATTCATTATTAATACTATTAGTAATATCTTCGTTAAAGACTTTGATGGCGATAGCTCAAACATGAGAGGTTGAGCTTTATTAGTGTGACAGTAGCCAACTTTAAGCTTCTAGTTACAAGACTAGATTTATTGTTGAAGGTGGTAATCAATGGTAATAAAAACAAGGACTTAAATCTGGACAATGACAGGGCTAGGAATAGGATCCAAAGCAGAGGCAGAAGTTTCACTTTTTCTACCACCTCAAGCTTTAGTACTTTAGCCCTCATATAAACAGGATTGTGTGCATAAGCTTCTGTAGCATAAACTGCTGAGCCATCAACAATTTTTCAATACCCACAGCAATCATAAAGTTGAGGAATGATGCACCAGACGGTCCTGCAAGTCTACAATTAATTGGTAAGCCACAGGGGTAGCTGTTGCAAGACAAACAGTGGATACCCCAGACAACTCAGGGACTGAGGCCGAACATAATGTTTTGTCCAGTTTTTGGATAACCCATCAGTAAGAAAGTGAAGGTTTTAAAAAAAAGGACTTTCACACATTACATAGGTTACAAAAAGTTACAGCCTCTGTTGATTATCATTTCTTTTTTGCTTGCATGAAGCTTTTTGTCATAAAATTGTCAAAACTGTGTATCAATGATTTTTTTTACTTAAAATTTGAAGCATTTCAGCACGTTTCAAGATGTAAGATTTCATTTAATAGCATTAGTGTGTGGTGTAACTCTCTTTTATTATAGTTATTCCTACTATATATCCAACATTTTACATATTGGCCCATACACCCTTCTCCAGTAATTGGGTATTCAATTCAAAGAAAACATAATTTAAAAATGTACAATGCAGTGCATAAATATCTAATGTAGGACAAAATCTAAAATATAAGAAACAATGTTTTTATTTGTTTATTACTGTGTATACTGAAGTATTAAAACATATCAGATTATACACTCTGTGTATTCAGTCCTAAGCCTCATTTACATAAGTCTTAGTTTGGCAAGCTGTAGCAAAAGCTCAGCACATATTGACTGTTCCCTTTCCAATTAAATTGCTGGCTTTTCTAAAGGTTGTGCTGCTATCCCACATTGTTTGCCTTGTATAGTTTTCATTACCCTTGGATTATGATGAACTGTGATCTGCACTTCTGTGAATATAAGTAAATATATATTCAAAAGCCATCTAATTCCCAACTTTGGGTCACATTCAAGAAGCAAAGCTGGGAAAAGTACACTGGTGGCAATACAGCATTTGTTTCTAGATTTTATAACTATAGATTTTATTATTTAAAGAAAAAAAATAGCTTTTCTCACTCAATTAACCGTCTTGGTTCCAATTTATATTTCAACGGATATTTGGAGAGATAAATAAACTCAATGTTTGGCATTAAACACATTTAAAACTAGGGCAAAGTATAAGCACATTTGGTGTTCTTTCAGTTAAATGGATTGAAGTGTGGTCAAAATATTAAATCCAGAAGAACAAGATTTTAAAGTGTGAATTTTAAGGTGCTATGGCTAAATACATTTTTATGATCCCACAGTTTTTGAAAATAAGTTGTTTATCAACTAAGGTTACTGCTGTGACTCACAAATCAGTTCAGAAGCACAATCTTCTGAAATGATGAGATATAATTTTCCACCCATTGAGCTCCACAATGTCTACAAGTAAGCAAGGATGGATTAAAGGAATACTGGGGCTTACAAGAACATGTTACAAGAACAAGTAACAAGCACACGAACACCAAGCAAGTCAAATTTATTGAGGCCCAGCGAGCTCTCTCAAATCTTTTTATTGTTTTTTTATTGTTTTTTATTGTTACTGTTCTTAGATTTCAGTTTCTCTCTCCCCAATGTTCGTGTACATAACTTACGATTGATAAACACTTTTAGACATCGGAACAAGATCCACAGGACTATCACTTAGTCTGAAAGACCTGGACTGCATCAGCTCGCACAGGCTTCGCCGACAAAGGCCTGGAAGCCACTGTATCACCTGAAGAATGTAACCAAGCCAGGAAGCGTTGCAAGCGATGTGAACGAAAACGGAAACGCTGTAAGCCGGCTGGGCTGTAAACTAGACTAAAGACTGAACTGAACGTAACAAACATCCTTTACCAACCATTTTACTTGCCAATGTCCGATCCCTCGACAACAAACTTGATGAACTCAGACTAAGACTCTCCACACAACAAATAAGTAAAGAATGCTTTTATCTTCATCAAAACATGACTGACAGTATTACAGTATGGACCTAGACGGGTTCTCTGCCTTCCGCATGGACAGAACTACGCAATCTCCATTGCCATACACATTGCCCTATCTCATCTGGATAAAAAGAACATATGCAAGACTGCTTTTCATTGACTTCAGCTCAGCTTTTAACACCATCCTTCCAGAGAAATTAGTAAAAAAACTCAGTGCACTGGGTCTGGACAGCACCCTCTGCAACTGGATTTTGGATTTCTCTGGAATCCTCTTCGTCCATATCACCGAGGACCTCACATGGTCTCTCAACGTCACCTGTCTGATTAAGAAAGCGCAACAGCGCCTGTACTTCCTAAGACGGTTAAAGAAGTTTCAGATATCTCACCAGATCCTCACTAACTTTTTCAGATGGACTACAAAAAGCATACTGACAGGTTGCATCACCGTGTGGTATGGCAACTGCAGTATTGCTGACCGCAAAGCCCTCCAGCGGGTGGTGAACACTGCCCAGTCCGTCATTGGGGTTGCTCTCCCATCCATCCAGGACATTTATGACAGACGGTGCTTGAGGAAATCTCTAAGCATCATCAAAGACCCCACACACCCCAGCTACAGACTGTTTGACCCTCTACCATCTGGAAAACGGTACCGAAGCATTCAGGCCCGGACTACCAGACTCAGAGACAGTTCAACCCCCGTATTATTAAACTCCCAGTCTCTATCACCTACAATCTGAACCCTTACAGTGCCTTCTCTCTTTATCAAAACTCAAACGTAAATTGAAATCTACAGTACCTCTACCTCACATGTCAAAACATTTACTCTCAATAATTTTGTATCCTTTATTTCATTCTGTTGATGTATGATTTTACACAACTGTTGTTTTTTTGCACATTGACTGTTGTCTTCTTTTCTTGCAGAATTGTATTGTTGTTTGCACTACTAACTATCTGAGAGCTAGCTAAATAGCATTTCATCATACCATATACCTGTATATACGTATGATAGCAATAAACTTGAACTTGACTTGTTTGTTAGCTAAGATTGGTGGTATTTGACCATATCAGCACTTAGGAAATTGTGGTCACAGTTAGCCTAGTGACACAGGCCACATTGTATGGACTTTCGGGATCAACCTGTGCTCCGAACATTGGCCTTTACTGGCTGAGACAACTAGGTGTCCCCAGCATACTTTTAAGAAATCAAGAAATAAAACAGAAATATTTAAATGGATGTTAATTGGGATTTAACAGCATATCTAATTATCCATTCTTAAAACTTTAAAGGTCTGTTTTTTTACAAATGCAGATAAAAAATTTATTAAGTCAGGGGTTTCCACTTTTGATCCTGCAGGACAACCCATCAAGCTCTAAGTTACTATAATGTTATTTATACTATAGTATATACTAAGATTAGCCTCAATATCAGGATTAATTTTGAACTGTTTTGAATGCACTGACTGGAATGTGTTTAAAGAGGCAGCCACACAAGGATCATACACCGACATACAGGAATATGCATCGTCAGTCACTAGCTACATCAGGAAATGTGCTGACGATGTCACACTCACAAAAGAAAAAGAACTTTTCCTAACCAGAAACCATGGATGAACAGTGAGGTTCGCACCCTAATCAAAGCAAGGGATGCAGCATTCAAATCGGGCAATAAATCAGAACTATGGTCAGCCAGGATCAATCTTAACAATGGTATTAAACATGCAAAAAACACGCTCAAACAGGAATTAGAGGAACACTTCACCACTAATGACCCAAGGCATATGTGGCAAGGTATACAGGCCCTCACAGACTACAAGAGGAAGAACATCTGTCCACCTGCCCATGATGCCTCCCTGCCTAATGAGCTCAACACCTTCTATGCTCGGTTTGAAGCCAACAACACAGAACCAGTCATCAGAACTGCACCCTCCGCAGCTGACCAGCTGCTCTCACTGTCTGCAGATGAGGTGAGGAGATCTCTGCTAAAAGTGAAAACACGCAAGGCTGCAGGACCCGACGGCATACCCAGTCGCGTCCTCAGAGCCTGCACCAAACAACTGGCGGGTGTATTCACAGACATTTTCAACATGTCTCTGGCCCAAGCCGTAGTCCCCACCTGCTTCAAGACAACCACCATCATCCCAATACCAAAGAAAATCACAGTGACATGTCTTAATGACTACCGACCAGTGGCACTAACACCTGTCATCATGAAGTGCTTCGAGAGGCTGGTCATGAAGCACATTAAGGACACCATTCCAAACACAGTGGACCCATACCAGTTGGCTACCGGTCCAACAGATCCACAGATGACACAATCTCCATTGCCATACACACTGCCCTATCCCATCTGGACAAAAAGGAACACATACACAAGACTACTATTCATCGACTTCAGCTCAGCTTTTAACACTATCATCCCAGAGAAACTAGTCAAGAAACTCAGTGCACTGGGTCTCAACACCACCCTCTGCAACTGGATTCGGGACTTTCTGACAGGCAGACCTCAGGCTGTCAGGCTTGGAAACCACACCTCCGGCACACTAACTCTGAACACTACGGTCCCCCAGGGGTGTGTGCTTAGTCCATTGCTCTACTCCCTCTATACCCACGACTGTAAGGCCAAACACAACACCAACTCCATCATCAAGTTTGCCGATGACACCACAGTTGTAGGTCTGATCACAGACAATGATGAGAGGGTCTACAGGGAGGAGGTCAATCTCCTTACAATGTGGTGTGATGACAACAACCCCACCCTCAACGTCAGCAAAACCAAGGAGCTGGTCGTTGATTTCAGGAAACTGCAAACCGGACATGCCCCTATCCACATCAACGGGACTGAAGTGGAAAGGGTCAGTAACTTTAAATTCCTTGGCGTCCATATCACCGAGGACCTCACATGGTCTCTCAACACCACCTGTCTGATCAAGAAAGCACAACAGCGCCTGTACTTCCTAAGATGGTTGAAGAAGGCTAAGATATGTCCCCAGATCCTCACTAACTTTTACAGATGCACTACAGAAAGCACACTGACAGGCTGCATCACAGTGTGGTATGGCAACTGCAGTGCTGCTGACCGCAAAGGCCTACAGCGGGTGGTGAAAACTGCCCAGTCCATCACTGGGGTTGCCCTCCCATCTATACAGGACATATATGACAGACTTTGCTTGAGGAAAGCTCTAATCATCATCAAAGACCCCACACACCCCAGCTACAGACTTTATGATCTGCTACCTTCTGGAAAACGGTACCGGAGCATTCGGGCCCGGACTACCAGACTCAGAGACAGTTTTTACCCCCGCACTATCAAACTATTAAACTCCCAGCCTCTCTCACTCTCACCTCACCTCTCACCTATGATCTGAACCTCACAGTGCCTTCTTTCTTTCTTACCAAAAACCCAAACACACATTGAAAATCTACCTCTACCATACATGTCAAAAGCTCACTCCCCATAATTTCTATCCCTTTATTTCATTCTGTTGATGCATGTTTTTGCACATAACCTGTTACCTTTTTGCTGTTTTGCACATTGACTGTTGTTGTTTTTTTGCACATTGCCTGTTGTTGTTTTTGCACATCACCTGTTGTTGTTTTTTGCACACTGCCTGTTGTCTCTGTCTTCCTTTTGTTATACAATTGTATTGTTGTTGTTTTTTTTGTTTTTTTTTCTTTGTACTACTTATGTCCGAGAGCTAGCTAAATAGCATTTCGTTATACCATATACCTGTATATGAGTATAATGACAATAAACTTGAACTTGAACTTGAACTTGAACTTGAAATAAAAATAAAAATAAAAAATACTAACTGGTTGGTGCACATAAAAATAATATAAATGGTATAGATGGTGCAAAAGTAGTTTTATGCGTCAAGGTTATAATCAATGAAGAGCATAGTTTTAAATTATTTACTTCTCTTTGTGCACTTTCCTGTTATGATCTGGTGATAAACCTCTAATTATTATCAATGTGGAAACACTGAAGCAGAGTAACCAATATTATTTGCGTGATCACATGAGAGCAAGGGAATAGCCTAAAAAGCATGAACATTCTTTAGGTTGAAATGTTACACATTTTTACTCATAAAATAATAACCAAAAATGTAAAGTAATTTGAGAAACTTAATGTTCATTTCAAGTAATCGTCCCTCAACACACTATTTTTGCATACATTTCACTAAAACATCCATTAAGATGATTGGTTTTATTTAAAAGTAATGCTGTACATGCAAAAGCTTTTTATTTATATATGAACCACTACATGAATATCATTCTAATGGAAATACATGAATAATTCAAGCCCCCTGGTCCACATTTGGAACCAGAAAGAAGTGGATAACATTTTCTGCTTAGGAATAATAAAAGCTATGCAAGTTTCAAATGAAACTCTCAGCTCATATTTTGAAAATAAACGAAACATCTTGTAGAAAATGTTTGACAAATCTTCCTGTGTAAATCTTTCCAGAACATTTTAAAAGGCCCCATCACACACTTTACATTGCAAATTCAAACTACTTTTTTGGCTCTATTGTTGAAGCTGCAATAATTTTGAACATTCAATATTTTAGTATAAATTATCTTTAATAAACTAAGTTTTACTAGATATCAATTTTGAAATGGCAGTGCCTGAGGGATATTCTTCCTGTTTCTTAATATTAAATTTCAACTGTCTGCAAGGCTAAACTGCTACCCAGAGATTAAACATTATGCGTTAAATTGATTATCCTTTACTTGGCCTGAAGTAATTGGTCCCTATCCAGTTGATCGCATACACCAAACTACATTTAGGATGATTCCAGTGGGAAGCCAGATCACTACAAAATGCTAAAATAAGGAGCACAACATCTGTTACTAGCAAGATATACAAAGTAGAAAAAATAGTTTAAAAATGAAATGACATATTAAAGGGGTAAGGTTAATTAAGCAAACAAGTGAAGCAGAAAATCAAACTTGTTTTTTAATAGTCAGTACTGTAGATTAACTGGAAGGAGTTCTGTAAAGCTGTAGTATTTTCATTATGAAAAATACCTAACATTATCATTAGTTCAGATAGCCCTACAATTAATTGTTCACTTTGCTACAATTAGTGTCCTAAGGATGATTACTTAGTTGTTACCTTGTGATTTATTAAAAATGAGTCAGTTATCTTTGCAGGCCACATTTCTGATGCCAGATCTTTTTTTAAAGTTGAAAGCACATAATTCTGTCATCTTGGTAGACTCCGATATTTTTGTTGCCAAAGTATTAACTAATTTTAATCTAAGTCTAATCTTATTTTCATGTACTGTACATTTAGTGCCAAATTTATGACTGCATTAAAATTTTATTGCTCACTTACAAAACATTAACCCATTTAAATTAGTAGGATTTGTCTTCTGTTTCACGTTTGTATGGCTAGAATGATAGTGTTCTGCTGAATTCATCCCTGCTTACACATTCTGTTTTCACATCATCTCATCACTTTCAGTAACTGTTTATCAAATTCAAGGTCATGGTGGCCCAGAGAGTATCCCAGAAGGCTTTGAATGCAAGGACACCCTGGACAAGACAGCAGTCCATCACTGGGCACACATTCACACCAGGGAGAATTTTACAGAAGCCAATTACCCTACCAGCATGTCACTGGACTGTGGGAGGAAAGCAGAGCATCCAGAGGAAACCCACATAAACATGGAGAGACTCCACCCAGATAGCACCCAGGGAAATGAACCCAGGGCCCCAGCAATGTGAGTCTGGATTGCTAACCACTGTCCTACTGTACCATGCTGCTCTTATTCTGTCAGCAAAAACTAAAAAGAAAAAAATGAAATATTTTGATTGCATAAGTATTCAGACCCTTCAACTCAATATTTAGTGGAAGCATCTTTGGCAACAATTACAGTCACCAGAATTTTTGGTTAAGTCTCAATCAACTCTTTCCAATGGCTTTGCCTATTCTTGTTGGCAGATTTACTCAAGCTCTCTCATACTGCTTGAGTATCTTTTATGGACAAGAGCTTTTTACTCTTTCCACAAATTCTCAGTAGGATTCAAGTCAAGACTTTGACCTAACCACACAAGGTCTTTGACTTATTATAATTTATTATTTAGTTTCTTATTCTTAAGCCACTGTAGTGAAGCTTTGGCCTTCTGCTCTGCAACAGTCCTGCTGAGAGGTGAATATATATTCTAGTTTAAAGGCTTTAGCAGACAAAAACAATTTTTTATTTAGTCCTAACAAGCTTGCCATTCCCTGCTAAAAACGCATCCTTATAGCATAAGGCTGACATCACCCTGTTTGGCAGCAGGGATAATGTTTACCGGGTAATGTGCTGAGTAGATTTCATGCCAAATGTAACACTTTGCAATTAAAAGTTCCAATTTTGTCTCATTTGACCAGAAAAAAAACTTTTGCCTTATTTTAAAATATGACTTAAACCTGGAGATTGACATGGGTTTGCCACTCTGCAAGCTTTGTGGAGTAACTTGGATGTTGACTCATGGACATTTTTTCCAGTCCAAGCATTGAACACTGTAGCTCTTTCAAAGGTATTGTCTGTCACAGCGGCATCCCTCATCGGTTTCCTCCTTTCCTCTCAGTTTGGAGGGCGGACCTGATCAATGCAGTGTCTGGGTGATTTGATGCATCTTCCATTTCTTGATAATTGAGTAAATTGTACTACTAAACTAGAATATGAACTTGATTTTTGTTTGATTCTTCTATGACTTCTATTCAATGATTTAACCCTGACTTGCATTGAAAGGTTTTTGGTCTTCATGGTTAAGTCTTTGCTTAGAATTCATCACCTGACTAAGGAATCTCACAGAGACAATAGAGACAAACAGAGACAATTGTTTTTTTATAATTCAATCACAAGAACTACTGTTACTACACACAGAGGTCATTCAATTAATTGTATTGCTCATGAAGGTAATTTTGTGCACCTATATTGAATTAGGTTTGCCCCATCAAAGGATTAAAATATTCATGCTATCATGACATTAAAATTTTCCATTTTTATTTAATATAAATTATCTCCATATCTTCTTTTTTTGCTTTGAAAGTGAAGAGTGGAGCGGCACAGTGGCGCAGTAGTTAGTATTGGTGACCACTGGTCTAATTCCGAACCTGGGGTTCTATCTCCATGGAGGTTGTATGTTTTCCCCATGTTCTTGTGGGTTTCCTTCATATCCTCCAGTTTCCTCCCACAGTCCAAAAACACACTGGTAGGAGGATTGTGTTTGCATGTTTTGTCTGTGTATCTCCCCTGTTGTGGATTGGCATCCCATCCAGGATGTACCCCACCTCGTACCCGTTGCTTGCCAGGATAGCCTCCAGTTCCTTCATGATCCTGTATTTGAAGAAGCGGTTACATGAGGGATGGATCTAAGGAGCGCATTGGGTATATAACAAATATTAATTAGCTGCTTTGAAGTACTGTATAACAATTGTAAGGTTTAAAGCAAAATGTTATAATGCAATACGGAAAATGAAGCAAAGTTGTTGGCTGGAACAAAACAAAAAGAACATGTATGAATGGTTATGGAAGATGAGAAAGAGTATCCAAATTAAAGTAAGAACAGCCAAAATATGTGAATGAATGGAGAAATGTAAAAAGAAATCAGTCACTCAATGAGGGTAAATAGAAGGTGCAGTGCTAGTTTAAGGAAAGATTTGGTTTCTGATTAATTTTCACAGTAAGCGTCTTGGAATCCCTTTTAAAGGGAGTCACTCAAAGAGATGAAAGGATTGAAGTAATTAATGTATAGCCAAGAGAGTAAAGAGTGGGACCTGCTGGCTTGGAGAGATATTTGATCGAAATATGAATTTGGAAACAATGTTTCAGCTTCATTTGTAAGAAAATGTGCCTAACATAGAAAATGCATTTGGACAGTTAAAGGAACTGTGGATAAGAGAACTGTACAGATTAGGTGGTCATCACAGTAAATGACTGAGGCGTCTGGAATAAATCTTAAATTTGAATGGTCATCCTGCACTCACATTGCATTGACAGAACCCTCACTTGATCCCTAGGCAGCCCTCAGAATATCAACCCCATCAGGAATTCCTGCACCCCAAAATTCTACTTGTCTTTTCCTTCTACCCCAACACCCTTTCGTTCTCAAGGTTGTCTAACAAAACTATATTTAACAGGATGGACCCTCTTTTCCTCCACTGTAGAAACATTGTGTTTTCTCTGTTTCTACTTTGATTTCTTTTTGTTTTCGTTTTGTCCAAACATTAGATGTTTGTTTTTATGGGTGGGAGTGTTACGTCCCAGTGTGTGTTCTGTGTGTGTTTTTTCTATGTTCCACACTGCTGACCCTTGATTGTTCTCCCTTCCCCATTGGCCCACCATTACACCACACTCTCAGTATGACATCATCATCAATCAGCCTCTCAGCCAATCAGAACACATCTTATTCAGCATATAACATGGAGGTTTTCAGCAAGGAGAGGCCTTTCGTTTGACTTCGGTCCCGTTCGGTTTTCGCTTCGCTTCGCTTCGCTTCTAGTTATTGCTTCAGCTTCGTTTGTTGGTTTATTTTGCTTTGTGTGTGTGTATTTTCATATAGCTTCGGCTTTGTTGTTTTGTTGGTTTTTTGTTAGTTTCTTTGTACTTTTGTTTGTTTGTGTGTTCATCCTTGTTTTGTCATTACCTTGCCCCAGTGTTACATGTTCAACTTTTGTGTTCTTTTGTACCCTGCTCCTGTTTATTACTCTTGTTTTCCCTTATTTGTCTTCCTGGCTCACTTGTGTTTTTGTGTGAACTTTTGTATATAAGGTTAGTTTAGGTTGTTGGGTACACTTACACACTTAGTTGATTTTGTATTAGTACACTAGTTTAGTACGGGTGAGTGCCATTTGTCTTGTATGGTTTTGGGTAGTCAGTGCAGGTTAGCTAGGGTGTTGAAGACGCCGAAGACCGTGTGTTTCGGGTTTTCTTTTGTAGTCAGATTAGCTTTCCCTCGCTGTCCTAGCCAGCTCCATTTTGTTTGTTATTTTCTTTTCTTTGGCACCACTCTAGTTCCTTACCCTTGTTATCACGCTTCCTAGTCCCTCACCAAAACCCCCCTGCTTCCAAAAGAATTATCCTAAATGTTACACCCCTTTTCCCCTAGACACTTGGGGTCGTAACAAATGTACTGTAGAATTAACCTCTATTTGTTCTGTAAGAAATTGATCTGTACTCTGTTGCTTGGTGGAGGGGGATTCAAACAAGGGGACTATCCATATTTACCTGGGAGTGTGTAGTTGAGAGTTTAATCTCTTGGCCTTTATATTCTTTGGGATCTCCCTTTCAGCCACTATGATGATTGAGAATATTCGTGCATCACTGATGCACTACTGAGGGCTCACCATGCTGTATACTGTATAAAAAATAAACATCAGCAAATATAGTGTTACTAAAATTACACATACCAGCACCATCACATCCACCATTGCCATCACAACATGAACTACTGTACACTGTATACTATGACAGCACTCTGACAAAAAGAGATTGTTTTCCCTGAAACCATTTTTTTGGGGTACAAAGCATTCATTGCTCTTAAGTGGTTAAACTCTTACCTAACTGACTGCTGACACTTTGAAATCCCCAAGAGAGACAGTTCTGAATGATGTTTGATTCATGAAGTCTGATGTTTCTCAAGGCACAATACTGGTCTCCTTCTATTCAGCATTTGGATATTCCCACTTGATCAG
The DNA here is from genome assembly GCF_055471065.1 of Atractosteus spatula. Lineage (NCBI taxonomy): Eukaryota > Metazoa > Chordata > Actinopteri > Semionotiformes > Lepisosteidae > Atractosteus > Atractosteus spatula. The sequence goes on along the minus strand of NC_142713.1, from coordinate 22,231,147 downwards.
CTATTAAGATCACATGGTCTGAATTATCATTTCTATGCTGATGACAACAACACCCCACTCACTAAGGTATCTAAATCCATACTAAACAAACATCAGTATGTTCAATTTAGAATTTAGCAGCCGGAATGCTGACCAGGTCATATGCAGGTGATCACATTATTCCTGTCCTGGAGTCCTTGCACGGGGTTCCTATCAGGTTTAGATTAAACTCCAAAATTATCATGCTCACCTATAAGGCTCTATATAGCTTGGCACCTCAGTACCAGTTTGACTTATTATCTTCCTATTCTCCACCTCACAACATTCGTTCATCTGACTCTGGTTTCCTGTTTGTCCCCCAAGCTCATCTACAAACTATGGGTGAAGTGGCTTCTCTTGCTGTGCCCCAAATCCAGACTCAAAACCTTCGTCTTCAAAAAGGCTTTTATTTAATTAATGTTTTTGTCTATCCCTTTGCATCTTCTACTGTATTCTAAACCCTTGTTTTTAGTTGTGCTAATCCTGTTATCCACTCTCCTGGTTCTTTTTTCTGACTGTAAAGTGCTTTGAGAAGCTACATTTAAAGGTGCTATATAAAATAAAGATTATTATTATCCACCCTGCAGTATTAAAAGTAGGATTTATTCTATTCAGTATATAGTTACTTACTGATACATATGAAACATTATTTTACATATTATTGTAAATTATATATATACATTTATATTAATTATTTTTCATAATTACTTCTCTTTACAGAGACATTATTTTTACACAATGGAAAGTTCCTTCCCCATTCTCCTTGAGTGTAAAAAGAAAGAGTAAATGAAAGCATTTGTGTATCATTTACCTGGTGTAAATGGAAGGGAATCAAAATCAACCTGTTAAGGGAAAGAACCATAAAGTTAGATTTCAGAGGATCTTGCTCTTCAAAAATATACAAGGTGGTGCGACTGGCACTGTACAAAGATAAAATTACAAATTTACTTGTTTTCCCCTAGTCCTCTTCAAAAAAGGGTATGTAACAGTTGAGGAAAGGAAAACAAAAAGATTTACCAAATACAACTGATAAGTAAAATGTATTTTAAAATTATTCAATAAATGCTATATTCCATGAATATAAATGTATGTCAATACTCTAAGAAAACACTTGGCCAGTTTATTTAATATCTGTGGAGCACTCATTATCAAAATGGAAAATCCTTGTTTCCTAAACTGAGCTGTTTTCCAGTATGTTCTTGACCATGTCTGCCACCTAGATTACACAGAACAAATTGCCGCGCTACATATTTGAAACTTAATACTAGGCCATCTGTACAATACAAAACAGGCACCAAGCCAAATGCCAGTCATTTCTTGTCTTTTAGACACTCCAGAATATCATTACCTAGTTTAAACTATTTGAAATAATATGCCATATATTTCTAAACATACAGTAGCCCCTGTTCTCACAAAGACACAACCCCTGTTTTGCAGGCAGACTTGGGAGAAAAGAACTCTGGGGCTTACTCTTTTCAAGGTATGGCATGTCATCTTAAAATCAAATTTTGATTCTGAATTCTTCTGCTTCAGTTTTGGGTTTTCAGTTTGTGTTACCATTCTAAAAACAAATTGATGTTTCTGCTTCTTTTTCGATGTGGTAATAGCTATGTCATCATGGTTAAGTGCTGAGTGTTATGCTCAGGATGCTGAGTACTGCAGGTTTGACATTCTCCTGGAGCTAGTAACTAGGAAATTTTATATTCACAGTGTGGAAGTAGCAAGATTAGTGGAGTATCAGGAATGCTAAAAGCCAATGACAGATTGGCAGAGCAGTGAAATAGCATGCTGCTAGCTCTGCACGTGGCCTCTGACCACGGGCAGCTTCTGGTTTCCAATCCCATTGGGACCCCTACAGCAATGGCTTTAGCTGCCTCTGCTAATTAAAAATCCTTGTTTAGCAGGTAAACAAATTTCACTAAGCCTGGCTTAGGGGTTGTTGTTCAGGTGCAACTACTGTATGCTCTGTTAACACTGTTCTTCTCATTATCTTCACTGTCAGAGGAGAAAAAAAATAGCTTGAATAGCCTATTCACATCTGAAAATATGCTGACTGGGTCATGAAGACCTGATAAATATTATATTCTTGATGTTCTAGTATTTATACCACTTACAGTTTTAATTAAAAGCTGAAGAAATGTATTATCTCAGATTTAGTAGAAGTAAATCCGATGTGAAAGCACTTTAGTTATGTACATGAAAAAAGTGATTTCTAAGACAAGTCATTCCGATGTAATAGCAGTAGATAAAATGAGAATGAAGATTATGATCTCTAAAAGTTATTATTCTTCGTGTGCTATCTATACGTTTTGCTGTTTTGTTTTCAATGGTAATAGACCTGCTATGAAATATGAATAGTGGCTTTACTACAATAAGCTACTTTCTCCCCACTGTGATCATTTTATATCTCTTTGTTCCAAATTAATTTTGCATTGATGAACTGGAAACTTCTTTACCATAGTAAGTTGTCTTTCTTTCCTCTTGTACTGTACTTTATCCTTTCTCCTGTCTAATAGATCAGATCTTTTCCTTTAATGTCTACATTTTCAAGTTCAAGGTCAGGTTTATTGTCATATGTACCTGAACAAAATGAAAATCTGCAAAACACAAGCATTTTGAGTTCAGTGCAAAATTCAAGTAGTGGAGTATTTTGAGTTCCATGCAAAAACAGAGGGGTGTACATGAGGGAGGATTTAAGAGGTAGAGTTTAGGAGTCTTATTGCTGTGGGGTAGAAGCTTTCTTTGAACCTTTACACTCCTAAATCTTCTGACAGATTAAGAAGAGAGAAAAGTGCATTCCCAGGTTTTGGTTTTCGATTATATTATTTGCAGTTCTGAGACAGCATGTGGTAAAGATGGTCTAGATAGAAGGAAGTTCTGTACCAGTGATGACCTCAGTAACGCATCCAGTGAGAATATTTTCAATAGTGCATCTGTAGAAATTTGTGAGTGTTTGTGAAGAGATACCAAATCTCCTGAGTCTCCTGAGGCATTAGAGGCACTTGTATGGTCTCGTGATTACTTCATCGATATGATGAAACTAGGTCAGATTGTTGGTGATGTAAATGCCCAGGAACTTGAAGCTGCTGACTAACGCCACAGAATCTCCATTGATATAGATAGGGGTGCGTGCTCCTGCCTGCGTCCAGAAGTCAACAAACAACTTTATAATTAGTTTTCCTGACATCGAGGGAGAGGTTGTTGTACTGGAACTATACCACCAGGTCCTCAACCTCTTTCCTGTAGTCTGTTTCATTATTATTTATGATCAAACCTACAACTGTGACAGAGAGAGCAGAGTCATTAGGAGCTGTAGGGGCTTGCACGGGTGATTCCGTGTTTGCATGTTCAAAAAGGGCATGAAAAGCATTAAGCTCATCTGGGAGACAGGTATTAGTTAGGTGTGATTCAACATGGTTTTACTTTAAAGTCTGTGACGGCCTGTAGTCCTTGTCACATACACCAAGCATCTGAGGAGTTAGACTGCAGTTCTAGCTTGCTCTGGTGTTGTTGTTTAGCACTTCTGATGGCTTTCCAGAGGTTGTACCTGGTTTTCTTGTATAATTCCTAGTCACTTGATTTAAAAGGCCAGGATCTGGTCCTTTGCATGGAATTAATGTCACTGTTAATCCATGGTATTTGGTTGGGAAAAAAACAGATATTTTAGCAGGTACACAGTCATTCACACATTTCTGGATAAAGTCTATAACGATGCTGTGTACTCGTTCAGGTTGAATGATGTGTCTTTGAACATGGTCCAGTCCACAGACTGAAAGCAGTCTTGTAGCACTTTCTCTGTCTCCTTAGACCACCATTCTCACTAGCAGATTTGCACGCTTCAGTTTCTGCTATTAAACAGGAAGCAGCAGCACAGACAGGTGATCTGATTGACCGAAATGAGGACAAGGGAAAGAGGGAAATAGGCATCCTTGATGGTTGCGTAAGAGTGGGTGAGAGTATTAGCAACAATGTATAGTTTGTTGAGTGTGCGTTTGAAAGTAACAATAATGCTGTTTTGAACCAGTATGATCACATTGCTAAAGAAAGAGAAACACAAAGTAAAATGTGTTAAATTCTACAATCAGATTGTCTTTCTTCTTCAAGCATAATGTCAGTGGATCTATCTATTGTTCTATTATGGGATTGAATCTATTGACAACCATAAACAAAAATATCTGGACACTCAAAACGAAAAACAGAAAATACAAAGTAATGTTTCAGTCACTGCTTTTTTCTTCTTCTGATATACAGTTTAAACAGGGATTTATCTTTATACTAAAAGATTACATGAATGAAATGAAAAACAATGCAAAAAGTCAGTTGTTGACAAACGATTCTGGGGTATCCACATTATTTGTACAGAAATACCATTGCTGAGTACTGAGAATTATCATATTTGTAATCCATCACTTGATAATTAATGTACAGTAGGGTTGGGTGCATTGGGTGTATCGAAAAAGCTACACAGCCATGTTGTTGAAGCGGATTCTGTCACTTCTTTCAGCTAGATACGTTCAATTGCTGTGTAGATTATAGACTATGGGGATTGGGTGGGGGGGAGGATTTCGCTGGACTGTCAGATATAGGAGCACAGAACCTAGTGCACTTAATTTAATTCAAAAAGGAAAGAGACTTGACTTTTCAAACTGAAAGCCACATCATTTTTTCAACTTTTTTATGGTCTGACAAATCAAAAATAGAACTTTCTTTTGAACATACTGAAAGCAGCAGACTGGATGGAGTCAATGAGGATAAAAGTTGCTCATGTCCAGTGTTATATATGGTGAAGACTGTGATGCTGTGAGTTACTTTCTTCCCCCTGCACTGGAAAACCTTGCTTTATAGAAGGATTTATGAAGCCTACATACTTGGATGTTAACCATTGCTAAAAGATTAATCGGACAGTAGTTTGCATCCTAGAAGGATAATGACTCCAAACTTTCTCTAAAGACTGCACAGGAATTTGTGCAGAAATGGAAGATTACAGTTACTGTATGGATTTGTCATCTCACTCCACAGACTTGAATCACAGAAAAAATGTCAGGATTGATTTGAAGGCTGTTTTTGCAAAAAGGAAACCAAAGTTGATTGCAGAACTTCAAGCATTTAAAGTGCTGTAGAACAGACAAAAAATCTGTGGAAAAATGCCAGGAGCTGGTTTCAATATACTGTATAAAACAAGGACTGCAATCTGTAAAAAAAGCAAAGGTCTACTTTTGTAAAACATATAAATTTAGTATTTGTGTGGGTGGCACAGTGGTACCTCGTAGTGCTGGGGTCCTAGGTTCAATTCCTTTGATGAGCTCTGCATGGAGTTTGTATGTTCTCCCTGTATTTGTGTGGGTTTCCTCTGGGTGCTCTGGGTTTCGTCCCATATTTAATTTATTTGCTGATAGGTTAATTGGCTTCTGTAAAACTGGCCCTAGGTGTGAGTGTGCGCACATTTGTGTCTATGTGTCTTCCAAGCAAAGGAGTAGCATCCCATCCAAAGTGTATCCTCTTTTGCGTCCATTGCTTGCCAGGATACATGAAAAGATAATATTTTTGTGTTATTTTTCTAGTATAGAAATACTTTTATTTTTTGGTTATTTTTAACAGCCACAGCCTCAGTTTACAAAACCAATAAATAATTCACACATAAATCTTAATTTTTCCAAACAGACCTAAAGGTCGATACATAGCCATGTAAACCTATTTATCTTGGTGTGCAAGCAGCAGGCAATCTTGCTTAATAAAGTATCAGCTAAATCTTTGGAGATACCACCCCTATGATAGAGTGAGGCTATTGATTTTCACTACATGTGAACTGGCATGCATTTAATACAATGCAGATACCTATAACTTTTACTGCTGAAAAAATACAGTATGGTTCAATGGTAAAACGACTGATAGAAGATGCAGATAGGTGGGTGAGATTTGAAAAAGTAGGACAGTGAATCATTTAAATCAGATACTCCCTTTTCAATAGCAAAGAAGTATGCTAATTTCCAGGAAGTTCCAATCTGACTTTTTGAAGTTGATGAAAGACTGAGTATATTAAAATTCTGTAGAAAAAAAAGTGTTTAGTAAAACTCCCTCAGGCTATTGCTCTATAGATCTCTGCTCATAGAAACTGATGTTTTTAAAACATCACTAAAACATATTTGTACGAAGATTTCTTCACATTTATAAGATTCATGCAGAATGCTTCAAAAAGATTTCATAAAAGATTTAATTGTGCATCTTTTGTTTTAAAGAATATATCTTCTAGAGGCCAACACTTGAAATATTAAGGTTATACTCAGGAACATGCTGTATTCCAGAAACAGGACACACTTTTTTCTAAAATACAGTGCTGACAAAAGTGAATTTCCTTGTTAAGTAACTCTGAATGAGACTTCCTAAACATACTAAATTATACTAGTATAGTATATACTGTATTTTTCCATAGTACAGACTAAAGCAGAACTGCCCAGGCTCACTTGCTGGAAAATGACAAGCACAAATGAAGAATTCTGTTGCCTGAAAGTATGTTTTAGGTTCTATGAATATAAATCACCTTAATGTGTGACAGTTTAAATTTCAAGCTTCAGTATAATTACCAGGATACATTGTTTTTGACACCTGATATTTTCATGAACTTGGGATATCTTTCAAAAAATAACTGTTATTAGAACAAAAAAAATGAAATAGTACTGTAAATTTTATGATTTGTGGAACAAAGTATAAAGAATAGGTTTTAAAACACATCCATTCATTCAGTTTCTAACCACTTCATCCAATACAGGGTGATGGGGAAGCTGGAGCCTAACCCTGCAGGCAACTGTTGCAAGACAGGGTACACTCTGGTAGGGATACCAGTCCATCAGAGCGGCACACACAGACACGCACACAGTAACGCCATGGGCATTTTTCCCAGAAGCCAATTAATCTATCATTATGTGTTTGACTGTGCAAGGAAACTGGAGCACCAGAGGAAAAACTCACACAAACACAAGAATAATATCAGTAATGTCACTAGGGACTTGTAAGAAAAGGTGGTTGGACACTATGCGGTGCTGAGAGAGAAGGTAGTAAGAGTAGGTGTCCAAAATCCTAGGAGTGAAAGGCAGAATACGAGGTCGGGGTCGGCAGGCTTGGTCGGGTTTCCGGAGAGTCTGGTGGAGAGTATACAAATCCAAAAGAGATAGGCAGAGGCGAAGTCGAAGCCGGAGACAGGGCTGGGTCGGGTATCCAGAAGTCAAGTCAGTAAGTTATCCAAATTCAATAGCTGCTAGACAGAATCAACGACGTAGCCAAAGACAAAACAGGGTCGGAATCCAGAAGTCTGGTCAGTAAAGTACGTGCACAAGAGAAAGGCTAAAGTCGATCTCATCAGTGAGCGAGGACTGAGGGGAGTGAGAGGGTATAAATAGGTAAAAAGGGCGTGAACAGTCCTAATAGGTTAACTAGTGCGCAGGTGTTGACGCCGAGAAGTGCAGGGGGGAATACGGTTCGTGACAAATAACATACTGTACAATCTCCACACAGATACTGTAGCACCCCAAGTCCAGGACTGAACCAAAGGCTCCAGCACTGCAAGGCAGCAATGCTAAGCACTATGTCACTGAAATATAAAGTACATTGCTTTGAAAATATTTCTGTATATTTAGCATACAATCAAAGCATAAATAGTTCCTCGTATATAAAGTATATTAAATTGTCAATCCTTTAAAAGTATTCTTTTCTGTTCTATTCAGTTCCACAAAAAATTGCGTTAAAAGACAAAACATAATGTGAAAATGACCAAAATAGGAAAAATGATTAAATATTTATGAAACCTGATCTTTTCTGACATGTTGTGTTGATTTTGACTGTTTGACATAGGATTTACTGTAAGATCTCTGATTAGATTTGGTGTTTTTTTTCTTCACAATCTCATTTTAAAAGTTTTAATGCTTGTATTAACAAAGGTATTCTACAGCTCACTGTTTTAGGAATTTGGTCAAATCTTCTTTATTTCTGTCTTTTTTCACAAGATGCATATCCAATATTCTACACCATGGTAACAGGGCTCGTTGTGCCTAATGTTACCTGTTACACTTCCCCAGTTCTCACACTAACTGAGACTAAACAGAAAAGAGTACCAAGCTGCTTCTTAGCCAATTCCACATTGATGTACATTCCATGGTGGGCACCTGTAAAGATCATCAGATAGATCGTAATTAAAAATCCCATTTTGTGAATTTGTTGTTTTCTTTTTGTTGTGTATTGTGTGTTTTAGCTCAGAATTTGCTAATGGGTTCTTAGAATTAGGAAGGATAGGATTCTGATTGCAATGCAAATGAGAATAGAGTTTAGCTAAGAAGCACAGTAACCGGTAGGCCTCTCACAAAGTTGGTGTGCAGTATTAAGTAGAGGAGGGTGGCACATTGTGGTTACTAGACCAGAGCAAACAGTAACATTACCATACAGTATATGTTCTTCGTTGCTGTTTGTTTTACATTCTAAAGTTGTATGCTAGTTAACAGTTTTAAAGAAAAAAGCAAATGTACCAGAAATAATATGGCAATAAATTGCGGTAATAATTGATCAGGTGTTTGTAATAGAGCAAAAAATATCTGTAGCAGGGAGTTCTACTGTATGTTTATGGTGGTGTGCAGATAGTATCAGCTGCACATAAGGAGTGGCAGAACATCCCACATTTATTTCTCACAAGGCTGATAAGGTTTTTGCATCACAGTTGATGCTTAGAGAGAATATACTGGAGCTGGTACAAACTTTGAAATGTTTTCAATTTGACAGTGTTCACATTTCAATATGGATCATCTATGGTTCGTTGATCTGTATATTTGTTCCCATTTTCTGTGATGTTGCTTGACATCTGTGATTCAAAATACTTGATCTATTTCACTTGAATATTGATTTATTTTGTGCTTCAGTTATGTGCTGATGCAGACTACTTTTTGCTCCTACTATATATAGGCCAATAATCTGTGGAGACACTCAAGATTCATAAGGTATTATACTCAATTTAGGTATTATAGTAGCTTACTTTTGATTAAATATAGACATTTTTGAAAGGCAGTCACCCAATTCACTTTCTGAGAGGAGTTTGCTGTCACTACTCATGATTGTAATACCCGACAGTTGCCCTCCTCTGTAAACATTTTCTCCCCTTTCAAGCAGGTTTATGAGGCAGCCGGTAGCAGAGCCTTGACATCACACTTACAGTAGGAGTCCAATAGGAGAACTCCAGAACTGAGATTAGATGAATGAGCCAAGGATCTGAGACTTTGAGAAAGACCAGACGAACACACTGAACGTCCGAACTGCTGACAGTGGAAGATAGAGCTAAGGAAACCAGACAAAGAGCTCCAGTCCTCCTAAGAGGCAGCCTGGGGAGCACTGAAGCAGCTACAGTAAAGACCTTTTCTTTTTAGTTCACACTGTGGATGCTTTTTTGAAAACAGATTTATTATGTTAATAAGAATTAGAATAAAGAGTGCTTCAATGTTGCGACTATGTCACCTCTCTCTATTGCTGTCCTTTCATTGTCCAGCTTGTAATGGGATGTATGAGTTTATTAGCATCAGATACAGTAGGCAGACCAAGCAATGTTATGCAGGTGGTAGAAACGTATCACTTTGACGGTTTTTACTCATGCTTCAAATACTTGTTGTGACTAGGTAGTACTCAATGGATACTCACAGTCATACACGTAGTTTACTTCCCTAACAAAGAAAGAAATGCAGTCATTAGAAGAGATACTGCGTTAAGGTTTGTATGATGTCGGGTGATGCCTTAGCTATCTTGGCAGATGCACACACAGAATGAAGGAAAGTCATTCATACAATGCAAAATAAACATATGCATAAATAAAAATCAGTACTCTTTTTACACAAAAAAAAGCTATAGGAATGGGCATAGTCTTTCAAAACAAAATGGATTAAAAAATTTAACAGTCATATATAAAACTGTATCACTAATTTTCACGTTTCAAGCAAATGTGACAAGACATAACACCTACAGTACATGCTAAGTAATCTGTGCATTTGCAATACTCCATCGATTTGCCAAAAAAACAAAATATATTCCAAATAAATCTTCTGTAAATGAAATCTAATTTACCTTCTTGATATTGAATACACTACTCCCCAAATTAAATCTGGACAACAATAACATCATTTTAAGGAACATCCATTTAAATAAAAAATAAAAAATTGAATTATTAAATTGAAATGAATTATTTAGATTTTAACCAGAATATACTGTATAATTATGAATGATACACTTAACATAATCTGAAATAAAGCTTTAATAGAACAACTATTGTTTATGAATATAACACTACATATTGAGAAAATTGAAAAATCAGTTCTGAATAAAAATAATTATATGATTGCTTAATTTTGTTTTTCTGATCTATTTGAAAGTTTTCATAAAGGTGATATGGGGATGTAATATAATATACATGACCTGAAATGATCTAATTTCTCATTAGTGCAGTTATAAACAGAATGACTCTTAAGAATGCTCTTCTGAAGTATGACTGAAGTATTATACCAGACTTTAAAAAGAGTTAATCTCGGGTTAATCTCGGGTGATTCATAATATAACTATCGGAAATAGCACATACTTAGAATGAGTGGAAAAAAGTAGAATAGGAATTACACTACATTTTGAAAAAGGGCAATAACTGGGAAATGCAGAGGATATTACAGTATACCTACTATATACAACATATATAATACTATATACAGCATACAGTACATAATAAGAACAACACAACATATATAAAATAATGTCAAAAAGGAAATAATTACCTAAATAATTTTCAAATATTTGTGAAATGTTTTATTTAATTGATAAAAGGCAAAATTACAAAAGAGAAATATTTACTTTGCTGCAATTAACTATACATTATGGGGAACATAGGATATCAGTATAGTGCCAATTGCTATATGGTACATAATGAACGGAATTTTAAACTAAAATACATTGGACATATTAAAGAAATTATGTATTGTGGAAAGGGTTGCCCCAAAATATAATTTGTCTCTGTTATTACAAAATGGGTTGGTCATTCAAGGAATTCTTTAATTAAAGAATCAATTGTCATTTACAATCAGTATATAGTGACATAGCATAACAGAATTTACTTCACAACAAGCTAATTACAATTATATTGACTGCAATTGGATACTGTTTCTTACTTATTGGGAAATGCTGACACCTGGTGGTAGACATAATTGGAAACAATAGAAAAATAAAGGGGAGGACAAAGATGAAGATATTTTAGATTGATTAAATGTTTTCTTAAGTTTATTAAATAGTGATGCATACACAGTAATAATACCCCTGAATTGACAAGGCATAAGGAATTATACGAAGGACTGCTGTATTAGAACTGCACATAAATACATGTTATTCCTGGTACTTCACTGTAGTCTCAGACCAAATAATAAAAATGTCATTTTGTGAGATGATACAAATTGTAGACCAAAAAGAATATCCTGTACAGACAAAACTATAAACTATTTAACAAATAAACGTTGTTTAAAATTAACTAAACAAGGTTCAATTGAGGTTAAACAGTGTACAAATTTATATAACATAATTTTCTCGTTGTCTAGGAAACTTTGAACAATCAATTTTCAGAACTTCCAATAAAACATAGACGCTCCAAATATCTTTTCTGTGTCAGCCTTTGTTCTGCAGCTTTTTATAATTAAGAAACCACTACGCATTCTGTTGTATACTGACAATGAGAAGAATAAAGAAACTAAAAGATAGATAAAGCTGCTAATTATTTAGTAATCTGTCATTCAAATTCTTGTTTGCACTGCCCACAAGGCTGCTGTCTTAAAAACAATCTAGTCACGACTTGCTCTTCATGCTTTGTGGAGTCTGGATTCCACTGACAGCTTCATGTTTCTTCTGGGTATCTCTTAATAAGTCATCAGTAGTTGTGCTCCCCCACAGATCAGATAGCCTGTGCTCCTAATTACTCAGAGATGAAAGTAGTGACAAAATAAACTGTCGGAGGTCTGAAATGATAAATTACCACATTAGCAAGAGTAGACTGAAAGAAGCTTCAATTTCAAAGCAAGATTTCAGTATGTTAATTGGTTTGCATTGTATGATAATACGTTGCCCCCTTTCCATTGTACTGGTGTTAGAGTTTCTAGATTTCAACTTATACTGTACATAATTTTAGTTAAACATACTGCTACAAATGTATGAGATCAAATAAGTACAGTACATTGTAGTGAAAGAGTAAGTACATCTTAAGATTTTATGATTTATCTTACTTAGACATATTTGACCTTCACCTAATTCTCTCCAAATAATAATAATAACAACAACAACAATAATAATAATTCCTTACAATTATATAGTGCTTTTCCGGACACTCCACACCAATGTGCAGCACCCACCTGGATGATATGATGGCAGCCATAGTGTGCCAGTACACTCACCACGCATCAGCTATCAGTGTAACACCCCTACTTTTTTCAGGAAACATTGTGGGATTTCTAATGACCATAGACAGTCAGGATGTCGGTTTTACATCTCATCCAAAGGACGGCATCTTTTAACAGTATAGTGTCCCTGTCACTATACTGGTGTAGGCATCCTCTCACGAGGCACCAGTAAATGTAGGGGTTTTGTGCTTAACTGGGACAATTATTAATTGTAGCAGTAAGTCACAAAATGATTCTTTTGATGGTATTAGAATCCAACCTTGTGGGATAACTCAAACAATGCACACACAGGGTACTAATACACGAGAATACATTTATTAATACGTAAAATGTGCATATAAACATAACAGATCTTATCGTGAGGGTTAGCAGAATACAAAACGTATATATTCAGTTAGGAAGAGTTACAAATACCAAGAGGGACATACGTTCAGTATATTATTCATTTAGACCGTTTCGTAAATGAACTTAGTTACAACTTCTACACTAGATACTCAAAAGCAAGTACATCACTCATAGGAATTAAATCGATATCAACTCAGGTTGAGGTAACAATTGAATTCTCGAGCTGTAATGTAGAGTGTTGAATACTCATCAGATCTGTGTGGATTCAGATCTCCCGCAGACACAAGGAAGCAGTGGCAAGCTTGTTGCTGTCCAATCAACGGTCTCTGGCTCGGTGCCAGGCAGTGCTGTTGCGGCACAACGTGGTGGGAGAGATTCCTGCGCGATGCACTGCTGATGCTCTCTGAAGACCAGCTAGTTAGTGTTGGCTGAAACTAGCAAAATTTGTGCACAGGAGAAAAGTGACTGCGGGTCCCAGCAGGTCAGGAAGAAGACCGGTTCGTTCCTGATGAAGCGCTAGTCCTGAATCCTTAGCTTCAGATTGGGTTCACGAGGCTTGCTGCTGGCTAACCTCGGGTGGATCCTTTGGTTACTCGCTGGCAACCTCCGTTCTCAACTCTTAGAACAAAGGAAAGTCCTGCTACTCGGACACACTGGCAGTTACGTGGTGGTCCGGGCTGAGTCTGAGGATGTTCAGGAGGAGCCCTGAGGCTGAATGTCCAGCAGGCGCGCTGCGAGAATGTCCTGCGCTTGGGAACTGTTCTGCAGGCGCTCTGTGTTGCCTGTTTTACCTGGAGGAAATGCAGGTCATTCATTGGTTGAAAGTTTCATGGGCATCAGAGACCCACATAGGGTTAACCTGCCCTATCAGTTCCTGATTGGCTGATGATGAGTAACCATGCCCTCTGACCTTAGAGTTGTAAACAAACTTTGAATCAGACTCTCCCTTGGAATCTCAGACTTTAAGGCGCCAGAGATGACCATTTGTCATCTCAGCTTTGGGAGTTGTTCCTTATCAGGACACTCTATCAGCTAGAAAAACACCTTAATTGTGAACCAAATGGAATGGCCTCTCTGTACCAGGCACCATTGAGATGAAGGAGAGGGGGACTGGCAAGGGAGCGGAAAACTTAATTCCTGTAATTTAATAAGCCTCGCCGCTACACTGGCATTAGGACCCACACAGACTGCAGGGTAAACACCCCCTATTGGCCCCACTAACACCACATCCATCAGCAACCTTAGCTTTCCCATGAGGTCACACCTGCTTAGCTTCAGTGGGTTGTCAGTTGTGAGTTGCAGGGTGATGTGGTTGCTGGCCAATTCCTAACAGTAGATAATAGTAACTTCTTTTGAAAATGAACATACAAAATTTGTCATTAATTATTTAAAAAGTAGCCAGTATTCAATATCTTTGTGTGAAAATGTGTTATAAGTGCATCCTTAGTTCTACCGTGTCAATTAAGAAGGTATGTAAAAAACATGTGCAAATCGTAAGGAAGTTATTCCACTTGTACATAATATCAGAAACTTTGTTAGTTTGAACTAACAAACACTCCGGTTCATAGGAATACATCATGCCCAGATCAAAAGACATGTGTGACAGTCTTAGAGAAAGAATTGTTGCTGCTTATAGTTTGGGAAGGGTTACTGTCACGAACCGCACGGGAGCACTTAAACGTCACCACATACCCACAAGCACCTCTCACCGTAAACATCCCGCGCACTAATTAATCAATTATCATTCCACACGCTCTTCCCTATTTATACCCTCTCACTCCACTCAGTCTCCGCTCACTATTGAGGTTCCCTCTTCCGAGGTCAACCCTCGCTTTACCTTTTAGGGAAAGAACACTTCTTAGCCATTTCTAAAAAATATGAAGTCCATAATTCATGTTAAGAAAGATAATGGACAAATGGGCAACATTCAAGACCATTGACAGATTTCTACCCAGGAGTGGCCGTCCTACTAAATTCTCTCCAAGATCTGACATGAGGCTCCAGGCCTCTCATACTATGGTAAATATCAGAGTTCATGAGTTCACCATCAAGAAAAGATTGAATAATAATGGTTTCGTGGAAGGATAGCCAGGAGGAAACCCCGGCTCTCCAAGAAGAACATTGGTACAGTACATGGCTTAAGTTTGCAACACAAAGGTATATTAAAAAATGTATTGAACAATGTGCCCTGGACAGTCATAGTAGAATTGTCTGGCCATAATGCAAAACTTCATTGTTACAAAAACCAAACACTGCCTTTGACCAGAAGAACCTCATACCAACCATCAAGTATGTTTGGGGCCTGCTTTGCTGCCTCAGGCCCTGAATGCCTTGCTATTCCTGAGTCTACTATGAATTCCTCACTGTATCAGAGTATTCTAGAAGAAAATGTGAGACCAGCTGTTTAACAGCTAAAGCTGAACTGAAAGTGGCTAGTCAAAGTCCAGATATAAACCCCACTGAGAAGCTGTGGTAAGGCCTAAAGAGAGCTGTGAACACAAGAAAGCCCTAAGGATCTGTAAGGAAGTTTGGGCCAGAATGCCTCCCTTTCGATACGAGAGACTGATCAAATCTTACAGGAAATGTTAAATTCAAGTTATTACACTTAAAATGGGTGCCACAACTTACTGAATCAAGGGGTGCATTTTTTTCCACTGAAAGATATGGAATGCTGGTTGATTTATTTTTAACACACAAAGTATTTTTTGTGTGTTAATTGTCAAATTAGGTAATTTTTATTGAATTGTAGAACTTAGTGAGGATTAGGGGAAGGTCAAATATGTCTCAATATGTTACACCATATAATTGTGAGGGGGTGTACTTATTCATCACACTATTTCTACTGTACATACCTTTCATTAAACAATTTAGAAAGGTTGTCCCATTCATGCATTTCCCCATTGTCTGCTATTTTTCACTTTAGATGATCACACATTAACTGAATTGAATCATTAATTGAACTAATAATATGATTCATTTTAATTTAAAATTATTTTTGGATTTTTAGAATTGTTAGACATTTCAAATCCCAGTTACAAATTTATATATATCCTATAAACAACAACTTCCTGTTTTAATTAGTTTGCACTTAACAAACAGGTTTAATTTTCCAAGAGTGTGATGGAGTAAGCTTAGGCTTGGTTCAAGTCTCCTCCTCCAATTGGATTATTGAATTATTGAGTTAATTGGACACACCTGCCTTAATTAACTGATTTGCCTCCTGTGGAATGGAATATTTTATAGCCAGAAAAAAGGGCCATCTGACTGGCCCTGTGCATAATTGGACATTACTCAGGAGTAGCAGAAGTCAATATATCAGCAGTCAGGAGCTGAGGGTCGAAACTCCTGCAGTTCAGGAAGAGTAAAAGTGTTAGTGGCATCCTGAATTGTAGAGCATTTAGATAGGAGTATTTATTCAACTTTTGTGCTTTAACATCAGCAGCCAGTTGGCAGTCCTTACTCCAGTTTAAGGTTGAAGAGATAATGAAGCCGTGCAAGAATTTTGTTATGGATTGGAATTAGAAAAAAACAATACATCCAGAGAGAATTTAGTGTTTGTTGTTCTAGTGCGTATTCCTGGATTCAATTGTATTCTGTGTAGTCTCTATAGAGCAGTAGATTAGGTTTGTTTGTAGCTGTAAACTGGGCGCCAGTGGTTAATCTGGGTTTGGTGAACCAGTAGGTCTCCAATGAGACAGGGAATGCGTACTGTGTCTTCCATTGAATGGAAGAATGGATGAGCTGGGCTATGCCAGGGATTCTAGGGAATGAAAAGGAAGAGTTTATATTTTGTGAGTGTTACATCCTAGTGTGTGGTCTGTGTGTTTTTGTGTTATGTTCCACACTGCTTACCCTTGATTGTTCTCCCTCTCCCATTGGCCCACCATCACACCACTGTTTCAGTATGATGTCATCATCAATTAGCTCTCAGCCAATCAGAACTCATCTTATTCAGCATATAACATGGAGGTTTTCTGAAGGAAAAGCCTTTCGTTTGGCTTCGGTCCCGTTTGGTTTTGGTTATCGTTTTGCTTTTCTTTTGGTTATTGCTTCGGCTTCGTTGGTTTGTTTAGTTTTGCTTTGTGTGTGTGTGTGTGTGTGTGTGTGTGTGTGTGTGTGTGTGTGTGTGTGTGTGTGTGTGTGTGTATTTTCGTATAGCTTTGGCTTTGTGGTTTCTGTTAGTTTCTTTCTACTTTTGTTTGTTTGTGTGTTTATCCTTGTTTTGCCATTACCTTGTCCTAACGTGTTACATGTTCAACTTTTGTGTTCTCTTGTTCTCCCTTATTTGTATTCCTGGTTCACTTGTGTTTTTGTGTGAACTTTTGTGTATTAGGTTAGTTTAGGTTGTTGGGTACACTTTACACACTTGTTGACTTTGTATTAGTAACACTAGTTTAGTACGGGTGAGTGCCATTTGTCTTGTATGGTTTTGGGTAGTCAGGGGAGGTTAGTTAAGGTGTTGAAGACGCCGAAGACCGGTTGTTTCGGGTTTTCTTTTGCAGTCAGGTTAGCTTTCCCTCACTTTCCTAGCCAGATCCATTTTGTTTATTTTCTTTTCTTTGGCACCACTCTAGTTCCTTACCCTTATTACGCTTCCTCGTCCCTCACCAAAACCCACCTGCTTCCAAAAGAATTATCCTAAATGTTACACCCCTTTGACAGATCTGTTGCTGTCTAATAGCTCTGTGATGATGTGATGTGATGTTTTTTGGGACTGAGCAGTCTTCTCTGAAAGGGGAACACTGGTACATCCTAGGAGTCTGGAGGGGTTCTGAAAGCCAACAGTGACAGACCCCCCCGCAAATGTGCATGCATTATCTAGCGACATGCTGGCCTACGTCAACCCTATTTCTGGACAGGATGTTTAATTGGGAGCTTTAAATGATCAATAAGTAGAGAATGTATGTTCAAACTCCTGATTTAAGACTTTTTATCATTCCCCACTGATTGCTAATTGTACCAGAAAAAAAATAATTGCTATAGATTTCTGTAGAAATATAGAAAGGACTGCAAACAGACCCTGTGGTATACCAGTGCTTTCATATGCCATTACACTATATGCCCCTTAAATATATATGTTGTAAACAGGTGGTATTCAGATTTTGAACTAGATATTTACATTACCTTACATCCATGTGACTTTTAGATTGTGGATTAACCTTTTATGACAGATCTTATAAAGCTTTCTGGAAATATAAATAAATCATACTGTAGGCTTTGGCTTTATAGCCTGCTCTTGTTCCTTGTTCGAAGAATTCTAACAAGTTAATCAAGACCTTCTCTTTCTAAATCTTTCTAAGTTGGTCAATGTCAAGAAACACTTATCAACAATGCACCAGCATTTGTGTAAAGATGTTCTGGCAGCAGGCCAACTGTATTCAATAGATTTGAACTGAAACCAGCATTACAGTCAGAGACACTAAATTACTTTTACTGAGTTAGTGAAGAAAATTATTTTAAAAGAATGATCTTTTCAAGGTGCTTTAAAGGAAGAATAAAACACTGTATAAGAAGAACAAATTGCAGTATGGAGACAACAAAATACTATGCAGTGAGACTGAAATGTTACATGTAATGGGTGAATAAAAACATTGTAAAGATTGACCAAACTGCTGTGAATGGAGAACAAACATTGTATATGAAGACTCACTTACTCAAGAGAGAGATAAAAGCACCATTTGAGATAACATAATTTTGTATTAGGAGACCAACATGCTGTATAGTGAGAAACAAAAATTACTATAGGGAGACTAAAATCCATACAGCTCCATTTTTGTTTGTTATTTTCTTTCCTTTGGCACCACTCTAGTTCCTTACCCTTGTTATCACGCTTCCTAGTCCTTCACCAAAACCCCCCCTGCTTCCAAAAGAATTATCCTAAATGTTACACCCCTTTTCCCCTAGACACTTGGGGTCGTAACACTTGTAAAAGACTCTTCCTATAGTTTCCCATTTTGTCAAATTACTGAATGCTAAGACTGAAGACTTCTACAGGTAAGATTAGTAGTGAATGGCAGTAAAAATGAAAGAGAAAAAAATGGAATATAATGATTACATACATATTCATACCAGTGAACTCAATATTTGTTGGAAGCACCTTTGGCAGCAATTACAGCTGCAATCTGTTTGGGTAAGTCTCTTCTGTCTTGGCACACTTGCTTGATACCAAGAAGAATGGGCAAAAAGTGTCCATTCTTCTTGGCAGAATTCCTCTGCATCTTCAAGTTGCTTGGGAATTTCTTATGGACAGCATTTTTCAAGTCTTTTTCTATATTCTCAGCAGGACTCAAGTCAGGATGTTGACTGCAAATGCCACTCAAGGACATTCACTGCCTTATTCTTAAGTCACTACAATTTAACTTTGGCCACGTGCTTTGTTCATTCTCTTGTTGAAATGTAATAAAAAATAATGTTAATCCTTCCTCATCAGCTTGAAAATAACTTGATAATGATACTACAACTCAAAATTATTTTTCTTAAACAGTTGTATTCATATATTCTTTTTCAATAGTTTATCATGAAAACAAATATCAAGGTGTGTATTTGGATGGGGTGGGGGAGAGTTACAATGTTGTACACTGTACAGAATATTTTATACATCTATACACAATCTGAAGTTACATTATATGTGTTATAAGCATCAGCAATGAAAGTTTCCACCTGTGTTTTCCACTATTATAATTACTTTGATGGTTATTGATACAGTTTAGTGAGAAAAACCCCAAACTCCTCTAGCAACCTTTAATTCAAATTGATCAAAATCTTTAAAAACTTAATCATCACAGATCAAGTTCAGCTAATACCTAAGGGGTTCATGTGAAGTGTTTTAGTAGTTAATCCATTACATTTATTTAATATAAAGTAACACTCCACTCAAAACGCTTTACAGGTTTAATGGGGACTCCACTCCACCACCACCAATGTGCAGCATCCACCTGGATGATGCAACAGCAGCCAAAGTGCACCAGTACGCTCACCACACATCAGCTATCAGTGGGGAGAAAAACAGTGATGAAGCCAATTCAAAGATGGGGATTATTAGGAGGCCATGATTGGTAAAGGCCAATGGTAAATTTGGCCAGGACCCAGGGTAACACACTTACTCTTTTCGAGACCTCGGTTTTACGTTTCATCTGAAGGATGGCGCCTTTTTACAGTATAGTGTCCCCGATTGGGGCATTAGGACCCACACAGACCACAGGGTGAGTACTCCCTACTGGCCCCACCAACACCTCTTCCAGCAGCAACCTTAGTTTTTCCCATGAGGTCTCCTATCCAAGTACAGGTCAGGCTAACACCTGCTTAGCTTCATATATCTACAAAGCTAAAACTGTATTGCAGAAAACTGATCTATCAGATTTAACTGTTATCTTAGAGCAAAATGTATAGATTTTTACATCTAATTTCTCATCTGATCTTGTGTAAAGTATCACCATTTAATTCTGTGTCTGCATACAGGAGAGATATTATGTACAAAAAGGAAGGTACGGTATATAGAAAATGTTCATAGCTGTATACTTTAATTCTCTGAATTTTTGTGAATTTTGCTAATCTTTTAGTGTTTGTCAGATACGAGATAAATAAAGAAGTACACGTTGATCTTTTATTCTGCCAACCTATGCCCGGATATACAACTGGGGAAGCTATTTTTAAAGTTATTGATGAATTTATTCAAGAAAATAAATTGAATTGGAGTCGATATGTTGGCACAAGCACAGATGGAGCAAAAGCCACGATTGGTTTTAAGAAAGGACTTGTTCCACGTGTTCAAGCTGTTGCACCAGAAGCAAAATCAGCACATTGTTATATACACGGAGAAGAACTTGCCATGCACAACATGCATACAGATCTAGAAAAAGTACTTGATGAAGCCGTTAAAATGGTAAATTTTCTAAATGCCCGGCTTTTGTCTCAGCTTTGTGATGAGATGGGCAGTGATCACACTCAACTCCTTTTTCATACTGAACTGTGGTGGCTTTCGTGTGGAAAAGTCCTCAATCGCCTTTTTGAGCTTCGGGAAATACTTCAAATATTTTTTTTGATCAAACCTTTAACCTGCAGGACCATTTACGTGGTAATGGCTATGTAAATTAGCATACATTGCAGACATCTTTGCTCATTTAAAAAATCTCAATCTGTCCTTGTAAGGGAAACACATTTCTATATTCCATTTTCAAGACAAAGGGAACGCCATGATCGCAAAATTGCAGCTGTTGCATAAACGTCTTAGTAGTGGTGAATTAGATTCCTTTCCATCTCTTCATGAATTAGTAATAAATTTGGCTAACGAAACTGATAACGATATTCTGCAAACTATGAAGCTACTGTACATTTGGAAAGTTTGCAGAAAGATCTTCGTAAGTATTTCCCTGAATCGGACAACACCTTTGAATGGATAAGGAACCCTTTCATTATCAGTGGTTAAACATTGCCAAATAAAATAAAATAAATAAAATCTCACATTCAGAAGAAGAACAGCTCTTGGAACTGGCTTCAGATGGCTTCCTGAAAACAATATTTGAGCAAAATACACTGACATAATTTTGGTTGGATGTTAGTTCTATACAGTACAGTATATCCAGCATCGTCAGATAATGCTGTTATGTATGTTCTGCCCTTTCCAACTTCGTATTTGTTACGAAGGTGGATTTTCTGCGGTAGTTGGCATGAAGACAAAAAAATGAAACCGTCTTATTGACGTGGAGCCCCATCTATGTCTAAAAATGACAAATACAGTCCCAGATATCTCCTCACTAATTTCATCTTAACACAAGAAGTTCCATCTCTCACATTAAACAGTTTGTTTTGTTATTGAAAATTTCAATATCATTATTTTATTTTAGTTTTTTTATTTAATTATTTATAATATATTTAGTATTAAGAAATAAATACCATGTTTGCTCTAGATAAAAATAGTATAGATAAAATATTATTATTATCACTACCCCCAAATTACCTTACGCTGGTAAGACTAAAATCTCAAAAGGGCTATGCAATTATTGAAAGTTTGGCAAACACTGCTTTAGGGGAAGTCAAGAAAACAACAACAGTAGTCAATCCTGGAGAATGAGATTTGCTGTAGGGGACAACCTGAAGAAACAGTCTTTTCTTGCTCCATAAAAATGCCTAAAAGAAGAGGTGGTTTTAAAAGTATCAAAGAGAATAATCAAGGCACATATCAAGTGAACTGTGAGCAGAACACAAAGACATAACTAGACCCAAGAACATAAGGAAATAGTCATAAGCTATTTTCACAAGAATATAATAAGGATACAAGAAAACATTTTTGAACAGAATTATTATTGCATTGAATATTAAGAATTGTTATGGAGAAAGAGATCATTGGATCCTTCAAAACAAAGACTGCTGTGATAGTATCACTTAGTGGGTTTTGAAATAGATAAACTCTTAGGAGTTGAGTGGTCTGTTATAGTAATTAACATTTTTGTGTTCTATTTTCTTTTAGTGACACATACAGTATCCTAATGTTATATCCTGTATCCCAATGTGTTTCAACACATCTTGCAGTGAGTGTTATACTGTAGCTGAGAGTTCAATTTTAAAATAAAACTGAGCATAGTTGTATGGTTAAGGAGCAGAATAGCAAATTATAATATTTTAATTATATATTTGGACAAAAAAACTAAAACAAACAATACAATTAATAAGGTTTTTGTATACATTCTACAGGAACGGTAAAATAATTAAATGGCAGAATTGGATATAAAGAAATACAATTCCCATAATGCATTTGCCGGTGTTACACGAAATGAGTCATCCGGGAAGGGGGATGGTTTCACATGTGACTGACTTGCTTGCATGCAGTTCCACATGTGAAATCTTTAATATTTTTGTTTATTTTAAATAAAAACCCCAAACTAATTTGACTTAAGTTAAGGATGCGCCGTCTTGGCTCGGTCCAGCAAAAGATACCGTGCGTTTTTCTGACTGAAGTGAAAAATGAACCTTCAAGAAAACGCGAATGTCAGGTGTGGTTTGTATGCGCCCATAGTCTTATTTTTAATCTAACTTTGTATTTGGAAGACAGAACATCACTCCTGCTGTATAAACTTACGTTTTTAATTTATTTATTACTGATTTTTAGTATTGACATACTATATTGGCTTCGTATTATTACTTTAGCGATATAATATAATAATAATATGTATTTTTCACTGTGAACAATTGCAGTTTTAAATGAACAGTAGCCAGTACTTAATGTTAATTATTAACATTTATGCACGACGTTTTTGCAAAGCGTTGGATCAACTACAATAATAGCTACAACACCAACTTTGTAAACGCCAATTAAACAATCTCGAATCTTGTTCTTTGATTCGAGCCTTTAGAGTGTTTGGAGACCTCTCATCCTCATATTTTTGTGATTTCTTTGCATAGCAATTTCAGGTTTTTGCAACAGAACACCTGAATCCGAAGGCATTGGCATCAGATGTAGCAAATGCGATTGCGACTGAAAAGCTTGATGGCACGTGCTGCTATGTTTCCAGTTACAAAGGTAAAGACATCTGTGATTAAATTGAAAGCACTTTAGTGCCGATGTCATTGTGAAAACCTATATATTTTTTAAAAATGGTAATACTAAAACTAAATGATAAAATTATGTCAACATAACGTCACACTATACATGTTACAAGAGATACCCCAGTATAGACTAATGAATGTTTTAAGTGATTAATTCCTTTTTAATTTTACTTTTGTCAGTCGTGTAGTTTGCATTATTTAAATCCTTTAGCCTTTAACTTTAGACCTTTAACTTTTTAAAACTTTAGACAGTTTTACTGGCATTTGGTTTTTCTGCAGAATTGTAAGAGATGTATTGCTCTACTCACTAAACAGTGATGTGGTAATAAACACAAATCATACATCAAAATACACTTGAAATATTAGGGTGTCTTGGTAGTCAGGTACTCAGTTTGCTATGCAATGTGCCTATCTATAATAATAGTAATACCTTTGCATTATTAAAGATACTGCCATTCTGGCTGTTTTGCAAGTGTAGTCAAACATCTCATACTCTGAACCATTTTTTCTGATTTGCTAGAAATAGCCCGTGTTGCTCTCTCAGGCTACAGACTGCTTGCATTTACCTCTGCTTGGATTATCATGGGAGTGCTTGTTGCCTTACATAAGTGAACTTTGCTTTTATGTTGATTATAATTTGATTCAAACTTTTTAAATCAAATGTAGTTATTTGTTAATACAGTAAAAGGCCAATTTTGGTAATGCTTTATGATCTAAACTAATTTTATCCTTAAATTAATCAATCCATCAATTTCTTTAATCGTTCCTTCTTTAAAGATGGATATACATGTTTTAAAACATTCCCATGATGCATTTAATTTCACATGTGCCTAATTGGTTTGATTCCAAAAATCTGACAATTGAAGCAATATGCTTGGATGTGGGACATTTCTGAACTTTCCGTGTTGTTCCTCATATACTGATAATTTCTAACCCTGTCCTGCTTTTTGAGATCTGAAAACTTTTAAAAATATTTTATAGGACTCAGTTGACCTAAGAAATTAAAAGTTTAGGTTGACAGAAAGCTAGATGTGGCAGGACATAAAGATGATTAAGGACCCTTCCCCTAACTGAAGTGGTTTCAGTTGATTTCATAATAAATGGTCATGTAATATACTACTGACATTTATGAAAGTGAATATAAGTTTTTTATTCCTGTAGGAAAACCATATCTCTGGGCTCGATTTGATAGGAAGCCCAACAAGCAAGCTGATAAGAGGTTTAAAAAGTTCCAGTATTCTCAGAAGAATTCCACAGGTATTCATTAATGTGTTCTTGTTTTACAGCAATATTGTATGACATTGAGATCATTAAAACCCTGTAAGGTATATGTTTTGATCTTAGCTTTGCAGTTAAAAAATAGTTTTTTTCCCCACAGGATCTCACTGAATAGTTGAAATAATACTAAAACTAAAGAATCACAATTTACCAGTAACTACAACAGAAAACTTCTCCTAGTCTTCTCAGCCCTAGTGTCTTTTGAGTGTTTAAGCTCAGTTCATAGTTGCTTAATGGAGCTCGCCAATGAGATTAATATCTGTGATCGCATGGACCAGGTCTGTGAAACCCATTTGTGCAATCTGTAAGCAGGGTGTTATGTAACATTTTCTACAGAATGCTCTGTTATCCCAGAAAACACCTTAACAGTAGCTTATGGAATGTTAATTGGCTTTTTGGAATGTCCAAGGAAAGAGGGAAGCGAAAAAAGATAGTTTGCATCTTTGCGATCAAATATAAATAACATTTTTCATTTTATTTTATTTTAACTTGGTCCATGACAGTATTTTAAATTCTAGATCCTGTTTTTTTACAGACTCTTTCATAAACTGGTTGTATTTTTCTTTTTTACTATGGGCTTGAAAGCCTTTTGCCATAAAAGTATGAGGTAAGAAATAATTTGTAACTTGTGCTGCCATAGTGAGCATTTATTAGCAAGTTATTTATCTAAACATAATGTCATTCTTTCTGTCAGTTACAGTTATTTGTAGCTGACTGTGGTAAATATGATACCAAATTGGATTAGAAGTCAATCTGTGTTGAGAAATAGTGGAAGTACTCCAGTCCTGAACTCTAACGTAATAGAAGTGAAGTACAGCAAATTTAAAGCATTCTGAAAACCACTGTATTGTTGTTACTAATAAATGTAAGCAGCAATCCCAGTGATGTTACCAGTATTTAACATTGCATTCTTCTCGTTAAGAATTTACATGGAGTGTTGAGGAAGACTTTAAGGCTGTTCCAGATTCTTGGATTGCTGCCCACGGAGTTCAGCGTTGCAATGGGCAGCCTCAGCCTGATGAATGCGGCCACATTCCAGGTAGTCTGTTTCACGGTTCTTCTGTGGAATTGGAAATGCTGCTTGGCAGATGCTACTTGGTTACTGCTTGGCAGATTTGTAAACCCACTGCCAAATTCAAGGCTTTTCAATGCTGATAGTAATTGCAGTTATGTACACTTGTAAGGGAAAATAGAAATGGACATAGATTTTCCATCTGGGTCAAGAGATTTATCTTGTATGGAAACATCCTGAATTATATGGTGTGTTCCATTATTTTGAAGTGACAAGGTATAGAACACAGAGAAAAGCTTTAAAAAATATTAAAACAAGCACAGAAATAGGAGATCACAGACTTAATGAAAGGGAAGAAAATCCTTAACAAGTAAAGCTTATTGACAATGCACTTGAACTGTGACTTGATTTATTGCTCCTATCAGGTACTTATTTTTCCAGTGTTACTGTCAGAATCTGTGGTCTTAGATTTGCATTCACCCTTTTTAATACCGAGGTTATTTCGTTATACATGTAATTTTATGTCATTTTGATCACAAAATTCACATAATATTAATTAAATTTTAACACAATATAATGAATAGCATTAAACAGATTCACTTCCTCGAGAAAGGTGCAGGTAAGTTTTGACATCTGCAATAAATTAATCTGTGATACAGTTTATAATAGATTCAGTTAAGCTATTATTTTCCTTCCTGTATTTTACAATGCTAAGAACAACCTGTCCTTTTCATCCTTGAGGAATTTCTTTCGCAAGCAGTTACAATTGGAAAAGATATCTAACATGAGTATGAACGGGCATTTATGTTGGTAATTAAGTTAAGATACAGTATGTATAAATATTAAAATTACAGATGTAGTGGAAAATCAAAAAACAGACTTACTTGTTTCTTAAACAGACATACTTAAAAGACAAATATACAAATGAGTGAGTGTTTTCAAACATAGCAAAAAACATAAGTAATCAGAAGAGCTAGCAGACCAGACCTAGCTCTTGCAGTTAGACCAAATAGACTACTGTAGATTTTCATGCAGGTTAAGGACCCCATTATGAGACCCCCCTATCCAAGCTACTGGCTAAATCCTTGTGGGGTTAACCACTCCAACCCTATTACAATGACAAAGCTGAGTGGAAGCAATAGTCGAGAAATGAGGAGAACAGATGTGAATGGACAAGTAAAGCAACAATTAATGAATGAGTGTAATAGGAACAGAGATGACTTGAAGTCCCTCACTGTAATGTGTTGTGTGTTTAGTATTCTCTTTGTTCAAAAAGATGTGTTGACTTGTGCATATTAACAAAGAGGTTTTGGATACTGAAAATGTAGTGTAGAGGCAAAATAAAAAGATCATTAAAAATTGCTGTACTACAAGCAATTCATTCACAGTTATATGTGAAAAACAGCTAAACAATCCCAGATTTAAAAAGGAAAAAACAAACTTTTTTTCTCCTGCTAATTCATTTTATGGTGCGTCATCATTTTTTTTGTTTAGTGTGATTTGATGATTTTATCACTGATTTGTTCATATGAAAACTGTGAAGAATGTTAGGAAGATGCAGTGTTTTTTTCTTTTTTTCTGAAGGATGGGTTCCAGTAGAAAAAAATAACAAGCAGTATTGCTGGCATTCATCAGTGGTGAATTATGAGGCTGGAGTAGCCCTTGTTCTAAGACCTTGGGGTGAAGAAGAACTAGAAATCACCATTGTTCCTCTGTCTGAACTCCTTGATAAAACACTAGAGCTTATAGGAACTAATATCAATGGAAATCCTTATGGTGAGTATTTTTTAATGAAAATGTGGTTTGTATTTCTATGTCATAAACAACAGATATTCACGTGCAGTCACTGATTACCAATATTATGGGTGAAATGAGTGCGGTTATGGTGCCACTTTCTGCACCTTTTGGGAGGACAAGCTCACTAAAGCTGAGAAGTGGCTGTACTGGAGTGCTTGTACATGGAACAATAGACAGTAGTTCACTTGCAGTGTTCCATTACATGAGTGTAAACCAGGTCATCAGCTAGAATAGTAAATTTCAGGTGGGTGATCATTGGCATAGACTGGCTGATACTCCTCTTTACCTTAAGTGTCAGGCAAAAAGTTGCCATACTTATGTAGACCATGTAGACCATCAGCTATGACAACTAGAGAACCCACTTCTGTTTTGCCAGAATTGACTGTAATCTTGCAGAGCAGAATTGTTGATCATATTCATACAAAAGTGTGCTGTGGTCTTGTACAGGGAGAGCTCTAAAAAACGCATAATATCCAGGATTTCCCCAGTTGTATATAGACCAGGCAGGGTGCCTGGACAAAATGTTTCGCTGCCAGGCCAAAACGAATGCGTGAATGCCAACAATGTACAAAAGAATACTTTTTCATAGTATTACACCGCAAGATCATTTGCCAGCCAGCAGCTTTGATGGTACATAATCAAATAGCTCTGAAGTGTCACGGCTTGGTCTGAAAAACTAATGCATTTGCAGCAAGTTTTAAGTTCAATAAAAATGATGAAATGATGAACATGAACTTGAGGGTTATTATAGAGAGAGATTCCTTTAATTAACCAGAATGTTTTTTGTTTTTGAATAAAAGAAATAGAACCAATAAAAGTAATAATATCAATGGTATGCAATTACAGTTTTCAATGAAAAATCTGACTATATTAGGGTTTTGGACCTATGTTATGAAGATGTAGAAAAACACAGGGTTTCCTCAAAGCTGAATCATTGAGTCACAGACAAATAATGTCCGATTGTCACTTGCCACTTAATTTTCAAGTGGGAAAAAAGTTATTGCCTGAATAAGTGAAAAATAATGAACAGTGCCGCAATAGCAAAAAAAGAACACAATGGCGACACATACAGAAAATAGCAAATAACATATTTCAAGTACAAAGCTCTTCCTCAGGCTGCATCATAGGTAGACTACATCTGTAATGAATGCTATGTTATGAAACTAGTTGTTGCACTCAGATAATGTCTAGTATGGGATAATATTTACAATAATAAGTTTGCAAACTAGTACAGTAATCTAGCTGTTGGATATCTATGGAGTGGGCGTGGGCTGGGGAATGTAGGTTATCAGCTGGCCTATGCTTTTTCCTGTGAGGAAACCTTGATAACTATTGCTAAGAGTGGTGAAAAATTGACTTTTACTTTTTTAAATAATGGTAAACAATGTTTTACTGAATAGTTTATTTTTTTTCTCCGAAGTGCCTGTCAGGATTATGTTGGTATGAGCATATGCAATAATGTTGCTTTCTTTGTAAAAGGAGCCTTATTGAATCTACTGTTTCATGGAATATTCAAACTTCAAAAGAAGCACTGCCTCATATGCCTACGCATGCATAGTCCTCAAGTATCATCAGATTCTAGTTTAGGTTTTATGGAAATTTGAAATAATTAATGGAAATTTGAAATAATTAACAGTCACTGTTTCACAGACTATATTACTGAATTGTTTTCAGTCTCTTTTGTTGTCTATTTCAGTTTCATCTTTCCTTACTGTCATCTTGTATCTTCTTTTTAGGACTTGGAAGTAAAAAGAAACCATTTCACCTTTTAGTACCACACGGAGTCCTAAAAATCAGAAATGCTCCTGCAGTCAATTACCAGCAGATAGTTGTGTGGTTTCAGAGATGTGGTGAAGCAAATGTAGAAGGCATTGTATGGCACTGCAATGATGGCACTCTAGTAAAGGTAAATATTGCACATTTCAGCAAAGTACTTATCAATGATGAATTAATTGATTTTTGGATAAAATGTGTTTCTTTTTTTTTAGCTTCATCGTCATCATTTAGGTTTGAAATGGCCGGATGTGGATACTTACTTAAACTCTAGACCAGTTGTTGTCCATGTTGATGTGACAAGGTACGAATGGGAATTTCCAGTGACGGATTTGTTCACAGCTTTGTCACAATTGAATGGACAGAAGTTTGAGCACATACGGGACATTCAGTTTGACGTATAAGAAAATGCCAGCAACATGGAATTGGATGATCTGTAAGTGTATAAATATCATAGAAGACATCTGCATTTTACAGAGCAATAAAATAATTTGGACAATCAACTTCATAAGAGAAACTAGCCATTGAAGATGAGATGTATTGCAAATTTATAGTGTAAACAATTATTTAAACAGTAGAGGTATTGCTGAAACAGAGTATCTTAAAAACCATTTAAAATATTTTCCTGTGAAGTGTGCTCTATGTATTGTAAAAAAATTGCATTGCATGGTACAGTATAACCACAGTACAACTTCTTTAAAATTATGCATTAATAAACATTGAATGTCAGAAATGAAATCAAACCAAAAAGCTGTCTTTGATAAAAATGTTGTACTAAGAACTTATATTTAAGAATTAAGATGCTTTGATGTCCCCATGTTGTCAGAAGAAACTACTGAACAAGCTAGACAGAATTCATTACCAGCGTCCAGAGTTGAAGATTCAGTCCCTTCAAGATTCATATTCCTTACATTTTATTAACTTAAATCAATTTTAATTCTTTATTCAAAGTCATCTTAGAACACAAATGTGTCCTCTTCAGAAATCTGATGTTTTGATCCAGAAACTTGATCTATATAGTGTACTAAATCAGACTTACAAAACTATAAAAAAACGTGTATTTCTTAAAACCTGTAGTATATCAGAAGTTTAAATAATTAAACATAATGTCCCATTTATTAGATAACATTCACATCACAGCTGAAAAATACGTTTTTCATTATATTACATTACAATCATAAAGTATCAGTATGTATCAGTTTAAATGTAAAATACAGATTATGTACATTTTATGAAGTGGGTTTGTAATTTTAAAAATATACATTTCATTAAATGTTAAGATAAATAGCCTCCGAAACTGTTTAAAGTCATTGTACAGATAAAAAATGTATAATAAATCTTGAGTCCTCTTTTTTCATTTATATTTTAAATTAAAACATGTTAAGACACCAAACTTTTCTGCCTTCTAGTCAACAGACACATTGGTTGGAATATCAACCTCAACGCCAAACTGTTGTGATAGTTTTTTCAGCTGTTCCTCCAGGAGAATATTTCTTTTTACTTCTACATTATAGTTGAACTTCAGATCCTCAATCTCTTCAAAGAATGTAGGGTCAAAGTTTTCCAGTTCTTTTTTCATTTTCTTTACTTCTTCCTGAGGTTCAGAAATGGAAGGTTTTAGCAAGATCAATATTATCGAAAAACCTAGATTAAAATGTAGTTATATAAAAGTATTATTTTCAGTTGTTTTATGACAAGGCCAAACTTGGATAAACTACATGTTTGTTTTTAAATTTTAATGTTAAAAATATCTATTAATTTGTAACATGTCACGTAAGTGCTTAGCTAATGTTACATGTATAATATAAATATACACACTATATATTTTGTATTGTAGGAATATACACTTCTATGTAAACTAAAGAATTTAAAATAGGCTATCATCATTATTGTACTATTACAAAATAAGCGACGGTGGCTTAACCTTGTGAATGCTTGAATTTAGATCTACAAAGAACAGCTTTGAGGGTTACTGAAAATTGTCAAAGAATCAGATAAAGCATTCCTCGATAACCCTCTGAGGGTAGCTGCAACTACATCATATATAGCTACATTTGTACAAAACTCTTTCCCTGTACACAGTATGTATACAAAATTATTGGCTTGCAAGGAGCTAAACAGCATAAAAAAGCATATTATAATCTGTTTACCTGCATATGTCTCTTATCTAGATCTGCCGCCTTAAGCTGGGTTTGCAGCTCAACCAACTCTTCCATCAGCTTATCATGTTTCATGGCTTTCTCTAGGAGTTCATCAAATCCTAAATATAACATTCAAGTAGAAAGAAGCACATTAAACTTCAGAGTCACTTGAATGAGAGCATTTGATACAGTGGAGAGAAAGCATTTTTTTCTTTATTATCTTGAACATAAGCAATTTACATTTTATGTCTGCTCATCATATTTTCAAAGACTCAAGTCCAGATGTTTCCAAATGTGATAATACATCATAATGTATTTTTGTGGATCCTTGTGTAGTAATCCACTGTGAATACTAGTCTTAATCTTTGATTTGTTGTTTTTCTTCTCAAAATACTATCAAGCTACTAGATACTAAATACAAGACCTTGGTTTTCACCAAGATTCAGATACACTGCAGTTCTCATTTACAACTTAAACAAGCTTAAAAAATGTCAAATGGCCTCCCACAATCACACTTTTTCAATATTTACAGATCAGACACTTTGTTCTGCAAAATGTACCTGTTTGAAAATCTGCCGATCTGTTCTATGATCTTGTGCAACAGCCAACCAGTTTTAGACATTTAATATCAGTTTATTTTATTTTTTCTAGGCATATGGAGGTGTCTGTTAATCACCTGAATGATTCTTGATGTAAGGAACTTAATATTGAAATTTCTAATGAGGTTTTGGAAAAGAGTATAAGCAACATTCAAAGGTACTCTATTATTATGCTGTATATATATTATATTATAGGTATAATATTATAGGTACTGTATTATACATACAGTACAATGCAAGTTCATCCTGTACATCGACTCTATTACTTTAAAGCTAAATTGATCAAGATACAGTCACGTGAAATAGAAAGTACACCCTCTTTCAATTCAATGGTTTTACATATCAGGGTATAAATAATAATCGTCTGGTCCTCACCAACTTCTGTTTAGACAGTTAGACAATTCTAGCCTCAGATAACAGACAACACGTAACAGATTTCACTATGTCATTATTAATTCAACAAAAAGTAAGCCAAAATGCAGAAACCATGTGGAAAAAATTAAGTACACCCTTACTACTTCCATAGGAATTAAGAAAATAATTAGCAGCCAGGTGCAGCTAATCAAATGCATTTGATTAGTTGATCATCAGGAAGTGTGATCACCTCTATAAAAGCAGAACTTTTGGCAGTTTGGTGGTCTGGAGCATTCAGGTGTGTGTTAACACCATGCCAAGGAGGAAAGACATTAGCAATGAACTCAGAGAAGCAATTGTTGCTGCTCATCAATCTGGGAAGGGTTATAAGGCCATTTCTAAACAATTTGAAATCCATCATTCTACAGTGAGAATGATTATTTACAAATGGAGAACATTCAAGACAGTTGCCGATCTTCCCAAGAGTGGGCGTCCCAGCAAATTCACCCCAAATAAAATTTATGTTAAGTTTACTGTTAATTCTTAATGTATATAAGCATTTATTTATATTATTAAAATGCATTTGGATCACTACATTTAACACCGTTTCACGCAACCCTTTTTTCCGCAGGTTTAAGGTACTGCTTTAATGCAATTTCCCTTTATGCGAGGTTCTTGCAGAACGTAACCCTCGCATAAAACAGGGGACGCCTGTATTTAGTGATTTTAGATATTGTGTGTTGTATCTTGGTTATTGTAATCTTAAAATTTTCAAGATTTTGTTAAATATTTAATTTCAAATGAACTATTGGATGTTACAGTATATATACATAACAAGCTTTGTAGGAGTGTTGACTTATTGTAATAAAGATTCTTGATGGTTATACATCTGTAGTTAGTAGCAATTCAGCAATAAAAGCTCTGGTTGGGAAAACGCAGCCTATTGTGAAATATGTATATTTCTATTAGGGTTTTTTTTTTTTTACTGTTTGAGCCCTGGAGCTGTTGGTAAAATAGGTGGGATCAAGGTGGGTACTGCACATTGGTGGTGGTGGTGGAGGGGAGTCCCCATTACCTGTAAAGCGCTATGAGTGGAGTGTCCAGAAAAGCGGTATAAGTGTAAGCAATTAATAATAAAAATAATAATAATAATATCATCATCATGGATTCCAATAATTTGGCCAAACACTTGCTACTCTCTATCAGGAAGCACAAGGTTTAACATTTCAGCTTGATAATGATCTAACGCAGTGGTTCTCAAACTGTGGTACGCGTACCGGCAGTGGTACGTGGAGTGCCGCCAGGTGGTACGCCAAATGACCATGGAACTGTGTCATGTGCGTTGAAAAATCGGGACGGGTTTTCATATTTTGTATTTTAATACGTGTCGAATAAGCAGCCTACGTACTACGATACAGTGCGCGCTAATACTTCAGTGGACACAAGAGATACTCTGTAATTCTATACCACTCTATAGGAATGCGTGCTACGGATGCAAGTGACCAATTGTATTTTAAAAAAGCTACTATATCTCCCGCAAATAGGGAGAAAGGAGAATGTGCGTGATTTTGGAACAATGCCAACATTGTAAACACAGGAATGCATAGAAATACGTGCTACGAACGCAGGTAATCTTGTGAGCACACGAAAGCGTGATAACAGAAAAATATTTAAGAACTGTTCTAATTTGAGAAAAATACACCGAGCGTCTCTGTGTTTCGCTCCCATGCGCATGAAATAAAAACTTTAAATAATTAGGAAATAACGGAAACGCGAAAAATGCAAGCTTGCGGATTGCTAAAGCAGGTAAGCTACACTATTTTTGAAGAACCTTATTTACCGTTGGCAAAAGAGCTGACACGTATTATGTGTAGAGAAAAAGCTGCTAAACAGCTCGACATGCTACCCCCCTCCCCCTGAAAGATACAGTCATTCATAGAATTATTGAAATGAAGGATTATATCAAAAGTACACTGATAGAGCGCGTTAAGATGAGCAGATGTTTTTCACTGCAATTAGATGAGTCTGTAGTCGATTTGGCCAATTTGCTCGTTTACGTTAGATATGAGTTTGAGGGCATGTCCCATGAGGACTTTCTGTTCTTTAAACCGCTACCAACAGGAACTACAGGAGAGCACATATTTCAGCTTCTGAATGAATTTATCGAAGAGAATGGCATCGACTGGATAAAATGTGTGGGAGTTTGTACAGACGGTGCTAGAGCAATGACAAGCCGACATAACGGTGTAGTTGCACGAATTAGAGAGGTTGCTCCAGAAATGAATGGACGCATTACAACATCCACCGCGAGACCTTTGCCGTCAAGAAAATGCCTGAAGATTTAATATCTGTTAGACTCTGTTGTGAATTGTATCAAGGCTCAAAAAATTAATTCACATCTGCTTTGCTCAACTAAACAGGCTCAACCCTCTCACTGAAATGGTGCTTTTTTATTAGTTGTTGTTAATGTTTTTTTTCTGTAAAACACTTTGAGAAACCACCTTTAAAGGTGCTATATCAAATAAAGTTTATTATTATAATATTTATTATATGTGTGTGTGAGTGTGTGTGCACGCGCGCTCATGTTGGTCGTTGAGAATTTCTGGGGTTCCTATGAGATGATGACTTGTAGGTGGTACTTGGATGCTTTGGTTGGATTAGGGGTGGTACTTGGTCCAAAAAGTTTGAGAACCACTGATCTAACGCATGCAACCAAATGGACAAAGAAATTGTTAACTGCACAAAAATAAATGTTCTTGATACAGATCCTGTTTCCACACCTCAATTCAGTCAAACTTTTGAAATCAAGGAGACAGTTTATTGGAAACCAAAGAGGGACGATCACATAAATGCCAGGTACTCCAGAGGAATGAAGTGCCAGAGGAATTTTGTCAGCATATTTCAATAACTAAACCAACTCAGAAAGAGATGTGCTTTCTGGAGTTTAATTATTTCTGACAATTATGACTTTGCTTTATTCAATGTTATTAAGCCTTCAGGTGTATGCACAAATTTGGAAGGAAACTGTATTTTAAATAGTTTTATTCTTTATGGAAGTTAATATTGTAAAATTACATTTTCAAAACTTTTCAATAATTAAATTTTTATGGATGAAAAGAATTTAAATGTCAGCAGAAAATGCAAAAAAAAAATATTGCTTTTATATTTACCCCCCTGAATCAGTACTTGGTGGAAGCACCTTTCTTGGTAATTACAGCTGGGAGCCATTTTGAGTAAGTCTGTACCAACTTTGTACATTGGCATAGTGCACTTTTTCCTTTCTTTTTAAACACTTGTTCAAATCTTACATAGAAGAGCAGATAATTAGCAGTGGTACTTCAGCTGAATACAGATTTGTTTTGTGACAAAGTTAAAAGTGGAAATTCTTCTCACCATGTAGATTTCTGTTATTTTCTGATGTTTTTTTTTTACTTGACATTTCAGACATGGTGCTGGATTGCTGTATTTTATATAAAAGTAATTTTCTGACTAAGATAACTGACCTTTGAATTCACCCCTTTCATTCCAAATCTACAAGGTGGTGGTATTTGCTTTTAAACTGATTATAGAACTATGCAGAGCAATTTAATTATTTAAAGCAACAGTACAGATTTATATTTACACTTTTGTTAGAACAACAGCTACTTTTTTAAATGGAAGCAAACAACAAAAGAACATATTGGTGTTATCAAATACATTGGACATAACTATTTCAAACTGACATACAGTGTTCATTATCATGAAAATCCCATTTATAAATACATCCAGTATCTTACCAGGCTCAGTGGTACTGTCAGCTTCTGCTCCTCTTTGCTGCCTATAAATAGCCAACTGATGAACAAGCTCTGCCTTTTCTTTCTCCAGGCGACTGTTTGTCAGCCTTTCAAAGAGAAAACATTTGTCTCAACTGTCTTATTATTTGAACCACACATTCCACAATTGTTTTTTTTTTTGTTAGCAAATAGCAAAGATTCTACTTATTTCTGTCAATAACCACATACCTATATTATTTAAAGCCTCTTTGCATTTGTTTGCAGGAGCAATGCCATACCATTCGTCCAACAGTAGATCAAAAATGATTTAATCTAGAAAACCTTTCAAACAGATGGCAATTTCACAATTGATCAGTAAGCAGTAAACATGAAGTGAAGAGTAAAAGTCATATTAAAGTTTTCCTCAGGCACACCATCATTCAAAGATGGCAGCAATAACAGTTTCACATCTTCTAACAGCTATGCAAAAAAACGTGAAGTTAAATCTTTTCTTATTTGACAGAAAACCTTTACCTGACAAGTTGCAATTCCTTTGCAAGACCTGACTCTGTTTTAGCATCCTCTGGGAAGTGTTTTAGAATCTCAATCTTAACATAAAAATGAAATTATTATAAGATACATGTGATACTGCTTATCACCAATCAGAAAGTACTTAGGAGGAAGCAGATTTGGATCCGTTTAGCAAAGTACACTCAATAGGCAAAAAGTCACAGACCTCCATCAATTACACTTTTAGACCACTATGAACAACAAGAACAGCTTAAACAACATGTAATGTATATGCAGCCCGGTTCCACCCTATTCCTCTAGCAGTTTTTCATAGGGTTGGGATGTGGCGTTGTTCAGACAAAGAGGACAAAATGTCTTATTCTTCTCATCCATTCACACAAAGCAAGCTAGTGTATTAATATTTTTGAGGGGTTCTATAGTATTTCCGCCAGTTAATGTACTTTAAAATTTAGCCTTGAAACGGATGTCTACTCATACCAGAAAGCCATCATTATAAGCATAATTAATAAGCACAGAGCATCATATAGGCACAATGGTTGCATTTAGGATACTTGTCATTTCAAACAATTTTGTATTACTATGTTAGTGGTGGAAAGCTTAGAATATTATGCCAAGCAGTTTTAATCCTCCAAAAGAAAACATTTCCTTGTAATTTATGGCAATCAAAGTTTGAGTTCACAAAAAAATGTTTACATACTAACATTGTACAGTACATATTAATTTAATAGCAAAGGGCTCACCTGCTCTTTTAGATCATTGATAACAAGTCTAGTTTTCTGTTCCCGTTCCACAGCTTCTTTTAGAAGCTGCTTCACGTCTGTGATACTGCTGTTCTTTCTGGCAATATCCGATTCAAGTTCTTTCATTTTACTCTCATACATCCTAAAAAACAAAAATCATGCTTATCTAGATACAGGCCGATAAAATGTTTGTTATCGAAATGCAAAAATTTTAAATATATAATTCTCATCTTTAATGTTGTATCTTAGCCAAAATCATATTTTATGCCTTGCTGTTCAAATAGACAAAATAGGAATGACTGAATACTTGAGTGTCTAACGCACCTTGTTACCACAATAGATTTCCAACTTTTGCTATCAGCTCCCTCCAGTTGTGGTCCTCTGCTTTCAGCAATGCTGAGCCTTTGATTGGTTTCCTCCAGCTGCACCCTTAGTTTCTCATTTGTAAGTTCCAAATTATTCTTTGTTATTCTCAGTTTTTCTGCTGCTTCTGCTTCCTGTAAAAATTATACATGCAGTCTGCATTCTTAGTTTTTGATCCGACAGTGGGTGCCCTAAAAAAGAAAAGGCTAAATCTCCCTTTATTTCCAGTATTAGCCATATTATCTAAAAGCCTAAATGTAACTAAAAAAATGTACTCAAGAGTGTAAAAGATGTTGTGTATTGTTAAAAATTAAATGATATGTCATATTCTATTTACTGTACCAATTGAGTATACTGTGGAATAATTTCTAAACATTTTAGGTTCAGTAAAAAGGAGGATAAAAGCAGTTGCAAGAATGTTAAATTGGTTATTTATAACAGTTTAGATGTTTTCCAGACTAACCATTACCTTTTTGAGATCCTTGCGTAAACGCTCATTCTCTGCAATTATTTTCTCCATTCCCTTTGTTTTTGACTCATACCTCATGCTTAATTGACCTCCAACTTGTAACTTCAGTTTTTCATAGTCAGACTAAAGTGGAAACAAGGAAGAAGATAAGAGTTAATCCTCTGCAAGATAGTCAACACTGACAAGGAAAACCAAGTGAAAATTTCAAAAGGAAGCTTGTTATCATTTCACAAATTGTCAAATTGACATTTCACTGCTTA
Source organism: Atractosteus spatula (assembly GCF_055471065.1). Taxonomy (NCBI): domain Eukaryota; kingdom Metazoa; phylum Chordata; class Actinopteri; order Semionotiformes; family Lepisosteidae; genus Atractosteus; species Atractosteus spatula. The sequence goes on along the minus strand of NC_142713.1, from coordinate 22,192,727 downwards.
TGAAGAGCAGAAATTACATGAAATATAAATGGGGTCTCTCACAGACATCCCAATTCTCCGACCAAATGCACATAATGAGACCATCTTTTCCTGACTTGAAAATAATGTCTGTACATGCAAATTACATTTTGATATTAAAATAAATTCTCATTTTAAAGTGAAATGCAATTAAGTTCCTGTCATTATCTATGGGAGTGATCTACTGCATATTTCTAAACCAATGAGCAAAACCGTTAGAAGTAGTTTTTTTCAACTTGACTATAAAAGAATTGGAACATGGGACTCATTTGTTCAAAAAATATTTCAATTTGCAACCATCCGGCAACAATTGTGTTTTAGTCCTCTAATCTTTGGTCAGATGGAAATAATATTTTTAACGTTAAAGGAAGTTTAATTATCATGACAGAATAACAGAGTCTGTCTCCTCTTAGCGGCTCACTGCCTCTAATTTCATAACTTTAAAATGTGTCTGTGAAAACTACCTCAAGGGACAATGAACTTGCTGCTTTTCCAGGAACCTCAGCTTTGCATAAGCATAAATGGTTTTCTGAAGAGGTTTACTGAAGAGATAAATCAGCTAAATCGCATCTGTTGGGTGGGGTAATGGTGTCTGCCACATGCAGCACTAAAAGCAATTTAAAGAAGGACTAACTAATGAAATAAATCTGATGAGCATTTTCTTGTTAGTAATTCCATTAATTATGCTTGTATCACACAAATTGTCTTATACAGTAAGATTTCCAAGTCACAGACAGCTATACGTTTTAAAAAAATGACCAATTTAATCAATTGTGTTGTTCAAACTTGAACTTGGCTGTAAATCTTAGGTTTTTAGACACCTAAAATATACATGATGCAAGTACTTTTTTATAAATTAAAGAGAATATTTTTGTTATACAATGCAAATTGTTCCATATAAAACTTTGTTTTGTTTTGCATGTTTTGCTGTTGTGAAACATAAAGGAAACATTTGAAATACCAATATTGTGAAAAAGGTTTAAAGAGCACCTGGTAAGCAACTACCCTTAACTTTTAACTTAAAAAAAATAAATTCAAAGCGAATACAACATAAGATTCAGGAGGTGTGATGTATGATACTGAATGTCCATGTCATTGCTGTACACTGGTAAAATGTGTATGACACACAGCATTTGTGAAAATACAATAAAAAGATATGATTCTTCATATCTTTTGTCTGATCAATTTTAAGAAACACTAACTCAATGATTTAAATGTTCTGAGTAATTGAAAAGATTGATAAAAGGTATTGAGTGATAAAAACCATGACAAACAGTTACAAAAAGAAGTAAAATTATCTGATTATGTGGACCCTGTTTCTGTTATGGCCTTAATGGAGAACATGGTTTGTTTTGCTTTGTGAAAATTGAAATTGAAATAAATAACTGTTCAGCAGCTAAACACAAACCAGAGATCAGATTTATTATTCAACTACTTGTGATAATTGTATATGGAAGTACATTTTAAACTGAGAAAAAGATGGACTACCCACGTTTGTAACTAGTCAGCTATGTTGTTAAAATTGATAACCTGCCTTATTTCAAGAATTGGCTGAGTGTGATTCTTGTATGAATTAGCTACTAACCAAATTAGATGGGGTCAAATGTCCTAATCACTTTTATTAACTGTTCTGACATAAAATTAACATCTAATATGTATTCAATTGTAAAGTACTTCCTTGTAGCATATATTTAGCATACACTGGAGCATTTTAGTACATTGGAGCATTTTAGTAGCGTTTTAGTGGAGCATTTAGTGAAGCATTTTCCGATTTACATACATATTATTTTCCATAAGCATTATGAATTTCACATGTACAGTGTCTTGCAAAAATATCTAGACCCTTTTCACATTTTGTTGCTTTAAAGCTTGCAGTTATGACACTTTGAAGTAGTGATTAATGTTATACTGTATATACACACTATTCCATTATTGCATAAGTATTCAAAACCTTTGCTGTATGAAACCTATATTAATTTAGGGGCACAATATTATCTTAACAAGCCACACAATTAGTTCAGTGGTCCCCTTCTGTGCAATAACAGTGGTTCATATGATTTCAGAATATACATATCTCTCTGAGGTTCCATGGTCAGGTAGTGAATTTCTAAGCTTTCAAAGGAAGTCAGGAATAAAGTCACTTCAATTATTAAGAAGTTGCATTTTACCACCCAGACAGTGCTTAGATCAGACAATGTCTTCAGACTGAGCAGCTGGGCAAGGAGGAAAGGGGTGAGGGGTACCATTTTCAGGCCAACAACAACTTTGAAAGAGTTATAGTGTTAAATGGCTAAGAAGGGAGAAAATGGCTCAGCAACATTCTAATCTCACCACAAGGCTGACTCAACAACAATACACCTTTCAACAGGAGAGTGACCCAAAGCACAGGGCTAAAGCAATGCTAGAGTGTCTGAAAAGCTACTGAGCTCAATGGCTGAGATGGGAGAAAATGTGCATTAGTCAGCCAATATCTCAGTGACTCTACACAGCTCACCTATAGGGCAGAGGGGCAACCCACCTAAAATCCCACATGCAGTTTGCAACACAGCATTTAAGTGATATTGAAAACATGAGGCAAAAAGGTTTTGTTTTCAGATGAGACAAAATTGGAATATGTTGATGTAAATGCAAAACATTACATCTGGCACTAAACCAACACAATGCATCATCCAGTCAAGGCAGTTTGTACTGCCAAGAATGGTGGTGGCAGCCTCTTGCCACGTATTCTCTTTAGAAGAGGCTGAAAAGCTTGTTATAACTGAAGGAAAATGGATGTATCAAACAACAGGAAAATACAAGAGGACGATCTATTTCAGTCTGCTACAGACTTAAAACTAGAGGGGAAATCCACCTTTCGGAAATGAATTGTAAATGACAATGATCTAAAGTGCAAGCTAAAGCCAAGAAAGTGAATGCCATTAATTGCCATAGTTAAAGGTCTGACGTGAGAGCTACTAAGAATCTGCAGAAAGATCTGAAAATTTGCACCAAACCTTTATGAAAAGAGACTTACCCAAAAAGACACTGCAGCTTTACCTGCTTCCAAAAGTGCTTCCACCAAATATTGAGTTCACAGGTCTGAATGCTTATGCAATCAACACAATTTATTCTCTTTCGATTTTGCCGACATTTAATGTAACTAATCCCAAGATGTTTTCAGTTTGAGCATTCAGGTTTTTAATAAAATAATAAGTTTACAAAATGGAATAATACAGGAATGGGCTGAATACAGGGATACAGGAAGGCTTCTATAAGGACACCTGAACTGAACATTCCACTCACAAATTTAGATTTCCTTACAAACATTTAATTCTTTTTTTGCATAAGTATAGATGACTCCCGGTTTCACTTTTTAATTTGCTGTTTCATGATTTTCTTTCCCAATTTCCAGGTTTCTGTTATGTATTATATGTCTACTATTGCACAGCACTTCATGTTCCTTGTATAAACACAAATTAAATTGGAATATCATCATTTATTAAGACTCTAATAGCCTTGCATTAAAAGCACATTGTGACCAAAGCACAGGCATGCTCTCCTTCATGTGGTCTGTTTTGTATTGTGTAATTATTCACTGTGCGGTTGAATTTTCTATATGTGAATCTAGTAACATCTAGTTTTCTTTTCCTTTTTTACTGGAGATGGTCTTCACACACCTTGGAGTGGACACATCCTTTTTATTATCAGTTTTTTGTAGTGAATGTGAAAAGTGCACAAGAAAGGATATGGAACTCTGAGCCATAAGTTTTGGTTAGCACTTTAGAAAAAAAAAAATGACTCTGAACCACTGTGGAAGTGTCCTCTTTATATGTGACTTATCCAATAATTGTACTTGTTTTGATAATGTCATACTCTGTTAACTTTAATACTTTTGGAAATTGTACTCTATTTGTTCTGTATTTCTTATTGTTTAGTAACCTATAATAGTCTGGGCATCTGTCTAAATAAACAAGCAAATGTAAATTTCCTTTGATTAAAGGATTTATAACACACCGCATAAGATAGCAGCATGATAGCTATTTATAGAGACTTAATAGAGACAAAAAGCCATCTGAAGTTCTATGGCCCAACTGAGTACATTCAGTATGAACTATAAGCTACAGACACCAAAGTATTAGACACAATATTAGGCACTTTTCAAGTAATACTTGTACAAACCATTTTTGATTGCTAAGAATATTTTCTAAGAAATAGCTATGAGAACTCCACATACTCATTACCTTGAGCTTTTCGTTTTCATTTTCCAGAGCAGTCAGTTGCTCCCTGGATACTATTCCTGGTGCCTTTTTCAGTGCTTCATTTTCTCTTTGCACTCTTTCTACCACCTTCTTCATTAGCCCAATTGTTTTCTCCAGCTCAGGAACTGTCTTACCACTACGTCCAGACTGTACATTAAAAAAGCATTAATATGACATCAGTTTCAGGTTCATATGACTTTATATAAGCAAAGAAGCAAAAAAGTAAAGACTAAACAGTAGACCAAAGTACTATCCTTACCCCACGGACATTGCCAAGTTTTCTCTCAAGTTCAGTCTTCTCCTTTTTAACAATATCACACATCTCCTTAAGGTCTGCAACTTGGTCCTGAAAGTCAGAGTAACTGTGTAAGTACCAAAAATGTTAAACTAAATGCTATTTACAACCACCATCTTTTTTATTTTATCTGCTGCATTTAACTCTGTCCTCTGCATAGCCTTATTTCTAAATAAATAACAATAAATTCCAGGTATCAAAAGACCACTTTTACTTATTATTGGAACAAATAACAGAAAGTTATTATCAGAAAAAGAATAATGTTTTTTGTAGCAAGTGCACTAAAATTATATTGAACAGGTATGACATACTGTAAGTAAATTAATTATACTGATCATGCAGTATCTTATCAACAATATGCAATCTTATGGGATTCTGTCTCATTAATCTCATACAGCCGGGGCAAGCATGTGCCTGTTCATTGATTTCTGAGCAACGTGTCGTCGCACAAAAGTTTATAACTCAAGTCTGGCATGTAGTGCATCCATGGCTTGAATGTCACATTCCTATCTTGAAAAAAAGCCATTGTTACATGACCAGTATGTTGCATGCTGCACATTAGTACATGCGTCATCTTGCTACCATGCAGTCAGGTTGCCATTTATCACTACAAGTGGAGTACCATATTGGCTAGACAATCATGAAAAAATCATCACACTTGGACCTCCCCATCGATCCTGGTGAAGTACTGTATCCTGTGGATCACTGCCTATCATTGACAGACTAAGTCTGGATTTAATGTCTTCATAGGTTAGAAACTGCTTGATATGAAAACCCATATTATCTAGATAACAGGGGAATTATACAGTAGGTTTGTTTCTGTGTTTTTTTTTATTTTCAAAAGGAGTGACACTCAATAGGTCAAATCATCTGTAACACTTACACAATAGTCACTCAAGAGTATCATGAATAGTCGTTATTGATCACCTAATCAAAATGACACCAAAAGCATTTAATAAATATTCAAAATGCTTTATTTTCTAAAAGTAAACATTAAAATAAAGTGACAAGTAAATAGTGTTTCTTCAGAAGTTTATTTTACTCAATCTATGTTGCTGGGCTTTTTACTTTACAAAACGGTAATGGCCAGCTGTCTCCAGATTTATGTACCAAGTCAAGGTCAATCTTCCTTCTAAATGAAAATCTTTAAAGAACAGATTTATTTATCCTTACAATGTACAAAGTATAATAGTAACTTACATCAAAACCCTCGGGTTATATTTAAATCAAAACAAAACTGATTTCATAGTTTCCAGCAATGGTAAACAACTCTGGATGTAAAATGTTTTGATCAATATAGATAGTTTTTTCAAAATATTTCCACTTACATTTAATCTAGGTAAATCTTTTCTGGCCTGTTCCAACTGGAAGCGCAATTCCAAGTTTTCCGAAGACAGCTTAAGATTTTGACGCTGCAATTCATGCTCTGCTTGAGATGGTGTATCAGAACCCCTACCAGAAGTCTAAAACAAGAATGTTAAAACGTTTAATAGCATTCAATGCGCAAACGTCTTGAACAAATTTGCCAAGCTAAATATAAACCGTATGAACAGACTGAATTGAAAACTTTCTTAAAGAAGACAAAATTAGCAATTAGAAACTAGGGAGATATTCTATTCTATTATTTCTACTTCTGGGGATGGTACATTTTCATTTATACAATTGAAAATGTCACTCATTCCACTTTTAATTCAGAGACTGTGCTTAGGGTTTCTGCAACTGTGGAGTGGGCTAAAAGCACATTTTTATTCTAACCTCATGAACTTCAGAGTGCTTCAGTTCTGGGTCCTCAATGTATTCGCTTTCAGGTAATGTCTCCATTTCTTTATCTGAAATATAAGCTTCATTTTCTACTATTTGTGGTTCTTCTTCGTGAACATCTTCACCAGTTTCACAAGATGGTTCAAGTTCCTGTCCACATTTTAAAGAAAGAACTGACTTTTTCTTGGCAGAATCCTCCTTTACTTCATTCAAATCATTTCCATTATTTTCTTCAGTGCTTCCATTTTCTCTCTGTTTTGCACATAGTTCACCCTCTTCATTAGTCACACTTTCACTGTGTTTTGAGTCAGTCTTTTCAGATACAGGATGATCACAGTCAGCAGTGTTCCGTTTACCCTCCTTATCACGATCTCTAGCACTTTCACATTCATCAGGGGACCTCAATATGTCAAGATTAGACCCTTCAACATCAGTCTGTTCTTCTGTCATGGGATTCTCTGCTATTCCTGGATCTCTCTCATCAAGTTTATCCTTATTCAAACCTGCTCTGTCTTCAAGGTAGGTTTCATAAAAATGTGTGTCACTTTGGTTCTTTTCTTCAATATCACTTATGCTCTTAGCTTCTTGTGGAAATAGATTTTCACTCTCATTAATGCTGTGTTCTTTAACTGAGCTTTCATTTTTAACTGCATATTCTTTATACTGAGTCTCCTTAGGAGATGTGATCATATTAGAGGAGGAATGGAGAACTGAAATTTTATCCTTATAACACAGAAGAAGATAAAAACAGTTGGAAAAGAAGAAAGAAAAAGATCAAGATAAGGAACAGGATAAGAAAAACATCATTATGTTTTATGTTAAAGGTAAATTACATGGAATTAGCCAAGACTACCTTACAAATGCTTTCATTTTTAAAGTTCATTTTAACTGTGATTGTGAATACAAATAAACTGCAATAAACTTATGTTTAATGTTTGAACATTAATTGACTGGCATCCAATCCAAAGTGTTGTGCCCATAGTGTCCCACATTGGGCTTTATACAGGTACAGGAGAACAAAATGGCAGCACCAAGGTAAAGTCACTTAACAGGGCATTGAACCAATATTTGCAGCCAGTCTACCAGCATTTGGAATTCTGCAGGAATTATGCAGAACCATTCATCCACAAGAAAATCAATCAACTCACACCTGGGTGATGAAGGTGGAAAAAGCTGTCTAGGGTGCCATTCCTAAGTAAATTCCATAAATGTCTGACAGAGCTCAGAGCTAGAAACCATTGGTCTTCCACATGTGGAAGTGCATTAAAATCTAGACTCAAAACCATTTTTTTCAGAAAAGCTTTTACTTAATTAGTGTCTGTATCTGCTCCATTGCTCCATTTAGCACTTCTAAATATTTTTCTTTCTTATATGTACTTACTTTGTAATTTGATATTATTAGAACTGTTTTTTACACCTACTGTAAAGCACTTTGAGATACTATACTACTTTTAAAGGTGCTATAATTTCTCTTATTATATGTGCTCTGTGAATGGGGGCATTGTCATCCTAGAATACACCCTTTTTGGCAAAAAATAAATGCTGGAACACATGGTGAAGACAATCCCTTATTATCATTAAGTAGCGATTAGCACTGACCTTGCCAAGGAGTGCACCTAAACCCTGGAACCATCAGAAATCGTCAATATTGCAACCAAGCGCTTATGACTGTAGAGTTCATGTTGGTGTCACACTTGCACTTGTCTATATTACTTTTCTTTACTGCTTGGTAGTCTTTTGCACTACTGGACTAACAAACATGCATTGCCAGGCGTGATAAGTCATTTGTACATTGCAACTAAGGAATGCTGCTCTGTTGAGTTACTGTTGTTATGTTTTTGAACCACATCTACAGTAGAATGTCTCAATATACATGGGATATATTGCTTTCAATATATTGGTTGTTCCTCATTTACCCAGGTGTTTCCATTTTGTCATCCACTACATGTATATACAAAATACAGTTCCTTTTTAAGTCTCATGCAAGATATTTAAAAATAAACAAGCTGTATCATACTTGTACTAACAGCTTTTCCTGTTTTATATGTACAGTATGTCACAAGTAGCAAATTGATTTCTATATGCTTATGATTTTTTATAGAAGTATAAGGAACAAAAAGCAACTCAAGATTTCTGCATTAAAAGGGAAATAACATTACAGGACTACTGAAACTTTTATTTTTCAGTAGACTATATCAGATTCTAATATTATAATTGATTACATAAGTTTCTAATACAATCACAGAAAAGGGGAATGTGTTGAACAGAAACAGCAGCAAATGAACTGTAAAAACACCAAACACAAATCATGTATTGGGCAGACACTCAGCAACTGAAATGTAATGTTGATTAGGACAAAGAGATATATAGGAGGTAGAACTAACATTTTTTAAAAACTGCATACATGATTCTGGACTGCAGGAAGCTATGTGTGAGGGTCTGAGTGCTTATGTAGACTCTTCTATAGTCTCATCAAAAGTAAGGGGAGTAACAATTTGAATTTAAATTGAGTTATGATTATGTTATGATTAAACCTAATGCACTTGTAAGACCAAAACAATGATATAGCAGTTTTAGAAAGAACCAAAGTAAAGCAACATGAATGACTGCTAGTCATATATTTCTGCCAGGACACTGTTCTATTAAAAGCTTAAGGTAATATTTTAAAGATTTCCTTCCAAGAACAGAAAGATACTGTACTTACTGAAGGTCTTGAAAGTGGTTCTTTTGTAAGCTGCTTTTCTAGAGAATACATTTTTTCCTCTAGGTATCGATTTTTCAGATTTAAGTCTTCCATTGCTACGTCTCGGGGCAAAGCCTGCTGTTGTCTGAAAATGAAACAATTTACAATAATGACGTTCAATATTAATAGATATGTGATTTCAAAACTGCACATCAATACATAAGTGGAGGGAAGAGTGCATTTCAGTTTATCATAATGGGAAATAACACGTTAAGAGGAGAAAGAAAATGACAGAACGCTATGCTACCTGACTCTATCTTCTTTTCAACAGAGAAAATCAGAATTTCTTAACGTAGTACATTCACCAAAACGTGTGTTAAATTCTAAGGCTTTTAGTACTCTATTAAACTTAATTCTTTGAGACTTGGACAACACAGTGAGTTTGTGAAAGGGATTTTACTTAAGTTTACTCTTGGTTAACCATGCATTTTCCCTCTTTAATGTCACAACAGTCAAGAGACTAGAAGAAAAGCCTAATATACTACACTCACTTTATTAAAACAATTTGGTGCTCAAGGTCTGAATTTCTCCTCTTGAGTTCTTCAATCACTTTTTCAGATTCTAAAGTTCGAGCTCCCACTACCTGATCTACTGTCACACCACGGCTTTTGAGTTTCTTCTGCAGGGCTGCTTTTTCCTGATCAGTTCTAAAAATTGAAAATATTTAGGATAAAAGTAAAAGAGCACAGGGAAATACTTTTACATACATAAATAGCTATGACTAAACAGGAAATTCAGAAAAACACCATCGTAATGTGCAATTGTGGCAAAGGGCAATGATAGGGGTGGTGAAAATACGAAAAGGGACAAAAGCTGGGAAGGAAGGGGCAATACCCTGCTTTTGATGTTACATGAGTGAGGTGTTGTCATCTCTCCAAAAATTATGTTTCTTGAAATCCAATTATCATTATTAATAAAATAAAGACTGACAAAATTACTATCACAAATAATGATTTTGTTTAAAATCATTGTACCCCGGAAAAACAGCACAACTTTTTAAGCATTACTTGCTTGAAGTTTAGTTATGCAGTGACATCTAGTGTTCATATAAGTGATATATACTGACCCGTAGAATGGTTGGACAACTACAATTTTTAACTACAATTGTTTACACCTTAATCAAATAAAATTGGCTACGGTTAATTATGAAACATGCAAAACCTACAAAAAAATTAAGTTAGTGGGAGAAAAACACGCTGAAACTCACCTGGCATAGAGGTCCTTTAATGTACTGAGCTGTTTTGTTAGAGTATCAGCCTCTTTCTCCTTTTCTTTTAATTTGTTCCGTACACTTTCTAGTTTAGCTTGCCATTTTTTGCTTTCTTCCCATCTTATTATTTCTTCTTTTGTTGTCTAAATGAAGACAGGAAATTAAAGGAATAATGATTAATGGTTCTAGAAGTTGCCTTATGTTTCAGAAAACACAGAAACAGTACAAAATCTCTAAATACTGTACATTCAAGAACATGAAAAAAAAAACAAAATTAAGCCACTCTAGGGAATAAAATCATTAGGCCTAAGTCTTCATTCAAATACAAATACAGTAGGATCTCAACATCTGCAAATTTAACATTAACAGTGTGGGACCATATGTTTATCTGCAATTATTTGTGATCAGAGGTTGTGCAGAGCCAATATGTGTGCTGTTTTTGTGCCTTTTGAATGGTTAGGAAGCTTAAAAAAATTTCCTCAATTTTTGAACCAAATATTAATCTTTATCCTATCATTATGTTTTAATAGAAGGATGGAAAAATAACCCCTTTTTACAAAAAATGCACATTTGTTTGACAACAGAACTATAATAAAATGTTAAAACTGGCTTCTAAACTCTTACTGTCTTAAAGATATTCACATTATTCATGTTTGGAAATTATACTGCCCATTCATGTTTTACAGTAAGGTTTCAACATTTGCGAATTTAACATTCGCAAATTTGCTTATTTGCGAAATTGGTCTGGCCAACAATGTCTTGTATTGTAAAAAAAGGCAGCGCAAGATGAAACCAAGATAAAGGTTGTGTTACGTACCAGTGTGTGGTCTGTGTGTGTTTTTTCTGTTATGTCCACACTGCTGACCCCTGATTGTTCTCCCTCCCCCATTGGCCCACCATCACACCACTGTTTCAGTATGATGTCATCATCAATTAGCTATCAGCCAATCCGAACACATCTTATTCAGCATATAACATGGAGGTTTACTGAATGAAAGAGCTTTTCGTTTGACTTCGGTCCTACTTGGTTTTGGTTATTGCTTCGCTTCGCTTCTGGTTATTGCTTTGGCTTTGTTGGTTTGTTGTTTTGCTTTTTGTGTGTGTATTTTTGTATAGCTTTGGCTTTGTTATTTTGTTGGTTTCTGTTAGTTTCTTTGTACTTTTGTTTGTTTGTGTGTTCATCCTTGTTTTGCCATTACCTTGCCCTAACTTGCTACATGTTCAACCTTTGTGTTCTTTTGTACCCTGTTCCTGTGATTACTCTTGTTTTCCCTTATTTGTATTCCTGGTTCACTTGTGCTTTTGTGTGAACTTTTGTATATAAGGTTAGTTTAGGTTGTTGGGTACACTTTACACACTTAGTTGATTTTGTATTAGTACACTAGTTTAGCACGGGTGAGTGCCATTTGTCTTGTATGGTTTTGGGTAGTCAGGGGAGGTTAGTTAGGGTGTTGAAGACAGTCAGGTTAGCTTTCCCTCACTTTCCTAGCCAGCTCCATTTTGTTTGTTATTTTCTTTTCTTTGGCACCACTCTAGTTCCTTACCCTTGTTATCGCGCTTCCTAGTCCCTCACCAAAACCCACCTGCTTCCAAAAGAATTATCCTAAATGTTACACCCCGATACCCTTAGACACTTGGGGTCGTAACAGTTGTTAACTGCAACTTTCAAATTAGTGATGCAACAGACTAGGATGTGAGGCAAATTTAGCTGGTTGAGTAAGCCTCTCCCTGTCTCCTGTCCAAGTATCCCCCACCCAGTATTCTCTTCTAAACGTGGTCTTGTTTTTATACTGCAATGCACACTCCTGGTTCTGTGTTGGCTGTATGGGGAACAACAGGCTGGAGACAACTTTGTTTAGAGTACCTGTAGTTTTATTGCTCATTTCACTACAGTGGGGCATCCTAATCACGAAGGCAGAGAGAGAAAGAAGGATTTATATTCTGCATTTTAGTTTATTGCAATTAGTTTCTGATTACTGTTGATTCTTTTAGTGGACGAATCAGATCTAAATTAAAAGCCAACACATTAGTATTGTAATTACACTATAAGGGAGGGTTACTTGTGTCTTTTAACCATAGATACAATATACTGTAGTACATTATGGGATAGCATAGGGGTGGACTTGGTTGTATGTGATTTTGACTATTTGTTACAGTTCTCTGCACCAAACCCTCGTGAATGTCAAGACCCTACTGCACTCTTCTACTGTTCTAATAGGGATTCTACTACTCTGATAACAGAAGTTTTACTTCAGAATTCAAAACACACATTTTCCCAAAAATGTATTTTTAATATTGTACTTATATGTAAGTGGAATGCAGTATTCTTCTAATTATACATATTCATATGAAGAAAAAAAACATCCTGAATAAGTCCTTCAGACAGGAGCAGCAGAACTTCTTCAATAAGCAGTATTAGTATTTTCAAGTTATCTATTTATATTGAGTGACCTCTTTCAATGCAGGGAAGCATTTTTTCCTGAATTTATTTTCAGATGTATTTATTTTCAACATAATCAGCTCTCATGAAGTGACACACTTGATACACTGTGTATCAATGTTTCACTGTAATTAGTGACAATAATAGAATGCGCATTTCCACACTGATGTCTGGAAGATTAAATGCAATATTTAAAAAGCTAGGTCTTTTTCAGATGTACTGCATCTGTATATTGTATTTACCAAGTGTGGGATTAGTTTTACATAACAGATGCTGCAATTCACTGCAGAACTCAATGCAGACAACATGGTGCCCAGCTCAAAGATGTTTATCTAATGATTTTCATGCAAACTAATGACATATAATAATAATCATCATCATCTATATTTTTGTACTTTCAAATGTAAAGCTAATGTATTCTTATTATTTTGAAGAACATTGTAACTGGTTTCAAACCAACAGCACCTAGCAACTAAAAGGCACTCTTTCACTGTATTTGAAGGGGAATAATATTAAATGAATTATCCATTAGATTATTATACTCCATATACAAATTATACTGCATAGCTAGTAACTATTTATCTTACCTAACTCAAATTAATACTTATTTTACAGACACATTGTTTATATGACTAATTTATGTTCTAAAAGTTGAGTCTTCTAAGAATAGCTTGTACCAACAGATTTATCTTCTGAAAGCTGAAACATGCAGTCAGTGTTAGGCAAATATGGTTTATGTTAATTTACATAATGTACTTTTCCCCTTAGCTGTATACAGGCACATCTGCTATAACACGATAGTGGTAGAAACCATCATGTTACAGAAAATTGTTATAGAAACCATTGGTTCAATGGGAATAAAGTTGTTATGGGGCAAATAGTAAGGATTTACTATAAGAAAGGCATTTGTTCTACAGTAATTAGTCATATTATTAGTTTCAATGTATTATTTTTGTATAATATGTGTTTTGCAATAATTTGAAATAGAAAACAGTGGGAAAAAAATAAGGCATAATATGCATCAGTATTTCCATCGCTAAACAAAGAGTTGCAGTGGAGGAGAGTGATAACATTTTTAAGAAGAAACTTTAACAATATACACTACTATAAGCCCAGAAGCACAAATGATATCATGTGTCTTTTAGTTTCTCTCACATCATTTTATAACATCAAACATTTGTTCTAGATTAATAGCTTTCCTTTTCATGTGCACCACATATATGTATGTAATAGTACAAGCCAAAGCTTTGGTCAGGGCCTCCTCTGGGAGTAAAAACTAGAAACACCTGGCTTAATTGCCTAATTAGTAACCTGTGTGACTGGAGTGCCACTGGAAGAAAAGAACTGATTTGATTGGTCCAGCTGGTGATCCTGCATTTCACAGGCTTGACTCATTTGGTATATTAGTAGGCAATTGGATCTAGGCTGTGGGGTTCTGTGTGTGGGTTCTTGCAGTTTAAAGAGAGAGTGTCATGGCAGAAATGACTGTACTTAAAAGCTAAACAGAAATCAAGAAACTATTTTACCTTATCTTCTTTCATGGGTTTTCTTTCCACTGGTGGTGCTGTATTTTTACTCTCTAACTCAGATTCCACCCTTTTCACCTTCTTTTGAAGTTCATCTACTGTAGCACATTTTCCTTCACCATCAGCCTTATTCTGAAAATATTTAGTATAAAAAATCATGAACTATACAAGGTATATTTTCAATTTTATAGAGTGCTGTTGATTTAAGTAGTTTCAGAATTCCAAAGACATTTCAGGAATAATTTCTTTAAAATACATATTCTGTAGATTAAAAGGCCAGCCAGATTATTTAACAAGAATAACACTGTCTACATTGTTAGCACATTCTAGGGTCAGCTAGAGAGTAAAGCTAAAATTCACATATTGAAATGTTCCAAAGAAAATCTAACATTTTAGGTAAAGAAACAGGACAAAAGTCTTTTGAGATTTGCTGTTGGAAAATTCACAAAGTTAAGTTCTGCTGTAATCACTGCTTACAATGCTTTAGCCTGTTTTAGAACAAACACGTTGCCCATGCAATTGGTAAGTTAAAGGTAAACAGTTCACATCAATCTGGTGAATTAAAAAAGCTCAGTTCTAACACAAAACAAATTGTCAGCATGACTTCTGAAATGAGAAAAAATAATTAAGAGTTAGTTAAACACATGTATCCTACAGATGCTCAAAAGCTCACAAAGTTCTACAGTTCTGCTATAAAATCATAATTCTACAGCTGACTTGACTCAAAACAAATTATACCTATTCAGCACTATTATAGAGAATTTATAACCTCAGCCACTATGAGGCACAGACTTAATTTAAACCTACTTAATAAAAGTTGAAGGGCTCCACTTATTGAAAGGATGTTGTTGAAACAAAGTTAGACAAAACATTCCTTCACAATGTTAAAATGTGGACCAGAAAAATTTAAGCCTAGAATGTTTTTTTCTTATTAAATATATACAGCTATAAAAATTAAGCTTAAGCTTTAGGTTCCACACATTCATCACCTGCAGGCTGCTGGTGAGCCTCTTGATTCTTTTTTTCAGCTCTTCATTCTCTTTGTCCAGTTCATCTCTCTCTGTCTGCAGTTTGGACTGAGACTTCTGACTTCTTTGCAATTCTCTGTTCAAACTTTCCACCTCATCTTTCAAGGAGTTTTCCCTGTTCTTTATCATTTTAAAGCTGTCCTTGGCTGTCTGGAGTTCTTCACTTAGATCTTGAATACGAGACTAATATTACAAATAAAATGAGGAAGAGTGACATTTATATTTTTAAAGAAATTGTCATATACATTTTGGAAGGATAGATAAAAATAAAAAAATAAATGTGGTCTGACAGTGTTAAGACATAGTGAAGCAAATATCATCCAGTATAAGAATTAAAATAAAGTTTTACTAAGGCCACTCTCTAGAAGTTGTACACTGTCCATCCTTATTTCTCATATGTTTAACCATCTATATCATACAAATATTATTTACAATACAATCCTAGACATCTTTTAATACAAGGGCCTGAAAAACAAATCTTTAAGTACCTAGTACATACTGGTTTTGTAAAGGAATTCAGACTTTAATTGTAATTAAAAGTATTACAATTATGTACAGTATCTTAGAAAACCTCAATAATTAATATTAGTCACGCATCAATAGATTTGGACATATTAAAGACTGTTAATCTCCATTTTGATTTTCCAGAATTATTCGTGTAACTCTGCTTTAACCCTTTATATCTCTATTAAACCTGGCTATTTGCATCTAGTTGATAAACATAATTTATTTTATTTTTATACTTGCCTTCAGATCTTTAGTGTGCTTATCTACAATCTGTTGCACATTTAAGTTTTGCTCCTTTTGTGCTGCACTTGCAATTATCTGCTGCTCTGCATGAGCTGTCATTTCTGAACGAAGTTCTAACAGTGCTTTACTGAGGGCCTTAAAAAGAGAAAATAAATATAATGGTGAAAATAAATTAAAAAACAACAAAATTAAGGAGTACAATCAATTAATTTTTGATGAATGTGTTTGTATGCTGTAAACAAGTACACTTAAACATTCTATAAAAGTTAACTTACTACCACAAACTTTTTTTATTACCTTTTGTTGTTTTTCCTTCAGCATTAATTGTGATTTAAGTCTTTCAACTAGGTTTTTCATTGTAGCAGTAGGAGACTTGACATTGGCTTCTTTCTGTGCTTCCAGCTCTGTTTTCAGATACTGAACCTCCTTCTCCATTTGCGACAGCTGTTCACGTAATTCATCAGCTTCCTCCCTCAGCTTTTTTGACTGAGTAGCATATTTTCCTTCAAGCCTGTTGTACAATAACATCTTTAGTACAGCATAAGATAATAGAATTATCATTTTCCTTTATTTTTGACTGTTAATTAATACCCTTCTGAAGTATTATTACAACATGATGGTGATTGCTTTAATGTAGACCTTACTTAAGGGTTACAGATAGTAGAAAGTCAAGATAAAAAAAAATATTACAATAATAATGAAGGCAGTTTGGTCCAGGAGAGGCACCAGAGGAGGGATCTAAGGATCTAAGGAGGGATCACTTAGAAGACATCCCTCAGAAAAAGAGAGTCAAAGCTCCTCAAAAACTCTAGGACAGGTTTATAGTCCTGGAACTATCAGCGAGTTGAGAGAAAAGCTCGGAAAGATGAGGGAAGAGAGCCTCTTTACAGTCAGTTAAAAAATTCACACAAAGAAAGGAAGGATAATTAAGGGTAAGTGAGGACACTTTCATGTAAACTACAGGTATAGAATAAACAGGATTATGATAAAAAGAAGGAAGAAATTAGATCAACAGCATATCATACATAAAGAATAAAGAGGTAACAATTACATCTTATCCATTCATAAGTATAGGAGACTACACACGTTGGTGCCAGATGTATTAATGAGTAAAGAAATCTATACTGTATATTAACATATTAACAGCGCTTCCTCCTTATACTTTGTAGAGCCATAATACCTTATTGCCAAACAAACCTGTTTTCACAGAACGTTAACAAATATCTCAAAGACAACCATCAAAACTTACTTGGCTTTTTCATTTTCATGTTCCTTCATTTTCATTGATGTTATTTGTTTCTGCTTCTCTAGATCAGCTGTCACTCTTTTTAATTTTTCAGTGAGAGAAGAAAGGGAGTTGTCTTGCTCAGCTACAGTTTGTTCCATCTCAGCCAATCGGATTAGGTGTTTTGTTGTAGGAACTGCAATGTTGGGCTTCTTCATCAATTCCTAAATGTGAAAACAAAAAAACTATTTCAAACTATGTATTACTTATGTGACTGACAACACAAAAATACATAAATGATTTAAAAAGGTATTTTTTTAATTGCTAATAGGTGCTAAAGGATATAACATCAAGATTAAGTAAAACATTTATTAAAATTCTTTTAGCCTATAAAACACAGAAGGGTCATTTTAACAGAAGAGCTAGGATAAGGGTTGGAGGCTTTTTGGTCCTTTTGGTTGCTCATTACTGTCTTTACTTCAGTATTGGTGATGGTATTATCCAGACTATTTCATTTTATTTCTATCAGTGAAATGGTATTTATTTCCACTTTTGACACCATACTGTGTTTTTGTAGAATTTTGAATACTTGAATCCAAAGTCCTTCTCTTCATAAAAGTAAAGAGAAATTGTTTGAAATTGTTTATCTGTGCCTTTGACACCCAGTTACTGTATATGTGTATGATTTTGAATTTTTATATATGTTTTCCTTTATTTAATACAAAACGTTTAAGTCACCATTTGCTAGCAAGGAACAATACAGTAGCATTACTGAAAACTATCGTATTGAGAGTGATATTTTGTGACCGCAAAATTATACTGCTGCAAGAATGTTTTACACATAATTAAATTTAGGCTAGATTTAGGCATTGCTTGATGTGAGATCTAGACTGTATGACTGTATGACCAGCCAGTAGGTCCAGGCACCATATTCAACAGTGTATACAGTATCAATGAAACCTACTGCACACCCCCTCCATGTGTGTCCAAGGCTTAGACTACAAAAGAAAAACCAAGATTAGCGGCCGCATAAATAACTGGGAGCTTAATAAAGAATTGCTAACCAGGGCTGTTTGTTTGAATTTGTTCAAAGATGTATCAGAATGCAAATCCAGTTTTTGATGCAAAACTCTAATTTGCTCTTCATGCTTCTTTGTCATATCTTCCTGTTCCTGTAATTGAACATCAGTTGGAACATCATTAGTACATATATAATAATTGAAATCAGTCACAATCTACAGTGCCTTGCACAAGTATTCAGACATGTTTCACATATTGCTATTTTAAAGCTTGCATTCATGACACTTTAACATAGCAATTAATATTTGTTATATACACAGGCTATTCCACACATTCATAGTAAAAAAACATAAGGCAGTAAACAGACAAGTAATATGAAAGATAACTGCAAAATTTCCAAACCCTTTGCTGTGTTAAACCTTATTTCTAATTATCTTAACATAATTAACTTAATGAGCCACACAATTAGTTGAGTGGCCTGTCTGTGGTCAATTGTGGTTCACATGATTTCAGAATAAATACACATATATCCTTGTAACAGCACTCAGTCAGGTAGTGAACTGAAAGCACCAATTCAATCATGAAGACCGAGGAGACCATGGACTCGGGGAAAAAGTTGTATAATTGCATAGAGCAGGAAAAGGGTATAAATACATATCAAAGACCTTTAATATCTCTTTGAGCATGGTGAAGCCAAACATTAAGAAGTGGAACAAACTAAGATTAGGTTGTCCTCCCAAACTGAATAGCTGGACAAGAAGGAAATTGTTCAGTAACGCCAACTTTGAATCTGAAAAAGCTACAGAGCCTACAGCGCCTCAAGACTCAACAATATCTCAGAACACTTTAGAAAGGAGGCTTGTATGGAACTGAACAACATATTAGATCCTGTATGGAATTTGTAACAAAGCACCAAAATTATATCGTAAATGTTAAAAATATTTTGTGATCAGACAGACAAAATTGAAACTTTTTGAAATGAGTGACATGAGAGAACTTGAGTAAATCTGACAAGAATGGGCAAAAACTGCACGATGTTGATGTCCAAAATTTGTAGAGGCTTACCCCAAAATACTTTTGTAATTGCTACCAAAAATGCTTCCATCATATATTAAGTTCATGGGTCTGAACACAGTACTTATGAAACCAACATACAGTATTTCAGTTTTTTCCTTTTAGATTTAACTGACATTTACTGTAATTTATCTTACCCTCAAAGACTTCAGTTTGGGCATTAAGATTTTGAATAAAGTTTTATGTTTAAAAAATGTGTATCCATCATTTTGTTATTTCACAAACTAGGACATTGCAGGAAAGGTCTGAATATAGTTGCAAGGCACTGGACAAAAGACATTTGGTGAAATAGCAATATGAAAGGTTGTTTTATATTTTAGGCCTTGAACTAGGCAATTTAAGAAAACCATTAATCAAATTAACTAAATGCAGGTTTCTTTCCTTCCTTTTGCAGACCCCTGTATTTATATGAATCTAAAAGACTCATATACTCTATGTATACCTGTAGAATATTCTCATATAAATCTAGAAAGAACAGATAACCGGATCAAAGAGTAAAACACAAAATGCAAGTGTGAAACACAAACTACTGTAATAATATAGATTATAATGCCAAGGGACAAATATAAGGTAAAGAGACAAAATGTGAGTTCCAATAAAGTACTGAGCACAGTTTAAATACCTGTCTTGCTCTAGCCAAGAGGTTCTGGTATTTTTTCACAATG
The DNA here is from genome assembly GCF_055471065.1 of Atractosteus spatula. Taxonomy (NCBI): domain Eukaryota; kingdom Metazoa; phylum Chordata; class Actinopteri; order Semionotiformes; family Lepisosteidae; genus Atractosteus; species Atractosteus spatula. Next base: position 22,172,734 of record NC_142713.1, on the reverse strand, counting down.
TCTTCTTTCTGGTTTAATCTGGCCTGAAGGTTGGCAATGGTTTGATGGGCCACCTTTAGTGCTTGTTGGTACTCTGGGTCCTCTTCTCTCTTTCCTAACTCCGCAATCAGTTTCTCTCTCTCAGCCGTGGCAGGCAGACGAAGCCTCAGCTCATTGATGACCTTGTCCCTTGAAAGCACATTTTGTTCTGCCTTCCACAGAGCTGCCTCTTTTTCTTTGAGTTTCTGTGACAAAACAAAGAATTTACTATAAACTATTAAGCTATAAAACAACAATATATGTCTGCTTTTTTGACCACATTTATTGTTTTTTTATTACACAACAATCCTGATTTTGATCAAGAACTAAAATGGAGTGAGATTTAACATTAACCCCAAAAAAGGAGGCACTATTGTCGTTTTCTCCTCCCTCTGACACGCAATTTTTTGTTCAATCACAAAATGAATTTGATTGTAAATGACAGCACAAAAATTAATCGTGTTTCCTTTCACAAAACAGATCTGCCAAATACATTTGCGCAGTTAAAAATGAATAGTTTTCCAAAATACTTCACTTCTTCTAAAATCTTGCAAGTTGACTGTGTTTCTAGAATGGTGCGGAGATGTTCTTTGATCTTCCTTAGAGCAAAATCAAGCTGCTGAGGTAGAGGCAAGCTGGGGTCTGGGATATTTCCAGTTGCTTCTTCAAACTGCAAAAAAAAAACAAACTATTAAAGTAAATGAAAATATTAACTAAACCACATTTTAAGTAGAGTGCATATTCATACTATGGCATCCAACTGCTTTTCCAATTACAAAGTGTGTAAGAATGATAGCATTCTTGCTTTTGTAATAAGAAATAAGTACAGAGAAATAAAGGAAAAATAATCTGAGTTCAAACTTTGATAATAAATACCTAGAATGCATTAAATAATATCTCATGCATTCACCAATACTAAACTGTATATACTGTAGCATATATTAGATTTACACAGTATCTCAACCTACAGTTTTGCTAGAAACATTTCACATGGTGGCTAAACAAATAGAAGCACATCACAGTGAAAAAAATCACAATCACGATTCACCCTTTGCTTTTAAAATGAACCACCCTCTACAACATATAATTTGTTTCACTTTTGTTGATTGTAAAATCAGCCCTTGGCGACTGTGGATTCGATACCCACAGTGTACTGAACACGGTTTTCCCTGTGTGACTAGACTTGGCAAATATGGGCAAGAAAGCAGGTATCTGTTGTGCTTTTTAGTTTTATCCTGTTTTAGTGCTTTTTGCTATTTAAAAACATGGTCTCAAAATGTAAAGAGAAAATAATTGACCAAAATGATGCCAAAAAGCCACGAGACAATATTAGATATTAGTTTATTAATTTTATCATATTAGTTTTTAGAGAATATTAGTTTCAGGTAACCTTGCCCATGGTGACACTTTTGTGTCAGTGTGAAAGTTGATGGTTTCAAATCAATGGTTTGTATTCAAGGTAAATTTAACTATTTTATTTTACAATAATCATTTTATTGATTTTTACATGTTAGTTTATACTGTATGTGTTTATTTTTTTAGTAAGCTAACATATCACTTAAATTGTGTGCCACAGCCCTTTTAGCCTAACTTATTATTCTATAAATGTATGTATTTGCCAACCCTAGTTCACTTAACTTCAGTAAATTCAGTTTAAGTTAATAAAAACATAACCTCTCTGGTTGACAAGGGATTACTGTACCTTTCTTGCAGTGCTTAGCACTTCATTCTGCTGTCGTTCATACAGATCCAGCTGTCGCTCCAGCTCTACTTCTCTCTGATCCCAAGATAGTTGTCGTTCTTCATGGAGCTAGAAGAAAAAAAAACATACATATTATATTCAGTTATTTAAACATTCTGCCAAACTCTGGTGTAGGTACAAGTGTTGTTGTCCGACTTTTGGATCCTAAGCAAAACACCAATTTATCAAATATTACCAAGGGAGCAATAAAGCAACACATTCTAGATCTTTTTAGCAATAAAGAAGTTGAAACAGTCAAAACAGTGAAGAAAACAAAGTGGAGAGAACTAATAGGGAAATGTGATCTTAACACAATGTGCTTTATACTACATTTTGAAACTGCACAACATTTCAAAACAAAAGCATAGAATTCCAGAAAAATAGACTATGACTGCATAAGACAAACCTAAAATGATAAACTTATTTAAAACAGACAGAATCAGGAGGAAATGGATGGCAGCTGGTTATGGATGCTTGAAGTACAAAACAGATTTATCCAGTGAGTGTGACTTATGTGGGGTTTATTTTGATACAGTATGTACTGCAAAACAACACCAGGAAAGTAGTGGCATAAATGGTAAAATAAATCAAATACAAATAATATAAGGAGAAAGAAAGCACTCTATAAAATGTTAAAAAGTGTTAATGCAAAGAAAAGGAATATAGGCTAATGAAGTATAAGAACAAGTTAAAAGGGATTTTAGAAAGGACAGGAAAGTTAATATTGCAAGGAAGGCCAGAACAATAGAAGTAATTTTTCAGTATTACACAAGTCAAACAGTAAAGGGTGATGCAATGAACCTAATCTAAAACAAAGAAACGATTATGAAATGTAAAAAATATTACGAAGAAAAATGTAGACAATATGCCTCAGAAAAGATATTTAAAAAAAAACAATAGCATAGAAGAGACAGATGTTTTACAGGAACTAGACTCTAGTCTAGCCTAATCATAAGAGTTAAAAATCTTTTTTTGTAGTAAGTGAATTATGCTTAATTATTTTAATGTAAAAAGAAAAGGAAATTTAATCACAAATGCACAACATTCACCAAGCAGGAAAAAAACAAAAGTAACGAAAGTACCTTTAAAAATGAATATCATACGAGCTATAAAATATTTATTAAAAATATGTCTCACATTTTTCTGCTGGATAACTTCTTCTTCTAGACTGCTAATTGTACGTTCTTGCCCAGCAATAACATTCTTCAAATATTTTATCTCTTCTTTTTGAAAGCCAAACTCTCTACTATGCTTTAAATCTTGTAGACGAAGCTCTTCCATTTTCTTATGCCATTCAGTCACCTGTTGAGAAATTGAAAACAAAAAATAACATTTATTTTTTTGCAAAAACAATATTTTATTGTAATCACTACATGGCATTTAGCCATTAATATACTGGCATTGTTTTTAAAATATCTACAGTCTGACCTAGCCAATATTATGTTTAAATGTTTATTTTTTTCTATGTACTATATTTCTATGAACAGTATACTGATTAAATGTAGATACATCTAAGTTTTAATCCATTTAAGAATTGTAAAGAAAAGGTTACTAATGATAAATTTTGCTGTGATATTAAAGACATAAACCAAAAAATAATATTAAGAAAAAAGATTTTAAGAAACTACTGCAGAATCAACTCCCTAACATTATATTTTAGCTGCTAACCTTTTGTGCTCCTTTTACATCTTTCAGCGTACTAATGAGCTCCTCCAGTCCTTTCATCTTGATTTCCAGTTCAAGGGCCTTTTCTTCAGTCTTCCTCCTTTCCTGCTCTGTTCGCTGTACATCCTGAAGAATCTTTAGTTTGTCATTCTGCAGCTGGATCATAGTTTTGGAGAATTTCTCTTGCTGTGCCAGAGGCAAGGCACCACTGAAGTGCCTCCTAAGTGATTGGATGGTCTGTCGCAGATGCTTGGCCCTGTTACGTCCCTCTAGCCTGGCATAGTACAAGGCCTGCTCTTTATCGTCTAGTTTCTGCTCCATACGTAGGCTGTAGGCCTCTAGTTTTTGCACTTTAACCAAGGCTGCCTCCAGCTTACTAACAGCTGTGGCCTCACTCATTTGCAAAGCCACGATGTGTTGATGGAGTTTTGCTATAAGTGCTTTTTCATCAGATTGAGCCTACGGAATACAAAAAATGCATACTACTTTTAAATTACTTAACACAAAACAAAGAAAATACAATTTGGGAAAGTTCTTCAAGAATTTCCTTTTCTACCTGATAATCCAGCACCTGCCTCCTAAGGGCTTCCACTTCCTTCTCTCTTGACTGCTGACGAGCTTCCAAAGCAGATACCTGCATTTTGGCTACTTCCGAGATGTCTCTTAACCTGTTAATTTAGAAGAAATAGAATTTATGAAAACATTAGAAATTGTTTGGTTTCAGTAGTTCAGTAGTAGGGCTTAATATAAATTAACAAAGATGCACTTTTGTGATCCAAGAAGACAAAATGTGACAGATCCACATCACAGACATACTTTGAAACTTCCATTTTCAACTCTGCTTCAGTTTTCTCCAGCTCCATGATCCGTCGCCTGTCGGCATCACTGACAGCCTTGCTCACACTGTTGGACAGTTCATCCCTTAATTCCTGTTCTATCTTTTGAGCTTCCAAATTCTGTTTAGTCAGCTGGTAAACAAAAATTTGAAAACTTTTTTGTGTGACAAAATCAAAGGAATTAAGTATAAGTTTTAAAACCAACAGTTTTATATTTTGTCTGGGGTTGTTTTCTTGAAATAATGTTCTTGTCAACATGCACATATTATTATAATAATACAGGTAATCATACATATTACTGTATTTTATACTACCTACTAAATACAGGACTTATGGCATTAGCATCAATAACACGTTCGTTTGATCTAGGATAATGCAAACTTCCATCTCTCAGTAAAGCTTTCAGGAATATGTACAAACAAAAATTTCAGTAAAGAAAAATGTCCCCTAGCTAAATCTAAAACCTTCTGGTTTTATAGTATTTATAGCGTTATTGAAATGTTTACAGCGTTAACTACTTTTGCTACAGCTACAGTCCAGTGCAATTTATATGATGCATGCATACTGTGGATGCACAGTATTTCTCTCTAACATCAAGGTAATTAAAAGAATTAAGCTGGATATTTTTGTCCTTTTATTTCTTTGGATCAATATTTTATTAAGAGAAAAATCTGTAAAACACTGCTGCAAAACATACCTCTGCAAATTTAGTTTCCAATTCAAAGTTTCGGTCTTCAACTCGTTTAAAAGAAGTCCTTAAGTGTTCATACATTTTATGAGCATGCTCTGCTCTTTGTCGTTCATTCAGTTCTTTCATCTCCAACATTGTTATTTTTTTAGATATAGAAAGTATTTCACTGTTTGTGATTGCTTTAGTTGCCTTATCCATGGTGCCTTCCCCACCTGTTGCAATAATTCAACACTTCTGTTACCAGGCTAATGCTTGAAGTACACCTGTACAATAGTTTTTACAATCGACATTTTATCAACATATCAGACATCTCATGTTCTTCTGTGCTTTTTTACATTCTGAAACTCGGTTTTTGATAATTTATAAGTACAACTCCATTTAATAATGTAAAATACTTGGACCTTAAAATCAGATAACACTTTAAAAAAATAAAAACAGTATTATAATAAATGTACCAATTCTTGTTACCTTCCACAGATTAAATACTTATCATTACATACATAATAGAAATTAGAAATGTTCAAATGAAGACATATCCATTTATCAGAAATATAAAAAGCTTTACACTAACCTAATTTAGTGACCTGTTCCCAGGCTTGCTCCAGTGTATGAAGTTTTTCCTTGGTAATCTCCAGTTCTCTGTTTAACCCATCAATTTTTTCAAGAAGTGACAAATTCTCACCCTGAAACACATATATACAGTACATTACTATTATCAAAATTACATTGCCTTTTTTTCCAAGGCTTGTTTATACCGAGCATGAAAAGCAGCTATACATTTATAAATTCACAAATGTTGCAATCGAACACTTGCACAACCATACGTTTCACCTGTAACCTCACAAAAATATTTACCTCTAAATGTTCCAAATTGGTTGTTTTCCAAACAAGCTGGTTATCCCTCTGCAGAGTGTCTCTGTATTTAATTGTCAATTCATTGTATTGCTTATTTGCCCTCTCAAGTTCTGAAGAGGAAACACTGTTATCCAAGGCTTTTTGCAAGGCTGCTATTTTGAAAGCAGCCATGTCCTGCAGGTGGTGCAAAAAGATAAGTTTATATTATCTTTAATAACTACATTTCAGCATTAAGAAATTGACAGACAAGCACTTACCTTATATCGCTGTAGGTACCCTATTCTGTCTGCTACAGCACTGTTCATTTCTAGAATTTCATTCTTCAGTCTGTTGTTCTCCTTCCTTAGATGTTGCTCCATTTCTAGCAAGGTTGTGTACCGTCTTGTCAAGGACTTTTCATTCACCCGCAACACAGTGATTTTTCGAGCTGCTTCTGAGACCTGTTTCTTTGTACCTGATGGGTCCATCTCCAGCACTTCAAGCCAGTGCTGCAATACCAAATCACAGTAATAATTAACTTTACTTCTATTTTAAAGTGTGGTACCAAACAGTTTGTATAAGGTTGCTTAAAGGCGTTTAAAGAACATCTGGAACATACTTTTTAAAAGATTTCAATGACATTCCAGTACCAACTTCTTTTTAATCAAATATTCAGTAGAAAGACAAAATAACAACATCATATTTTTCCAGACCAACCGAATCTTTGTCGTCTTTAACAATTACACTTACAGTAGGAACAGCAATGAGTTCTCAAAGAAATCCCTTCAACAAGAGTGACATACAGAACATAAGTGTAAAATGTGGCCAATAAACAAAAGTAATGAAAATTTCTATTACATTGTACTCCTTTATTTTCACAGCATCTAATTCCTTTTGCTCTTCGAGTCTATTCTTCAATTCTGTGAACTTTTCTTTTTCACTCAGCCAAGATTCTCTTTCACTAAAAAAAACACAAGAAGGAACAATTACCAAATTATCTATTCTACCAGTCAAAAGTTATTTCTCATTAATGCTACTGATGCGGAGTACCTTTGATATTCTTTGTATAGAAGTCCTTGCTGATGACGAACCACAGCAAATTTACGTTTATATTCCTCTAAAGCTTCTTCCAGCACCTTTTCAGTTGCCTCTTTATTTTTAAGTTCCTTAAAGAACAACATAATCATGCATCAGTTCAGATACATTAGGTGAAATACAAGAAAAGGGTGATTATATGTTTTCTTAACAGTAATTTATTTTATGTAAGTGATTACTTTATAAACCCTATGAAATGTACAAAGCCCCAGAGATTTAATCATGAAATATGAACAAAACATTATATAACAGGAAGGACAGGTGTTGTTTAAAAACTAAAAAAATAGATGCGGTAATTACAATAGCACTGTACAGAGTAAAGTTATAAATGTAAATAATTTAATTCCAGAGAACAAAAATGTCATATGTATGCGCTCTTCTATGTAGTGTTTGAAACAAAATCTAACAAAAAAAATCTTTTATTAGATTCTGCTCTTTGGAATTGAAATGGAAGCATCTGAAAATATATAGATGCTTCCCAATATTCCCCATTTCCCTGGGGTAAAAAGGAGGTAACACAAGAAAAAGATTTAGTAGTAGCATGTGTCATCATGTGAAAGAGAGCTCTTCAAAGACTCCAGCAGTTGGGGGACACCTATAAAAAATCTTCAAAAAGCATCACCTCCCAATTTCCACTTCACTATACACTGCTGACTACTGGTATAATGGCATCCCTGCCAGGAAGAGAATGCAAGTGTTCCTTGCCATGGACTGTGACAGTTTCAGGACTAAATTCAGATACAACTGCTGGAAATATCCAACACAAACTAGCACATTCAGTGTACAAAGAGATGAACACTACTATTTGAATATATGACTTGAATTTGGCAAACTATTTCTGAATGAAGCCACATCCTATGGACAGATGAATAAAACTGAGCTTTTTGGACATGCTCTTTAGTGTTATGTATGGTAAAAAAAACTTGAATCTTATTTTCAGAAAACACTCATGCCCACTGTGAAATGGGGTGGGGGGGATCTATTATGTTTTGCATCTATGTGTCCTGCAGACCATGGGAAGATAGGGGGAATCATACCAAGTTCATTTTGCCCAAACATCTGGTCTGCTCAGTAGTCATTCGAGCATGTCAATGATCCAAAGAAGATATCCAAACCAACAAAATGTGGTTAACTGAACACAAAATAAGTGTTCTTGACTGAACATCTTAATCTCCTGACTTCCATCCCTTGACTATTTGAGATTCTAACTCACGAAGGCAGTTCCTAAAAGGAAACCAAAGGGTCTGAAGAACCTAGAGCAATTCCAATAATCCTTCATCAGAAGTGCCAGAACCCTATAGTGCACTGCAGGGGCATCTGGTGAGTCTATATAATACCAGAGAATGATTTACAAAATACTAACTTCCAGAATATAAAAAAAATTTGGCCCCTGCGTTTCTTGGACCTAAGTTAATTATAACAAAAAATAATATTGTTTATGACAGGAATAATGTCTTATGGTCCTATTTCATTAGGGAATTAAATAAAGCTGGGAGGTACTCTATATATACAAATAAAACTACAATAAAAGCTGGTGATTATATATATATATTGTATTAGAGAAAGCCTTTTTTTACAAAGTTTATTCATAAAAATACTGGTACTAGCACAGTGTAAGATGATGCTTACTTGTAGAAGGCTAACTGCATATTCATTAAGAGCACTGATGACCTCCATACTAGATGAGGCCATTTCTTCTGGCAGATTTAAAGTCTTGAAAACAACACTGCTCCCTCTTGACTGTTTCAAGGCCTCCATTTCACATTCCAGGCGCTCAACCTTTAAGAAAGGAAACATATATTGTAATATATTGTTGAAACAGGATTTTGTTTACTTAGGGACACAGATGCTCTCCAATTACACGAGTCATATATACTCTATTGTATATACAGTGCCTATAAAAAAATTACACAACCTTAGCAAAGTAATACATTTTTCGCCTAACAGCCTGAAATAAAAATGCATTAAATCAGAATTTATTTTACTTTTATTTCAACATGGAAACACTCAACATCCAACTGAAAAACAAATGTTCAAACGTTCTGAAAAATAATTACAAATGGAAGCATTTTAATGCATCTTGATTTTAGGATGTTGGATCACAAAATGTGTTGATTTGGAAATGGTATGTAGATTTTCTATAGGTATTATATACAAGAGATTATATTATGGCAATCAATAAGAAAAAAGAAAAATATCTTTTTCTAGGTCTATCGAGCACAAATTCAAGCTTGTCAGGTGGCATTTAGGTCATAAAATACAAATTCAGGATACAGAACTGTGAATACTTATGTCTACAGTTGCACAGGTCTTCAAATAGAGTACCAGAAGAACTGAATGGTGTAAGCAATTCCAATCAAAAGTGAAGAATCACCTTTTCATTGGCTTTCATTAGCTGGCTTGAAGCATTAGCTGCCTCTTTACGAGCCTCTTTCATTTCCTTTCTTAGCTCTTCATTCTTCCCAGTGAGCTGGTCCACTTGAGTCCTTAAGTGCACACAAGCATCAAATCCTCCTGGTGAATTTCTCACCTCAATTATCTGAAAAAAGAGATCCAGAGAAAGCTTGTATGCAAAACTTCAACATAAAAATAAAAATATTGAGTTAGTAATTAAAAATTATATTAATAAGTTAATAGGTTACACTAATAATAAGATGTAAAGTCCACATTTTACACAAAATTATACATTGTTGTACAGTATATAGTATGTAAAAAATACAGTAAATACCGCATTTACAATACACATACACTAAGAGACTGGGTATATAATAAAGTAAAATGTAGCGTACATCAAAAGACAATTAAGTATTAAAAGTAAAAAAAGCTTCAGTTTTGAAAGAAAACATTTGTATTTCTCTGATATTTCCTTAAAAACATACACTGATGAGTCTTTCAAGACTAGAGATATGTAGGACTAAATCTCCTTGTGACTTCTCTCGGGCATCTTTTATTACTTGCAGTATTTCTTTCATTCCTTCCTCAAGATATTTCTTCTCTTTTAGCAACTCATCAACTGTTAAAGAAAACAAATCAAAACATCAAAATCATTGATAAACACTAATAGACAGTACAAAAATATTTCAAATGCGTGTACTCCTTAGATTTAATTACTATTTAAAAACACATTTATATAATTACCACTTACATTTAGCTTTAAACTCAGCTGATTCTTTCATTCGGAGTTGAAGTTCTTTATCTTTGTCATTCAATTCTTTTAAAAGGTGTTCATTCTGTAAAAAAACATTTAATGCAATCAGGAGCTATAAAGTTTTTCTAATTTGTCAGATTTAATTGCAGTTACACAGTAAATAACACAGTTTTGATGTATTAAAAACACTAAATGATAAAAAATACCATGCATTTAAGGTGAGATTAGCTCCCTTACAAACACCAGAGCAAAATATTTTGTTCATAAAGTTAAACAATTAATATTTTATCTCCTTGTTGTATATGAAGAATTATGTACAGTTCCAAGACCCCGGAACTATACTTACAACAGCGGTTGATAAAGAAATTAGAAAATAGAAATGCTTTTTACAACATTTACAGGTCTGCAAGCTAAGAAAAAAGACAATTCTAACACAGCTAACTTCTTTAACTTCTTCCAAGTTAAATTATAACTAAACCAGGCTAGGACTTAGCAAATCAAATACTGTACAGTATATCACCAAATTTTATTTTTGGTTTCTGAATGTTTTTTACCTTCTGAAACAAGTCCTTCATTGAACAGTCATATCACCTTACCTTGTCCCTCATCTCTTCCTGATTTATGGAACTAGATGTAAACTTTGCCTTTTCAAAACTTATGGAAGTTCTACTGAAATCATCTTCAAGCTGTAAATAGTCTCCACTGAGCCCTAAAAGGGTCGAAACATAATTTTATTTAAATGAAAGTGTAAGTGTTGTTTAAACAAATTAAATTTATCCACTGACATTATTTTGGCCCACAGTGTGATCTCGGGCAAAATCACATCCCTTACCTTTAAGGTTTATCCACTTTATATGATATATGTAGCCCTACCTTTGTCTTTTACAAGTTTTCTTATGTGCCTCTTAAGGTTAAGTCTTTCTTCTTCTAGTCTTTCAATCTGTGAAAATGAAGTCAGACATACCCATTTTTATATACTTATCTTTATTATTATTATCCATCCACCCATTTTCTAACTGCTTTATCCAATACCGGGTTGCAGGAAAGCCAGAGCCTATAAAGGACACACACGATACACCCAGGAGGGGACGCCAGTCCATTGTAGGACACACACAGATACAAACTAGCACAAATCAATTAACCTACCAGTATGTCTTTGGATAGTGAGAGGAAACTGGAGCACAGAAACCCACTCAAACATGGGGTGAACATACACACACCGATAGCACCCCAGGTCCGGAACTGAACTCAGGGGCCTCAGCAAGGCAGCTACAGTATACTAACCACTCTGTCCTATTATTATTCTTTGTAAAAACCAATTCTGGTGAGAGATATTTCTGTAGGGCTGGATATTAATAATGGATTCTATCATTATGCAATATTGTGTAAAATATATACCTCCTCTGATAAAGGTACTAAATTTATAAAATTCCAAAACATTTAAGGCAAGACAAGACCCTTTTCCCTTCCAAATACCCAAGCAAAATTACCTCCTTGTGAAGAATCTGATTTTCTGCTCTATACTGTTGCTGTTTTAAAGCTTTTGTTTGTCTAAATTCAGACAAATCAACAACCTCTTTTGGATTAAGTCCTGAAAAACAAAACAAAAAGAAAGCCCAATATAAGTATAAACTATGTCAAGGTCTCCTGTTTTTCAGATTCTGTTTTTTATTTATTTGGTTCAGATACTGAAATTCATATTAACATACCCAAACGTTCTCTGAAGTCTTCATTTTCATCCAGCAGGTCATTAATCTTCATTTCTTGCTTGTTGATTTCTCGTGTCAGATATTCCATTTCCTGCTCTCTTGTCTTTATCTGTTTTTTGTATTCTTTGATTTCTGCAACAGCATTTTCCAGCCCATACACACCCTGTAATTAAGAACACAAAATCTGTAAGAGAGCTAAAACATTAACTGTTTTAAGATATGAAATAATATTTACGTTCAGCTGAAATGGAAACAAAATAGGGACAACAAAACTTATATATAAATAAAACTTTATAAGGAACAGAAAAAAACAACAATTTTTTAAAGGAGAGTGACACTTCTATACTTACAGCCTCATAAGCTGTCATTCGAGAGAGAGCATCACTAAGTTCTTTGTCCTTTTCTTTGGCATCAGACTCTGCAAGCTCTGCTACCCTTTCAGCATCCCGTACCCTCTGCTCTGCCACCTGAAGTTTTGCTTGAAGTTCTTCAGTTTTCTTCTGTTGTATTACTGTAGGAAGTCCTGTTAATGTGATGAAGCAATAATTAAAAACACAGAACTGAAATTAATTGGTGTCGTGATAAGATTGAATAATGCGCTTAGGTCTCGTGCAATTTTGCTCACCACTTTACAGAAGATATTTTTAAAACTGAGAACAGGAGACATGTCTTTACTTAGAAGGTTGTGGAATTTTAGAACATGCCATCCAGTCATGTCACTGAAGCAATTACCCTGACTTCTTTCAAGAAATGTCTTTGTAAGATCCTTGGATCAATTGGCTATTATCAAACAGGCTAGACTGGCTAAATGGCCTGTTCTTATTTGTGACTTTCTTATGTTCTAATGTCCTTGAAAGGAACAAATGAATCCACAAATACCTCTGGTTTTCTGAAGAGGTTTCTTGAGTTCTTCAATAACAATTGCATTTGTTTCCATTTCACTTGTGTATTGCTCAACTTGTTCGGTCAGCATCTTGATCTGACTATCTCTTTCTTGCACGGCCTGGGAAATGTAATCAAAATGTAATTTGTTTTACAATTATGCATCCAAGAAAAGAAGCAAAGCATATGACAGGAACAAGGTATAAGGTCAGAATTCATACTTGTGAGTCCCCATGTGAATTCCAACTAACTACAGTACATAAGGCATACACTTTCATCTTAAACAGAAATTAAATCCTTTCACCATGTGATGTTTTCTTGCAGTTGTTTAAAGAAATCAATTTCAGATTCACAGATGCTCTGTTTCCATAGCTAGACTAGACACACAAAAAGAGAAAAACAAAATTATGAAGGACATGCATATTGCATGATAAGTGAAGAAGAAAAACTAGAAAAAGTAGGAAAGGAGAAAATACTTACAGCACAGAGTTCATAAATGACCTAGACAGTAATCATGAAAGAAAAAGGAATGAATGAAAATACAAAGATAGGAGAAAAAAATGAATACAGAATTTCTTTTACAGGACAGATAAAAACAAAACTGCACAGATGACATACATACAAACAGTCTACAACAATCAACACTTGCACTTCCTGGTCATTCAGTTCAACTTTTCAATACTTAAATGTTCTGCATTAGACATCAAAGGATTGCCCGTGATATAGAATTCTTAATTACAAGCTGAGCCTGTCTTTGTAGGCTATATCTCCAAAACCTGCAGGTCAAGCTGTTATATGACCTGGTCTACCACGATCAATTCTTGCACCAGCATGACACAGATGAAGAGGATGCACTGTTTTATTTTATACATGTTGTTCTTTTTACAAGCTGTGAGCTCTGCAATGGCTAAAAGATATGATGAATCTCACTGCAATAAACACAGGTACTTAGACAGATGCAGGGATGCTGTTGCATAGCCAGCTGAGCATACTCTTGTCAGCTCAAACCCACCCATTTCTGGTAGTACGTGGTCATTGTACGTGGTAGTACAGGATATTGAAGACTATAGTTGTCTACAAAATTAGTCAAGGTTTATAACCCACCAGTAACTTGATTACAAAGCACCAATTTGCACCTTGAGTCAATGAAATTAGTAGCTGAGCAATAACTCCATCAGTGTATTTTTTATAGTGTAATAAGGTACAAAGTACATCTTACACATACTGTAGCGGTCACATATATAAATCATAAACAACATAAGAAATGAGTTATAAACTATCAATTTAAATCCATAATTGTTTGATTTTACCACTCATTTGTTAAAGTGCAACAGTCCAAAGCCAGTAGCAAAAGGCCAAGAGCTGCAGGGATATGGTTGTAGAAAGAGAGGTTCATGCAAGAGAGGTTCGAACGAATGTTCGTTTTTAAATTCTGAATGGATTGCTTTGTACCACCATTCTTGTATGGTGATATACTTGTTGGGCAGCAAGCAAAGGTAGACAGTTGGCCTGATATTACAGAAATGCAGTAGTGTGATTGTCTTCATCTCAATTTCAACAAGGAGATTACAGCAAAACCTGTATTGTATCTCTTAAAAGCAGACTTTTATGGGGGTTTCAAATCCTAGCTGCTATAGGTTGCACTCTAAAGCATCTTAATATTTAATGTATCCAAGTAGGATTAACTGTACTAATTAAAGTAGTTTCTTCAGGTCCTTGAAATGCTGATAATTTAAACAGTTGGTCTCTTAAGACTTCCTGACTGTTGCTATTGAATAGTAGAGAAGGAGATCACAGGTCTATTAATTATTTACTCAGAGGACAAAATGTAAATAACTGAACAAAATAACACATATTCAACTTCAAGAACTTCCACTTCAAGTTACCTGCTGGAGAGCCATGATGTTATTTTTGTCAGAATCCAGCTGTGCCACTCTAAGTTTCTCTTTGAGCTCCCTCAGCATCTGCTGATACTCCATTATCTCATCGTCCTTTGCAGAGAGTATTCGCTGTAAAATAATTAAGATTTGCAATAGGTAAAAGGAAAAGATAAGTCATTTCTGAGAAAAAAAATCAACCTTTTTATCTAAAGATGTTTTCACTTTCATTACAAAGCTTCCTAAAATTACATCCAATTATCTATACAAACTTTTACAACCAATACTTGCATTTTCACCTAAACAAATCACTGAATAAAACATATTACTGTTTTAAATTGATAATAACATGCAAAATTATCCATAAACTGATTTGTGTCAAAAGTACCCACATTACTGTTTGAAACCCACAATTAACTTTAATAGCTCTTGTACCTCTTTCTGTATTGAGCTCTGCCAATTTAATGGCATACAAAACCCATTGAAGTTCTGCCTTTATCTCCATTTATGCTTAGCAATTAAACTGAATTAATTTGCTGTCTTAATACGCACAAAAAGAACTGCTACTTTTTCATTAATAATTTTATACTTCAGTTCTTTATAGGTATTTGTGATTGTAAATATTTTCAAATATTTAAACCTACCTTCCATTCCTCAACTTTTAAATTCACGGCAGCCATCACTGGATCATCCTCCTCTGCCTTGGCCTGAATCTGTGCTGTGAGCTCCTGTACCTTTGGAAAGAAAAAAGTACAAAGTAAAAATTTAAACCATTTTCATGTTAGCCGGCCAAAAAATTAAAAACGTTTGCATTTTACAAACACAAAAAATATTTTAAACATTCAATATAATAAATGATATAAAATATAATACATTTGTAATTAAACTTAGAATACTTAGTATAGATATCTGCTAAATGAAATATATAATTGCTTGAAAGACATTTTAACATAATAAAAACTACTGATGTCATCAAGGACAAGGAATGTATTATAATACCTGTGACAGTATAAACTATACATACAGAATTATAACTACTATTTCTATTGCTATGAATTTTCTTCAAAAGTATTATAAAAACGCTTATAAAGTATTCAGGTAATTTAAATCTTTGAGACTGGCAGAGGCAGCAGCAGTCACAGCAATAATAATAATAATAATAATAAAAAACAAGGGTCTTTGCCTTAGCAGCAGAACTCAAAAAGGGGTTACTTACTTGAAGCTTCAAGTGTTCACTCTCTTTCTTCATTTGGTCCATGAGAATGTCTGACTGCTTCACTGTTATTTTCATTCTGCTGTAATCCTCTTCCATCACCATCATTTCCTTTGTCGCATCTAATAGAGCCTTCTGGGCATTGTCATTCTGTGCTTTGAGTTCGTCCCTCTCTGCTTCAACACGCTAAATGCACAAAGTAGGCCGCAACACTCAGAACCCATTTTTCTCAACTTTATATTTGTGCAGACAATTGAGAGTAACGATAAGTTTGCAGTGACTTGGATATACATGGAATCCTCTTCATATCGTAAAAACACACTTTGGTTCCCATTAGCAAAGCAAACAATTAAAAAAATAACGCATTACAAAACTTGAATAATACTTAATGACCTACACTGATGGAAGATAGTCATCTTATATATTTCAAAAGAAAACTGAAACACTCCACAAATTTTTATACATACCTGCAGCTCATCCAGACACTCATGCAACTCACGGTTCACAATTGCTAAGTTTGCTTGGGCTTCTTTTTCCTTTTCTGTGTATTGAACCGTCTCTTTTTGGTCTAACTCACGTCTATAATATATGATGTCTTGGCGTAATTGTTCATTCTGCAAAATTAAAGGAAGTCCATTAAAGTCCAATTAAAGTATCCATTTCCAAGAAAAAAGAGCCCCACATGCTGGCTCAAATATGCTTACTTCAACATACGTTAGAACTGAAGTTAAAAGGAAACTATTGTAACAGACTTTTAAGCTTCTGCAGGTGATGTAGACACTGCATGACACTCAACTTACTCCTTACCTTCTTTTTAAGATGTTTTATCTTGAAAAGGCATAAAGAGAAAAGAGAAATGAAATGATGAAAACAGGAAAGAAAATTCATGCAAAGGTTGACTGCATACCCCATTTGATGGAAAATAATAAAGATGTAAGCAGATGGAAAGGAAAACGTAACAAAGAAGAGAGGATACATAAAGGTCAATATGTAATGAGTACATTAAAAATGCAACAAGTGCATAATGAAACAAACAGGCCAAAACCTTGTAGCTTGTTAACACCCCTCTGTATATTCTAACTACATAAACCTGTTTCCAAATAAGAGACAGCTTGACACTTTATCATCATGATTATATACAGAGCCAAAAAAGAAAGTTCAATTAATTCTTATTCATCCCAGGAAAAACATCAGCTTTAGAATTAATTGATTAGAACAAAATTATTTATTAATTGCATTAAAACACATAAAAGAAAGCTAATGATTATAAAGTTCTGCATATTTCATATCAAAATTTCCTTTCAAATTTCTTGACAATGGTCATAAAGCTATCATTTTTTAATGTAAAATAAACACATCATCTAATCAATTACTGGACAATTAATTGAAGGTCTTTTTTAATTTACAACAGAAGGCACAAGAGAAAAAAAAAGCTACAACTATCTCCAAATGTGGAACAAAGAAGCAATATTTCTAATATTTATAAAATACCAAGCAAGAAACTACTGAGCTATTAATCAAAATAGAGTATAATGTATATTCATCCATCTTCCAATTCAGGGTCGCGGGGGAGCCAGAGACTATCTTGGCAAATAATGAGCCAATGGAGGGTATACCCTGGATGGGATGTCAGTCCATCATCAAACATACACACCACGGATTGATTTTCTCAGAAGCCAATTAACCTACCTGTATGTTTTTCGACTGTGGGAAGAGACCAGATATTCAGAGGAAACCCATGCAAACCCAGGGAGAACATACAAAGTCCTCGCAGAAATTACCCCAGGTCCAGAACTGAACTGAGGGACCAGTGCTACTATGCAACAATGCTAATTCCTGCACCACCACGCTGTCCATATTACATATTAAGTTCAGTATGAAGAACTTTTACAATTGCATGTTAGCCAGTCTTATAAGGCTTCTTGGACAAATGTTTGTTTTATATTCCAGGAAAATAATGTTCAAAGCATTTTGTGAAGAAACTACAAATATTATGCCAAAAAGGAAGATAACGTTATGGATTGATAGTGGACTGGTGATCTCTGAATGACTTAAAGACAGCGAAAAACTAAAGATCTAAGAAACTAAGAGTCTACTGCAGAACTCAAAGCTGTAAGGCTGAAATAATGGGGGAAGAAATAAGTGGAAGAATGCCAAGAACTCCGGTCAGTCCATAGTACATACGTGTGCTACTTAATCATAGATTCCAACTCTATATAAAATGAACACAAGAATATAAGCACAGAACTTAAGTTATTTGGCTTTAATCCACATTGATATATAAATTCATTTATAAAGCTAGACAGTTTTAATGGAGCAACGAGTGAAGTACCTTGCGCAAGCCAAAACCTAACAGTTACAGGTCCAGAGCCCTAAAGTTACACTGTACTATTGTGAGAAAAAAAAAACACATTAGGAGCCAAGCATTATAAACCCAGAAAATACACTGTGAGAATTACAACTCTGAAGAATTTAAATTTTGGAAGCTGACCAAAATATACACTAACCTCTCTTTTCAGTTTTCGGTTTTCATTTTCTGCTTCTTCTGCTCGAAGAGTTAACTACAGACACAAAAACAAAACAGTACAGACAAAAAGCATATATACAAGATTAAAATTAAAGATTAAAATTTTACCTGTCAGAATGACTCTTCATTTAAACTATAGTAGTCTATTACAGGAGATCAATGCATTAACAGAAATCTAAATCAATCAGCATTGTCTCTGTTTTATTAAAATGGGTAACAATCTCTGCTGCAGAACAAAATGTTAGTATCCAGATCATTCACTTATTTCCCTCTGACCTGTGAATTGTCTGAAGAACAAGAATTGTCTGAAGTTGACTTTCTGAACTTTTTTTACATTTTCACAAAATGTCCATAACACTTAAATAAGAAAAAAGAAGGTAAATATCTAAAGCACAGAAATATGGGGATGGGTATCATTTTACTCTTGTTAGACTTCAGCATACTTAAACTTGTAAAATGAGTACAAAGCTTGTCAAATCATACTTCTTCATTTGCCTTCTTCTCCTTGTTGATTTCTTTTTCCACCTGGGCCAATTCCTTCTCCTTTCGGTCCAGCTGATTCTCCAGCTGCCGAATTTCATCTCGAAGAAAGCGGGTATCCCGTCCGCCGGCAGTACGTTGAGCCATCTGGTAATTCAAGAAACAAAAAACAAAAGTGTAGTCTTAGTTTTCACATTAAAAATGATTGTCAATTTCTCATTTACTATAAAACCTCTCAAAACATAAAAAATATTGCTCCAAACATACTTATATATTTAACTGAACTACACAAACTGTGTTAGGAACAAGGGTATTGTACATCTCTGTGGTAGAAAGAAACAACAACCAGGGTGAATGAAGAGGAATTAGTGCTCTAATCTTCTTATAGTCTTTTTTCTATGGCAACAGATCATGCTTATCCCTAGATAGCCGGACCACAGTGATAAGAATCAATAAATTGGTGTCTACAACTTCTCTCTGTCGGGCTGCATTTTATAAAACCTTACTATTTTCAGTCAGCAAATACAGTACACAAACTGTCTTTCAGTTCTGTGCAGCTTCATACTCATTCACATATAAAACAATCAAGAACTGAAAAGAAAGAAAGACAACAGAACTTTATTTTCCTAATGTGTTCTGCTCTAATGTATTTTTTAATTTTTTATTATACTTATTTCATTTGATAAAACTGAATCTTACCTCTAACTCATGTTCCAACTTGTAAACTTTAGCTTTTAACTGGTTTTCTGAAAAAGAAAAGGCAATACGTTTATATGTTCAATGCACAACTAAAAATGTGATTACATCTTTATGTAAATTCAGACATAGGCAATCTATCATGTCATTATTCATTATTTCATGGTTTTTAATGTACTGTGCACAGTGTGTGAAAGTCCTGTCTATTGTACTGTACACATCCTGTGAGAACATCGTGAATATGAATCCCAATGTACATGTACATATGGCAGATAAACTCCTCCTATTCACATACCAATTTTAGCTTGTTCTTCACCAGCCTTTTCTACTTCTTCTAATGCCAGATCCACTTCTTGAGCTTTCATCTTAAAAAGAAGACGAAAGTATTAATTTTCTTGTAAGACACTGATCTTAAGCCTTTCTTTAAAAAAAAAATCAATTTTCAAGCAGTTTTGGGGAATCGTAAGTGGCCATAATACTTTCACATGTCATTTCTTTTATGCATTATTACATCATAGCAATCAACCATTGCTTGCACTTTGTAAATAACACAATTACTGGATTATAAATGTTCAATACCATTCATCCATCCATTTTCTAAGTTCTTTGTCCAATGAAGGGTTGAGGGGGTGCTGGAGCCTATCCCAGCAAGCAAAGGGCACAAGGCAGGACATCAATCCATCATAGGGCACATGCAAACACGAACACAGAACAAGCACACACTTACACCAGGGACAACTTTCCCAGAAGTCAATTAAGCTACCACTATTTGGACTGGAGGAAATCCACACAAACACAGGGAGAACATACAAACTCCACACAGACAGCACCCCAGGAATTGAACCCAGGGCTCCAGTGCTGTGTGGCAGCGATGTTGACCACTGTGCCACTCTGCTACAAGTTCAATACTCACTAAGGTAAAATTCATTCTATAAAACCATAATACTAATTTAACCAGACAATTCTCACAATTACACAGGATATATAAAGCAAGGTAAGACATCAGTGTAGAAGCACGAACTTTGAGCGTAGTATTCTGCATTCATAAATTTATTCTTACCTTGTTCAAGCTTGATCTAGGGGAACTGGTATATATTAATGTGTAATCGAGATAGAATAAGATTCAGATAAGGAATAAACTAGTTAGCTAATTTAGACAATGCATTGTACAGTGTAATTGTTGATGAAGACCAATTATAGAAGGTTACACAACCAAAGACGGGTGACCTAAGATAAAGTTTTTAAGTACAT
The DNA here is from genome assembly GCF_055471065.1 of Atractosteus spatula. Taxonomy (NCBI): domain Eukaryota; kingdom Metazoa; phylum Chordata; class Actinopteri; order Semionotiformes; family Lepisosteidae; genus Atractosteus; species Atractosteus spatula. The sequence goes on along the minus strand of NC_142713.1, from coordinate 22,152,071 downwards.
AATAATACCAGTTATTGATTTATAAGCCTGCATCAGAACTGCTCAATCACATCTCCAACGTGTGCTTGTAGAAAATATCTTTTGTAGCTCAGACTGAAAGGGCTTTAAAAATAAATTGGCAATGTAGGCATTATGAAAGTGTTTTGGAGCGTATGATTATCACATGATAATGACATGATTCTGAACTGAGTTCGTTATACATTTATGTTTAATTTTTTTGTACAAAATGGTCCCTAGAGAATACAGAAATACAGTCAAACCTTCATTATGGCCTGAGTGATTCTAAAAAGATGAATGATCTTCTCCGGGCTATCACCTTTCAGATCCCTCTTTTCAACCTAGTAAGAAGATTACTTAAAGTTAATTCAGTCAGCAGAGTTATACTTAAATTACAGGAAGAAAGTGAAGTGTGATCTTCTGAAATAAGCTTTTAAGATTTTCCCTCCATTATTTTAAGAAAGCTAGAATGCACCTTGTAATAAAAAGACATTTTTTTATAGACAATATCTATATAATACATGTTTAGCCAACTTTATACATATACTTTAGGGAGTTTGCCAATGGAGGCATGGGATTGACCACAGTAGAATTCTCTAGTTCAGGAAAAGTACGAAAACCCTAGGAACACATCGAGGTTTATCAAAAGAGGTATTAACTATCCAGGCTGGCTATCATGATTAGTCATTGCTGACTATTCCCATGACAATGAGAAAACAAAATGAATAGTACTAAAAATATCTGGGAAAGGCCAGGATATTTCATTTCAACCCAAGCAAAATCGACTGCTCTAATCTCTCACCTAAGACAAACTTTCAACAGTTTGCAGTGAAGAACTCTACAAACTACACAGAACACTGTTGGCTTTAGTTGGCACTGTGGCTAAGGATCTCCGCCTGTGGCTGGAAGGTTGCCGGTGTGTATCCCGATGCCGGCAGAGGAATCCTACTCCAGAGGACCCCTGAGCAAGGCCCTTAACCCCAACTGCTCCAGGGGCGCCATATAAATGGCTGACCCTGTGCTCTGACCCCAAGCTTCTCTCTCCCTGTCTGTGTGCCTGTGTGTCTCATGGAGAGCAAGCTGGGGTATGTGAAAAGACAAAATCCTAATGCAAGAAATTGTATATGCCTAATAAAGTTATCTCTTAGTGAATCAAGAAAAACGTATTAAACAGAAATGCAGACATTTTCATCTACAGGGAACCAAACGATTAGACGAGCACCAATTGACTTCTTGTACACAACACTGAATATGATGTTACATAATTTATCTCTTCAGATAAGGTTCAGAAAAATGGTTATGAGCCTCATCAAGGGGCTCCATTGCAAATGAACAGAGAACGGGACTGGACATAGCATTAGGAACATATGGACATGGTAAAACACTGCCCTGTTTAATAACCAAAAACTATTCCCATCACACCCTAAAGACATTATCAAGACACTGGACTAAGAAGAAAATAGATCTAAGATAATTACAGCTTAATTGAGCTACTTGTGAGAATGTCATCTTTACCAGCATCCATGAAACAACAACATCTTCAAATTTTGGAACCTTCAGATACAAGCCAGACTTAACATAGGCATGATTAAAGTTATAGTAATCAGTACTGTGGAGGCTGAAAAAAAGATTGAAGGTGATTAAACAGAACTTTAAAAGTCAACAGCTATGTCTATCATCGTCAAATCAACACACATACAGTAGATACCTTAAGGGGAAAATCAAAAGCTGAGACAAGATGAGATGGAGTATATTACAAAAGGAAAAGTACAATACTGAAAGTAAATTTTGCCATTTTTTCACAGGGGGAAAACCCTTCAAGCTATCAGTTATTAAAAGCAAAAATTGGAAACTACGAATTCCAAAATAGCACAAAAACATGTGACTGGTAAAACAAGAAAAGACAGAAATAGATGTATCAGGGAGCAATGAACACTACTTAGAAAGTGAAAATATTAACATAGTAATAAGTCATCTGAACTGCAAGAAGAATAGAGCAGTGAGTGATTAAATGGGCAAAGATCCCAAGAGACAGAGAAATGACTGGGGAAAATAGGTCAAAACCTTTGCTGAAGTAAGCTGGAAAAAGGAAATGGGAAAAAAAGGAACATGCAAAGGAATCTTTGGGACACCATCATCCAGGGGTTGGGTAAGGAAAGACTAGACATTAATTGAAAGAAAATAAAATCCACAAAAAAGAAAAATATGGTCTCTAATAGTCTGATTAAACTAGTTCAATGTACAAGTAATTTATAAAGTCTGTTTTTTCCTCCCTGTTTTCATTAAGTAATTTTAAGGTTATTAAAAATGAAATCATAATAAGCTAACACTGATAATGCTTATTGGCACCCCCCATCAACTTCGTAAAGCCAGTCCTGTAACCCTATCTGTAGATGGCTCTGTACTTAAGCTTCAATCAAAATTGAAAAACCTTGGGGTTATATTCGATTCTGGCTTAACATTCAACCCACATGTGCAGCATACTGTCAAAACATCTTTTTTTCACCTAAGAAATATCGCTAGACTACGCCCTATGTTATCATTAACTGTGGCTGAAAAGCTGATCAACACATTTGTATTCTCTCGAATTGACTACTGTAATGCTCTACTTGCTGGGGTATCTAAATCTACTCTGAACAAACTGCAGTATGTCCAAAATTCATGTTGTTCTGTCAGGATGTTAGTGTAGTGCTGTGGGGTCAGGCTGCCATCTATCTCTACAATTGGAGTTCTGTAGTGACTTGAAACTCCTACCCTGACCCTTTCACCAGATTTAAATTACCTTATCATCTGTGCCCCGTCAGTTTCTATTTTAATCTTTTTTACTACTGAGATGATTTAGTGCTCATGTAACAGTCAAAGTCACTTGAGTATATTACAACTGTGAATAAAAAAATAATCAAAATGATGCAAATAACATTGTATATTTTAACATTAAGTGTATATTTTATTTACACAGATGCATATAAATCTATACATTTCTTTTGATGATCAGTACTGTGTATATATATATATTACACTTTTATTAATGATGGCAATTTTAGAATATTAGAAATTAAATACAGTACTAAAATTAGATTCAAATTTAAATTGTCTTGTATAGATAAACTTAAAAGTGGTTTATGTGGCTTCCTGTACTATTTTCCGTCAATAAATGTCTCTTGAAAGTGACAAAATTCACGAGTATACAGTATATATAACAAGAAGAACAATACCTGTGAAATGAAATCCAAAAGTTTTTGGGCCAGGCTCTCCTGATCTGTTAAGGCATCTGGATCGACATCCATCAGTTCACCCCAGTCAATTTTTAAAGGCATTTTAAAAGCTGTGTGGTTCCAATCTAGGAAAACATGTTTTTATTTTAAGCTAAATCAAAACAACAGTAGCAAAAGTAACCGCTTAAAGGTTTGTAAAAACGAATTCCCTAAAGGTATGTAGATATCTCAAAAGAGCAGGAATGCTCGTTTTATCATGAAATGGACATTTGTGGTCGCACGTTGCAGGAAAAAAAAGGAACATGGAAACCTATTTTGAGGTTTATTTGAATGACCATTTTTATAATCTTCTCAGCACACAATAATTAATCCATGCAACATCCAATACTGTGCATCATGATTTTATGAACTCCTGTCATGCAGCCTTCACTATAGGTACTGTAAATTATGTATCGCTTAATTTAAAAAATCAGTCCGGTTAATAACAGTAGCGAACAGCACCTTACTGTACTGTAAGGAACTGAATGCACTTAAATATAAAAGAATAAAAAGCCCGCCGCTCAAAGGGTTCAATAGCACGCATGTATCTACTATATCTAGTTCCCGTTATGTACTCAATAAACAAGCTGATCATCATAACCAATTCCAAGTCAGGAGCAACGCCATAGAGATTAAAAGGTAGTGTGGGTGGTAGACATAAAGTTGAAAGGGGTCAGAAAACAGGAAATCATCTTAAAATTTCTTTGATTTATTAATCATTTTACTAATATAAATTACCCATATGCAACCACGAAACCGTAGCACTGTTGTTATCAAAACCTGCATGATTTTCAAAAGCAATGCAAGGTAAAAACAATATAATTTATTACTCAAGCCTTCCGACTTTACTAACGACAAGTGTTAAGATACAGTACACTCGCTTCTTTTTTGTGAATACAAAATTAAATATCTTTAATTTAAAGTTTAAACCTCATATTATGTCTCCCAGAATATGTTGTGCTGCGATGCTTTCTGTTGCTGCTAGGCTACGACTTCAAACAGTCGAAAATCCAGCACCGCTTTACGGCAGGGAGACGCAAAAATTGCAGTAAAGTTTAAATTAATTCCTGACCGTCCCCCCAGAGCAGCGATTTGAAGTTCTTAGAGAGGAAAAAGAAAAAAAACAGAGAAGGAGAGTCTTGAAAAATTCTCAGACCACGTTGTCTTTATTTCTAATCTTACTTAGGGTACGAAACGACAGGGTGAGCTTACACAAATGAAAAACATTTAAAAGGGAAATATCTTTGAACCTGACGCTTATGGATGGGAAATACGTGAGACTCAAATTCTTCCAATCGTTGCTCAGGTGACGTCAGGATGAGCCAATCATGGTTTGGGAGACGGTTGTTCTGGGACTCTCATGGATTCTCATGCAAAACCCAGTATAAGGAGCATTGCAATGTAACTCAACGCGAATTATATGTATGTATATTTAATGTTATAACGTAAGGGACATCAGTGGAAGCATTTCTTTTATTATTTGCATTAATTTGATAGAATTTCCTGTGGGGAGTTAAAACAATTATTCAAAATATTAAACAATTGCATTAATTTCATACTACATTTACTGATCAAATATTTTTTCTTGCATTATAACTGCATTATTTTACTGTCTGTTAACAAGTCGAAAAGCAAGTAATGACTGAAATACAGGAAATTAAAGAAAGCTTTCTAATATAAACATTCCTCGTTTTTAATTTCAGGCCGCTCCTTTAAGAATCCTCAGTTTCCGCCCCGGAAATGAAGGAAGAAATATGTTACCTGTAGTAACATATTGAGCAGGAATGCTATGTACAGTTAAATAAAATAGTGTGGTTCGTTATAGTTTAGCGTCGAGCATGACAAAGCGGTAAGGATGTGATGAATGCCGCTGTAGTCGTAGAGTTTTTGAAGTGTTTGAGAAACAGAAAAAAAAAGCTTAGTGTGTTTCCCTAGAATTTCTTCAGTAAGTACAGCTTTTATTCACGTTAGAGAAGTCCGTCGGCCTCATATAACATATTTTACCTACAACGAAATATAATCTAATACAGCGGCGGTTGTCGTTCGTAGGTAGAAATGATTTATTAAGTTTAATTATATAAGTTTGTGTAGTATTTGTTTTTAATTTTGCGTTTGTCTGTTGAGCGTCCGCTGCGAATACATATCGAATAAATCAATGCAAGGCATTCAATACGCGGTCCCTTGATAGATTAGTGACTTATTAAAAATAAATGTTTTTATTTTTTTAAATTTCAAAACCTATATTTCAGAAAATGTGGTTATTTAGATTTTTCTTAAGTTATTTAATACTAATAATGAATACTCAGCGACCTTTTGTTAAAATATGAGGGTTCCTGGTTAATTGATTACGCAAACTAGGATATTCAGGACATGTTTTAATGTTTTCTTTTTAGGAACAGCTATTGACAGAGACTTTGATGGACTACTGTAGCTTTTAGGCTGATACTGTACAATATTCTCTTTGTTAGAAAAACAAAACCATTGACAACATTTAAAAATACTTTTAGTGTTGGATTTGTGTTAGCCAGACTCTCTTGCAGCCTACAGGTTTTATGGGTGGTATGGACGGGAGCAGAATACAATTGGCGTTGGCAGACAACATTTTACCATGTGCTGACAATTTAGCTTTTTCTTCACAGACTCCCATGGCCTAGTTCACACCCTCCAAAGAAAGTCTGGGCATCTAATCTCTGTCAGTGGCTATCAGTTAACTTTTTTTTAATTCTATTATAATGTCAATGCATTATTATTTTTTTATTGGAAAGAGAATATTGTAAATTGAAATCTCATCTGTTGGGTTGTATTGGTTGTTTTGCAGTAACCAATGAACTTTTTGGTAGATGATGGCTGCAATGACTTGGAAGGAAATTGCACTGTTGGCAGGAGTAGTTGTGGCCTGTTACTGGAACAGCCTGTTCTGCGGATTTGTCTTTGACGATGTGTCCGCTATTCTGGATAACAAGGACCTGCGGCCCACAACTCCACTCAAAAATCTTTTTCTCAATGACTTTTGGGGAACTCCTATGTCAGAGGTAGGTCACTTGTAAGTTCTCCAAGAATTTTGCCCTCAAATATTTACCATTATAGCAAGTTTTGCTTTGATCTTGCTTCTCAGATGTTTACCAAACTCCAAAACCTAAAATCCAAAACCCTGGTTTGGTGGAAGTAACTATGGAAATCTTAAAACAGTGGTTTCTGTGACATCTTAGTGTATAAAACTGAACCTACAAACATTATATGCACTCTGCACTTAAAAAAATGTTTGGTTAATGTTTCATTTAAACTGAAATTAATTTCCTTACAGAATAGATTAAATTTAAGAATGTCTTTTCCAAATGAGCTTTCAAAACGTATATTAAAACAGTATTTGAAAACTTGCTTTCAATACTGTTGTAGTACATTTGGGTTAGAGATTTAGATAAGTGAAATTCAATTCCTCTGACTTTTGCAGATTTTTGAAAATTGTAAGACGTATTGATTCATATACTTCTTTAATTCATTAACATGCATTTTGTTTTGGTTCAAAATTTTAGTTATTATTTTGATAATCAAAGCTTCAAGGGCACATTATGACCTTTTTGTTTAATGTACAAACCAACAGACTCTCACTTTTAATTCCTAAAAAGGATATGTTCGGCTATGTTAATTTAAATTCTGAAATGCGTTTTTTAAAATGTTTTTTAACCTGTCCCCCCTACCGACACTCTTCAAATTGTGAATTGTCCTCATGAAATCAACTCTCAGAAGGGATTAAATGAAGAGCACAAAGCTTCCTACATGTGCGTTCTGGCCATCTGCTTATTTCACACTTCAAGCTAACGCAAATTGCAAGCTGGGGTACCTGCGTGTCCAAGTTAAATGCAGATTGTAATGATGCTTCAGCACTTAGCCCCGTCTCCATTTGAGTTTCCATTAGCATGCCTTTTGTTTTGATGATGAAAACCAACCCATAAAACAACCTAACTACTATACATGTACAGTTTTTTCAGTCGGCAGAAAACTGTTTTTTCATCATACCACATTTGTCATGGAATAGTCCCTTTCTTTGCTGTAAGAAAATATCGCTGTACTTAATTCAGTTACAGTTACAGTTCAGCTCTTCATTTAATGCGGGTCCATGTCGATGTGCATGTCAGCTTTTAGCAGATTCATTATTTATATAGTAAAACATGGAAGGTCTTAAGATTACTTAAAGAGAGTTTAAATTGAAGTAGAGTGTATGCTTATATGGTTATATGGGTGTGATTTGTGACATAAAGATAAAATTATTTTATCCTAACCATTAAAATTCTATATTGCAGATTTGCACACTCATATATTGGCTCGTTGAGGTTTTAGTTTATTACATGTGTTTGGGGCTATAGTTAAAGACCTTGTTACATATGCAGTGCATTTACTGAAACCCCTATCATGTAAACTTATCTGTCCTCTCTTATGGAATTTTGCCTTCATTTGATCCTTTTGCCCTTTCTGTATGACTGATATTTTGTCTGATGAGCTTTGCAAGGCTGCTTTCCAGTTCGCTGGGAACTTACCGCTATGCCATTGTCTTCAAATATCAGCTCACAATTTTACGTGGATTTCTCCATGTTCTCCACAATGGATATGACAAGTCAGTAAAACAAGCCACTTTCTGTATTTATCATTTGTGATTAATTAATGTAAATATAATCTTTTAGCTCTGATTTGCACACTGTACATTTTTATTTAGATATTAAATTGTAAATTAAAATATTACCTTATCTTCCAGTAATACACTACCATGCATAATATTACTGCTGCTTAAGCCCACATTCAATTTGTTTGTTTCAGTAAGAATAGAAGAATGAAGTACAAACCATTTTGATTGTATTAATATGTGTTATCTTACCATGGTTGTAACTCCAGGTTAACATGAGGTTAAGATGTGTTTTTTCTATGTTTTTGGGACCAATCTTATTAAAATATCACAGAAGGTAAAAATAGACAAATGCTTGTAAACAGCTTTACTACCTATACTATAGAGAGGAATTTCATATAGTCTTAAGTACTGGAATGACTTACCCAGATAAATCAATTCTAAAATGATCAAAGCAGTCCAAAACCAAGAAAAAATTGAAATTAAATCATTAAAAAACTGATGAAGATGTCCACAATTGATTAATTCTGGCTCCGTAATGGTTGTTTTGTAAACAAAACTGTTTTAGGTTAGTACTTTGATTAAAGGTGTCTCAGCCTAGTATTTTCTTATTGCGTGTGAATGGGTTTGAATTAATTTCTGTTTAGTGCATCTTGCAAAATCTTTTTTTTCTCTAATCCAAATCAGATATTGAACAAGCTTGGGTTTTGGTACATAGCCACACGTTTTCTGGGAGTCAGGAAACAAAGAGATTTCTTTGATGTCCAATTTTGCCATATACAGTCTTGAAGGGTTTTAAGCTACATTCTTTTGGCACTAAATTAAAATGAGAGAAATTAAGAGTTGAGCTCATGTGTCTTTTGTGATGTCTTGTTGTGCTGAAACCAAAGCTGTTGATGCATACAATCAGTCATCACTGAGCCATGACACTTTTGTTGCATGACTGAAACTGTAAAGCCTGTTTCTCTTATTGTAAGCTCACTGCTTTGCACATGGAAACGCATAAGCTTGCTTTTTGTACATTGCATGCAGCCACCATTTATTTAAGTTGGTTTTTAGGAGATAACGATAAGAGTTTGAGTGATTTTAGATGTGCAAAAACAGTACATTAACTCTTAACATATTCAAGAAGCATATCTCAGAATTTCATATTATACACCACAATGCATAATTGAGTAAAAATACATTTTTAGACTATGCCTGGAGAAAATCCACACTCTCAGTTATGTTTGTTTGTGAGAAAGGTGCAGTGGGTTTATTATGTATGCATACAGGAATTGACCAGCCACAGGAGCAGTAGTCAATTCAAAGTTCAACCTGGGGCTTTCCCATTTATATAGTCAAGCAGGTACACAAAAGCATTTCCTGAGGAGTGATACCACTCCACTGGAGTAGTTAACATATTTGTGCAATAAGGCATTCAGCAAAGATATCGCAGGACAAAGACAGCTTATTTACAACTCCAGATATCCACTCCCCACTAGTCCTTGAACATTATTTTTAAGTCCAGCACAATTTCAGCTCCGCAAATCATATCTGACAACTTCTGTTGGCAATTTCTCTGCCCATAATATGCTCTTAACCCTTTCCTTCATGCCTAAGTCTGTGCAGACCTGTTAAATCTTATTTTTTTTAAAGTATCATAAACCCTTTAGAAATGACAAGGTTTATGTTAACAGTAAGTGCCTAATTAGTTGTGGGGTAGCCTAATTTTACACCTGAGTGCTTTAAAAGAGAATCTGAAATTACCCAACCCCTAATAATGAATGATTTACAAGGACTGTAAATGTTTGCACATAGACTTGTCGGTAAAAGCCTCCAAAAACCAATTACAAAAATTAATTCAGTTATGTAAAGAATCGGTTGCATTAAGTACTTTAGTATCTCTCTATGCAAGTTCAACATTGAATGTTAAAACTAGCAATGTGTTAAAACTGCATGTTTGTAATGAGGGAAAAACATTAGAGTAGAGATACCCAGTTTCTTATGCACTGTTCTTCTTTGTCATCTTGAAATGTGAACTGTCAATAACATTTTGAATGGGCAATTGAGCTGTTAGTATACTGCTCTGTTCTTGAGTTCAATTACAGGCATTAATGCACAAACTGTTTGTGCAGCTAAGGATATTGATTTTTTCAGTAACATGAATTCATTACTAGGCCATGTATGCTAGCTTTTTTTTGGAGGTTTAAATATGTAAGTAGATTTGCAAGAAATCACTGTACAACTAATACTAAATAACAAAAGAAATTAATGTGATCAATATCAAAGTGGACTTTCTATGCCAAAAGTTCTTCAGAATTATTCCAGCTCTAAAATAGCCAGCAGCCAGCAGCCATATCCCCCTGCAACTCACAACTGGCAGCCCACTGAAGCTAAGCAGGTGTAAGCCTGGTCAGTACCTGGATGGGAGACCTCCTGGGAGAAACTAAGGTTGCTGCTGGAAGAGGTGTTAGTGGGGCCAGCAAGGGGGCGCTTACCCTGTGGTCTGAGTGGGTCCTAATGCCCCAGTATAGTGATGGGGACACTATACTGTAAAAAGGTGCCGTCCTTCAGACGAGACGTAAAACCGAGGTCCTGACTCTCTGTGGTCATTAAAAATCCCAGGGCATTTCTTGAAAAGAGTAGGGGTGTACCCCCGGCGTTCTGGCCAAATTTCCCATTGGCCCTTACCACATGGCCTCCTAATAATCCCCCTCTATGAATTGGCTTCATTACTCTGCTCTCCTCCCCACTGATAGTGAATTTGTGGTGAGCGTTCTGGCGCACTATGGCTGCTGTCGTGTCTGTTACCCATTACCTGTAAAGAGCTTTGAGTGGAGTTTCCAGAAAAGTGCTATAGAAGTGTAAGCAATTATTAATTGTTAATTAATTATTAAAAATAAGATGAAACATGTTTACTAAAAAACACCCTTAAAATTGCTACAGGATTTTCTCAAATGTTCCTTTGCATTTATGATATATTAAGCATCGATAATCAGTTTTTTTTTCCAGCTAGAATTAAAAAAGTTTTTCTTGTCTAAAGATTCTTCATAAGAATTTTGAACACCTTTTTTTAGAACATATTAACAAGAGATAAAACCATTTGACTTTTCTATTGAACAACTAAAAATGTTGATGTTGACAGAAAGTTAATATTTTGTTTCCCAACGTGCTTCAGAATGAGATGTGGAGTATATAAGAAAGCTTAGAAATCTAATGGGTTTAATCAACTAAATTATTTTTTGTAATTCTTTGTTTTGTGTTTTATTGTGCAAGGGGAAAGGTAAGTGTTTACAAAATAACCTTCAGGACAGAGGGCTCTTAAAGCTTGTGAAATGATGTATTGTTAAATTGAGGTGCTCAATATAATACTGTGGTCATTTTTTCAATAACATTTTCCTTTGCAGGAAAGAAGCCACAAGTCATATCGGCCACTGACAGTCCTTACCTTCAGACTGAACTACATGTTTAGTGAGCTCAGTGCAATGTCTTATCATCTCCTGAATCTGCTGCTTCACGCTGTTGTCTGTATCATTTTCCTTCGGGTCTGTCGGCTCTTTTTGGATAAGAAGTCGAGCCTGGTAGCAGCCTTGCTTTTTGCCGTTCATCCAATTCACACAGAAGCTGTAAGTTTTTATTTTATTCATTTTTGCTAACCTATGTTGTGTATACACTTAATGTTAAATTTCTGTTATAATGTAATAATCTTTTGCTTTTTCCTGAAAGTCCTTTTCTAATTTGCAAATTATATGAGAGACAAGCAATGGTGGAAAAGCTTTCTGATCCATTTTTGTAGTTCTGCAGGCTTCTATTAAGCTTATGAGGAAAGAAGTATTCTAAATTTAGTTAATCAAAAACTCAACTACCACTTACTAGTGTGAGAGTTCAGTAAACACTGTCAAATAATTATAGTTTTATGAACATTAAATATCATGTTTAATCCTTAGTAATTGTAGACATGGTAGAGCTGTTGTATCTTGCCACAGGAGGGCAGTCGTGCTTTCTTGCAAGTTTAGTCATTTTCTCTGGGATTTTTTTTCTCTTTTCTGCAAGGCAATTATGTTTTCACACCTTTGCCCACAAAAATAATGTTTTCTGTATGTGTGATAATGGCATTTCACTCCCATGGGTATGTAAGATCAGACCTGACTAAGTTACAGTTAAGTTTTGTAGTACCCTTTTATGACTAAAATGTACTTCTGTGTTAGACTGAAAGGCCTTTTGCTTTTACCCTGACTTTGAAGAAGTTTTGAAGCAAGACTTGAACATGGTATTAAAAAAATAGAATAGCTTTCAATAAACAATACTGTACAGCATATGATTTACCATTTTTCCCCATGTGATTTGGATGTTATTATTTTTATTAGTATGGCTATGGTGAAACATTTTGGAACACCCTTAGAATTTTGCAGAAGTGCATGTTTGTAGTAGCAGGAGGGCTGTATAATTCTAGTATCTTGCCCTGTAAATGCCCTTATGTAGCATTTACATTCATTCTGGCACTAGGCCCTATCGTTAACATTTGGTTTTGCTTATTTGCTTTGTAGTTGTACCATGAAATAAATTCTTGTACATTGTGTGGAAATTGTTGGGGTTGTGCAAATTGTTTGCAAAAGACAAATGTTCATTCAGGTATTTGTTGGTTTGCTCAGCTGTCATAGCTGTGGGAACAGTTTTTGTTGTACCATCAAACACCTCAAATCATAGTCTTTTGTTCTAGTGGATACCTACAGGCAAATGGCTTTGACAAGGTAGAGTAGTTAATCGGGAAAGTCCTCATTGTCATTCATATTTGGCAACTATAATTTGTGATTAACCCTTTTTTTTGTTTGAACAGACTCATGAGTAGGTTTGTTTGAACATATGAATATTTTTCCTTGCATTACTAACACTACAACTGACGTTAAAAAAACTAACAAGATGAATCGGAGGTTTTCAGTTGTGTATGAGTGTTGAAGACAAAATCATGGGCATTACTTCAAAGAATTATCTGTAGGTTTTATCTGTGAAATTTAATCTTAGTCCCTGTCCTGTGTGTAAAATCAAAGTAAAAGACAAATCAAAACCTTAATGACATTTAATAATGCATTAGTAGTGAGAAGTAAATGCACAAAAACATAATTGTGATACTACTACTAACTCATGAGTATATTTACAATATTATGTTTTTCATTTCTTTTGGATACTTTTTAAAACTAAATTAACTTAACCTTTAAAACAAAATATTGGGTTATTATATTGATACCTTCAGAAAAAAGCCAGTGGATTTTAGTTATCTAGCTATATAGTTAATTGCGCCATTAAATACCTGATGGAAGGTAAAACAAGAATATTCAAAAAGGTTTTAATTTCATCACAACTGGAAGGATGACACATTTAGAGGAAGGACGGCACACCTGAAAATATATTTATGAAAATAAAAGAATCAAGTGTTAATGTGATTCAATTTTACCTAAATTTTATAATGCAAAATCTGGATTTTAGTTGACTTATGAATATTTATGACTTGTACTATTCAAAGTAATTTGTTAATGATGGTATGTGGGGAAGAAAAAAAAATGTTTACTCTTTAATTGTAAAAATGAAAATCTCTTAATCTCAAAAAGCTTTATGGGATCGTTACTTATGATCTGCTGTGATAGCTAAAATGTTACTTAAAAGTGAGAAAGTAGGAGAAGACCAGGCACGAGTTTCATCAGTATTGGAAAGGAGGTTGATGTTAATGGTCTAAGAGGTACAGTATGTGATTTTGTGACATGCCTCCGGCATTGCTGGAAGTAACATCAGACCTGTGTAATGTGTCAGTTCAGACAGCCTCAAGGGTTCACAGGCAGTTGTAGGAGCTAGATGCGGACCAACCTGATTATATGGAAGTCTATATTTTCTTTTTTGGGCAGTATATATTGTAATAACTTGGGGAGTGTGCATACATTGACACATACAGTAAGTAGAATTAAAGTGAGGTCTAAAACTCCTAGGTCTAAACTCCTGCTTGTGTAGCAAGCAGTTTGATTAAAGCATTTATCACTTCCCTCTATAATCAGGAAAAGGTAAGTGTGGTCCTTTCTTGTTTCCTGACATAGCATGGTTTCAGAGTAAAGAACATGAAACAAGTTTGAACACATATTTGTCATAAATAGAAATTAATAATATTTGTAATAAATAGAAAAATAGATATTAATAAATAGAAATTAAACACAAAATACAAACAGACTATTCTGTGCAGATTGTTTATAGATACAGTATCTAGAGCTAACTTCATTCGTTGCCTCAAAAATGGATGAGCCATAATGCAAATTAACCACATGATAGTTGTTTAAGCAGACCCTTCAGCTTTCTCTCTAAAACAAATGCTAAGTGAAAACTATTTCTCTAAATCACATAAATACATCACAGATACAAGCTATTACTGGCAGGTCCTATAAGGAAATCTTCACTCAAAGCTAAAACCAAGCTCTGGTCTCTCTAGTGCTTAAATTAACTGACAGGGTAAAGTCACTACACTTTGGACCTATTTTGCAGGGACTGAACCCTATGGAAAGGTGGAACTCAGATGTGGCATTTTTGATTGTTCAGTTCTAGGTGATGAAAGGGACAGTTGTGAATAATTGCACCTCTAATGTTCTAAGATAGACTTCTAAACTTCCCAGTCACCTTAGTCTGCTACTAATTTGTTTGGACATCTTTCACATAGGTCTCCAGCTGTTCTTACCCCCCATTCAAAGGCAGTAAATTTAGTCTTTGTGGCTAAACGTAACCTTCAGTTCCAGTTTTCTTTTCCAAGGGCTGAAAAAGTGACACTGAATTGACCTGGGTGGTGAACAGAATGTACAATTGTGTAGTAAGTTTACCCCGACACGCAATATTAAATGTTAGCAATAGAATGTTTTTGTTTTAAAAGATATTTTAGTTTTACTATAAAGTTAAGATAGAAACATTTAGGGAAAATGTGTAATTTGTTGAATCTTTATATTTGTTTTATTAAAGGTTACCGGGGTGGTTGGGAGAGCTGAACTTTTGTCATCTATATTCTTGCTAGCTGCATTTTTGTCCTACACCAAATCCAAAGGTTCAGACAATTCAATTGGTAAGTTTACTACAAAATCCGATTTCATGTTGTAATACTAAATACACTGAATTATAGCGTCTGTCAGAGTTATTCTAAATGGTAAGTAATCTCATTTAATGAAAAGGCTTGTATCCAATAAATGCTTCTTATTTCTTACTAAGTATGACAAAGTTTAAGATTTTAAGAAAGGTAACAGCTGAGAGGCTGATTGGCCCATCCACTTTTTTTTGTTAGGTAGTAGTTAATTCATCCAAAGATCTTATTCAGTTGTCTCCTGAGTAGAAAGAAACCAGCTTTGACAATATGACTGGTATAATGTGTTCCAGATTCCCACAGTCTTTTTCCTGGTATTTTTAAAATAGTGTTTTAATATTTAAGTTTGAATTTAATTTGATATTCCAGGTATGACAGGCTGTTTCTCCAGGCTCTTACTTAATCTCTAGATGGGACTTTCAGAGGTGACTGATAATTTGTTTCCTTTTTTTTAACTTTCCAGTTTTGCTGGCTACACTCATACTGTACATCTTCCTATTCATAACTGGAGTTCTAAAGTCAAAACAAATGATCCCATAAGAAATGTTATCAGCTCAATAGCAACCCTTCTTTTTTTAGTAATTATTGGTGACATTATTGGGGTGAATACTTTTGCATGTACCAGAATTCTTTAGAGAGAATGTCGAGACCCTACTGTGCTTAGTTTTTTTTAAAGCTTTCATAGGTGGAAGAACAACATTTTAATAACTATTAGAGCACATATATTAATAGTCCTTATTTTTTCCTTTACATGTAATGTCAAAGCCAGAAAACTGAAACTTGTATATAAGCTTTGTCAATTCTGATTCTCCAACAATTGAGTAATATTTTTAACATACTAATCAAACAGTATTGTTCAATATTGTTGTAGTACT
The DNA here is from genome assembly GCF_055471065.1 of Atractosteus spatula. Taxonomy (NCBI): domain Eukaryota; kingdom Metazoa; phylum Chordata; class Actinopteri; order Semionotiformes; family Lepisosteidae; genus Atractosteus; species Atractosteus spatula. The sequence continues at coordinate 22,136,243 of NC_142713.1, read as the reverse complement.
GTAGTTGTTTGATCACTTTCTCAACATGTCTCATCTTTGGGTTTCTGCCTCTTTTTACAAAAATCACTAAATTTTAAAGTCTCTAATTTGTCTTCTTGCTTAAACAATAGTTGATGTTTGGCAAGATGTTAGCTTTGGAACTTTGGACTGTCTAGATGTGTCAACAAATTAAAAATAATATTCATTTCAGAAAAGTAGGTGGTTAAAAAGTTAGAGACATTTGGGACCCCTCCCCAGAGTTTTTATTGTACATAATATTGAGCAATAAATATAATACTTATTGAGCAAGAAAACTGTCAGATGCAAAGGATATTTTGTCTGGAGTTGTTGAACTTGTCTTCAAAAGAGTCTAAATTCTGACATGATGCCTTTTGACCCATATTAATCAGTAAAACCTCGGGGATCCCTGTAACACCCTTAGGGAAAAATAGTGCCACAGCAGATTTACGTGCACATTAAGACAAGGTTGCTCAATAAATCAAAGGAATATGCGTTTTAAAAAGAAAAAAAAAACACTTTGAAGTGCCATTAGGTGACAGCACTATTGTTTTTAAGCAAGAAAACACAGAAGAGGCACAGAATTAATTTTAGAGTAAGGTTATTATAGTGTGTTTGGTAAGTGTTATGCTTGTTGGAGAGAGGAAAAGTTAATCTACTCTGGGGCACCAAATAGTAAACTAACTTTTAAATAGTCTACACATCATTTACAATTACAGTTAAGTGGGCTAGAAAATATAATGTGTAATGTTATAGTGTGTTGCTAAAAATAATGTTTGAACTGATGCTGTGGAAAATATTCCAAAACAGCATAAAATTATGTATCCACTTTCAACATTGGATTATATGCATTTAGGTTTGAAAATATTTCAGTAACTCCTCATCCATACATTAGGACCAAGATATCAACTTGCAAAGGCAAAAGTCAGTGTTTGTGTTTATTATGCATTGCAAATTAATTTATTCACCATTTATTTGAGAATAACCATTGATTTCTTTGCAGAGGGATCTGTAAAAAGAATACTATGATTTAGGGGAGGTTACTTAAGTACTTTTTCATCCATATAATGTTTTAATTTTACTGAGGTTCTTAATTCCTGTCTTAGCATAAGGACCTCAATGTGTTGCTCAGTACTGTTGCTTTAATAATTGTGACTACATGTCAATTTTACAAGGACACAGCAATGTTTGAAATTTTCCAGATGTTACTTTTTAATGTTGAGAAAGTTTCCCCACATGCAATCTAAACGTAAGAGAGCACTATTTTTATGAAACCTTTTTGAGTAATATTGTTTTCTAGCAAAAAGGTCTGTTTCCTCAGACAAAAAGAAAACCACAAAGTAGCACTCCTGAGTGATTTTATTTAATAGTTTTTTAAAATATTTTATTATTAGAATAAAATGGTTCTGCCCTAAATTATAATACCACAATTCAGTTTGACTTAATGGATTATCCAGTAGTATGTAAGTTAGGAATCTCATTTTCAGAAGCTCTACAAATTTTAAAATGATTTTACAGAAGACAGTAAGTCTAGTCCCTGCTGATGGGAGTCTATAACATAATGCTGTCAACAGCCATGCTCTAAAGTATGGATGATAAGATTAGTAAACAATTGAACAGTTTGGAATTCCTCTGGAAAGCCTGTACTCCAGCAATGTGTGTCCAAGGGTTCTTATTGATACACCTGTTGGCTCATCATTTAAAATATATCAGGGCTGTATTAGACATGTCTATTGATGCTTCATTGAGTTAAAATATATTTTTAGTATAAAAGCATTATTTAGATTGCCAAAATTAATTATACATTTTAACTTCTCAGTATGGATTCAATCAGGTGTTGGCAAGTTAGGTCATTTAATTAGTGATAAGCTTATATCCTTCTCAGAAGTATTGCATCTAACATTTGTCCCCATTATGTCCTCAATATTGCAAAGTTTAAAAGTCTACTGCCTAAATCTTCTGAGACTTAGTGATCAGCAGCTGTTCCTCCCATTGGGTAGCCAATATCTCTGTGGGGTCAGATACAATAAATTGGGATACAGTCTGGAATAATGCTAATTATCCATTTAGAGTAATACACAATAAATTACTTCTGTATAAGAATTTAAACATGTATACTATATATGTTTATATATAGGATATATATCCTTAGTGATTTATACTATACTATAGGAACAACATGTATAGAATGTATTTATCAAGCTTAAATATGAAAAGATATCTCATAGCTTGGAGGGGAAAATTAATTACTTTAAACATGTATGGGGTCCTTTAAAGGCTTACTTGAATGGGTCCGGAGAGAAAAAATAATCTTAAGAGAATTTTTTAGAAAATATCAAAATTGGAAATAATAGTTATCTTCTAAAGACAGGGTGTGGTGTTGGGGGGAAAAAACTAGAAAAAAATAGGGATGTTGTTGACTGAGTGGTGCACTATGCTGACCACAAAACCTTTTGCCACATTTTTGCAACATCACTTAAATACTTTGTTGCAAAGTCAATGTGGGTTCTGAGATGAGTTTTCCACACAGTCTTACAGACCAGCATTGTGCAGTGGATGGTTGGGGATGTAACTGTGTGGAAAACAGTGACTTTGCCTTGGCTCAAATGTTTGAAATTGTGCGTGAGTAAACAATGTCCCAGCTTGCCTGGTTGTCAAGTTAGGAGGAACAGTCATATCTAGGCTGTGGAAGTTCAAGTAGGTAGCCCCATAAGTATGCGTAGGCTGCAAAGGAACAAGTAAAGGTTTATTCCATGCTGGAAAGAGAAGAAAAGAAACACCCAAAGAAGCCACACCTGAAAAAGACTCCACAGACTGTTCCTTTGCATATCTAGGCTGTGTATAGCTAGTGTAGTTCCACGTTCCACTTGTGAATGTTCTAGCCTACCTCACAGTGCACATTGTCTGTACTTTTTTTCCTGATCTGTACGTTACAGCTATACAACTTTATCTCTGACTTTCTTTGGAAACATCTTGGTCTTCATGGTTGAATTCTTTCTTGAAATTCACCACCTGACAGAGGGACCAAAGAGGCAGGTGCTCAGTATTGTGAAATCATGTCATCTACTACTGTTCTACACACACTGAAGCCAATCAACTAATTGTATGCCTCTTCAAGTCAATTATGTGCACCTAAACTAATTTGGGTTTCTCACATCAAAGGGTTTGGATACTTATGCAATCATGACATTTTCCGTTTTTCTTGCATATTATTTATATACTACTTTTTTTGTTTTGGCTTTGAATGTGCAGAGTAGGTTATATGTGTAGCATGAAAGTGCTACTTTAAAGTGCCCTGATTGCAAGCTTTAAAAAAACAAAATACAAAAAATAGTCAAAGGTTTGAATACATTTGCAAGACACCGTACTTGTCGATAATAACTGTGGAGTTGAAAGACCAGCAAATTTTCTGACTATCCATGATGAGGATTCTTCCATTCAACTTTATAGTTAAGTTTCTGTTGTTTAACATCATCCATGCAAAATCCATCCCAGTCTCTTTCCAGAGGTCATTTTTATTTTGTCTTGCGCATTCTTTGATATCTGGCTTCTTTCTTGATTTTATTTTCTGATAAAAACAGGTCAGCAACATTGTTTGTCCTAGTTCAGTGGTTCTCAAACTTTTTGGACCAAGTAATACCCCTGATCAAACTAAAGCATCCAAGTACCACCTACAAGTCATCTTCTCATAGGAACCCCAGAAATTCTCAATGGCCATCAAAAGCGTGTGTGCACGCACACACTCACATACACATATAATAAATATTATAATAATAAACTTGATTTGATATAGCGCCTTTAAAGGTGGCTTCTTAAAGCGCTTTAAAGAAAAAAAACAGGAACAGCAACAAATAAAAATAAACAATAAAAAAGCACCATTTCATTGAGAGGGGTGAGTCTGTTTAGTCAAGCAAAGCAGATGTGAATTCATTTTTCAAGCCTTGTTATAACTCATAACAGAGTCTAACAGATTTTAAATCGTCAGGCATTTTCTTGACAGCAAAGGTCTGGCGGTGGATGTTGCAATGCGTCCATTAATTTCTGGAGCAACCTCTCTATTTCGTGCAACTACACCGGCTTGTCATTGCTCTAGCACCGTCTGTACAAACTCCGACGCATTTTATCCAGTCGATGCCATTCTCTTCGATAAATTCATTCAGAAGCTGAAATATGTGCTCTCCTGTAGTTCCTGTTGGTAGTGGCTTACAGAAAGTCCTCATGGGACGTACCCTCAAACTCGTATCTAATGTAAACGAGCAAATTGGCCAAATCGACTACAGACTCATCTAATTGCAGTGAAAAAAATCTGCTCATCTTAATGCGCTCTATCAGCGTACTTTTGATATAATCCGCCATTTCAATAATTCTATGAGTGACTGTGTCTTTCGGAGGGGGCAGCAGGTCGAGCTGTTTAGCAGCTTTTTCTCCACACATAATGTGTCAGCTCTTTTGCCAACGGTAAATAAGGTTCTTCAAAAATAGTGTGGGGCTTACCTGCTTTAGCAATCCGCAACCTTGCATTTTCCCCCGTTTCCGTTTCTGGAGTCTGTCTCAGAAGTTAAAAGAAGTTTTTATTTCATGCGCATGGGTGCGAAACACAGAGACGCTCGGTGTATGTTTCTCAAATTAACTTAGAACAGTTCTTAAATATTTTTTTGTTATCTATCACGCTTTCCTGTGCTCACAAGATTATCAGCATTCGTAGCACGCATTTCTGTGCATTCCTGTGTTTACAACATTGGCATTGTTCCAAGATCACGCACATTCTCCTACCTCCCTATTTGCTGGAGATAGCTTTTTTTAAAATACAATTGGTCACTTACAGTACATTAGTAGCACACATTCCTATAGAATGGTATAGAATTACATAGTATTTCTTGTGTCCACTCAAGTATTAGCGCGCACTGTATCGTAGTACGTCGGCTGCGTATTCGACACGTATTAAAATAGAAAATATGAAAACCTGTCCCAGTTTTTCAGCGCACACAACAAAGTTCCAGGGTCATATGACGTACCAGCTGGCGGCACTCCGCGTACCACTCCTGGTACGCATACCACAGTTTGAGAACCACTGCCCTAGTTAATAAACCAGCATGCTTAAAGTTTTCTTTGATCTCTTTGAAAAGTGAAGCAACTTCTGTCCTTACAGATAAAATCTGTCAATGAATGGTCATAGTTGCTGTTTCGGAGTGCTGTGAAGTCCTCACTCATATCTCCTTGAATGACATTCTTCAGAAATATGTAGACAATCTCTGGAAGCAAAGACATTAGGCAACACGTTTCTAAGATTGCTGTTTTAGATAATGGGTGTGCAGTTCACTACAGCACCATTTACTTTAATCAGATCTATCATGACTGCTACAATTAAAAAGTCTTTATTGTATAGTTTCACCTAGAGTTTGAATGTGTTCATATGTTTGGTGTATAGTTTATAACATATTTTTTGAAAGTCTAAAATCTTGTATTTTATTATTTTCAACTTTGTGTGTTGAGTTCATGAAACTTGTACATGAAAATCTGCCTATATTTTGTTTAATTGATCATATTTCCAAATAATATAAAGAACGTTGTATTGGGATCTGTTCTGTCCCAGAGAAAAAAAAACACCTGTACACAGGGGTTTACATTTTCCCTGACACATAAGTTTTCAGTACAGATGAATATACCTCCAAGCAATTTTAGTTCATTTCATTTTGCCAATGCCAAGTTGTCCTGGGTAAGTCAAATGTTGCATATGTATAAAACAAATGAATTACATTAAAGAGGTGTTAGAATTTTGCAACAGACCTCTTATTGTAGATAAGTATGGCAAGCTTTTTTGAAAGTTATTTTAATATTATTGTTTTGCAGTCTGGACTCCTATTGCACTGACAGTGTTGTTAGTGGCAGTTGCAACATTATGCAAGGAGCAGGGAATAACTGTCATTGGAGTCTGCTGTGTCTATGAAGTATTTGTTGCTCAAGGGGTAAGAACATCCTGAAATTTCTATCAATCATATCTTTGAAGATATTTCAAAACTTTTTTTTTCCTTTTTGTCTTTTTTTAATTTATGGAATATCGTAAGAGACACTGTACACTGTTGGGACATTTGAAGTTCATATAATAACAGAAGTTTTAGAGCAAGGTCTAATATATACCTATACCTGTCTTAGAGGGAATATAGGTATGGGACACTGCTTTCAGCGTGTGCATTGTTTTGCATCCTTCCCTCCTATCATAGCTCTTGCAGCAGCACCTAAGCTCCTTCTACATAGGAGGAGGGTTTCAAATTTCTCACCCAGTAAACCACTAAACTCTAGGGTTACTACTAAATTGATTAGAAGTAGCCATTAGCATTCACTATGTTTCAGACGTTAAGGAAGTTTTAACATTTCTTGCGTCATCAGCTTGTTATTAATTGTAAAAATAGTGTATATCAAAATAAAAAGAAAGGTGTTGCATTAAAGATTTACTTACAGTGGTGTGAAAAAGTGTTTGCCCCCTTCCTGATTTCTTATTTTTTTGCATGTTTGTCACACTGAAATGTTTCAGATCATCAAACAAATTGAAATATTAGACAAAGATAACACAAGTAAACACAAAATGCAGTTTTTAAATGAAGGTTTTTATTATTAAGGGAAAAAAAAAATCCAAACCTACATGGCCCTGTGTGAAAAAGTGATTGCCCCCCCCCCTGTTAAAACATAAATCAGCTGTGGTTTATCACATCTTTGGAAAGCTGAGTTCAATTTCTCTAGCCACACCCAGGCGTGATTACTGCCACACCTGTTCTCAATCAAGAAATCACTTAAATAGGACCTGCCTGACAAAGTGAAGTAGACCAAAAGATCCTCAAAAGCTAGACATCATGCTGCTATCCAAAGAAATTCAGGAACAAATGAGAAACAGAGTAATTGAGATTTATCAGTCTGGAAAAGGTTATAAAGCCATTTCTAAAGCTTTGGGACTCCAGCGACCCACAGTGAGAGCCATTATCCACAAATGGCGAAAACATGGAACAGTGGTGAACCTTTCCAGGAGTGGCCGGCCGACCAAAATTACCCCAAGAGCGCAGCGACGACTCATCCAAGAGGTCAGAAAAAACCCCACAACAACATCCAAAGAACTGCAGGCTTCACTTGCCTCAGTTAAGGTCAGTGTTCATGACTCCACCATAAGAAAGAGACTGGGCAAAAATGGCCTACATGGCAGAGTTCCAAGACGAAAACCACTGCTGAGCAAAAAGAACATAAAGGCTCGTCTCAGTTTTGCCAGAAAACATCTTGATGATCCCCAAGACTTTTGGGAAAATACTCCGTGGACTGACGAGACAAAAGTTGGACTTCTTGGAAGGTGTGTGTCCCATTACATCTGGCGTAAAAGTAACGCAGCATTTCAGAAAAGGAACATCATACCGACAGTAAAATATGATGGTGGTAGTGTGATGGTCTGGGGCTGTTTTGCTGCTTCAGGACCTGGAAGACTTGCTGTGGTAAATGGAACCGTGAATTCTGCTGTCTACCAAAAAATCCTGAAGGAGAATGTCTGGCCATCTGTTCGTGACCTCAAGCTAAAGCGCACTTGGGTTCTGCAGCAGGATAATGATCCAAAACACACCAGCAAGTCCACCTCTGAATGGCTTAAGAAAAACAAAATGAAGACTTTGGAGTGGCCTAGTCAAAGTCCTGACCTGAATCCGATTGAGATGTTGTGGCATGACCTTAAAAAAGCGGTTAAGGCTCGAAAACCCTCCAATGTGGTGAATTACAACAATTCTGCAAAGATGAGTGGGCCAAAATTCCTCCACAGCGCTGTAAAAGACTCATTGCCAGTTATTGCAAACGCTTGATTGCAGTTGTTGCTGCTAAGGGTGGCCCAACCAGTTATTAGGTTTAGGGGCAATCACTTTTTCTCACAGGGCCATGTAGGATTGGATTTTTTTTTCCCTTAATAAAAACCTTCATTTAAAAACTGCATTTTGTGTTTGCTTGTGTTTTCTTTGTCTAATATTTCAATTTGTTTGATGATCTGAAACATTTCAGTGTGACAAACATGCAAAAAAATAAGAAATCAGGAAGGGGGCAAACACTTTTTCACACCACTGTATGTGGGTATTTTCGAATTATCATAAATTAAGTAAAAAGGTGAAACTTAAAAATTAAGACTTGAATCATTACTGGAACTTTATTGTTGAGATATTTTTCCCTATTGTTATTTTTAAATCCATCCGAAATTCAAAATCCTAGATGAAAATTCCTCAAATTTGACAAGATTGTTAAAGTGACTTGAGAGTAAACATATCATATAGGTCACATGGCTGCAATATTTGATTTTTAGCAAAAATTGCTCAAATATAAAAAGTTCCATTTTGTGTTATGTTGTGGAGGTGGAGAAGTCTTAATAAAGGTGGAATCTGCATTTATTGAGAATGGATTTGACATCAAACACGAAGGAACACATTCTTACTTTTGATCAAAGTTTTATTAATATACTATATAATAGCTATATAAAGACATAATATTTATATTTCTTTTTTACATATATTACATTTAGGTTATCAGAAGCAGATAATGTGATTTTTTAACCCTGCATTTTTCTTCAGTGTGTTTTTGTAAATATAGGTAGCCAGACATAAATGTGTGGTATTTTTGTAATAATATTTTTTTCTTTTTTTCAGTTTACTTTGCCTATGTTGGTTGACACGTTGCTTCAGGTTCTGCGAGGAAAAGATGGTCTTCCATATTCTATTCTGCAAACACTATTAAAGCTTATTGTTCTCATTATCAGCACTTTATTATTGGTAATTATAAGGGTGCAGGTTATCCAATCTCAGCTGCCTGTGTTTACCAGGTAAGAATAATGTTAATATCACAAAATTATAAATTCACTAAACAAAGATAGCTATACAGCTGAATTATTTATATAGAGTGTTACTTGTTTCTAGAAGTCTGCTTTTAAAAGAGCTGCACAATCACCAGAAGTAGTAAATACAGTGCTGTGAAAAAGTGAGTACATCGCATGAAAAGGTGTGTGTTTTTCAACATATTTGCATTTATGGATATTTAATCTTAATTTCAACAATATGATAAAGGTGATCTAATTTAACAAATATCAATGAAAATTATTCTTTGCAATAATTTATTCAACAAAAAAAGTAAAAAATGCAATTGTCTGCTGTGGAAAAAATAAGTACACACCCTAGCTTCAATAGTTAGTGTTGGCCCCTATGGCAGAAATCGCTTCTTGTAGGCCTTTCTTGTAATTGTCTATCAGTCTCCTATATTGACTTGGATACATTTTTGCCCACTCCTCCTAACATAACTCCTTCAACTGTATGATGTTTGAGGGCTTTATTGCATGTACTGCCCACAGCATTTCTATGGGGTTAAGATCTGGGCTTTGACTTGGCGATTCCATAATCCTCCATTTCTTCTTTTTGAGCCATTCTTTTGTGGATTTGTTTGAGTGTTTTAGGTCATTGTCTTGTTGCAAGGTCCACTTACGGTTCAGCTTCAGCTTTTTGGCAGATGGCCTCACATTTTCCTCAAGTACTCTCTGGTACAATGTGAAATTCATGGATGACTCTATGATGGCAAACTGGCCAGGCTCTGAGGCAGAGAAGCAGCCCCAAACCACAATGCTTCCATCACCATGCTTTACAGTTGGTATGAGCTTCTTTTGGTCAAAGGCAGTTTTTCGTTTTCACCAAACATGACGTCTCGCATTGTGGCCAGTCAGCTCTACCTTTGTCTCGTCCATCCAGAGCACATTGTTCCAATAGTCCTGATCTTCACCTAGATGTTGTCTGATAAACTTCAGTCGTGCATCTACATTCTTTTTTGAGAGCAGAGGCTTCTTCCTTCCTGACCTCGCATGTAGGGCAAAGTTGTGCAGTCTCTTTCGGATAGTTCACTTTGACCTTGACTGAGGCAAGACTTGCTTGTAAATCCCTTGATGTTATCCTGGGGTTCTTGGAGACTTCCTGCAGCATCTTTCGGTCAGCGGTTGTGTTGAATTTGGTGGGACAACCTGGCCTGGATAGATTGCCAGTGGTTTGAAATTGTATCCATTTGTAGATGATCATTTGGACAGTGAAGTGATTGACTACAATTTGCTTGGAAATAGCTTTAAAACCCTTCCCAGACTCATAGGCATCAACAGTCTTTCTTCTGAGGGCTTAGAGAGCTCTTTGGATCTTGGCATGATGTAGCCACACACCTCAATTGCTAAGACCAAACCAGACCACAGGTTTCTGATGTTTATATAAGGCAGTGCCCTCCAAGTTACTCTCTAGTGATGTTCTAATCTTTTGCACCTGTTTTGGTGCATCTGATTCTAATTTTAGGCATTTGATGCAATGATAAAGGTAAGGTGTACTAACTTTTTCCACACAAGGAAATTGCATTTCTGTCAATTTAAATAGTACAAATGAGTGCAAAATGTGATTTTTTTCAATGTTATCTTTTAATTATTTTACCATTATCTATCACTGATATTATCAGTGTCGTTGAAAGGACGATCAAATATCCTTTTGTCCAAAAATGTTAAAAAGACAAACCTTTTCATGGGGTGTGCTTACTTTTTCACACCACTGTAGATAAAATATTACACAGTGTGCAGATGTCATTGAATTAGAAGAGTTTTTCCACTAAGGATTGTGATATTTGGTTTGAATTAGAATAAAACCTTTGTCAATCTTTTAGACACACACAAGTGTTTCACCAGTTTTCATTTACTGACATATTGGTTGTACCGTGCCAAAACAGTATTCAAATTTCTTATCTTTCCCAATAATGTTAAACTAGTTAATTTATTTGAGACATAATTCACAGATGCTGCTGCTGAAAAACTCAACTCTACAGGATCAGAGTTGAAAACTCATTCTGTTGGTTATTTTGTTGGCATTATGTAAATTTCTTAAAAGCAGACACAAAATTGGAAACATTAATGAATACCTCTGAAAAAATAAGTACATTTTTCTACACATCTCTTTTTAACACCAGTTCACGGTCATGAAATTTTGCTAGAAATTAAATACAGAACTCCAGACTGAAACTCAGTGCAAACTCGAATTTTGTCCACCAGTTTACACATTTAATATTTACAGTTAAAAATTGAGATAAAGCTAAGATTTAATCTGTGTAAACTGTATTCTATTGAAATGGGATCATCTGAGAAGAGATCTCCACCTATTGTTAGATAGTGAGTAGTATTGTAATTCCTGTCTGATATGTCCTTATTGCTCTTGCAAGGTGAGAAGGTTTAGCTAGTATTATGGTTTCACAATGCTGTATAAACAAACACCAGTGTCACTTCAAGAAAAACGTCATTCAGATTTTATGTACAGTAGTAGTGTTCGCTAGTCATGTATGATCAAATAGCAATATGTAGATTCCTGTATACCCTCATGTTACATATTTCATAAAATGATTTAAGAGTTTTCCAAACTGAGTATACTAAAATATAAATCTGTCATTTTTGTTTTACTTCAAGGGTTTCAATGACAAATCAGTCTTGACAGGTTTTTTTCTGGTTCCTTTTATGCAAATCCATTCTCTTCATGATCTTGTATTCTGCTATGTGGTGCAATAGTGTTTTGTGTGGAACAAATTAATCCCTTTCCAAATATTCTGCAGACAATGTCTTGTAAAGCATAAAGATCTCATGGTGGAAGTTATATCTGTGAATTCATGTTGTTCTTCATACAACAGACAAGGCAAATTAGAAAGTGTATTCGTTTATATCTTTAGAATTTTAAGTTGAACTTTAGACTGCAGCCCAAGCAATTGAGACATGAAGATAAATGACAAACAGGACAAGTAATTGGCAGCAGCTTTACTACCTTGTAGCCTGATCTTGTCAGATCTCAGAAATGTAGTTAGACTGGTTCTGGATAGCACCTGGTTAGGACTCAGTAGGTGACACTTCCCCCCTGGTTTGGGATTTTTAAACCAATGCCCCAGTATGTGCCACTTGGCTCTTTAGTGGTGCCATTAATCAGATAAGTCTTTACATATTCTGACTACTTGGCCATTAACGATTCCAGGGTAATTTTTGAATGAGTAGAGCTGTTAACCCCAGTGTCTCCGCATAAAGACTGCTGTGTGTAACCCAGGTGGGTGCTATGTTTTAGTGGTGGTGGATTGCAATTATAAGTGCAATAATTATGAATTTGATTTGTTTGTGAGTGCCACCTAACCATAAAACATCTAAGTGACAAAATATACTACCTCTATGTTTAAGTGTAGTAACTTTCTATTTTAAGGTATATTTCTTTTAATGGTGCACTTTTCTCTTTTTTAGATTTGATAACCCTGCGGCTGTTAGCCAAACACCTACAAGGCAGCTGACTTTTAACTACCTCTTGCCAGTTAATGCTTGGCTACTCCTGAACCCATCCGAGTTATGTTGTGATTGGACAATGGGTACTATTCCACTAGTTGAGTCCTTACTGGATGTCAGAAATCTTGCCACCATATCCTTCTACTGTTTGCTTGGGCTGATGGTATATCAAAGTCTCCGATACTCTGAGAACTCATCAAAAACTGTTATCATGGTAAGGTTCAGAAAGTGAACGTGAAATGTTTGAGCTCAGTGCTGTTAACTGTGCTGTCACTCTTTCTCATTTTATCCTCCAAAGCAGAGCATGCCCTGAATATGATGACACAGCCCAATGCATGTTGTTACATGTTTTATTTTAGTTATATATATGTTTATATGTTTTATTTTAAGTTTTATTTTTTATATTTAACCTTTAAAGTATCAATATTGACACTGTGACATCTTCCAGGGTACTTACATGTAATGGTAAAAATAAAACATCAGAAATATGTGGATTTATTTCTATTATTTTAACTTTGGTTAAAATTCATTTCTATTAAATAATTATGAGTTAGTGAATATTAACTGAACAGTGCTTTCTCGTCTATAAGGATTCTAAAGCATTTTATGCCAGGATACCAACAGTGAAGTGCAGCACCTATATGGGCAAATCATTGCAATTATTCTGTGTTCACATCACTGGGCAGCAGGTTAGAATGAGTATTGAAAATTTTCTATACCAATTTAACCTAGGAAGAAACTCATGCTGCATAGAATATTAATACTCCTTTAAATTCTTAAAACCATGTAAGTCCATGGATTATCATACTGTGTGATTGGAGGTCTCCCTCATCAGCACTGTGTATTAAAAAGCATTTAACTTTCCTTCTTGTTTAACGAATGTAAAATATGAGTTATAAAATCCATCTGGAGTAGCATTTGAAAAAAAAAATGTTATTTTAATTTTTATGCTCCGAATATCAAGAGTTCAATTTCAATTTTAAAATATTTTTTTTTTAAATGGGAAGGTCATTAATCTTATATCTTGTGTAACTCGCTGTGATTCTGACCTGAAATAATATGAAATAGTGCTGCAATAGCTTCATTTTGTAAGCTAAATAGAGTTTATGAACTTGTACAAACTTTGTTTATCCTCTTATGATTTGTCTCAGGGAGAGGAGATTAATCTTAATTAGTATAAAATTTCCCTTCTTACACTTTAAAAACCAAGGGATTTGTCTGAACCATTAAAGAAACTTTTTAAGCCTGTTACATTTTGATATCAGGCTGCTTGTGTTTTATTTGGCTCAAGGGCTAGTGGGTAACAAAGTAACCAAGATCTTAGTTGAAAAGTGATTGCTTAAGTTGGTGTAAAAGCAAATGCATCGTTGAAGTAATAAACTAATTTAGTCCATTTTTAATTAAACATTAAAAGTAATACAGATAAAACATTTTTTTTTAAATTAGGATCCATATTTATATTATTCAGGTAATGAATTTGTGTTCTGTATTTCTGTACCTGCAGTCATTCATGTTATCAAAGAATATTTGTCTTTACAAGGGAACATTAGGATTATGGTAGATAAGGAACTGCAAAGTCTGTGTACTCTTAAATAAGTTTAATAATATTATAATAGCATTTGATGATTTTTATGTATCGTATCAACATTGTCATCTAAAAATGTCCGTTCCTATTGGCCAGAATGCTCTGGAATTTCAGTGGGTTAGGGTTAGGGTTCCACCTTCATGGTACAGCCTTTCCAAAAGCAGCAAGAAAACAGAAATGCCAACCTGCTCATCCTTTTTTATACAACACAAAAAGGATTTAAGTTCAAGTTTATTGTCGTTATACTCATATACAAGTATATGGTATAACGAAATGCTATTTAGCTAGCTCTCAGACGGTAAAAAGTACAAAAAAAACAACAACAATACAATTGTATAAGAAAAGAAAGACAGAGACAACAGGCAATGAACAAAACAACAACAGGTAACAGGTAATGTGCAAAACAACATCAGATGTGCAAAATCATTCATCAACAGAATTAAATTAAGGATAGAAAATTATGGGGAGTGAGCTTCTTGAGATGTGAGGTAGAGGTAGATTTCAATATATGTTTGAGTTTTGGTAAGAGAGAAGGCACTGTGAGGTTCAGATTGTAGGTGAGAGAGGCTGGGACTGTCTCCGAGTCAGGTAGTCTGGGCCCGAATGCTCTGGTACCGTTTTCTAGATGGTAGAGGGTCAAACAGTCTGTAGCTGGGGTGTCTGGGGTCTTTGATGATGCTTAGAGCTTTTCTCAAGCACTGTCTGTCACAAATGTCCTGGATGGATGGGAGAGCAACCCCAGTGATGGACTGGGCAGTTTTCGCCACCCACTGTAGGGCTTTGCAGTCAGCAATACTGCAGTTGCCATACAACACTGTGATGCAACCTGTCAGTGTGCTATCTGTAAAAGTCAATGAGGATCTGGGGACATATCTTAGCCTTCTTCAACCGTCTTAGAAAGTACAGGCGCTGTTGCGCTTTCTTGATCAGACAGGTGGCGTTGAGAGACCATGTGAGGTCCTCAGTGATATGGACGCCAAGGAGTTTGAAGTTACTGACCCTTTCCACTTCAGTCTTGTTGATGTGGATAGGGACATGTCCGTTTTGCAGTTTTCTGAAATCAACGATCAGCTCATTGGTTTTGCTGACATTGAGGGTGAGGTTGTTGTCTTCACACCACGTTGTAAGGAGATTGACCTCCTCCTTGTATTCACACTATGTGTGACACATAGTGATTTAAAATCACTATGTGTGAATTCATTTAACATGTATTTCGCTCTGTTTGCTAGATAGCTGTTATAAAGGCAAGGACTCCAAATTATACTCATTGCATCCAATAAGTTAAAATATTTCATAACAATTATTGTGTTTTTAGTTAATGTTACTTTATACTCAGTTGATTATTTTTAATGATGCAATCATATTTTTAACCATGCAAAGTTCTGCCTCCCTATAATAGATTTAGAGAAAATCTGATAATCTGTTGCTCGGTTTACCAAAAAGTAGAATTGTTTTAATAATTTACCATAGCATAATTACAGCAACAACTATTAACTTTGAGAAATCGTATTTAACCAATGAGAATTGTTATACTAGCATTAAATGGGTGGTTATGCAAGGCGTTTGTATTATTCTCTCATACTTTAAACTATATAAAGTAATGCATTACTGACCAAGAAAAATTTATATGTTAATTAACAATGAAGGCTAATGGTATAATGTCACTCAGATGATGTGTAAATGTGCTGTTATAAAAATGTGAGGATCTCTATATTGCTTCAGATAATTAAGAATACGTATGTTGCACTAGTTGTGGACATAAGAGTCGGGTAGTTTGGAAGCCTTACAGTTAAATTACAGTGAACATAGATTTCTAATAATTCTGACAATTGTCTGATTTCCTGCCAGTCTTGGTCCTTTGTTGTAGTGAAGCAGCAAAGAAGAGCTGTAGTCTGGGTGCTGGAACTGGTTCACATGAAGTATGTTCTCCCCGTGTTAATGCAGCATTCCAGTTTCCTTCCACAGTCCAAAGATGTACGGGGAGATGAATTGGCTTCTGGGAAAACTGGCCTTGGTGTGTGTGTTTGTGTCTGTGTGTGCTTTGCAGTGGACCGGTGTCTTGTCCAGGGTGTATACTGTCTTGCCCCCATTTCTTGTTGGGATAGGCTCCAGCTCTTCCATGACCTCTTCCAATTCTATTCAAACAAATGACGAATAGCTTTTTTTCGTAATTGATATTAAGTGGCAGGAGTATGTATAATAATAGCTGAATTCTGATCTTCATAATTTCATACTTGTTGGCTTGGCCCTTCTGCCAATTGCCTTGAGTCTTTTCTCAAAGTGTTACCTTATTAGGAACAATGGATAATTCATCTTGGAGGCATGGTGGCACAGTGGTTAGTATTGCTGTCTTGCGATACTAGGGCTCTAGGTTAAGTTCCGGGTCTGGTATGTTGGGTTTGTATGTTCTCAGTGTGGTTCTCAGGCTGCTCTGGTTTTCTCCACTGTCCAAGAACATACTGGTAGTTTAATTGGCTTCTGGGAAAATTGGCTCTGGTATGGGTGTGCGAGGGTCTATGTCCTCATGTACCCTGCAATGAATAGGCATCCTGTCCAGGGTGTACCCTGCCGTCTTTGGCTCTGGCTCACCTGAAAGCCTGAATTGGGTGAAGTGGTTAGAAATTGTATGGATCATTCATCCCCATACCTGATATAAGAAACACCACTGCTTCTTTAACATTTACATTGATTCTATTGGGCTAACTAGGTACATACAGTAAATGTTTGTATTAACATATGTGCTGGTTGCTATAGTGTGTAGGGCTAAATGGGTAGAACATACTCAAAATATGAAAATAAACTCATTTTTTAAGCAGACATAATCCTGATGTGACTAACTGCAGCAGGAGGTTCAAAAGTTTACCATGCACAGAACTTCCACTTCCACTTGACTTTTTGATGCAACCAGGCAAGTCTGTTTTGAAATGAATAGTTGTTTTCATCATTTGTAATGACTAATATTTAATATGCTTTGAAATTCCGCATATTTAAAATTTATTCTTGGTTTGTTTGGCCCTAATCTTCTTTAATGTTTTAGCAACTTTATTTTACGAGAAATGTAATCATTTATTGCCTGAAGCATTCTGCGGTGTGCAGGTAAACCTGACTG
The DNA here is from genome assembly GCF_055471065.1 of Atractosteus spatula. Taxonomy (NCBI): domain Eukaryota; kingdom Metazoa; phylum Chordata; class Actinopteri; order Semionotiformes; family Lepisosteidae; genus Atractosteus; species Atractosteus spatula. The sequence goes on along the minus strand of NC_142713.1, from coordinate 22,119,230 downwards.
TTGCAGTTCAACAGGCTTGCTGAGGCTAGTACTGGTAGTACTAGATCAACAGCTCTCTGTTGACATTGGCAGTGTGGTGTCTCCTGTACCATTGTGGCCGCTGAGCCTGCTGGGACAGGCTTATTGGCACACATCAAAGATACAGCATCCGACTTAAATCTCATGCGTCTCTTGCTTCAGCAATTTGCTCTTCAGCAAGTGTCCAACATAGAGTGTAGAGTTGTAGAGATGCATAGATTTCACTGTGAAGTCCAGAGTTTTAACATCCACAAGGCTAGCACCTGGGAGAGAAAGATGGCAAGTTTTTCATTGAAATGGCATGTATTGGATGTCCCGGAGGGCTCAAATTTGTAAAATACCAGCATACATTTGTTATTAACAGTTCACCCAGAGAGCATGCATAGACCTATTACAGGCACATTACAAATCATGTAATACATAAACGTGCTATATTTGGTAGTCCACCATGTTATTTAAACTCTGGTGGCCCATTAAATTTTTACTTTTTTGTGTTTGGATTTTTAATATGCAGTATTGGATCTGTATTAGTTCCAGATTTAAACCATTGTGCTCTTTAACAAATTACATTCTAGGATGTAGCATGAGAAAATATTTGTAATAGTCATCCTCAGAAATTAATGAATACTCTGGTTGTGTTGTAATTTAGTTTTATTACACTTCACTTGTATTGGCTTGATTGTGCATTATACAAGTTCAATCCAAATGTATTGACTTTTCTTGAGCTTAGTGAGTATGCACACTTACCTCTTAGGATACAAGTTACTGTGATATTTTTAGGGACTGCATTCATCCATTCGGTTTATGAAAGTGCCTTTAATCAAGAATCTGCCTTATTCTTTCTAAGAATCCCATACCCTCTACAAGCATGCACTGAAAACAAATGTCAAAGACTACCTTCTCTGAACAACAATTCCAAAAGTTTGATGCTCACTTAAATCAGGCATCAGTAGATTTTTTATTTATGATCGTAAGTAAAAATATTCTGTATACTGTGATTACAGGGCACAGAAGACACAAACTAATCCATTTTTGTTGTTGTTGTTGTTGTTGTCTAGGCGCTGTCTTTGATAGTTCTGCCATTTATTCCAGCTTCAAATTTGTTTTTTCCTGTGGGTTTTGTTGTGGCTGAGAGAGTGCTCTATGTTCCCAGCATGGGTTTCTGTATTTTAGTAGCCCATGGATGGAGGAAAATTGCCCAGAATGGGTAAGTAAAAGTTTCTTTGTCATTTGAGTGCATGTGATATGTTAATTTATTATGCCCAGATTTATTTTTTAATTGAATTGGTGAACCTTAACTGTTCCATCAAATTATCAAAAAATAGTTTTTATACAATTTTTGGCAAGACTTTAAAATTAATGCTTAATGGTATTTCCCATAGTAAAAAGTAAAAATCAGGTACTTAGGTTGCCTTATAGCAAATGGCATAGTCCATAGTAAACCCTGTAACTTGAAGACTGGTTTTAACTTTAAAGTGATGTCTGCAAGGTGAACTTTGTTTTGGTTTCTGTACAGTGTGCTTTGTAAATGTAGGCTGCTTCTGCCCAGGTTACAATGCAAAAAGACTGATTTCATATAACAGTCTCAGAGGACAAAACATTTAATTTCTTCTCAAATCTGTAAGAATATACATTAGAAAAGTCAGCTAGTTATTTCAGTTTGAAATACAATACAAATGGAAAAGAGAATTATAAAATATTTCTGTTTGCATTTTGTTAAATAAGACAGTGACATTTTGTTACATGAATAGAACTTAGTGTAATACAGGGTTTAGATCATTAGTATTATACAGTACATAATCAGTTTTGGTGATGTCTATTTACATTTAGGGATACATTAATATTTAAAAAAAATGTATTTTTTGCATTTTCCCTTTTTCTTGATTGTAGTAATCTGAAGAACATTGCCTGGCTTGGTGTGGCCATTCTGCTGGCATCCCATGCAGTCAAAACAGTTCATAGAAACTGGGATTGGGAGTCAGAGTACACGCTGTTCACTTCTGCTTTAAAGGTATACAAAACTTTAACTTGCAGTGTTTACTTTAACTTGCTAAGTAAAATACGGGTTTTGTATTCATAAAGCTCGAATACTAGAAGTAAAGCAGATTTGCAACATTCGTGATTTGCAGTTTGGTTTTATGTATTTTTAAGCAATTATACCTTTTTATACTTTTAATGACCACTTGTAGAACTCCTGAGATCACTGTAAGACAGAATAGAGTACTTGAACAACCCTCATGAAATTAATATATAATTATATATGCAGTTTACATTTATATTACAGTATTAATACTATATTTTGTTACTATTTTATGTGTCTGCTTTGTGGAAACTTTTATTTTGTGTATAATCCAGAACGTTATGACATTTTAAAATTATATTCCACAGGGACTCATTCAGAGCATCTGGAAAATGTACCTGTCCATTAGCATGTCCTCTAAATGTGGTGAAAGCCACTTATAATGATGGAAGCACATTTCATATTCCCTTTCTGTTCAAAAGCAAATGTAGGTGTTATTCATGGTAAAATGTGCTCCTGTCACTGTTGTACAAAATTGTGCAAAACCAGTAAAACTGAAACATTTGATACTGTTTCATGTTTGGAAAACTGTTTAAATTCATATGTACACAATAATTGCAGTGTACAGCATGATGCACGTAATCAAGAGAAGCCTACGTGTTTCTTAGCTGGAGGCCAAACAATATTGTGTGTAGTTTCTAAGCTGTTTCCAAGTGTCTTACGTAGGTAGTACTTAGAACACTTAGTACTTAAGTGTTAAAGTGTTATGAAATAAATACTTACAAATAAAAACTTTTAATACAATGATTACTGACAGCTTGAAGAACATCCCAGTTTGGTACCTTCATATACAGAAAACAAGAATTGTTGGATAAAAATACATTTTTTCAAGGGAGTGGAGGCGACCTGAGCAGAACCTCTGTGTTCAGCTGCCGTCACTGTTATCCACAAATGTCCTCTGCCTCATTTGTTTTTACAATGAGTTGAAATGTACTGTTCATTTAGTATACACATATCCTGAACTCTTTTACCCAGTTACATTTTTGTTCAGGATGTTAATAATTCAAAACAGGACTGGTATAGCTCAGTGATTTTTTTTATTTTTGTCAGTTTACAAAGAATTTTCAGCATTTTCAAATGCAGCTTTACTTTTTCATGTTCTGAATAATTGCCTTAATTATTTACTATGGCAATAGTAACTTTTGTTATAGAACCATCAGGACAAATTTGATTTATAGTCAATGTTTCATATACTGAAAATAAGATGTGGTGGTCATTAAATACTTTTTAGAGAGAAATGTGTTCATTTACATGATATTGAGGGGAAGGTCTTGGTAATGTAAGTCCCTTTTTTCAAAGCAAAGAGGTATATTTTGTGTTTGGAATTGAGAAATTCTCAGACGTACTGGTACTTTGGACGCAATATGTCATAGCTAATGTATATATAATTATTCTGATGTATGTAAATAAACCATCTCTTAGGTATAATGGATTTAAATAAGCATATTATACATAAAAAGTGCAAAAAGCATGAACGAAAAAGATCAACAAATCATACATTTTCAATATGAAATGTGATATACACAGTAAAAATCAATTAGTGTCAACTATGACCTTCCTGAACATTAATACAGTCTTGGCAGCCCTGACACGTAGTCCTGACCAACCTCTGGATAGACAGCTTTGTGATGTTCTACCACTTTTCCTGTCCATCTACAGCCAGCTGGCTAGATTCTCCACTTGATGGCATTATTGATTTCAGCATCCCACAGGCATTCTATTGGACTCAAGTCAGGAGAGAAACATGACTGTGGAATAGCCTTAACATTGTTTTCTGCAAGTTGTACCAATGTAATTCAAGCACTTTGTGGTCTTGTGTTGTCCTGTTAGGAAACAAATTCTTCATATTGGCTTGTGGCAACGGAAAACTTGGTTTGAGACCTTTGTAATTGTATTTCTAAACGAGAAAGTCGTCTTCAATCTATACTGAAAGCACTTTTGTGTAAAAGGAGGTTTCTACCTATGTCATATGTCTACTGCCACACAAGTTGACTAGAGTCAGTGTAATGTTCAGTGCGTCACTGTGGGTAGCTGCGTCAGCATGTATAGTCTGCAAAAGAGAGAAAACACAATGTTTCGGCTGTGGAGCCTTCTTCTGGTGTGACACCTTTGTGTTTTCTCTTTTCTCTTTTCAGCATGGAATAAATCTATTACTTGTTCCTTTGCATATTATTTTTATACCCACTGTAATTTTGACAAGTTTGCTTCTTATACCAGAGTTTAGATCATTGATTTAAATTATAAAAAGTAAGCATAGAAATGTTCCCACACTCATGATCCTCTCACTCCAGTCTGAGGTAACTTCTTATTCTTATTCTTATTCTTGTATTTGGGTGCAAACATTAGCACGGACATTTTCTGTAAGTCCAAATATAGGCCTATTATGTCTTGTGCCCTGAAGTCATTTACTTCACTTCCTTAAAGATATCTAACAGGTTAGGCATGATCTACCTCTTCAAATTCATGTTATCTGTTAGAAGACAGATTTAATTTCCTTGTTGCACCAAGAAATTATATTATTCAATCAATAACCTAAATAATTATATAGTTCCCAATAAGCTTTGGTTAATGTAAAACTGTTACCCATGTATCACTTAGGTTAAAGTTATCTGATTGTCAGGATCTCAAATAACAGTTTTACTTTCTTTCATAAGAGACTTTGGTTCAGATAAGAATGCATGCATAATCTTTCTTTTAGATCTTTGGCTTGTTGACAGGAGACATGCACATTTTGATAAGATCAATATCGCATTTACTTGGAATATTTTTAAAGTACAACATGTTCTTATATTTCTTAATTTCTTCTTTTAGGTCAATACAAATAACGCCAAACTCTGGAATAATGTTGGTCATGCTTTAGAGAACCAGAACAATTATGAAAGAGCTTTGAAGTATTTTTTGCAAGCCACAAGAGTTCAGCCAGGTAAGATTTATACTCATTTTTACTGAACAGTAAAAAAAACAAATAACAGGCATCTAAATTTGTAATCACATATGACAGAAATTGTATTTGGGTTTATTAGTAAAGCTAATTTCAGTTTTTCATTACTACAGTCTGCAGATAATCTGTGCTGATGCATTGACTAAATTGTTATTATTAATTTATCCAAATAAAGCATTATTGCATTATAATAAGTTTAAGTGTTGGAATCCTTGTTTTCCAGCAAAACACTCATGATGCATGATTGTTGTGAAAAAAATGAGTGTTTAGTCTTCTAACACAAAAGTTTTGTTTTACATAAACACTTTACATAAAGGAAATAAAAAGTTTTATAAATCGCTTACAAGGAGACTGTAACCTTGTTTTGGGGATATCTTAAAATTAACTTTACTACTTTTTAAGTGTTTTTCGGTTCTGGAATTGAGGTTTGAATTGAGGTTTATTGAGATGCAAGTATTGTTTTGGCCAGCAGAGGGAAGCTGTGTATTTTGAAATGTTTTATTTGGGTGGAGGCAGTATGTGCTTTGCAAACATCTGGTTTAACAGGTAAGAGAAAAATGAATGTCATAAAAAAGAGGAAAGACTAATCAAAAAGGAAGTAATGATTGTGGTAGAAACTATTTGAAAAAAAAACCTTGCAAGTAGCATTTGTTCCCTGGGTAGTTCCTTTTGTTTAACATTTTAAAAGATGAAAATGCTAAAAAAACATTTGGATCTAAATGAATGAAAAACTGAAAAAAATGAAGTGGTGAAGTTGTAGATATCGTCTTTACTTTGAGAAAAACTGTATTTGCATCAATAAAGCACAAACTTGCATAAATGTTGTTTTCGTTGACTAAGTTCAAGTTTGTCATTATACTCATACACACGTATATTATATAACAAAATGCTATTTAGCTAGCTCTCAGACGGTAAGTTGAGCGAACAACAATACAAGCTTTGACAAGAGAGGTTTACTTGAAAAAGATGAATTTATGTTTAGTTATTCATGTTCTTTAAAGCAGGGCTTTAGTCGGTATTTTGTTTGACTGAGAACTTCACAAGATCTTTCTCAGAGACCTCTGTGTATACCCGTCGGATCCTTGATTAAGATTAGGTCTACACAGCAGATTGTTCAATCAAGCTAGCCTGCTCTGGAATAACTACTGTGGTCTCAAGGAGGTTCAGACAGTGGGATTTATGAAATGGGATATGAAGGATAATGATGGTGAAATAGTACTTGCTTGTGAATGTGCCCTGTACAACACTTGCTGACACATTCTGATATCAATTCCATCCAAGCCTCTTTTATGCTCAACTTCTCTCACAAAGAACAAACACCTTGAGATAGGTGGGGAAGAGAGATATCTCATGTCAGAACCTGTGAGTTCCCATGACTTTTTTTCCAACAAATGATGGCACTGAGTAACAAAATGTGTCCATTTGAAGTCAGTGTGCACAATGTGATCTCTAAAAATTAAAAATTGGTATATGAACACTGTTGATATAAAACCACATAATCAAAAGTAGACCTAATGTATTGTGAGCAGTCTTTAAAACAAAATTATTTTAAAAATACACACTGCAATATATATATATAAAATATATAATATAATATATATTTATATAAAAGTTGTCTGGATAACAGTATTAGACACACTCTGTTTCTTAATTCGGTCATAAAAATTGAATTAATTAAAATTGTGGACATGTATGTTTGTTTTGTCGTGCACATCTGCTGATACCAGCAGATTTTGTGTATCTTTAGTAATAAAAAATGGAAAAGGGGTTAAGTTCTAAAGATAAAGGCTTTTGCTCATTTTATTAAAAAAATCCAAAAGTTAATGCAAACAAATGTATCTCAGTCTCCACCCAGCGTGATAAAATAGTTTTTTTTTGGCCGTAATTAGACATGCAAACAAAAAAATATATCAAGCCTGAAGATTGATTGAAACGTGGGAGTCATCACTGAGAAATGCTCAGGGGCACAGTCACACCAGTCACATCCAAAAGCATGTTAGTCACATGCATCAAAAAAATGCTTTTATTACAGGACATTCCCAAAACATTTACACCCTGTGTGCGTCTGACAGAGAATACTGGCAGCAGTCTTCAACTAGAACCACTAATATGGTGTTGCATATATTTTTTGTGCAGGGTTAAAATGGCTTTACTGGTGTGCAGTGTTTTTAGAGGAAGAGAAATGGTCTCAAGTTAGCATCACATTCAGAGCTACTATCTATCTTGTTTAATTCTGTATTGCTTATAAAGGTAACAAGTGGGACTGATTTTGTTTGAGAGAAGAGTGTCCTAGAAAATAGACTAAACCCCTTGTGATGACAGTTTGTTCAACCGGTGGATGGAAGAATAAATCAGTGTTGCATGGCACCCTATAGCTAATAAGGGGTGAGCGGAGGCTGAGACGTACAAAACAGAAAAACCTGGGAGGGAGTAACCTTCCTTTTATACTGATACTTACACAGGAATGTGAGAACCTCTTGTTCATTTGAGAAGATCAATGCCTTAGAGCCCTTATAAGAATAAAGAAAATTATTCTGCATTAATACATTTTATAGTGGAAGTCCTGTAGTAAAAACTAATTTTATTTAGGAACCTGAACATATTCCATTTAAGAGTGCAACAAAGTAGAGGTGACCTTAGTATTCAGATAAGTAAAACCTGCAATTGTTACTGAACAGAAATATCTAATAGAAGAGAAGTTGTTATAGAGGTGGCTTTCTAGGTGTATGGAATAACCTAGAACATTAAAGGAAATGCACTCCTACCTGGAATAGATTTCTAAAGTTAGCAACATTTTTTTTTGTAGCAGGCGTACTGCATCAAATAATAGAAATTACGCCAAATATGTTTAATCAATAACCAAAAGCCATCTGCCTTATGTATTTCTAAACCACATGAATAGGTAGGTTAATAAAATGCTTTTCATGCTCAGTACACTTTATTCTAGTTTCCTACTGCAGTTATAGTTTCTAGTCAAATAATCCATTCAGGAGCAATCTATTCATCATTTTATGTATGTAGAAGCAAGGATAGTGTAATAGTCCCCGATTGCTTTAAACGTTATTTTCTAAACTTTTATACCCCCTGTAAAAGACCTCTTTAAAGTAAAATGTTCAAATGTCAAGATTTCTGAAATCAAATGAAATAAGTAAAAAACTGAGTCATAATCAGATTTAAAGAGTGGTTATCTGTGGAGGTAATATAAAGTCTTTTACAGCATTATTGCTCCATCTCCCATCGTCACATACATTTGCAATCTTGAGCAGAGGTCTTGAAGCATTTAAGGACAGAGGAAAGGGGCATAAATGAACTTGAAGTGGTGTCTAGCACTGGGCTAAAAATCAAATGAAAAAAGTGTAGTGCATAATCAGCAAATTCTTTAAGCCTTTAAGAGTTTAAGCCTTATGTAGTCTAAAAACTCATTTAACCATTTTAGATTTGTATTCTCATGATAAGCACAACTTAATCCATATAATTTTTTGATCACATGATGGAAATTACCTTCGATACTGCTGCTAAAAATGTTACATTATTTACTGTTAACGCCTACAAGAGCCACTATTGTTTAATTTATGAAGCCAGAATGAACAAACACTTTACAGTATTTGTCTTAAATCTGTGAACATCAGTAGGCTTGAGATGGATGTTGTCATGTAAAGTGTTTTTGAGTATTCTCATTTGGAATTGAATCTAAACATCAACCTGTTGTGAAAGGTGAATTCAAGGCGTGTGTGTTCCAGGATAAAATAACAATAATTTTCATTTAAAGATATTTTAAACAGTATGGTAAAGGACAGCCCAAGCCCCCCTAATTTGGTATTTCTAACACAACGTGTTAATGTTTTGTATAAAATAAGCATATTATACAGTTAATGTGAAACTGATAACCTGAGAAGATGGAAAAGAGCTATAAATCTTCATATCACCGTGCATTAATATATCAGTAAGCTGCACTTTTCATAAACACGAAGTAAGAATGCATTTTAACATTTTGATGTGAGTAGTTGAGTAAAACAGCAGTGTGAAAGTCTGTTATGATCCTTCTTATGAAATGCAGACAAACCAAGATGTAAACCACACACCCATAATACATTTCATTCTGCTGGAGCTGCTGTGACAGTGTGGTAATGTAAAGTAGAATATACAGTATCAGTGGGCACTGTAACAGGAAGAGAAGCACTTGGATTATAAGGGGCACTAAGTAAATTGAAAGAAAAGGCTTCAACATAGATTTGCCAACATTGCCATATCACCCTGCAACTCACAATTGGCAACCCATTGAAGCTAAGCAGGTGTGAGCCTGGTCAGTACCTGTATAGGAGACCTCCTGGGAAAAACTAAGGTTGCTGCTGGAAGGGGGCCAGCAGGCGGCGCTCAACCTGTGGTCTTGTGGGTCCTTATTGGGCACTTAACTGTAAAAAGGTGCTGTCCTTTGGATGAGACGCAAAACCGAGGTCCTGACTCTCTGTGGTCATTAAAAATCCCAGGGTGTTTCTCTAAAAGAGTAGGGGTGTTACCCTGTCATCCTGGCCAAATTTTCAATTGGCCTTTACCACTCATGGCCTCCTAATAATCCCCATCTCTGAACTGGCTTTATTCTCCTCCCCACTGTTAGTTGATGTGTGGTGAGCATTCTGGTGCACTGTGGCTGCCGTCGCATTATCCAGGTGGGGGCTCCACATTGGCTCTTTGAGTGGAGTGTCCAGAAAAGCGTTACATAAGTGTAAACAAGTGTTGTTGTTATTATATGGTTGCAGATATGGCATCATTAGGTAAATAAAAGCCCTTCTTGCTTAGAGTCATGTATAAAATTTTTGGACAGACGTGGTTGCCTGTAATTATGGCTATCGTTGCAAGTGAGTTTGAAAGGGCATACTCCAGGATCCATGCATTAATTCAAAGTGCAAGGCAGAACAAGTGAGCAACTGCATATCAGCTGACTGCAAATTTCAACACTGGGCATTAGCAGCCAGTTTAATCAAAACAATCTGCCGACACTGCAAAACTGTAGTTAAGTTTTCATTGCACAAACCACACATCAGACCTGGCAATGCAATGGTCTAATGAGCACAGGCAATGAACCGCCAAGTTGTGAAGAAATGTGATCTAGTAAGATAAATCATCCTTAATCGTGTTTAAGGAAAGTGGCACATACAATAAAAGTCAAATAAGCCATGAATATATTAAGTAAACAAAGTCAAACATTGTAAAAGTGTTAAGGTTTTAGTATGCTTTATGGATTGTCTTGATGCAATCAAAATCTTTTTGTGAGAAAAATGTCAGAACTACTTAGAAATGCCCGATACGAAATGGGTTGAATTTTTTATTTAAAATTCAGATTTCTGAGTTTCGTCACAATATTTTCTTTTCTAATTAAACCACACAGCTCTGATACCAGCGGTATGGATTTTTTGCTGTTTCAGTGGATGGGTGTTGAAAATTTTGAAATGCACCACTGTAAATTTGGCTTCAGTTTTCAATTTGCGGAACTTCAATAGTATCTTAAGGAAACCACCTAAAGATGTCACACCTCTTACATTATAGTTCAGGTGGGTAGCTGCGTCAGCATGCGTAGGCTGCAAAGGAACAAGTAATAGGTTTATTCCATGCTGAAAAAAAGAAGAAAGAGAACACAACGTTTCGGCCGTGGAGCCTTCTTCAGGTGTGAGAGAGACAGGGTAGTAGGCAAAGGTAAAGTAGCGGGAGAACAAAGGCTGGGAGGGAGGAGGAGTGAGAGGTGGGAGCAGGGGACAGAAAGAGAGGCCAATCAAGAGGTGTGAAGTCAGAATGGGTGCAAAGAGGTGTGAAATGAAACTTCCAATGAATGGAGAAAATTTAAAAGAACAGTAGTCTGTCGTTAAGGGAAGGGAGAATGTGTGATCCTAGCTGCAGAATAATTTTAGTTTCGGTGGTCTTTCTGATGTATGAGTTCGGAAAACCGTCTTTGAGAACACAGACGGAGAGATTAGAGTGGTTGTGGCCATCAGAGGTGAAATGAGAAACAATAGGCTTGGAGAGATCTTTAATCTTCACAGCCCTGACGTGTTCTTTGAAGCGGTCTCCAAGTCTCCTTCCTGTTTCTCCAATGTAGATGGCTGGGCATTTACTGCAAGAGGTACAGTAAACAAGGTTGCTGGAGGTACAAGATGCTGTCTGGGTGATCCGGAATTGTCCTGAGGGGCCTTGAATGAGTGTGGTGGTGGCTGTGTACTTGCAGGTGATACAGCGAGTTCTGTTGCAAGGGAAAGTGCCAGGTGTGGATGGTTGTTGAGGGCGGTCAAGGGAGCTGTGAACAAGGAGGTTACGCAGATTAGGTGGTCGGCGATATGAGATGATAGGGCGATCAGAAAAGAGGGCCCCAATGGAGGGATCATCCTGTAGGATGGAAAAGTTGTGGTTAATGGTCCTGGGGATAGGAAGTGTGTTAGGGTGGTAAGGAAGCACCAAAGGAATGCGGTTGTTACGGCGGGAGTTCCTGATCGGGTTGATGGTCCGGGGGCTGTTTTTGGCTCGGGCAAGGGCCCTGTCAATCACACTGCTGGGGTATCCTCTGTTGATGAAATGAGTACATTTCGAGGGCTTGGTTCTCGAAGTCGATGTCGTCGCTGCATAATCGTCGTAACCTAAGGAACTGTGAAAAAGGAAGAGAGTTTTTAGTGTGGTTGGGGTGAAATGAGCTGTACAGGAGGTAGCTGTGTGAATCCGTGGGTTTGTAATAAACTGAAGTGGACAGTCGGGGGTAGTTGATAGAGAAGTTGATGTCTAGAAACGGATGTCTAGAAACGGAAGAGTAGTGGAAGATATGTTAACCGTATATTTGAGGGACGGGTGGAAGTTGGTGAAGACGAGACGGTGTTTTCTACATCCTCTTACATTATGTTGAGGTTGATTTGTGAATGTTTTTACAACTTTCACTTGATTATTTTCTTCATAAAGAAATAGTCATTTAAATAGATTTCAAACCACTGATGTTTAAGGAATTTTTTTCAGGATTTTCTATGACCATACCACTGTGAAAATACATTTTCACAGTCAGTTAAGTCAGTTCTTTGTCCCTCCTTTAACCAGTTAAAAACTGAACATTCAGAGTCTTATGTGCTGCTTAAAGTGTCAGCAAACGAAAGCCAAGGCAAGGATCACACTGAATGGCAAGACTTATATATTAAAGTATTACGTTTAGATATTATATTTCAACACACTTTTTAAAAATCAGAATGTAAGTAGGGCTATCGTTGACATTAAAAATCTGTAAACCTAACCTATCTGTGTGACCTAACTTTTGGCACGCCCCTTCTTAAAATTTGCCAACTCCTGTTTTAGATAAACAGACAAGTGCATATGTGGCACCAACCTAAAGAACTCGAAAGCCCTTAGTTCTAGCAGTGAAGAGCTCTAAAGTTTCCATACCATTGTAGGGAAAATTTCTAAGCACCCAAACCAAAAGAATAGTTCAGTGCTAATTGTATTTTAATGGTACTAAGTGATCATCTTCACCTCATGTGTCACCTGACGAAAGGGGTATCCTCCAGGATAACAGCAACCCTATCCAAAAAGCACATTTGGTCATCTAAAGATGTAATGAACATGACACTGATGTGTGACACTTATGCATATGTCATGTGCTCCTTAGTCACCACATCTGAAGCTAATCAAGCCGTTATGAAATATTCTGCAATAGTGCCCGAGACGGTGTTTTCTACATCCATCAACTAGACATGATTTCATTAAGTTTCTCAAAGAGCGGTGCCACAGTCTTCCTGCAGAAATCTAGACACTGGTAGACAATAATGCCATGTCGCATTCAGGCCATTCTCATCTCATTAGGTGGTCCAATCTCTGTTAATTGACTTTATATTGGTTATTCCATTCTTTTGTTTGCTACCTATAGGTACTGTATCACATTTCTTAAGCTCCATGACACTTTCATATGCTGTATTGAAAAGACTGGATTGGCTACTGTGGTGATCTTCAGCTTGGCACGGTAGAGGAACCTTTTAGCACCAAAGTGGTAAAGGGGTTTCACACTACAGTGAAGCATTTTCTGCACTCTGCAAAGAGGGCAGTATAAGAACAACAGCAGTAAAACTCCATTGTGCCTTCTGGCTACATGAAGGGTGAGCTCTCTAATCAGTATAAAAGAAGAGTTAAAAGACTGTTTGAGTCCTGTTCTTGCATGCATCAGAACCAGCACAGATCTTGTGTGCACTTACTGTATGACTTCAGTGGGACTCTTGGTGGCCAGGAAGGATAATCATTTTGGTCATTTTTATTAAACAATAAGTGGATCTCCATCTGTGCTCTTCAGCAGGTCATTAATACTCAACAGTACGCAAGTTAGATGGGCAGCTTCTATCCAGATGCGATTAAAGAAAGTATATTTCCTTCTACAACTCTCTGACACTGTTGCAATTCTGGCACTGGGCATCATGAGTAAAATTTTTGTTGGCAAGTGACAGAGCAGCTGCAATCTTCTGCTCAGGGCAAGGTTGGATGATCCTCAGAGTGGTGCAGACATGGTACTTTAACATCAGAGTTTTCAAAGAGTTCCTGAGGCAACCCATAATAAAATCCTTTACTGACCAGGACTGTGCATTGGAGATCCTAGTGATCCTTGCAGGAAAGAGCAGTATATGCAGTTTTGATTGCAAGGCAAGAAGCTACCTCCTGGCTTTCATGCCTTTGGTTTTTAATGAAGAACATCATGCTACATTACTCAGAGTCCTGCATAACAAGGGTGTAACCACAAAAACTGCACTCAATTGAAATTTAACTCCATTTAAAAAATTAGTTGCCGAGTGTGAACCCTCTTGATAATACTGCCAATGTGATCTAATGATCGCATTACTCCTATCCTGGAGTCCTTGCACTGGCTTCTGGTCAAATTCCGTGTAGACTTTAAAATCCTCATGCTCACCTATAAGGCTCTGCATGGCTTGGCACCTCAGTACCTGTCTGAACTATTATTGCCCTACTCCCCACCTCATAACCTTTGCACTTCTAATTCTGGTCTCCTAACTGTCCCCTATGCCCGTCAACATTATATGGGTGACAGGGCATTCTCCTGTTATGCCCCCAAGCTCTGGAACTCTCTCCCCAAGGATATCAGAGAGTCACCTTCTCTAAACTCCTTCAAATCCAGACTCAAAACCTCCTTCTTTAGAAGTCTTTACTTAAGTGTTCCATTCTTCACCCCTCTGCTTCTCTTAGTACCACCATCCACGGTCTCCTCTGTATATTGTAATTGTGTTTTATCTTGTGTATTCTTTTTATTTATTGTTGTTGTCATTCTGTAATGCGCTTTGAGAAGCCACCTTTTAAGGTGCTATATAAACTAAAGTTTTTTATTATTATCTTGGCAGCAAACCTGTTTTTGGCTATGTTGATTTTCAACAACTGGATTAGTTTCAATTTGTAGCTGTAAGTTATTTTTTTTCTAAGAATAGTTGTGAAATAAGTTGCCAAAAATATTCTGTAACAATGACAGTACCTTTGACAATGATGTTCAAAGTACAATTTGTTCTAGCAAGTAGTACATTGGCTGACATTGAATGCAAATTAATGTGATGCTTTTATCCAGTATCATGCCCTGAATACGTGTTGACATATATAGGATATTTTTCAGTGCTATCATTTAGATACTATTTTAAAATTATTTTAGTCACACTGGCATCTTATATGAATGTGAGGCAGTGTTGTGAGTGACCAATAAGAATAAATATACTGTATATTAAATTTGACATAATATAACAATTTTGAATATAGTAAATTTGTTTGGTATTACCAATGTGGAAACAGTAAAACTACTAAAATATCATTTAATTCTGTTTCATTTTTTTTTCAATGAAAGTTAATTCTGGTTTTGCATTCAGGTATAAAGTATATATTTCATTTCAAGAAAGTTTCTCAAAAATTCCTTCAAAGGTCTCCTACGTAACTTTTTTTTTTACAAACTGTGATAAAATGTTAAAGTTGTTCATTGTAAGTTGACTTAATATTTATGCAAGTACAAAAGGCATTTATTCTAAATTTTTTAACTGGTGTCAGGGCTAGGTAACTTGGTGTCCCATCCTGTAAAAAAACATTTTTCCTGCCCCTATCAAAGAAGCAACAAGCAACAGTAGTCCTTTTGTAGTTCATTGCCTCAAGGCTCACTTAACATTCTAGAAATTAAAATTACTTTCCCAGGGTTTTGCAGTGTTATCATACTATTAGCTCACAAATATTGATGTGAACTGTTTATCTTCCCTCCAGATATCAGAGTTCAATCATGCTTTATTATTATTTTATTGCACTGTAATGGTAGTCTTAGTTTAATCTATGGTTGAAAATGTGAGGAGTTCTAAATTTTAAACTCAATGAAATTATAATGTTTGAAATAAGTGATCTTCTCATGTCTGAGAGTGCTGAAGAAGTTAACAGACCTCAATCACTGCATGTTCACCACCTGCTTTGTATTTGCTTTTAGTTTTATTCATATTTAAAATACCCCAGTGTATATATTTGAAGTGACTTTGTATAAGTTGCTTATTTAAGAAATTAAGGTATTGAAGTACTTAGGTTTTGCAAATCAGGAAACGGAGTAAAATGGTTGATTTATACTTAGGTTTTGCAAATCAGGAAACGGAGTAAAATGGTTGATTTGAAACATGACCTAGGTGCAAAGAAAGCCTGCATCACAGGTTCAAATGTTGTGTTGAATAATGAATCCTATGATATGAGAAAATGATTAACCAAAATATGATGGTCATTATTAAAATCATGAGCATTCTGTAGACAGGCTGTTTAAGGTGAAATGGCTTTTGCTGCAATAAACGTACTAATGATCAATGGCTTAAATGGGTTAATTTCTATGTCCCTGTGTCATGAATCTCAGTTTTAGACAATACATATTAAATTGCCCATTTACATCATATATGCTAAATTTTGTTTCTTTGCTGTTTGTCTTTTTTAATAATAGTTACTTTGACAAAGTCCCCCCACAAGCCAATTGCACAATGCAATAACACCACATGATCTTTCCAGCGGTTTTTCTTTTTCTCAAGAACCTCTGCAAAGACAGAATCATGAAATCAAAAGAGATTAAGGATCTGCGCCTGTGGCTGGAAGGTTGCCGGTTCAAATCCCACAGCCAGCAAAGGAATCCTACTCCGTTGGGCCCCTGAGAAAGGCCCTTAACCCCAACTGCTCCAGGGGCCCTGTACAATGGCAGACCCTGCGCTCTGACCCCAGGCTCTCTCCCCATCTGTGTGTCTGTGTGTCTCATGGAGAGCAAGCTGGGGTATGCGGAAAGACAAATTCCTAATGCAAGAAATTGTAAAGGGTTAATAAAGTGATGTTATTTTATGCCAGAGCTGCCCATACTTAACCTAAGCATTACAGATATGGATATATCAGTTGATTATTCCTTTTTTTTTCTGTTTTCGTCAGTGTCAACATTTTGTCAGTTTCTGTTTTCCAAGTTATGTTCAAATCCCAATTAATGAAAACAGGTCTAATGAATTTGCATACTATATTTTGATTTTCAGATGACATTGGTGCCCACATGAATGTAGGAAGGACATACAAAAATTTAAACAAATCCAAAGAAGCTGAAGATGCCTACTTGATTGCAAAATCTTTGATGCCACAGGTATGTTCTAAAGATGTACAGAACAGGTATTCTAGGAAATGCAGAACATACAGTACATTTTGTGTTAACAAAATAATATTTTGAAGTTTTAAAATACAGCATTGAAATATTTCTTTAATTTCTTGACAAATACATTGTTTTTTGTAGGTAATGAAGTTAAATTAATTGAATTAATTTTAATTTGTTTTAATGCAAAAATCTGACTTTTGAATTTACCATGTTTTCACTGAAACAGTTCTACATAAGTTAGAACTGAAATTAAATGGGAAAAAAAAATCAACTTCCCTTCTTTTGGCAAATTAGACTACATTTTCCAAGACCTGAAAATGGGATGCCTTAGTGGCCCAACAACTGAGACCAACACCTTTATCTGTGTTTGTCTTTACCCATGGTGTAATCCAAACTTGCAATCCAGAATAACTCGATATATGGAATATCACACCACTGCAGTCCCAATTCTGAACAAATTCATCAGTCTTTCTCAAAAGGAGGTCAGATCTTGATGCTCTTATTCCATTTTACAGATGGTGTTCAATATGCAAAAGATTCACGCAGAGGGAACGAGATAACTAACACCATTACATACTACATAGCAAAGGACATGGTTATATGTGTATGAAATCTGTTTTTAGTCCATGATTATGAAATAATTTGCATTAACAAACAAAATGGCCTCATTTAATTTTATTTATGAGACCCAAAGAAACATTTAAAAAGGCAGATATTCTGTAAAATATAACTTCTAAGTCCTTTCTAGACTTATGCCACTAAAAGTGGTTAAAGCTGTTTAAAATGATCCATTCAACAAACCTGACTTGAAACACTGATAGAGGAACACCTTTTTTGGCTTAAGCTTCAGCAGCTGGAAGAGCTTCAGAAGGCTTTTTTTCCCCCTTTGCGCTGCTTATCATTCATATTTTGCCTTAAGCATTAGCAGGTTAATATCCCATGGATAATCTAAACAGCTTTTAACTGTGACTACTGTCAAGTGATGATGATAGACATATTTTTAACTTTTTCAGAAAATTGGTAACAGGTTTTTAATGTGGCAATTTCTGCTTTTATTTTGAAACAAAGGAGGTTTTTTAAAGAATCCAAGTGCATTCATTTTAGCACTGGTTTCAAAAGAAGAGATATCAAAGTAATAAACATTTAGTCTTCTTACTGTTTTAGTATTACTGCAATTTCAAGGTATACTTTTTAAAGTTATGAAAAAGCAATGCTAATTGTTTTATTTGAATCTTTCATGTCCAATATTCAATGAATGGGGACAACCTATTAATACATTGAGATTCTTATAATTCTAGCTAATGGATTGAATTAGAAGAAAAAACAGATCTTTTAGCATAGTTTAAATAATCCACCTACATCTTTTATGACAAACATGCTCACCAGAATGATGTTGGTCATAACCATATATATGAATTTTCACTCATTTAGCAATGTGGATTTGCTCACGTTCTGTTAGCTAGGAAGAAGCAGTTGAACTGACCACAGGGGGACTCCAAGCTTTAGAGTGATCTCGCAAGGAAATGAAATGCACCTTGCCTACATTTAGAGTGTCATAGCAAAGGAGAAATGACATTAAAAAAAAAATTCTAGAACTTTCATTCCCCTTTGTAATTTGTATAGATCAGAAACAAACATCTCATATTACTATTTTTATGTGACTTCATAACAATTGTGAAAAATACAAATCTGGTCAATACTTTCTGAAAAAGTATACTTTACAATATATTCAGTATTTGGCACGTGCTTGTAATTCATCCTGCTTAGGTGGAAAGGTAATGTAGTAAAGGATTATTTGTAAGGAACCGTCATATTTGTGAATATACTGTACTTTCAACTAGAAATACAAAATTATTAAATTGAAAGTAATAAAGTGAAAAATAACTTACTGTATTAAGCTGGCTGTAGTTATTTTAATATTTACTGTTTCCTTTAATTATGTGTAACATCACTACATTTTGAAGTTTATACTTTATACTAAGGTTATGCATTATACATCTGTGAATAACTAATAACTTATTACATGCAGGTTTCTATTTTTCTTTTTGCTTTTGTAGATCATTCCAGGGAAAAAATATGCAACACGTGTTGCTCCTAACCATCTTAATGTTTATATAAACCTTGCAAATTTAATACGGAATAATGAGTCACGCTTGGAAGAGGCAGACCAACTGTACCGACAGGCAATTAGCATGAGACCGGACTTCAAGCAAGCTTATATCAGCAGGTATGACAACAAACACTGCTCTTCATGAACACTACAGTAGAAAAAAGGAATCATGACTAATTTGATGAAATTACAACTGTTACATAGCTTTTGGGATTGGTGAAAACAAACTTAGTGTATCACAATTCTAAACAAACATTAAACACATATAATGGTTTTAAAAAGCAATGGAATTACCTTTGTATTTTCCAGACTATTTTAGTTTAGAAAGTGTCCTTTTTCCAGTATATTTCCTCTTCACATCAGCAGAAGTACAAAACAATCAAAGTGCATACAGTACTTAACCAACAGCATTTCTGTTGATGTGTATCCTGAGCACTTTTTTGTGTTTAGTGGGCTTACCAGGGGTCAGTGTTGTGTGGATATTGCTTAAGAAAAACTACTGTGATTATATATAAAATCACAGATACAGGCCTGTCGTGTTTCACAGTATCAGAAGGCAATAATAGAGTAACAAGTTCAGCAAATGTTAGCAGATAAGGCAATACATCCATCCTGGTCTCCATAAGGTGCAGTGCTTTTTGGGAATAGAATTGGGAACATATCCCAAGCCTATCATGCTCAATATCCTGAAACCCTTTCATGGAAATATGAAACTTTCTGGATCTTCATTCAGGATAGATAGCAATGGAAAAATTGAGCAAAAAACTTATATCATATCAGGTAGTTTCTTCCTGTCCAGTTTTCAACCCTTTAGGTCAAAAAATACTGCAGGCACTTTTCAGTGCCTCAAGGAAAAGGTCTTAAGACGCTTGGAAAAAAAAATTGTTTTATATAGATTGCTGACGTGTCTCCTTCCCACCACTTTTACCCTGAACCTCATGCAATAAAGGTCTTTAAACATGACCTCAAATTCCTGAGGAGCTCCAACAAGGCACAGGATTTGAGGCCTCACAGTCAGGTGCGCAGTGCCCTCTGACTATAAATTGCAGCACTGATCACAATGGGCACGTAGCAGGAGCGGGAGATGAATGTCAGGCACACATACAAAAGTGTCAAAAAAGTGGCTTGTGGTGGGGGAGGGGTGATGTTGAGCACATTGATGTTAAGACAAAAATGTGAACTTTGCTATTTTTATTTCTTATTCTTTGTTACTTTTATTCTTTTTCAGCCCTCAATTCCATGTAACTTTAGGAGTTATCTAGTATGCATTTTGCAGTATTTTGCCTCCATGTGTCTTTTGCTGGCTCACACAGCAGAGAGGCCCAATCACCGTTACCCTCACAAGCATCAGACAGTAGTCTAACTGCAGCAGATAACCCAGGCAGAGCAGCTCTCACAGCAGCTATAAATTCTAAGAAACCAGACTTCACTCAAAGTTTGACTTGCTTGCTGTCATTTTTAAGAGGATTTTGCTTTAAATGTGGGCTGAATTGCAGTCGTACTTTTCTGCCTTACAGTCTACAACCCAAACACAGAATGACATCAACATTTGTACGTTTAGTTTTTTTGTTTGTTTTACTTGCATTTCTTTTCCCATTTGTTAGACCTAGTCATTTTAATTTGCTTTTATCTTATTGTACCCACATAATTATTCCTCTTAATCTCTAATGTGTGTACCTTTTAAAATTATTTTTTGTTTTAAATTATCTCTAAGGTGGGCAGCATAGTGGCACAGTGGTTAGCATTACTGCCTCTCAGCTCTGGTGCCCTGGCGTGCTGTCTGTGTGAAGTTTCTATGATCTCTCCATGTTCACATGGGTTTCCTCTGCAAGCTCTGAGGAAAACGGCCTGATATGAGTCTGTCTATGTCTGTGTTTGTGTCTCTGTGCCTTGAGATGGACTGGCATCCCATGTAGGATGTATCTCGCCTTTGAACCCATTGCATGCCAGGACAGGCTCCAGCTCCTCCGCAACCCTGTATTGAATAAAGCGGTTATAAAATGGATAGATGGATGCTTGATCTCTTAGGTATTTAATTGAACAAATCACATACTTAAATGATCAAACCAAATTCACCAGTTGTTTCCAAATTATTGACTTATGGGGTATCCTTAATTGTGCTTAATTGTGGCTGTCAAGGACCATGGTTTGCCATAGGCCATGTTTTCAACCCCAAGGGAAGACATCAAGGTCCAATTTTAGAGCATACTCAAGCTCTCCTATATACAGTAAATGTCTAAAGCTGTTTTTTATCGTTTGCATTCCTTGACACCCATTTCCTTGTCTTCTGAAAATCATGGTCATCAAGAGCGGTCACCAGATGCATTTTACCCTGTGCTAGGTAGTCAGTACTTTAAAGTTCATATATCTATAATCTTGCAGCATATCTTTTGGCAGATATGCTGATGCACAGTTGACGCTGAGGTTTGTTTTTGTGTGGAAGTGGAAGCTTGCCTTCAGATGACATTGGATGTGTGCAAAGAAGCATCGTAATGGTCTTCCTTGTTTTGTACCACTTAAAAATATGAATGCAAGAAGTGGGGTAAAATCCTAATCAGATTCTGTGATAACTGTATTAAATGCCATTAAAAGCATATTGAATGTAAATAATTTTAACCAATGATAAAAATTAAACTCAGTTGAACTTGATATAGCATTCATTAATAAACTTTTAAACTTGTATTTTTCAACAGAGGAGAGCTTTTGCTGAAAATGAATAAACCAGTAGAAGCAAGAGATGCCTATCTCCGAGCCTTAGAACTAGACAGAACCAACGCAGACCTCTGGTACAACTTAGCAATTGTTAACATTGAAATGAAGGAGCCTTCTGAGGCACTGAAAAATTTCAACAATGCTTTAGAGTTAAGCCCAAAGCACAAATTGGCACTCTTCAATTCTGCGCTTCTAATGCAAGAGTCTGGTAAGTAATCTGTTAATTTTATCGGCACTTTAAGAATCAGTAGATTGGCACTGTTTTTTGCATTGATCTGGTATGAGGAGATTTGCTAAACATACTTTGCATCTTCTCTTTCAACCATGTAATTATGCGATGAATCTCTTTCCGAAATGGAAAACTATGCAAAACAGACTACTGATAGCAGTTCAACTGCTACCATTTGATTTTGTTCATTTTGATTTTGTGGTGTTTTCTTTGCCAACACTTTGCTTTTTCTTTAGGACAAGTTACTGCAGAAATTAGTAGAATATGTGGCAGAGCCTGTATTTTAAATAGTCTTGTTTAATTTATCTCAGTTGCATTCAGCATGGGGAGGAAATGGCTTTGAACCTATCAAATAATTTGCAAACCCTGCCTCGCACTTGGTATAATCGAGCCTTATCTGTCCATCAAAGCATACCAGGGTGAAACTTGGGTTTTTCAGTCTGGTACTCTAGCACAGTGAGTCAATTTTTGTCTGGTTACTTTAACGTGCTCTGTGTGCTGGATCACAGCTGGGTTTATCCTTAGACCCGTGCCTTTTCAAGCTGTTATTGGGGAGTTCCCTGGAGATACAGCTAAGTTTTGTTAATATCTTTTGTCTTCTGTAAATATTTTCTGGGCGTTAATCACTGTATCTGCAATTAATTTTTTCACGTTTCACATTTTTTGCCATTGAGTGCACCTTTTGACTGCTGTAAAGAGGTATAGTCTCTGTATCTAATCAAATATATCACTTATTACTATAATAGAAACAGTTATCAGAAAAAAATATCTTCTTCCTTTCATAGGGCCTGTGTATACATAAGCCCGCTCACAGGTTTCTAAGCCCTAGATGCCACGTGTCCCGGCTTATCCCATTACAAATATTGAATTGGGTTCGAGTCTGGTGAGCGAGGCATCCATGGCAAAACAGAATAATATGTGCATTACTCTTCTAAAATGCTGTCAGGTCAAAGTGAGACTACAGAAATGCCAGAAAGTGAGGTTGTAGGACTTGATCAACCAAGTGCTGTGCAGTCAAATTACCAACAGTCACTACGAAAGGAGTTCTGTAGCAAAGAGCCCTATCCAGAGCATAACACGTGGACCTCTGCATCAATTGGTCTGTTGTACACAACAATTTAAATTGTGTTCTGTATGTCAGCAACACAACACTGACATCCAAACTGTGATTCATTTCCAAAGAGGACTTGGCTTCAATGGTGCTGATTCTAACCGAGAGGAGTTAGAGTAGCCTCCAATATAAAGATGACAATGAGGCAGTTTTCCCTTCATAAATGAGGAACATTGGTTCCTTTTTGATTTTCATCAAGTTTTACATTCACCTGTACCAAGTCAACTTACACTAAAGTGGTGATTGTGTTTATGCTACAAATAATGCATTAACCTACTTGAAAAGCTCTGGGTGTGAGAATTTCAGTTATCAACATGGTATTTTTTGTTTGGCTATTTTTTGAATAGAAACTTCTGTCATTTTGTTTCTTCTCCATTTTTAATTGCCTGATTGGTATATTAAGTCAAGTAAGATCAGAGCATAACTCGAATATTTTACATTGTTTTGACTTAAAGGTTTTATTTAATGTTTACATCTTATCAGAACTCCTAATGTTCTTTTTAACACATTTTCTATCTGCTGTATATGACCAAGATTTAAAATTTAATTTATTTTTTATATATACAGTATATATAAATCAGTATTATTTTAAGCACATTCTGTATCATAGCAGCAGCATTATGTTGTCAATATGTATTACATTTGTCAGTCAGATTTTCTATTGCTGTAGAATCAGCATGTGACTGGAGGGTGAGTTGTTACAGAAACACATGTGAGTGTGACTTATTTTTCATGAATTCCAGCTTTGCTAGAATATGCACATTGAAAATGCCTTAGGATTCTTGTGGTTGCTGTTTGATTAACCATACAAGTCATGACTAGTTTATCATTTATTTCTGTGTTAGACTAATTTGACAGATGTGGTTTAGTTATTTCCTTGGGGTCTGAATGCATTTTAGAGTTTATTTTCTTAACAGCACTTGTGATGAGAAGTAAGGTATAATGCTAATTTCACACTGTGATTTTTAGTTCTAAATATGAATATAATCTTTAACCCATTTGTCTCAACACACATGGAAACCTTGTTTTGTTTGGTTTACGATATTTTACCTGAGTTATCAACTTAACCTTAGGAGAATAAATTCTCTAGTATAAAATAAAACATTTTAGACATTACAGTTTACTATATTCCCAACATTCACTGTTGTAGGAAGAAGAGTATAAGAACTAAATAAACTTGGCCCAGTATAAATACTGTCAACTCCTTGAAAGTAAAAAACAATTTGAAAAATTGTTTCCGGAGCTAAAGTAATCATGTAGCAAATATTACATAATAAGGAGATAAAATGCAGCTGTCAAAAAGCAGTACGTTTTGTGACTTAATTTCAGTGAATGTGTCACTTGGGAGATGGTAATCCTCTGTTCTGGAGATTGTTCAGATATGTAGGTTGATGAACAAGATATGTTCATAAAGTTACAGTTCACTTTATCATTGTTGTAGGAGAAATTGATTTTCTTTAGAATGTAGTCCAAGGTGAGCTAAAAATCTTCCTTTTTTTGATTTAGTAAAACCATATCAAATGTGTGATTGAAGTTGTAAAATTCTTGTAAAAAGTTACCTGGAAGAAGAATGTAAAACTAAATATTATATGTTAAAACTGTCTCTTTTTTTAGTTCATATACTTTGCAATTGTTAATTATGTTGATTTTTTTCTGGTATTACTCAAAATGTAATGTAAAACATCATAAAAAATATAGTGTAAGTCTGAGTACAATTTAATTATAGTGATGTATCTTAATCCCTCAGGTATTTCTTAAATAGCTAATAATAAAGCACAATTTATAAGGTATCTATTTCATCAGAAATAATGGATGCATGTAGTTGGGACAAGTCAAGTCACAATAATAAAATTGCATTGTAAAAAAAATAAGTAATGTATCATGAATGAATAACATTGTTCACTCTTATGTTAAGAGTTATTAGATTTGACAGTTTAATTTATTTTCTCTAATAATTTCTGTGTGAATCTTAAGTTTAATCATTTCACCAGTTGGTCAAGTAAGTCCTAATATTAACTGACTTACATGGCCAACCAGTGAAATGATGTAAATGAAAAGAGCAAAATGCCATCTGTTCAGTTTTAGGAATATATTTTTATATTTTTAGAGCGAACAACAATAGCTTTATCCGCAAACTATATTTTGCATTGGTGAGGTACAAAGAAATTAACATGAACAAATATGCATTCATATTTGAGGTTTACCTTCCAGAAAAAAGTAGGGATGTCATATGAAGAAATACACTTAAAGTATGAAAAGCAGTATGGCATAGAAGTGAAGGAGTTCTGTAATTGTTCTTATGCAAAAATCTGTTTGTTAGTTTACTCTGTTAATACTGATACTGTTCCATATGTTGCTAAGTTTAAAAAAAGTTATTTTCTCAAAAGGGTACATGTAACACAAAAAGAATAGCATAACTCTTTTTCCCTCACTTTTTTAACATCTCACTCTTTTTTTTTCTACCTCTTTGCAAATGCCAGTCATGAAACCTTTTTTTGGTTATCATATACCCCTATCTTCTTGTTTATATTGCATCTGAAATTAGAGTAACAAAATTGTCATTTTCATTTATTTAACTTTACTTTAAAACAGCTTTTCAATTAAAGTTCACTTCATGTTTAAGCACATTAAGATGTTCAGTAACCAAGAGCTCAGTAAGGAGGAAGATAAAGGGAGTTGTCCTACAAAACCAGGGTAGACAACCTCTACAACAGCTCCACATTTTTTCACATTTTAGATCTCTATGATATACAAGTTTTATTCCATAAACGTCAAAGCCATCCAGATAGACTCTTCTACCACTAGTTTGCTTTCATACTGGGTTGATCTCCTGAGTGCAGGTGGTTCATTTTCTCTGCTTATCTTGGCATTATAGACTGGGATTTCCTGATATCACCCGTAAAGCATTCAAGTAAATGTAATACATTTTAATTCAGAATTCAACGCATAATTAATTGCCAAATTTAAGTTTTGTTTTTTTATATATACTTTGAATAACCCCCTACAGCAATTGTAATGCTTAGTGTATTAAATGGCATATTTCACGTGGGGTGAAGATGTCCAGGCAATCAGCATCTGCCTTGAAATGGTCAACTTTTGTGGATTGCCAGGATGATCCTGAACTGAGTAAACTATGGGAACTGTGATTTTGTCCAATATGAAATACAGTGCAAAAAGTCAAATGGTCTGACAGTGGTTGTCTCAGTGGAGATCTCTCTCTCTGCTGGGTCATTGTGCAAATACAAAGACCAACAAATGATTGAATTTAAGGCAAATTCACATTACAGACGATTGGTAGATATATTTTAGATCCTTAATTCATCAGATTTTATTGCATCTGATAACTGAGGTAATAGTTGCTTGTAATGTTTAAATTTGTTTTCTAGGCGATGCCAGGCTCAGACCAGAGGCTAAACGAAGATTTCATATCTACATTGAAGAAGACCCCAATGATGCAAATGGATACTTTAACCTTGGTATGCTTGCTATGGATGACAATAAAAATGAAGAGGCAGAGAAATGGATGAAAAAGGCCATCAAGCTTCAGCCAAGTTTCCGGAGTGCACTCTTTAATTTAGCACTCCTGTATTCACAGACAGGCAGAGAATTGGATGCCTTACCTGTTTTAAATGAATTATTAAGATTTTATCCAGAACATACTAAAGGCCTAATCCTCAAAGGAGACATTCTTATGAACCAGAAAAAGGACACCAGAGGTGCCAAAGAATGCTTTGAGAAGATTCTTGAAATGGACCCCAACAACGTTCAAGGAAAACACAACCTCTGTGTGGTTTATTTTGAAGAGCGAGACCTTCTGAAAGCTGAGAAGTGCCTGGTAGAGACACTTGCCCTTGCTCCTCATGAGGAGTATGTCCGTCGGCATCTGAGCATTGTCAGGAGTAAAATTGCAGCTCTGAATGCTGCAGCTCCAGCAGATGGCAACCATAGTCCAGCAGTGGAGGAAAAAAAAACTCAGCCAGAGAAGTCCAAGAATGAGAAGAATGCAAGGAAATCCTTCCCTGCTAAAAATCCCACAAAGAGCAAAGAGCAGTCAAAGAAGACGGGGAATGGCCTGCCTGATAAACGGACTAAGACCAAATCTACAAAAGAAATCAAGGAGATTGAAAAGAAACGGGCAGCTGCCCTAAAGAGACTAGAAGAAATTGAACGTATATTAAGCGGTGATTAACCTAATTTATTGATGGACTATTTTTATACTACTGTCAGAATTGTTGGGCTTGTTTTGAAAAATTACATTTTCCTAGTTTATGCATGCATCAGTGCCCTAAGAGTTGAGAAAATTAATGTTATATTAATAACAGGCCCCATTTACTTTGCAAGATTGTATCTAAATTAAGAAGAGGTCTATGTTCAGAATTGATTACTGTGAGAAATGGGACTCAAGTGAAACAAAAATTACATAACTGTTGAAATGAAAACACATTTTAAAGAGATGGTATGTGAAAAAGCACAATGTTATTAAAACTATTTAGAACCCATTGTGAGAATATAAGTGTGTAATGTTTTATTTCACAGTTTCACAATGGACATCTTGTTCCAGGTTTTTAAAATTCTTGTATTGATCACTGGATATGTCTCATGTATTTTTAGTAAATTTATTTTTCTTCAGTAGTGTGATCTAATTAGTAGAGTGATTGTTGTGTAAACAATAAAAGGAAATTACAAACAATTAGTTCTGGGGGATGATCTGTGTAATAGTTCTTAAATAACTCTACATCTGCTTACTGAATCATTCTATAAGTTTAGCTGTTGTATTACTTCATACTGGACTTCCTCTAAGTATGCTGTTTCAGTTGATGTAATACAATTTCCTTTTAGAAAGCTGTTTTTTTTTTCTTCTGACTTCACAGTTCTGATTTAACTGTGGTTCAACGGAAACCACAGCTTGGATTATTTTGGGTCATTCATTTCATATCTGTATTTAGAAATATGTATTGTAATGCCAGAAAATAACAATAACTACCAAATGTATAATTTTGTATGGTTGTTCTTTTGAACTGCACATTGCAGTAAGGTACTGTCTCGACTTTAGAGTGCTTACTGCAAGCCCAATTTAACTTGGTTAAATTACTGTATGTATTGTATGGGGAAAATGCTCTCTTCAGCAGAATATATAGGTAAGAAAACAATATTACTGTGACTTCTTTATTTCTTATTTTTATTAAGATTATATCACATAATGTAGAATCTAGAAACACTTTAAACAGAAAAGAAAATAACTTTTTGTACATAGCGTTTTCAAAAGACACATTTTCCCTCTAAGAAATGTCTGTGTTTTCTGTACCATTGTTAAAAATAGTTCCTTTTTAGGGTCTCCAGTATGCTTTTGATAAGAGAGATCTCATTGTCTTGTGAGCACAATTCCTATTAAATTACATTAACAGTTTTCATACCAAGGATAATTGGACATTATGCGCCTTATGAAACCAAACTGAAAAGTGACTTTGACTGTGAAATTCCATAAGACAAATCATGTAATTAAGTATTCTTCTAAATAATGTGTATATTATCTATGAATAAGCTCAGTTCAGAATCTGATAGATGCTGTGTAATATATTAAATGAATAAAAATAGTACTGTACTGAAAAACTGTAAAATAACAGTATGCTGTTCCATTCTAGCCTGTTGTAGGTTGACAGTATTGTCAGTTTGTAGAACTCTCAGCACCAGTGGCATAGAAGTAGCAATTTTAGAATATTGCCCTAGGCCCATCAATGTAAGTGCTGCAAATTCTCCTCATTTCAGATCTCTTTCAACAGTAATTTAAAATCCTTAGACCAAGACAGATCATAGATAAACCCACGACATCTCAGAAACATTGATCTTTGTTGCACTCCCCACCTTCTGCCAAAAAAGATTTGTGAGCAGTTTTTTGGGATGTATAAATTATGCAAGAAGCTTAGCATGTTTGGATTTCAATGTGCAGCTTTTATGTGTGTCTTACATAGGTTGGAAGTTGTGTATAAAGGACATGAGAAAAAAGACAAAACTTTCACTTAAAATGTTAAGTGTCCCAGGTTTTATGGTATATGTTAAGAACTGTTGAACTACACACCAAACTTCATTAATATATATAAAGTATATAACAAACATTATTAATACTATAAATGACCGTGAGTTGTAGTGACCTGAAAAGCCTCGGATGTGAGGTGTGCAATATATTCCAACGTAGTTGTAGTTAGCGTTTTTATTTTTTTAGGGTTTGAACAGTGCATTTTAAAAAGAAACCTAGATTGTACAATCCATACTAACAAGGTTTCAGTCCTTAATTAAAAGTACATTATTGACATAAGACATTGATGAATTAAAAAATATCATGTTCCATTAAAGCCATACTTCTTTGCTCTGTAACTGAGTCCATAATCTGAAAAGGTTACATTTTGTAGATTTCAAGAAGAGCTGAAATATTATAATTCAATTTTTTATTTTTTTATGGCACTGTAAAATCTCTGTACCTGAAGCAGTGTTCAAGCTTAAGTCCTTTGCACTATAAATTACAATATAAGCTGCCTTAGAAAAGCTGAACATTTTTGAGACATCACTTACACAGAAAACAATATATTGGAATTTTAAAAAATGACATTTCATGAAATTCTACATTGAATTGTACTCGGACAATATCCATTTCACATGTTTTACTATTATGCATTCTGTATCAAAGTAATGTGTGATAAGCATTATTCATATTTAATGTTAAGGTGTGATTATTTTTCTGGTTTGCTTTATTTTTCTTTAACTAGGCTTTCATTAAACTTATCTACTCTTATTTGTATTTTTGTTGTTGACAGGTATTATTTTTGGAATAGAATCATTCAAAGACAACCTGTACACAACTAAATTAAAAATTTAGTTTAATTTCAAAAGTATTGCTTTTATCCTCAATTCATTTCATCAGTATGTTATTATTTGTGCTTTTGCTGATGTTAAAGAATGGATGGATTTATTGTGACTTGTTTTAACTAAATATCGCTTTTGTAATGCAGTATTTTAATTTGTTTTTGAAAAATAAATTTTGTGTTATACTTAAATGGTAATGGGGCATATTTTCTAATAAAGATTTCTTGAAAGTTATCTAAGATGTTCAAAATTTCTTATAGACTACTGTTTAAAATGAATGTTTCTATGTGCGATTAATCATTTTTATTTTAACTGAAACACCATATTTGTGCATTTTTCTAAGATTTCAAAATATTACTTTTAAATTTAAAGTTAGATGCTGTACAACATTCAGTTTGTGTTTTGTGTCAGTTTGTGAGATGTCAGAAAGGAAAGTTAGAAGTTGAACTGGTTTGAGAATCTGAAATTTCTTAATAGAGAAATAGTTCTTTACTTGAAATAGTTAAATGAAAAAATATAAACAAACATTCTTTGCTTGTGTTGATTCAACAATGAGATGTTAATACAAAACAGTGAACACAACACTTTTATTTTGATATTTTCACATACAGTGCCTCTGAATGTATTCATCCCTGTAATGAAATAGAAACTAGAATTAAGGAGATTTTTTTTACAAAATGGATAATGTTTCTTAAACATGTTAAACTGTAATAATGCACATAAAAAAATCCATACTACACCTCCTGTAGTGTGCTGTGAGGTTCTGGCACATCAAGGAAGAAATGTATTAACATTCTTTCTTAGAGAATTGTTGTTCAGATCATTTGATTTCAGTTAAAGAATGGTTGCAATTACAAATGTTGAATTGGACTGAGGTCTCAAGATAAGCCAGTTTAAAGCATTAATTTTGTTGAATTGGATGTTTTATACAGCATGCTTTGGATCATTGCTGTGTTGGAATGTCCATTTTTGGCAAAGCTTATCTTCTTGGCAGAAAATAAAATGGGTAACTGGCCAGAATATCCTGGTAATTGTAAGATTTCATGATTATACCTGTCTTGACCAGGGCCCTAGGTCCTGCCCATGCAAAACAACCTTAAAACACAATAACCCCCAACCATCACCACTGTAGTTTACAGTGGGTATGAGTGATTGTCTCAGAATTATTATTTTTTGTAACCCAGTGTGTATTGGAACAGTTGTGTATCCCCAACTGTTGTCTTTGCATTTACTAGCAGGTTTGCCAGTGTTTCTACAGTGTAAATTTCTACAGTGGTAGATTCAGCTTTTTGTGGTTTCTTTTACAGGCAGTCCCCAACTTCTGAAGGTCAATGACCATGTGCCAGTTATATTTGAAGAGCTCTCTGATCTTAATCATGATGATGCACGCTAATAATGAATGTTTTCATTGTAGTACCCCATTTTGTACTCCTATTAAACAGGACACCTTTGGAAGGCTCTAGTTCCAGAAGCTTTTGTTGGGGAAGTATTGTTATAGATTTGTGTCTGTTGAATTTTACATCCATCCATTTTCTAAGCTCTTCTTCCAATTCAGGGTCACAGGTGAGCCGGAGCCTATCCCAGCAAGCAATAACCACAAGGCAAGGTACACCCTGGATAAGATGTCAGCCTATTGCAGGACAGACACACAGACACTCACACACTCACAATTAGGGCCAGTTTCCCCAGAAGCTGATATGGGAGAAAGCCAGAGCAGAAACCCATGTGCAGAACGAGACAACATACAAACTCCACACAGTGCTGTCAGCAATTCTAACCACTATGCCATCATGCCTCTGCGTGTTGAATTTAATTTCAAGGAATACTTAAATGTGAATAAATGTAACCCTCTTGTTTTCTGGTTGCAAGTATTTATGACAAATGTGACTTTTCTCTGTGCAAAGCTATTATGATCATAGTATAAAATTCTGCTACATAATATTATTTGTTCGTAATTCATTGCAGGTAAGAATGAAGTTGGAGGGTGCCATATGCCTGTTCCTTTAAAAATGTTAACTGATATCATACAGTATACTCTGAAAGTACAATGTTGGTGCCAATGAAGTCTAACGGTTTTAAAAATAAAAGATCAGTTTATAAGTGAGAGGTGGCTGTTTGGTACATCGAGCCTGTTTTGTAACTAGTGTGAGATTGTTGAAATGGTTAATGATTGCTTCTTAACACAGTTTAAAGAAGTTTCTAGAAGCACCAATTAGACACAATGCTCTTTTCTATCTATTCTTTTCAAAGAACTAGGATATAATTAAGGGCATAGGTGTAATAAAACTGGAACCTTAATATGAAGTCTTTTTATGTATACTTTAAATTTCAGAAATGGAGACTCTAAAATCAGGGTTTATAATATCATTATTTGAAGGGATGAAGCAGTTTACAAGCAGTGAATTGGGAGCAGATGGATCAATAGAAAAATGGTACTTCAAAAACATAAGGGGGTTCTCTCAGCCTCACCCTATAGGTTTGGTTGCTTTTCCGTCAGATTGGTGGTTTAATGCCAAACATACCTTGCATACATTTCGTCTCTGTATTCTTTTAACCAAACTGCGTAAACAGCTGCAGCAAAAAAAAAAGATCATTTTCCCACTGTGGATTACCTCAGACCTATCTAAGAGTAAATATTAAAATGCTCAAACTGCCTAGTGATGGTAGTCTCTCCTACACACAAATTATATGATTTGTGCACATACAGTATTACAGATTTATTTTTGGCATGAAGAGCTGTTTCGTAGGTCTTTTCATAGATGATTTACATGTGAGTCTAAATCTGAAGACTTTATTATTTTATGCATGTTTGTTTCCTTGGAGTCTTTTTAAACTGGGTTTTAAGGTACAAATAAAATAACTATTATCGTGGTACAAAACAGCACCTGTTGAAAAGCAAAATGAAAACTTAAGTAAACATGCGTACAGAATATGTACACAAAATATAAGACTTTAGGCTTATAAATTACTCTTTAGAACTCTTTTTGTTATGGGTTTGAAAAAATATGCTTCAAATTATTTTTTACTTACCCATAAGTAGGATGTCCATCACAATTTCTTTTCTTTATTTAATTATAAATGTAAGACGTATTACAAATGAAAGAAGGCTGTTTGGATCACCATGCTTGTTTGACTGCTACCAGTTTAATGATCAAACTAGAATTCCATGATGTAATTCCTACAGTAGATGAAGCCATTGTTTTTAAAGTATGTTGGAGTCCACTTCAACAACAGGATTTTGTTATTAGATATGACTATTATGTCTGAACTAAAAGTGAAATAGCTTTATAGAGAATTTAAGCATGTATAAAAAAGTTAAAAGTACCGAAACCTCTAGAATTAAATGAAAAGCTCTTCAACCACAGCTCCTTATTTCTGGATTAAGTTCAGGCTCTGCAAAGAAATTCTATAATGTTGTATTGACAAAACAATATTAAAACCATGTATTTCACTGATTTAAATAAAAAAGGTTTTGAACAAGCCATACTAAATAAAGCTTTCTTATAGATTGATTCTCATTCACAGAAATGTATTTGCAGAATCAATAATTAAAATTTGTATTAGATTTATCTGTGCCCAATCTTAGAAGAATGCTTCACTCACTGTCTTCCATTATTTCATATTCCTATATATCTGCATGTGCAAATTTCTTTTCACCTGCCTTTTCTTTTGCTTATTTGATTAATTGAATTTACTTGTCTTCTTATCTCTTATCTTATGTGTCTGCTTTAAGTCCACCTCACAGGTAGTTGAATCTCATTATTTATTTATTCCCTTGTTTCCTCAGAGGTAACAAACACAATAAATTCAACTATACGATTTTACAAACTGTTCCAAGTGTTTTACTCCCAGTGAATGAACCTAAAGCTTTAAATATTTGTTTCTGTCAGCATTTAAAGACATAGGTGGCAAGTATATATAGTCACTCCTCTATCCACTGTGTGAATTCCTGATTACAAAGTTGTGAAAGCCAGTTTCTTATACAGTGCCCTCCAGAATTATTGGTACCCTTGGTAAAGATGAGCAAAATAGACTATGAAAAATGTCTTTTGTTGTTTATCAGCTTACACTGAAAATATGAGAGAAATCTAACCTTTCAGTGAGGTAAAATTATTCAAAGAAAAACAAATATTATGAAAAATAAACATTTGTTATCAACAACATGTATCACAATTATTGGCACCCCTAGAAATTTATATGAACAAAATCTAAGACAGCCATTCATATTTTACCTTTTCAAGCACATCTGAGTCTTTAGGAACTCTTATGTGGTCATCCATGACTTCCTGTTTCACTGGGATATAATATGAGGTGACACACAACCCAAACACCCTTAGTCATCCATCAACATGGGGAAGATCAGAGAATACACAAATTAAATGAGACAAAAGGTTGCTGACCTTCATAAATCAGGCAATGGCTATACAAAAATAGCTTCACACCTGAAAATATCCATCTCCACTAATAGGGCAATAATTTTCAAACTGGAGCTGTGATCAACCTGCCTGGAAGAGGACACAAGTGTATTTTGCCCCCACACACAGTGAGGAGGATGGTTCGAGAGGCAAAACTTCCTCCAAGGTTCACAGTTGGACAATTGCAGGAGCTGGTTGCATCCTGGGGTCACCAAGTCTCCAAAGCTACAATAAGATGCCACCTCCATGCCAACAAACTATTTGGAAGGCTTGCCAGAAGAAAGCCTCTGCTGCTGTCAAACGTAAACACCTGGAGTTTGCTAAACATCACTGGAACTTTTGATTGGAACTGGGTTCTATGGTCAGATGAGACAAAAATAGAGCTTTTTGGCAACAAACACGAGAGGTGTGTTTGGTGTAAAAAGAGTCAAGGTCATGCAGAAAAGAACCTAATCCCCACTGTGAAGTATGGTAGTGGATCTGTGATGTTATGGGGCTGTTTTTCTTCCGAAGGCCCTGGGAATCTTGTTAGGATACATTGCACCATGGACTCCATCAAATACCAGGAGATTTTAGATCAAAATCTGGCTGCCTCTGCCAGGAGGCTAAGACTGGGTCGTGGTTGGATCTTCCAGCAGGACAATGATCTAAAGCATACCTCCAAATCCACACAGAAGTGCTTCACTGACCACAGAATCAAGCTTTTGCAGTGGCCATCCCAGTCCCCTGCCCTAAACCCCATTGAAACCCTGTGGGGTGAGCTGAAGAGGAGAGTCCACAAGCAAGGACCAAGGATCTGGAGAGATTTTGTATGAAGGAATGGTCACAGATCCCTTTATATGTGTTCTCCCACCTCATCCAGCATTATAAGAGAAGATTCAGTGTTGTTATCTTGGCAAAGGGAGGGTGCACAAAGTTCTAAAAGGGGTGCCAATAATTGTGACACGTGTTTTTGTGAAAATTTGTTACTTTTTTATAAAGATTTTTTTTTCATTGAATAATTTTACCTCACTGAAAGGTTAGATTTCTCTCATATTTTAAGTGTAAGATCAAGCTGATTAACAACATAGACATTTTTTTCATAGCCGTTTTTGCTCATCTTTACCAAGGGTGCCAATAATTCTGGAGGGCACTGTAACTACGTTTTATCTAGGGAATCATCAAAACACACTGCAGGAAATCATAGACAATATATTAAACTTGTAC
The DNA here is from genome assembly GCF_055471065.1 of Atractosteus spatula. Taxonomy (NCBI): domain Eukaryota; kingdom Metazoa; phylum Chordata; class Actinopteri; order Semionotiformes; family Lepisosteidae; genus Atractosteus; species Atractosteus spatula. Next base: position 22,083,912 of record NC_142713.1, on the reverse strand, counting down.
AATATTTAAAATATTTAAAACATGTAGTACTTACAGTTTCAGTAAGAGAGACACATATACAGTCAACTCAAGAATTATTGGCACCCTCCATGAAATTGAGCAAAAATGATTGTATAAAATAATACACATGATGATTCAAATGTTTTGCTCAAACGGTGGGGGAAACTAGTTACCTTCGCTGTAATAAAAGTTATTTTTATTTTTAAAAGTTCTTTTTCAGTAACAGTATTTTTCTCAAATACATAGGGGTCAAAATTATTGGCATACTTTTGGCATAATTTTCCCTAAATAATATTTAAAATAAAACCAAACAAAGTGGCATCTGTTATGAAGTTCTATGCATTTTAGTTGGTCTCAGTCTCCAGGAACTGTATTGCTGTCTTTCACCAGTCCCTGTTTTCCAGGGGAATAAATATGAGGTTGCACACATGTAAAATCCCTTTGTCATCCATCACCATGGGTTAAACCAAAGAGCTTTCAGCTGAAAATAGACAAATGGTTGTTGGCCTACACAAATCAGGTAACGGATATAAGCAAAATACATAAACAGTTGAAAATACCGCTGAGCACATTGAGGGCAATAATCAAAAAGATTCAAAAGTCTGGAACAGTTGCAGGTTTGCAGGTTTGAGGACATGTGCATATTGCCCCCACGCACAGTGAGGAACATGGGGAGGGAGGCAAAGAAGAATCCAAGGATCACAGTTTAGTGGGGTTATCAAGTTTCAAAACCAACTGTTAGACGCTACCTCCATGTCAACAAGCTCTTTGGAAGGGTTGCATAAAAGACTTACTGAGCGCACCCCACAAATTGCAGTGTCTGAACTTTGCCAAGTGTTATTGGAACTATAATTGGAATTGTGTATTGTGGTCAGATGAGACCAAAATTGAACTTTTTGGCCATGCACAGAATCGAAATGTTTGGCAACAGAAGAGGACTGCATACAATGAAAAGCACCTGATATACACAATAAAATATGGTGGTGGATCATTGATGCTTTGGGGCTGTTTTGCTGCTAGTGGTCCAGGGGCTCTTGTTAAGATTGATGGCATAATGAATTCCACTAAGTACCAGGATAGTTTAGCCTAAAACCTGGTTGTCTCTGCCAGGAGGTTGAGACTTGGCCATAAATGGGCCTTTCAACAAGACAATGACCCCAAATATACATCAAAATCAACTCAGAAACGGTTGTAGGAACTCAAAATCAGTGTTTTCCAATGGCCTTCGCAGTCTCTGGATTTGAATCCTATTGAAAATCTGTTGTCTGAATTGTGGTCGTTAAAAAAAACCCCACAGAAGACAAAATCAATCAAATAGGCCTGAGGATGGTTTATGATTTTGTGTCTGAATGCCAGTGAATTTGACATGAAATTCAAATAGAAAAACGGCATGCCCTCCCTCTATTATCTTTAATCTTTAATTGTGAACGTGTATATACAGTACAGTATGCACACACTGATAGGTGTGGTAGTGTTGAAGTGACCCATTTTCTAGGAGGAAGAAAGTATTTATGTTCATCTTATTGGATCCAGAGCATACAGCTCTAAATTTCTTAAGTACATTGCTGCCTGTGTTCTATTAATTGCATGCTTACACGCTTTAACTGTATTGGAAGGAAAAAAATATGTATCAACACAACTTGCAATGTAATCATCTTGTAAAGATACTGTCAAAATGTCTTGGATGAAAGTGTTTTTCTTCACTTGTCACAGAAGATTGTTTTCCCAGTTCTTTCAGTTTCAGAAGTTTCAGAGAACCTGAGGGCAGAGAACTATACACCCTGAGGTACTGTATGCTACTTGACAGAAAAAAATATATGAACTATCAGCATGGCACAGGCCATTTCCCAAGAGGGTGTGTTAACCAGTTTGAAAAAAGTCAGAATATGAAACTTGAATGTACAGTAATATGCTGGCTAATGTTTGCATATTGTTCAACAGTATTCTTAATATGCTGCTCTAAAAAAGCAATCTTTCAGTAAAGAATTGCATGAACCCATTAATGAATTAAGGAAGTCGTGCTTAGGGTTGTGCACAGAGTCCATGCCAAGACAAAGTGGGGAAGTGACATACTTGAAAATGAATGTGTGTTTGCTCCAAAGATCAAACCACGGTCAAAGAGAACAGAGGGATTCCTGATCTCAGAACTGGCTTTAAAGCAAAAGACATCTGTTTCAAAAGCATCAAAGGGTTGTCTTTTGCTATTTTGTTGCCGGAAGTTGTAACTGATCCTGTTGTGAATTTTAGTTACCCAGTTATGAAAGACTCTTAAGGCTTGGTTTATCTTTGGTCCTCATACCAGGGACACACAAGGGATTTTTAAAAGCTACTAATTAAGAACAAGAAAATTTCAAGATTTTTTTTTTCTGTGACGATGTTAATGATTGGAAAATGCTTGTGTTAGACTTAAAAAACACAACTTACTCTTTCCAATTTATAAATATAAATTCATAATAAAGGTGACACAGTGGTGCAGTGGTTAGCATTGGTGCCTTGCAGTGCTGGAGCCCTGGGGTGCTATCTGGATGGAGTATGACTGTATGTGTGGGTTTCCTTCAGGTGCCCTGGTGTCCTCCAGTTGAAAGACATACTGGTAAATTAAATGGCTTCTGCGAAAAAAGGTGTTCAGACATGTTTTACTGAATCACAAGAATTACTGGAGTGAATTTCAACAGTAGTCATTTGTTCTTCCTATTTTCACACAAAAATGTTTGTTAACAGCAACCCTTGATGAGCATTGTGGTAATGAGATAAGCAAAAGAAGGCAGAGTGATAGAAAGATGGTAGTACATTTATTTCACAAGGCTGTCAAATGTAAATTTAATCCTTAAATGCCTTTCTAAAAAATGCAGCTCTCTTCAGGTGTAATCATGTTCATTTTTATTTAAAAACTACACCACAATTAGAAAATGGTGTCTGTTTAGAAAGCTACAGCTGTAGGGAATTAATGGTTCGATGAGCTACAGCTGTGGGGTTTCCTGTTTTTACAGGCTGTCTTACCTCTCAAGAGAGACTACACGAGCTCTCTCAGAACACAGAGAAGGAAAGCTGCTCCCCACATGAATGTTTGTGCTCAATGCAGGCTGGCAAGGCGAGAGAGAGGCGCCGGCAACTGCGGAGGGGTTTGTGTGTGTGTTCTCCAGGGGAGTGGGTGCTGCCAGCCCAGATTATGAAGATGTGCAGGGAAAGCAGCCTGTTAGACCACAGGCACTGTGAGGAAAATCATGGAGTAGTGTGAAGCACAGCGGAATGGAGTCCATATCTTCTGCCAGAGGTTTGGGAGAGAGCCTGCTGAAAAGTAACCTTAAAGGCAGCACAGACTGAGGGCTGTGGTCAGCAGCAATGCGGCAGATTCACTGTAGGTTGTAGCGGCCTGGAGTGTGTGCCTGGAGGAGCCTGAGAAGAGGCGTGCCCTGGATATCCTATGGCTGTCGGCCACAGACGTTGAGAAGGTGTTGCCAGTGTGAGTGAGAGTGAGCGGTGAGCAGGTGAAGAAGCTTTGCATTTGGTGGTACTGCTTTGCATTGTTTACTGTATATTAGGTTTAGTTTACTGTATGTCTACCCTGCCCTGAATGGAGGATATGATTGTTACTTTTTCCTCTTGTATCTTGTTACTTGCTGCTTTCTTTGTTGTAACCAGTTAGTACTCCAAGCATATGTGTTTTCTTCAATTCCCATGGCTTTCTGGAAATCTAATACGATACACTTCACGTTTGAATCCATGACCCAACAGTCTTGTGTCTTCTACTCCATGGTCCTTTATTATGATCCTTCTCTGTGTCTTCTGTGTGGCAAATATTGAGTGTAATTTTAATTCTGTGAATTTCTTTTTTCATCTCTCTTGTAATGCAACTTCAAAATGTCCATATCAATTATTGCAATGCATACTTGCTTTGCAGTGGTTATGGGGAGGTTTCGCTAAGCAACTTTGCTTTTGTATGATTTTAGTTTAGAGGTTGCAATTTCATTTTAGAATATGCCTAACAAGCCTACTCTAAATACATTTATAATGTATTATAGAAGAAACAAACCTGGGGATAATGCAAAAATATAAGTGTATTTAAACGAAATTGAAACTTGATAGCTTTGACACCTCCATCATAATGCAATTTATCAACATTTGAACTATTGCAGAATAGGAAGGAAAGGGAAATAAATGTTTGATGACTTTTGCATGTTTACAGCCCTTGGCTGTGTGTCTGCTTTGTTATTCTCCGCAAGTCATGGGGTCTATATCATTTACTTCTGTGTATCACCATCTGATTTACATTAATACAGCTTGCAGATTTGTAATCTAATTCATTCCAATTTTTGTAATCTAATTTTCCAAAACTTTGTTTTTCCAAGTGTGGGGGGTTTTGCATTTCCAAATTACTTTTCCCTGTTACTCTCTCTGTTACTGCAGTCTTGTCATGAAACTGTAAATTCAATCTGTAGCTCGCGGATGTGAAAATTTGCTATTAATTTTGACATTTGTGAATCTCTCAGCACATTTTTAAAGACTCAGTTTTGATGTGATTTTTTAAAGTGTAACTCAAAAAGATCTCTGTAATTTATCTACACTATTTTTTACTATTCTTTTTCTGCATGTCTTTCTCAGGAGACATCTTACCAGTTCCATTGTCCATATTTCTTATTATAGAAATGAGAGTCATTTGTATTAAAGTTCAATAGACATTATAACAAAGTATTAATATTCAGTATTCCCTCCTTTGTTCTCTGGCTCAATACTTGGTTCCACTATACCTAATTTACAAATTTGACCCACGCTGATAGAATAGTATAATTGTGTGTGTGTATATGGTGCAAACTATAAACTATATTGAACTTTGGATCTTATTTTGCATCAGCATCTGACTGAAATACATTTACATGACATGTCTTGTGTAAGGAGTAAATGAGCAACCTAATGAAAATATTCAGCCTATAATGAACTTATGATGAGAAAGCAAAATTAAGTTAAAAAATATATTGAAGAGATCATCAAGCATATTTGGATATTTAGCCCTGGGCCTGGAGTAGTTGACTCAGAAACAGGAAGGTGCTGTAGGTTCCAGAACAGAAAGGGCAACCAGTGACGGAACCAGAAATTTAACTGGCACAATCCCCAGTAGGGTCAATAATGATGTGCAGACTAAAAGTCACACCAGATTGTCTCAGGATATTAAATAGTTAAACCTGCATTTAATATCCTCAGTTTGTTTAAGGCTTAAAACTGCCAGTAAATAAATAGTTACAGTAAGAGCATTGAAGTCTGAAGCATTTCAGAGGCTTACGTTCTGGCCACCCAGAAAACCACAGACTGATATCAAGTATTCGAAACTAATAATGGCTATAGAGGTCAAATTAAGATATAAGATGCCTTCTAAATGCAATACATCCTGCAGTTAAATTTCTCTCACCCTGATGTCACAAAGGAAATATGAGCCTATTCCTTCCTATTCAAAAAATGCACCCACAAAGCAGGAAAGGCTGTTTTTAAATGAGGATTTTTTCACTTAAAAAAAGCAAAGTTTCCTAAAAACACAGAATAGCAAGCTCTAACAAAGTAAAATTCTTAGCTCCAATCTGATTTTCGGGGGGGTGATCATGAAGTAGAGATTCTCGTCTAGCACAAGCTTCTAGTACTTGCTCCTGTCTCCTCTCTCTTTTGTGGTCTGAGCTTTTTCTTTTTCCTACTCTCTTTTCACTCTTTTCAATCTGATCTTATATGGTGTCTTGACTGTTCATTGACACTTAATCATTTACCCAGAACTTAATCAATTAAGATAAACCAAGGTCAACTTTATGATTGCTTTGATCACAGACTCTGAACCCCCTAAATGTTAGCAAACACCCCCTCTGCTTTGAAGATGGAAATGTTTATACTGCCAGGCGTTATGCATTTTATCAAGATTCTTAGACACCTCCATCATCACCTACCTCAACCAAATGACAATGTCCCTCTTAAAGAGAAACTGCAGTCCCAATTTCTCAGATGGGTTTTAAAATTTTGGTAACAAAATAAAATAATTGACACTAATTTCACAAATTCTGAATTAAGCACAAAATCATGGACTTTGTGAAAGTACTGTATGGTTGTCACAAACCCCTGGACTCACAATGGGCAAGAGCAAATGTTTGCATGAGTCATGATGTTTAGCAACCATTTCTGCTCACTATTCACTTAAATGACTAACTAATGTGATGTACAAGCACATAAGTACAAGTACGTATCAAACATTTCACCGCAGAAATGATCTGCATGCAGAGTTAACAAGTAAGGTTTAGAGCAATATTTGCATTGGATTGAAAGAGATGTATTCACAAGTCTGCTTGTCTACAATGTAATAGAGCCGCTTCACATCACCATAATTTATGTTGCCTCATTCTGAAAAGCAGAATATGGTGTTGTGCATACCTGGAAATTTCCTCTATTTTGTGAAGTAAACTGGAGGTTTTACACATTACTGCTCACATTTTATTTTTTATTGTGGTTGGAAATGCACTCATCAATGCGGATTCTTTCTAATCCCAAAATATAAAAATAGTATTGCAGTTCCCCTTTAATGTTTTGGTGTTCATGAGACTACAAAGAACGCAAACTAAATTTTTGAAAGATTTTGCATGGCTATTGAATTCCCTGTCGCCAGTTTCAGCCTTTTTTTACAAACTTTATTTGGTTTTATACTGTACGCTGTCATCTTTCACCAAGCAGAACAATAGACTTGTTTTTAAATTCATCCCAGGAATTTGAAATCTACAAAATCATATTGACTTCTCGCATTGTGTATTGAATGATTAACTTAACAACTTCAAGTATTAGCTCCGCTCATCAGGATCTGAATACTTTTGGGTCCTCTGTCATCAATCAGATTATTTTTATTAAATCCAAAAGTATTGTCGTCTTTATTTTATTTTTCCATTTATTTCATTTAATGTTGTCATTTTATTTTTATGGGGCTATGTTTGTAACTCTAGAAATTTACCTTGAGGTACTAAGGTGTTTAATGTTTTTTTCATTTATTTTTTAACTAATTGTTTACAGTAAAGTAAAATTCTTTATTATACTTTGTACTGTAATGTAAAAACAAGATAAACTGCCAAACATTAGAATGATAATTGTATGTCCTGCATAAGTTATAACAATAACAATAAAAATATACAGTATACTGAATAATCAACATGTTTACAGCTAAAATATCAGCATTCTAAACAGAATATTTTTTTTGTGTTTAACTCCATATAGCCAAATTTTATAAATCCTGTTATGATATCTAAAAGCAATCCCACTAAAACTATGTTGTTCTAAGTATGATATTGGTTTAGTTTTGAGTTGAAAGTTTTTTCTAGTTGTGTTTTGCAGTTCAATTTTATCGTTTTTAATGCTTACACTCACTGGTCAAACAGTTGTGATCAAGCATGAATAGACAAAATACTGTATTTTTCCACTCAGTTTATAGTATATACTATAAAGTATATACTTTACCACTCAGTAACAATCTACTGTATGTAAAATAAAACTGAACTGTGAATCAATCATGATTAAACATAATTAGAACTAAGAACAATCCCTTGTTGGAAAAAGGAACGTAAAGAAAAGAAACTAAAAGCATGCGGTTTTAATTTGGAGTTCGGATATTTCTGATGTTATGTTGGCACTTGAAAATCTGGAACCGCTTAGCAGTTTCTAGTCTTTTTAAAATGACATGTTAACCTTTTGAAGTTATGATTCATTAATGATTGTTTATTGCTTAACAGGTTTGCTGGAAGAATGACAAAGGTACTGTATCTCTTAACGCTGTACTAAAACCTCAGTTTGTAGTGTATAAAATCATAATTATACAGCATTTGCACTATTATGAGTAATCTGATCCCATGTTCCAGTTTTATTCCAATTTTTTTACTATTATTAGTGCTACAAGCTGTAACAGTATGGGTCACAATTTATCCTTCAGTATCTGTTGTTTTTGAGAACGTGAACTGAGAATTGAAGAGAACTGCAAAGGTTCAGTCCTTACCTGGAATGAATTGAGAAGTACTGAACATTTTGCTCTTACCTCTGAAGCTGGTGGGACATTATAGTCAACTTAAATTCCAAATCTACTTCCATAAAACTCCATGTTACCTCCTGTGGTAAACGAAAGCAGCAGCACAACATTTTGAATGTCCTGCAGCATTGTGAGTACAGTGTTTAACTAAGAAATATGATAGGGTAATAAAATAATACTAAAAGAAAATGAAAGACTTTGTGCACATCGATTGTGGTGGCACACTCCCCTCTGTAGAAAAAAAATCTGAACATAACATATTTATGAAAGATCCCGTGAGTAAACTAATAAAAAAAAACACTTAATAGCTCAATTTGACAATTAGTCTTTTGAAATACTTCAGGTGAAAGTGGATTTTACCGTTTAGACCCTGAAGCATATCTGTTTGTCATAATGTGCATGCATACAGATACTGTAGTACTGTCTACAGCCAACAGAGATATGTTGCCTAAGACAACCTTTCAGGATAAAGTACCTTTTTTTGAATCTTTATTCTTGTTTGCTGCATAACTGAAAATAGATATCAGCTTATATGATTCTTATAGTAAAGAGAACCAAATTATTGAATGGAGCAAGGAAAGAATTTCAGAGAATCCAAGATGCAGACAGGTAGCTCTGAAGTAAGAACTGATTAACCTGATTAGTTTAAGAAATTTTAAATAACTATAGTATTCATACTTAAACTAGTTTAACTGAAAATCTATTTCTTAAATGGCTTGATAAACATTTGATATAGTGGTCTTTTCTCACAAACAATGGAGACCAAATAATGGCTGGATCCAGATGGTATTAATTTCCTAATATTTGCTTATAGTTCCTAATGCATCTCCAAAATATGCATTATAACCAATACATTGTCAAATCAGTATGTTTACACAAATGTAACAATATCTGTTTCTTGCTCAAATAATGCATACCAATGCTTTATAACTTCTTAACTGACAAAGAAGATAAAATAAGTCAGAGGTAATGACATAAACATTAAAAGATGATTGTTCTTAATATTATTTTATTAATATAAAAAAATAATAAAACGTTTAATTGATTTTGACTTGGAATTAAGTTACAATTAATTAGTTACCAAATGGTTCATCTAATCTAAACAAAATGCTTTTATACATATATTGTTATTATATAAATGCTGTAGTCTCTAGCAAAAGTGTTTAATATGATCTGTTAAGAGATCTAATATAAGTTATTTATGTACAAACACAATAATTTGCTTAATGCTTCATCAATAATGAAAATTGCCTGGAGATCCCCTGCTAAATTTCAGATAACAATTTTACTATAAAGTTAAATGCATAAAGTTATATACAAATGAATCACTCATTTCTTTTTGTCTGTACCTAATGTACATACAGTATCAGATCAACATGTTATGTAAAGTTATTTAAATTCCTAGCATACAGCCTATTACAAACTAGAAACCTTCTCTAACACCACCCTTTTAGGTAAACGCTGGTTTAGATTTAAAATAATGAAAAACTAATTTGGTAAATGCTTTAAAAGGTGCCTTTATGGTCATTGTGGGAATGTAATTCCTGCATATGTATGTATATTTATTATGCCAACTGTCAAACATGGGGCAATATGTCACCAGCAGCGGTTAGCATACAATATGTTTATAAAGACTATATGATTTATTTAATGTGCACAGTTACAGTTATGTTGGGAAAGTGTCAATATTCTGATCCCATAACAATCTGAGAGTCTCATTACTTCAATTGTAAGCAATACCTTGAAAGGCAGTACTTTAAAACAGAATGGCAGAGAAAGGAAAGAAATCAACTGTGGCAATATGCCTAAAGTGTCTCAGCAGAAATTTAAGAAGATGGAAGATGAAAAGTTACAAATCCATCTTGCGAATGTTTATTTTGATTTGTATGTAAATTCATGCCTACTAATTGTGTTGTGCAGTATACAGAAGGGGTTGCCAGTGTCACTGAATTACAAATGATTTATAAACCTTTGCAAATGACATCATTGGAAGGGAATTAATGTTTTTGCAAAGCATAGTATATGAATTTCTTAATGTTTAATAATTAATGATTGAAATTAAAACAACAAGTATTTAATATGTTAAAAATGTTCCATTTTAATTTTGAATGATGAATGGTGCCTGAAAGTTTTCTAGGAATCAGATAGTCCTTTAGAATTGGTTTTAGATTGTGAAAAAACGACGCTATACTATTTTTTAAATACTACTTTTTTATTAGTTTTATAAGAAGCACACTTTTATATTTTAAGAAAGCAAATCGTAACATGAACTCTGTATGACACACTTGAACAGTTGTGTTCGAGTTGAAAAGGATTTCCTTTCTAACAAATGCTTGATGAGCAATTGTTTCCTTGTAATGTAAACAGTAATCTTAGCAGCACTAATCACTGAACTAAGTACTGTATGGTTTCAAATATTGACACAGTAATAAAGTATTTTTTTCTTGGTAAATAGGAAATCAATTTGTGTACTAGTTACCAACCAGTCATGAGGCATGTACTGTTGACTTATATGTAAGACTGCATATAAAAACATATATGTTTAAATTATTATCTAAAAGATGGGTTTGCTGTATAAACATTTATTCATACATACCTCTGAATGGAAAGGGGTGAAAAATAATTAGTACAAAACATTAGTAACATTTCTAAACTGCTCTTCAGCAAAGTAAATCATAAAGATGATGTAGATGTATGGTTTTCAATACTAATCAATAATATAGTTATATACCACAGTTGTTTACAAATTGATTATCAATTAACATTTCTTACTACCTGTTTTATTTTTGCTGATGAGTTTGCTTTTAAAAGACCATCTTTGAAATATGAAACATGTTCAAGTGTTGTTTCATATGACCATATAACCTTTTGAAACATTTCAGTAAAGATTTTCAGCAAAGACTTATTTCTTCCTACTCACTCATACAGGCCAGCTTTGTGAAGAGACCAGGATATTGTCAAAATGTGAACAGTGATTCATATCTTAGACATAATCCTTTACATATATTTGAAAGTCACCATTGAATTTATAGTGGCATCCTTAACCAGTTTCCCACTTTTCTGTAGTTGTATAGTACACATTTCACTTTTTAATGTTGGACTTCACTGTACTCAATCAGACAAAAAAAAACTTTCTCCTGATCCATGCTCCTCTACCACATTGTCGTGTTTTGAAAATTTCTGGGAATTCAATCCATTTTTCTATTACTGTCAGTCGTGGCTTGAAATCTGCCTTCATTTACTTTGAATTTAAGCCTCTTTGATTACACACAGATGAAAATGACTTTACTTTTGTTTACATTTCAACATCTAAACTAACTTGTGGAAGCTGTAGCAAAGGATTAAGACACTATACACTATATGTACTGTATACTCTATATACTGTATATAGAAGTTATTAAAAATGCAAAAATGAGTATTGCAATCAAAAACATAGATTCATACGGTACATTTCGAATGCCTCATTATACTGTAGTATGCATCAAGGGGTTAAATAGCATGTATTCATGATTTTACTTATACTAATAAAAAAACAGGGATACAAGAAATGTAAGTATGGTCATAATGTTGAGCTGATTGCAGTTACTACTGACAAAAGTAGCAAAATTGGGCAAATTATCCTTAATGTAAATGTCTCCCTGCAAGAGCTGTGGGAAATAATAGGAGTGTTATGATGATCTGTATAACTGAAGGAGAACTTTGAACTCATGGCTCATCCAACTGTATCGGATTTGATTAGTTTACCAACTGGGACCTGCTGTCATCAGGACATTCAGCAGAAACACAAGGCTTGGTTCCAACTGAGCCCTCTGATATGAACAAATCTTTGCTGTAGTTGTTCCTCTGGTTTTTGTTACATGTTACAGCAAAATGTCTTAAAATTTTCCTTATTACATTTCATAACTAAAAATAACATAGCAGTAGTTTATTTTATGCTGAATTTTGTTCCATTGTATTTGTGTATAGGCCTAAAATACATTTTATAATTTATCTAAGCAAATTCTAAAAAAGACTTGAATAGAAGTTGTCTAAATCATTGCTATCTAGTGGCTCAGCTATTCACTGCTACTTAATTGTTTCTTTTGTCTCAAACTCTAATCTCCTCTTACAGATTTAGTATTTGATTCTGTCTAGAAATCAGTCATGTATTTTAACCAGACATAGCTGTGGGGATAAGATATAACAATATAAACATGTCCACCTCCTAAAGACATGCAGACTAGGTTTGATTAAATATTCAAAATTTTTTCATGGTGCTGCCTCATCTAGGTACATACTGTAGTAGTCATGTTCTGTCAGTAGTACCTTGTGCCAGATGCTTCTGGGATAGGCTCCGGTGTACTGTGAAATCCAGTAAGAAGCCACAGAATGTTAAACTCTACCACTACCACATTCAAGTGACAAACTAAAAGAATTCCCACAAGTCTTGACCTCGTTTCTCAACTTCATAAAGCTTTCTTTTTCCATAAACACAAGACAGATGCCAATAACATGTAGTTCCTGCTTTCCCAGAGAAAATATTTAACATTCAAAGCTATTAAACCAGCACGATAGCATCTGATAATATCTCAGTATAAGAGGGGCAGCATTATATCCTCACAAACTACAATACATACTGAAGCTCAAATACATGTATTTATGGTAATTTATTTTCATTAAAAAAAACCAATATAACCAAAATACAGCATATCATCATTTAGACTTGATCCACTAAGGGTAAGCAAATCTTGATTTGGTGTAAATATAAAATATCATAAATAGTTTGGTAAAAGTTTATGTTTATGGTCTTTAAATGAAAACTGTCTTGATTTTTTTTCCCTTACTTCATTATGAGAGAAAATTGTACAGTACACTGCACACAAATCCCTTTTCTGTTAATTTTCTCATTGCAAAAACCTATGTGTGCAAGATAAAAAACGGTGCAAATATTCCAGTTAACTGCTGACATCAGTGAATAGTTGGTTCCAAACACATCTTTAGGGTATAAATATAGTCCTTTCCCAGCAAGGTTAATTGTACTGTATATACAGTAATCATTCACCCTTTTGATAGACTACTAAATAACAGAGTAAAAATGTTATATGGTGACTCAGTTCAACAAATGGCATATAATTTTGATTTTTCTTAACTTCCCACCCAAAGACAAAAAAATCCACTCATCATGAGCTCATTTCCAAATTAACTGAATTAAAAATAGGCACAGTAGTAATTTTTAAGTCACAAAGGTATAAGACTGCTTCACTAGTTTAGATAGATAGAAACATGTTATAGAGTCAGAAATTGTTTTGAAATTCCTATAACTATTTGACAGTTTCCTTCTTAGTCTAATCTAGACTTGAGTGCAAGTCTTTCTTAAGAGGTATTGTTTTTTTTACTAAATTGGAATATTAATTCATAATACGCCCTCAGATTGAAATTATACAAGTAAATAGACTGAGGATAATCTCTCAACCTGACCTTTATCAGCAATTTCTGAATGTGATTCATTCTGAACTGAAAATTAAAATTCAAGTGTAACATCATGTTGTGAAAAAGAGGAAGAATGGGTGTTGCTACTAAATCTCGTTTCTACCATGCTCATTACTGCAAGCAGCGCTGAGCTGGAAATTAGGCTGAGCATCTCCATTATGGATGAAAATGATCGATGTGGACATTTGGAAATTTTAGTTTTACTTTACCAGGCTACGCCTCTGTATTATAGACAGTGCTTTGCAGAGCTTTGCACATTTTTCACTTTTTGATCCTTTTAAGCTTGCAGTCATGGGACTTTGAAGTAGCGATTAATATAACTTAAAAACACAACCCCTCCATAAATTGTCACGATCGCTACTCCTCCTCTTAAGGGCGCTCCAGCTCTTCTTCGTTTGCTTTATTCCCCGCACCTGTCCCTTGGTCCAGCCTCCTTCCTGTCCCCCTTTAAAAGCCAGATGCAGTCGCCAATCAAGGCTCTGCATCTGATTTCCACATTGTGAGAGCCCGGAACCTGGTTGCGCCTGGCTCAGTTATGTTTTTAAGTTTCTATGCCTGTTCCTGTTCCACTTGCTGGTTCTGACCCGGTTCCTGTTTTTTAATCTTTAGTTTTGGATGGATCACCTGGCCATGGACTTTTTGCTCGTGTTTTTGGAATTCGCCTATGGACTGATTACCTTTGGATTGTTTGCCTCGGCCACACCTTCCCCGTGCACCAGCGCACTTTGGACACGCCCCCTGTTTGCATACCCGTATTCCTGCATGACTTTTCCCCAGTGTTTCCTCACATCTTCGGATTGTGTCGTCCGCATAGGGTCCGGAAAGAACTGTTCGTTACATAAATAGCAAGTAGAAAATCAAAAAGTAAATGGATAATTCATATAAAAGAAATATGGAGCCATGATTGCAAAAATATTCAAACCCTTTCCTGTAGCAAACCTAAATGTGGGTGCACATACAGTACTTATAATTAGTTGAGTGGCCTTTGTCTGCATACAATAATAGTGATTCTTATGATTTTAGAATAAAAAAACACCTGTGAGGTTCCTTGATTATGTAGAGAGTGTCAAGCGTAGACTCTACTGTGAAGACTATGAAGCTTTGAATTTAAATTAGAGATCATTGAAAAACACAGGATATACAGTATAAAAGGTTTAGAAAGATTAACAAACATTTGAAACAATAGAAGGCCATTTGGCACTTCTAGCTGTATTGGTTTTTCATTGCTAATTGGTCTGCTGATGTTATCAAGCCTTCATAGTGCAATTAGTGCAAGAAAGTGGTTCCTGTTCCATTTATTTACTCTGATATCTCTTTCACTTTCACACTGATGATGTCTGCTGGTGTCTGCTGGGGTGACTTCCCTACAGTAAATCAAATCCACTAATAGTCTTCTCTATTGAAGAGAAGTTTGATTTCCTCTAGCTTGTCACTATAAGACATTCATTTAAGCCCAGCAATGTATCTGGTTGCTCTTCTCTGGACTGTTTCCAGGGCAGCAATGTATTTTTATGTAACATGGTGCTCAGATTTGTAATGTACCAGATTAGTTCTTAACAGTACATTGCACAATTTTAACTTCTTAAACTGGTTTCTTTAAACCTTGTGTTCACCATTTTAAATCTATAAATGTTTTGCTATTTGCACATACAGTGCTTGCACTCTGCACCAGTAATGAGTTTTGTAAAATTATGCAGCTTCTACAGTTAATCTTCCTATTTTGGTATCAAATACAAGCTTCCCTAATTTAGTAACTATACTAATATCTAGATAATTGATTTAAAAGAGTAGTAGTCCCAGTACAGATCTATGTCATACTCCACTAATTACATCTCCCCAATATTTTCTCCATATCTTTCCTCTGCCTTATATTTGTTACATGCATGATCTTGCATTCCTACACAATTTAATTTTACCCTTTTTATGGTTTTGCAGTACATTAGCAATTTTCCAAACAATTGGTATTACTCTTGTCTTAAGCAAATGGTGGAAGAATTTTGTTAACAGGCTATAAAATAATCTCTTGTATAGTTTGATGCTAAAAGACCATCAAACCCTGGAGATTTTCTTTGTTTTCAGTGGTTCTAGTGCCTGTAAGAGTTCTGTTTCTTCAGTGCTATTTAATATGGAGCTCTTTGTTTCCTTAGCCTGAGGCATATGTCTAGATTTCTTGCTCAGTTAAATCCTCCTTAAATTCTTAAACCATTTCCTATTATTAACCCATGATAAATTACTGTTCCTTTTGATGTTGTAATACTGAACAAAACAATTGTTTTAATTTAGAAACCTTCTGTGCTTTAACTGGATCCTGTTTTTTCATCATTTTGTAAAAGTGTTTTCCTTTTCATTGTTGTGAATTTATTATTATACCATTTTGGGAAGTACTTTCTAGGCTTTGGTTTGCTAACTCCTGGTAAAAATCTTGCTTCAAATAGAAAATCTTTAAACTTTTACAGTCCATGTACAGTAGAATTGTAACGTTCCACATCTCTTAAGCTGTATCTCCTTTTTGGAGTCTACTTTTTTCAAATTGAAAACCTTTGTTTTGAGCTTCATCTGATAAGATAAGATAAGATAAGATAAGACCAGATCACTTTATTAGCCATATACATTTTCTTGCATTAGGAATTTGTCTTTTCGCATACCCTAGCTTGCTTTCAGTGAGACACACAGGCACACAGATTGAGAGAGAGAAGCTTGGGGTCAGAGAGCAGGTCAGCCATTTATACGGTTAAGGGCCTTGCTCAGGGACCCAATGGAGTAGGATTCTTCTGCTGGCTGTGGGATTTGAACCGGCAACCTTCCAGCCACAGGCGCAGATCTTTAGCCATAGTAATAATTGCTTACACTTATATAGCGCTTTTCTGGACACTCCACTCAAAGCGCTTAACAGGAATTGGGGACACCCTTCAACCACCACCAATGTGCAGCCCCACCTGAACGATGCACGGCAGCCATAGTGCGCCAGAACACTCACCACACATCAGCTATCAGTGGGGAGGAGAGCAGAGTAATGAAGCCAATTTATAGATTATTTAGGAGATTATTAGGAGGCCATCCTTGGTAAGGGCCAATGTGAATTTGGCCAGGACGCCGGGGTTACACCCCTACTCTTTTCGAGAAACACCCTGGGATTTTTAATGACCACAGAGAGTCAGGACCTCAGTTTTACGTCTCAACCGAAGGACGGTGCCTGTTTACAATATAGTGTCCCCGTCACTATACTGGGGCATTAGGACCCACATGGACTGCAGGGTGAGCATCTCCTGCTGGCCCCACCAACACCTCTTCCAGCAGCAACTTTAGTTTTTCCCAGGAGGTCCCCCATCCAGGTATTGACCAGGCTAACACCTGCTTAGCTTCAGTGGTTGCCAGTTGTGGTTGCAGAGTGATATGGCTATTTTCCTCAGTCTATTTTACAGTAAGTGGCTGAAGGGATGAAATCCATGTATCCTCTGACAAATTATTTTCTTCAGACACATGATGGAAAATAGCTTTTATGAAATTGTATTCTGACTTTTGTTATTATTATGATGATGATGATGATGATGATGATTATACTTTTTTATTTTTGTTTAAAAATGAAAAATTTCTAACATACAAGTTAAATCTCATACATGTCCTTTTGAATATCTAAAACTGCAAATTCAATTCAAATGAGATTTTAAATGATGTGGTATTACTGGAGATTAAATATTTTTTTCAAGGCATCAGGAACAGATTTGGCATAATAATGCTTCAATAAATGGACACAGTCAAATTCGGCTCTTGTTTTGTATTTTTACTTAATAAAAACTATGGATTAATTGTAACCCAGTATTAAAGAACTATGCACTCAAAATAACATTTGAATTACATACAGAATAAGACAACATCAATAATGAATTTAAACAAATTAAATACCTGACAGTACAAAATTATTTGATTTAAAAAAGGTTCAGAAAAACTTATGGATGGTAGTTCTCAGATTATATATACTTTAAGATATAAGCTATCTTATACAGTATGTCTTGTCAGAGTAAAATTCTCAAGAACATTCAAACCTTCTGGGGATAACCAAATACACATAGTATCTGGATTAAACTTTATTGCTGTAATTGTTCCTTTGTGTTTGCCTTTTTAAGACTTCATTTTATGTAAAATGTTATGATTGTTTTTATGAAATGATAAATCGGTTTTATATATTGTGGCATGCAGTTTCATGGGATAATGAATAATGAAACAAACTATCATTGCCTGCAAGACACATTTCTAAATCCTATTTACGGAAAAAAAAATACTTCATGTTTTTGTTAGTGAATTTGAGTTTACCCAGGCAATCAATTTATGACTGTGCTTTGGCCTAGAGTGTTCCAAACGTAATATATTATACAGACTTAGATAGGGAATATAAACAATTCAGATCAAATCCCTTTAGATTTGAAGACAGGTATTCAATCAAATTCACGGTGTTGTTCTCCTTGCTACTGCAGCTCTTACTGGACTAATTTTAAACCATGGGAAAAGGCCAATGAGATTCTGTCTGCTTCTCATATGGTTCCCATTAAAAAATCTTCTTTTAACAGATGTTAGTTATCCAAAGACCCTTCAGAAATTGAAAGCTTTTAAAAAGATTGTTCTTATCTTTTATTTAACCCAGATTTTAATGTAATACTATTAGTTATTAAAATAAATGTAAAAACAAAGAGACTTAGCTCTTGGAGGAATGTTCAAACTATTCCCTGGAATATGGAACTACAGATAGTTCTGAACCAAACCAGTAACTACAGAACATGTGTTATGCCAGCTAATGGGAAGGACATAATTACAGATATTCTGTTATTATTAACACTAGAGGCTGCTGCACAGTGACTAAATTACTTGTAAACAGACACATTGCAGATCAATTAGGGCAATTATTTGCTAATAATAAAAGATTTAGGAAGTCGCATTTTCACAGGGTGCAATTAATCTTTTGTTTGGCAAAAAGAGCACAGTAATAGTCATGGTGAGTGTTGTTTAGTATTAGTTATTTTATAGCTTGAAAGGGCATAAAATAAAGTCTCCTGGGGGAACTTTGTGAAGGAGGTTGAATTATTTTATGATTTTCTCACATTAGCTGGATTAAATTAGCACAATACCTTACTGGTTTACTTTAGGAAATCATGCAATACATTGTGTAAATAGCAGTTATTACAGTACTTACAGGACAAAGAAGCTACTGTACATGGATACTGGATAGAAGTGAAAAAGAGGATATAAACTGCTATTTCATTAAACCACTGTTTGATGGTATTTGCTAATGAATGTCCCAGATATTTTATGAGTATATGCAAAAACTGTTTTAGTGCAAGCATCACTTTCTTTACTACATGACACACTGTGCTTTAGTGTAGCACTCTGAGTCACCAACAAGCTATAAAATTGCACCACTCGCAAGAAATCTCCACCCAATGAACAGAGTTTGTATTTTGTTTAATGCTGAGCTATGATGAGTAGCTTTAACAATGTATGGGCTTAAGAAATAGTGAATGTAAATCATACTCTGTCTGCACGAATAGTATCTTTCGAATAAAAAATTGCCAGTGAACTGTAGAGTGTTTGACAATCTCTACATGTTCTTTCTCTCTGTAAAGCTCTCCTGACTGTTACAACTCTAATGTCAGTTGACTCCCTTAGGAAAGATGATGCCATTTTTTGCAAAGGACTGATTTGTCTGTGATCACAAAGTTTATTGCTATGTTTGAACTAACCTACTACACATGGAGCAGTTTAGGAAAGAGGATCTGGTCCTACAGTATCGTAAATTGACCAGATACAAGTCAGACCTTTGTCAACATATTTTCTAATGTTGAGTAATGTAATTGAGTGATCTTGCCTGTTGAAATAATGCTCTGGATTGGATTTTATGTATCCATTGTGAGTTTTTGTGTGTATAGACCTTGGGACCTCCTTGATTGAGGTAGGGCCTGTCACATTACAATATTTCTGTTATTTATTAAATTATACATAAAAGCGATGCAACAAAGAGAAAGATTTTTATGCAGAACAGATTTAAAATGTTGACATTTTTCCCTACAATGAATAAAGAAACTTGTATTACCATGCATTGGTTTCAAGACTTGCTCAGATCTCGGTCCTGTTGCAGTTAAAAATAAAGATTTTGCCAAAGAACTGGTGAATCCAATGGTTCCAAGTAATGCTGGATTTTGTAAAGTTAAAAGGAAGTTAAATAATAATAATAATAATAATAATAATTGCTTACACTTATATAGCGCTTTCCTGGACACTCCACTCAAAGCGCTTTACTCCCCTCCACCACCACCAATGTGCAGAGGCCATGATTGGTAAGGGCCAATGGGAAATTTGGCCAGGACGCCGGGGTTATACCCCTACTCTTTTCGAGAAACGCCCTGGGATTTTTAATGACCACAGAGAGTCAGGACCTCAGTTTTACATCTCATCCAAAGGATGGGGCCTGTTTACAGTATAGTGTCCCCGTCACTATACTGGGGCATTAGGACCCACCTGGACCGCAGGGTGAGCACCCCCTGCTGGCCCCACTAACACCTCTTCCAGCAGCAACCTTGGTTTTTCCCAGGAGGTCTCCCATCCAGGAACTGACCAGGCTCACACCTGCTTAACTTCAGTGGGTTGCCAGTTGTGAGTTGCAGGGTGATATGGCTGCTAAATGACTTGCTCATTGTTCATGATTTGTCTGTTATTGAAATACATTTAGCAGGACAATTGACATTATGTTACCTGCATATTCAAGGCTTTTGTAGGCAGATAAACAGATAAAGTGGTAAGAAAAAGAATGAGAAGAGACACTTGCAAGTTTATGAACTAATTTTTGTTTTCAAGAACTTTGCTCTATTTTACTGATTATTTTAGCCAGTAATCCACAGCTTCATTCTATACAATCATTATCCAGCAATAACTCATGAACTTACATCAGTTGTGAAAGGGTGTGCATGTATTTTGTACAACTTCTGTTAAGAATAGACAAGCTCCTGCATAAATATAACCACCTCCCACTATACCTTACTTTAAAATAATAAAATATACAGCACAATGCTGTATAATGAATACTTTCTTATTCTTTCTACCTTCTGTTCTCCTGAATTGTACCAAACACATGGTCTGGTGGGCATTAGGTTCTCTTAATTGCAGTATAATTTCAAGATTGCCAGGAAAGGATTTCTTAAAACTATAATTGTGTTGTGCTTATGGGTGCACTAACCCACTGCTATTTTTACAAGCAAGCATCAAACCTAAAACTTTTAAGAGATATTTAGATGTACCTTTTCCATTACTGCAGCCTAACTCTTTCAAACAGGGTCACTCTTATTTATGTGTTAAACACTATGCATATGTGATTCAGATGTTCAGATAAGACCTGTTTTAAGGCTTAGTGGAGACACTCTCTTTCAAAGTGTTGTTAAAGTTATTATTGGATACTTGCTTAAAATAGTTGCATTTTGGCATTACTTTATTCCCCTTCTTTGTTTATAGTCCACCACCAGTATTAATGCTTTACAAAAATTAAATTATTTTTTTTTTCTGGCTTGTGTCTTGGCCCTGCTGTTACCTTAATCATTGTTAACACCGCCAACACTGCCATGTGCTGTTTGTAAAAAAACCTCTCATCGCCTATGTTGGTTTGTGGTTTCTACTAGGAGATGCAACCATCCATTTTCTAAACGCTTTATCTAATATGGGGTCACTGAGCCTATCCCAGAAAGCAAAGGAGGCTGGTATGCTGAACCATCACAGGATGGACACAGACACAAACACACACACTCACACAAGGCCAATTTTCCCAGAAGCTAGTTGATATACCTGTTCCAGAAACAAGAACACATGGAGGAAACCCATGTAAACACAGGGAGAACAAGGAGATACAGTATGGTGAAAAGTAAGTACACCACCTTCAGTTTTTATAGTTTAACATATCGAGACATATTTGACCATCACCCAGTCCTCACCAAGTCCTAATAATAGATTAAACTAAACTCATTTGACAAAAAACACAAAAATTCTAATTTGTCATTGTTTATTTTTTTAAAAATAATCCAGTATGCAATATCTTTGTTTAGATAACTAAGTCCACCTTTGATTCAGTAACTTGTGGCACCCCCATTAGCAGCAATAACATGAATTGAACATTTCTTGTAAGAGTTGTAGTTTCCCACATTGACTGTGATGAGTGAGAGCTTTTGTGTATGCACGGGGGTCCCGCCTTAAAATACATTATCGATGGGATTTCTTTATGGACATTTAGTTTTAGAGGAAGATCCCAAGATGAAGAAGAATCCAGGATCAGTAGGAGGCATGGAGGAATCACCCAGGAATCAGGGGTAAGGATTACATGACTACCAAAGAGAAGAGAGCCACAAGGCATGGAAAAATCCAAAATTGTTGAAACTGGAGGAGTTAGATATTGCACAATATCTCTCACTGCCTTTGAAAATATCCGCGCCTTGTGCATGGGATAATAAACATTGGATCATTAGGCTGATTCCATTACTGGTTTAGAAAGCCTGCAGTAATTTTATTTCTATGGATGAACTATGATGAGGTAAAGGAAAATACCCTGAGAAAACGAGATCAATGCAAACACTGTCACCAGTTCAGAGCTTTGACTAGGTGGCTGGAGAAGACTCTACAGGAGTTGTGTGTACACCTAAAGGAGCTATCAGAATTGGGTGCAGCTCCAATCGCAAGTGATAGGTGTGTTAGGTGAGGATCCAAGTCAGGAAGCATGATCTCTCCATTGCTCAAGAAGCAGCTCAGCTGGCAGATGTCTTTGTGACTGCATGTCAAGAACCAAACACTTACACTAAATGAAAAAAGGACAAAGTCACTGGTTTGGAGACGTCTGAGGGTTTAAATTAAGGTAGTGGGTCTGTGACGGTTAAACCTCATGTTTAACAGCTTGATATAACTGTTAAGGTTCCTATCATTTGTGGTCAGAAAGAACAAATAAAACCTGTATGTCAATTAGGAAATTCAAGATGGCTAATCTGAGTTACATCACCATAACCATACAGTTGGGAAATTCAGCAGCAATATGTCAATAATTGACAAATATTTGTATTAAAAGGAAGAAAGATACTTGTTTGTTAAATGCACAAAGCTTTGCAAACCCTGATACGAGAGAGCTTTGTACCCCAGGTCCCATAAATGATAGTTTTGTAGTTGGAATCAAATGTTATGATCATGAAAATTGTTATATTACTTCTTAAGGTGAGGAAATTCTAAAAAGTATGTTTTTTTTTACTGTGATACCAAGCATAAGTATTCACAGAAAAGGTTAAAACATTATACCTTTTTATGAAGTCTATAAACTAAATATAGTCAGAAGGAGCACGTAAAAAGTTTTCCAAAATAACCACAGTATGTAACCGAATGAAAGACTTTGATTAAAATGTTTATGAAGAAAGTGGAATACTGGTGTGTATTTTTTATTTAAACTACCAATACCAGCCATCTACAGTTTACATAATATGTTTATGTTCCTAAATTAATATCGTTTATGACCTTCAGAAACGTTATGCTCCTCTTCTTTTTATGCTCAGCTACTAACAATTCCCTTTAGTTAAAATCCATATAAATATTAAATATTAAGTGGATAAAAACATGTACAGTAAAGAGATTAAATTATTAAATCTTTTCCCTAACAACCAATGCACTACGAGTGCCCCTGTCGGTCATTTTGGCCAGCCAATCACGTACTGCACTACAACGCGGCGAACTGTGGGTAATTTTGCACGGTACGGGGTTGTACCGTGCATTTTGAATGGCTGCATCTGTATGATCTGGTCCATAGAAAGACACGTAAGAGCAAGGTTCTGTGTCTGTCTGTATGTCTCTGTGGAGTTTGAGATTTTCAGTCATTTAAAATACTTGCAAATAGCTGAAAGTAACTTGTAACATGTATTCAAAAAGGCTGGGCTGGAAAACAGCTAGGAGCAGTGTTACGAAACTGAAGCAATATATTCTTTCTGGTGGCCATTTGTATAGGAAACTTATTTATACATCTTAGTGCCTAAGAGCAAATGTCTTGGATCTGAGTCATACAATGCCATAGGCAAATTATTTAAAAATGTGTAAAATACTAGCTAGAATCTCCTTCACACTGATTTGTTTAAACAAGAACAAGGCTTAAACCATGGACCTGTAACCCATATCCCCAGGAAACAATCTACTTAAGTAAATTGACTTGAAGTAAACGCCTCCCATGAGTCCCACAATAAAATTATCACATTATGGAAAGTTTATTTTACATACGTAGAATAGTACAGTGAGCAACGAGTTAGTGTTTTTCACTTCAGTCTAACTTTTTTTATTAATTTAAATGTTAAACTACACGCTTTTTTATAAAATGTGTGTTTTGTGTTTTTGTTTATAAGTTATTTATTATGTGTTCTTCGAAGCTGGTTAATAAATGTTTTCTAGTTATATAATTAATTTATTTTATTGTTCTAAATAGTAGAGTGGAGGGGCCTTTTCCAAGGTCTTGCTTAGGGCCCTCAAAAATCTAGGGTCGGCCCTGACTGGAATAAATGAATATTTATTAAGAATAACAATAACATACAAGAAAACACAACACCAAGTTTAACATACAAGTAACTCTACAAACAAGACATCTTGGAGGCCTAATTTCTGACTAACCAGAAAAAAGTTCAGACTGCTAAGAATTCTACTACGCAGTATATTTATATTTACAGTGTAGTGTTAAATTATAATATTAAAGCACTCTAAATGTTTCTACAATTTGAAAACAAAACAAAATTAAATAAGAACTGCAGTTATACAAAAGCTTGATTAATTTAATAACCTTGAATAAATAATTGCAATTATATATAAAATAATGTTTATTGGTGTGTTTCCTAGAAACAAGATAAAAAATGAAATTATGAAATCTACTGTACCTCCCACCCAATCTGTTTTTTTCAGATTGTTAATAGTTTCTCTCTTTAAAAATAAGTAAAAATCAGATTGTATTTGTAAGGAAAAAAGTTTTTCTCAAGGATGAAGCAAAGTCAATTCCAAAATCACAATTCACTGCCTTCTGGGTGTAGCTCTTAGGTCTACAGGTTATTTGAGGTAAGTTCAAATCTACTGTTTCCCTCCCTCACCTTCCTGGACTGACTGCAATTAAAGTTTAAATCCCCCATTTCCCCCTGTGTGGAAGATACCACATTGTTCTGCATAATGAGGCTGTCTAACTACAGCAACAATCCTATACTTTTCCTCTGAGCAATGGGAATGGGAATACAATAAGTATTGCAGATATCATTATTTTAATGACATGTATGTACAAGTACTCAGAAAGAGGAGCAGTTGTCCTGTTGTGGTTTTTTAAATCATTTCATAAACAGAATAGGCAGCTGTAACTGTTTTTTGTGACAGAATAATCTCATTTCTATAAATCCAGAACAATAAAACAGACTTTTATATGCAGTATAATGTTGAATCTTGGAAAATATGCTTTGTAATTCTGTCCACTTCTTCTGAAGAAATTTCAATAGACAAATGTTGAATTAAAATATATTAAATTAAAATAGTTTGTTAGCATTGCAACTTTTCAACTTTGTGCTACTAAACATTTCTTAAAACTGTTTGCAATGAAAAACATATTTTGTTTCCCTGATACATATTGGAATTGTAGTTAAACAGTCCTGAAAGAAGAACAAAAAGCAGAGTTCTCAAATGTTAGTATAGAAAGTAGTACATAGCATTTTCCAATATAAAATCTTTATTGGCTTACTTCAGCATAATTTACTTCTTAAGTAAATTCTAATAATGCTATGAAGAATAAAGGAATAACATACATAATACTTTGTCATTAACTTCCCTGGCTGAGGAAATGACAGTGGTGGCTGAAGATCAGCACTGTCACACTTCCCATCACTTAAGAGGAATGAACGTGGGAGACAGCTGCAATCGTGGGGTGGGAGAGTGATAGAAATGTACAATGTTGTGAACAGGCAGTGAGTGTTTATATGTTGAAGAGTAGAAATGAGAGATTAGAAGTTGACCTCCTGTTGAGTTTCTTCTAAATAACAGTTTCTTCTAGTGTCATATTAAACACCATGATTCATTCTGAAACTTCAATCTCTTCCACAATGAATCTCACAAATTCTGTTTTTGTCACAAATCATTCTTGTGCACTCGGTGCAAAGAAATTCAACATGTTTCAGAATAAATTTTCTACGTTCAAGGCTCTGGTATCAGGCTTGTGAAGATGAACTGAAATTAATGTAATTATTCCAAAAATAAATTTAATTATTAAATTCAATAGAATTTTATCATGAAGAATTATAAATAAGATAGAAGATAATACGTCAAATCTAATATGCATTTAAAATTGCATTTTAAATATACGTTTCCTTAAAGCTCCGTGCATCTAGAAAAAAAAAGTATATTTTTGTTTTTACTTTGTATTCCTAATGAAAGTAGGTGTGTCACAGTTAGTTGTTTATTTGTATTTTTATAGAGTCTACTGCAGTATTCAGTGCCTTTAAGCCATAAATACCAAATATTTATCGTAAAGTGTTACCACTATGTAGAATTGAGTATATTGATACACTTGTATTGTTATACGGAATTAAATCAATCCTTGGAAAGTGAAAAGGAATCATTCCTTTGATTATTGAAAAAAACTCAGACTACAGAGTTTTAGATAATGTGCAGCGATAACTAAGTTGATGACATTTATGAATACACCTAGGCATCCAGATATTCTGCAGGTAGACAGCTATGTATACACCAAAAGTGTGCCTTTCAAAGTAAGATAAACATAAGGACACAAACCTACAGTATGTGCCTCTGAACCTTATACATAATACATAACATTGACCTTATTTCCACTTTTAATTTAAGTCAAGATCAAGGCAAGATGACAAAGTTCAATCCAAGTATACAACAAGACAAATGCAGAGCATATTGTTACACGAGGGGGTTACGAAAATGGTGAATGTTAGGAATTGACATAGTCAATAAGTTTAGTCAATAAATATAATAATTATTCATGACCCCAACCTGTAAGTGATTTCTTCAGAATATACCCTTGCGGTTGCAATTAAAGGTATGGCACAGTTTTGGTAAACAGAGTAATAATCGAGGCACACTTGGTTAAATGTTTCTTAACAATGACAATATGAACACTATACACAACAAAACATACAACACACAAGTTATTATACTTACAGTATATACAGACAAGGCGTTCCAGAGGCCTAACATCCTAATCACCCAGAAAACCCCAGACTGCTACTAAGTATTAAACTCTTAAATCATGCCTACAGAGGTCAAACTAAGAGATACTGTAAGTTGCCTTCTAAACTTAGTGCAATACAACCTGCAGTTAAATCTCTTTCACTGAAAACCTGGATGCCACAAAATAAATAGTAGCTTATCTCCCTATTCTAAATATGCACCTGTCTTTAACAGATGCTGTCTTTAACCAAGGTATCTTTTACTCGGGAATCCCAAGTTCCCTAAAAACACAGAACAGCAAGCTCCCTCTAGCAAGGTTCAAATTCTTAGCTCCAGTCAGGGTTTTTTCTGGATGATCATGAAGTAGATGGTCTCGCCTGGCACAAGCTTCAAATTTCAACTCCTCCTGACTCCTCTTTATCTTGTGGTCTGACCTTCCTTCTCTTCTTTCCCTCTCCTCTTCTCCTCTCTCTTCTTTTTCCCCATCTGTGTCTTAATGTGATCTTATATGGTGTGTTTCTGGACTGCATTGATGATCATTTACCCTCAACTTTACAACTGCAACTAAACTTTACAAATGTTTTTGATCATAGGATTAGGACCCCATACATCTCAGTAAACATTCCCTCTACTTTGAAGATGGCAATGTTTACACTGCCAGGTGTTACAAACTTTATCTTAAGATCTCTTAGAGACACTTAGTCGTCTATAGCTGTAACAGTATCATGATTGTAACATCTGACATCCCCTTCAACATTCAAATGATCCAACAGATGTTAAGTATTCAATACATACTAAAGCTCCTTAACTCTTGTTGCAATTTACCCAATACACACAATTCTAAATATCAAACGTTATCACTGCAATGTTCAGATCATGATATGTAAAGTGCTGGTACCATTTTCTTGGAAGCTGCGATGTTTGAGCAGCTCATATTACTTTTATCCAATTTAAAAATTGAATACCATTCTTAATGCATGTAGCAGGTGGTTACCAAAAGATGGAATTCACACCTGTTTGTCATCTGTTAACAATTAATTATTATTTTTTTGTTAAGAATACATTGTTACTGTGAGCATAAGTAAACTTTCCTTTTGTTCATACTTTTAGAGACCACCTACAGTACAGCATAATAGCATTTATATCTAAACTGGTCAAGGTCTCATATTTTCAATCTCATGTAGCAACATGCATCAAATCTCGCATATATTGGTTGCTCTCTGCAGCTAATAATTTCCTGGGAAACAGATATTTTTCACACTTTGTACAGAAGACAATTCTACAAAAATCATTAAACATTTTTGCAGCAGACCAGCTGCTGAGAGGGTGGTAATTACAGCTGACCTACCACTAGAGGCCATTAGGCCTCTATTGTCTGTGTACAGGTTCGCAATAGGTGCATTGTTTATTAAATGGAATTTATAATAAATGTTTGTTAGAGATGACAACAGCCATGGCCAATCAACCTCAGCACTAAGTAATTTGTAATCAATTCTGATGTCATTTCCTCACATAAAAATTATAAGTACTATATTAATCCCTTCTCTCCCTTGCATACACCTTTTGAATCACTCCTCCACCCCGCCTCCAGCTATTAAACTGGTCCTTGTTCACTTTCCACTCTGCATGGGGATCCTAGTCTCCTCATCCTATGGCCAAGAGGTTGGCTGTCAGCCAAATGGGTTAGGCCAAACTTACTGTGACAACACTCTCTAAATCTTTCACTACACTTACATCTTGTTTCTAGTTTTTCTTAGTGAATTAGTTAATTCACATGGGGATAATTAAGACTGGTAGATAAAAGGATTCACGGTGATATCTGGTTGTTGGGTTGTTTTAGAGTAGGTTTTTGTTGGTTGGGCTTTAATCGGTTTTTGTCTACAGTAAAGACATTTTTGCACTATACTTTACTGACCATAGTATGTTTCATGTGCTCATTTGGTATTGTAAATGTTGTCTGTTAACATAATTGAACATAATAGCCCTTGAATTAAAATCTAGACTTTTTGTCACTGCATTAGAAGAAAAATATTGCTATTTTGTCATTATTGTAGAGTTAGGGTAGTGCTTTTTTACACAAAAAATAAATGAAAATCACTGGTCAATTAGCTACTGGAAAACAAACCAGCTGGATTGCTTGAGTGGCCTGAACCAATTCATATACTATGTTCTTATGTTCTAATATTGTGCTGCAATACTGTAATTATGCACTTATTAATATTAAATATATCATAAGTAGATACGGTATTATAAAATCAATGTATTCCATTTTGAAATTGTTCATGACTATTTAAATCAGTTGTTTAGGTCTGATTTAAACTTGTTGCCAGTACTTTAACAACAAGATATTTAGAATTTGAAGGTAATTATTTTTCTTTTATCAGATTTCTTTTTGCATTCCAAGGTAAAAGCTTGCATTTTAAAATTCTCATTGAATTTTGTAAACTCATGACTGGGGTATAAACTATTTCTCATTCTCCTGCTTAAATAAAAAAAAACAGATTATGTTCTTTAATTAAAATCATCATATGATATTGTGAAAAGGCTGTAACAATACTGTCAAAAAGCATAAGTAAACCAAAACACATCAGTTTTTGGTTGACAATTGGGACACACTTGTCACAAATATATCTGTTTGCTTGCAGGCTAAATAAATTCCAAATTCTTTCTTCTGATATATTTAAAATAAGCCCATTTTAAAATTAAATGACTTTTATTGACAAGTTTAAGTCTTATTCATTTATTTTATATTTTTGACAGAATGGCATTTTCTTGTTGAAGTGATGCAACATTGACACATGTACTTGTAGAAGCCAACAGACCAGACTTCTATGGATATGACAGTATTTGAACTTGGAACTTTAATGGATGCCAAATATTTCAAAAGATCTGGCAACTTCAAAGACTAATGGTTTATTTCAAGAAATGGCTGCATCATATCCTTGGACATCTTGGCTAATAGTAACCAAACAAGCTACAGATGCAGCCATTCAAAATAAGTGGGCGATACCGCATTATTTTGCGGTGCGCTTGACGCAGCCTACCGCGAGTTACCGTAAATTCTCGTATAGTACCTCAAGTAAAATAATAGTATCTGGAATTTCCGCAAGGTGGAGCTAATAAAGCTCAACCTCTCATGTTTGAGCTGTCGCCATCAAAGTCTTTAACGAAGATATTACCAATAGTATTAATAATGAATGACCTTGGACAAGCTGTAAACTCAAAGTATTGCCCTGGTCCACATTCTTTTTTTCATTGACCGTCTTTGTAAAAGTAACACCACAGCATTTCGCAATCATGCATTTGTTTCCAATCATGCAAAGTACAGTAATTTTTGAGAATCTCCGATTCACCATGCCTTTCACATGCTCATAAAAGAGATTGATTTAGGAACATAAACATATTACTGTATGCAAACTGTACTGTATAATGTCTTTACTGTGCCCGTTTAAGTATTGAATATTTATATGGAATTTTATCACTGAAGGGAAATCTTAGTAGCTGAGCATAAAAAGAATAGGAGCATACTGTAACGTGTGTGAAGGCCATAAACGATATTAATTTTGGAACATAAACATACAGTATATGGCTGGTCTTGGTACTTTAAAGAAAAAATACACACCAGTATTCCATTTCTCCCTAAACATTTTAAGCATCGAAGTCTTTTACTAATGTGATACCGGAGTCAACAAGCATACTTTTAGAATTTGATTAAAAGGGAATATAATATGGAATCGCGTATCTAAAGAAATTAATAATGATATAATTATATTCATGTACCGCAATACAAGAATAGTACATGCTGTACGATGTCTGTTGATAATGTTTCTGTAGGGCTTTTTCAACACTCCTCATGTGACCTTGCCAGTGGCACTGTGGGTTAGCTTCCTGACTCCCACCTCACATGTTGGGTGTTCGAATCCAGCTGGAACCATGACTTTTTTTTTTAACAAACATTTCTTTGAAAAAGTAAAATAGGGTTAGTGGTAGGGTTACTGTCAAACTAAATCAACAATTGATTTAAGGACGATCTGTCAAAGTGCAATGAAATACAATATTGTTGTTGTTGTTATTGTTGTTTTTATCCTGTAAAGCGTTTTGAGAAGCCACCTTTAAAGGCGCTATATAAAAGCGCTGATTCTTATGGAATGTGTTTTCTTTCTTCTATTTTTTCAGCATGGAATAAACCTATTACTTGATTCTTATGGATGCCCAGTTCCGCCGGAGATTAAAAAAAAAAACCCATGGAATCGCGTATCTAAGGAAATAGCAGTATAACCTTATTCATGCACAAACAGTGGCATGTTACATTATTAATTTGGGTGTCTCCTCTTGCCAGAAAGCTCTAAATTGCATTTTGAGTGCGGTTTTTGACTTTTTTTAAATTACAACCCCTAAATAAAGCTGATACTGTTTAGACTTTTAATTATTTAAAACTGTATTACAGCAGCACAATGCACAATGCAACGTAAATCGCTATCTTTGTCTTCTGCGTAATAATGTTCACCTCTCTGTCCAGCAAATTAACAATAGTAATAATAATGAACTTTATTGTATATGGCACCTTTAAAGGTGGCTCCTCAAAGCGCTTTACAGGATAAAAACAATAACAACAATACTGTTAGGCTGGGCAAACAATTTTTTTTTTTTTAAAAGAAATACAAAATGAGATATAATGATGTGTTCCGGCTTAGACATTAACGAAGAGCATAACGAAGGTCATAAACGATATTAATTTTGGAACATCAACATATTATGTAAACTGTATGTTGCTGTTATTGGTATTTTTAAGAAAAAATACTGTAAAATCCTGGGTTCGGTAGATATGTTTCAGGCATTCATGTGAAGGACAACAGAGCTTTCACTGGCCAATTATCAAACTTTATTGATAAAACAAAAACAAAAACTATCCAACCAAGCCAGAAGAAGACAAAAAGAATAACGGACACAGCGCGAGCCTGCATTCTCTCCTCAGCCGTCCACACTTTTCCCTGGGTCAGAGATTAAATAAAACTTCACTTGCACCAAACAAATTACCACACACTGAACATGTTAACCCAAATATGTCTCACAATACTTTTATGGTACATTACTTTGCTAAAATGTATTTAAAAATAAAAACGATTACAAACGCCAGCAGAGAGAGAGACACACACACAGTTCTTCATTGTCAAAAAGTAATTGTTTTTTACTTTGTCAGCACCCAGACAAAAGCAAACGTGTTATTAATGAAATGCTTTTATTCATTCTTAATCAAACTCACAAGTTGTCATCTGCTGTTGAAGCTCTGTGAGACTAGACTCACACATGGCTAGACTTGACTATTTAACCATGAGATTATGTTTATGTTTATTAATCTTCCTTGTTATGCACTGAGAATGATAAGCATCCTCAAACACGGGGGCAGCGTAGTGGTCGGCTCTGGCTTTCCCATCTATACCGATGCACTGCAAGTACAACCCCCCTCTCTGCGGGAGTGCTGGCTGTGACGAATTAAACGAGTTTCACAGGTATTTTCAAAGTAGAAGGAGGCGAGATTTCCAGCGAAAGACACCTCCCCCCCTCCAAAACCCAGTAAGTACAGTACTTACTAGTTAAGAAAGCTAGGCTCCTCAATGAAATCGCTTTAACATGCTAATGCGTTGGTGTAACAGTCTGGGCGTGGCAAGCTTCTAATGTCTCCCGACTACGGCAAAAGGAACCCATCTTTCATTGAAAGACAATGAACACATTCTACCCGTACATGAGAATATAATGCTGGCGCGTGGGCATGGTGGGGTGCTGTACCAGCTGTCAAAAAAAAGTTTTTTTTTTAAAAGTCAATTGAGTGTCCATAATATTGCAGTAAGTGAAAAGACCACAGGCATTCTTCCTCCCCCTACATTCTCAGAGTAGAATAGAATTTATTATTAACACAACTTATTACAGTGCTAAATTTAATATTATTGATTATTAATAATTTCTCTCCCCCTTCTACTTTGAAAATACCTGTGAAACCGGTTTAATTCCATATGAAATTCCATATTAATTCCATATTTAATTCCTTCACTTCTGCATAAGCTTTCTGGAGGAACAGTGGATGGGATGCGTCTCTTTCTGGGAATACTGCAAATTCACAGGTGCCTGACTTGATGGAATTCACATTATCATATTCACATATCACCCCCCCTCTCTCTCTTGCTTGCCTACCCCCCTGTGTATTGTCTGTTTAGGGCAAGCGAGAGAGAGTGTGCTGTCCTTTGACAAAACAAGGCTCGCCAGATAATGTGAATCGAAACCTGTTTTTCTAGCTTTTAAAGTCGTGCGATGTGTAAGCAGGAACACATCATTATATCTTACATATGAAAAATACATAATATAGCTCCCAAACAAATGCAAACGTGTTTTTAATAAAATGCTTTTATTCACTCATAATCTGACAATTTCAGGAAGACTAACGAAGGACTAAGGAAATTGTCATCTGTTGTTGAAGCTCTGTGAGCTCGGTGACTTTGAGACCACTTGTTATCCCAGGTTGTTTGAATCGCCACAATTCAAATAGAGAAAAAAGAGCTGACTGACAAGATTTAAGATGTGGCTGTCAATGTTGGATTAAAAAAAACACGTTGCCCGACGTTAGTTGCATTGCTTGAAAAATAATTTTATTTTGAGAGACTGGATAAGTAATTCAAGTGTTTTTTTAAGTTCCTGAAAAACAAGTAATAATTTAACAATATGTGCAAACGTTTTATGATATGTCGCTGTTGTGAATGTCTGTGGAGTGTATGTTATTTGCCTGTCCTGGCTGTGCTCTCTCGCTCGCCCTCCCCGCCCTCTCTCTCCCAATTCAATTCAATTCAAGGTGCTTTATTAGTATGACAGATGGGTACAATCAGTGTTTGGTATTTACTTTGTAATCTGTGGTCCTTTTAACTGTTTTTACATCTACTGTATTGCTTTGAGATGCCACTTTTAAAGGTGATATATAAAATCAAGGCTTTAACTTGCTTTAACTCCGCAAGTCTGAGTTCCTGTGTCCGTCCTATCTGAACCTGAAAGTATTACAATATGTATCTTTATAGCAGGTGGTGTACAGCTTTTTAGTATAGATTACACTTTTCTAAAATGTATTTAAAAAATAAAAACGATTACAATCTAATCTTTCCATGTTTGATCCCAAGATCCCAAGAAAAATAAATCTAAATGGGGAGAAAGCTATGCTGAAAGTTTATTAAGATACTTAGAAGACAAAGATATCAATTTATGTTGTATTTGTCTGATTGTGAATCAAAAAACACATATATTTAAACACGCGTTTGCAATTTAAATCAAAACGCGATTTAAATCAATGTAAATGTTTATATCGTAACAAATAGGTGACTATTCATTGTTATTAAAATGACTTAAATTCGATCATGTTGTGATATTTAGAAATATAAATTTGTTTGGTGCGAGTGAAGTTTTATTTAATCTCTGACCCAGGGAAACGTTTTATTTTTTCAAAGAAATGTTTGTTAAAAAAAAAAGTCATGGCTCGGGCTGGATTCCGGCTTGTGTTGCGGTACATTAATATAATTATATCGTTATTAATTTCTTTAGATACACAATTCCATATTATATTCCCTTTTAATCAAATTCTAAAAGTATGCTTGTTGACTCCGGTATCACGTTAGTTAAAGACTCCGATGCTTAAAATGTTTAGGGAGAAATGGAATACTGGTGTGTATTTTTTCTTTAAAGTACCGAGACCAGCCATATACTGTATGTTTATGTTCCAAAATTAATATCGTTTATGGCCTTCACACGCGTTACAGTATGGTCCTATTCTTTTTATGCTCAGCTACTAAGATTTCCCTTCAGTGGTAAAATTCCATATAAATATTCAATACTAAAACGGGCACAGTAAAGACATTTAAATCTTTCTACGACCGACCAACGAACCACGAGTGCCCCTGTCGGTCAACCAATCACGGACCGCGGTATTTTGCATCATCGCGCGTCACGATGCGCGAGGCCATAGCCAATTACCTCCGGTACATGTCTGTGCCGCGCACTTTGAATGGCTGCATCTGTACATTAGATGAGTGAATGGCCTCATCTCATTTACAAACCCAAGTTGTATATTAAAAGGTCTCATGTAAGCCTTCCATAGAAATAACTTTCAATTAAGTATTGGTATATCTAAAACAGGGTTCTGGAAACTTATAAAAAGCTTTCATTTTTTTAATACATCAATCTTTCCTATTTCAAAGTGATATATACTGTAGGGTACTGACTACAATGTAAATAATTTTGCATCTAGAATTGATTTATCTGTAATTATTTAGTGTTTTTTTTCTGATTCTAAGAGATGAATCTGGAGGTTTGAGGGTAGTATGCACATGTTTTCTTGTTGTTCATGTTTCAGCTTGTTTTTCGTGTGAAGCAACAGATGTTCAGAAAATTAAATTTAATCCTTCTCTGATCTACCTCCTTGACAAAGGACCACTTGGTGGGCGCATCGTGAGAGACTCAGTAAGTTCTATGATGCAATTGGAAATGGAAGATTGTGAAAGACCTCATCTGTCTCCATCTGAGGTCTATGAAAGACCACATGCAGAAAAATGCAAGACAGCTGTAGCTGTAACAGAGGTCACAGAAAATTAACATTTATTTGGTGTCGAGACTGAGTCTTTATTAAATTAATATATCTACAAATACCCTGTTTGTGTGTATCACCCACAAATCTCCCTCAGTATATTTTCTTTTGGGAACAGATTCTAGGCTTTATATATTCTCTGTGTATTATGATAATATTAAGACTTACAATGGCAAAAATATATTTCTTTTACCACATATCAATGGAATAGAAAGGGAGAAAAAAGAAAAAAAATACTAGAAAAATCTAAACATTCTGCTGTCTTCCCTTTGCTTCTAAATGCGCCGCTACGCATATGGGTCTTTTTCTGCTCTCCTGCTCTCCACGGTTAGTCCCTTTGGACGTCCATGACAGAATGCTGAGCCACTTACTGACCCCGCGAGCGGCGCTTTTTGTCTTGCCGCAGTTTTTCACAGTTTAAATGTTCAACTGTGGTAATTTTATATATAAAATTTTATTAGAGTGTAGGAATATTGGAGTAAACTGAAAAAACAAACAAATGTGGTTCATAGATAAACATCAGGTTGCCACAAGACTTACCAGAACTCTGCATGGAGTTTGTTTGTTCTCCCTGTGCTCAGGTTTCCCCCCACAAGTACTGTAGGTTAACTGGTTTCTGTGAAAATTGGCCCTGGTATGTGTGTCTGAGTGTGCCCTGTGATGGACTGGCACCCCATCCAGTGAGTATTGTTCTTTGTGCCTGTTGCTTGCTGAGATAAGCTCCAGTTCCCCTGTGAACTGCTGTTAGACGATGGATGGAATTGAAAGATTGACCTTATTTTTTTTACATTGTACAAATGTTACATTAAGATAATACAATGTGGTAAAAATGCTGTGATGTTTTTTGTGATCTTGTCACACAGTTAGTTGTAATGTGATTTTGCAATTCCAGTATTACTGGATGTTATCAAAATTTTCTTATAAAAAGCAAATACTGCCTGACAGATTCTGGGACCTGTGATTTATTCTGGACTTGGACACATCATGTGTGGAGTGCACATAATTCTTCCATTGATTCACATGGTACTTTGGCTCCCTTCTGTCTTCCAAAGACATTAATTGTCACTTTCTAAATGACATCTCATTTAGGGTGTAAAACTTCCTTGTGCAATAGTTAAGACTATGGAGAGATATGGCATTATAGAAGCACAGATTTGTAGACTTTTGGAAATGCTTTCAAAATATTGTAGAAATTACAGCTTTGATACTAAATGACAGGTGACAAGTCTCTGAATTTGAATACTGAAATAAAATATATTCTTTTACTTAAAATTTAAAGATACAATAGCTTAAATTACAACAACTGACACAGTTTTACCTTAAACAGGGCTTTAAAGCCATCGTCATTGTCTTTTAATTCTCCTCCCTCCAGGACTTGATTGAGATTTGGAATGTATTTCTTTAATAGAGAAATCAAACAATGAGAAATGCACTTTAAATGGATTGTTGCTTGGCCTGTTTTTGATCCTAGCACAGCCATAAAAAAGTAAATAGTTACTGTCAAGCATCTTCTTGAACTTACAGACTGCTGTAATTAATATTTATTTTTTTTAAATCTCCACTTGCATTACAGGTCGAGCAAGTGAAGCCAACTTTTATAATTAAAAAATGAAACATGAGATTAAAATTTCTTCACATGTCAAAATATAGTTATTATGTTGTGCTGAAATATGACTGTGGCACTTGATGTGTCATAATATATTAATTCAAAAGGAGTGTTTTAAGCAATAAATACAAAAATTATATCAATGGTGTCTAAAATATACTAACTAATCCTCTTCATCCCATGTGGAACATAGTGACATAATTATTTCTTACACCTGTTTCTGCCCTTGGCAACATATTGTACTTCATTCCAATAGCAATTGCCAGCTTGCCCAGCTATACTTGTACCGTCCTACACCAGGTGGCTTTAGAAATTCGAGGTTTTCTTGTGCCATGTGGTGTCCACCCTAGGGCCAGTTTTGGTATCTGGTCAGATTTTATTCTCAGTACATGGCCAAGCCAACAAAATTTGAAAAGATGACTGAGATCATCAGCAAAGTAGAGATTCTCCAGCTACACTGTAGGTGAATAGAGACCACTAGAAAGTTCTAGATTTGTCTGAGATGGTTTGGGTCATGATCCAGTCAATGATGGTGAGGAAGAGGATGCGAGAGATGACATACTGTACCTCTGTCTCACTTCTGACTGTATGGGAAACCAGTCAGTGAGGGTATTACCCATAATGACACTACATTGAAATTGGTCATAGAGTTATGATGGTGATGATCTTGGATGGTACTGTATGCCATAAGCTCACAGAATCTTCCAGACTGTCATAATATATACAGTACTGTTTTTTGAAAGTCTACAGATTTGATATACAAGGATGGGTGTTCCACTCCAAACATTGTTCTAGCATGTTATACAATGTAATCATCAGATTAATGCATCCTCATTCTTTTCTAAATCCTGCTTGTTCCTGCCTAATATTGGTATCAATGGCAGTTTCCATCCTCGTGAGGAGGAATCTGCTAAAGACCTTGTATGGAACTGGTAGTAGAACGATCCCTTGGCAGGTGTTTGTCTGTTGTTTTTTGGGAATCTTGACAATAAGGTCTTTTGTCCAGTCCTGTGGGATGATTTCTTTAATATAAATGGTGTAAAAGAGATTAGTCAGAACATCGGTGAAAGTGGTGATGTTAGCCTTTAACATCTATCCATAGATAGAATTTATGGTGATCTGCTGCTTCTCAGTGCTCTGATCGCTTGTCTTGACCTCATCCATATTGGGTGAACTGGTGTCAAGGCTGATGTCTTTTTCGGCTGTTGGAGGGTTGGTTGGCTCTTCAGGGCCAGCGCAGTTGAGTACCTTTTGAAAATGTTGGATCCTTCTAGCTGCTTGCTTATGCAGTGGTAATCACATTGCCATTTTTTCTTTGACAGGAGCAGTGTGGTTAGAACTGCTGTCACAGAGACAATAAAGTGATTTTATATACTATATTCATGTTTCCCATGGCAGCAGCATGCTCTACTTTGTTTGCCAGACACTCAACATATCTCTTCTCTCTTCAATACCTTGTTCTAGACTGTAAAGGCTTTCTGGACCTGATGCTAGAGCCTCAGTGACTTGGTGCTTAACAGCTTTTCATTCAATTTCATACATTGTATTTTAGTTCAAGTAGGTAGCTGTGTCAGCAAGTGTAGACTACCAAGGAACAAAGGAACAAGTAAAGGTTTATTCCATGATGAAAACAGAAGAAAAGAAACACAACATTTTGGCTGTGGAGCCTTCTTCGGGTGAAACCAGAAGAGGAATAAACCTTTACCTGTTCCTTAACATTATAGTTTGCCAATGCTGTAAGTGTAAAAGAGCACTGGTTTGCTACACTATTGAGAACTCATGTTTTTATATTGTGTAGCAATATAGAACAGTTTAGAACTACTTTTTCCTACTAAGAAATGGAAACACTAATGTTCAGAAGGCACTACAGAAGAAAGGTTACTACTGAGAAGAGACCATTCATCCCCCAAGTACATTTAGCTTCTAATAATTAATTGATCTAAGGATCTTATTTCTGGCTTGTCTGAATTATTTGGTTTAATTATCGCTTGGCTTGTTTTAGATGCTATAACATTTTGTCTAAAACAACACTTCCTTTTCTCAATTTTAGTTGCTCTTCAACATAGTTATTTCCACTTGTGTTTTCTGTTTCATGCTTCATTATTGATTCTGAAAACATTCATGGGTTCACATTCCTAGTGCTTTTGATGATTTTGATACTTAAATTAGATCCCTTAATAGTCTCTTATTCTAAACTAAAAGAATTTAGCTATTTTAGCCTGTCAGAGTCAGACTATTTTGAACCTGGGAATAGATATCATTGTTTTTCAGAAGGGATTCCAATCAGGTTACCTTTTTTGCAATGTGGTGACATGTTGTATACAATAATTTAAATGTAGTCTTAATATTGCATTGTACATTTATAAAATATTTTGCCTAGATTTATTTCGTGTGCTATTTACTATATATTCCACATTTGCTTCCCCATGTTTCCTAATGTTACCATGAGGTGTAAAATTTGCCAAACCCTTAAATCAAAAGTATCTTCACACAAACTACTGATAAATAACAAATTGTTCTTGTCTACATCAGTCATCTACAGCCAGGTATTTTCCCAGTCCTGGATTCTGACTAAATATTTTACAAATTCCTTTGCAGCTTCAACAGTGTTTACTAATCTTTTTGTTTTAGTATCCTCTGCAAACTTCACTAGTTTGCCAACAATAATGGAATGTAGATCATTGCTAGAAATTAGGAAGTGGTACTCCTAATTACTGTTCATCACCTCTTTTATAGTACTCACTCATTTTCTGTACTATGCCTGTCCTACTCATTTACTATAACAGTTTACAATCCAAGCATACATTTTTTATTTCTTTTTTATATGAGGAAGCCTAACAAAAGCTTCCAAAAACCTATATATACACACCATATCACATACTCTGTCCCCAGTTCTGGAAAGATGTATCTTTTTCTAAAACTCTGCTGACTTCTCCTTCGGATCCCCATTTCCATATAGATAGTCCTCTCTTTGGTATCTTCTTCTCTTTGTTGCTTTCATACGCCTTCAGTTCCTCCGAGGATGGTGTCTACATTCACACTAGAAGTGATGGGAAGCTTTTCAACCTGGAGCGACTCCGGGCAAAGATGATGGTTTGCGAGGTTCTGAACAGGGAAATGCTGTTTGCTGACATCGCTGCCCTGGTTGCACACTCTGAGGAAAGTCTCCAGAGACACATCAATAGCTTTGCACGTGCCTGCAGTGAGTTTGGCCTTACCATTAGCCTGAAGAAGACCAACATCATGGGTCAAGACGTTAATTGTGCTCCAAGCATATTCATCGGGGGACACACCCTCGAAGTCATGGAGGAGTTTACCTACCTCGATACCACCATCACCAGCAGCCTGTTCTTAGATGCCGAGCTCAACAAATGCATCAGTAAAGGCACATCTTTCCAGGAAGGTCTGGGAGAACCACATGCTGACCATCAAAACTACAATAAAGGTGTATCAGACCTGCATGCTTATCATGCTACTGTACGGCAGCGAGACCTGGACCTTGTACATCCAGCAGGAGAGTCACCTCAACTCCTTCCATCTTTGCTGTCTAAGGAGAATCTTGGGAATCACATGGAAAGATTGTGTGCCCAACAAGGACATTTTCACTCAAGTGCACATCCCCGAATGGAAGACGGCTGAATACCGAAGGACTTGCTGTATGGTGAGCTGGCCACTGGCACCAGACCTGCGGGCAGACCTACTTTGCAATACAAAGATGTTAATGTTAATATGGCAAGAGCTAAATATGGCTCAACATGGTCCATCTTGCAATTATATATAGCATTTTAGTTTGGGCAGGCTGATGGGGCTCCTCTGATAAGAGACATCATCATGTTGAATTATCTAATGATATACAGCATATTGCAGATGGGTTCCATTGAGTCTGTAGTCTGTTTCTCCCCAAGACAATGGATCAATGTCACTGCCCATCACCCATAGCAAGATCCACAGGGTTGCAGGGTGGGTACCAGGACTATACTTGATAACATTATCACCAACTGTGATGTCGTACCATAAAATCTAGCATAAAACTAATTTTCATGGGTTACCTCACTACTAAAGAAGACATCTTGTGTTTACAAACTAATGTTGATCACAAATTAATGTTGACTAATCTTGATCAACAAAATACAGACAGTTGGACTTTTTTTTATCAACATCATGAATATCTTAGTATATTCAGTAACAAGCTATAGCTGAGATGTACTGACTTCTCTCACCTGTCTTACTTGTGGCAAGGAAGACAACTGTGTACAGGTTTTTAAAGACAGAAGTTCAGTGATGCTAATTTTCTTGTAGAGCTGTCGTGTGCGATGCTAGACAAAGCTTTCTCTCTTCTCTTTGAATGGGGACACTCCCTGCACAGAGCAAGTAGCTACCAAGCCAGTCCATGGAACAACCCAGCCAGCTTCATCTTCTCGGTGGGAAGTTTTAACTCAACAGGAACATTTGGCCAGCAGGTCTTTCAATATAAAACTTCTTTATTGACATTCTAATTCTTGGGAATTGAGCTATTATTCCAAACACATTTGATAGTTTTGTACATGATAGTAAATGTATATGTGATTTAATTATATGAGATAAATAAAACTTATTAAGTAGACTATAACACGTTATAGTCAAAGACTGATCTTTGCAATCCTTGAGTGAGAGATCAACCTTTCATATCATGGCAGATTGTTTCACAAATATTTTCTGTTATGTTTGTTGTTATGCATATTTTGGTGTAATGGCAATAAGTTGTATATTATATATGTAGAATCTGTGAAACTGTAAATTATTATGTGTGATTGTTTCCTCAGCGCTAGCAATTTACTGTTTGGCAATTACATTTTCTGTTACAGTAAAATACAACTCTTACATCACTACAACATACAGTACAGATGCCAATGAAAAAAGAGCTTTACTTGCATTGTCTTAATATGTAAGAAGCTAGGTATTACTTCCAGATACATACTATATGCTTTAATATACAGTAGGTAGTTCTTGATTTACATGGAGGATGCATTCCAGAAAAATTGAATTATTGGAATCATTGGAATAATTCCCTTTGCATAGGATGCGTGTGGGTGGCATGAAGATACAGTGGTTAGCACTTCTGCATCACAGCACTGATGGACCTGAGGTGTTATCTGTGTGTAGTTTGTATGTGTCACGAACACGGACTGAAATCCGTGTCAGGTCTTGTAGTAGACCCTATGCGATGCAGTAAGAGCTGGAGAAAACAGGAGGCGTGGTAAAAGGAAACACACAGGGGTTTAAAAGTGCACAAAATAATAGTGACAATCCGTGAGACAGTGAATGGTGGAGACAAAGAACGGCATCCAAATCCAAATGGATCCAAAGGCAGGTCAG
Source organism: Atractosteus spatula (assembly GCF_055471065.1). Classification (NCBI taxonomy): domain Eukaryota; kingdom Metazoa; phylum Chordata; class Actinopteri; order Semionotiformes; family Lepisosteidae; genus Atractosteus; species Atractosteus spatula. Next base: position 22,041,627 of record NC_142713.1, on the reverse strand, counting down.
GGCACAGTCCAAGAGTCCATCAGCGAGTAATCCATCCTGGGACGCGACAAGGTTAAAATCCCCGGGAGGGGGGAACACACGGACAGACAAAACATGGAGGTCCAAGGGTGCGGGGCGAGATCCTCCAGACCCCGCTCAGGAAGCGGGAGGTGTCGGAGATGAGGGCTATGCCCTCAAGAGACAGACGTAGGGTTTCCTGGTGCCAGGTGGGCCTCGCGACATCCTTACCCTAATGATGAGCCCCAAGGACTGGAGGAGCTAGTCTTTAAATAATACACCTTAGAAGGTACATCTGGAGAGCTTAATCACAAGGACAATAATGGGAGAAGTGGAGTACCCTCTAGGGAGGGATGTCAGGCGTAACAGTATGCTCTCCCTTTGTTCACGTGGTTTTCCTCTGGGTGCTCCATTTTCCTCCCACAGTCTAAAAATACAGTCCCAATACCGGTAGGTTAATTAGCTTCTGGGAAAATTGGTCCTGTTGTAAGTGTGTGTGTCTGCGTCTATATCTGTTTTTGTCCTCTGATGAACTGAAAACCTGTCCAGGCTATAACGTAATTGCTACTCATTATATATCTCTAACATGACCTCTCTTCAACTTTGCCCATAGCCTCAGTCTTTATACCAGTCAGACATATAGTAGTCATTCAGAAGAAGCAGATGAGTTGATTGAGTTCATCCATTAAGACAAGATAAAGATAATCACCTTCATGATGTCAGAAAGGCTATCTAAACTATCCTAAATATTTGTTGTTCATGACCTTTATCTAAATTCAATAGCATGACATTTGCTATGATAAATGTTGTGAATGAAAGCATGTGCTTAAAGGATAAGGCTGGGATTTTATTGTTTCCTGGATTGACTGTTATGCCTCACAGAGTTGTAACAATAGATTGAAGCATTTTAAAGCTGACTTGGTTGCAAATGGTTTTTGAGGCCTCACTTTGCTCTTTTCATCCAGAAGAAAAGCTTCTTACAACTTTTTAAAGTATTAAATGACTATTATTTTGATTGTGAAAAGGTTTTTTACCTACTGTAGCAAGATTTTTTTTTGACTCGTCTTCTCCATTTTCATTGAAACATGCTTCCGTTATCATCATGACCATCGCCGCCCTCCCAGGAAACAGGGCGATGCTGTAGGTGTTACAAACCCAAGAACATGGGCACAACAGATCAGGGGGAGTCACTGCACCTCAAGTGCACAAGGGGGGCTGGCACAGGGCAGGGTGAACAGTCCACTTACTGTAAGTCCACTGACCAGGAACTTGGAGCAGGGAGCCACCAGGGTGTCGCTCTCTTCTGCTGAGGAGTGAATTCCTGCGGCTAGGCTCCCAGGAAAAGGCAGCCCCGTGGAGGAAGTGAACAGCACACTGGAGTTGCCCGGGATGCATGCAGGTGGCTGGAGGTCTGTAGTGAGGAAGGATAGTGCAGATAAGACTGGTGAGGGAAGGAATGAGCCACCAAGGTCCAGAGCTGTACTAAGTCCAGAGGGCTTCACAGAGCAGAAGGGTCTGACCTTCGAGACTGGGCAGACAAATCCAAACCAGGGAAGTCTGGCCAGAGGGCACCAGGAAATGGGCTGATTCTAGGCACGCGCCCTTAAGGGGGGTCTCCTCCAAAGACCAGGCTAGGCTTTCACTGAAGCCTCCTGAAATCCTTCAGGGAAGCACCTGGAATAGGATGGAAAATATTTCCCAGGCGTCATCTGGACTGAGCCAGAGGAGCCGTCTGTAAAGATAGGGTCCTCTCTTTAGATTTGATCTCTGGTCCCCTCTCAGCCATGGGAATCCCCAGGTTGGAATCCACAGCCATGCTCAACAGCTCTCAGACGGAGGCCAAAGAAACTGAAAACCAGGAAGGGGAAGGGCTCTGCTGAGAAGCTGGAGTGATGGCTAAGAAGTGAAGATGTAAATGTCAATGCTGGATTGCTTAGGAGAGGCTGAATAGAATTTAAGTATCCTCACAGCACCTGCTACATTGAAAACTCTCACTTAAGCCAGGTGCTCTGCATCACTGTCTCCACGGAGATCAAAGCAGACCAAAGCCATAGCCACCGACCACTGAACTGCGACATGACCCCCTATAGTTCCGAGAGGGCATGCATAGCCTAACAATTATATATAATGTATATATTTTTTTACTTTTGGCATTTCATTATTTAGATTTACATCAAGAAATGAATGGCTAAATTGTTATCTGGATTAATTCGAAATGTTGACCAAACTAATACAAATTACAACCCATTATACGATGGTTTATTTATAGATTGATATGTCTGCATGGGTTACTCTCTGGTTGGTTTCTGAGTAAATTGGCTGTGGTATGTGTCTGTGTTTGTGTCTGTGTACCCCCTGCAATGCACTGGCATCCCATCCAGGGTATGTCGAGTCTTGAGACTGTTGCTTTCCAGGATAGGCTCTGGCTCCCACATGACTCTGTATTGGGCAAAGCAGTAAAAAAAAAAAGGATGGATGGATGGATTTTTAGTTGCTTACTTAATAGATGTGCTCATTTAAGCTAATGCACAATACATGTATGAAATTTACTTCTTCTTGTATGACACGTAAATGTACAGTAACAATCAATTGGAATTATTTCTCCTTTAGCTAGGAGAAAGAGACTAACAGACAAAAATGTTTAGTTTAATTGTTAGTTAAATTTTTCGTTTTAATATTTTATGTTCGTCATTACTTCAATTTTGCATCATGTATATGATTAATATACTTTGGGCATGACATTAGGCCAATGATTCAATAATTCATGTATTCAGCTGTTCATGCTGATGCTTTTTTGTCTGAACATGTCACATACTGTATATCCTGTATATTTTATTACAGAATTACATAATTTTTATTACAGTCTTTCAATACATGAGAAAAAAAAATTGTAACACTCCCTTTTCCAGTTTATTATTATTTGTAAATAAAGAGATATTGTATCTTTTGATTACTTTACAATGGTGCGGCAATATTTATGTTTGGTTCCAGATTAGGGAGTTGTCCTTGTGTTTGCGTAGATTTTTTCTAAAGTAAGTGCTCTGGTTTCCAGCCAACTCCTAAAGACATGTTGTGCATGTCCTGCTATGGACTGGCTTTCCACCCAGGGTGTAGTTCCGTCTTACATTCTTTACTCCAGGATCAAAGAATTAAGTGGAAAGTATTTGCATATTTTGTTGCATTGCATTGTCTGTATTGTAATTACTGAAATTAGTTTTCATATTGCGAAGTTATTTGACATCTACAGTATGTGCTGATCTCCTTCATTTATGGATTTATACATCTTTGTGGGTTTTTTTTTTGTTTGATTCAGAGAATCTGTCCCTGAGGCATGTTAGGTAAGTTGTTACAGCCATATCTAGATTCAAAAGACATTATAGTGACAGTCTTGACAGTATCGGATGAAGCATAATGTACATTAGACTTTTGCTTGAGCTCCCTAATTTCTACTTACTCATGTGTGTGGAAGTGTCAGACAAATGAATACAACCAAGGATAAAACTGGTCCAGTAGTGCATGAAAAATTATTTGAAAAATACCTCAGTTTCTGTATTAGTTAAAAAAATTACTCAATCTTGGTACAGTGTGATTAATAACAGCAAGCATGAATAAAAAATAACAGACAGACCAATAGCTAATATATTTTATAATACTTTATAGTTCAGAATTGAGAGCACCACCAACTGCAGCACTCACCTAGTGTTCCTTTTGACAGCCCCTCTCTTTGCTCTAAGACTTGACAAGTACAGGCTACAAGATAGTAAGACTGCTGTTTATATTTTGTAAGAAAGCTTGTAATTCCACTCAGTTACTGATAAAATTACTTATCAAAAAGTCAGAACCACTTTTTACTGTACAACAAGAAGATATTTTTCTAGACAGTTAAACTATTCTAATTATTTGGATATGAAAGAAATATGTCATGACATCTTTTAATGTATATCAAAATAACTGGGTGTAAGTCTCTGGAATAATAACTGGTAAGTCATAGCTTAAAGACCCTTCTACTGTATACCTTGTTCGAGGTACTCATCTGAATAAAATGAACCTGCAGTGCTGGGAGTAATCCCTGTGATGGACTGGAGTGTGGATTAGAATTAGGGTTAGGATTAGGATTTATGTGCACCTTTGTCAATATATTGCTACAGAAACCTGGATTGGCTCTGGCCCCTATCGCTGAGATGTTGGTATATGCTATATACTCCATATACTGTACATAATAAAAACTACATATTAATTGAAATTAAAACTGCCTATTACAGGATTAACTGTGCAATAGGTCTGCAAATTATTGCATTCAGTAATGTAACTTTTTATATATCTAGAAATACAACAATGTTTCAATAGCATATCTTAAATACATACTAAGTAGATTATTAGAAGTAAACACATAAAGCAACAGTTTTTAATGCTTTCAGTGAGACAGTAAAACTGTTGAGCTTGCCAAAGTGTTTTTTTAAGAATGTTTATATTTTAGCTAGTTACTTCCTATTTACATGTTTCCTGAATTTTCCTAGTCTCCATTGTTTGCTAAACAAACACCTTCTTTATTTAGACACTACGTGCTCCCCCACTTTGTCTGTCCCATCTTTTAAAACAGCCATTTCCATTTCTTCCTGTTCTCATGCAAAGATTTAGCCTTTCCCTTACAACAGTCTGATAATGTCACCACTCGCAATATATTACCCTGACTGATTCCTTCAAACAATAAAGCTATTAGAAAAAATATAGTTGGGATTTGAAAGTTTGTCAGTGTTGAAGTGAGAATTAATGAGAATACTGGTCAGAAATGAACCTGAATATGTGTAAATAAAGTGTCTTTTTGCATTTCTGCTAAAATGCTTTAAGGTAGAGGCGTAAGACTAAAATTAAATTCTGTACACAGTATATACACAGTATATACACAGTATAGATGTGTATATGTACACTGCTCCAGGCACATATTAATGTGAATTAAATGTGAATTTTTTAGGTTTTAAAAATTTTGGATTGACTAAGGTTCATAGTTACAATTTTCAAAATCATCAATAAGTAAAGAATTAAAGTTGTCATAAAGAATTCAACATTTTTCATATTAAACTGCAGTTTTAAGAAATTAAAAGACCATTAGGAGAAATACAAGAATAAAATAACTAGTGGGTTTTCTTGGGGGTTTCCTGTCATGCCCAGTACACCTAGAGGGCGCTCTACTTCTGTCTTGTTCCTTGTTCCCTGTGATTATTCATGTCTTTCTGGTGTGTCTTGTTGTGTAGCCTATTTACTGCCTGTTTCTGCTCTGCTCCTAGCTCAACATTGACGTTTGGATGTCCTGAGACCCGCCTAGCACCAGGTCGCCCCACATCCGCTGCCTGACGGCATAGGTTTCTATACAACTCCTGAACTGCTGAGCCCGGGCTAATCCCCCGTTCTGCCGCAACGCATATGGGTCTACTTCCGCTCTCCTGCCATTCCACGGTTTGTCCCTTCCTGGTGTAGGCTGGGTATTTTCAATGAGGCGGGTCACGAGTTTGAATATTGGTCATGTCGGGTACCTATTGTGACTATGATTCTCCTGAACAATTAAAGTTGCTGTGCAGCACTTGGGGAAATCAGTCAGCTAGTATATTCTCTGTTAATAAGTGAAACAACTTAATGGGTGGCTGGAGGTTTGCAGTCATACAGACAAAAACTCAAAATAGAATGAATATAAGCCAACACAGGTCATTTTCAAAGATACTTTCACCAAAAGAAACCTTTTTCCTGATTGCGTTTTACAGTTTATGGTATATTACTATAAAAAACAATAGTAAAACACAATAATAAGAAATGTGCCAATCATATAGATTTTATAACATTATTAGATATTAATCCAAAAAATTAAACAAGGGAAGTCCTATTTAAGAGCACTGTAATGTATATAACTTTAGTTCAAAGAGATAAAAATGAACTTATATTTCTTCTCCAAATATTATGCTATGACGGGTTTCTGTAAACGTTTTCATGTTGCCTAGTGCCTTTCAGCCTTAGCAATCTATTATCATTATTTGTAAAACATTATGGTATGCTAGTTTTCACATAGATTTATATTTCTTTGAGCTGGTAGAACATTTGAGGTGTAAGTACTGAGATGTCTTTTTTTGGTTGTTTGGTCTAGAGGTTCTTTTCAATCCCAGGAGGGAGCTATTCCATAATAAATGTCTTTTTACAGTCAGACCACAAAGAGGGAAGGTTGTTACAATAACAAGGCAAGAGATCTGAGCTCTGAAAAGAAGTGGAAACATTAGGTAGGTAGGCTGTATGTCTGAATTCATAGTAGACATTTACTTTTGAAAATCACATGATTTTCTAACCTCCTGAGCCACTCTGAAAAGTATAACTGATTTTTCATTTTAAAGAAAAAAAATCCCAGTAATTCTGTGATTCTAAATAGGTAGAGATTGCCTATGGATGTGCTTAACTTACATTCATACTTCTTAACTACCGTTTGTGTGTGCTGTATGGATCTGAGGGCAAGTTCTGTCAGTCTTCTCAATCCTTGTATACACAGCAAAAAATATTTCTTAAAACTTAAGGCCACAAGTAATATAATGTCTGTCTTAACACCCTGTTCAATGCTTAATGTTATTTATTTAGCTATCTGCCAAGACAATATGATTGTTTAGATTACATAGGACAGTTAAGTGATACATGTAGTGGACTCTGTTGCTACCCCTTCCAAAGGCTGATACTTGTCTGACCAAGAAGATTAGTGTAACTATAGGTAAAAACAATTGTCACATATGTCTTTCTAAACAAATATATTTATTTACTGATTACAAGAGTTTAAGGAACTGTGCTACAGGAAGTGTTTTTATTTGGATAAGACATTAACCAAGGTTCAGACTCCATGGGCTTTAAAAGCTCCATTGAACTGTTCATAAAAGTATGGGTGTTATACCTAACCTGTGTGCTGGCTTAATTCCAATTTGAGCTTGCACAAAAAAACAATACCTACATTTCCCCTTGTCAAACCGTCAGTCTATGCTAGGACATAATATTTTGTGCAGAGGTACAGGGAGGTTTGCACAACAAAATATGTAATTTAATGTTTAGGTGGTGATCCATAAAAATATTCAAAACCTTCCTATGGTGTATTGTAAAATCATAAAATGTTTCATGCATTTTCTTTTTAATGTTATTCAAAACCTGAATGCTCAGTTGAAGACTTCTAATGCTAAGATAAGTTACAGTAAATGTCAGAAAAAATTAAATATGTAGATTGTATAAGTATTCAAACCTATGAACTCAATATTTGGTAGAAGCACTGTAGGCAGCAAACACAACTACAAGTCTTTTTTAGGTAATTCTACCATATTTGTATAATATTTGACCATTCTTTTCGATAGGCTTCCTCAGGTTTTCTCAGGATGTTTGAGGATCATTTATGGACAGCATCCTAGTAGTCTGTTCAATGATTCTTAATAGGTTTCAACAGTAAGTAAAGGTTAGTTCTATGCTGAAAAATAGAAAGGAGAAACGCATTTTTGCTATGGAGCATTCATCGGGTGTGACTGTGCCACTCAAGGCATTCACTTTCTTATCCTTAAGCCTCTCCATTGCTGCTCCCCAGTCCCTGCTGATGAGAGGCAGAATTGTAGCATAACATACTTGACAATAGGGGTGTTGTTTACTGAGCAATGCTGGCTTTTTGTCAGACATAATGCTTTACTGTACATTCAAACCAAAAAGTTCCAATTCTGTCTTATCTGACTACAAACCCTTTTCACATATGTTTACAGTATCATTTAAATGCTTTGTTGCAAGCTCCACACAGGCAGCTTCATGGATTGTCCAGGACAGTGGTTCTCAAACTTTTTGGACCAAGTACCACCCCTAATCCAACCAAAGCATCCAAGTACCACCTACAAGTCATCATCTCATAGGAACCCCAGAAATTCGCTAAGACCAACATGAGTGTGCGTGCACACACACTCACACATACATATAATAAATATTATAATAATAAACTTTATTTGATATAGCGCCTTTAAAGGTGGCTTCTCAAAGTGTTTTACAGAAAAAAAACATTAACAACAACTAATAAAAAAGCACCATTTCAGTGAGAGTGGTGAGCCTGTTTAGTTGAGCAAAGCAGATGTGAATTAATTTTTCGAGCCTTGATACAATTCACAACAGAGTCTAACAGATTTTATATCGTCAGGCATTTTCTTGACGGCAAAGGTCACGCGGTGGATGTTGTAATGCGTACATAAATTTCTGGAGCAACCTATCTAATTCGTGTAACTACACCGTTATGTTGGCTTGTCATTGCTCTAGCACCGTCTGTACAAACTCCCACACATTTTATCCAGTCGATGCCATTCTCTTCGATAAATTCATTCAGAAGCTGAAATATGTGCTCTCCTGTAGTTCCTGTTGGTAGCGGTTTACAGAACAGAAAGTCTTCATGGGACATGCCCTCAAACTCGTATCTAACGTTAATGAGCAAATTGGCCAAATCTACTACAGACTCATCTAATTGCAGTGAAAAACATCTGCTCATCTTAACGCACTCTATCAGTGTACTTTTGATCTAATCCTTCATTTCAATAATTCTATGAATGACTGTGTCTTTCGGGGGGGGCAGCAGGTCGAGCTGTTTAGCAGCTTTTTCTCTACACATAATACGTGTCAGCTCTTTTGCCAATGGTAAATAAGGTTCTTCAAAAATAGTGTAGCTTACCTGCTTTAGCAATACGCAAGCTTGCATTTTTCCGTGTTTCCGTTTTTATTTCCGTATTTATTTAAAGTTTTTATTTCATGCGCATGGGAGCGAAACACAGAGACGCTCGGTGTATTTTTCTCAAATTAGAACAGTTCTTAAATATTTTTCTGTTATTACGCTTTTGTGTGCTCACAAGATTACCTGCGTTCGTAGCACGTATTTCTATGCATTCCTGTGTTTACAACGTTGGCATTGTTCCAAAATCACGCACATTCTCCTTTCTCCCTATTTGCTGGAGATACAGTAGCTTTTCTTAAATACAATTGGTCACTTGCATCCGTAGCACGCATTCCTATAGAGTGGTATAGAATTACAGAGTATCTCTTGTGTCCACTGAAGTATTAGCGCGCACTGTATCGTAGTACGTAGGCTGCGTATTCGACACGTATTAAAATACAAAATATGAAAACCCGTCCCGATTTTTCAGCGCACATGACACAGTTCCAGGGTCATTTGGCGTACCACTTGGCGGCACTCCACGTACCACTGCCGGTACGCGTACCACAGTTTGAGAACCACTGGTCTAGGATATCGTTGACTTGTACGCACTCTATTTCTGCCATCTAAGCCATTAAACTCTAGAACTCTTCCAAAGTTTTCTCTTTGCACAGCACCACAGTTTTCTCATTCTACAGCTGCTCAATTAGGAGGAACAGTTAGATATATGCAGTGTCTGGTTGGTATGATACATATTCTACTTCTTAATGAGCGACTTCACACGATTCGAAAGGATATGTGTTGTTTTTTATATTTTTATAGCCGTGTGCCTTAATACAACTTTATTTCAGGGTTATTATAAAAGCTCCTTGGTCTTCATGGTTGTATCAATGCTTGACTACCTGACTGAAGAAACATATAAAGACAGTTGCATATATTATGAAATCATGGGAAGCACTATGATTACACACAGAGGCTACTCATTAAACCTAATTATGTGACTCATTACGATAATTTGTGCACGTAAATTAATTAAAGTTTGCCACAGCAATGGTTTTGAATAATTGTGAAATGGTAACGTCCCCATTTTTATTTCATATTATCTGGTTTTTATTTTGGTTTTTGACTTGAATGGGTGGAGTAGTTCATATACCGTGTAACATTTTTTCAAAGTGTCATGACTGCATGTTTTAAAGCAACAAGATAATTTTGCCAAGTACTATAGAAAAATTAAGGCTTGTATAATTAAAAGTTTTCAAGAGAACTCAGCAGAGGAGCTTGTAAGTCTTCCCTTTTCTCACTAACACACCCTTTTATAGAGTACATGTGAGAGTGTATCCTTCTAATTTAGTTAACATTAAGCCAATATTAAATGAACAGCTTACTGTTATGGTGCGGCGTGCTGAATGAAACAGCCACGCTTGTTAACAAGCTGATAATCCAAGTGCTAAAGCCCAGTGGGACTCAGTGGTAATCAGAGGCTGGCAGAGAGAGCCAAAATGGGCTGTTGAATGCAGGCTGCAAGAGATGGCTAAGGCAGAACGAAGGCAGACAGAGAGTATGGAAGGAAAACAGCAAACGGGATCTCAATTGAACTGGAAGCAAGCGCAGCCTTCAGGGCAGAAGCAGACAGGGGGCCTATGCTGTTGTGGTGGAATCTGACAGAGAGGACAAAACCACTGGTTCGAAGCTAGGCAGGAAAATGGATGCTGATAAGCAGAACAGGGAGAATTGCTTCAGTGATGTAAGTTAGAACTACAGAAAGCACTAATTTAGTCTAGGAGCTCAATAACAGAGCACAGGAGCAATGGCAAAGCAGGGTTTAAGTAGGCATTTAGCAGGGTTTGAGTAGGGGAGTCACGATGGATTGAGTACTTGTCAATTGGTTCAATGGGACCAGAATACATGGTCCAAGTGAATCTGAATAGCTCTGGGTGGAATGTCGCTCCCTGTGGGAATGCACTTAGTTTCCAAGGAAAGTGAGGGCTGTGAGCTTCCAATCACCCAGTCATACCACGTACTACTTGATTTTTCCAAAAAAAATGTTTTGGAAAGCAATGAAATAGTAGTTGAAAATGGTTGCATGCAATTTTGGGGTTTTCTAATCTCACAGCATAGTTGTAGTTAAAGTGAATCATATTTATTTTCCTTTTTTCACTGAACCACTTTCAAACATTCTGTGTGGTAAGCCCTGTACTAATCCCATTGCTACTTAAAAATAATTTTCCAAATTATCATAATTTCTTACTAAACACAGAAAATCTTCATAATTCATACAGTAGTTTCATCTTCCAAATATGGCAAAGGTATTATTACAGCATATATTGATTCACATTGAAACCTATTCTAAATATAAGTGTTGTATTGTAAATGTTGAGACCAGGCAGACTTGATTCTTCACATGATTTGGGTTTATTGTAATAGTTTAAACGATTAAATCTATGATAATAATTGAATACCTACAGGAATAAGAGCGCTGTTACGACCCCATGTGTCTAGGGGTAAAGGGGTGTAACATTTAGGATAATTTTGGGATGCAGGTGGGTTCTGGTGAGGAACTTAGGAAGCGTGATAACAAGGGTTAGTGGAAAAGTGATTATTTTAAGGTGAATAAGTGACTAGTACGAAATACAGCACACAATAACACACAGGGTAAGGGAACTAGGGTGGTTCCAAAGAAAAGAAAAGAAACAAAATGGAGCTGGCTAAGAAAGTGAGGGAAAGCTAACCTAACTACAAAAGAAAACCCCAAAACATGGTCTTCGGCATCTTCAAACACCCTGGCTAACCTCCACTGACTACCCAAAATCATACAAGACAAACGGCACTCACCCGTACTAACTAGTGTGACTAATACAAAAATCAAATACGTGTGTGGAATGTACCCAACAACCTAAACTAACTCTATACACAAAAGTTCACACAAATACACAAGTGAACTACGAATACAAACAAGAGTAGACACAAGTAACAGGGTACAAAAGAACACAGAGGTTGATTCAATAACAAGTCTGGGTAAGGTAATGCCAAAATAAGGATAAACACAAACAAACAAACGAAAGTACAAAGAGACGAACAGAAACCAACAAAAGCCGAAGCTATACGAACATACACACATACAAAGCAAAACAACAAACCAACAAAGCCGAAGCAATAACCAAAAGCAAAATGAAGCAAAGAAAAACCAAACGGGACCGAAGTCAAATGAAAGGCCTCTTCCTTCTGAAAACCTCCATGTTATGAACTGAATAAGATGAGTTCTGATTAGTCGAGAAGCTGATTGAAGATGATGTCATACGGAAACAATGGTGTAATGATGGACCAATGGGGGAGGGAGAACAATCAAGGTCAGGAAGTGTGGAACAGCATCAAAACACACATGAACCACACACTGGGACGTAACAAGCACTTCATCAAATCTGATGAAAAGGTATCTGATGAAAAATTGATGAAATCATTTGTACATCTGCAACAGGTAAGAGTAACAGAGATCTCAAGTTTTGAAAACTCCAATGTGTGAGATCTCCGAAATCTAAGAATTGGATTGCCAAAACTGCCAGTAGTTGTTAATCTACCAACATAACTGAATAAAATGCATTAAACCATACACCTGCAATTGCATGTCATGACCATCACACTGTTCTACAGCAACAAGAGAAAATAGCATAAAAAGCAGAAACTCAATGACCACCTCAATGACTAGATGTTCTTGAAATGTAATACATCGCTGAAATAACATTGAACTAATGTTTCCAAGAAACAAACCATTGTCTATACAGACAAATATAGGCTATATATAGGATTCATATGTTTATTCCAAGGATTTGGTGGATATGCATGTGAATTTATGATTTTGGCATGTCAACAGCATGCATGAGACTTGATATCCCTGGATCATAAACCATGTTGAGACACGTGGCCCATCATGCAACCTGTGTTGTCCACTTCACTCCACATTTTTGTAGATATAAAAAAAAGTGTTTGTCCAATTCACTCCAAATTTTTGTAGGTATACTTCCGCTACCATCTTGATTAATACATGTGAAAATCAGGTTCTTGCATAAACCAAGATGGTTATCTGACTGCCATTGCTTTTTCTTCATTGCCCCCCTCCCTTAACATTAACTCCTGCTGTTTCAATGTTTATACAATGTTGACATTGTCATTCCAGCATGTACTAATGATAACCACATTACCACTATGTGATTTTCACTAATCTCTTTGTCACTGTTTTGAAAGCCACTGTACTGATTTATTTGAAACCTGCTAAATACATGCACAGCATAAGCTACTTCTGGTTTTGCACCTCTCAGGTTGCTGTAGTACTCTTCCAGCTAGCACCAGGTCAGCAACTCCTGAAATGTTTGTACTGTACAGTAAGTATTATTCTAGTGACAATACCGTTAAAATGATAAAATGAGGATCCTGCATAAACCACCACGGCAATTTGACCATTCTTTTGTTTTTGTTTTTTTAAAATTAGCCTATCACTTTCTTGCAAACTGGTACACTGATTGACTTAAAAACATGGTAGGTATTCATCAGAATCAGACCTGCTGGTAAACTGCACCTCTCAGGTTGCATAACAATTTATCCTACTATCACACCTACTTTATCACCTGCTTCGCAGATTGTACCCCATAATGCAGCTTTTGTTAGAAAAACTATTTTGCCCAGTAACTCCAAATTGTGTAGGTAAAGGACCATTCTAGGTTTCTGTGTTTTTCTTTGTTATTTTAAAAAAAATGTCTGCTAAATGACTTGTATTAATTTATTTGTGTTTATTTAGGTCAATTCTTGAAAGAAGAATGTTTGTTATGTGCCCTAAAAGAAGAGCAGAAATTAAAATTAGTTATTATTTTGGAATGCAAATTACAGCACAAAGTAAATCCCTGTTGAGTCAATTCTGAGTCATACCACTCTCGATGACTAAAAGCAAATACTTTTTGTAGTTGAATAGGGCTTTCTTGCCTGTTTATTCTATTACTGTTAATTTCTATGTACATTAGCATACAATGGTTTAAACGGCTGTGAAAAACACAAAGTAAATTTGACTTCCAGTGATTTATTAGGTGTAGTGTGAGTCATACATTTTGTTAAACCCATTCTTAGATTTCAATTCATAGGAGAAGAATGTTTCAAACTTAAAGCTTGCTAGTATTATTTCACTTAATTACACTTTCAAACAATAAAAGTAAGAAACATTTTAATTCTTTTAAATATTCAGTATTTACTGACAATAATTTACACCAATTTACTAAGAGTAAATATTAACCTGAAGAACTACAAAGAGTAAAAGTTAATCAAAAGATAACCTTTTGAGCCTTCTTCACACCTGAAGAAGGCTCCACGGCCGAAACGTTGTGTTTTTTCTCTCTTCTTTTTTTTCAGCATGGAATAAACCTATTACTTGTTCCTTTGCAGCCTACGCATGCTGACGCAGCTACCCATCTGAACTAAAAAGATAACCTTTGCCACTAATAGCCTTTTGTTTCTTTTGCTAAAACGTCTGCTTTACTTGCATTCACTCCAAACATTATCAACTTTAAATACATGGTGCAATATGTATTGACCATTAAAAAAACTGTATATGCTTCTTAGAGAAATAAACTGCATGGATTTTAAATATTGACATAATATTTCTTGTATCATTTCGATTAACCGACCATGATAAAATCAAGTGGCTTTGACTGTTTGCATAGGCACTGTGCATTGTAATTACATTGATAGTGGACAGGTTATGTAACATGTTAAATTTCAAGCCTGGTAAATATCAAGGAAGAGAAACAGAAAGGAACAAATGTGCTCCACTTTTTCAGTAGATTAACATCTTGATATGTTGATAAGTCGAAGATAGAACATAGTCTGGAAGACCACTATTCATGACAACTTGCGAAGGTTGATGGGAAATCCAAGTGTTATGGTCTGCGTGGGTGTATCTAGTCACTGCCAAATTCCAAATTAAGTGGATGATTGGAACCTGACTACATTGAGCTACATTGCATCAAGTCCTGGGAACTCAATTGCTGCTAATCCTGTGAGCTCATTCTGACATGGTAAAAACGCCAGCGGGAAAATGCTTGACCTCATTGTGTAACAATATTTTTCTTGCAAACAGTTGCATATAACAGTCATATGATGGATGTCCTACTTTAAATATAAATTAACTCAAGACATGGACAGAGACATGGCACACCCATGTCCGGATCGGGGTCCTACTTAAGATCTAAGGCTCACAGACTGGTGAACAGGCACATGGACTAGGCTTGTTAAACAGAATAGAACTGAATCTGTAAAGTATGTGTTTCAGATATAGAGCTTATATTAACATCCTGTTGATCTGCTGAAGACAAATCTCTATCAGCATAATAATAATAATAATAATAATAATAATAATAATGAACTTGATTTAATATAATCATAATAATAATAATTGCTTACACTTATATACATGTAGCGCTTTTCTGGACACTCCACTCAAAGCGCTTTACAGGTAATGGGGACTCCCCTCCACCACCACCAATGTGCAGCATCCACCTGGATGATGCGACGGCAGCCATAGTGCACCAGAACGCTCACCACACATCAGCTATCAGTGGGGAGGAGAGCAGAGTAATGAAGCCAATTCATAGATGGGGATTATTAGGAGGCCATGATATTATTATTAGGAGACCAATGTAAGGGCCAATGGGAAATTTGGCCAGGACGCCGGGGTTACACCCCTACTCTTTTCGAGAAACACCCTTGGATTTTTAATGACCACAGAAAGTCAGGACCTCGGTTTTACGTCTCATCTGAAGGACGGCGCCTGTTTACAGTATAGTGTCCCCATCACTATACTGGGGCATTAGGACCCACATGGACCGCAGGGTGAGCACCTTTATAGCACCTTTAAAGGTGGCTTCTCAATGTGCTTTACAGAATGACAACAACAATAACAAAATACAACTTATGCACGATGAGAATACACTATGAGAGGAGACAGTAGATGGGGATACAGTAGGAGCACAGGGCTAAAGAACAGAACCAGTTAAGGAAAGGCTCTTCCAAAGAAGAAGGTTTTAAGTCTAGATTTGAAGGAGTTTAGAGAAGGTGACTCTAAAATCCTTGGGCAGAGTGTTCCAAAGCTGTGGGGCATAACAGGAGAAGGCTCTGTCACCCATAGAGTGTAGATAGGCTTAGGGGACAGATAGGATACTAGAACAGCGAAGGTTGTGAGCTGGTGAGTAGGACAATAGTAGCTCAGACAGGTACTGAGGTGCCAAGCCATGGAGAGCCTTGTACTGTAGGTGAGCATGAGGATTTTGAAGTTGACACGAAACCTGACAGGAAGCTAGTGCAAGGACTCTAGGATAGAAGTAATATGATCACTTGCACTAGACCTAATCAGGCTGCCAAATTTTGGACATACTGGAGATTGTTCAATGTGGATTTAGAAACCAGAGCAGGCAGAACGTTTACAGTAGTCAATTCAGGAGAAGCTGTTGATCAGCTTTTCAGCCACAGTAAGTGATAACATAGGACATAGTATAGTGATATTTTTGAGGTGGAAGAAAGATGTTTTGAAAATATGTTGCACATGTGGGTCAAATGTCAAGCCTTAATCAAATATCACCCCCTTAGTTTTTCAATTCAGACTTCAAGCATAGTACCATCCACAGATAGAGTTACAGCATTGTCTTTACAAAGTTCATGGGGGGTGCCAATAAGCATGGCTTCAGTCTTGTCACAGTTTAGATGAAGGAAATTTTGAGTCATCCATGTATTTATGTGAGAGATGCAATTATATAGAATAGAGGCTGCCACATCAGTGTCAGGTTTGGTATGGATGTAGATTTGAGTATCATCAGGATAGAAATGATAGTTGAGGCCATATGATCTTAGCTGACTAAGAGGAAACATGTACAGTAAATGCTGAAAAGTAGGGGTCCCAATATAGAACCCTGAGGAACACCAGACTTAACGAGTCCAATTTCAGACCTAAATCCGCCAAAAGAGACAAAATTACAGCGATCAGTGAGGTAAGACTTAAACCATTTAAGAACAGTTTCAGAAGGTCCAAACACAGTCGCAAGATGAGAAAGTAAGATATCATGGTTATCAGTGTTGAAAGCATAACTGTGATCAAAAAGAATGAGGATAGAAAGAGAACCAGAATCAGATGCTATTAGAAGATAATAATAATAATAATAATAATAATAATAATAAAAAACTTTATTTTATATAGCGCCTTTAAAGGTGGCTTCTCAAAGCGCTTTACAGGATGACAATAACAATAAATAAGAAGACTACAACAATAAATAAGAAGATTTCACAAGATAGAAGACAATTATAATTACAACAATACAACAATAACAATAGAGGAGACCGTGGAAGGTGGTATTAAGAAGAGCAGAGGGGTGAAGAATGGAACCAGTTAAGTAAAGGCTTTTCTGAAGAAGAAGGTTTTGAGTCTGGATTTAAAGGAGTTTAGAGAAGGTGACTCTCTAATATCCTTGGGCAAAGAGTTCCAGAGCTTGGGGGCATAGCAGGAGAAGGCCCTGTCGCCCATACAATGTAGACGGGCTTGGGGGACAGTAAGGAGGGCAGAATTTGAAGAGCGGAGGTTGGGAGGTGGGGAGTAGGGCGATAAAAGTTCAGACAGGTATTGAGGTGCCAAGCCATGTAAAGCCTTAAAGGTGAGCATGAGGATTTTAAAGTCTACGCGGAATTTGACTGGAAGCCAGTGCAAGGACTCCAGGATAGGAGTAATGTGAACACTTGCACTAGACCTGGTCAGGATTCTGGCTGCTGAATTTTGGACATACTGCAGCTTGTTCAGAGTAGATTTAGATACCCCAGGGAGTAGAGCATTGCAGTAGTCAATTCGAGAGAATACAAATATGTTGATCAGCTTTTCAGCCACAGTTAATGATAGCATAGGGCGTAGTCTTGCGATATTTCTAAGGTGAAAAAAAGATGTTTTGACAGTATGCTGTACATGTGGGTCGAATGTTAAGCCAGAATTGAATATAACCCCAAGGTTTTTCAATTTTGATTGAAGCTCAAGTACAGAGCCATCTACAGACAGGGTTACAGGACTGGCTTTACGAAGTTGATTGGGGGTACCAATAAGCATGACTTCAGTCTTGTCACAGTTAAGATGAAGGAAGTTTTGAGTCATCCAAATTTTTATGTCAGAGATGCAATTTGATAGAATAAAGACAGCCACATCAGTGTCGGGTTTGGTATGGATGTATATTTGAGTATCGTCAGCGTAAAAATGAAAGCTGAGGCCATGTGATCTTAAAAGCTGACCAAGTGGGAACATGTAAATGCTGAAGAGCAAGGGGCCCAGTATTGGGCCCTGGGGGACACCAGACTTGACAAGACCAATTTCAGACCTGTACCCATTGATAGAGACAAAGTGACAGCGATCAGTGAGGTAAGACTTAAACCATTTGAGGGCAGTGTCAGAGACTCCAAACACAGTCTCGAGACAAGAAAGTAAGATGTTATGGTCAACAGTGTCAAAGGCAGCACTGAGATCAAGAAGGATGAGTATGGAAAGAGAACCAGAATCAGAAGCTATTAGGAGATCGTTGGTGACTTTGACTAGGGCGGTTTCTGTGCTGTGAAGTTGACGGAAGCCAGATTGGAGGGGTTCGAAAAGGTTGTTTGTCATGAGGTGGTTATGTAACTGAAGTGTGACAGCACGTTCTAGAATTTTAGAGAGAAAGGGTAAGTTGGAGATGGGGCGAAAGTTGTTAAGATTAACAACTAATCTTAATGGCAAGATCATTAGTGACTTTGATCAGTGCAGTTTCTATACTGTGAAGTTGTTGGAAACCATATTGAAAGTGTTTGAAAAGGTTATTTGCAATGAGGTTGTTATTTAATTGATTTGTAACAATGTGTTCTAGAAGTTTTCCAAGAAAGAGTAAGTTGGAGATGGGATGAAAATTGTTTAGATTGTCCAGAGCCACGACTGTCTTTTTTGGCACAGGGGTAATGGCAGCAGTTTTAGCAAAAACTTGAGCATGATGGGGAAGTGTTAGAAACAGGTAATTTCAAATTTAAAAAAATAATAACAACAGTAAGTGGTCAGAGAGGCCTAGTTCAAGGGAAGAGAAGTGTTAAACAAAAGAGTCATTTGCAATGATTAAATCAAGGGTGTGTCCTTTGTTATGTGTTGAGCTAAGAAACAACTTGGGTAAGATCAATGCATCCCAACAGAGCTACTGTAGAAAATCCTTAGCTAAATTGGAAGACCCTGAGTCAATATGTATATTAAAGTCCCCAAGAATAAGGATATTCTTAAATCTGAGGCATACAAATTAAAGTAAATTGGCAAACTCACCTAAAAAGGCTTCATTAGGTTTGGGTGGTCTATAAACCTTAGCAAGATGGTAGAGAGGGGAACAGAGACAGAAGAGAGTAGAGGTACAGTAGCAGGACTTATATCGTATAGAAGATTAATAATAACAATAATGCCCCCACCTTTGCCTGAAAGACAAAGGAGATCAAACAACCCATTTGACTTAATAATAATAATTCATTTACATTTGTTTACTAAGATATCAGTGCACGTGGTTCTTCATACCTACGTACATGTGGGATTTCACCTATTCACGAAAAATGTTCAGTGATCGCTTTTTCCTTCCAGAGCATTTTCTTCTTGTTTCACACGATCAACATCAGATTGTGTAGGAAAAGCCAGGCTTGGTTTCGCTCAAAAGAAGGATAACAAAAGAAATGAGAAAAAATAGAACTGCATAATCAGCAGGAGCAGGACAGAGAGGTGGTTGAGTGGGAAAGGAGTAAGTAAATGTAATTTACTTTCCTATTGCTGTGATGTAATAAATGTTACACAATAGTAAAAACAAAATGTAAAAAATAATGAAAATGTACTCTATTAAGAATGAAAAAAAGGAACACTAACACATGGTAAGTTATAATACAGTGTCATAGTGATCTAGTTTATTTTTATGCACTTGAATCAATAACTTGATTATCAATAACTTGAATTATAGGTTAACACAATGCTTTTCTAAATCTCCTGTACTTCCCTTTCATTAAAAATATGCAATTTATGGTAGAAATCATACCCTTTTTTGTCCATAAGTGAATAAATCCTGTATTTGCAAAATCACCATTTGAAGAGACTTCAAGGTACCTTACTGTATTTAATTTTCCACAGAAATCTGAATTTGTTGTGTTTATATGCTCTGTATAACAACAAGGTATACCTTTTCTGTTACAGGTTTTATTTAAAAGTCTTTGAGTTTCACATATATTAATTCATCAAAAAATGGGTGTGAACAATTTGCCTATCCCCTCAAGCAGGGCAAGATACTTGAAGATATCCCAGGACACAAGCCAAGATACACCTTGGATGAGATGCCAGTCCATCACAGGGCACAAACAGACATTAACACACATCGCCATACCAAGGCCAATTTTCCTAGAACCTACCAGCATGTCTTTGGACTGTGGAGGCTAACTGGAGTGCCTGGAGGAAACCTATGCACACATGGAGGGAACATACAAACTCTATACAGATAGCACCCCAGGAATGTGGCCCAGCACTGCAAGGAAGCAATGTTAACCACTTGGCCACATGTCAACCACCTAAAAACATTCAGTTATCTCCTAACTGTACTACAAAAAAAAATCATCAAGTTTAAACTGTAATAAAATAGCAACACACCACAAGGTTGATGCTGTGCATTCTTAATTATTTTTTAGCATGATTCATATCTGCATCAACTGCCAAGATATAGACATGGCAATAAATTTCTCACCTCACCTATTCAATTTTGTATTTATTTTCGTCATGGAAAATTCATTTTAAGTAATAAAAAAGTTTTGCACATACTATAGATCACAAATTAATAACCCTGTTGCAGTCAAAATCAGACTCTGATTTCCTGTTTCTCCTAGGAATAATAATAATAATAATAATAATAATAATAATAATAATAATAATAATAATTCTGTACACTTAAATAGTGCACCTTTGGACTCCCTCCACCACTACCAATGTGCAGCATTCACCTGTCACCATAGTACAGTATACCAGTATGCTCCCCACACATCAGTGGGGAACTAAATAGAGTGATGAAGCCAATTCATAGATGGAGATTATTAGAAGGCGGTGACTGGTAAAGGCCAGTGGGAAGTTTTGCAATCTTAGTTTTTCCCAGGAGGTCTCTCATCCATGTACTGACCAGGTTCACACCTGCTTAGTTTCAGTGGGTAGCCAGTTGTGAGTTGCAGGGTGATAAGGCTGCTGGTGTCAATTTTTCCAGAAATGAAAAGATCAAACAGTCAGAGGAAAGGAAATTTGTGATAAAATATCACAACAAGCATTTAACCGGAACATACTGATCTGTCTGAAATAGTGACAGATTTCGCTGCATATACTGTAAAGTATATACAGTATAATAGTATATAAAAACATAGACTTTTATATACTATTATAAATATATACTGTCTATAAATATACGGTATGATATCTATGTTATTTTTAGTCATGTTTACATTAAAATCTGTTCCTTTTTTCTTATGTACATTATGATTAATCTAAATGGTTGAAATAATTGATCACAGTAATTAATAGAACATTTTTAAGGAGCATTTTATCTAGTTATGGGAAAATATGTAACATTGATCCTCACATGTGTGCTGCTGCTACTAGCCTAATAAAACAAAAGATGCAATTGCAATTCAGGAATATTAGTAACTGATTAGATGTACAGTATACCGACATGAAACCAAAATTTATAAAGAGGGTAAACTTTCAGTTTGCAATCTTTGCTTTCAACAAATGTCAGAGGCGGAAATCTAGAGTGAGCCATTGCATACTGAGAAAAGGATGAAATTACTGGCGAGGCAGCAATGTCTCGCTTCTGAGTAATGTTATTTAAATGAGGTGGAAAACTATTGAGAGCCTCTTTGTGCCTCATCTGCACTCAGAACAGCCACTTGCAATTCAGGATCTACTGTATCTCAGTCACCTTGTTTTGTGTAATCACACAAACGGCAGAATCTCATGGCACAAAAGACTTGTTTCCACAGTTATGGCAGTTTAATGCAAAATGAAAAGCCATTGGGAGATAGTATTAAAGGGTTTTCACAGGAGTATTACAGAACAGGTAAAAGCTGTGATAAGCTTCCAATTACAGTCTCGCGGGATGTGCTCATTGAGCTCCGCTCGACAGCTGGGGGGAATATATTCCCAGTTTGCTACAGGGAAGGTCTTTGTAAAGCAAGAGGTGGAACAGTAAACTATTGGATGGGACTGTTAGTAACATTAAACCACATGACCTGTGACTAATGTCCTGTGCAGGTTCTCTGTAACAGTTTAAATTAAGAAAAAAACCTTTGTCAGACATTCAAAGAACAGAGAACACCTTTTGTTAATGTATGTAACATCAATAGAAAGGCAGACATTCAAAATCAGACCTTTAGATTTTCTACTTACCTCTGTCTCCTCCCCACACAGTTGACCTGGTAACACATTGTCCTTCAAAAGAAGGGATTGTACTACAGATATGCTCACTTCAGTGCAATCAAACACCACTTGCTTAACTATAGGACATCATTCAGTTACAGAAACACTGAACATTTGGAGACAGCCTCTGAGTCTGATTTCAGCAGTAGTAAAATTGTAGTCAAATTGTGACTCTCTAAATTGAAGTTTAGTTAGTATAGATGATGGTCAATAGCTTAAATAATACATCATTCGAATTTCATACAAAGGACAGGGTGGCAGAGTGGCCTCTTGAGTCCTGAATTTTCTTCTGGACTGTGACACTTTCTGTATGGTGTTTGTGTGTTCTTCCTTTTATTACGTCTTTTGTCTTTGCTCTAGCTTCCTCTTACAGTCCAAAGACTTATGGACACATACTCAATTCCCCAAATGTGTATATAGTTGCCTAAATGTTTTGTTCTTTTTATACAGTAGTCAATCTCATCTTGTGAAAATGGACTTACAGTAAGGTATTTAAATGGGCCTAATCTTATTTTTCAACACGTGCTTTGCTTCACTGGTCAGTTTCTGAGATGCTTCAAAATTATAATACAGAATAGTGCATGTTTCAAGAGCTAGTTAAGTTCTGTAGCTTCCAGTATTACCACAAATGCATTTACAGGCAAATAATATGACTATTTATGGGATGTTAGTGCTATTGATCTAAGCAGCAAAAAATGGCAGGTTTCCAGAAACATTCATGATGACACAGGATCATGACCAGCTCAAGAAGAACAGAAGAAGAAAGCCGTCTGACATGAATGTCTTTAGGGCTAATTCCCATGGATAACTTGACAGATCATGTGTACTTCTGTCACACCAAAATAAAATACAGTGTAAATGCTTAATGATCACCGGCTCTTTTAAAATGTGACTTGTTCGTGCACGTTCAAATGAAACATTATGAAAATAAGTGTACAATGTATTATTAATGGGTCTTTTTTATAACAGTTTTTTCCCTGTTAGGTAAAACATACTGTACTATAACTGTCCACGTCTCCCACAAGTACTCCATATCTGTAGTAAAAATACATTAACTGCCCAAAATATTTGGACCACCCCCACTGAGCCAAATGAAATATACTCCGTTAATGACAGGTTATACTCTGTTTGAGGAGCATGACACAAGCTTCCATCACTTTGTCTGGCTAGAACAATCACAGTCCTACTCCAAACGTATGGAATCAATCAGTGAAATATGCAGTTTAACTCTATATACAGTACAGTACTCATCAAAACCATAATTAAGTGTGATTCTATTAGAATAAGTACTATTGAATTGCAAATATTTAAACTTATATGCATTTCTAGCATAAATTATAAATTATATTCAAATCTTGTCCGGGCTGCTCTTACTTCTTGGCCCTGAACATTTTTCATCTGGAAGTTCTCAGCATGCTTCTAGGTGAAAATACCATTTTGTATGTGAAAATATGTTATGACTCTACAAAAGTTATATGAAGTATATCCATCTAGGTGGATGCTGCACATTGGTGGTGGTGGAGGGGAGTCCCCATTACCTGTAAAGCGCTTTGAGTGGAGTGTCCACGATTAAGTGACAAGTGTAAGTGTCACGATTGTAGTCCCTCCTCCTTAAGGGCGCTCCAGCTCTTCCTTGTTTGCCCTATTCCCCGCACCTGCCCCTTGTTCCAGTCTCCTTCCTGTTTCCCTTTAAAAGCCAGACGCAGTCGCCAATCGTGGCTCCACATCTGATTTCCACATCGTGCGAGCCCGGGTCGCGGGCTGGTTGCGCCTGGCTCCGTTATGCTTTTAGCTTCCTGCTCCTGTTCCTGTTCCCCCCGCCGGTCCCGACCCAGCACCTGTTTTTAATCCCTTGTTTTGGATGGATTACCCGGCCGTGGACTTTTGCTTGTTTTTTGGATTCTCCCTTGGACTTATTCTTTGGATTGTTTGCCTCGGCCACACCTCCCCGGATCACCAGCACTGCATGGATACGCCCCCCTGTTTTCATCCCCGTATTCCTGCATGATTTTTTCCTCAGTGTTTCCTCACTAATCTGGATTGTGTCGTCCACATAGGGTCCGGGAAGAACTGTTCATTACAATAAGCAATTATTATTATTATTAGATGTTGCTTTATTAAATTACAACCAATCACTGCAGGTAAAATGCAATTACCTGCATTGAATGCAATTGAATGCAGGCAAACAAGAAGAGGTAACCACTGCAGTTCACACTTTATGAATTGGCTATGTTACTTTCACATGTTTTAAGTCAACAAGACATCTAATAAAATCATACTAGAGAGCTGAACATTGAAGCTGAAGCTGTGTTGAAAGTTGGAAAGCTGAAAGGGTCAAGAATTGACACTGTACCAGTTGGAAACCAATAGAGGGGGATCGAGTGTCATCAACAGCAGAGGTAAATGGAAAAAAAATGCCATTAAGTAAATGTGAAAAAAGAGTGTAATTCTGATCTTAATTTGTATTATATGTTTATAGTTTTTATTAACTAAAACTCAACATTGGGGTAATCCAAAATAATTAAGAAATTATATATATTTCTCCCTACTTCTGTACAGTATATTTACCATTTTTAGTTCATAGCCATTTCAGTTCAGTTACCCATTAGTTACCTATTAATTTTAATGCAGTGTTAAAAATGTGTTTTCTTTTTTTATCATAAATTCTAATGTTATACTGTAAATATTAGTAATTAGGGTGTGCTGTTTGTACAGCACATTCTTCCCATGTGTGTGTGTGGGTTTCTTCTAGGTGTTCTGGTTTTCTCCCACAGTCCAAAAACATACTGGTAGGTTAACTGTCTCCTATAAAAACTGGCCCCAATATGAGTTAATAAATGTTTATATCTGTTTGTGCCCTGAGATGGACTGGGGTCCTGTCTAGGATGTATGTATTCTGTTTTGTGCCTGTTGCTTGCTGGGACAGGTTCTGGTTCCTCCGGTATCCTCTATTGAATAAAGCAGTTAAAAAATGGTATTACATTAATGAAAGAACAAAGCTTCTTTTTTTTATTTATGAAACATACGGTAACCTAATACATCACGTTGTACATTGGTTGTGTACAGTGACTAATATAGCAGAAAATATTATATAATGCTAGAAAATACATGGAAATATATGACTCATGAGGATAGACCTTGGTTATGAAGTAGTTTCCCATTTTACTTCCTGTAAAAATATTTTTAGAAAATGCCTCCTTCCCCCTGATGAATATATCATATATTTCCTTCATAAATAACAATAAGAAAGTGGAAGTTTCAATTCAATGTATTTTTACATAGCACTTTTCACAACAAGGTTGTCCCAAGGCGCTTAACAAAGCAAGTGACCAAACATGTTGTGAATACAGAACAGAAAAGACAACGGAGGAGAGGAACCAAAAACTCCTTAGTAAAGAGAAAAAAAATCCTCTAAGGGGTCCAAGGTCAACTGGCTGCCTAACCCCTTTGGGCATGCTAACATACATCATGTCTTCTGTATGTCAGTACTCCATGCAGATCTCTGTAGACCAGAAAAATCCTCCTACTGTAAATGATAGCTACTGTATATTCACGATATCCCTCTTGGATCCATGGCAATAATGCAGCGTCCAACTCAGATGGTGCGCACCCATCCAGACATATGGGGAGGAGAATAGGACAGTTTGGTCAGAACAGATGTATCTACCTGGTGGGCCAACACAGAGACACACGATGGCATGTACTGTACAGCAGCATCAGCAGCCGTGGTTGCAGCTGGCTATGATGTAAGGTGTGAGTAGGCTAGGCTGAAGTAATAGGTTTTCAGTCTGGATTTGAATACTGAGATTGACTCGGCATCCCAAACATGGCGTGGGAGACTGTTCCATAAGCTAGGGGCTCTGTAACTAAAGGCTTCACTGCCAACCTTTTTTTTATTCTTGCATGGAATATGAAGAAGACCTGCATTCTGTGATTTTAGCAGGTGACTTGGATTGTATACATTAATAAGTTCTATTAGATAGACAGGTGCCTGACTTCTACCTCTAGAGACAATACATTTTTACTGAAGATGTATGTCTGTATGTACATATGTATGTTAAAGTCACCTAATATTACAACTTTGTCTAAATTAATAACTAAATCAGAGAGCAGTTAACCAAATTCAGCAAGAAACAATGCATATGGTCCTGGGGGTCTGTACATTAAAAGATTGTATGTAGATGATTCGGGTGCTATTTTAAGAAGCACTGCTTCAAATGTGTGAAAGTCATTAATAGATTTTAATTCAATTCTCAGAGACTCACTGAAGATGGCTGCTAGGCCATCTCCCTGCTCTGAGAAATGAGTTTTCTGTAAAAACGTATAGCCATTAGGTGAGGCATCGACTAAAGGAATAGTGTCAGTGGGTCTAAGCCAGGTTTCTGTTAGTAGGTACGGGTCAGAGTTGGTGTCAATCACCATATCATTAACCAGAACTGATATGTTGCCTACTAAGCAAACACTTAACAGTGGGCATTTTATGGTAGTTTCATGTGATTTAGGCTTACCAGTGGAATGGTGATTAAATTATCAACACAACAACCCCTAAAGGAACGTCTGAATTCTAGTCTAGGTCTAGTGATGGTTCCAATACTCTGTTTATTCACACTCATATCTGGTTCTGAATAATAATGTGATTGATGGGATGCCATGTGGTAGTCAGTACACCTGGGTACAACCTGGGTCAGTACAGGAGATGAACTAGAGGTAGGATTAAAGACAGCATGAGATTTAGGATCACATGGCTGAGGCCTGGGTGGCGCTCTTAGAAGTCAAGCAAGCAATTTGTCTGCTTTATTTTGGAATAGAATTAGAATTATTTAACCATTGATCCCCTATGGTTAGGGTGGAGACCATCGCATTTATAAAAGCCAGGCCTTTCCCAAAAAAATCCCTATTATCCTATTAAGCTTTATTAAGGAACAGAGAATTAGCATTATTTCTGTGAAGGTTGTTTATTAAATAGCATGTCTATTTTAGATGAATAATTAAACTCTTCTTCAGTCAATAATTCTTGATAATATTAGAACAGCGACCACAATGAACACAGAGTGACTGAGAAAAAAAGAAAGTAGAGTTTAGGCATTTTCAAATATATTTTCTATATTTAATAAAGCTTGTATTAAAAGTATTTGGATTCTTAGTATTAAGAGATATCTCAAATCTGTAATTCAGAATTTTGTAATGCATTTTGTAAGTGTAACTGACTCAAAGTCCATATTTTAACATATTGAAAGTTCATTAAACTTAAGTAATAAACTTAAAGTTGACAGTAATAATGAGAAGTTAACAAAAATGGAAGACAGTAAAACACATGGACTGCCAGACATTCGAATGATCTAGCAGGTGTTTGTGAAGTTAAAGTGAACTGTAAAAAAATCAGTATAAAAGCATGCTCTAAAATATTTAAAATATGGGGGGGTAGGTTCAAGGAAATATGCTACATAAGAAGCATTTCCTTGTCAAATGTTTAACAAAGCTGTCATGCTTTGTTAAACAAAACAATCATCAACTGATAAAACTGCATCAACTGTGCTGAATGAAAACATGTTTTGTCTCCCTCACTTTTTTAATGACTTATTTTTTGTTCATATGTTTCATGATCAACACCAACACACAGGGCACATTTAAATACAAACTGAAAATTGTAAAATATATTTAACCTTTATTTTCTAAGGACTGGGAACTAGATATCTTTACAACATTGATAATATTTAATGATGATAAACACTTAACTATGATAACAGATGATACACATTTAAAATGATACACATTTATTACAAAAATAAATCTCAATTTTGTATTCAGAATATTGTTTAGAAGCCATAATGAACTGTGTTATTACACTAAGAATGATATAGCATTGTAAATTATGTTGAACACTTAGGAAACCTCTGAAAACCTGTGGTGCATCAATAAGTGTGTGTCACTGAAGAATTACAATACCTCAGGGCTTTTTTGTCCTGTTAGCCATTTCCACCACCTAAAATCCCATCAACCTTTTTAGATTTAAGAATATGCATGTCAGGGATTTCACTGAATTACATGCACAAGCCAGTTTAAAGTGTTTTTTTTATCCTAAATCCATGGTTCATCGTGTGGACCTGCTTAATGTACTGTATCTGCACTGCTAAATTCTGGTGTCATGTCTGAGATTGGAAATTACTGCTATGCCCAACTATAATAATGTATGCCAGAAAGAAAAATATATTAATTGTTAAAAGTTAATATATTATGATTGTACACTGTTGATTATGTTTTATTTTTATATATAAAAAAATATCTTTAATGATTTTTTAGGTCAAAGACAATGGGATACTGAGTAAATTTCTACAAAACAAAATCTCATACACAGGAAGCATGCGAAATCTCATTTTCATCTGCCATAATAAATCCACAAAAACATCAGAATCAAACCTCTGTGCATTGCCTTTACCCCCCAAAATTGAGGCTAGTATATGCACAATTATTATAAACCAATTGGTAATTAAAACAAATAATTTGATTAATCACAACAAACATTTGTATATTCTTGCCAGAGCAAAATCTGGAATGTGCAGTTACAACCTGGACAGACGAGTGTGGCATTGAACTTGCCTAACAGAAAATTCAATTCTAAGATTTGGAACTGTCAAAAGGAATTTTAAATGAGCACACCCTCTCTATGTGAATCACAGATTTATGTTAAATAAACAGAGCAGTAACACTTCAAAGTAGTACACACAAGTTACATTTAATCTCCCTTATATTGTACTCTTTAATATTCATGTTCACAAATTTAGGAATAAATTAAAAACATTTTTTGTCCTGATATTTCCTTTCATTTATCATGTAATAACTAAATATACATTTAGCTATGAAACAAGTTCAGTATGCTCTTTATCTTGTTGCTAGGGAAGGGCCAAAATACCTGCACTAACTTTTTAATTTACTTTCTCTTGGTGTGGTTCCTGGAATCTGTTAAATTCAAATGATGATCTGTGAAAACTCTTGAATTTTGCTCCCTCCTTCAGAATGCTGGATCTTGCCAAACATGCTTTGTAACTGTAAGGCCAAGGCTACCAAAACCCCTCTCTCTTGACAAGGAATGAACAAGGAAGCTGTTGCAAGGGTGAAGACTAACTGGGAGGGACACTATAAAAGATGTGTTCAAAGAGTCTCAACAGGTGAATATTCATACATAAGAGAACAGAGGTATGGAAATTCAACTGAGCCTTCTTCTGAACATCTGATTCAACAGCTCTACTTCAGTAGATCAAATTATAATTAACATGATGAGATTATAAATATACAGGGGAGCATACTAAATAGTCTAGTGTTTGGCATTAAACTCACTTGGCTGAGGAAATGACAGCCAGGACTTTGAGATAAAGGTGGCCACAGCCCCTCCACCCAAAAGCATAAAAAACCAAAACAACGACCGAACTATTGATCCCTGACCTTTCTTTGATGAAGTCAGTTTGCATATGCAGGGTTTTGGAGGAACACCAGTCAGAGAATGTGTGTCATGGCATGGAGTGAATGAGAATTGCGTATGAGGCAGGTGATGGAACGCAATTTGGCAGTTTTCCGTAGTGAGCTGCACAGGAAGACACTGCACAGAGAAGAAATAATAGCCCAAGGTGATCTGCACTGACACAGAAGTACAATAGGAACTGGTAGTGGGTTACCACTTGCTGATGTTTGCTGTGACTTAATGGCCCAGGACAGATTCCAAAAAGAACCCCTAAAAGAAGAAACGATAACAGCTTAAGGGTTGTTCTAAAAATGATGATCCTGAAGAAAAATAGCTCTAAACAGGTGAGCTTGGTGCACGTTAGAGCCTGGGAATGGAAGTGTTTTGGAAGCAGGGGAGGGAAAGTTGGATACCAGTGGATGGGGTAAGAGGGTTTGGAATCTGTAGCCATTTAAACTGGGGTTGTAACTGGCACTGGCATCAGGACCAGGGAGTTGTGAGAACGATAACTATCAATGCAGACTGATGCCATGTGATCACACCCTAGGACTTCTACAGGAACCAGAAAAGGGAGGATTGGGGAAGGGAACAGAGAAGAAGATATAAAACAACAAAGACAGGCTTTAGCCAAAGGAGCAGTGAGTTGGGTACTCAACCAAAAAGAAGAGAGAAACTGGGGGAGAGGGATAGAGAGTGTAAAGCAAGTGGGAATTGCAGAAAAGAGAGGAATAGGGAGGGAGAGATCTGGGAATGGGAGATGTAGAAGTTGCAGTTGTTCCAGAGTTCCAGGGGGGCTGACAATATCAAGAAAACTGGAAAAAAGGAGCACATATATCAGAAGGTGCAAATAGACGGATATTTTCTGTGGATAAGTTGAGACTGAAAAGGACTTATTAGAATAAATAGAAATTAATAATTTACTTAAGACTTCAAAAATGTAAAATAAATAATGGATACAAGGAGGATACAACCTCTTTTATGATTCATTTTCCTTACCAAACTAAATATTTAAGAACAAACTCTTAGTTGAAATGATGACCTGGGGACAAATGGATATGACAGGAGATTCCCTGGAGAATTTTGAATGATGTTAGTAGCTCAAGGATACAACAGAAATGCCCCACCAAGGATTCTCTGGAACCCAAAGCCCTAATCACTACTTCAATCTAATGCCTATTGGAATTAACTAAATGGGATCCCTAGATCTATAAGCCACAAATGAGACTAAATTACTTGCTTCCATTGATCCCCTTCTGTATTTTCTTATGCTTGAAAATTTCTGTCTAATGTAGCAATGCAATCCTTATTTCAAATATTTGATACAAATCTTTGTCTAAATGCAGGCTACCTGCAAGGATTTTTTTAAAGACAACATCGACAGAATTTGTCAATCATAAGTTGCATGAACACCAGCATGAACTACTGTAAAGCCTTTTACAAAAAATAGGCTAGGAAGGTACAGAATGTAATAACTTTAAGGCACAGATGGTAGTGGAAGGGGACTAAATGGTGTAGAATTGCTTCTGCCTCTTGTGCAACCAGAATGTTCACGAAATTCAAACAAAGACAAAAGTAGATAAACTTTTATTTTATACATATATATTTATATTATTACAAAAATACAGAATGAGCTGCTACCCAGACATCCACTGGGCTACAGTTTACTTTACTGTTTTGGCACCCAAACTATCCTCCTAACTGGTAGCCTTTTGTTTTAGATACTTTGTATGAATTAAAATGTCAAGTTAAAACCATTGAAAATGTTTTTTCTCTGTACGGAATGATGTTTCTGCCTGCTTGAGTTCCAATAAACAACTGTATTACATAAACAACATTGATTTCTTCTGTGGAGCAAAACCTTAAATTCTAGGGGATGCTACCATTCACAATTGCTTAGACAGCTTAAAACTGGTTGAACTCAGAACTTTCATACAATATGTAAAACCTTCAAACTTCTAAAGTTTACTTTAAAACATTCTTTCTTTTTTCTTAAACAGTTGCCGCATCTGGCAACATCAAACTATAACCTGACTGGGTGCTGGAATAAAGTAGACACAGCCCTATCAACTGCATCATTATCAGTTGAGCTGGGATTCACAAGTTTCAAAACATTTTTGTAGCCTATTTGTTATGCACTAGTGAATTATATGATAGAAAAACAACGAAAGGAGTTACAGTGAAAAACAAAATAAATGTGTGCTAAAGCACAAAAAAATAAAAAAATGAATGCTTATAATTGTAACACAGAAATTTACCACACCAAAAAGTTTTCATCCTTAACATTACATTCACTCAGACTTATAGGTCCACCAATATGGTATTTAAGAACAAAATTCATTTGAATGATAAATACAATGTCCATTATATCCAAACCACACGTTTTCAAAACATACTTTTTTGACCCAAATACCCTTAATGTCACAGTTGTATTGCCTACAAAATGGTGTCATTATTACGAAAATTGTATCTTTTTTACTGCTAAATCAGGTTTATTATACAATAGAGAAACAGTTAAAGTATGTTTAAAATAGTTATGCCCAAAAGAAATGGTCAAAATATCACATTGCCAGGAAATGTAATAAATAATAAGAAGGAATATAAAAAGCAAGGGAAATAAGGAATGACAACATCGGATCAAAATGAGCTTGTGTTTTGGCAGATGTTTAAATACAGGCCATTAACATAAACTAAAGTTACACTGGATAAGAGGTTTTGTAGAAAAATCATAGAAATAAAAACATTAAAGCTGTAAATTAATACAATGAATATATTTATTTCCTACTTTGAAAAAGTTGACCTTGTGATAAACTGTTTGACAGATAGACACAAATTATTTTACTGTTATGGATGCATTATCATAAAAGTAGACTGCCTGGAAGAGGAGTTTCCATGCACAAATTCCAGTGTCTGTTTTGAAAAAAAAATTTTTTATTTATATATGATGCAATCAACAGGGACATATCCACATGGGATTCGTAAGACAATATTAATTTCACCACAATGCCATTCTTCTAATTTAAAGCCCAGATTAATCCCTTCAGTACATTAATCCCAATAGTACTTGAGCCTATTAAGTGAACAGAAATGTGAATGAAGCGAGGAATTGTGTTGGGATATTTATCCTCAATTAGGATAACATTTTGACTAACATCAAGGAGCCTATGCCAGCAACAGGTGCAAGGCAGGGATCCATTGTAGGGCAAACAGACACAAACACAGACGTGCACACACACCAGGGCAATTTTCCCAGAAGTCAATTAACCTACCAGTACAGTATGTTTTTGGATTGTGGTAGAAAACCAGAGCACCCAAAGGAAACATATGCAACGGGGAAAAGACACACAAGCTACAAATCAGCAAAAATACCAGGTTCACCTTTTAGTAAGATATCTATATCAAATGAATGTGATCTTATTTATTTGAAATGTGATATTTCTTTAAAAAAAGTTCCCGAATGTCACAACATTTCATATTAAACAAATATTGAACCGATCCACTTATAAAAAGGTGTGAATTCAAAAAGTTATTTAAAAAAAAGTTTACTTTTGCCTACAGTATCTAAACTTTTTAGACAAGTAATATATGTCTTAAATCCTTAACATTAATCAAGCAAACTTCAAGTTTAATGTGTAACAGAGATGTTTTCAGCTAACAAACTTGTGAATTTGTCATTTTTATGTACCGGAAAATTAGAATTTGGACTATAAAGAATACAAATAATTTTTTGCAGGTAATTAAGCTATGAACTGCAAGATAAGCAGTTTAAATTTTCTGCAGACAAATAAAAATTCAGCTGGGTTCACATACAAAGTTTTTTTGTGGAAAATAAAACAAAGAACATGTAGAATCCAAAGAATATGACGAGTCAAACAATTCACTAAAAGTTTTCTTCAGTAGTTATTTCCAGTAGGTTTATAATATCCCCTCTAAAATTCTTTACTTAATAGTTTACAAAATTCCTTTTTAAGGCTTTTATATATAAGGTTGAAGCTAAGGACTTACAATGACAGTTGTATATCTGGACATCTGAACATCTGAGTTCAGTCAAAAATATATCATAATTCATAAGAGTATGTATTCCTCCCTAGGAGGGCAAAGATAGTGCCTTTTACATCCTCAGAACATGTGAACACTCTACAAGTCAGAAAAGGCTCACTGGAATAGTCTGACACTGGAATATGTCAATACAATTTAGACCATTTTGACAAGCTTATATAATTTTCTATTTTAAATGATTCACCAATTTAGTTTAATTTGCTTTTTAGGTACATTTGACGTTTATTCCCTTTAAAACAAGGACCATCCATCTGAAATTTGTTGATTATCCACTATGTTTTCACATATTGTCCTTCTCATTTTTGGAATATTATGGAATGAAATTAATCTTAAATGTAAACCTTAACTCAACATGAGCCTGAATGTACAGTATAGATGTGACTCCACCATTGCATGGTATTAATTATTACTGGGAATCTAATGTCTATTTTGTTTTTGTAGACAACAATAAAAATAATAGATTTGCATTTCTATTATGACATTCAATTTAAAACAGTAGCATGGAAAAACTGGACCCTGAATAATAAATCTATAGTATTTTGTTCAAATATGACTTATGACTTATCCTTCCTGTGACTAAAGAATTATGCAAAAAATCATGAAATATTGAGCATTAAAAGCTGTTGTGTTTTTAATGATTCTCAGTATATATTACTGATGATTAATATTTTGATTTAATTACCTTATTACCTTCTTACAGAGGCTGTCACTTATAAATATTTTTTAGCTCTTGGTCAGAAATTCAGTGTTTCTAACTTCTCTGAATCTTAATTATTGCCTATTTTCAAGTAAATTACAAAAATTACTTTAAAATGTACCGGGGGTTCAGTTTAGATAGAGCAATATGCCTTGAAAAATACTTTTGTTGTAATCCACAAATACATTTTTATATGACACTTCAAATTTACATCTTTGTAGTTTGTACTGTCACTGGCTACTACATTTTTTAAATAAATGATGGCAGGAGTTCTGAAAATATCACAGTTTAGTAAGTCTACAGCAATTTTGTGCAAACTTTTTGGGTGGTACATTTGTTAGGAAATATTGCAATCAGCTGAGCCTATACTAATTTGTTAAGAAATGCAATATAAAAATTTACAATAAACAGGTAAGAGATAAGAGATCACTTTATTAGCCATATACAATTTCTTGCATTAGGAATTTGTCTTTTCACATACCCCAGCTTGCTCTCCATGAGACACACAGATAGAGAGAAGCTTGGGGTCAGAGCGCAGGGTCAGCCATTGTACGGAGCCCCTGGAGCAGTTGGGGTTAAGGGCCTTGCTCAGGGGCCCAACGGAGCAGGATTCCTCTGCCGGCTGCGGGATTTTAACCAGCAACCTTCCAGCCACAGGCGCAGATCCTTAGCCACAGAGCCACCGTTCTGCTCCTTTATTACTATAATAAGTAATAAAGGTACTTATTATAGGGAACATATTAAAATAAATAACAAGGGTAAGCTTGATGACAGTAGGATATTATTCATATTTAAGAAATTTAGGCTTGGAAAGCAGTATTACTTCTATTTGCTTCACTTACTGTATATGTATAAGGAACTGTAATTTACAGATAAAGCTTTCATAGCAGCCCTAGCTTAATTCCTAACTTTGCCTTGGTGGTTCTTGCAAGGACTACAATGAATTTGGCTAAGCAATCAATTTTCATACAAGCCTCACAATATGAATGAGACAAAAATCTGAATATTTAAAGAAGGTAGTGTTAAATACTATCATTTACCTACTGCATACTTAGTTTCATTCCTTTATGCTATGGTTAATTCATCCATGTTTTCCTACTTATTTTCAAAAAGGAAGTGAAAAAGTTCTAAATTTTCATATTTGCATCTAATGGGAATAAACCAGGTTTGTCTGGGTATCGTTAACTGAATTTTCTCATATAAACAATGTATACAATGATTGCTACAGGTCTCAAAAACACAGATACTGTAGCTATATTTCTCCATATTTTACTGTAGTACATTTATTCTGATCACGATTGTTGCAACAGTATTTGTGCTGTGCTATGTTACTATGGCTTCAAAATTACATGAGGATAAAAAAACAACTATTGCAATGTGAGTATAAACCTCATAATATCTTAGGAGTGATTATCTCTGTTCACCAGTTTGCCATAAACACGAGTTTTGTCAAAATCAGAAAAAAAAGATCCATCAATGGAGGTAGTGATCATTTGTGGGTAAGTTTATCCAAATGGAGGGGGGATAAATGGGGGGGGGTCGAGAAAATAGTCCCAACACCATGTAAACCCTCAAAAGTGCAAATTATATTGATCTTGGCAGTTTTTGCTGGTTAACATTTCTCACAAACTCTGCCAAGCATTCATCCAATAAAAATACAAAAATACACATATTCTCTTTGATAAAACTTCCTTTAAACCATATTGAATCAGCAGATTACATCCTTTTCGTGTTTCAGTGTTTTTCGGAATAATGCAGTCCTGTTTGAGAATCCTCACCTGCTCATTAATCAGTATGTTTAAGGCAGAGCAGATGCATAGATGAGTACAGCTGGTGTCATGCTCTGGGTTTGCAGTTAACGTACCAGGGAAGGCAGGTAAATCCTTTTATCTGTCACTTTCAGGTTAATGTTTCTGTTCATGAAAAAAACAGACTTTGGTCTCTGTTTTGGCAGTGCTCCTGGGAAAGAACAGTCATCTCAAGCTTAGCTTCACCATCTTGAGGGTCCATGTTAATCTTGGAGAACACAAGAAGCCAACATTTGTCCTTCACTTCAAGAAGATTTAGAAATGTGTCCAAATGAACAGCTTTGCAAGAACAGCTGCATAAAACCTGCAATCTAAAGAGAGCAGGGAAAACAGATTTATCTCTCAGCATGTACCTTCTGAGATGTGGGCACACTGTCATAAGCAGTGCTAAATTGCGCATTGTGCCTAGTTTCATTTACAAGAGTAATTGTAGATATTGTTTTCACAATATTGTAATTACAAATGAAAGCAATTCCCATTTTTTAAACATGAATTAGTTAATGTAACACATCAATGAAATGCTGTTCTTGAAGAGTATATGTACATATACTTTATAACTATACTGAATAAACACTTTCCAAAGTTTAAATAACAGATGGAAAATAATTCAAAACATGTATGTCATTTGACTCCTTCTTTACTTTTTTGTCATTTTTGGAATGCAGTACCACAACTATGAGTCTACTGTAAGACTATGCTTGCAAAAATACATTTAAAACATTGCCTTTATGACATTTTAGTGTGTTAAATTTTTTATAAGATTTTTGCACTTTTACAGAGGTTTTCCTATACAATAACCTGCAATGCATTTCTTGTAGTTTCATTATCTATGGTGTTCCATAGTAAACATTCCTTAAACACATTTATGATGGAATTCCTAACTTCACCTTAGTAAAGTATAATGAACCCATGAGAAACCAGAGACAATCTGCACTCAAGCCACAGGAAAATGATAGTGAACTGTGGAACTCTTATCGGAACATTACCACAGTGAACTGCCATTAGGGCAGATCACCTGAAATATCACAGGGGGAATGTTTCTAAATGTATCAGGGGAATGCCCTTACAAATATTCAAAAACTTTGTTGACTGAAACAAGCTAACCTTGGTCAATATCTGCACTACAAAAAACACATATTTTAAACTTTAATTGTATTTATCATGAATCACATTTTTAAGATCACTTTTTTAAGTTAATTTAATAAGTATTACTCTTCCTTACTGATAAAGCTTACTGATGCTCTAAATTGTCTTTTGCTATTAGCGGTTTGGAATTTCCTTAATTTGTCAACATAATAGGAATGTAAAAAATTTACTCACCACAGCTGAACAAGATTATAAGAATTACACCTGAATAGTCTTCAGTTTTTCTCTATAAATATAAAAAAGCATGAGAAATAAGATATTAGTACAATTTGAGGGGTCTGGACTATTTAGTAATGCTTGAAAGCACTAAGGTAATCCCATTGATATGGTGAGAACAAACATGTACTGTACTATATCATGGGTAACAGTTTGAATGCATTCTTCCATAAAACAAAATGTGTGTTTCTTGAGTGTGGCTTTAAAAAAAATCTTAAAAGAATTGTGGACAAAAAGGTCCACAAAAAGTCCTTGTTGGAGAGCAGGCTGAGCTCTTTAGCGCAAGTCATTCAGGCTTCAGTATGGACTACATTTCAGGCATACGGTACCTAAAGCTTTGTTTTCCCATGCTTGCATGGACTTTCACCAGAACCTCTGATTTCCTTCTACCCTGGGGGCTAAGGTTGATTGACTGCTCTAATTTTCCATTTAAGGGAGGAGTTCAAGAGGATTTCATACTTGGGGGACTTTGTGCACAGTACAGGCTATGGGCTATAGAAAACTGAACCTAATATGCCTAATGAGTAAGAAGGCTTCCTCTCATTTGTGACATTTTTCAAATTCTGATGTTTCAGCACTTCCAAGCACAGAAATCCATGTCACAACATGTCGTGTTCTCAAGATTTAAGGATTTAATCTTCTAATTCTTCTACTAACATCTACTGTACCTAAAGATGTTTTTTTAATGTCAGAATCTTAAAACTCTTCCATGCCCACTATGGATAATATATCCCGAAAAGCTACTGGATTCCCCTTGCGCGTGTTACAACTTGCAATGCTTTTAAGATGGTCAAACTACAGTATACAGCCAATCCTTCGAACAGCAAGACTGTACAGAGGTTGAAAGATCACAAAATGAGTCATGAGGTTATGAGTCACGTTAAGTGAGTCTGGACATGAGTGGGACATAGTATGGTGTAAATAATGCTGCATTCTATGCCACTATAAATGCATTTTCTTCATTTATAAAAACTTTAAATTAACAGTTAATTTGGCTGGCAATTAAAAGCAAACTTGGTAGTAGTTGGCAGTATGTTTAAGTACCAAGAGCTACAGTACATTTTGCTTATATTTGAAAATTGACAATAATTATGTATCTCAATTATGTATTACATTTCTTCAGATGTGCTGTCCACTTCCTCTTCCCTTTGTAGTCTACCATTTGATATATTTCCTGGAAAACTCCTTCTTCTTCTGCTTCTTACCTGTCAGGACAGAAAATAATAATATTGGATTGAAATGTTAGATGCTGTAGTAATAATGGATTTATAAACTATATGTTGTATATATTTGTGTATATATACCTTTTGTGGTATAAACATTAACCTCTTATAATTAAATATTTGAAAAACATGTGTGGTTTGAACAATTTTTGATGTACTCATAAAAACTCCACCTTACCTTCCACATGGCCAGAAGCACAAGAGCACATAATGGAATAGTAATAAGTAAGTAAAGGAACTGCATCTTGTCTTTGACTCCTGATTCATCGGATGTTTGTTTATCTAAATTTTTGAGGAGGAAAAAAAAATCATGGTATTAAAAACCAAGATTCATTTTTAAATACTATATACAATGTGCATTAAAATAATATTTGGACCTGAACACAGTTTTCACAGTAGATTTAAAGCTTGCAATCATAGCACTTTAAAGTAGCAATTAATAATCATTATATACACAATCTCACACTAGCAAAAATCAAAAGAAAAAAGTAAATATATAATTAATATGAAAGAAAACTGAAAAAGCCATGGTTGTACTAGTATTTAAACTTAAATTAATTTTGGTAAAAGTATCATGCAGTAATAAGCCATACATGATCGTAAGGACCTCCATTCAAGCAAGGATTCAACATGAAGGTTTCAAAACAACTAAGGGATACATTTCAGAAAAGCAGGAGAAAGGTCTTATTTAAAAACAAACAACAAAAACAATGAATATCCCTTTTTGAATACCCGGCTGCGAATGATGTATATCATTCCACCAGTTCATTAATGCAAGACTGCTTATATTTTGCTGCCCCTCAGTCTGAGCAGCTGGTCAAAGAGAAAATGGTGAGGCCAAAGTTAATGAAGTTAATTGAGAAAGCTAAAGTGTGCAACAGCACAGAAGGGAGAAAATGTGTTTGAGCCAACAATGTCAAAATTGGCCTGTACGCAAGAA
Organism: Atractosteus spatula; assembly: GCF_055471065.1. Taxonomy (NCBI): domain Eukaryota; kingdom Metazoa; phylum Chordata; class Actinopteri; order Semionotiformes; family Lepisosteidae; genus Atractosteus; species Atractosteus spatula. The sequence goes on along the minus strand of NC_142713.1, from coordinate 22,001,913 downwards.
TGGAAATCCCCATCTGAAAGTCCTGTACTCTGTGATGGTGCCAGCCTCCTCCTGCTGGAATTATATTGGACACACCTGACTTAATTGGCTGATTAGTATGCTGTGGAATGAAATTGCGGAGGTGAAAAAGAAGTTCATGTGATTGGCCTTTGGATAATGGAACATTTCACAGGATCAGTAATGAGGGTATAAAAGCAGTCAGCTGTAGCAGACAAGAGGCTATGTCTAAGTTCCTGAAGTTTAGGGAGAGAGTTAGGATAGCACAGGAATTTAGGTTTTTGCTGCTGTGCTTTAAAATCAGCAGCAAGCCTGCCTTCCTACTTTCCAGATATAGTTTGAAGGATTAAAGAGTTGATGGAAGAAACTTGCAAGTCTTTTATTGGTTAGGGAGTGGATTTAGTTCATGAATGATAGATCCAGAGTGAATTTAGGTGTTTGTGTATTCTTGGATTTAATATGAATATCTCAGTAGAGTTGTTGACTAGCGCTAATATAGTTGGAAACTGGGTGCTGAGGGTTAGGTCATGTAAGGTGCAAAAGTAGGTCTCTGAGGAGATGAGGGGCATATGCTTTCCTCTTAAAAGATTAAAGGGGAAGCCTGTCCATCTATTGAAGGGATGAGCCTGGTCCAGTGTGTACACTCCTAGTCTGGTGATATGCTGTCTCTGGGTTACATATTGTGGCCTAGGGTTTGGCATACAGGAAGCAAGTGGCAAATGTTTTTTTTGTTCAGATAAAAGAAAATGAATATTTTTAATGTTTTATCTGGTGCAAAATCAATATAGTGCATCACTCAATCAATGCCACCCCTAGTGTCAAGCAAGGGTTTAGTAACATTATGTTATAGTTTTGCTTCCAAGTTCTCTAGCATGAAACAAAGGAAGCTTGTTGAGACAGGACTGATCAGAGATGAAGCAAAGTACTTGGAAAATCTTGGATGAAAACCTGTTTCCTGGATTTGGAACAAAATTTACCTTTTAGCATGACCATAATCCAAGCACTAGGCCAAAACTACACTGGAGAAATTTAAAGATAGAAAACAAATGCCCTTGAATGGCAAAATCAAAGTCCTGAATGAAATCCTATTATATTTTTATAAGCCAAAAAATCTGAGTGTAGTTGTTGTCAGTTTCTTGTGGATAACTTTTGTGATCAGCATATTTTTTTTCTGACATTTATTTTCTTATCCTTAGATGTTTTTAAGTTTAGCATTCTGGTTTTGAATAACAAGTTTAAAAAAGAAACAACTATAACATTTTCTTCAAGGCAATTAAAATTTAAAACCGTTCACTCTACATATTCTTAGTTTCATTTAATATTCTTTACTGCAAGCTGTGATGTTCTATGGACCAGCTCTACACTATTACAATTTGACTACAAGATTATAAGATTTATTGTGTTATGAAATCCTGATATAATAGTCCATTCTTTGTTCCCAATATGTCTAACCAAAGGTTTGTTTTCCCCATGTGCATTTTTTGGTTTGTCTATAACTAAAATATTTCTGAACGTCTTCAGAAGTACTTTTAAATTCACACTAAAGACTGAAAAAATGCAAGTTGGTTTTCCACCACACAAATAGAGGGCATCTATTATACCTGAAATACTATACCAGAAATTGAAACTGAAGTAAATCAGTTACCCCAGTAAGTAAGATATTCCAGTCATCTAATTCTGTAGGCATCTAATTTCTTGGAAATAGGCAGAGCAAAGACTTTAACTGGAAAATGTTACTCAAAATGAAAAAGGATACCCAATCAACAACACTAAATCAAAAATAAAACCAAAGTTTCTAGATTTTTGTCAAGGGATTAATTTCAGTATTATCAACAACAACACTAAAGTCCTAAACTTTGCACTGCTGCCTGTGAGAGGGCAGTAGGTTCCCACAGAAAGCTGTGGGGAATGACTTACTGTCCCCAGTCACCAATTTTGTACATCAATTGGTTAGGTAAGAGTTTAAAAATTAGGAAACTGGGGCTTACAGGGTTGGTCAGATATGGACCAACTAACCGACTGGCGGAACTGAGAAATTTGAGTTTTGGACACATGAGTTTTGGAAGACTCTCAGGGACTTAAAGTTTGGAGCCAGTAAGTAGCTTACCTACCCAGCTGAGCTTATCAAGAAGGCTCATGAATTCTAGTTAGAAGCTCAAAGAAAAGATTTTTGAGCTTTTGTTTGTTTTGTCATTTATTTTGCCTCACAAAGTACATAAAAAGCACTCTTTAACCTATGCCTGTTTTGTGGGTCTGTTTTATCTGGATCTGCCCATGAACATTCTGGGTTATGACACTCTACACCAGGGTGTGTTACAGAGCCAATAAGCATGACCTTAGTTTTAATACTGTTTACTTTCAGAATGTTATGCTGCCTCCATATCTTAACATCAGATTGGATGCTATAAAGGACAGAAACCAGAGCAATAATAGTACCTGATTTAACCTGCAAGTAAAACCGAATTGTCAGCATAAGAGTGAAGCTCAAATGCATGATAATCAGCTGACCAAGAAGCAATAAATATGTGCAAAAAAGTACAAGTTACAGCACAGAATCCTATAGAACATTACTTAACTGAGGCATCACCAGATTAAAACATCGGAGATTTGGATTAGTCAAATAGGAACCAAACCGATGAAGGCAAGTAACATAAATCTCTACATAGATTTCCATAGAATTCACTAAAATGCTATATTTTAAGACAATAATCACAGCTGCATATAAGTCCATAAGGAGAAGAATATTAGTAACATAAGCAAATCATTAAATGTAACAAGTGTCATTCAGTACTGTGTCTTTTGTCTAAAATCTAAGATTGTAAAGGTTAAAACTGCTCATTCGTTCCAAGATATCCAACTGATATTAAACTACTACTACTTGCTCTAGAATTTTTTCAAGACACAGCTAATTGAAAATAAGACAGCATTAATGAAATACTTTACTCTCTGGAAAGGTTTATCTCATATAGGTATGATAGCAATACATTTTAAGCTTGCAGATACAAGACCAGATTTCAAAGATTTATAAATGAGGTGAGTAACAAATGGACAAAGAGCACAGGTATAAGGCTTCTCACTATTTGACAATGTTGTGAAATGAGTAGTATACACAGCTGTAAAATGTGCAATAATTCAAACCAGTGAAAGCAGAAGTATGTGTAGTAGACATGGACACAAAAGGCGAACACAAAAGGTGATTATTAATAATATGTACAGTATCTTATTGTGTCAGAATTACACAGTTGGGTCATAATATTCTGTAAAGTGTGGCTAAACAAACTTACCATTTTGTCTGAGCCTTTTATTGATAGTGAAAAGAGGACTGTTTTCAAGTCATCATTCTGCTGCAGGAACCTCTGTGGAACCTTGCTTTTTTGACTATAAATAATTGTATCACAATTTGTCTCAAGTCAAAATTAATTCAAGTGATGTTTTTGTGATTTCTTCTAACAGAATAGTTGCATAAACCAAATTCCATTAGCTATTAATATTGGGGAAGCCGAGTCTTATGGTCAGATATTCTATGTTTAAATGCTTTTAGATTGGAAATGTTTAAAGTATGGGTATGGGAAATCTGAAGTAGAAGAGCACTCAGGAGACTCTACATGTGTATTGAAGAGCATGGTAATAGAAATGATGATAGCTCAGAAAACACGGGCAGGAACCACGTACCAGGTTTGGAGAGCTGATAAGAACTGCCAGCAGAGACTGAAATACTTTTATATTACTGTAAATTCAATGCATTCAACCATGTAACATTCTGCACAGGAAGCACAATAAGTCAATCTACACATGAATGGAAGTTAAACCACTACCCTGACCAGTTCCAAGGTTTTTCACTATTTAGGGGGAACGTCCATTTGACAGCAGTGTTTTATTTTTTAGGTGGTACAATCCCCTGGGGAAAGGAGCATAAAGCCTTTTCTTTTATGGTTGTTTTGGGAGGACTGGAGTCATTTAACAGCAGTAGTCCAGGTGTTGTGATCGCCTGGGAAGATTAGCCTAAAGCCATTTGCTTTCATGCCCAATCTTTGAAGGACTTTTAGAGCCACACAACAGCAAGGAATTTCAGTACTACTACAGGTACCTCTCCCAAGGTCAGATCTGTTAGAGATAACCCTGGATTCTTGTGTATTTATCTGGAGGGACAAGAACCACTGTAATTAAAGACAGCTTTGCTGTTGCAAGTTATGAAACTGTAGTTGATGCTATAATCTTACGACAGACTTGAATTTAATCCACAGATAAACATTTTGTACATTTTTTCCAAAAATCCCTAAATTCTTTTCATCCACAGAATAGAATGTAAAAGCCTTTTGTTTTACAAAAAAAATGGTACCAATCCAACTCTTAATAATAATCATGTCATTATTCAATTTAGGCATCCGAATTAAACAAAATCAATTTAAATCAAAGTAAAAAACATAAAAATTAAAAAAACTATGTAAATAGGTAACCCTCCAAGGTTTTAATGCAAAGGGTGTTCATGTTTAAAATATTTGTTTATGTACACCCACATGCAATAAGTTAAGTAATCCTCACAGTTGAACCTTCTAACTCAAACCAGTATGGTTTTTATCTTTAGAAAATGCCACAAAGAAATAAATTTTAACAAAGTCCTACTTTGGAAAATGTATTTTATATGCTAAATTCATATACTTGTATAGTAACATGTTTAGTAATGCCAGGCTTTATACCATTATGATAAATACAGATAAAGGATTATCATAATAATGATACATATTATAATATGATTATATTCCAAATGCACACTTACAATAAAAGCTACCAATAACTACTACTTACAAAGGCATTAAAGCTACTTAATTTTTAATGCTTTAAGGGATTGTAAGTTCAAGTGTTAGGGTGAGTATGAAGATTTAGATATCTGTATAAATGCCATTTGAATTTATTCCCTTGTACATCCTCCCAGAAGTCTATACATATTGTATAAAGGAGCACCTCTGAGCAATATGAAATGCATATTTTTACTCTATTTTTACAATACTAAGAAAGAAGAAAGGTAATTTTGTTTTTGTTTACAAAAAATATAAAAGGTTCAATTTTATTCAAGATCATGTTTTATGTTTACAGATCTGTTTAAAGTGTTTCACACAAAACTAGATTTCTTTTAACAAAATCTTTGCAACATGAAAAGTTGTTTATAACCTGCAAAATAGATCATAATTATTATTACTACTACCACCAGTAAATATGAAATTTACAGTACATGCCCTTGTACAATACATTTATTAAATTTACACAAAATAACGGAAAACAAAATGCAATTGCTGTGCTAGACAAAATGAAAAAGTATACTATACAGACTGTGTGGACACTGTCTTCATGTGTATCAATGAAGATATAATAGTCTAGTTTGGACAGCACCAGGGCTTGGACTAACAGCTACAGTATGTGGATCAGTTGGTAAGGAAGAGGTGAATTATATGAATGTTACTCAAAAAGAAACAGCAAAGGTGTGCCACAGAAAAACGTGTTGTGAATAGGAGAGCTAAGGGTCAACAGCATGATGGAGTAAAGAGAAACAGAAATGGTGGTATCCACATTTCACAATTAAGTAACTGTTTTACTTTTAAGTCACTTAAAAGGATTTTGTTCGGCTAACTGTACAACTAACTTTGAAAGTATCTTAGTACTTGTGCTACTGCATTTGTGTCTTTCCATTCAAAAGTGAATGGTTTAAAAATGACAGATTTAGGATGACAAAGCCTCCTGTAATGATGATGGAAAAAACACAAAGTCCTTTATGGCAAATTTTAAACTCCAAAGTCATCTAATGCATGTTCAGAAACAGGGATGTCCCTGCCCTTAAGGTGCCGATAAATCCTCAAGACATTTTGACTTAAATTGCAATTTAAATAGCAATTACCAACATAGAGCTTAGCTCTGCTCTTAACCGTCATTCATCACCTTTTTATACGTGGTGCACATTATAGACTATTCATGTTGGACCTGTTGGATGAGTAATTATCATAATTAACTAATTGTTCCCTTTTACTGCTAATGAGCCCTTAACCACAGCTAAAGGGTCCTTTCTTCCAACATTAATGAAAACACTATAACTGAATGAAAATTTTAAAAAGATAAAATGAACTTTAGTTATAAGGCAATAACGTCAGAAGTGGTTCTTGGATAACAGACTATCACCTCCGTTTTCTTGAGTACCTTTTTGTAACTTGAAACAATGTTTCAAGCTGAAATCTCAGTGAGATTGCATAAAATAATGTAGGTTACTGAATATGGCAACTTTATCTGAAAAGGGAATATATAAACTGTCACTCACTAAATTCTACAATAACTTCAGCATTAATTCCACATATACATATACTGTATGTGGGGAGTACACCTTGACTACATCTATCTTCAGCGTTGAATGACACAGGAGAACATCATCTTTTTGTCCATGTTTCAGTCTGTTCTTTTTATGAAACCATGCACTTACCTGGAGTGCAATTAGCTGCAGCTGTGCAGGCTGTTGTTCTTATTGTTCCAGTTATTATTGTAGATCCTGCACAAAAAGGGTGGAGTATTAGTGTACTGTGATGAAAAACGTTTATTGAGAGATATTAAATGTTCGTCATAAGCTCCTTTTCTTTTCATTTATACAATAGGATAGCTCTGAAGTCTTTAAAAGAGTTTCTGCACTGTATAAGATCTGAAGAGTGCTCTATGATCTACACATTAACAATGAAGGTTTAGTTCTTTCTTCCATTCAGGAATCAAAAGAGGAATTTAGCAGCTGCTTTGTTACTCTGGAGAAAAGTCAGTAGAACTCAGTTCAATATATGAACACCTGTATTTAATTTTATTTTCCAAAACATGTGTTTAAAAACAAACAATAGCACTTTAATCAGTAGCAGAGAGAAAATTAGCCGTACAACCTAAGAGGTGGTATTTACAATAGATGAAAGGAAACATACCAACTGTGATGTGCAAAGAAATATTTATATTAGTGGTAACTGCTCTGTAGGATAATATCACATAAGTAGTATTTTCTACTCAACATATTTTGTATAAGAATTTTAATGTATTAAAAATAGTCTGAATGTTAACATATGTCAGCGCGAAAGAAGCAAAGGAATTAACTTGAATTAACTATTTTTAATCTGTTTGATAAAAAAAAGCTACAAATGACAAATATGAGATTGCACATACATAATATAGTAGGGAGACCACTATTCAAGCTGTGGTTGAGGAAGAAATGATACAATGCAAATAAGATTCATTTTAATGGAATTTTGTTTTGTAAAATGACTTATGAGAGTGTAATGAAAAGCCTGAAGAAAGGTGTCCCTACTGCACCAACAATATATAGTGAGTAAGAAAGACATTATATGGAATAGTTCAGGTGGGTAGCTGCGTCAGGTGTGAAGAAGGCTCCACGGCCGAAACGTTGTGTTCTCTTTCTTCTTTTTTTCAGCATGGAATAAACCTATTACTTGTTCCTTTGCATTATATGGAATAGTACTATTGCTTGATAAAACCTCAACAAAACAAGAGATTATGTTACTGACAGTTATTTATTTTCTAAATTTCAATTAAAATGATTTCTATGAAGGTTATGTCATTTACATTTTCACGTGTTTCCTAGATTCAGTAGATTATCAATTTTAAAGATAACATTTATTCTTATTTTTCCCCAAAACAAAGACAGCTCAAAGTGCAAACAGTAAATCTGTAGATAAAAAGAACTATTCACTTGCTGTATTGTTTTAAACTTCAAAGTCACACTTATTGGTCTCTCACATATTGACTCTCCAAAGTCCTGGAGCCTACTGTCTGTTTGACACCAGTCACAGTTGCTTGAGAAATACACTTTCAGCATATCAAGGTATGAAATCGACATCTTTAAAACCTCAACTTGAGACATTTGCACTGAAATAGATAATGAAAAAGTTTGATCCTCGTTTCCTTAAACTTGCAAATTTGTGAGGCCAGCTGTCAAGATAAAGTTTTTAATAAGGGGACCTGCATCCTATTTTGGACTATTACAGGACAATATTTATATTTACATAGAAAAGGTCATAAATAGTCTGATTACCTGTTGTTACTGTAGTTGGTTCTCTTGTGGTTGTAGGGCAGGGAGGACTATCACAGGTGTCAGAAAAATGTTCATTTTCATGTTGTCTATATGTATCAAAAATGTCTGTTACATAGTCAAAATAGTTTTCTGTCAACAATCTGTCCTCTTTGTAATGGCAATCAAATTCTCTCATTTTAAATTCCTTCAAAGGAAAATGAGAAAAAGTTAGATTAGGACCTCACTGCTATAGTTTCAAAGAAATATAAGACAATTAATTAGATTAAAAGAAAAAAAATGGATTGCAGGACGAAAAGTAAAACTTTAAAAAGAATAACAAACATGTCAACAAAATGTACTAAATAAAATAAAATAATGGTCTTCTAAATGAAAGTAATTGCAATGTCAAATTATTTGTACATTTGTAAGTGTTTATACTTGTCTGCGCTTAGAAATGAAGCACAAATTAAAATGCATTTCTCATTCACAGCTGTTCTGTACTTCAATCTTTAGTCATTACAGTATGTATGGTTATGCTCAGTTCTATACATGAATTTGTACCTAACCAGATAACGTGCAGGACTGAGGAAAAACTCAATTATCAGTGCTAATAAAACAGAAATAAATAAATAAAGGATAACTGGATCAGTGAACTGAACATAGGAATTATTTGTGGGCCTGTAAATATCCTTGCACCTGCCAATCCTGTTAAATGTATAATGTTCTATTTTCATACTGTACAAAACCTGTAATTTTCTGAGCAGCTTATATAAGATTCTATTTGTATTAATTCTTCATATAGTAATCTTATTATTATACTTCACATAATAAGTGATATTTGGAGTAACTTAACATCAGAAGCAACCTGTTTTAACTATAACATGTAAATATTTTCCTACTCTTATGTTTTGTAATTAGAAGCATGCTTGCTGATTTTCTGTTTTAAATAAAATACATAGGTAATTACTCTTGTTTTTAGCTAACATTTCTCGAAACATTCTTCAAAAAAGGACTGAGAGGATAGGAACCTGGAAAGATATAGTGCAAGTACTGTACATGCCTAAACATATCATGTTTCACCATAGAAGACACACAATATACAGTATGACTCTAAGACCATATATAATGCATATTCTAATAAAATAATTACTTAACAGAATGAACAGCACAAGTTGGCTTTATAATTAATTACATTTTTACCTCCCAGAGACAGTGCAAGATAAACAATGTTTTTTTTTACAAAAGGCCCAGTAGATGATATGGGATTTATATGTATATGTACAGCTCGATATAAAAATCTTTGCATCCCTAGGAAATAACTAAAAGAGCGATTCTAAAAATCATATACCAACAAGCATGGTCATTTTAGGGAATCTGTTTTCCTTATCTCTCAGAAGCTAAGCAAGGCTGAGCTTGGTCAGTGTTCGGATGGGCGAAATCTATGAAAATCTATATTACTTCAAAAGTAGAGGTCAAACCTTGGGTCAAAAATTTAAAACTGAGTAGGGGATAGAAGATGTTTCAATCAGTCCACTGGTATGATTGAAAGAGTAAAAGTTCAAACATTATAATTCCTGAAAGTAATTCTTCAAATTTTTATGTAATGCGTGATGAGCTCCTTATAATACTGCATTTCAGAAGGGAATAAACATCAGGAGTTAAGACAACGGTAGACAAGAACAAGTGTTTTGAAGTAGATCTGTAAAGTTTCAGGCAGCCAGTGGAGGTACAAGATCAATGGCTGAGAAGGAAAAAGAGTGGAAGACAGAGAATGGGGAGCAGATGCTAAGGATGGAGGTGAAGATCTTTTGGCTTTTAGTCATGTTGGAAAAGATGGAGCTGAGATGGGATAAGAAAATAGAGAAAGAGGTCCCACAGGTTGTTAGTACAAAACTGAAAGATTAATAAAAGGAGGGTATGGCCGAGGTGACAGCTGAAGAAAAGCATGAGATAACAGAGTGACAAAGGTCTAATGAAGAAGGCAGTTTACATTTCCTCTAGTTTCTGTGCAGTTTCCCAGAAGCAAGTTTTGAGATTCAAGTAAGCTAAGCTGTTCTAATATAATATGTTGTTCTAATACTGATGAAGACAGAAAACAACTAACATTATTTAAAATGCAGAGAAATAAAACAGTTGGCATAAAATAGGAATAAAGCAGAGATTTTGACATAAAATAACATACCAGAAATACTTTGTCAGTATATTCCAAACGCATATTCTGCATCATGTGAGTAAGAAGTGAGATATTTTCTTTGTTGGAAGATATGTTGCCAAACTGCTTAGTGAGATTGCTTAAACTTTTCTCCAGATAATAAATATTAAGTTGCACCCAACACATGTCATTCTGCAAGAAAAGGAAAATGAAATATATAAGTTGTTTTGCAACCATTAAATTCTCAAATCCTTTCAGAAATAAATAGCTCTCCTTCATACATTTTAAAATACATACATGTAGCTAAAAGATTAGCATTATCTGTTCCACAATATTGTCGACTACTGTACTTTGAAGAGTCAACATTTAGAGTCTGGTTTCGTAAAGATAACTGTAGTTGAAGTATAACTTACCACTGCTTCAGGGCGAGGGATATAGCGTACATGAATCTTGTAATCCTTTGGTATATTCTGTTTCTGAAAAAAAGTGACACACCAGATAACATTAAAAATTCATCTCAGATGTTTAACATTAAACAGGGTATTCATCATCTAAAATATTACTTTCTCGTGGTACAGTACTTATGGCCAAATGGTAAAATACAGTAAAAAAAAAAATAATTTCCAAAATCCTTATTATGTGTACCCACAATTAAACAATAAAACTACTTTGGCTTTGACGTTAGAGTGCAGTTAAAAGTGCCCTAAAATCCTAAACATAAAATTAAAATTCTTACCAATAAGGGAATTACGTTAACATCATCGGTTATAGGACTTCCCAATCCACATGCACGTTCCACAAAGGTGATACACAAAAATAAATAGTATATAAAAGCAGTTATCCAAATCTGTGAAAACAAGGAAAATTGATCATAAAGTGTGAAAAGATTAAAAGTTAAAATTAATAATGTGTAACGTTCAAAGAGTTTTTTCTTAGGAAGAAAGTTTAGAAATAATTATTTTGGAAGGGATAGTGGCACGATAGTTACAGTAGCACTTCTGCCTCAGAGCTCTAGGATCCTGCATCTGACAGCAACAGTGGAAATGTGTCAATATACAATTTGAACAATCTCACTGTGTTGGTGTGGGTTTTCGGTGTTCCAGTTTCCTCCAACCTCCCAATGACATGCCAGCTAGGACTGACTGGCTATTGTAAATCGTATTTTTCCATAGCACTACAATTTACTCTGACCCAAGGGGAGACCAGTCATATGCTCACAGTCCTGCCTTTTCCCCTGTATTTGTGAGATAGTCTTTGACTTGTTGCAATGTTACCGATAATGAGAATCACCAAATGTGAATTGGCTTGGATCAATTCTTACAACCACACACCAACCCCAAGAGGGAAAACATTTGGTCTTCCTGATATCAGTCATATCAGTCAAACTACAGTATTCATACTGTAACCCTACAGCACATGTAGATAAGTTAGCACTGAATGGAAGAGTAACGGGGCTCTCTTTGACCATACCGAAATCTCACAAGTCTAGGCTAGCCAGAAGAATCACTAATACACTATAAGCCAAAAAGTGTCCCAGCTGTCTAGTATCCATTGAGTTAGTTGTAGGATTCATTGTAGCTTAAGGGATAGGCTTACTGATACAGCCAAGATATGAACCTTCAATGCCTTAGCATCAGGACTCAACACACATTCCAAGTTAAGAAGCATCTTTATTCAATGAGCTACTTAGAATCCCAGCATTAGTCAACTCTGCCCATCATTTTATACAGTGTTGGAAAGGGGTTTTCAAAAAGACACAGGAGCCTGGTCCTGCCCTGGCAAGCAATGGGCACAAGGCAGGATTTACCCTGAACGGTGCCTCACATCAAGACCAGTTTAACCAGAAGCCACTTATCCTACCAGTACATCTTTAAGGAAGGAAACTGGAGCATCTGGAGGAATTCCACACAAACATGGGGAGAGCATAAAGTACAAACTCCATTTTTGCAGATAGTACCCCAGGAATTTGGCTCAGGGCCCCAGTGTTGTTAGGCAGCAATGCTAGCCACTGCACTACTGTGCCACCCTATAATCAGCCTTATGCTTTAATTTTATGTGCCTAGTCTATGAAAGTGAAACTCTATTCTCAACCACAAACAATCAAAGTGAGGTACTATAAGGAAAACTGTAGGTTAATTTTCAGAGATATAAATTAACAAAAGTAACTATTATAAAAAATGTATTTGATGGACATACATTGTAAACATTAATTAATACTGTGTATACGTAACAAAATGGAGCACATCTCTTTGCTACAGTAACTTAATACAAAATACTGTATGTCTGATGTGTGTATGTTGAATCTTTAGCTTACAGCACAAATAACCCATATTAATATAACAAATATGGGTTAAGTTTAAGATCTAAAATTATTTAATTTTAAATTAAGAAATAAATTATATGGACTGTAGTACATTTGCTCACATTTAAAACTAATTTGATTTTTAAAAGCTGAAATGACAAACTTTAAAATACATACAGTATGATCTACATATTGTCAATAAAGAAGGTATTGACAGATTTACTACACATTGTGTTAACTATGTGTCCACCTAAATGCACCGTCAAGAATCAGAGGTAGTATTCTGGTGGTATGGTTTGTGATGCTTTAAATCAGACAGTATGCAACTTTTTTGCTTATTGTTCTCTCTCATTCTTGAGACAATACGTTTTTCTAGGTGAAATTAGTTGTATGTTCTAGTTTATATCAACAGGAAAAAACAGCAAAAAATCAGGTGCAAGTTTGGCAACTGACCCTATACAAAGTTGGTCCTACAGGCACCAAACTATCAAGTCTGGGTTTAAGGCATGCATTTAAGAGATAAGTAAAATAATCACTCAGACATTTACAGTTTTTTTGTTCAAGGAACTCTCTTCCACAGACGTAAAACTAGGACAAGAGACCAAGTCAAGTAGGGCAATAGCAAATAAAGCATCAGATAGAGGTTTCCATAAGAAACAATCAGCTGACTTTTAAAATAACACTGCTTGTAGTCCTAATAGTTTGCTAAGAACATAAATGGTAAACACAGGGAACCTTCAAGAAACATTGAGTCAGTGGAGACAGTATCTCCTTTTTTTTCCAATTTAATTTGATGTCACATTTCTTTTACGTTATTACTGAACTTTAATACAACACTAGACTCTTCTGTTTGACAAATCTGCTGCAGCATGGCTAATGCCTTTTGAAATAGAGGCTCATGAATCCTTTCTTTTTAGGAGGCCAAAATTCAGACATCTCCCATTATACTTTCCCAGATCATTGCAAGTGGAATTTGGCGAGACAGTTATTTTAAGTAATCTTCTACTATAAAAAAAGATCAAAGCATTCCATTGGTATACCAATTGCTCCACTTGATATGGAGTCCAAAATGCAATAAAACATACAGAAATAATTAAGAAAATGTTACTGCATAATGTTTTTAAATCTAATATGATATTCTTGAAAGGTGGTTTGCAGGGCTGTTTTGGCACTGAGCTGGCACAGAAGGCAGAAGCATGAAAGTCAGAATGTTTTTTTTTCTTTCTATTCATGTGCATTCACATTTAACAGTTCACTATCTGACAGACAAAACCTTCTTTTGAAAAATGTTCCTCTGAGTGTATTGTAACATGTAAAAGCACTTAATCCTTTCCATTTCATTTCAGGCATACAGCAGATATGATTTACAGATACTGCTATTTACTATTGGTTTTATTGCTCTAAGTTATTCATCAGACAAATAATGTTAATTCCTTCACAAGAATCTTCAGTATATGTTTACTTTGTTTGAAATGAAATTTAGATATTTCCATACACTGGAACAGCAAACAAATATAATTCAAGATTTATATTACATAATACTTCTTGCCATGTTTAGCTTTCTTGAAAATCTGTGTTCTGTTGTTAATACATGTATGTGCTGAAATGTATGGTTCAATTGGGCACCAATTATAGACAAGGGTAACTGATATGATTACAATTTTGCCACTTTAAAGTATTTTCACTAAGGACAATAACATCCAAGAACTGAATGCTTAGTGAATGTTTTGAATACTTGGTGAGATAGGTTTGGCTTAACTTGAAATAGGATGAGGAGGCTCAAACCCCATTCACAGAGGAGTGAATCAAGGGATACCTGCAAGTATAGATGGGGTGGAGGAGGGATGCTTGAGGTGAAGGGAGTCATTTATGTTTGATATATATTTAATTTCTGTAATGATGGTGATTAAATAGAACTGTGTGTGATTGACTTGTCTTGTCTCGAACTTCAGTTAATGACTTTAAGTTCATGAATATTGTAAATATGGAAGGTTTATGAAACCATTTCCAATACGGTTTATACAATACATTCAAGAAATACGTTTCTAATTTTCTATACTGACTTCCTGAAATAACGTACTGACAATGTGTTTGCAGTTTCAGAGAAAGGAATGATACAAGTAGGAAACCAAAAATTGATCTGTAACAGATGTGGAATACAAAAAACCTAACAATATGATTCCATAATTCTGACAACTGAAGGAAATCTCAATCTCACATAGAATGTTATATAGCTTGCGTAGTTTAACTTACACACTATTCATTTTACCATCTTGTATAATCCAGGGCTAGACTCCAGTAAAATCATAATCATACCAGTGACGAAGAACCAAAAATAAGATTCTCTTTCCAAATGACACTACCAACACAACTGCACATTGTGAATTGACAGGAAAGGCAGCATCGAAAGGTTTCTCATGGGGAAGAAATTAGATATTTTTTTTCAGTATGTTTAAACTTCTCAGGGGTGTAGTGCCTACTCAACAATCCACTTCAACTGATTTAACTCCCTGCCTTCTTTCCTGTAGCATAGTGCCTGAAACGCCATGAGGCTGAATCTATATGTATTACTCAATGTATAATTTTACCATGACTTCACTCAATTTAAATTCTACATCTTAATATAAATCCAAGCATTTACTTGAGGTCTGTGAAGCACAAGGTGGTGCAGTGGTTGGTATTGGTGTCTTGCAGTGCCAAGGCCCCAAGTTCAATTCTAGATCTCCTCTCTGTGTGGAGTTTGTACGTTTTCTCCTTCTTTGCATGGGATTCTTCCAGGTGTTGTGGTTTCCTTCCAGAGTCCAAAGACATACTGGTAGGTTAAATGTCTTCTGGCAAGATCTAGGTGTGAGTGTGTGGGTATCTGTGTATTCCCTGCGATGGACAGGCATGCTGTCCGGGGTGTATCCTGCCTTGCGTCCATTGCTTGCAAAGAAGAGGTTAAAATAATAGAGGAATGTATTGAGGGCTTTTTTTAGGGCTTGTCCACACTGGATAATTGACAAAAGTGATGAGTTTGCATAAACTTCTAGATCTCACTGATACTGTGTTTCTTATAGTTCGATAGCTCCCCTTTTATATTTGAAATATAGTTTACATGTTGTTCTTTTGCTGTCTAAACAGTAATCATGATACTGTCAAACTGGACTCAAAATCTGGACTCTACACCAAACTAAAAAAGCTAACAAATACTGATATTAGGCAAAAATAGATTTTTAAGGAATGTAAGAATCTGAAAAGATTCTCAATTGCATGAGCATTCTGTCACTTTTCTACGGCAAACCTACAGTAAATCAGTTCAGGTGTAAAAGAATAGATTGAAATGTCTCATAATAAGTGTCATGTGTGTAATCAAAGTGGTTTAACTTGACGTCAGACTAAACATGTCTACCTCTATATGTTCTCTTAGAGTTGTATTAAATTTCAAGCCACAACTCATATAGTTAGACAAATCAACGAAGAAAATCAAGGAACTTTCAAAACTAATCAGGGATAGAATGGTAGAGGTACAGGTAAAGAGAAGATCACCTTTTTGAGTACAGTGAAGTCCACCATTAAGAAATGAAATGTCCATCATAAATCTATACACTGCTTGCATTAGGCCGCCCTTTCAAACTGAGCAACCAGGCAAGCAACAAACGGGTTATGGGTGCTACTGTAAAGCCAAGAATGACACTGAAAGATATGCAAAGGTTTTGTTCATATACACACTATTCATACAGTATAAAGATGAGCTGAAAGGTGAATAATTATTCAATCACTTAATTTCAGTTTTTATTTGCTTAACTGGTTTTTCTGACATTAAACTTCCTTCATGTATAACAGTGTTGAGTTTGATGATCAAATCTGAATACAAGAATTTGGAAAACAAAATACATACAGTACATGCCTTACAATTCATCAAAATGTAAAATTATTTGCAGGAGGTGAATACTTTATACTGTATCTGGTGTTGTAAAATATCTACAAAGTGTCTACGTTTATTTTTGACTGCAAAATGCTTCAAGGCCTTTATAGGGTAAAAATATGAATCCAGGAAATAGTTTTGTTACAGTAGGTGGTTGACAAAACAGTTTCATTACTTTCTATTGAGAGAGAAGAGTTTTACTAAAAAACAAAATGTGTGTGTAATTTTGTTTTTGGTACAGTGAATTCTTTTGGTTGGACATAAAATGTTTAGTTTTGTCTAGTTTTGTTTTTGCTAGTGAGAGCTGAAATTGCATTTAAAATGTTTTCTGGGAATTATACCCTTCCCACTTTGTTTTTATCATAACAAACTTACTACTAATTGCTTCTGAACTACTGTACATAACCCATAGTTTCCCCTTAAGGCATTTCATTGTCTTGTGCCTACAAACTCAAAAACATAACTACTGCTGTGTAGTTATGTTGCAACAATATCAAAAATTCCTATTTTGTAGGAACAGACAGACTGCACACATGTGGATCCTTAGTTTAATGATAAAAGACAGTAATTAATCATGATGGTCTCATAGGCAGAAGCAACAGTTTCTGATAATGTGCAAAAGAAAAGGTGTGCATTTCCGGTGTTACGAAGCAAATTGTACCCACTTTATTAAAAACCCCTGGTCTGTTTGTCCTTTTGATTATGTTTAATTGGTTTAATGCATTTTATTTTTATTGGTTTAATAATCTGTTCAATGCTCCATATAAAATTAAATTATTATAATTGGTGCTACTATACTGTATGAGCAAAAACATTGCAAACAGGAGAATTAAGTCAATTGAGAGAGAAATACAGTATTTAAATGTTAATAATAACCTACAAACTTAAAGGCATTCAGCTAGCTTTAGTACATAGGCTGCTTTTGCATGGCAAGCCAGTGAAGTCTTAGAAAGCTCTGGACCCCAGATGTGCTAAGCCTGTTGCAGTCTGGTTCTTGAGTAATTGTAGTTACAGTCAATTAATAGTGTAACGCTCACGGCCACCATTGAGTGTGAAAGCCGGCTTACCAGAGCGGTGATGTCACCGCCCCTCCCTGTAATAGCAGGACCACAGCCGCTGGGCTGGGGGGAGATCTCTCTTTAGCTCACCAGGCTGGGTCCCTGTTGTGTGACACTGGAGGCCTGGGTTCGCGTCCCTGACGGTGGGGGCCAACCTGTGCAGGCAGCAGGCAAGGGCACCCACCTGAACCCCGTAGCGTTACAATAGTATAACCCTGATGCAGTTTGGACTATAGGCACAACTTTCAATTTGAACACTATGAACCCCATACTCTGAACCCTGAGCCATGCAAGAGCATTTTTTTCATTCCGCACAGCATTAGTGTTCATAATTTCTTTTACCAGTTCAAGTATACTGTTCTGGCAAATGCACATCATCTCACAAATTGACAATTACTGTATTTCTGTACTTCTGCTAATAGTGATATTATTGTCTTTATGTGATATCACACATTGAGAGTCGCATTAATCAAATGTTTGTAAGAGATATGCCTGTGGATAAGATGCAGTGGATGACATAGAAACCTTTTATTCTGTGAATGAAATCCTAAATACAAACTTCAGTTTATCACATTGTCAGTGTAAAATCCTTCCTTTCCTCCTTCCTTTCACCTTGGAATGCAGCAACTGTCCTAGTTTAAAATCAGATTTTCTATGCTTTAAGAGCTTGTCAGATATTATTTCAAGTGCTATTTCTTTTTTGGATTTTAAAAGACATTAAGAATTCCATAAATGTATATACTATATATATACACTGAAACATTAGAAATGCTGTAAATTTATATCGATAACAGCATTTGCTGCTGTTTTAATGACTTTTAATTACTTCATTCTAAGTGCAAACTACATTATTAATAAATGTGGACAGGAAGATTTGTAAGCTCTTATTCAGCCACATACGGCAACTAATTTTATACAATGATTAAGCACTGTTTATAATCAAGATTCTGCTGACAGAGACAGAAAAAAACAGTCATGACAAAAAAATGCTTTGACCACCTGATGAGTAATGAAAACAGTATTTCCCTAGAAAGTATTTATTCAATGAACATTCTTAATTGATCTGCCCAGTACCTTTATCAAAAACAACTTACTGTACATCTATACCTCTTTATATAGAGTGGTATAGTACGTTACTAAGGTAAAAAATGAGACTTTGCTCAAAGGTACAACAGTAGAGTTCCCACCCAGAATTTGGGCTTATAACGTTCTAGACTGTAGACAAGTCCACAGAGCCAAACCCATACAACACACAGTTATCTCAATCCTAAGAATAAAGTTACAGAGTTTTGAAAGGACATTTGTTTTTTCTTTCTACAAAATATTGTACAAGCTTTCCTGTAATTTAAGTTAATGTGAGCTTACCACATGAACATCAAACATAGTCATAATGTGTTGAGACACTGTGTGCTAAAAGTAGTGAAAGTTAGATTTATTTCCTTGCTTTTAAAATGTTAATAACTGAAATGAATACAACACAAACTCAAATTCAATTCACAGTGAAAGAGGAACACAAAGTTGGGTTTATCTCAATATTATGCAGCCTAGATAGTTCACAATGCTGTTGTTCTATGTAATATCATTGTTAATCTGCTAACAGTGACAAAATGAGACATGGATAATTTGAATTATGAAGGTGTTTCTATTGCTTCCTTTCACAAAGTTGAGTGTAACACAATGCAATAATGTATTAACGTATTAATCCTTGTAGCCTGTAAAAAAAGCAGTGTTTTTTACAAACTTTTTTAACTTTAAATGCATGATGTAACAGAATTAAAGCTGATTTGATAAGAAATCAAATAATGAGTCAAGACTCCAAGGTTAAATGGGTAATTCATTTTATTCTAGTTTACCTTCTTATCTACACTCATTTATCACATCATTACATGATGCTTAAACTGAGTTTACATTAATTTGGACATTTTATTTGGCAATAAATCAGAAATGTGATGGGAAAAAATATCAGAAAAATTAGCAGAATCCAAAACCTCAAATTAAATTACAAATGTCATAAATATCTTCAATAGGTTTAGATTTTTTCATTTCAGTAGATGTGATCTGCAGAATCAGAAACTACATTTTTTTCCTTTTCTCACAGAAATGTACAATTTTAGAAGAATTGTAATTGTTTAAACCAAATTAAACCAACATTTGGAATGATCTGGAATGATTTTATATAGTTGCTGTTTTGTGAAGGTTGAAGCCATTCAAAAAAGCCATATTTTCAAATTGATTGAAAATAATTTCCTATACTTTTTAAGAGACTTTCTTTCTCTGACCAATGATTTTTCACCAGTATGCAGGCATCAGTAAACAACATAATATTTAAAATTAGGTTAAAAATAACCAATGAAATAGAAAATCAAAACCAACTACAGAGTGACAGAAACTAATGAAAAAGATTACTGAAATGCGTATTCTCGAAACTACCCAGTAATCATGGCACTTTGTAATTCTGGGACTGACTTTTTTTTAATATTAGGATGCACAGTATATATTAGGATTTCATTACTCCCAGGATACCACCAAATGTTAGATACAAAATTCCATCCATACCACTCAAAGGGTAAATGACCAGATTGTTAAACTAAGGTCCTGATTTCTTGTCCAAAGGATAGCACCACCAGCACAACTATGTTCCATGTCACCATACTGGGTGGTATACTGGTTTGGTCACCTACTCAAACATCAACACCACTTACAGAAAAACCAAATTTTTCTTGAAGATCAGCCATCTCAGTATCAACCATTCTGTGTGTTGCTGTATGATAATATATTGTAATGTGCATAGCCTCTCAAAGATACTGTACATGCAATACATACCAGACCCTTTGCATACCAGTTTGATTCCTAGCACTTATTTCCAAATTCACCTGTTATACAGGGAGATTTTTAGTGCTTAATCAATTCCTTATAATAAGAATCAATTGCAATTATTTGTTGCTGGATATTTGATGAAAGCTTGTTTATTTGCTTTTAGCCATCATCTCCTTGTGACAAATAATTCAGTTAATCATTGAAATATCTGTTGCAGCACTTCACAATCTGAAAACAGGATCTGTGATTAAGTAAAAGTGGTTTGAAAGCAACTTTATCATTAACTTTTTGTCTTCTTAAATAAAATGGATTGTTACATTTTTCACTTAAATTTTAAAAGCTAGACAAAATCAAAACATTGGTACACTAATAAAAAATCATTTACCAAAGCAAATTCCAAATATTAAGTTCCATTTTCCAGAGGCATCTTGTACTGTATTTATGGATAATTGTATTATCTGTAATTGTATTATAGCTTTATCTATAAACAATTTATTTATATAGTTTATGATGAAATCTGAGTAAAAGGTCACAACATTGGCTAGCATCCAGGGTGGCTGATCCAAGTGTGGTTTGGTAGACATAAGTCAAAAGCTTAGTGGCTAATTTCTAGTGTCCACCTGCACTACCCCACCTGATTACAGATTACACTTAGGATCAGATTGGCACACAAAAGGTCTGTATGTACTCTGCCTTTCTGCAATTACCTCCCTAGGACTTTGTACTTACTTATCCTTTTGTATACTATCAGTGGTATACTTTGGGTTAGAAATAAGGTGTCTGCTGTTTGGGTTAATTTACACTGTATTTTCTTAACTCCTTGTTATTCTCCTCTTAGACTAGAAGGTCTTATTCCAGCATGGCTGCCAACAGCTGGAACCACCTTGTTCAGCAAAGAACTCCCACTTCCAATCTTGATGGAGCAAAGTTTCTCCTGGGACAGTGAACTGAAGGGTGGTAACAGTTCAGTTCAATTAGTTCAATGTTTTCAATGAGAAAGAGAAAACATATGCTCTTTGTCACTAGAGAGTAACCCTGTATACTAAAATAGAATTCTGTTGATCTAGACATCTGTTTGAGTTCTGTAAAGCTCTAAGAAAAGATCTGGCTATTTACAGTATGACCCATGGCTGTGAACTTTTGTGCTAGAGAGCCAAATCCATCAAACATTCGGTACTGTACAATGCAGAAAAGCTAGTCATATCAAGCATACATAGCACCACAATAACAAAAAAATAGAGAGATTTGCACACTATGGAAAAAAAAATCCTCCAGTTTGAAAACTGAGGTCCTTTGGGGATGAAGAAAACATTTGATAGACACCATATGTGAAAGGCACTTCATACGGTAGTATTTCAACAGTGCGTTTTGCCAATAATTCCTTAAATATTATAGTGAATCTAAGAATACATAAGAGTTTCTGTATAGGAAGAAGATTAAAAAATAATAAATAGAATAGGGACCTACAAGACTGGTGTTCAGGAACAACTGGTGGTTAGAGAATTAACTGTTGTTTTGATATGAGGAAAGATATAGAGTAAGTTCCCTTCCACGGACTAAGAGATAAAAACCACTAAATGGATTTGCAGACAACCAATTTCTCAATTGGAACATAGGCGAGCAAGAGGTGACCTTGTTTGCTTGTTTCAAGCAGTGATCCAAGGATCTTGTCCAACTGCTTTCTGAAAGAAGCTCCCACAATCTTTTGATATCTTTTGGCACATTTTTACACAAAACAGAAATGGAAGTATAAAATTCCACATGATGTTTTTTCAGTTTTGTAAAACAAAAGGTGAGAAAAAATCAATCAAGCAGCGTTACACCAACATATGACAGTGGAGTATGACTTTCACTCCCACGAGAAACAAATCAAGAGGTGAACAAGCTGAACTGACCCATACATCTTATCTGCAATTGAAATGGAAACCAACTTTAATTAATTAAGCACAAAACTGGTGATAACTCATAAAAGCCTAAAAAAAAAGCCTAATGCCTGAGATTTCTGAAAGGTAATCAAAGGAATTATTCTTAAGTTACAATTATAAGCAATATTGTGAAATTAATCAGTAATACAAAGAGGCAAATGTAGCTACAGTAACTGCAAGTCAAGAGGCTAATCATTAGATAGACAGCAGTGGCAAAACTGAACGGAAAAAAAAGAAATGTAACCTTATATTAACATTGACAACAGACTTATCCCAGAATATCATTTCACACTACATTTCTGTAATTATTCAATAGCAGGGAAGTTTGCAGGAACTATACAATTTCACAAGGATTTGGTCTTTGTTTTTCTGTTTGATTCCAGACATTTTCTTCTTCTGTTATTCCTGAATCCTGTATGATGGTCAGAAATAGATAAGTAATATGTATTTGTAAATATTTTAATGTATGAGATAGAGTTGAAAAAATGTATAAATCCGATCTCCTTTCTCTTGACAACAGCTTTAACTAACTCACTCTAGTTTATATGCAATTATGTTACCATCAAAAGTGGAATTTTTTCCTGGTTCACTCTGCAGTGCTTCTTTGACACAACACAACTGATATAAATATCATGTCAATAACACATATAAATACATATAAATAAATACATATCCATCATGTCAAAATGGAATAAAATGATATGACACATTGATACAACTGTTAATGTGATCGGTTAAGTACATAGTACTGTATATCCACAGCCATAAAAGCAGTTTGTCCTCATTATTCTGAATGAGTCACTTTCAGTGTATGCAAATAAAAGAACAGGGGAGTTTGACACTATTGCCTTCCATCTCTCTGATGTAACTAGCACTCGGGCACTCAGTAAAGCTTATTTATAAACTGGTAAAAGGCAGTTAATAGCCTTTACTACCTTGGTAAAACAGATGGTAGGCGTAATAAATAACCCTCCGTCCCCCAATATCTTACCACGGCTACAACTCTTATGATGAAAAGATAATAATGACTAGATAATTTATACCTTAAATCTTAAATCTGAATTGGAATGAATTATATACACACATTTTTTTTTGTTTGTTTTCAATGTCAATTATCTTCATATGTGATGAAGTGACAGAAAACAAAGAACTGTAATAAGACCACCAGCAACCTGAGGTTATAAAGGTTGCAAAGTGAAAGTGTGGTCTCTAACCCTGGGATAAATGTTTACTACATTTCTCACTGTACTTTACTGGAATAAAATTTGCATTTCAGTAATTAAATTGCTTTTAAAACCCAAAATCCTGACACAAGATCAGATTTATTAGGCATCAGTGCTGGTGATGTTGATTTGCACAAACGTTGTTTGCATACATATTTTGTGCATTCCACAGCAATATTTATCTATTCTAAACTTATTAAGTGCACTACATAACACAATTTAATGTATTTAGTATTTTCCGAGTGCTGACAAATAAGATGCAGAGGTGTATACCGCATAATTATTACAAGTCACAGACTTGGGTTTCCTAACATATTTGCATTACCTGCACACAAAAACCAAAACTGGTACAATTCAGAAATGGATGGTATCATAGATAAATACAAAAAAGTGCTTCCCTATTATTATTATCACAAACTAAAATATTGGTTTTTGAACAGTCATTTTGGCCAGGACACCAGGGAAACATCCCTACTCTTTTCAAGAAACACCCTGGTATTTTGAATGTCCACAGAGAGTCGTGACCACGGTTTTACGTCTCATCTGAAGGACGGCGCCTTTTTACAGTAGAGTGTCCCTGTCACTATACTGGGGCACTAGGACCAACACAGGACCCACACAGGTTGAGCACCCCTACTGTCCCCACTAACACCTCTTCCAGCAGCAAATTTAGGTTTCCCGGGAGATCTCCCATCCAGGTACTGGCCAGGCTCATAACTGCTTAGCTTCAGTGGGTAGCCATTAGTGAGTTGCAGGATGATATAACTGTTGGCTGTACAGTACATGGGCACCGGTTTTGAATTTTTGCAATGTCATTTATTTCTGCTCAAATGACTACCTCAGATTTCATTAAAACTTTCAATATTGTGATCTGTGATCATGTTTTAGTGTATCTAGACATCTTAATGTTGCTAATCCATGCATTATCACTATACTGTTTATTCTGGTGAGGATCATAGCAAGGCAGAGCCTATCCCCTAATGTTAGGGTGCAAAAATGAGAGTAGAAAAGAACATCTGAGAAAGTCAAAAACCCACATGAACACAGGAGAACTGACAAACTTCACACATCCAGATACTGTGGCTGGAATTGTACTCAAAGACCTAAAGTTATAAGGCAGAAGGGCCAAACATGACACCCCTGTGTTGCCCCTAACACAGCCAAAACAAAATCCTGCACTAAGTTTTAAAATTGCACAAATTTGTAAAAAAGCCACAAAAAAAACATATGCATGTCTGGGGTTGCCCTTTTAAGACAACTGTATATCTTTGCCAGGAATAAACCGGTTTTGTGAGAATTATGAAGTCCAAGATTAGGAAGTTAGAGAGCTGAAAAGCCAGGGGTAAACAAATCTTAGTGTCACAGACATACAGTACAGAGTCTCAATTTTATAACACTACTATAGACAATGGGTGATATTTAATGAATCTGAAGTGAGTACGACTACACAGTACAGACCTTTTTCATTGAACAAAAACTTTTTGCATGAATCTTCTAAACCATTAGTTATTAACCTTGTAATGCAGCCTGCACCCCTCGAAATATGTTTTCATAACCATTATCAAAAATCTTTGAAGTAAGATAGAATATAGATAGAATTATTTAATGAAAGAGATATTTTATATATTGGGAATTGAGAATCACAACTCTAGACCAACTCTAGACCAATCACCTATCCCACATACTTTATGCAGGCTGTTAAGTCTAAGATTACAAACACTAAAATAATGCTAAATTAAATTTTAACTGCAAGAACAACTTTACACTCCCAAATATTTTAATTGCAGTATGAAGTTGATTAGAAAAAACACCCTTTTTAGAAACTTAAAATTGTATTGTGCAATTTGAAATTGAATGGAATATAATATGGTTAGTTTGGTATTTATTTTGTGAAATTGGATTTCTGACTGTAATTTACTTAGCATATATTTAACTGATAACCAGGCTGAAAATACCCCCTATTTTTGTACTCTTTTTAAGGCATCATAGATAGTAAGAGAAAGAAATGACTCATCCAAAGAAAGGCACTGACAGCACCTGATCTTTGTTATGTCTTGTGACAGAGAAAGAGAAGCCAAATGCACAACAGAACTTCACTTGGCCAGTACTTAATGTTTGGCACAAAGCATTCACAACACAAACTGTGCCAAACCAAGATGAGCAGACATATTCCAAAAAATAGGTGGAGAAACTGCAAAAGTACCAGCTACTGTGAAAATTGCACATACAGCAACAGGTCTCACCTGTTCTAGAAAGTGATGTTTAATGATTAAATAAACAAACAAATGAAAGGATGCACCACAAAAGTTTAAAAGAGTTTAAAAACTGTAGTTGTGTGGTGTCTGCCAGTGCAGGTTGGCTATATGGCACCTGATGAACAAATGATGCACATTTCTAAAAAAATTTAAAATTAAAAAAAAAACATCTCTTATGAAAGGCTGCAAGGAAACACAACACATACAGCAAACTATCCAAGTATCCTAATCAATTGAAATCAGTGTAGTTAGGATTATGAGGGAGACATAAACACAAACTCATTATAGTCTGGTCTCCTTTGAAGCCTCCGATGCCTACTGTATTTATCTTATTTTCTTTCAGTGGCAACTTAATACCAGTTATTACTGTAAATCGTTGAGCACTGCTTACTTCAGCCCATCTATACTTACATCATGCAAATGCTGCCAAATATAACTAGTTCTGTATATGAGGCTGAATCACCCAAATGAGTAATCCTTCCTTTGTTTCCTGCTTTCGGTAGAATATTTTAGGATTTTATAATAGTTATTATCAAAATACGAAACCTCAAAATTCTTTTCTAAGAACAGGTAGGCTCTCAATTACCAATTAACCTGTGGTGTCAGATTTAAATTTCTTCATTGCTTGGTTCCTTACTCTCTATCTTCATCTATCTTCATCAGAAATCCTATTTGTTACCATCTGCCATTCCTACCACTGCCAGCCCTTGGAAAACGGTTATTTTCTTTTATGAGTACAAACAGACATGGTACTTGCATCTCTTTTTCATATAAAATTCCTAACTTTAATAAATGTTTTCACCCTTACTATTTCACCTTGCACCATAAATTCACCACAAAACTTGCAAATGTTACCAATATGGCTCTGACAGTAATATTATAAGGAAAGGTAATGTACACAAACCACACAAATACTAGATACCCCTCCTTATTGTTACATACTTTTCAACTCAAAAAGATGAGTCATCTAAAGTTTGGAGTAAAAAACTAGGAAGCTAAGATGGAAAAAATTAGGTGAATGGATAGTATATACTGTAGAACAGACTGAACATTTACTTGTGAAAGGAATAGGCCTCAACAAAACTTGCCAAGAAATGATTCAGGCATGATTAGATCTAGATTACTACTCCTGGACATAACTCTTCCAAAGAAAAGCATTAATGGGCAGCTGTCCTTCAATGTTTAATTTAATTGCTGTTAACATTTGACAGGAAGTATTTCAATACATAGAGTACATAGAAGCTCCAAAACCATCATGCCACCATGCCTGCTGTAATGAACAGTAATGCTGTTCATTAATTGTGAGCCAAATAATAATATAGTTCATTTCATGTTTAACAAAGTATCAAAATTAAATAAACTAAATTTGTGCAATTCCATGTTTATTTTTTCTGCATAAAAACTAACTTAATGCTGATGAGAAACTTACAGTATAATAAGGTTTTTAAGCCTACTGATTTAAAAATATCCTAAAACATTTAAAATCATAGCTTAAGTACAATATGTTCAAACCATTTACAATTCCTCAGCAATTAACATTAACATCAAAGATCAGTAAGAATAAATTTATATCAATCAATTGTTAAAAAGGAAGTTTTTAAACATGAAAATGTGTGCAAAGTTTTCAATACCGGTGTTTATATAAATGTTTAATATAAATGTTTAACTGGATGAACATAATTTCTAAGCAGAAACACAAGGATACAAATAAACAGCAAGAAAAGTTTCAAGAGAAAAGTGCATTAAACAATCCCCGTCTTTGATGTTGTATAAAAACAAAAACTTGTGACAAACGACATTTACCATAATAAGGCTTGTTCAACTCAAAAATGCAACAGCAGAATATCCCTCTTTTTATCTTTGCACAGAACAGTAACATCAAACTCAATAATGAGGCTTTTCAAGACCAGTAACCATACCCAAGAATATAAATCGGATTTGTGTCAGCAAATTACTTGACTCTTGTTCAATACAAAAACCCTGTTTTTCCTTGAACTGCATATAAAGAGCATTACAAATTCAATTTAATGATCTAAGAAACTAAGAGTATGGACAGTTTTGGAATTTGTTTTTCCTTTGACTTTTGACATTTTACTCAATAATCCATAGTCTCTGGTTGCTTAAAGTGAAAGAATAAATTTAATCTTACAATTCTTATGGGTAAAATGGGTAGTAATATGACTACTGCTAAGTTTTGACCACGATTAAAACTGTGAATCTGGACAATTATCATAAAATCCATAAGAAAAGTGGACATACCTTACCAAAAAGAATGAAAACAGATGTGCATTGTATAACTGTTATGTATAAAAGCTATACTTTAAATAAAGATCTTGCTAATTATAATTTAAACAATCTTGCTACAAGTTGCATCTACATGCAACACTTAATGAATTTAAAATACATGTTACAGTTTATCCTATAAGAATTAAATATTGTATGGATTTAAATACCTCTAGCATTCAGTTTTTAGATCAACATACACCACGAAAGGCAACAGTGATCACAGACATTAAAGAACAGGAACACGTGTTCTCTGCAAGACTAGAGCAAACTGTTAGCATACTGGTTATATACTTTAAAGTATACTTTAGTATCACCATGTGCTGCTACTGATCTTCATAATGCATAACAGTGAATTAATCCAAGTCCTGTAGTTGGAAAAGTCCTTAAGCAACAGGCCAAAACCTAATTTATAATGACTTTAACGGAATTGTAAGTACTACAACCAATATTTATAAAGTTGACTTGCACCTTTAACAAAAGGTATTGTAATACAATGTGACAAATACAGTACACATGACTAAGGAAATGAGCACTAATTTCTAAAATGTATTTTCAAACTCATTTCAGTTCAGTCACAGAGTAAGATTTTTTTTTCTTAACCACATGGTAAACAGACACAGCACCAACCAAGTAAATAAAAAAAATAACCACAGTTCGCAGAATACTTCACATTCTTAAAATAGAGAAATTTCAACACAAGACTCAACAATAATTCATTGTGAAAAAAGGGATTTTTCCCCTCTCTGGTAAAGTTTAAGCTTTACTTAGTTTTTCTGCTACATAAATCTACAGTACATTAACTGAATAATTAAATACCATATGACCTTTACCACAACTTACCTGCATCTTCATTTCCAAAACAAAATGATAACATATTGATTAATCCCTTTATAAGTGTCAATTACAATCACCTCTACCACACCCAGCACTTCAAGGTTTCATGCATCTGAATTATATAAACTGAATTCCGCTATTAATCTAAATACTGAACATCATGCACTGACAAACACTCCCAGCATTTAATAGTACTTTATATCAGATCACATCGCAAATGGAAAACTCGTTACACCACCATCACTACTTTTACTGTCACTGACCTAAGGTAAAATCTATGTACTGTAAAAAATGGAGAATGATGTCACTCTTTAAAACCATAATTTGGAAAACCTGAATACTTTCTTAACCCAACACTGTAGTCCATTCCTGCATATTCGTCCTAGGAGGAAAGATGAAAAGTTCAATTGCTTCTTTAAGGCCAACTGAAAAAAAATTATACTGAGGAGCTTCCGTGTTATTTGAAAGATCATTCAGCTTCCTTTAACCTAAGGCATACAACCCTGTTTTTCCAGTGTCTGGTTAAATGATTCCCCCTAGTCAATTCACTCTACCCCACCTAAAGAGATGGCAGGCAACCCATTTCTTTTTGTCCCTGGGGCACACAGGTGTCCCAGCCCTGATTTGAACCTGTGTTCCACAGAGCTCATCCTACAGACCAGAGTACAGCAGGTCTTTCTTGAGCTAAAGGAGCCACTCCATGGTTTTAAAAGCAAATCATAATCCCATAGTAAGCTCTTCTTAAATACAGTTTATAAAAAACAGATTTTTCCCCATACTTGTTCTTTATACTGTAGCTACTGTAGCTGTTTCATAGTGATATCTTTTAAAGTGTAGTAACCATAAATATGAATGCATGGTTTGTCTTTATTAATCCAGTGGTATTTCTTCAGAAACAGGTAAAATATTTTCATTACATCTCCTCATCAGTTAAAACAACATTTAATGTCAATAGTGCCAACTGTAACATATCTTCATAATCAGAAAACTGGCACTCAGAGAACCTTTAACACACTACTAAAGAATGCAGAGCATTCTAAAATGAGCATCAATAACTTCATTAATATAAAAAAAGAATAAAAAGATAATTAAAATATATATATAAAATATACTAAATATACAGTTTACAAATAAAAATCCCAGACCTGACCTGCAAAGACACAGGTTAGAGACCTTTATGGTTTTAGCTAAAATAGGTTTCTACTGCAGATTCAAAACGAAAAAAAGTCTAGCCCTTAAAAATGGAGAACAAACATTCCGAACAAATTAAAAAATTATGCTGCATTTTCACCAGTTTTACTGGTACAGTATATGCAACGCAAATTTCAGAATTAACTGAACAGGACAGTCCCTCCTCAGTGATCAAATACAGTAACTCTTGCTTTAACCCTCAGTATCTTTAAAAGTTTTAGCGTGTTCAGTTGAAGGCTGCTCCTTTCTATGCATTACTACACATACTACATTTGTATACGTAAAGCTTTCTTACTATAATATTTTTATGCTTAAAAACAGCGTACATTTCCAGATTACAGATGAATTGTGCGGACCCTTAAAAGCAGCACCGTTTTTTGTTACCTCGTGGGTTCCTAAATAAGAAGAGTGTATTGCATTTTGAACTACAAGTGGAGTTTACGACAATTTAATATGATTTCTTATAACAATATAATGTATTATAATTGCAGTTCTTGTGTAACTTATTTGCTTTTATTAAATAAAATCTCTTGCTGTCATTGTAGACTTCAGCCATGCTGTTCTTCAAAAATCGCGAACATAAATCCAACAGGTTAAACAAAAATTATATAAGGTAACACTTTACAGACTCAGGCAGTTCTTTTAATTGTTTTTTTTTCCCAAGTCATGTCATTGTGTCTCTTATTTTATCCTGAATTAAACATCCAACTGTTTTTTGGAATCAAAATATAGGACTCACCTACAGCAGCTTCAGACTTCATGCTTGCTAGACTGGTGTTTAAATGCTAATTATCTTCAAGGTAATGTGCTTCTGTTAAACTTTGTGGAATGATCGCTATCTAGCTATTAAAAGACGAAATACAATTGCGGTTTTAATCACCATCATCATAACTTTTTCTTGTAATTGTAATAGAAACGTGAAATGTCATGTTCACTACTGACATCCATGCATATTAAAAATGAATAGTGTATATTCCATGTGTCTATTCTCTTTCTTTATTGTCTAGCTCAGTTTAAAAAGTTGTTACATTATCAGCTTGACAAACGCCGCGGGCAACGATTCAGAAGATTAGCCATGTTAAGTACAGATAAATACCTACAGTAAACGTGCAAATTGTTCTTCGAAGATCATTGTAATTTACTTCAACAGAAGCCGTTGAGAAAGTACAGTAAGAAACGCTTTATAGTGTCTAATACACTGGAAACTAATATTCACGGACAACCCATGCTACAATTTGAACATCCCCGCTAGGCAAGATAATCGTTTTCAAATGTGCGAGGACAGATGTTCTCCGCAGCTTATCTGTATTTCAACATTATGTAAAAGTGAAGAGGACAGTCTTAAATTACATGTTTAAGTTACCTGTTAAATTCCTGACAAAGAGAAGCAAGAAAGCGTGATAGCATTGCTTCCAATTCTCATGTCGTTATGACTATTATTATTTTAACAAGGAGTGATGGTAAAAGCCAAGCTTATGTGTTAATATGAAGCTCTCAGCAGCTCCATACGCGAACATTTACCCAGTTCAAATTCTGGAATCTGAAGCATGCCTATTTGGACTTATACGAGCCACTACAGTTGTGAGAAAACTGTCGTATATTTTCTAAAGGTTGTTGAGAAATAAGTCAAGAAGGGGCTTAAACTAAACTGCAAGCAAATTTCATATAAAAGCACTGTGAAAAGTAATTACTCTACATCAATGTTACCTGAAGCCGCAATCTTGCACAATATACTGTATAGTCATGATTTTGTCAAACCTTAAAACACATTACACGTTACAAGTGCGCCGAAAGGTGTAATGTAAGGTGCAAAACGCAGAATTTGCATATGGACTTACTTTTGCCTTCTTCATAAGGAAAGAGAAGAGTTCATCCAAAGAAAATAAAACCCTATTTGTTTTTGCCTTCAGATTGGAGGGAAGGGATTCTCGTAATTCCGTTTAAGCATATCCAAGGCTTTTCGGCAAATCGTCCAGATTGAAAAAAGTTTAACAACGAAACAGAACTGCACTGTGCAAATGTCCAAAGTTCATAGGAGCACATAAGTAAGCTTCATTCCTAGCGGTAGGAATATAAATATCCTTACTTTAAAGCCGCAACGCCTTATATTCCAAACCCACTTTTAAGAGCCGCCCACTTTAAAGACTGTCCCTGCAGCTCTAAGCAGTGTCATTCATTCCGTAGTTGTGGCAGGGTAGTTAACATAGCTGCTATTAAACTGACGCACTGTAGGTTTCACTGCTTACCAACTTGTGGAGCACACATTTATTATTGTATCATTTTTTTGTTCTCTTGGCTCTTTACTGTTACTGACAGTTATTAAAAACACACACCCCGTGCGATAGATATCAAGTACTATATTTTTTATTTGTTTTGCGTTTTAAACCAAGGCACTGAAAATGTAAATCTTGAAGATTTGTAAAAAGAAAATAGGCAAATTAATGTGCCTTGTTTCATTGAGGAGTTTAGCATCCCACTTGTGAAACTGATAAACCTTCTAAACCGTTAAACCAACAGTCATGATGGTACAATGTAGGCATTTGACTTTTTCAAATTTTATTATTTTTTTTACAACAGAGGGGGAGTCATGGATAAAATAAGCCCAGTTGTCAAATTACTTAAATTCCTTATGCTATACTGTCTGCTGTTATGTAAAACATCACATTTAAAGATAATAAACCCTGCTCCAACCTAATTCACCCCTACTTTATTATGCCATGCTAGTTGTTTATCCTGTCTGGACTTGAAATTATTAGATGCTTTGATGTGCCCTTAGAAAATGTAAGTGTTTACATCCCATTTTTGCACTTTATCTCTTAAGTATAAAATGATAAAATATGTGCCATCAAGGGTACAAAGACAATGTTTACAGATATAAAGGGCAGATAGGATAAGTGGTTTTAATCACTTTGCAACTACAGTATTATGTTGTTAATTGAAAAGAGGAGGCCCATTCTATAGGAAGTTTCCCGACAGGACATAGCCTTCAAGGCCTATCCATCATCATCACTAGCAGTTAATGGCAGAAAGAGCCTGTGAGCTGACTATACTTAGTCAACAACAAAACACCTGTGAGAACCCAGCTTCAGAATCATCACATCTGGGCGTCCAAATCCTACTGCAAATGAGCATCATGGGCAGCTACAGTGTTATATTGATCATTAACGTCATAGAAGAAAACTTTGTTATGCACAGTAGGTCATAATCTGAGACATGTGCTCCAGCTATTGTTAAATAGCCAGAGTGTGGAGGAGGAGGTGTTGCCTTTCTTTTTTCCATCAGTATATATTCTAATGTATTATTACTAGAAAAAACTAACAGTACAATTATAACTTAAATTAAATGATTAAACTCACCCAGTTCCTTCTTGTAGCTCTTCATGTATTGTTTTATATACTGTATAATATCCAATAAAAACTATTTTACAGCAGAAATGAGCAGTGTGTCTAAATCCTAAGTCCTGAACTTTAAGTAATCTTTCATTCAGTTGGTTTCTCTTTGAATCATATCCAACAAAACTGAAATATCTTGCAGCACTGAGCTACAGATATTTAAAAAAAAAACTTGATATTAGAGGCCAAACAGTTGGAACAGCTTGGAAATGAAAAATAAATGTCTCGAATTCTTATATAACTCAGAATAGACATACAGTAAAAGGATGCACAGAATATATGGGATATGTGGACCATATAAGGAAGAAAGCTTTCTTGCTTTTTAATCTTTGGAAATACAAAAAGTACAATAGCAACAGACTTTGAACCTGATAATGGAAAGGAAAGTGTCAAACAGGGAAAATGTTAAGTTGTGAAATGGGTGTGCCAGCATGGGATGCCCTAGTGATGAATGAGAACTTTGATGACACAGGAATTACAAATACCACACATTCTTGTTAACATGCTGCTAATGTGTTTTGAATTAACCTATTACTAAAATTAATTAATCAAAGTCAATATGAAGAAAAAACATTTTCAGATAGAGTCAGGATGAAGGTGCCTATATGGTATAAAGTGAAAGAATTAACAAAATATAAAACACTTTAACATCTATGAAGCCCAAGATTTTTTTTTGTAAATAATAACATACAGTACCGCAGAATGAAATAATAATAATAATAATTGCTTACACTTACTGTATATAGCGCTTTTCTGGACAATCCACTCAAAGCGCTTTACAGATAATGGGGACTCCCCTCCACCACCACCAATGTGCAGCATCCACCTGGATGATGCGACGGCAGCCATAGTGCACCAGAACGCTCACCACACATCAGCTATAAGTGGGGAGGAGAGCAGAGTAATGAAGACAATTCATAGATGGGGATTATTAGGAGGCCATGATTGGTAAGGGCCAAAGGGAAATTTGGCCAGGACGCGGGGGTTACACCCCTACTCTTTTCGAGAAACGCCCTTTTTTAATGACCACAGAGAGTCAGGACCTCGGTTTTACGTCTCATCCGAAGGACAGCGCCTGTTTACAGTATAGTGTCCCTGTCACTATACTGGGGCATTAGGACCCACATGGACCGCAGGGTGAGCGCATTCAATAGTGAATGAATACAGTACTATTGTTGTCCTTTATTTATTATGCTTCTCATTTGATGTTCAAGCTAATCACAACTGTATCACACACTTTAGGCACAGGTTTCACAAGGGTGCTTATATCTTAAGCCTAATACAGCACTAGTTGAATTTTTTTGAATTACACATAGCATTTTTATGACGTACTTACAATGGGTGCAGAGCTGGCTTAGATCTGACAGGTGAGAGAATACACATTAATTATTTTATTGTATATGCAATGCGAACGAATTTTGTAGAGCACACTTCTGTTAATAAAAGTCAATCGGTTAAACAAGTTGCTAAAATGTTTATACTACATACAGTATTAAATACACAATTTCAGTCTTGCCATATGATTTTTATTTTATTGTTACTGCAAAACCTAAAATGCAACAACTCTTTATGATACTTATTTGTAGAAATTATTACAGGATTATTCTTTTAATGGGCATTAGCACTACCCAGTAATTATTGTCTTCCACTGGATTAGAATTTCTATGCCTTACAATGTTAGTAACATGTATGACAGTACACCTCCAATGGCAGAAAAAAGGAAAAGCAGTCTGTAGAAAGTAAACACTATAAATTACTACAGTATATACAGTACTTTTTACATTCCTTTTTATTTCAGAAAGAATAAAACATTTAATTAGTCTCCTATCATATTGGTCATTTGAATGCTATAAATGATTGTAATCTATTTTCTGTGTAGAAATTACACACAAGAGCACAATTATGGAAGAATTCATATATATGATATGTTTAACATGCTATTTCTGAGCAAATTTGAAGAAAAAAAATATTTTAAATTGACATACAGTAAGATGCTTTTAATTGCTGAAGCTTTCTAAAGTAAATAAAAAAGGCTGTAAGGGCTGTAATGGATTTACATAGTACATAAATACATTTTTTCTCACCTAGCTTACAAAAGCATGACCTTGCATACTAAAAATGATGCACTTGAGCTCTGTTGTGTTCAGAAGTTCCCAGCAATGTGTACTTATCACACCTTATCTCTTGCTAGCGCCTTGCATATGGTATAGTGCTCATCCTCCTTTCTTCATTTTCTAGGAAATTTAACAAACACAACAGTAAGAGCTGTGTGAATTTACTGGCACAATTTATTTATTCTAACAGTAAATTTTGTGAGCTTTTCTTTGCTATTTGGAATCAAAATAACAAGCAGTCTTCAAAATACATGGAATCCATTTATTCATACATATAATGTGAACATAAAACATTCAAAGCAAATGTATGCATTGTAGCGCTCTCATCAGGCGGTGATGGGGCACTGAGCGAGTGCATGACGGGATAGAGTGGAACCTGTCTGGGATAGTGGGGAGATATCAGGAACAATAACTCCTGGGACTTCGGGGGAAGGACGGGGTTTATGTACATGTTTTGCACATGTGACTAGTCCATGTTTCCCCATCCCGATTTATGATCTCAGGTTCCCACCCTGAACTGCCTGGTCTGTATTAGTCAGGACCCTGGACTTTCACTGGCTAATATGATGGCTTATACTCCTATTGGCAGGTGAAAGCAGTCCTTTAAAGGATAACAATTCTATGCCTTTCTGAATAGAAAAAGAGTACTTCCATTATCACTTGTCTGTGTGACTATTGGCATGGTATAGCAAGGGCATCTAATTCCTGACCAGCAGGATGGAGCTTGCTTTAATTCCTTCCAGACTGCTTCCAGGTCCACTCAGCCTGCTTTCCAAATGAGTACCTGGGGGGTTAATTCTTCTGGGGAGAATAGGCTGGCCGGAGCGTGATGCTGACCACATCACCTCCACATCCAGTTTCTGATGGTCAAGAAAAATGGTAGCCCTTGCCCCCCATTCCCCATGGGGACCTAACCTACCTAACTGTGTTATTATTGCCCAAGTTACAGTCTCAATCTGCCTAGATACAAATGACATTAACTAGAGGGTTAACAAGATATAACAGATATTAACATTATTGAGATATACAAACAAAAAGAATATGCATTCAGTATACTATCAGTTATATTAATTCGTCAAGTCTCATTAAACATAGTCAACATTCAGATACTCATAAGTAAATACTGTTACTTAGATCAATTAAATTGATATCAAACATAGGTTATTGATACTAGTGTATATGGTCAACAATAACAACTAGCGGCATCTGTGTCTATGTCCAGTCTATGCACTCCTGTGCAATCTACAGCATCAGAATGTCAAACCAAAAGGGAAAGTTCTGTTGTAGCAATGTGTATCTTTTGGATAATTGACCACAACTGTGACTTAGTGACTAGACATCCAGATGCCAGGAGTGGGCATCCATCATGGGAAACACTGTCCTGGATTGTGTCACTGTCGTGAGAGATGCTTCTTATCAGGCCATCTTATCTTCCCTTTTATTCTAGCACACACGCTTCACTAGGCTCAAACCACAGTGAGGGTTCTTGCTGAAAATCTATAGCAACACTTAAATTTGTGGTTTATTAATAAGCATTGCTGTTTTACAGCTATTACTAATATAGGTTTTCTTTGCCTGATTGCTGTGTAACAAAATTGTATAAAAGCAGTACAGTATGTACTCTGTCTTTTAATGGGTCTTTCCCTTTTTGACTCTTTCCTTCTTTTGGGACATTCCACTCACATGCTAGTGCTGTAAAAAAAGTGTTGATTTTAACTCTGACATCTACAGGTTCAAGAGTGAATTGTCCTCATCAGACTTCATATTAGCTGAAAATATGGTGTATTTCGGAAGGGCTCCCCCTCTTGGATTTAGTTGCAGTCATATACTTTCCCTATGTACAGCACAAGCTAGACAGAATCACTGAAGACATACAGTACCACCTGGGGCTAGATCTACACAGGAGAAAGCAGATGTTCAAAAAGCTTTTCAAAAAAGTGAATGGTCATACCACAAATGTCATTTTGCAATGAGGCATATTTCATGTTCTGACTTCAACTCAGTCCTAAAAACAAATTTTCAAGGTCAAACAGCGATACTCCCTTGTATCATGATTTTATCAATTCTCAGAAGCTAGGCAAGGCTAGGTTATTACTAAAATGAGAAACCTGCAAGGGAAAACCAGAGTGCTTTTGTAAGAAGTTACTGTGAGCCAGAAGGTGGCAATCTCTCTGGGCCAGAACTTCTCCCCTCCCAAAATGCACCTGTATAAAGACTAAAGGGACTGTGCTATGGGAAGAACCTTTCTTTGGTTGAGTCATTAAACAAAACATTACAACAGCCCATGCTTTTTTAGTGAGTGCAGGTGTTAAAACTAGTGTTCTGTCTCAATTTGGTCTTGTACAATCTGGCCTTCATAAGGTTCCCCCTTAAGTAAATCAGCGTGGCAGTCTCTTGCTTTTATACATGGTCTGCTATGTAGTGGTGGTTATTGGTACATTGCGGCTACTGTGTCCCACAGAAGTGAGTGCTGCACTTCAGAGTTGCATAAAGTGGGTCCTTTCTTAAAGGCAAACATAAAGTGCTTTGGGGTTCTCTGGGATGAACGCGAATTAAACGTATTGATATTACCTCCACCTGTGCAAAAATATTTTTTATTAGTTATACAGTTTTGTGTGGTATGTGTTAGTTGTCCTTTCCCCATTCCTTCATTCCACCCTTTTGTTGCCGTCTTTGTTTTTCTTGCAGGTTCAGATGCTTTCACTTTCACTCCTTTCAACCCCTCCTCTTCCCCTTACTATGAAAGCTCTCTTTTTTGTTTTGTTTCTAGAGAGATTGCTCCTCTTTTTATTGTTGATTACTTTTTTATACCTGTATTTCTTTCAGGTTTAAAAGCAAAAAAACTAAGAACAAGTAAGGCTTTTATTTGTCTTGATTGCGTTGATGTGTGTTAATTGTACTCTGGGCTTGTAGTTCAGCTTCCATGCACCTGTGTACCTCCATGCATCTTGGTGTCCCCAATGCAAACCTTCTGAGCATTTCTTGCCTTAATTTGTCCTTCATTTTCATGCATTGTGTTTCTGTGAAGCTATTTATACACAGTATGCCTACATGCTCCTAGTGTATTTTGGTGTCTTTGTCCACCCCTCCTTTAATTTGGGCTTCCATGCCCCAGGGCTTCTCCTCCAATTACTAATTGCCATTTCCAGTGATATGAAGTTTTCATACAGACATATTGTTATGTTGTACTTTTTTGTACAACAGACCACACAGTTGGTACCCAAAGTATTCCAGTTGGCTTCTTTATTACCTGGAGTACTTCCAAAAAAAAAGGAAAAGGAGCCAAAGATTGCCAGGAAGTCATATCTTTTGGTTCCTGCTCTTTAACACTCTTTAAATTCACTTTTATTATGTGAAGCAACCCCTTCCAAAAATAAAGATTAAAAATGACATATTCAAAAGGAGGAACTTCTATCCTCCTGAGGTCTGTGAACTCTATGCTTGTCTCAGAGCTCTCGGCCTGCTGCTCAAGCTGAGGCATTTAATGCAAGCATTTGCTATTGCTGTAATGGTACCATAGGCTCATGTTCTCCCTCAATTGGAGGAGTTTGAATATTCAGATGTACTCTCTTTGTCAGACATCTTTCACAATGCTCTGCTTTAATGTTTCTATCCTGGATGTGGCTTTCATAACAGTTTTTGATCAGTGCTCCAATTTTATCTCCACATATCTCCATCACTGATCGGATCATGACAAACATGGGATCAAAGTGGCCTTCAGATCTGAAGTGCTGGAGCTGTTTGCTTGGCCATATCTCTTCCAATGGATCTGGGAAGCAAATACAGCATAAGTACTATCTGAATTCTTTGACTTTGCAGGATCTCTTCTCCTCTGGAGTGTGGTCTAATTCAGTGCCTTCTCTAATTCAGAGTTTTGGGATTATTAGTTCCTCGCAAGGCAGAGACAGGGGGTAAACCATGAAGTATGTCTCACCTTCTTTGCCCCACCCACTAAAAAATGTTTGCTGTAATGACAGTTTTGCTTCAGTGTTAAAAGAAAGCATTTAAATTGTATGTTTTTTTTCTTTTGTATATTGTTTACTGCCACAAAAATGATATCTGTTTGGTATTGTCTTTATGTCAACTATTGGACTGTTTCCTATTAACATATCTGGTGAACTTGATTCTTTTGGTTATGATACTTAACTTATTTTACTTTAAACATTAAAATAGGTATACAGAAAATTACTTACAATAAAAATCAATTTAAAAGAAAAAGATATAAAACTTAATGAGTTTTTTTTTTTTCATTTGTCCAGCTGGAAAAAAAATCTGATAACAAACCACCTTCAAGCGCAAAGGTTGGGAAACTTTTAGAAGGGGCTTGCCAAAAGATTCACTAATACAAATTAAATATTAAAATATAATAATATCTAAAACTGATAAATTAATATGCATGATTTACTATTTAGTCTGATCCTTGCCTTTGCTTTCCCTTGTTGAGTTCTCCAATCTCAGGCTAAAGGTGGGATAAAGAACTGACTTGTGTGAAAGAACAAGTGTGTGAAAATACCTGTTCACAGAGGTATGCTGATTCAAGTACAGAGAGCAGTGAAAATACCACTTTCTTCAAACAGTTAAATTTCATTGACGGGGGCTTACAGCAAGTCATTATGGAAATGCTGTGATTACGCTCTGTACTGTAGCTTCAAGTGTGTTTCCTAGATCTCAGAGCTTCATGAGTCCATGCACTGTAATTTAAATAGCTGCAAAGCAAGATTCTCAGCACCCATCAGCTGAAATACTGATAATCCACATCTCTGGTATCAAAGCTGTCTGGTTTATTTAGAAAAGAAAACATTGGGCTAGAGCATTGGAAAGCTTAATATCCGACAGAAAATTCTGATGCCAGTTCTCCCATGTACAGATGCAGGTGGAGATTGGGTTCAATCATACAATACAGTATGTGTGAAGATAATGGCTAGACGCATTACTTTTGCAATCCATTTTTCATCATGCAGTTCTGGGTAGTTTTGAGCTTTTATGAAAAAATGATCTTGAATACACAGAGACAGTCCACACAGCATGCCGAAAAGTCTCCCATGGTTTAGCCAATGAACATTGCTTTGAAGTGGAATGCTGGGGTACACACTATCCTTCTCCTGAAGCAAAGTTTGAAACTGCATGTGTGTCAAGGCACATCAAGCATGAAAATTCACTACTTTCACCACTGCAGTCATCACATTTTGTAGCTCATAATTCAAAATACTGGTACAAATATTTTCCTGATGAATAGTACAAGGAGGCCAATGTGATCTTACACTTATCTTAGAATATTACACTGCATGCTCTTCTTCATTGACGTGTTTTAGCTAAGCAAGGAAAATGCTTTAAAGAGATTTATTGAATTTAAAACAGAGATGAAAAGATTCACTGAAGAGATTAATATGTATTACCATATGATCAAAAATGAATGACAGACCTTTATAACATTACACAATATCCTAGACCTGAAGTTGCAATTCCCATGCCAGCTGATGGCAGAAGTGTATGGTTATATCAGAGAATGTATAACTAAAATTATTAAAAAATCTGATTTCTTGGGGGAATCTCACACATTTCCCAGAATGCAAGTAATTTGTGCAAGAGGTTAGCTCCAACATACAGTTCAGTGATTCTAATATACTACTAACCTCCTCACGTTAGTTCCTTTAATTACCTGCATTACTTCCTGGTGTGCCTTGTTTTAGTTTCCCTATTTAAGTTTACTCGTTCCTACCTTTGGGGCTCAGCATTGGTACACGGTAGCTTGATGGCCTGCCAGGTTACCAGGTTACCTAGTACCAGGTTTCCCCACGTCCGTGGCCTGAGGGCACAGGCCTGTTAATGCTCCCCGACTCAGTGAGCCCGGGGCTTGGAAGAGAGCCCCGTACTTCCTGGATTCTTGTCATCTCGTCTGTGTTTCCTGTTCGTCTGCGTCTCCTGATGGATCTCCCAGCAAAGGACTAATGGATTGCTTCCTGATTTCCCTTTGGACTTCCTTGAATATGTTTGCCTATGGATTTTCCCCGCATGTCTGCACTGACCTCCCTACTTCACTGTGAGCACCAATAAACCCCGTGTATCTTTCCTGAACCCTGTCTATAGTCCTTTTTCCAGAATCACCACCTCTTATAGGGTCTAAACTCCAGTTTCCCCAGTAGACCTACCCAGCTTCTGTGACACTACTAACATTTGACCGGCTTTTCCAAGATTTTGATCAGCAGTTTGCAGGTTTTAGAATACACATCGAAAGCTCCAGAATGTTTGCTGATTTATTTTCTCATGATATGGAAAGAGAACCATGTAATTTATAAATAGAATTTACTGATATGCAGAGGAACACTTCTCTAAGACTAAATTTAGAGAAAGTGAGGATGCTACACAGTTCTTCAAACAACAGTTTCCAACATCTTTCCCAAAACCTTTGCAGAACCTTAAAAAATCATGTCTTTGGCAGTTCATACAGGACATTTGGGAGAAAATCTTCTACAGTGAATATAAACAAATCAAAATACAAAAAACCAAATACCAATCTCATGCTCATCTCATTGTAATCCTGAATGATTAATCTGCTCAGCCACTGAGGCCACACATCCACAAACTGACCTAACAGAACAGAAGCATTATCAAGTTTCTGGCAAACACTAAAAACTCAAACAGGTGAGCTACTACTATAAAGTTGTATGACACCTTTTTATTTGTAAGAAATGTAAATTTGCATATAACTTTTTTTTGTTCAAATGTTTTTGTTGAGGTTTTAAAAGGGAAATTATACAGAAAATAAACAACTGCGCAGAATTTCCAAGCTTCAGGTTCCCTAAAGTACCAACCTTAGGCCCCCACACCCTAAACAATATAACCTAATAAATAAGGCAAATGGCAATAAAAGTTTAGACCATGAGTGTAAAAATAATGAAACAAAAAAACAAATATACAGTAATGAGTGGTAAAATCCAAGGATACACAAGGTAAAATTAAACAAAGATAAGAAAGTATAGTTAAAAAGTAAAGAGGTAACAACATAACATAACACTCAGTTGCTTACAGCTACAGGTATTTGAAAGAACCACAGTAGCTCATCAATGTAGGTTAAAAAAACATTGCCATAAACATTAATTTCTCAGTGGAATCCTTTAAAGCATGTCTACTTTTTTCAAGTTTGATAAACTGCATTATGTATGTGATCCAGTGCACATGCAAAAGGGTAATAGTCCTTTTTCAGCTCCTTAAAATGAGATAGCAAGCCAACACGGAAGTAAAAGCCAGAATTTCAGACTGGTGTTTTGTCAGTGAAGTCTGTTGGTAAAATGCCAAACAAGGCTGTAAGGGGTGTGGGTGGGACCTTAACACTAAATATTATAGAAAGAGTATCAAGTATAGATGTCCAGAAAAAAGATATGGGACAAGACCAAAACACAAAGGACAAAACAGACAGTATTTTTCTAACACTATATTCAATTATTGACATTGTCCTTAAATCAAATTAAACATGAGACCTTTGCTTTGGTAGAATTCCAGTGTAAAGCAACATTTGGATGAGCATGACTTCAACTTTAACCATACTGGCACAAAAGATAGCAGAAACATGAAAATTTACTTACAGTGCCACCCGATTTATTTATACCCCCCAATGAAATATGAACACAAAACTTCTTATATCAAAGATTTACAAATGTTTTAGGAGTGGTGTCAATTTTGGATTTGCATGAATACTAAGCTTCCTAATATTAGTGATTGCCAAATTATTTCTGAGTGTTGTCAATAAGAAAAACAGTTCACAAAGCCAAAAGGATTTTTTCCATGGGTTACTTATTCTTCATTCCACAGGATAGCCATAACTTGTTTAAATAACCTATATTTTGAAATGTAGATAAAAGAAGGTTTCTTATGATAAGATAAGATCACTTTATTGTACCATATATAATTTCCTGCATTAGGAATTTGTCTTTTTGCATACCCCAGCTTGCTCTCCATGAGACACACAGACAGAGAGAAGCTTGAAAATGCAGGGTCAGCCATTGTACAGCGTCCCTGGAGCAGTTGGGGTCAAGGGCCTTGCTCAGTAGCCCAACAGTAGGATTCCTCTGCCTGCCACGGGATTTGTACTGGCAACCTTCCAGCCACAGGTGCAGATCCTTAGCCACAGAGCCACTGCTCCACCCCATGGTGTTCTAGAATTGATAAATGTGCACACAGATGAACAACATATAAGAGGTCTCAGAACTGAATGGTAATACGAATCCTTCCTTTGGCACAACCCTGATTGTGTCCCTTACAGCAGTGAACCTCCACTGGTTTCCTCAGTCAAACAGGTCTACTAGTTTTCGAGTGGTGTCTCTATCCTCAATGGAAAGATCTCATGGGAGTGGTAGGCATAGATCTCTTTGTATGGAGTGCCGTGTACTGAAGGCTTAGTGCTCACCTGTCAACTTAGTGTTTACCAAATACTATAAGGTTTTGCTGTGATGATATGTCTCAATGGTTAGGGGATATATTAGAGTTAACATTGAAGTAAACACTGAAGATTCAGTATCCATCTGTTGATTTATAGTTTTTGAACTTGGGTTAAATTGAAGAGAACATTGTGACACATGCGAGGGGAGAAGTACATTGAGTTTAATTAGAAAAGGAAGTGGGAGCTCTAAATGAGGTTGACAGATTAACTGCCAGTTCAGTTTGAAGAAACCCCACTGGATTTTGACTAAAGGGGAAATCGGGTAGTTTAAGTAGGTTTCAAACTAGATTAGGATGGGATGGTGATTTTATAACACCAAGATTGGTCCAGCATCAGCATAAACCCAAGTGTCTCCATATGGTTATATTCCAAAAGAGCCAGCTATGAATGTTAAATATTTTAGCTCTTATAGTGCTGTAGGTCCTATAGATGTTCCACACCAGGGTGCTTTTTGTCAGTCATCTAAATCGTTTGCATACAGACCTTTCTGAGGTTCTAGCACCTGAGTACGCTTCAGAATTGGCTGTTGTCTGTGTCTGAGAGAATGTGGCATCCTGGCCATGATTATTTGGCATTAGTGTTCCGGATGCACTTACTCCAGCATTTTCCACCTGGCCAGCACTGGTACACTATCCCATTAGTTAGTGCCTACTCTTTGATATAAAAAGGAAAGTTAGGTTACTTCTGTAACCCTGGTTTCCTGAAAGAGATGAGCAGCCATTATATTCCCTGGGTCCTTTG
Organism: Atractosteus spatula; assembly: GCF_055471065.1. NCBI lineage: Eukaryota > Metazoa > Chordata > Actinopteri > Semionotiformes > Lepisosteidae > Atractosteus > Atractosteus spatula. The sequence goes on along the minus strand of NC_142713.1, from coordinate 21,957,241 downwards.
GCTGCCCCTACACGGAGTTTGTCAACAAAAAGGGAAGTAAAGAAGACATGCTAAGGAAAAGGAGTGGATATTACATTGTTACAGTCCTGACCGGACTATATGAAGTATTGCTGTAAATGCACAGTCTTCTGCCTTAAGGGTGCCTATGATAATTGGCTGATGGCTAATCTACATTTTCAGGGAAACAGGGTTACAGGAGTTGCCTAATGCTTTAACTGCAAACAAATGTGTTTTTACCTGGACAGACACACAGAAGGTGTACGTCAGTATTTTGGTAGTTTGGAATGTGTATGTTATGATAATGCAGATGATGCAGCTCCTTATGTGATATCAGGACATTTACTTGAACTACTTGTGAACGGAATTTACTTTTTGAAACACCCATATACGAGTTGCATTTTTCAATAAAACATCAAAGCATGACATCCATTCATTATCAGAAATCTGCCTGTTACTAGTGAGGCCCACAGAAACTCAGGGTCTACCCTGAACAAGAAATTATATAATGAAGTGAATTTACATTTAGTAAATTTACAATTTACTAAGTCAGTGGCCTCCTTTCACTTTCCCTGATATTACAGTTATTTTCGATCATGTTGCACTTTGTGAGTTTTCTCTCTTTTGGTAATATTCTTTAAAAAAGTATAATTGCAGCTTTTCATTTTTATTTCCAATCTGTTTCTTCATGGTAAACTTTTATAATTTTCATTAGCTAGGTAAATGTAATACTATGCAGTAAAAAACAAGTTAAGACTTAGGTCTTATATGACTAAGACAATAAATTCATCTGCACATTTTTGAGTGCATAAGCACAAATGTATAACCATTCTAATAATAGGTTAGGTGGTATATTTTTTACTTATTATTTATTCACCTGTCATGTAGAGGGATTTCTTCTTCAGCTCCACTCTCCGTGATAGTCAAGGAAGAGTTTTTTACCTATTTTGTGACTTTGTTTAAACGGCATACCAGAACAGTTAACTCTTTGATGTAAAATATTTTTTTTATTTTAACAGAATGAAAAAAAAACTCCATTCCCACATCTATGTCATATGTATTGCAATATCAAATCTGACTAAAATGTATAATTTTGGCCTGAAGAAATTGCCTGAGGAGAATCGAAATACCTGCATATAAAGAACAGTCACAACATGCATGTTTTGTGTAAGCTAAATGGAGTCCAGAGTCTTTTCTGTCAGTTGTGCTGCTGAGAAAGGACAAACATGCAGATTCTTACTTAACCATCACAATGTTTTGAATTTTTGTTTCTATAACAATGTGGGATTGAAAGGGAAAATGGTAGAGCCTTTTTGTTTTTTTTTTGTTTTGTTTTGTTTTACAATGTGTGTTTTACAATCTGAGACATTTTACATTACAGAGACATTTTACAATCTGCAATTAAATGCAACATAGATATTAGCCTAACCAGAAAAACCAAGCAGGCTGCAAAGGAATAAACCTATTACTTGTTCCATAATTTCATATGTGTAAAACTGAGCATTTATATGAATTCTTGTTTTTGCTTGTTTACATGTATTTGGAGATTATTCAGGGTCTGGAAGTTATTCTTCAGTATAATTGTCAGCTTTTAAAGTATTATCTTTCTTCTGATTCTTTTGTTATACATACAATTATGTGTTATTCTCTGGTGTCCCTAAGCATAATATACTCTGGAATCAATTCCCGACTAACTTGACACAGGCTTTTTATATCAGCTGTGTTGTACATCATCATCCCCTAGTGGCAAATCACTCTTTAGCTGGGAAACCAAATTTCTGGCTAATTACAACCATATTTTCTTTTGTTTAAAAATAGAATCCAGGCAGCATTTCTCTGTCTGACATGTCAGCCAAACCCTCTGCTTTTATAATCTGTTTTCAGTTTCGAAGATCATTTTTAACTGTGTTCAATTGGTCAATTTACATTAATGACAAAATCTTACAGATGTACATGAGAAAAAGATTCTTAAGCAAACTTCAGTGTTCTAAGTGTAATTGCACATTGTGTTTGCACAACCTAAAAAAACCAACATGAAGACTCGAGAACAGTCTATAAAAGATGTAGGGGTTTTGTGCATTTACTGGGACAATTATTAATTGTAGCAGTAAGTCACAAAATGATTCTTTGATGGCTATTAGAAAACCGACCTTGCGGGATAACTCAGCAACGCACACACACAGATACTAATACACGACAATACATTTATTAATATATAAAATGTGCATATAAACATAACAGATCTTAAGAGTGAGGGTTAGCAGAATACAAAAGGTATATATTCAATCACGAAGAGTTACAAACCAAGAGGGACATACATTCAGTATACCATTCATTTATACCATTTTGTAAATGAACTTTGATTACAACTTCTATACTAGATACTCAAAGGCAAGTACATCACTCATAGGAATTAAATTGATATCAACTGGGGTTGAGGTAACAATTGAATTCTCGAGCTGTAATGCAGAATGTTGAATACTCATCCAATCTGTATGGATTCAGATCTCCCGCGGACACAAAGGAACAGCGGCAGGCTGTTGCTGTGTCTGATCAGCGTCCTCTGGCCTGGTGCCAGGCAGTCCTGGTTCGGCGTGAGGTGGGGGAGAAGGAGGGAGAGATTCCTGCTGCAACGCGCTGGCAGTGACTCTCTGAAGACCAGCTAGTTAGTCCTGGCTTAACTAGCGAGAGATTATGCACATGAAAAGTGACTGCTGGTCCAAGCCCAAGTCCAAGTGATGTAGCGCTAGTCCTGAATACTGATATTCAGCTGTCGACAGTTCCAACCGTAGTTCACTCGTTGATCAGGCAAGCGTTCGTGGTAGGGTACTGGCGGTTTAAGAGGCTTGCTGCTGGGCTAGCCTTGGGCGGATCCTTTGGTTACGCACGGGCGACCTCAGTTCTCGACTCTTAGAAAAAAGTAAAGTCCTGGCACTCGGACACACTGGCCGTCACGTGATTGTCCGAGATGAGTCTGAGAATGTCATGGAGGGGCGCATTCTGGGCCCTGTGCTGCCTGTTTTATCTGGAGGAACTATGGTCATTCATTGATTGAATGTTCGCGGGCATTCAAGACCCACGTGGGGTTACCCTGCCCGACCAGTTCCTGATTGGCTGATCGAGGTGGAGGATGAGTAACAATGCTCTCTGACATTAAGGTTGTAAACAACCTGGGATGAGATTCTCCCTTGGAATCTCCCAGACAGTAAGGCGCCAGAGATGACCATTTATTAGGGTGGCTGGAGAACCTCAGATTTGGGAGTTGTTCCTTATCAGGAAACTCTATCAGATAGAAAACACCTTAAATCTGAACCGAATGGAATGGCCTCTCTCTGTGTGTCCAGCACCATTAAGATGAGGGAGAGAGAGACTGGCAAGGGAGCAGAAAAATTAATTCCTGTATTATTAATAAGTCTTGCCACTACATAGAAAAGCAAGCAATTTGGAGGCTGAAAAAATAAGAAGAATTCAGTCAGAACCATAGCACAGAAACTGTAAGAAGTTTCTTTTTTTCAATATATTATTGAAAAAATTAATATATAATTATATTAAATTGTTGATTTTGCTATGCTATAACAGAAGAACTAACAAAGCTGTGAAGACAAACTCTAAAACTGTTTCTGAAATCACCAACAACTTCCACAGTGCAGCAGTAAAGGTATCACTATCTACTGCTTGCTGGAATTATAAAGGCTACACCACAAGATGCAAACCTCTCATCAGCACCAAAAATAGAAAGGCCAGATTACAATTTGCTAAAAAGTACCGAGATGAGCCAATAGAGTTCTGGAACAAAGTGTTATGAACAGATGAGACAAAGATCAACCTCTGCCAAAGTGATGGCAAGGTGAAAGTGTAGAGAAAGGAACAAACTGCAGATGATCCAGAGCACCACTGCATCTGTGTAACATGGTGGGAGTAGCTTTATGAGCTGAGCATGCATGCCTTCCTCTTGAACTGGCTCACTCATCTTTATTGATGATGTATCTAATGTTTGTAGGAGCACAAGAAATGTCCAGAAATATCATGTCTGCCTGCTACAAGAAAATGCCTGCAGACTCTTCCTCATGTTGCAATACAGTGACCCAAAACACACTGCCAAGTAGTTCATCAGAGGAAAAAAGTGTAAGGTCTTAGACTGGCCAAGGCAATTTCCTGATTTAATTCCAATAGAGTATACATTTCCATTGCTGAAAAGGAGACTGAAGTCAGAACCCACCCCCCAGAAAAACAACAACTGAAAATAGCTACAGCAAAGCATCTCAAAAGTACAAGACGTCTGGTGATGTCAATGTGTCTCAGGCTTGATACAATTATGGCATGGAAAGTTTTGGCAACCAAATACTATGTTTTATACTACTTTTATTTACTTTAAGTTAATGTGTCCAAATACTTATGCTCATGTAAAATGGAGGGATTAAACACAAAATGTGGTATTATTCTAAAACATTAAAGCACATACAGACAGGAAAACTTAAAAATAAAAGGTGACATTCTTTACATTTGCCTTATGTCACAAGAAGACCAAAGCAGGTCCATTTTATAAAAGAATGGCTCTGCCACAAAGCACTCACATGAAATAAGCACAGTTTATTTACAGTGCTCCCATTCCCCCACACAAGAACCCCTCAAGGAACAAACATAGTCCTTCAAATAAAGACAAATCATCCTCCTCCTCCTCCTCCTCCTCCTCCTCCGATTTTAGTCACAACTACCTGACTCAACAACTAACTGATTATTTGGTAGATGAGCCAGCTTATATAGTATGTAGGCTCCTCCCCCCCTTGGAACAAACCATTTCTCCTTTACATAATCAAAATTTCACAAATTATACATCCATAATTCATTCAATTTCTTACAAAAGAACATCATCAAATATATCTTAATAACACACAGTTTACATTTTTCTTCAATAAACATCAACATAAACAATAAAATGTCCCCCTCTTCACATGCATGTGGTTTTAACCATCTCCATAAATACACCTTTAGAAGAGGGGTTAGGTTTGGCCTTCTGAGGCCACCATAGGCTGACCAACCAAACAAACATTGAGCATCATTCACTTCGAGGGCACTCTCCTTTCATGCAACAATACTCACTCATACCCATACTGTATGTAAGTATATGTTTTATGTATGTGACTGTATTTGAAATGAAGAATTAGCAGTTACTAGTCAAGCCCAGAGTGTACACCCTCAGGAACTTATTTAGCAACTGCTCAACAGAGGGTGTATGAATAGTGTATTTCCTGTGCTACCTGTACCTTGTGGTCACACCTTATATTCATCTTTTCATCTCAAATCTGAATTGCTTGAGCATAGTGCAGAAATACCAAATTTGACTTCACTGTCCCAATACTTATGGAAGGCATTGTATCAAAATATATTCCTGTTTGTAATCTGTAATTATGTTCATAATCCATAATTTATTGTAGTTCAGCATTCTCCCCCACCCCCACCCCCCAGTTTGGATACTATTTTCTTTACTGTTTCCACCTTTCCACACATACTCACATTATTTCCCCTTCTAGTCATTAAAAAGGGGAAGGTAGACATTTTAGTTTACCACATGGGATGTTAGAAGCTATTTCTCCCTCTCAGTGACTAGCACACACCTATTAATGATTAAATGTACTTATCCCAGTGAGTATGCAGTCTGGATGACTAGTTTTACTTTGAGCAGAAATTATTTTTTTTTCCAGGAAACTGAAAAGGGATTGGGTACTGCAGAAGCCAGTTTAATAACTATTATTCAAAATAAGGTCATACAGTGTGACTTATTATACAGTGTGACAATTTCATAGAAACTTGCTTGAGTCAGAACTTTACTGTGAAAAGAGGGTTTATTTATTTGTTAAACTGATTGTATCATATGTTTCTGAGGTAATCCCAGTGAATCTGAAAGCAAAGTTCCCCTTGATATTTTCTCTCATCTAATATACAGTAGACTGAAGAATAAATTGAAACACAAGAGAAATAATGCCTGAAAGAACTGAAAATATACCAATCCAATTATTCAATAAGGGCATTAAAAGGAGCCCATGTAAACGTCTGTAAACATTTTTCTAATTGGTGCCCAAGAAAACTGAGGTGAAGAATGATAATTTGTATTCCAGTTAATGAAGATTTCCACTTCAGGTCTTACACAATTAACTACAGTTAAATAAGGATGCTAATTTCCCTATGTTAAACTATGTACTATAGCAAAAACAACAGAACTGTTCTTGGACTTTCAAATTAACATAAACTACTTTTTTAATGTCTATAAATTGTAATCTTAGATGACAAAGTTTCAAACAAAATGATTGTCATGTTGGGCACCAGTTTTGACCGATTTACTATCCATAGTGAGGGCTAGAATGAAAAACCACGTTTCCTTTACAAAACACCTGCCTTCCCTGTAATCACTTAAATACAGTATCTCAGATGTGTTTTTCATTTTTGGTATTGAATGTTTTTTTTCAGTGGAATTGTCTGCTAAATTCCCCAGTAAGTGATTTACTTACACTAGAGGAAATTCCCTTAGTTCCTTTTGTACCAATGCCAAAATCTGACAAGAGGCATGACCCATTTCACTAGGTGCTTGTAACATTCTAGCTGGCAGGTGTGACCTATTTCAATAGGTGCTTCTAACTTTTTATTGTCATAAAAAGTTATTACAGATACTTATTAAAAATACGTTTGATTTAGTTAATCTCTAAAAAAGCAGAATAAATTCCTAATTGGGATGTCTAACCACAGTAAAAAAAAAAAGGTTAACCAAGCATTAACTGTTATGACTGTTGTCCTGTGGTGTTCCTCAGCTATCGGTTGTCTTGGGAAACCATCGCATTCTCACGAGGGCTCATGCTTTTCCAGGGCTTGCTTGCTCTGACAGGATCTCCTTCTGGTGTTCCATCTTAAGTAGTAATTAATGGGATGCCAGACCCATGCATCCTTCTGTTCCTGGGGGCTTGGTAGTGGGAATCCTCTCCCCATGGTCAAGTGAGTGACACCCCAAGAGCAGAAGCTTCCCAATCCCAGATGATGGGCTGTGGATCCTGGGTTCTGTTCTTCCAGGCTGTATACAATCTACCCTCCACTGAATCAGCCTGCGCTTCTAAAGCCCGTTCCTTACTATTCCTGTGCTTCACTTTCAGCTTCAAGTCTTTGCTTCACCCTGTGCAGCAGCTTCAGTTTCAAATCCTTGCTTGCCCTGTGCCACAGCATCAGGTTCAAGTCTTCACTCTACCCTGTGCTGTAGCTTCAGCTTCTACTGTTTATTCGCCTAATGCCACAGCTTCAGCCTCAAGTCTTCAGTTTCTGTTCCAGTCTGCACTTTGCCTTGTCCTGCACTGCAGTTCCAGCTCCAGAGTGCACCCTGCTCTGCATTCCAATCTGCATTGTGGGTCCTGGCCTCCGCCCTGGAACCCTGAACTCTTTTCCACCGGCATCCTCTTCCCCTGCGTTTCCAACTTGTTTCTGGAGGCAGATTTCGCTGTCCAGGACCCACGGCTCTCTCCAAGCAGTAATCCTTCCCTCAGCCGAGAAGCCTTGTTCATGTTCTGTAGAGTCCCTGCACTTTAGTCTTTTCTCTGACTGCCCTTATTCCTTCCGCCTTCCTGGCTTCTCTCCGAGTTTTCTCCAGACCTTTAGGACTTTTTTAGCCTGAGCTCCCTGAGGATTCATGTGTTCCCGGGCTCTGACTAGGACTGTTCCATGCTGCTGTGCTTAACCAATGCTCCTGAAATTGAGTGTCCTGAAGACGGATTTCTTTGTCACCTGTGCCTTGCAGATGTCTCCCCTGGTTGATCTAAAGGGCGTCTGGCTCAGATTGCTCCTCTTGATGTGAGGATCCAGGGAGACTGAGCAGTGCATGATAGTGCATGCCTGGCCTGGTCTCAGAGGTGACCCCCCATTAGGGAGTGCACCTTGAATCACCAGGCCTGGGCCCACTGACTGGACCACCAACTGGGGGTTTCCTGCCTCACCACTATTTGGTGAAACCTCTCCTCTCAGATGAGGCCTTTGGGGAGAAGTACAGTCGTGATCTCTGGAGGCTCTTTTTCTGTTCAGTGCTTCGACATTCAAGTTTGCTGACCTTTATCCCTGGTTTATCAAGAGGGCTGCCCTCCAAGATCCATACGGTACCCTTTTTTGGGAAGCTCGCCAGTCAGTTCCATCCCGAAGCTGAGACTCCGACTAAAGGTCGCCTGGTACCCAATACTGTTAACACCTGGTGTTTCTGTCGGAGTGAGAATCCTAGGATACCAAGCTGACAGCGCACACCTGGCCTGGTCCCAGAGGAGTCCTCCCCACCATGCACCTTGAGTTACTGGTCTGGGCCTTCTGACTGGATCACTGAGTTCCTGTCACACCTCTACATAATAAGACCTTCTCGGGGAGAAGCACAGCTGTGATCACTAGTGTCTCTTCCTTTGTCCATTGCATTGACCTTTGAGCTTACCGACCTGCATCCCTGGCTACTCACACTGTGCCAGGCCAGCCTTTCCCTGCTTTTGCCAGGGATGCAGGGAGCCAGTTTGTTCTAGGATTGACATGTCCCATCCTGTTTTCTTTCCTAGTTGACTGGACTGGCTGTTCCTCTGGCCAGTTTTTGTATTTTGTTGTTCTCTTTTTTCATGTTTTTTTGCTTTGTTTTTTCCTGTTTTTTAATTTTCTCTTTTCCATTACTGACTGGCCTGGGCAGATTAAGCCCTGCCACCCAGTAATCAAACAATCTGTTATCACATCCCTTCACTTCACTTATTCTAAAAATGCATCTCAAAACTAGTGGTTGATAGTTCCAAAGTACAGAAATAAAATAAGACATCGAGGTGTCTATAATAATGTTAAGATTACTTAACCAGAATCTTGTTTTCATTACTGATCAGATCAAGATTCTCTTACATGGATGAAGCTTTGAGGAAGAGGTTGATGGATAATGTCCTTTTTATCTTTCTCCTTCTTCGTGTCTTCAGTTTTCTGAGCTCTCTATTATTGAAGTAGATTTTTCAATTTAGTGGTCCTAATGATTCAGAATGAAGTCAATTAACCTGAATAAATCATCAAAAAGATTTTTGAATATCTGATCCCTTCTTTCCTAAGCCATATTCTAGTAGGGAAACAACTTCAAACAATGTCTTTTTTAAACTTTCTGAATATTCTGGGTCTTCCTTGGAAAACAAATATAGCTCAACTTTGCTACCACCCTGGTTATAACAATTATATTCAAAGGGAAAGATCTACACAATAACTAAAAGTAGTTTGATAGTTTCTGAATCCCTCTTAAAAGTACTCATTCCATTCCTCTGTAGTGTATGACGGTATGAAGGGTGCTCATTTAGTGAAGCACTATATTGGGTTTGCATCAGATGTAACAATTTACACTTAGATTTAAAAGTTTCATTTTTTTCTTGTCAGACCACAAATCCTTTTGCCACCTTTGCAGTGTCATTAAGCTGCTTTGTTGCAAACACCAATGCGTGATTTGAATTTTTTTTCATTTCCATAGAAACCTGCTTTGTAGAGCGATCAGGATAATTTTGACTATGGACATCTTGTCCCAACTCGTCCCCTCAATATCATATACAGTAACTCGTTCAAAGTTGCCTTTAGTCTCATGATGGCATCCTTACCCAGTTTCCTCCCTAATCGACTGCTTTAGAGTGGCAGTCTGATCCATGCAGTGCCTGGATGCCTTCTGTTTCTTAATCAACTTTACCATGAACAAAAAGATATTAAGAGTCTTTAAAATATTTTTTTTTACTCTTCACCTAAACTGATTTTATGCAACTTTATCCCGGAATTATTTTTAAGGTCAGTGTTCTTCATGGTTAAATCTTTTTTGAAGCATTACTTGTCTGACGGACGTTACAGAAAGAAGTGTACTTATTAGTCATATAGACTACTCTTATTGCATAGCAACAAAGGCCACTAAAGCATTTATATTGTGGCTCCTAATGGTAAATCCTTGAACCCCAAGTTTTTTAATTTTCACATCAAAAGGGATTATGCAGTCAGCACTTTTCCTTTTTTCATATTATCTATTTATTTTTGTTACTTTTTGTTTTGGAGTAGGTTGTGTACAGTATATCAATTATTAGGTGTCATGACTACAATATATAAAATGTGTAGAAACTGAAAGGATCTGATTTCTTTTGTAAGACACTGTATATGATATACAATTTGTTTTTTTCTCCTAACATTTAGTGAGTTGTTTGTATGTGTTTTTTCATTATTCAAGAGGATTTGCATGAAGATGCTCAGAATGAAAACAGACATTCCAAGCCTCCCATAGGAACCTACTTCAAGTGAGAAGAAAGGCAAAAAGAACCGAATATCTCAGATTATGCCTAAATAAAATACATCCGTGTTGGGGTAAAGTGCATTTTATGTTTGGTCATCTAGCAATTTTCTTAAGTAACTTTCCATTCGACAAGTATCGTAATACCAGTAGCATGGAAGTGGAAACTTTATTACACCGATTATAAATATTTACATGCATATAACATTTAATGTTGCACTGTTTGCGAAACAAGGTGTCCTTGAAACCTTAAGATCCAGAAAACCCAGACTGCTAAACCTGTAATCTGAAATTCTATGTAATGCCTAAACAGGCCAATAAAGTTAGTTCAGTATTCTGTTATGATCACTGCCACCCCCTGGGGTAACACTGCAGATGTTACAGACCCAAGAGCACAGGCACAACAGTCCAGGAGGAATGGGTCACTCACAGTACTTCGGTCATAGAAGGGGGGCTGGGAGTGTGAGCTGACCAGGAATCGGGAGCAGGGGCCACCAGGGTGTCACTCTTTCTTATCCAGGAGTGAATTCCTCCAGCCAGTATCCCAGAAAAAAGTGGCTGCTTGGAGGAGGTGGACAGGATGCTGGAGTTGCCCAGGATGCAGGCAGGTGGACAAGATGACTGTAGCGCAGGGAATGCTGGGGGGGGAGGCAATGAGCCCCCCAGGGTCCAGAGCTGTGCTGTGTCTAAAGCTCCACAGAGCAGAAGAAGGAAGAATCTGATCTTCCAAGGCAGGGCAGGAAACTCCAAACCAGGGCAGTCAAGTCGGAGAGCTCCAGGTGACAAGCTGATACAAGGTGCACACCCTTAAGGTGGGGTCTCCTCCAAAGACAAGGTCACAAGTGTGCTGTCAGCAAGGTCTCCCAGCATACAATACTCCAAGGAAGTGCATAGAAGTAGATGGGACCTATATCACAAGTGCCATCTGGACAGGGCCAGCAGAGTCTTTTGCTTAGTTTCTGTGTTCCTGAATATAACTTGACCTCCGGTCCCCTCTCAGCCACTGGAATCTCTGGGCAGTACAGCCAAGGATAAAAGCTGCCAGATGGAGTCCAAGGAAACTGGAAACCAGGAACAGGAAGGGCTCCACTGTGAAGCTGGCATAGTGACTCAATGTGAAGAGTAACATCAATGCTGGATTGCCGAAAAGAGACTGAAAAGGGTTTAAATACCCTCACAGCACCTGCTGCAATGAAAGTCCTCACTAAAGTCAGGTGCTCTGCATTACTGTCTCCACGGTGATCAAGGCAGAGTAAAGGCGTAGCCACCAGCCACTGAGCTGCGACACATCCCAATGGAGAATGGCAAGGGTGTGTATAGGCATGCCCTGCTGTAGAACTGTAGGGTGAGTGTAATAATACCATTATATAGTACAAAAAACACTGAGGAGGATCCTGGGTCTGGGTAGTACAGTCAGTGAAAACACCCAGAGTCCTGAATAAATGATTGACCTTGCTCTGTTGAAGCAGGTGAACCTACTGTATCACAGAACAATGTAAACAAAGGACCAGGAATGTGGGGAAAAAGTGAAAAATAGTTAACTTTAACTATCTATTATCAGAAAGCTATTGAATCCATGTAAAAGTCATTTTACAATCCAGAGCCTATCTTTGAAGAACAGGGTACAAGATGGTACTGCATCCTGGATAGTACAGTAGTCCATTGCAGGACACACAAGCATATGGAAACAATTTAGACTCTGATTAAACCGGACAGCATGTCTTTGGAAGATTGAGAAGTAGCACCAAGGAAACACAATACAAATTTAACTACATAATATAAATAACGTTTGCTGTAAACATATCATGAAGGTAAGTGACACACAATGGATTGATTATTTTTTTCTCACTTAGGTTTCACTTTTCGAATGGAGGAACCAGAATCTCTGAACTCTTTTAACAGTTCTCATTCCTTCACTGTTAGTTCAATGCTTGAGACATCACGAATGCAGAAGTCTGTAGTCATATTTTCAAGCTTAATAAATTTCACCATAATATATAAATGTATTCCTTTTGGTGTTATTAGATAATTGTATATGCTGAAGTAGGCGTATAGGGTCACTGTACGTACTGTTGTTTTTAAACTGACTCCTTCAACTCAGTCAACAACAAAAAAATAAAGTAAATGTAAATGTGGTTGGTAGAACAAAGACACAAGCAAAACTTTAGAGAGATGATGAACAATATACATCATTTGAAACTCACAATATAAAATCATAAAACATAAAAATAAATATCGAGAAAAAAACAATATGGCATTTCACGTTTAACTGCCCCTCAGCGAATGACATTGAAATGTATCATATTATTTGGAAGTTGGCTCTGTATTTCAAGTTTAGCTGATATGGATTGCAGTGAAATAGCAGAGGAAATAACATTTGGCAAACATTGTTATTTATTTAACTTCACTGTGTTGATCCCAGAGTGGTTTGCAGAATCAGTACATTGCAGGAAGGAAGCTCTACCCTTATTGATATTGGTGCTAAAACTGATAATCTAAGAATCTCAAAGAGGCAATTATAACAGTGTCCTGAGGCATGCAGCCAGGATGGATATGTCTAACACAAACAAGCTCACAATATAGAGACTAATCTAAAGGATACAGACACAACCTAAATCATACCTTTAATTAAAGAACACAATAGCCCTGATAACCTACAGTCTAAATTGCTAACTATTGAGCATCAATAGAAACTTTTCACGATATGTATGCATTCTTAAAAAAAATAACCAAAATATAATCATTTTTGATGTTTTGTGTCACTTTATTTATTCTTTCAATACTGGCCATGATAGTTTGACTGCATAACCCCTAAATCACCTCATTAGTGAGAAAGATGATCAGGCAGAGGTGATGTACAGTAACATGTGGAATGTCATGCTTTATGAAAAATAAGAAAAAAACACAGAAAAGAACCAATATGCCATGTCTATGAAGAGAAGAAAAATGTCATGCTATTAGCATCCTGGAGAATTAACTAAAACATCTATGGTTGACAAACCAGCAGTGAAGTCAAATCATTTTTAGCAATGAATCAAGATTAATTTTGCAGACAGTGAGTGTGAAACAAGTTTGAGCCCTGAAAAGAGAACAATGCACCACGTCTTCTGGACATCATCCCAATTGATGGGGAGAGTCAAGTGTGACAGTTTGGCCAGGAGTGTATAGTTGCCAGAGAACACCATTTCTAGTTATTGGTAGGAACCTGAGTGGAACTACATTCATCAAGTTTCACTAACAACCTTTACTTATTTACATAACAGCCTACTAATTCATTCTGATATTAACACAATCCAGCATGGCAACAAACATTCTCAAGCTGTTCATGTAACTACGGCTTTATTGAGAGATGAAAACATGACAGTTATATTTGTGCATTTTGTGCCTTTTTCTCCAGAGTTGATGCCCACTGAACCTTTTGGGAATGAACCAGTGTCACATGTGGCAACTTAGGACAGAGAACGGTATTTTTCCAGGCTCTACAACAGCAATATACTGGAATTCAACAAGACAGAAGCTGTAATCTGGCACAGAGCATGTCTCTCAGATGCACAGAATTGTTTCTATTAGTGGTCACTTACTATGACTTTTACAGCAGAACCGTGTTGGTTAACCGTGTTGATGATAAATGATGATTGTTACCACTTTGTTTACTTAACAAGTGATTTATTGGAGGGTTTTTTTTTCTCATGAAGTATGTTTGTGAAGGTTTGTTTGGTGAATCCAAACAGATTTCAAATAAATCTTGATGTAGTCATGAATTACCTTCTTTTTTTCCATTTGGACAGCACTTCATTAACTTTGTGGAACGAGGCCAGGCAGGGTAGTATGGATCCTGTGCAGGACTCAGGAGAGAGAGAGAGTACCAATCCAAATCGCTAGGCAAAATGTAATCCGGGAAACAAGCAAGTAGGTCAGATAACGAAAGAGGCTCCTGGAGAGCAACAATCCGAAAAGCAAGGCTGTATTGTAAACGAGGGGAGAGCTAGAAGGTCAGATACCGAATATAAACTAGAAGTAAATAATGTGCACTTGGGAGCTCGAAGAGAATCTGCAATAGGGAGCGGGAAAGTGAGGAAAGAGGGGAACGGAAATAGTGACACGAGTGAACGGTGATAGGTACATTACTTGCGGTGTGAGTATTTGTTAAACATAGTGCACGGGGAATGTGAGACGGGTCAGAGACACGTGTGGAATGTGTAACACTTTGGATGTGTGTGTATAGTATCCTGCAATTTTGTAACAGAGTTGATGGTATCTGTTATTTGAGAAGGTCAGAAGGTAAGTGTCACCAGCCAAGTGACCAGGTTTGGCTGAAAAGAAAAGAAACTCCCACACAGCAGTCTTCAAAAGCAAACAAAACTGGATTTATTGCCATCAAAATAGGGATAACAAAAAAAACCCTCACAGGAGTACTCTCCACACCTTTCCTCCAAGGCACCCTCCCTATACTGAGCTCTCCCAGTCCCTTTTATAGCCCCTCCTCTTCTAAGGACCATCCTCTTAAATGGACTCGCTCACATTTTCTTAACAGAGATGGGCAGATTGCTCAAAATAAAGTATTTAATCATCCCCAAAAAAACTTATAAATTTTAACAGAGTCATGCAAACGTGATATATTCACTTAAACAAAACAACTAACCTTACATCGGTTATTTATAGATGGCTCACCAGTAACCTTTCTCTTTAAGATCATTTGTGTGAAACTACAAACAGGAAAGGTGACTGGTGGCCATCTTGATCAACACAATATAATACTCCAATGGGGAAAACACTGCAGTGATTTTAGGGAAACAACAAAAAGGGTAAGTATCATTCACACTTCGTTCATATCACATACACACTCTCAAACATACCAGAAGGGTATAGGGAAATATTGGAGTATTTCACATTCAGTAAAAGAAAGAAAAAATAACAAGCACTCTGTCACATTAAGGTTTTAAAAAAAAGGGGGGGGGGCATTCACCTAGCAGAGGCTATGCATGAATAGTGTAATTACAAGAGTAATACCACCACATGTTCTTGTTTTTCTCTTTTTAAGAAATGCTTGTCAGACATACAGTATTTACAGATTATGTCATGTCGGTTCAATTAAAATGTCAGTGCACCGGCTATAAAATATTTGTATAGCTAAATCACAAAATCATGGCTAAATCACTACAGCAACTATAACTGCAGTAACACTCCCATATACAGATGCAGCCATTCAAAGTGCGCGTCACAGACACGTACCGCAGGTGACGTCGCTCAGTATGACGCAAGATGACGCGTGGCACCGCAGTACGTGATTGGTTGACCGACAGGGGCACTCGTGGTCCGTTGGTCTGTCGTAGAAAGACTTACAGTAAAAACGTCTTTGCTGTGCCCGTTGTAGATATTGAATTTTACCACTGAAGGGAAATCTTAGTAGCTGAGCATAAAAAGAATAGGAGCATACTGTAACGCGTGTGAAGGCCATAAACGATATTAATTTTGGAACATAAACATACAGTATATACTGTAGCTGGTCTTGGTACTTTAAAGAAAAAAATACACACCAGTATTCCATTTCTCCCTAAACATTTTAAGCTTTGAAGTCTTTAACTAACATGATACCGGAGTCAACAAGCATACTTTTAGAATTTGATTAAAAGGGAATATAATATGGAATCGCGTATCTAAAGAATTTAATAACGGTATTCGTGTGCTGCGACAGGGCTGTGTAGGGCTTTTTCGCCTGCCTGTTCATGCGAGCTGTCTTCTAGCCGACTGGTCTAGGTGCGTGACTAGCAACTGGGAGGTTGTGTGATCGAATCCAGCTGGTGCCGGACTTTTCTTTTAACAAACATTTCTTCGAAAAAATAGAATAGCGATATTATGGACAATAAATTGACTTTTATATTTCAAAATATCGCAACATGAACGATATTTGCGATATTTTGAACATATCTTCCCTTCTGACAGCGGTTCCTCCTTCTATTGTGTGTGTGTGTGCAACAGAGTAAATTTTTATAGAGAAATGGAGGCTGGACAGTATGCGTTACAATATAAACATTTATATTGATTTAAATCGTGTTCTGATTTAAATCGCAAACGCGTGTTTAATTATGTGTTTTTTAATCATAATCAGGCTAATGCATTTCTACATTTTCTGTATGAACCAGCTTAGAGGTTCATACAGAAAGACAGCTTGTGTTTAAATTGAGTGTAAGGTAATTTATGCTTCTAAAGTCATGGTCAGCATTTATTATTGTACTGTGCTGTAAACTTTTTCTGTGCCTAGTCACATTATTTTATAGCGTTTTTATTGCGTTATTAAATCCGGTGGCGCTGTGTGTTAGAGTAGTTTCCTGACTCCCTTGTCACATGGTCTGTGATTGAATCCCATAGAACTATGACTTTATTTTTTAACAAACATTTCTTTGAAAAAATGAAACGTTTCCCTTGGTCAGAGATTAAATAAAACCTCACTCGCACCAAACAAATTTATATTTCTAAATATCACAAAATACGTTCATTGTCTTCCAATCGAGTCGAGTTGACATTGGAAGCCTGCCACACCCGGACTGTTAAACCAACGCATTAGCACGTCAAAGCCCATCGAGGGTATTGAGCCAGTATTGCCTTTAGTATTCCCCCCTCTCCCCTCAATTCAATTCAATTCAAGGTGTTTTATTTGCATGACAGATGGGTACAAGCAGTGTTGGGTATGTATATTGTAACGCTTACGGCAGACAGGCACTGTGTAAGAGCCGGCGCACCAGAGCAGCGCACCGAGGGAGCGTCTGCATTTCTAACTTAGTTTTTAAAATTAGTCAAGCAATATGAAGCATCTCCTTTTACTTAGTGCCTGAGCATAAAAAGAATAGGAGCATACTGCAACGCGTGTGAAGTCCATAAACGATATTAATTTTGGAACTTAAACATACAGTATATGGCTGGTCTCGGTACTTTAAAGAAAACATACACACCAGTATTCCATTTCTCCTAAACATTTTAAGCATCGAAGTCTTTAACTAACGCGATACCGGAGTCAACAAGCATACTTTTAGAATTTGATTAAAAGGGAATATAATATGGAATCGCGTATCTCAAGAAATTAATAACGATATAATTATATTCATGTTGCAAAAGAACTGCAACGGACATAAAAACTCCCTTGCTTTTAACAGAGCGTTCCATAATTTCTAACTACGAAAATGCCAGGTGAAAGGATTTGTAAACATATTTTGTTAAAGCAAGTCAGAACCCATTCAGAGCCTACATTACATTTTAGCGTTTCATTCTGAGCAGAAGACCCTCACACCTGAAGAAGGGGGAGGTGTTTTTCGCTGGAAATCTCGCCTGCTTCTACTTTACAACCGGAGTGCTGGCTGTGACGAATTAAACCGGTATTACAGGTTACAATCACAGACCATGTGACATGGGAGTCAGGAAACTAACACAGCGCCACCAGATTTGATAACGCTATGAAAACGCTATAAAATAATGTGACTAGGCACAGAACAAGTTTACAGCACAGTACAAAAATGCTGACCATGACTTTAGAAGCATAAATTGCCTTACACTCAATTTAAACACAAGCTGTCTTTAGCCCTCTAAGGTGGTTCATACAGAAATGTAGAGATCCAGGCTCAGAACACACAGCTTCATTAGCGAATACATATGCAGGACAACTAGAGAAGACGTTTTACAGAGGATGGATTTTTAGAAACATCCCATCAGTGACATCACTGAAGTCAACTCCTAGGTACTGTAACTGTCGTGTGGATAGTTTCACAAGAATCAGACAAAGGTTTAAGCATCGCTTGTTCTAGATAAAACTGCAAAAAAAAACAACAACCCATAATGTACTTCTTTGCGGCTCTGTTTGCCCAAATCATATATTCACAACGTGAAATCTAGAAAATAATATTACGTAACCAAAATCCGCAATATGGAAACAGAACCTGTGTAATTGTTGATAGATGATGTACTCGTAACATTTTTTCAAGACGAACTACAACATTTAAAAAATGACTTGTATGTACTTGATATCTCTAATCAATCCACGGGTCCCAGCACGAAACGAAAGTAAAACGCATACCGTTTCGCGCTTCTTATTAGTTGCTCAAAAGTAATTTGACCGTATGAAATGCATAATATAAACCTAGAAACATATACGTGAGTAGTACTTAAGCACTGTAGTATCGGTGTTAAGACATACCTCTCAAATACTGTAAATCAAGTTAAAAATATCTCAAGATTCTGGTCATAATGAAACCATGTTTCGTGTATGTTTTCTTTAAAGTACCGAGACCAGCCATATACTGTATGTTTATGTTCCAAAATTAATATCGTTTATGGCCTTCACACGCGTTGCAGTATGCTCCTATTGTTTTTATGCTCAGCTACTAAGATTTCCCTTCAGTGGTAAAATTAGATATGAATATTCAATACTTAAACGGGCACAGTTAAGACATTAAATATACATATACATACTGTATACAGTACAGTTTGCATACGGTAATATGTTTATGTCCCTAAATCAATCTCTTTTATGAGCATGTGAAAGGCATGGTGAATCACTGTACTTTGCATGATTGGAAAAAAATGCGTGATTGCGAAATGCTGTGGCGTTACTTTTACAAAGACGGTCAATGAAAAAAAGAATGTGGACCAGGGCAATACTTTGAGTTTACAGCTTGTCCAAGGTCATTTATTATTAATACTATTATTAATATCTTCGTTAAAGACTTTGATGGCTACAGCTCAAACATGAGAGGTTGAGCTTTATTAGCTCCACCTTGCGGAAATTCCGGATACTATTATTTTGCTAGCGGTATTTACCGGTAACTCGCGGTATTTACCGGTAGCTTGCGGTAGACTGCGTACAGCATACCGGAAAATAATGCGGTATCGCCCGCGCATTTTGAATGGCTGCATCTGTATACAGACATTTTTAACCTCTCTCTGTCCCTGTCAGTTGTACGAGAGTGGTTTCAGAAAACCACAATTGTGCCACTGCCCAAGAATACCAAAGTAACTTGCTTGAATGATTACCGCCCAGTGGCACTCACTTCAGTGGTTATGAAGTGCCTGGAAAGACTAATGTCGTTCTATATACATTACATACAGTAAATGCTCTATCCCAGACTCCCTTGACCCACCCGAATAGGTCAGTGCTATATCTCTACCACTTCATACTGCCCTAGAAACTGTAGACGGACGGGGTACCTATGTTAGGATACTATTTATTGATTACAGCTCAGCCTTCCACACAATTGTTCCCGCCAAACTGGTCCCAAAACTAAGGAATCTGGGCTTATGCAACTGCAACTGCAACATCTGCAACTGGATACTGGATTTCCTGATTGTCAGACCTCAGGTGGTGAAAATTGGCAACAATATCTCCTCTACAGCAATCCTAAAGACTGGAGCTCCACAAGGCTGCTGTCTCAGTCCCAGGCTACACTCCTTGTTCACCTATGACTGTACAGCCACTTACAGCAGCAACCACATCATTACATTTGAAGATGACACCACTATTATTGGGCTGAGAACAACAACGATGAGTCTGCAAACAGGAGTGAGCTGGAGCATCTTATAAGATGATGCCTTGACAACAAACTGGCCCTGAATGTCAACAAGACAAAATAACTCATTGTGGACTTCAGGATACCCAGAGGGAGTCACTCCCCAATCAGCATCAATGGCACAACAGTGAAAACTGTCAACTGCTTCAGGTTACTTAGTCTGCAGATCTCCACAGACTTGGCTTGGTCTCACAACACTGTAGCCAGTCTGAAAAAGGAACAACAGTGCTTGCACTTTCTGCAGTGCTTAAAGAAATGTGGTATGGGGAAGCAGTTCCTCATGAACTTTTACTGCAGCACTACAGAAACTGTCCTCACTAGTGGCATCACTGTGTGGTACAGGAATACTACCATGCATGACAGAGATGCACTACAAAGGGTTGTGGCAACGGCACAGAAGACTATAGGTTGTGATTTACCATCAATCAGTGAGATCCCAACCAGCCTGGTCACAAACTGTTCTTCCCCCAGTACCACACTGTTAAAGCAAGGACCACTAGACTCAAGAACAGCTTCTTTTCCACTGCAGTACGCATCCAACAGCGAACTGCATTGCCTTAATACACATCTGCACTATGCACTTTTTACATAGTCTACCATTTTTTTTCTTTTGGTCTCATTACTACATATTAATTTTTCCACAACATATTTATTGTTTTTGTTGTCTGTATTGTGTGGTGTTGCCTTTTGTACTGTGTATGTCCTGAGAAATCAGCGCGATTAAGAATTCCAATATATGTGTACATATTGCAATAAACTACTCTACTACTCTACTAACTGATGCACACAGCTCTTTGTACAAGTCTGATATTTTAAAAATAGATAAAAAATAAAATTAGATGTGAATATAATTAGTGATCAAAGAATCATGTTTTCAATATGAAATATGAAATGTGATACACTGTCAAAATGATTTTTTAAAAATCTTGGCTGTGTTGACAAATAAGCATGATGTGCATCTGTAAAAACAGCTGTTCTGCCACTCTTCTTGAACAGCTGCTGTCAGAAAAAGCTGGAAGTAGCAAAACCTCAATCTTATTTTACTTAGTTCATGTTATTATAGGCAGCAGTGTGAAGCAGTAGTTAGGGGTGTGTCCTCGGAATCAGATAAATAATTATAAACATAAGTTTCTAACAGATAAAGCTAGCACAAATGAAGTGAAAAAGAAAGCACTAATGGAACCTTGCTTGCAAACTCTGGTTGAGTCCTAACAGACTTAATAGGCCTGGTTTGCAGGTTGTGATGATACAGATTACTTTAGCACTGTGTAGTTTAACAAGAAATAAATCAATCATGGACTCCAGAACTATGTCAATGTATAACCGAGCAGTGAAGTTGCTCAAGCAGCAACAAATAGGATTTTTTAAAGGTGATTCCTCTTCACTTTATCACTGTACTGACCCACCTCAACTTTGGTAAAACATTCACCAAGTTGTCTTCTGTCAACAAAATAAAAATAGCAAAATGACACTCATTGGTGAATAAAACACTATACCACTGTAACAAAGAGGCCCCACAGCACTTGGTGTGTCTGTTATGGGCCCATCTGTACAGAATTTTCTATTCACCCTGTCAGCACACAGTCACCTCTACCAACGTCCTTCTCTGGTTTTGCCTTGAAGATACATCGGATGCCATGTGTTGCCAGCAAACCAGGCTCCAACAAGGCAGCCCCTGCCACTATCCTTATACATGGTGGGGGTCCTTCCATTTGCACTTTGTGGCCTCTGGGTTTTAAGAACAGCACACTGGCAAAGTCAGAAGCTAAATAATCATGCCCCCCACCATTCCTACAGTAGATCAAAACTAGAGGAATATAGCCATGTTTCTTGCTGTTTTGTTACACATCTATGGGCGGCCCTTCTAGCTTATTAACCTCCATTCAGGCATCCATTAACTCACTCTTATTTCTCACACTCTTTTTTCATTCTTCACTCATTCTTCGGTATGACCAGGCAGGACCCACAACAGTCCGACTGACCACTAAGGAACGCACTCTACACTTGACCTACAGTCGACTGAACCCCATTATAGTATCCCATTACTGTGGTCAGCCAGTAGCAAGTTTCTCTTAGAATGACTCCTAACTCTCACATGTTACGTGGTCTTCTCCACCTGCTGTCTTCCTGCACACTACTCACTTTTACAAAAACATATCTAGAGCATGCCTCTTCTCTGGTCACACCCAGGCCTCTACAGCCCACAGCAAGTCCGCTGTCTAGCATCACTGGCAACCTCCTAGCCTCTGATGCTCGTGAGGCTGCTTTTTTACCTCTAAAAGCCTCATCAGATGGCATGGAATTCATTCCAGCCACATTGCACACTCCTCCTTGGCCTTTCCAGCTGACAGCCACATTGCCTCCACTGCAGAACTGAATTCTCCACAGAGAATTCCACTGCTTTAAGAACAGCAGTTTTCTTTCTCTCTCTGTGGTGAGATAGGCAGTATAAATCAGACTGCTCGCTGCTAGCACTCTTTTTTGCCACCTACAATGTTCTCTGGCCCACATAACACAGCAACTTCATCCATTAATTGTTAGCATAACCTCTGAGTGCCTCCGAGCATTTTCATGCAGCCAGTGAGCTTGTCATTCTGCTGATACACAGCATCTTATTAACATTTCTTGTATTATAGCCACTGCACTGTGAATACAGTATCACGAAAGGCTTAATGGCTTTCAGCATATGGCCTGCCTCACAGATTTTCATGCTTTCTCTGGGCTAGTCTGCTTTTTATTAAAGTATAGCATCTCATTTTTTTATTTATTTTATTTTCTGGGCAACATCTCCCACAGACAAAGTGCTTTCTATCACGTGTCTTAATAACTATTTAATTAAATAATTTGGCAATTTTAATACTCAAATACCAAACACTGAGTACCCGGGATTTTTTTAATCAAATTACATGGATTCAGCCTTGTGTTTCATTATTCCAAAGAACTGTATCAAACAATTAACAATCTTCTGTTCATTTATTAAAATGTAATAAACGTTAGGTAATGAAATATTAAACTGTAGAGTTTTTAGTAAATAAATGTTTAGTCATCTCAACAGGGATTCTTACAGATGCAAAATCTGTTTGAACTGTGAAGACTGAAGCAAGTTCTTGCTCACAAAGTCCATCATATACAATGATTTTTGCTAATCAAATTACATTCAAGAAATATCCATGCTCTGGTTTGGCTATGATCCCAGGTTCATAAATCTCTGTGATTCAAAAATGAAACATTGTATTTTACAATGTTAATGAAACAAATGAAACATTGTATTTTACCTTGAGCATTCATTACCTTGTTATCAAATTAATTATGTATTTCTGAA
The DNA here is from genome assembly GCF_055471065.1 of Atractosteus spatula. Classification (NCBI taxonomy): domain Eukaryota; kingdom Metazoa; phylum Chordata; class Actinopteri; order Semionotiformes; family Lepisosteidae; genus Atractosteus; species Atractosteus spatula. The sequence continues at coordinate 21,934,083 of NC_142713.1, read as the reverse complement.
ATGTATAGTATAGAAAAATCCAAATTGTCATATTTCATAACACAGTAGAATTTAACTTGAAAATTTTGATTATGATACTGTATTTTAAGTCATCTGCCATCTGTGTGCTGGAGGAACATTTTATACTGCTTAGGTAAGAATGATTTCTTTAGTGTGGATTTTTTTCAAGCAACAAAAGCAAACCAGCCTGTGGAACAAAACACCATACATTTCTTCACAATACACCCATGAAAAAACTGAAAAAAGATTATTTGGTTTCAAGACACAGGTTCTTGTTATTGTTTTTACTAAAACAACTTTTAAATTCAAATTTACCTCGTATTGTGAATGGATTTTTAATGTTTTACTAAATGTATAACAACAATCGTGTGATCAGCTTTCTGTTGTTCAACTGTGCTCAAATTACATTTATGTTGCATGTGATACTGTCTCGTCTACATCCTCTGCACACAGGGTTCACTATGTGAGTTGTTCAGAATGTTTTGCATTTTTTCATTGTTATGTTTCTTGGTCTTTACATTTCCTCTTTAAACGTTTCAATGGAAAATATTTTTGTTTATTATTTGTTAATACACCATGCCTAAAGTTGCATAAAGTAGATAAGATAAAATGTTCTTGAAGTTAAAACTAATGCTGAAGTACTTCAGTACCACTATCCACCATATCTCTTTTAATGAACTGAGGATGATATTTAAAGTTATAGTGTAGATTTTTTCATAGAATGTTTTACACCTGAATCTGTCTGTTGAGATTTTTCACTTCACTTTTTAATCTAAACATTTTCCACAAACACAATAAAGGGTAGAGAACAAAACACCCAAAAGAGGCTGACAGATTACAGACTCTAATACAGTATAAGCCCACATTCCTTCCTTAGTTTTTTCGAAGATGTAAGCTACAGTATGTCCACTTGTGACACATTATATTGCCAAAGAAAGTTCAGTATAATTGCTTGAGGGAACAGTTTTCAGAACCTTTAACTTTAGTGTCAGAACTGACACTTTGAAGTGTGATTTTGCATTTCAGATACTCATTACCTTTTCATAATAGTTTTAAAATTATGAGGTATGTTTCTAAACCCATTGTTTGATCTTATTGGAACACTTACGCCCCTTGAGTGAAAATGTTTTCATTCTCCTTCAAAGAAGTGCTAGTCTCACTGGTTGTTGATAAGCATTCGGCTCAAATCCCTCTGAAAGGTAGCTTTGCTGGAAACTGAAAGTTCATTTTTGGTGGAAAAGTAATATTCTTGGAAAACTGATCCATTTACTAAGAAATCATTTAAGGATCTACTAAGATTGATTTTCATTGTGTTAGACAACCTGTTGGCAAAATAAGATATAATCATCAATCTGATTTCTAATATTAATGGTCACAACATGAAAAATGGCCAAATCAAAACTTTTAAGAAAATAAGTCTGTTACACTTTATTTCTATATGTACTTTAAGTGGATTTTAAAGATTTGTTACATTTTGGATAATTTGTACTTTGCTTTAAAACCACCATTCCCTACAAAATGAAGGGGATTATATAATTATAATCCTCATTATAATTATATTTGATAGTTTGGTTTATCGTAATTAAGGATACATTAAGTTTCAGATTACTATTATTATTAGTATAATCTGTGGCATTTTATCATTGCAATGTAATGCGTAATGCTCATGCTGTAGGGTAAACCACAAAATCTTTAATCCTCTCACTCAAGGGTATTCATGCTACAACAAGTTGCAAGCTCATTCCTTTGTTATCGTTTTTATTTTTTACAAGCTTCATACAAATATGACAATTTGCAATGAAATTAAACACTGACCATGTCCATAGAATAATAGATTCATTATTCATAGAATAATGCCCCTAAATGTTAATTTGTAAGACAAAACATACAGGAGATTTACTAAATATTTAACAAATGTGTATTTTAAATATTAAAAAAAAACATTTTAATCTCTTTACAGTTTAAGTTT